>NC_080022.1:146916355-148340240 GCF_030020395.1 Manis pentadactyla
AGGTTGCTTCCATTTCTTGGCTATTGTAAGTAGTGCTGTGATAAACATAGAGGTGCATATGTCTTTTTAAAACTGGGCTCCTGCATTCTTAGGGTAAATTTCTAGGAGTGGAACGCCTAGGTCAAATGGCATTTCTATTTTGAGTTTTTTGTGGAATCTCCATACTGCTTTCCACAATGGTTGAACTAATTTACATACCCACGAGCAGCGTAGGATAGTTCCACTTTCTCCACATCCATGCCAACATTTGTTGTTTGTCTTTTGGATGGTAGCGATCCTTACTGGTGTGAGGTGATATGTCATTGTGGTTTTAATTTGCATTTCTCTCATGACTAGGGATGTGGAGCATATTTTCATGTGCCTGTTGGCCATCTGAATTTCTTCTTTGGAGAAGTGTCTATTCAGATCCTGTGCCCATTTTTTCATTGGATTATTTGCTTTTTGTTTGTTGAGATGCATGAGCTCATTATATATTTTGGATGTCAACCCTTTATCAGATCTGTCATTTACGAATATATTCTCCCATACTGTAGGATGCCTTTTTATTCTATTGATGGTGCCCTTTGCTGTACAGAAGCTTTTCAGCTTGATATAGTCCCCCTTGTTCATTTTTGCTTTTGTTTCCCTTGCCCAGGGAGATATTGTCATGAAGAAGTTGCTCATGTTTATATCCAAGAGATTTTTCCCTATGTTCTTTTCTAAGAGTTTTATGGTTTTATGACTTACATTCAGGTCTTTGATCCATTTTGAATTTACGTTTGTGTATGGGGTTAGACAATGATCCAGTTTTATTCTCTTACATGTAGCTGTCCTGTTGGTGGTAGCCAACACCAACTGTTGAAGAGGCTGTCATTTCCCTATTGTATGTCCATGGCTCCTTTATTGTATACTAATTGACCATATATGCTTGGATAAATATCTGGACTCCCTATTCTGTTCCACTGGTCTGTGGGTCGGTTCTTGTGCCCATACCAAATTATCTTGATTACTGTGGCTTTGTAGTAGAGCTTGAAGTTGGAAGCGAGATACCCCCGCTTTATTCTTCCTTCTCAGGATTGCTTTGGCTATTCATGGTCTTTTGTTGTTCCATATGAATTTGTGAACTATTTGTTCCAGTTTGTTGAAGAATGCTGTTGGTATTTTGATAGGGATTGCATTCAATCTGTAGATTGCTTTAGGCAGGGTGGCTGTTTTGACAATAATAATTCTTCCTAGCCAAGAGCATGGGATTATTTTCCATTTGTTAGTGTCCTCTTTAATTCCTCTTAAGAGTGTCTTGTAGTTTTCAAGGTATAGGTCTTTCACTTCCTTGGTTAGGTTTATTCCTAGGTATTTTATTCTTTTTGATGCAATTGTGAATGGAATTGTTTTCCTGATTTCTCTTTCTGCTAGTTCATCGTTAGTGTATAGGAATGCGACAGATTTCTGTGTACTAATTTTGTACCCTTCAACTTTGCTGAATTCAGATATTAGTTCTAGTAGTTTTGGAGTGGATTCCTTAGGGTTTTTTATGTACAATGTCATGTTGTATGCAAATAGTGACAGTTTCACTTCTTCTTTACCGATCTGGATGCCTTTTATTTCCCTGTGTTGTCTGATTGCTGTGGCTAGGACCTCCAGTACTATGTTGAATAACTGGGGAGAGTGGGCATCCCTATCTTGTTCCCAATCTTAGGTGAAAAGCTTTCAGCTTCTTGCTGTTAAGTATGATGTTGACTGTGGTTTTGTCATATATGGGCTTTATTATGTTGAGGTACTTTCCCTCTATACCCATTTTGTTTAGAGTTTTTTCTGAATGGATGTTGAATTTTGTCGAATGCTTTTTCTAGCATCTATGGAGATGATCATGTGGTTTTTGTCCTTTTGTTGATGTGGTTGATGATGTTGATGCATTTTTGAATGTTGTACCAATGCTGCATCCCTGAGATGAATCCCACTTGACCATGGTGTATGATCCTCTCTATGTATTTTTTAATTCAATTTGTTAATATTTTGTTGAGTATTTTTGCACCTATGTTCATCAGGGATATTGGTCTGTAATTTTCTTTTTTGGAGGGGTATTTGTATGGTTTTGGTAGTAGAGTGATGCTGGCTTCATAGAATGGGTTTGGAAGTATTCCCTCCTCTTCTATTTTTTAAAAAAGTTTAAGGAGAATGGGTATTATGTCTTCTCTAAATGTCTGATAAAATTCAACGGTGTATTCATCTGGCCTGGGAGTTTTGTCACGATGGACACCACATGCTTTAACTATGGTATATATGTGGTATATATATGAAGCCTTTACAATTCAAGCAATTGAAAAATATCAAGCAATTCAAGACTTGAAAGATCAATGTGAAGTGATAAAAGATACAAATATCAACAAATGTTCCTTATGTCTGTGTGTATATGTATACACCACATATATGCATAAGTGTGATATAAAAAACACAATATACATAAATTTATGCATGTATACATACACATAGTGCAATGAAGAGAGAAGAAAGGGATAAAATAAGTAAAAATAGCCAGATTCAATCTTAGTATTTAAGATGCAGATAAGATGGCCAACCACCCCAGTTTACCCAGGACTGAGGGATTTCCTGGGACGCTGGACTTCTAATGCCAAAAGCGAGTAATTCCAGGCTTCCTCAGAAAGAACCAGTCACCCTAAATGCAGATGTACTCAGTCCTTTCCTTTAGGCATTTGGTGTATTTTTATGTTTCCTACAATAAGGGTGCCACCATTCAAAAATCACTGGAAGTTCTTCTGGCATCTTATTCTGAGTTAGGGGAAATGCCAGGGAAACATTTCAGAAGTTCTTAGAAGTGTCACAAATCCTCACAACGTTTCCAGTAAGTGAAAGAAAGGAAGGCCTTCCTCAAATGAAACCCACCTGAACCCGGCTGCAGTTTCCCCTCCCCTTCCCCTCCCTCCCCCTTCCCTCCCCTCCCACCCCTCCCCCTGTCCCCTCCCTCCCCCTTCCCTCCCCTCCCACCCCTCCCCCTGTCCCCTCCCTCCCCCTTCCCTCCCCTCCCACCCCTCCCCCTGTCCCCTCCCTCCCCCTTCCCTTCTCCCTCCCCTCCGTAAGCACCCGAGGCCCCTCTCCTCTGATTGGGTGTGATTAGCGCAACCTCAGAGACTGCAATGAGAAAAGCAATAGAATTAAACACCACAGAGCTAAAGCTGCCCATTCTGGAGCTGTACGCTGCAGTCACAGTTTCTTACCGGGAGATTCCCAGTGCGGAATGAGGCCGGCCTGGCAGCTGCAGGCGGAGAACGAGGTCACTTCCCCAAGGTGCTCAGGCCGGGAGCCCCGGGGCTGGGCGCCCAAGCGGGCGGCGCCTGGAGAGATGCACAGCTTTCCAGTCGTTCCTGTGCTAGAATACATGAATGTTTACTATTCTGGCCTAAAGTTTCTACCATCTACTTAATGTTACACACTCTTATCTTTAAAAATGTAGAATAAAAACCAGTTGTTCTTAAACAACCATTTGATCAATAAATATGAGAGGTGCCCTCTCAAAAATTAAATTAAATTAAAAAGAGGAAGGAATCAAAGCCCCTAAAACTGGCTTCTAGCCAACATAATAACTATGAGGTCTTACTTAATAAACAAGGTATTATTAAAAATTAAAAAAAAAAACAGTTGTTCTGACATAAAGATAATAGAACATTTTGGTTCAGAGTGTTCTGGAGTATAATATATAGTATTACATCAGATAGACTGGTCAAAACTTAAAAGAACACTGATGTAAACAGTGACTATTTTGCATGTGATAAAGAACATTTCATAGCACAATGACTTCTTGCAGTGTGTAACCTGGAGGCTCTTAGCCTTCCTAAGTGTAATCGTGACTTCATAAATGAAATAAAAGCATTGCCCTAAGGAACATCTGCATCCATTAAGGGCTTTGTAATAATTTCCTCCTTTTACTGAGTTGATGTAGATAACGTGACATGGTAGTCATTAATATAGTTCCTTGACATTTAGGTAAAGTCAATTATGCAGCGGGGTGGGGGAGCAAAAATAACACAGCTTAATTTAGAATGCTATGGGAGTGCCCTAAATATGATGAAACTATTTAGACTCACCACTCGGCCTTGAGTTAACATAAAAGTCTTTTCTAAAAAGGAGTGGGCTATTTTGAACATGAAATATTAGAAATTGTTTAATCTAGGAATATCACGTAAAACTGTGGCTTCTTTACAATGCTTAACAGTTAGTAAACCAATATGGATAACATAGAGCATGCAGTGGGGACTAGAAATCCCAGCTGATATTTCCAGTTCTTATTCAGAATGGCTGGATTATATTCCCAGGCCATCTTGAAGACAGGCAAGATGTCTGACCCACTTTGATCAATAAAACATAAGCAGAAGTGACATATGTCACTCCAGGCAGAGGCCTTTGAGAGTTAATATAAGAATCTCCATGTCTCTTTGACCTGCCTTGGTGACCAGGCATATTCCTGATGAAAGAAATCTAACAGCCCAAGTGAATAAAGACTAGAGCAGAACCAGAGCCCTCCACTCAGTTATAGTGAGGAAACTACTGGAAGATGGCTAAGAACAACCTATGATATGCTGTGCCATGCTGTTCCACACTGTTCCACAGCCACCAGAGGAGACAGAGCAGGGTGAGGCAGTGCCTAGAGTCCACACTACCAAGCCAGCCAAAAACCCAGGATCACAACAAATGACCCCACATGACCTCAGAGCAGGCCAGGAGGCTTCCATCCACACCCCAATGACACCCCAAAAGGGCAGGAGCAACTGAACAGCCTGCCTGCTGCCATCAACACAAAGTTCTCATAATAGTGTGGACTTGCCCCATTAAGTCGAGCAACCCTGCCTACCTCTCCTCCTTGCACCTACCCGGTATCCCCCAACACCACTGAGAAGTTTATCCTAACATTCCAGTTTTTTCCATGAAGTTATAAAGAACAAGAACAACAGACATTAGGAGATAATTTCCTGAGTCTCAGAAAGTGCTCTGTGCCACACAAATATTAGGCATTGAGTGGGGCAAGATGATGCCAGGGCTTGGTGGAATAAGCTACATGTCCCCAAGCCGAAAGAGAATCTGCTCGTGCAACCCATGGGAGACGTATCAGTAATCCTTTGTGAAATTATTTACATTCCCACTGGGCTCACAATTGCTTCTCCCTGTAACATGAATTTTCAGGCACAAAACATTAGAGCTTCTAGGGCCTGTCCCGCCAGGGACCAAGCAAAGGGGCCTAGTGCATAAATGGGCATGGTGATTGCATCTCTGAGCTCTGGTTTTAGTTCTTTACTAAGTTGTCAGAGGGACTCTGGGCACATCATTCTCCCACCCTGGGCCTCAATTTACAAATCTGTAAATGAGGAATTTGAACAAAGGTAGTGGCTCCCAAACTGGCCATCGTTTGACCTGGAGCGTGAGTTGAGGCATCACCTCTAAGGATTCTGAGTCATTCTGCTGGAGTGGGTTAAGGCCTCTCTTACTAATAGCTGCCCATCATGATATTACAGGGAGATCTGAGGAAAAGATGTGTTGGATAGTCTCTGAGGCTTCTGGGCCCCTTACTGTAGCTTCTGTCTGCTTCTTATCATCTAACCTGGAATCTCATAATGGCTTTTGTCCTGACACAGCCACTCGCCACCTGGCTTGTTATGGAGCAGCTGCACTGCCTTGACAAATGGTTTCACCTTTATAATTCTTTCTCTCGGTTGTAAAGGGAAAGGGTTGAATAAATTAAATACAAACGTCTCTTCCAGTGCATCCTATAGTTTTGTGACCATTGAGGATATTTGGGACAGAGCTGAAACACAAAAGCAGAAGTTGTGATACCCACGATGTGGTCTCATGTAATCACATTCCTCTAGAACCATGTAAGAAGTAAGAACCCAGATCTAGCTCCACAGCAAAGTACCCTCTCTTGCCCTCTATTCACAGACACTTGTTTCTGACCTCAGGCTACGCTTCACAACCACTGAGCTGGGTCGGGGGCGGAGGGTGGGGGGGTGGGGGGTGTTCTCAAAGCTGCTTTAGGAAGCTGCTGATTGGAAGACACCAAGAGGAAAAAAAAGAGGCAGAATAGCCACTTCCTTAAACAGCACGGCCAAGCAGCTAGACAGGATTTTGCATGACCTAAAGTTTCATTTTAACGTTTTATGTTGGGATTTCTTGAATTCTGTTTAAAAACAAAACAAGAGAGGGGAATTGGATAATCAAAGTGATTTACCGACTGGGATCTCTGCACTCCTGGTAGAACTAGGGCCCTGGTGCCCCTCGTTGTGTCAGCTCCAGGATCTGACCCCCACATCCTCTCTAAGCCCCCAAACATTCCACTCTTCTGGTTCATAGCAGTGAGACAGGGACCGTGGGTGCAGTCAGAGTAGGGGGAGGGCCTCTGGAAAAGGCAAAGCAAGATAATTACAGTCAGAGCAGGGAAGCCCCCTACCAAAACTCTGTGTTGAACATTAACCTCTAGAGTCATTCTTCAGTAATATCAGTTAATATTCTCCAGATAAAGGAAAGTAGCCCATGTTTTTTATTACGCTAATCATTTGTAATCATGTGTAAGATTCACTTTAGCATGCTAAAAGGCCCAGGCCTATGTGCTGTTTTTCCTCCTTCAGACCTGGTAAGATCATTTGCAATATGGGCAATTAATGGCAAGCAAGCCCAGCCATAAACAACATAGTAAAAGGCAGGAAGGATTCCATCTTAAAAATAAGATTGCATTTTAATACCCAGGAAGTTAAGAAGTAAGATTCTTAACTTACTCTTTAGCAAACAGACAATAACTCAGCCCACCTTGGGGGCTGGGCAGGCAGTCTTGTTTGATATGCTCCCAGACCGAGACACCAGTATCTCAGAGAGAAATCAAAGAAGTAAATTTCTTGTGTTAAGTTAATTTGAAATATTCAGGGACCACTTAACAAGTCCACACCCCTAAGCCCTTTATCAAATTCCCCAAAATATTTAACTGCCTATAAAACCCCTAGAGCACCACCACGGGCTCTCTTGTCCCCTCCTGGTGTGAGCCAGGAGCTCTGACCTCTCACTGTATCTCTCAATGAAAGCCTCTCCCTGGCTCTCCTACCTTGACTGTTTGCTAAGTTCATTCTTTGACTCCGCAAACAAGAACCCCGGCATCAATACCATCCCTCTTATTCTCCAAGAGCTTGCCTTCTCAGATGTACCTTTTCTCCTCTCCCCCAGGGGCTGAAATATGACTGCTTTCCTGCCCCAAAATTCATCTTTGTTGTTTCCCATGTAATGTGTACTGGCCTCAGCCTCCTGACTGTTGCCAAATTTAACTAAGTTTGGTCTTTGGTCTTGAACACTTTGCAGAGTCATTCTACCTTGATTTATTAATTCCATTCATTTTATTCAGTAAATGTTTATTGAGTGCCTACTATGTGTGAGTCAGATTTTCTCAACACTGTAAAATTTGTAGAGTTACTATTAAAAACCCTATTTTCTTTCAAGTTAGAGTAGAGGCAAAGGATGCTTAATGCCTAGATCTTGTTTTCTAAACATCATTTCCCACTAAAAGGGATCATTTGAAAAACCTTTTTGACTCCCAATAACTATGATTCACATATTTGTCATCTGCTTAGAGATGAACTTTCCGCATGAAGGCAGCTCAGAGGAGACATTAATGAGCTCTGGAGGGCATTCTGTAAGAAAGTGACTTTATTTCTGATGCATAATTGATGCAAGCTTGGCCTTTTAGCGAACATACCTGCACAGGGAGCAGTGCTACATGGGACACCTGGAAGAGGGACTGTCCCCAAAGTGATTAAAAAGCCACCACCCAAAGAGTTCAACTTCCCTTTTGGCCAGAAGAAATCCTGATGACACTGATGCAGCCCACGCTTTGCAAATTCTTTACTGTTACAAGTTCACACAATATTTGCAATAAATGGAAATGCATGAAGTAAATGTTCAAAAATCTCTTGTGAATCAATATGAAAAATAAAAGTCCATCTGATATAAGAAAACGAAGCCTTTATCACAAGAAAAAAATAAACCAACATACACATAAAAAGCAAATAAATTGAAATGTAAGCAAAATAAAGCTTTGCCTTCTTATTTTACTTACTTTATATTGAAGTATAATTTATATAGAGTGTAGAAAGTTTAAGTACACAATTTCATGAACTTTGCATATAGACAACTATTTAAGCTCCACTTTAAATATAGAACATTCCTCCTTCTCAAAAGACTCCCTCATGATGTCAAAACCACAAAGGAAACCACTATTCCACTGGTTAGTTTCGCTTTTTTTTGTTATTAACATATCATTGATATACGCTCTTGTAAAGGTTTCACATGAAAAGCATTGTGGTTACTACGTTCACCCATATTATTAAATCCCCACCCCACCCCATTGTAGTCACTGTCCTCTGTGGCATCAGAATAGTAAGATGCCACAGAGTCACTACTTGTCTTCTCTGTGCTACACTGTTTTCTCTGTGACCCCCTCACACACCATGTGCACCAATTATAATACCCCTCACTCCCCTTCTCCTTCCCTCCCCATCCACTCTCCCCTCCAACAGCCTTTGGTAACCTCTGTTCCCTTCTTGGAGTCTGTGAGTTTGCTGCTGCTTTGTTCCTTCAGTTTTGCTTCATTGTTATACTCAACAAATAAAGGAAATCATTTGGTACTTGTATTTCTCCACCTGGCTTATTTCACTGAGCATAATACCCTCTAGTTCCATCCATTTTGTTGCAAATGGTAGGATTTGATTTCTTCTTATGGCCGAATAATATTCCACTGTGTATATGTACCACATCTTCTTTATCCATTCATCTACTGATGGACACTTAGGTTGCTTCCATTTCTTGGCTATTGTAAATAGTTCTGTGATAAACATAGGGGTGCATACGTCTTTTTGAATCTGGGATCTTGTATTCTTTGGATAAATTCCTAGGAGTGGAATTTCTGTATCAAACGTTATTTCTATTTTTAGTTTTTTGAGGAACTTCCATATTGCTTTCCACAATGGTTGAACTAGTTTACATTCCCACCAGCAGTGTAGGAGGGTTCCCCTTTCCTCACATCCTCGCCAGCATTTGTTGTTCCTTGTCTTTTCGATGTTGGCTATCCTAACTGGTATGAGGTGATATCTCATTGTGGTTTTAATTTGCATTTCCCTGATAATTTGCAATGTGTAGCATCTTTTCATGTGCCAGTTGGCCATCTGAATTTCTTCTTTGGAGAAGTGTCTGTTCATCCCTCTGCCCATTTTTTAATCAGAATAGTTGTTTTTTTGGGTGTTGAGGCATGTGAGTTCTTCATATATTTTGGATGTTAACCCCTAGTTTTACCGTTTAACAAGATAAACACCATCCCTTAGCAACTTTCAAATATTTCTAAGAATAATAAATTCACATTTTTAGTGAAGATGCAGAATTTTCAAATGTCCATTTTCCAATGTGTCAATTCTATTTTCAATTCTGTCAAACTCTAGAATCTTTATGATATGCACACATTTTATCTGATAATCTCTTAGCTGTGGAATTGAATATAGATATTAATGATAATGTTACATCAGCTATCTCACAAGTATTGTTTATTATTGTGAATGGAAATTGTATAATTCCCAGCTGTGGACAAATGCTTAAATTAATTATGGTGCATTTATATACGGAATCCTATGGTGCCTTTAGCATTCAGGATTATTGGGGAATAATAAATAACTTGTGGAAAATATAGAAATGTTCATTGAAAAGACAATATACAACCTTGGGTTTGATGATGAAATTTTAAATATAGTACCAAAAGAAAGATCTATGAAAGAAAAAAATGATAAATTAGATTTTATTACACTAAAAAGTTTTGTTCTGTGAAAGACACTGTTAAGAAAATAAGCCATATGCCCTTGTACTGTTCACCATGTAAGAACTTATTCACTATGTAAGAATTTGTTCTCCATGTAAGAACTTGTTCGTTATGCCTCAGAAGATTGGAGACTGACGAAAATTAGGCTTGGGGTGGATTAATGATTGTGCATTGAGCATTGGCTCCCCTATACAGAATTCTATTGTTGTTAACAACCATTTGATCAATAAATATGAGAGATGCCCTCACAAACAAAACAAAACAAAACAACAACAACAAAAAAATACAGTACACACTTCCAATGGTAAAATAATAAGTAACCGGGATGTAATGAATATAATCAAGATATTGTAACAGCTTGGTATGGTGATAGCTGGTACCCAGAATTGTCATGTATATAAATGTTGAATCACTATGTTGTACACCTGAAACTAATGTAATGTAATACTGTGTGTCAACTACCCTTCAATAAAAAATAATTATCTACAAAAAAAAAAAATCAAGACCTAAATACTAAATAAATGAAGTGACCTATGTGTTTATGAATTTGAAGACTCAAAAAAAAAAAAAAAAGAAAAGAAGCCATAGATTAGGATAAAACAGTCTGAAAGCAAAAGGCAAGCAACAGAACCAAATGGCAGAGATTTTGGAATCATCATACCCAGACTTAAAAATAATCATGATTATTGTTCTAAGGGCTCCAATGGAAAAATTGGACAATGTGCAAGAACAGACAAATATGAGCATACAGATGAAAACACTAATAAAGAACCAAAACAAAAGGCTAGAAATCAAATACATTGCAACAAAAATAAACAACAAGCCTACCAGGAGAGTGGACACAGCTAAGGAAAGAATCAGTGCGCTTGGAGATATGTCATTAGAAACTTTCCAAATTGAAATGCAAAGGGAAAATGGAATGGGAAAAAAAATGAAGCAGAATACTTAAGAACCGTGGGGCAATTGCAAAAGGTATAACATACATGGGATGGGAATACCAAAAGGATTATGGAAAAGAGAAAGGAACAGAAGAAATATCTTAAGCAATAATGGCTGAGAATTTACCAAAATTAATGTCAGATACCAAATCCAACTATCACATTGAAGACTTCCACACACCTCTATCAGTAGTGGGCAGATCCAACAGGAAAAGCCAAAAGAATATATGTACAAGCAATCATCTGGATCTGACATCCATAGACTACTTCATCCAACAAAACAAATACAATTTCTTCTCAAGATCACATAGAACATTTACCAACATAGACCACATACTGGGTAATAAAACAGCTTAAAATCTTTAAAAGAATAGAAATTGTGCAATGTCTACTTTCAGATCAAAGTGAAATTAAAGTAGAAATCAATAACAGAAAGATGCCTGGGTAATCCCAAAATATTTGGAGGTTAAACAATTCTAAATAACACATCACATTGGGAACAACATGTGGACGTCTCCTCTCAGCATTCCTGTTCAACATCATACTGGAAATCCCAGCTAATGCAATAAGACAGGACAAAGGAATAAAATATTTACAGATTTGGAAGAAAGAAATAAAACTGTCTTTGTGGAAGACACACTTGTCGTTGTAGAAAAATAAGAAAAAAAAAAAAAACTCCTGCAACTAATAAGTGATTATATCAATGTTACAGGATACAAGGTTAATATATAAAATGCAATTACTTTCCAATATACCAACAATGAATAATTGCAACCTGAAACTGATAACACAATACGATTTATATTAGCACCAAAAAGTACTCAGGAGTGAATCCAAGAAAATATGTACAACATCAATATGATGAAAGCTATAAAACTTTGAAGAAAGAATAAAGAGCTAAATAAATGGGGAAATATTCCAGTTAATGCATAGGAAGAGTCAATATTGTCAACATATCAGTTCTTCCCAACTTAATCTATACATGCAATGGAATCCCAATTAAAAGCCCACCCAGTTATTTTGTGTATATTAACAAACTGATCCTAAGACTTATGTGGAAAGGCAAAACAGCCAGACTAGCTATCACACTACTGGAGAACAAAGGGAACTGACACTATCCAGCTTCAAGATTTACTTTAAAGTTATGCTAACCAAAATAATGTGGTATTGGTAAAAAAAAAAAAAAAAAAAAAGACCCACATGGATATAGGCAGCTGTTTTTTAGAGAGGAGCAAAAGCAAATCAATAGAGAAAGAATAATCTTTTCAACAAATGGTTCTGGAACGACTTGACAAACACATGCAAAAAAAAAAAATGGGTTTAGACACAGACCTTACACCTGTCACAAAAATTAACTCAAAATGGATCAAAGGCCTAAATGTAAAATTCAAAACTATAAAACTTCTGGAATATAACAAGAGAAAACCTAAGTGACCTTGGGTTTGTGATGACTTTATAGATACAACACCAAAAGTATAGTTCATGAAAGAAATAACTGATTAGCTGGACTTCTTCAAATGTCTACTCTGTGAAAAACACCACTGGGGAATAAGACAGGACACAGGCTGGGAGAATATCTTTGTAAGACACATACCTTTCAAGGACTTGTATCCAAAATACACAAAGACCTCTTAAAACTCCAGAACAAGAAAACAAACAACATTATTTAAAAACAGGTGGAAGATCTCACCAAAGACATCTCACAGAAGATATGCAAATGGAAAGTAAGCATATGAAAATATGTTCAATATCATGTCATTAGGAAATTGCAAATCAAAACAATGAGATATCACTACCCACCTACTGGAATGGTTAATATAAAAAAATGATAATAGCATATGCTGACAAAGATGTGGAGCAACAGGAATTCTTATTTATTGCTAGCAGTGAATGCAAAATGGTGGCCCATTTGGCAACTTACAAAGCTAAACATAGTCCTTACCATATGATCCAGTAGTCACATTCTTGGGTATTTACCCAAATAAGTTGAAATTTTATGTCCACACAAAATTCTGCACATGAATGCTTATAGCAGCTTTATTCATAATTTCCCCAAACTGGAAGCAACCAAGGCGTCCCTCAATAGACAAATGGATAAACAAGTTGTGATACATACACAGAATAGAATATTATTCAACAGTAAAAAGAACTGAGCTATCAGACCATGAAAAGACACCATGCAACCTTAAATGAATTATTTCTTAGTGAAATAAGTCAGTCTGAAAAGGCTATGTACTCCATAATTCCAAACTATATGATATTGTAGAAAAAGAAAACCTACAGAGACAGTAAAAAGATCAGTCATAGCCAGAGATTTGGGGTGGGGGAGAAGAGAAAGGATGTACAGGTTGAAAACAGGGGATTTTAGGGCAGTAGAACTTCT
Organism: Manis pentadactyla; assembly: GCF_030020395.1. NCBI lineage: Eukaryota > Metazoa > Chordata > Mammalia > Pholidota > Manidae > Manis > Manis pentadactyla. Next base: position 146,929,506 of record NC_080022.1, read on the forward strand.
ATATTCTATAATGGTAGATACGTAGAGGAGGAAAGTAGAAAAGGTCAGTGATTTGCAAACCTAACTTCTTCCCTTTGAGCCCCCATTCCCTGCTCCACTGTGTGTGAACGAAGGGAATTGGGAGGCATTTTTCAGATAAACCATTTCTACCTGGATCTGCATGAAATATTAGCTTCTTTATATGATTTCACTTGGAGAGAAACTTGAATGCCTGAATAAATATTTGGAAACCACCATCCCACACGATCAGCACGTGCTGTCATTCTTAGGCTGCATGCCACAAGATTCCAGGGCACTGAGACTTGAAGATTCCTGCATTCTCCCATTCTGCCCAGGTTCCTGCAAGCCACCTGTGTGGGCTTCTAAAGGAGCCTGACTGTAGGATGGAAGGGACTAGAGTCTGATAGAGAGTGCTAAGACAAAAGGTGCCATCGTGGGCCTCCTGGGTCCTGGGGAGGGTCAGGCCCTCAGTTCTCGGTACTCCACTACGACCTTAGCTTCCATTCTTCCTTTCTGACAGATCATTTTCCATTTCAAAGAAATCACTGTCCTTAAGAGTCCATTGAGGTTACTTCCTATACTTTGCTGGACACAGTCACATACCCTTCCACCGCTGCTCCACATAGTCTAAGAAAATGATAGAAACTGCAGAGCGTCCCTCTCTCGGTGTTGGGAAATCACCCCAGCTTGGTGCCTACTCAGCATACTCAGGGTCTTACTTCATCCTTCCTTGATCATGACCCTGCCCACGCTCTCTGCTCCCAATAAAAGGCGGGCAAAATGGCCAGAGCCACCAGAGCAGCAGAGCGGCTGAGACCAACCCTGTAACCTCCCACTCTCAGCTGCAGCTCCCGTGCTCACCCTCCAACATGAAGGGCTCGGCTGTCCTGCTGTGCCTGATGCTCACAGCAGCCACCTTCAGCGCCCAGGTGCTCGCTCAGCCGGGTAAGGCTCCTCTCTTCCTAAGGCTTAACGTCTGAACTGACATCTGGGCAGATACTAGCTCCCAGCAGGAGTCACCCTGTGCCTGCTGCATAGGCTACATGGCAAAGCCGAAGAAAATGAGACTAAGATGGGAAATAAGAAGAGCCACCGTGTCACAGCTAGTCAGGCCAGAGCCAGAGCCAGACACCCAGGCTGCTGGGGCTGGTCCCCGCGATCAGTCCTGGCACCAGCTTTGGGAAGAGACACTGAATGCAGCCACCATCTCAATGGCACTCACATTGCATGGGAATGTGTCACAGAAGGAAGCACCATTTCTCATCAGGGATGTGAAGGACATTTCAGGCAGTAGTGGAGAGGAATAAACAATTGCTTGAGGTTTCATATTTTGGATTATAGTCCAGTGTAGCTTCCAGAACAGTGGCTGTGTAAGGAGGGAAGGACCCAGAGGCATCTCAGCATGTGACACAGGTTGGCTCTAAAACCCATGGGTATGAGAAGCTGGGAAACAAGGTCTTAGAACTTAGGTCCAGCATCAGAGGTTTGGGATCAGGAGACCTTCTAGTGATTCGCCTTGTTACTCAAGATTTCTCCATCCCTGTCAACAATTAGGGGCCCCATAGTTCAATAGAGGAAACCAGCTCAAGGGCAACATTTTATCTGTGGGATCAGAATAAGGCACTGAACGTGGGAGTGGTGGGTCCTAGACAGAGCTCATGTGTTTGTCTTCTCCCACCTTCTCCTCCTTCCCTTAGAAATGCATGCTTACGAAACATCATATATCACTCATTTTTTGTGAAATGTTTTGCAGATTCTGTGTCCATCCCGATTACCTGCTGCTTTGGTGTGGTCAATAAAAAGGTCCCCATGCAGAGGCTGGAGAGTTACAGCCGAATCACCAGCAGCCAGTGTCCCCAGGAGGCTGTGATGTAAGTAGAACATCCCCTGGTGCCCACAGCCAAAAGTTGTCAGACTTTGGGGTTCTATACAAGGGAAAGACGTCAGGATGCACATCCAAACGAGTCAGAAAAATATACCACCTAATGCAAAAAGCCCTTTACCCCATAGAGAAACAAAGCCCACAGAAGGAGTCCATACTCTGTGGTCCCCTTCTGGGGGCTTGATCAGATCACCCAAATTCCTCCAGCCAGGAGCCTGGGGGGCTTTCCCTGGATCAACAAGAGAAGAGCTGCTTTCTGTGGCCTCTACCTCCCATATCCCCCACCCCCACTTACTTTGGTCCTAATCCAAGCCCGTCACCCAGGGAGCAAGGGCTGATCAGGTTTAGGGGCCAAGGGGCAAAATCCTCAATGCACTCCATCTAACTGTGCCCTCTCCCCTCACAGTTTCAAGACTAAACTGAGCAAGGAGGTCTGTGCTGACACCAAGCAGAAATGGGTCCGGGAGTCCATGAAGCATCTGGACCGAAAGTCCCAAATGCTGAAGCCTTGAACCCTCATACCTGGACTGAGAGACAGTCAGAGCCTGAGGAAAATTCTCTTTATTCTCCCCTGCCTTGCCTAGGTGCAGAGCGATATTATTTTATTACAATATCCAAAAAGAGGTACTTCGTTTAATAATTAAAGGAACAATATTCCTTAAATTATATTTAATTATATTTAAATTATTGATGTTTTGACTGTACCTGCCATAAATCCTAATGAATGTGAAATACAAAGTCCGGTGATATGTTTTCTCTTCTGTGAAAACAGTTAAGTTCATGGCGTGATGTCACTGTTTCTCCACACCTGTCCGTAGTGCTGTAAGACCCTCTGTGGGTCATCAGAGGAAAACACGTCTGTATTCTTAGGAAATCAGGGCTCCTGTATGTCAAAGGTGTACTGTGCAGTGTTGTTGTTGAAATTATTATTATTAGACGACTGTGGAATTTTCTAAGAGAAAAAATACATAGTTTTAAACAACTTGGTCTTATTTTTCATGGGGTAACATTAAACCGGGCAGGGAGGAAGGCAGCAATGGCTGGCAATTCAGGGCTTGGAAGCCAGCCTCTAAGAAGTCTTTTGGATACAACTGTGGTTCATGGAGAATCTAGCAGGACAGACCAGGCTGTTCAGCCCATTGGCTCCAGCCCCTAATACCACCTGCCCTTATTCAATAGGAGCTTGAAGCCCATTTCTTTTCTCGCCACACCTCTTTGCCCAGGCTCTCTCTTGATCTCTTGCAGGAGTCTTCACACTTTTCTCCATGACCCCAGGTTGTCTCCATCTAACTAATTCTCAAACCTGTAATATCCGAGGAGTGAAGCCAAATCTAAGGGGAAATTTCTAGGTCTATCACCTAGAAGCCCACTTAAGGCTTTTCATTGAAGATGAGTCTTTAATAGGACTGGTCTGTGCAATGCAGTGGCAAATAGAAAGTGTTCTTCAGAGCTGGTGCAGGAGGGAGAGGAAGGTTGTAGGCTGGAGGAAGGAACTCCATCTGGCCGGACTATGCGAAGATGGAGGAGTTTGGGGTTTAGAAATAATGGCTGGAGCCAGATTTCAGGGGCTCTTGAATTTCAGATTCAGAAGTCAGTGGGTAAGAGGTTTGCTAGGCAAGAAAGAAGGGCCATGGGCAGAGGTGTGCATCAGGAGGAGTAACCTGGTGTCTGAGGACAGGGTGGAGTGTGGGAGGGAGGGCCGAGAGAGAGCAGGCCACTGAAATGGTGCGGGGGAGAGGCAGGGGCTCTGGAACAGAGGTGTCATGAGTCATGAGGGTAAAGCTGGGAAGAATAGGCCAGACAGAGCGGTAAGTCAAATGTTACAGAAAGGGGAGAACAATTGACCCGGGACATACATCCTTCTCGGAAGATCTCACAAAGCAACCACGGACGGGGCAGATGTCCTTGAGGCACAGAATGAGTCAATCTCCATTACTGTGCCCCCAACTCCTAAAAACTAACCCCTAAATCCTAAAAACTCTCAAGCATTGATTTGAAGGCATGGGAACTCCTTTCCTTAACTGACTCTTAAAGTCAGGATTCCTTTGTATTTTCTGAGCATAGCTGGCTTCTTTTTGAGACATGGGGCCACTATTCTGAGGCCCAAAGGCCACACCCCTCACTCTAAGGGAAAGAGGATCATTGCCCTGCTGATCCAGCTCCTCAGCGCCTGTCACTGTGGTCACAGGGAGAGATGCCACAATTCCAGTTCGCTGGGAAGCATGGCAAGGCGGGAGACGGGTTCTGATCCCAGAACTGATCCTGACGCTCACTGTCACTTCCGGCGCATCTCTCTCTGGTGTTAAGATGCCGCGCAAGGTTGGAGCTAATGCTGCGTCACAGGCAGGAAGTGAGGGGATCTGGCAGGTGACCTTACAAGCCCCCTCCAGCTCCAGAACCACATCTCTTGGAAACTTGGTCAAGCCCGTTGGCTAGAGTAAGGTGGGGAGGTAAAGTGCTTGTGACTCAAACCACCGAGCCAGCCAGTTGCCTTAAACCTGTAAGTCAGATATGTCAACTGCCTGGAGATAAGCTTTCCACTAAAAGCCAGCAGAGTGACCCAAGCCCAAGAACAATAAGGCAGCTAAGTGTCCGCTGGGTAAGAGGAACACTTCCCAGCCACAAAAGGCTCTATCCAGTTCCAACTACTCTCTTCCACAGCCTCAAGGCCCAGCTGGCCATGAGATCTGGACCCAGGGTTTCATGAAGCAGCTGGACCACAAATCCAAGGCATGAAGACTCACTCCAAACTGACACCAGGCCATGGCCCATTTGTTTGCTCTGAGCTTTGCCCAGCTATCTGCACTCTGGCATTATGCCATTATATTTCAAATCACAATGAACATTGTTTAATTACATTAAACACCAATGTCCTAACTAATGTGTCATTTCATTTACATTATTGTTTTATGTGCTTTAATTAGAATATTGGTGTTTTGAAAATCAACACCCTTACGTTGACTGGTTCATATCTGTGAGTCCGATTCATCCCCTTGTCAAGGGGGCCAGGAACTGGGAAAGTCACTTGAAGCCGACAGGCACTCTCCTGGGCTCACCTCTGGTTTTTCCCTTGGCTCAGGCAGATGGTTTGCTACAGGCTACGACTCACTTCACTCTCTTGACATCTGCTCTCTGTGTCTCCTCGCTTCTTGCTTTGGGTGCCATCTAGGGTCAGGGGTTGGCTTGGCAGGCACATCATGAGACTCAGATGTTTTGGGGAGGGAACTCTCTGGGTGACCACCTTCCACCAGTGAAGGATGGAGAAGTGAAGACTTCTGCCGCCCATCCTCCCGCAGGCTGACTCTGGGAGCCATCTGTAGGCTTCTCAGGTAGTCCTAGGAGAATCCCTCCCGTTGCCCGTGATGCTGACCTTGACTATGTATACTTGTGTTGGCCTCTCCACCTTCTCCATCTCATTCTTAGTCCTGATCCCTGGGGACAATTACCAGATGAAACTATCTACACACTGGTCCTTGTCTCAGGCTCTGTCTTACTGATTCATTGTTTGATACAGTCAACATTTGTTCTCCTTCCTCTTGGTCAATCTCTGGATATCACTGGGCAAATTCACTGGTCGGGGCCAGCAATTCAGTTGGGCATTGGGTGGATGCATTCACCAGCACTGGGGCTGGGATGGGGATCAGACCAGTGAGCCCTTTGGGGCCAACGGTGGGGCCAAGACCATGGACTCAACCAGCGTATTTGGCCGGACTGGGTATGAGGGTGGCTTACAAGTCAGGACCAACAGAACTGGGACTGAGTCAGCCACATAGCTACTGAAATGGTGACATGGAGAGGAATTTAGTAAATAAGTAAAAGTGTTGAAGATAATGGATGCCAAGTCACTTGCTGTTGGAGAAGTTTCCATAGAGGAAAAATGGAATGTTGGAAGGCTAGAAAAAATACTATTGTGTTGGCCTGAAACTGGAGGTATTGATGTGAACTCAAGGTTTTAAAGGTAGATAATAGATACATGGATAGATAGATAATTGACAGATTGAACTACATACATGGATCATAGATATGTGCAAGTTGAGCATACGTTCAACCACCCAATAATTTTCCAAAATACTGCCAAATATTTTCCAAAGCTGTTGCACCAATTTACATTCACTCCACCAGCAGTGTATGAGAGGTAGAGTTGTTCCACATTTGGTACTGCAACATTTCATACTGTCATTCTTTATAAATTAGCCATTCTGATTATGAGGATAGTTGCATGTAATCCAGATAATTGTGGTTTAAGTTGACCTTTTACTCATGACTAGTGCAGTTGAGCATCTATTCAAATGTTTATTCAATATCTTCCTTTATTGGGTCCTAGTCCATGTTGTCTTTTGTCCATTTTTTAAGATTTTTTAGATTGGCATCTTTTTCTCATGTATTAGAAGCATTTTTTATATGCTGAATGGGAATCTTTGGTCAGGTGTGTTAATTGAAGTATCTTCTCATAATCTGTGATTTTCCTTTTCACACCCTTAAAGATGCCTTTTGATGAAAACAGCTTCTTAATTTTAATATAGTCCATTTATCAATATGTTCCTTTTTTATTAGTGCTTTTGTTTTCTGTTAAAGAAAAATTTTTTTAACCATTTCAGAGAAAGATTTGGCATCAGCTGGAAGCCTATGTGAGTGACACACAATGTAAGCCAGGCCTCGAGTAATTCCTGTTTGGGCCAGATGAGAAGAATGTTACTGGGGATGAGCTATTAGAAGCAAACATGGATCTGGGAGAGAAGGTGGTCGGAAGCAAGAAGGAAGGCAAGCAGTCTTGCACTGTTTTCAGGGCTGGTAGATGGACTTTCCTCCTCCAGGGTCAAAATGACAGTATCCTCTTCCTCTGCAGGCTTTGCCTTTCTCTGGAGAGACCGAGTCTGAGGGCAGAGAAGGCCAGTCAGTGCTGGCCCCCTCCCTTTCCATCAGCCACTCCAGTGGTCGGGTATCCATTCTATAAAGTTCAAAGGTTGCTGTGGCTCAATAGTCCTTAGAACCCTGAAGAGTACAGTGAGATGGACAGGGAGAAGTGTTAAGCACTAGGTGGCCCAGCTCTGCTTCCCTGAGCAATTTTACTTTTAATCTGTTACACATCAGGGCTTCCCGAAAAATCATGAGAACAGACTTCAGTGGGTAAACAAGCCTCTGAAAACCACATTGTCAAGTGAAGCCAACTTTACATGTTCTCATCTAAGACAGCAGGGAACTAAGATTTCCCCTGGCTACAGGCACGTTGCAGGATGCCACAGCAACTTAATGGTTCCAAAATCACAGGATTCTATAGTTCTAGGAGACTTATATTGTATAAAGGTGACTGAGCCGGAGAAGAGCTAGCTGAGCTCTGCCCTGGCATAACTGAGTAACTGGTATAGAACCTCCATAAACTCTCACTCTGAGTGGTGGGTTGACCGGATTTTCAGGGGTCCAGAGAATACCATCCATTTAAAGCCAATATCAGATAATCCCAGAAGGTCTCAGTATTTCTTTCCCCAGTGCAGAGTCACCCTGGTTATATGGCAGCAGGTTCCTCTGGGGAAGGCTTGGGGAAGATTTACAGTATAAACCTGTGAGTTTCTAGATTTAGCAAAAATATTGCCAAGAGTATAATTATACTAAAAATGTATTCATTGTTAATCTGAAATTCAAATTTAATTAAGTGTCCTATATTTAATCTTGCAACCTAGCATTGCATGGTCCTTCCTAAAAGGGAACTGGGTCCCACCCTTCTGGGCACTCCGGATCTATGAACTGGCTTAAATCTAGTAACTGGGTGAAAGGCCATGATTCTGTTCTATAGACTTACATTAGGTTTCTGCCCATGAAACCTAGAATTTTCTGCTAAAGTGAAGCAGTATCTTAGTAAGCACCTCATCTATCTCATGCCTAGGGAGCCCATAATCACGGTCACAGATTCCTGCTGATCAAAACACTTACTGGCACTCCAGTCCTGGGGCTCCTCGGAGTAATTGTGCCCACTTTGTCTCTGCTGCCTGGTAAGCACCATCGTCCAGCCTCTGCAACCCCCGGATCCCATTCCTCCCACTGAGATCCAAACCAGCTCCATTACAACAGTGGCATGAGCCTGACCAGAGGCATGAGCATCAGCTGGGAACTGGTCAGAAATGGATGTCATTGGCCCTGTGCTGGGTACTTTCCACACATTGTCTTATTCAATTCTCACATCACAAGGCCGGAATAATTAGCCATCAGTTTCCTCTAACAGAACCAAGCAGTTTCCTCCAAATCACATAATCAGTAAATGGTGGATATGGGACTAGAACCCATGTCTGATTGAACCCAGATTACAGGCTCTTAAACACACTTTCCCATGAGATATTAGGTCCTGAAGCAGAGGGAAGGACAGACAGGAGCCCTTACATATGTGTGGGTTGAATGTCTCACCTACTCAGTTTGGAGGAAGATCCGAGGTAAGAATAATATACAAGGTGCAATTGGTCAAATTCATTGACATGGGCATATTTGCCCAGGATTCAGGATTTAATGTGTTGGCACTAGTGCCTGGGAGTGATGTTAATGTTCAGCTAGATTGGCTGATTGGAGTCTAGACTGGAAAATAAGCCTACGGTTAATGAAGTTGAAATGCTGAAACATCCCTGGGATGTTAGGAAGGAGTCCAAAGGCTCAGGAAAGTAGATCTGTTTGGTTGGATCTATTGTATGCAAGATGCACTCCCAGGAAAGGCCAGACACACTTCCTTTACCAAGGCATTAAGGGATGCTTTGATGAGGCCTTGATGAAAGAGCAGCATCCTTAAGAGCTCTCTGGAGGCTTCATTTTAGATCAGAGAAGGCCAGGGGATATGCTGTAATTCCATGATCCTCAAACTTTAGTGCACATCACAATCATCTTGAGGGCTTGTCAAAACACAGTCTGCTGTACAACTACTGGTAACAGCTTAAGTATTCATGATGCTAACAGATGCCACTGTGGTGCTTCTAAAACATATAAGCAACCCAACCCCAGAACCCTGTTTGGAAGGTGTCTTGCTTGAAGGTTTCAGCCCCACGCAAGTTCACTATGGATTCGGTGAGACTGAGAAATGACAATGGAATGTTCTTGGGGTAAAAGGATTTATACCTGTGCTTTATTCTCCTGGTGATAGGTTGAGCACAAGAATCATGTCTGCATCCAGCAGTCTGCAGGTCCACAATGCTCCTCCATCTCTGCCTCTACCCAGAGCACTGGGCACAGCTCTTTATATAGTGACTCAGTCAATAATAGCTTATTGCCTCTGGGTGTGAAGCAGTAAGCCAATTACATCATCAAGTAGTTTAGGGTTGGGTGAGGATCCTGGCCATAGGAACTTCCATTTTCCCCTTAGAAGGTCTACTTCCAGGAGCCATTTCCAGTACCTAAACCTATGTTGGTCACGATCCTGGAAAGAAATAGGTAACACTTGAATGATTTGAGGAAGGTGTCCTAAGAGCCTATTTACCAAGATGTGGTCTGGGTGTAAAGAAACCAGAGGGGTGCTTCAGTCCTCAGAGGCTAGTAACAGTGTGGTGACCACCCCTAAAGTACAGGCACTGGTTCCCCGAAACTAGATGAAAAAGGCCACTTAGATGAGAAAGCCATTGGTTGAGGGCTGCATCCAGGAGGAATAGCAGAGAAATGGGTGCTTCAGCTGTTCTCTTCTCCCTCTCCAGTGCCTGAGAGGCTCCCAGTGTCCGAGCCCAACCTGAAGCTAGAAGACCTGCAGTCCCATTAACGTGATCCACACAGGTTGGCTTCCCGAAAAGAGGATGGGCGAGAATAGAATGCATCTGGAAGGACAGCTTGCAGTCTTTTCTCATGTGGTTCTTGACAAGTTTTTGTATCAAAATTATGTAGGACTCATAAATAAAACAATCTGAAGAATGTACACTCTTGATATACTCTGGAAGAGACTGTGTGAAGTTGGAATTGAGTTCTTGGAATGCTTGGAAAAGCCAGCTGTTAGAACTCTTGAATGTTTTCAGAGTGATCTTCAATTGCTGATCCAATTTCTTTAATAGTTTTAGAGTGACTTGCTCTTTCATTTTTTCCTGCAATATAGTAAATTATATTTTTTTAGAAATTCATCCATTTCATCCAAATTCTGGTTATTGGCATAAGGTTCTCATTTTCTTTTTGGTGTCTGCAGGCTGAGTGGTGACACCCTCTTCTATTTCTACTGTTGTCTATTTTCATGGTCAGTCTCAAGAGAGCGCTAGCTTCACTATTGACTGGCCAAAGAATCAACTTTGGGATTTGTCCAGCCTTTCTAATATATGTCACTTTCTATTTCGCTCATCGTAGCTCTTTATTTCCTTGCTTTTACTCTCACTGGAGTTTTGCCAGAGTGGAAGGATTCACCAGAATGGAAAACCGAGGGGAGGGTATTCCAGGCAGGTGCAAGAAGTGAGCCAAGTCTGGGAGCCGGGACTGAGACGGGGAGTGGGTCACTCAGGCAGAGGGCCCTGTAGGTTTCCAGTGGGAGTCCACCGCTGTTCCTGGCCTCCCACCATGCCCACTGCAGCCCCCATTCTTGGCTAGGGCACACATCCGTCACAGGAGGGAGCCAGTCACAGAAGCAAGGAACCACGTCCTTGCCCTTCTCTCCCACCCCCTCCTGCCAACAGCTCTAGAAACTCAATAGTGCTTCTGGAAAACAAGGAGCCTGGGCAAATCAGTGCTTTTCAACTCTATCTCCATGGGCCTGAGAGGTAGAAGGGGACATCGCACAAGCATGTTATGTGAGGAGCCCCTGTCATCAGAATGTGTCTTTGATTTGTCTCAAGCATTGGACTTCCTCATAAAACTTGGGTGGAAAGAGGGTTCTGCAGCTCAATGCAAGCGTGAAGTCGCCTGTACTCATATGTAAGCACACCGGCTCTCTCTTCCCTTGTCACCACTCACTCCCCAAGAGACTTTGGACAAGTTATTTACTGTCAGCGTCTTCATCTGTAAATGGGTGTGGCGATAATGGGGGACACCTTGTCAGGACTAAATACAAACTGTGTGAAGCCCTTGCACAGTGCTCTTTCTCTACGGGGGTTGTTTTTCGTTTTGGAGAAAGCAAGGCCATGGAACAGCTCCTTGGATCACTGCCTGGGGTGGTGACGGCACATCTGTGTTCCCGCTTCCTCTGGCCTGGGCAGCTGGAAGGAAACCGTGCCCGCCCTGCTGCAGCCCACAGCTTCCCGCCTGCATTTCCTGGAAAACTCCTTGGAAGCCCAGCCTCCAGCTCAGCAAATTCAGGACCCCTCTCCATCTGGACTTGACCATGACCCTGTCCATCCCTCTGGGAGCTCCCCCACCGACTGCTTCCTATAAAAGGCAGGCAGAGCAGCTGGAGGAGCAGACAGGCTGAGCCAACCTCAGAACCCATCTCGCCCTGAAGGTCCCACGCCCAGCCTCCGACCTGATGGTCTCTGCAGCGCTTCTGTGCCTGCTGCTCACAACAGCCACCTTCAGCACCCAGATGCTCGCTCAGCCAGGTAAGCTCCGTCTCTCTCCTTCTTTCCCTCCCTCTTCTTCCATTTCTCTCTCCTTTTTGGAAGGCCTAAGTCAAACTGTCCCACTTCTGAGCCTATCAGAGCACCAGGGATCCTCAGAGCTGCACTTAACACATCTAATTTTATAGACAGACAGCTGAAGCCCAGGTGGGGCCTAGGAGGGGTCCTACCCCCACACCTGCAGTCATCCCAGAACCAGAATAAAACCTAAGCTGCCCTCTCCAAATCCAGGGCCTTTTCTTTGACTCCAGTTGATCTTCCCAAACTCTGCAGATTGGGGGCCATATCCAGGACCTGTCACACTGGCCTCTCCTGCTCAGCAGTGAGGCATCCCCACCGTGCCGCTGAGAGAAGGGACTTCAAAATCTTAAGCCACATGTTCCAGGTCCCACCCCGCCTCGGGACCGGGGTGGAAGCACTGGACCTGGGGCACATCAGATCCATTCCTAACTCTTTGCTTTCCTTCCCCCACAGACACGTCCTGCTGCATTCATGCTGAGGAAACCCGAGCACTTCCTAAAAGGCCTTTTCTTTGTGACTTTATTTCTAGATGCACTCATTGCCCTGTCCACTTGCTGTTTTACATTTAATAATAAGAGGATCCCCTTGCAGAAGTTGAAGAGCTATCGAATCACCAGCAGCCAATGTCCCCAGAAGCTGTCATGTGGGTAGAAAACCCGTCCTCCTTCCCCCCTCCCCTTCCCTCCCCACCTCCAATTCAAAGTTCTGCCCCAGAAGACAGACGTCAGGCTAATTTGGGATCTTATATCAGAGGATAAGATCTACCCAGACTATGTAATCCAAAGCCATCTATTATTACATCATAAACTGGCCCAGAGAGGGCCACCTCACTCCCTAAACAGCCTAGCTCACACCCCCATGCCGCTTTGGCAGATGCCAGGCCAGCTCCTCCTAGGGTGGCAAAAATGGCAACTACCTCCACAGGCCCCTTCTTCCCACACCCCTACTTCCTCTTGTCCCAGGGTGGCCCCCTTACCTACAGCATGTGGGCCAAGCAGGTTTTGGAATCCAGTGAGTCATCTCTTAGGTAAAACCCTCAAAGAGCTCCATCTAACTGTATGGCACTCCTTCACCCTCAGCCTCAGAACGAAACTGGGCAAAGACATCTGTGTCTCCCCAAAGGAGATGTGGGTCCAGAATTACATGAAACACCTAGATCAACAATCTCATACCCAGAAGACTAGAACTCTTCCAACCACTGAGACGAAGCTGGAGTATGAGAAATGACTGTTTATTCTCCTCCAGCCTTCCTGTCTATACCCTGGACTAATTTTGCTGTCATTTTCAAGTAGGGTGGTTTCTGTTTGGGATATAAAATGTACTATGTCATAAGTAATATTTAATAGTATTTGAATTGTTGCTGGTTTGGTGTTTATTTTGAATACTGGTGATCTTTTTTTAAAAAAAAAAAAAAGCAAGAGCTCAAGCCAATTGGTTCCTTGATGAGCCCCAGATCTTTCCCCTGGAGGGAGCAGGTCTCCCTCCTGCTTAACTTTCCAGGGGTTGTGAGCATTCCCTGAGAATCATGGAGATGAAGGCAGTCTAGGGAGGAGAGTGCCTTGTGATTGGAAGGTGTTACTAAATATGTAACAGAAGAATGCAATTCATAAGCCTGCTGACTCTTTGCAGAAAATACACTTTGTTTAAAATCTCTAACAGTGTTTCTTAGCCCGACCAGTAAGCAGTGCTCCGAGGTGCAGGTGGATGGCAGGGGCGCCAGAGGAATGAGGATATAGCGAGGCCTTTCCAGTGGCCAACCTGGGCTCCTCTGAATGTGTCAGGGAAGGCCTGGCTTGCCATCCCAGCATATTCTAGAACGAGTGTTCCAGTCGCTAGCATCAGCTTCTAACTGGCCTCTACCCATATGCCTCCCGGCACTGAGCAGTCCCCAGAGTAATACAGACATTACGTGCACCTGACCCCCAGGGGACCACTAGATGCCCCAGTTCTAGTTAGCCCTGGACTTGAGAGAGAGGGTGGGACTTGGGCACAACTGGCCTTGGAGGATAGCACAGCATAGTCATAGCAAAGATTCTCTAGAAGAGGTGCAGAATAGAAAAGTGAGGAGGAGGCCTGGAGGAAAAATCCCCATTTCGTCACTTCGGGCTCCAGAACGGAAACGTTAGAGTTGCTTAGAAAGGAAGGTTGAGGCATGGTTTTAGAGGAACTGCAATACCAAGATGGGGAGTTTGGAGTTAGTTCTGAAGGCAGGAGGTATGTACTGAAGGCTTTGGAGCCATCAGGAGGGCAGGGGGATGCCAGGGCAGGGGAGGCCGAGAAGAGAAGCCTGTGGCCATGGGCAGGATAAAGCTGTCAAGGGAGAACTGAGAGCACCCTACTACAATAGTCCAGGCAAGAGGAGATGGGGCAAAGCAGGGAATTTCTCCCCTAAAGCCACCACACTGGCCTTTAAAGGGTGCCAGCCCTGAGATCCAGAATTTACTTCCCTCCTTTGCTAGTCTCCCTAGAGTTATGCATTATACAAGCTAAAGCCTTTGACTGTCCCTCTGGAAGGGACAGGGCCTCATCTTCCTGCTCGTGAAGGGTTCTCCTGCTCTTCCCAAGGCTGCCTTTCCCCAGGTGAGAGGATGAGCTGCGTTGGCACCTCTGTAAGATCTAGGACCCACCTGGGCCTGCACACTCACCAGGACCCTTCCCTCCCAGGACAAGCTCCTGCTAACCAACTCTGCAGGGTCTTTCCAGTGGAGAGAGGGTTCCTGAGCCAGGCTGGGTCAGGTGGTCACTTGGCAGTTTGGAACACGGGAAGGAGTTCTGGCCTGGGAAGCAGGAGCCCTGGGCTTGAGTGCCAGATCTCTCCCTGACTTGCTCTGTATCCTCATGCCTGTTGGTGTCCCTCTCCAGCCCTTGGTCACCTCATCTATCAAATGGGGTTAACAACATCTTAGAGGCAGAAGAACTCACAAGATCCCCTCCCGCTAGGGCAGCTGTGACTTTTGGATGACATCAGCCCCTTTGGGCACGAAAGGGAGGGAGAGGCTCCTGCACCCAGACATGGACTCAGTCCAGCTCCCTGCCTGCTGCTTCACTGAGCCTACCCTCACCGCCAAACCCAGAAGCAGAGAATCTGCATCACAGCTGTGAATGCACGCTCACCCCCCCAGGACAAAGGCAGTCAGCTGGGAGATGTCAGTCATTTATTGGATCCTATTGACAAGGAGGACTGGCACCAAGTCCAACAAGTGTGCCCGCTCTCCCCCCCCCCACATGCCCCTGTCCCCAGGCCCCCAGTGCCAATCAAATTTGCACCCCGGAATTCCTGTGGTACAAGAGGTCCAGGGAAGCAGGAGATGAAGATTCCAAAATTTAAATATGTAAAGTGCAACAACATAGCTTATCAAGACCAAGCAGACCCTCCACAACCTGGCAAAGTTGGGCAAAAGGGCTGATGTGGGGTTAGAGGCTGGAGGGACAGGTGACACCATGAGGTCTCTGGAGTCCAGGGTGGAAAAGAATCTGCTCACATGTGCTTTCACGGGCAGGTTTTTATCCCTTATAACACATTCTTAATCCATCGGGCTGTGTTCAAGGCACAGATCTTTTGGCCTCCCTTCAGCTCGACTCTGTGGGCAGAGAACAAAAGAGCTGAGTCATCTGAGTCACCCCTGGGTGCCACACACAAGTCCCACCTCCCACTCCTCGCTGCTGGGTGCCCCTAAGCTGCCTCTCTGGGCCTGTAAAATGAAGTCGTTGCATGAGACGTGTGGCTCACACATTGGGAGGGACACCCAAGCTCAGGGGAGCTTATCAAATTGAGTTTCCTGAACCCCTTTTCTGGAGAGCACAGTTCAGTGTACAAGCGTGGAGTGAAGGCTGGAGACATTCTGAGGATTAGCTAGCCCGGAAAATTTCCACCTAGAATATCTCCGAGGGCCCCCACTCCTGCTCCATCTTTTCATGTGTCTGTGTCCATCTGGGATCCTCAGTCATTGCTTTGGGGTCCCTGTGTGTGTTTGTACATGCGTTTCTTTTCTGGACTGCCCACCTCCTAAATATGGCTATCATCTAAGCTATAGACCAACTCTGCCCTTATTATCTGAGTGAGTTTAGACAAATCTCTCTGCTTCCCTGAACTTCAGTTTTCATGATAATGAAAGTGTGTGCCCCAAGAAACTCAGCAGAAATAATACACTGAAAGTGCCTTAAAGACACTGAGTGGCAAGA
This sequence comes from Manis pentadactyla, assembly GCF_030020395.1. NCBI lineage: Eukaryota > Metazoa > Chordata > Mammalia > Pholidota > Manidae > Manis > Manis pentadactyla. The sequence goes on from NC_080022.1 coordinate 146,945,082, forward strand.
GTAAGCGACCTCAGTCAAACTTCATGTTGAAGCCTCTCCCCAGCTAAAGATGCAGAGGAATGTCCAGATAATAAGGTGCAGGCGAGTTACGTGCCCACGGTCGCCCAAGGCTAGAGGTTGGCAAATCCAGAAGCAGGCACTAATTGTGACCCCTACCCCTTATTTTTTCCACTACGCAGTAATTCCTGGAGATTTTAAACAATTCCTTCCCCTGGGTACAAAGTATTAAGATATAATTCTTGATAGCTTGGTGCTCCAAGAAGCAAGTCACTTGGGGGAGCCCAGTTCCTGGCACCTACGAGGAAGCGCAGCGCTCCCCCAAGCGCCCAGCCCGGCTCTGCACCCAAGGTTTTGACGGCCTCGCGGGCTGGGTTTGGAAACCTTAATCTGGTGGTGAATAGCTCCATCTCGTGTCTGCCATTCTAATTGCATGTGGGCCGGTTTCTGTTCCCTGCAGGAGGGAGTTGGGGGCTGACAGGGAGGGCCACTCACATTATACCACCATGGTAGGGGCAGGAGGAACTGGTGTTTCTGTAACACTGAACTCTCTTCTGGGAAATCTTTTTCTCCACAAATGTGTAGCAACAGTTGGAGGATGACACAATCACTAGGAAAGAAGCACAAAAATGGTTTGCATCCATTTCTCAACCAGGACTTTGTTTTTTGCATCCAAGATGCTTTAAAAAACAACCAAAAAAATGCCTTCTGGGACAGGCCCAGGCTTGGGGACTACCACATCCAGGGGGCTCTGGTGCAGCACTGTGTCACCAGCCACCTAGTTCTATATTCAGGGAGAGTTGGGACACTGGAATTCAGATCCCTGCTCCCCACACACGAGCTGTGTGGCCTTGATCAAGATGAGCACAGACTCCCATCTGTGAAATAGGACTTCCTAGACCGATTTCTAAAAGCCCTTCCAGTTCTGACAGCCCACCATGAGTGTATAGTTCCACCCCAATATTGGGGCTCAAGGGCTCTAGACCCCACACTCTGGGGGCCTAGTGAGTCTGGTACATGCAGGGCAACTGTGATCCATGGACCTGGGGCAGGATTAGGAACTGTTCAAGGAGTTCAAACTGATGGAATGACAGGCAACAGCGTCCACACACTCAGCAGGCAGCTCCCCACTCCCTCTCCACGAGGCCCTCCTCCCCGGGCCCCCGGGCCCCACTCACAGCCACTGTGCTGTGAGCCGTGAGCACGCTCTCTCCCACCTGCAACCCCAGAGAACTGCGTTCCAATCCTGGTTCCTTCCTCCTAGTTCTACTGTTTACAAAGCCCCTTTCGTGTGCCTCGTATTAGGTCAGTATTCTCTCAACAGCCTCGGGGGGTGGGCATTATCGATCCCATTTCACTGATGGAGAACCCAGAATTTGAGAGTTAGTCACTTGCCCAAGGTGAGCCAGCTGTTACAGCCCCAAGTCCTGACTGCCAACTCTGCCTGCTACACTGTGGAAACAAAACCCAGTCCCTGCTCTGGACCTCAGGCTTGGCCTACGTAACCTCCCAGTTCCCCTCCATCAGTCTGCAAGGCCTGGGTGAGGCAGGGCTTCCTTTTGCTGAAGCTAGCAGCTCAGCCATCTGGCTTTGCCCCAGACTCGGTTCTCGGATTGGCGCCCCTGCCCCACCCCACCCAAGTCCTCCATTCTGCCTCTCCTGCAAGTATTCTTCCCAGAGGAGGGGAGAGGGAGGCAGTGAGTCCGCTCCAACCCCAGAGTGCCTGCCTGCACCTCTGCCCTCCCCAAGGTGCCTCCAGCCCCACTCACTGCTCTTGCTGTCCACATCCTGCGGCCACATCGTAGCCAGCAGCAGACATGCCAGGGCCGTAGTGACGAGCTTCATCTTGGGCAGTGCGGCGCAGGCCCCTGTGGAGCAGCCTCAATGCATCTGGTGGAGCTAAGAGCTCCCCCTGACCCATCCTGCAGTGCCAGAGCTTTTTATTAGAAGGCCTCGGTGGGGTTTCCCAGACCTTGTGCAGAGGTGGGGAAGTCACAGAGAGAAGAGAACATTATTCGTGTCCAGTGACCACATGGAAAACTCCTGCCACCTCTCCTGGGTGGTGTGCAAGGTGTGGGGTAACTTCCCTGAGTGGAGGAGCAGATAAGGATCTTGAGAAAACGAGTAGGAGCTGTCCCTGCTGAGTGAGCCAGGGAGAGAGGTGGGTGAGAGGAAGTGGCCTGTTTGGGGCTTCTCCCACCCCACGTCTTTCCATGCGGAGATGGAGCTACTGTCCCAGGAAATGGCAGAGCAGCAGAACCTTGGACCAGGACCAAGACACACCGGTGTTTGAACCCCAGTTCTAAAAATTAGTGGTTGCGTAAACTCACCCAAGTCACAAGCCCTGCAAAATGGAAATAGTAACATGTGTCTCAGGATGTGGATAAGAATTAGATGAGATCTGCTGTGTCAAGTGCCTGGCCCACTACTTGGTATTTCTAGTTTTTCAATCACTCCACACTTCAACAGTGTTCTAGGTCCTTGGATGGGCCCAGGGAAGACAGCTCCCAGTGAGGTGTGGTGTCTGACCTTGACTCACTGCCCTTTGACACTCAGATAAACAAGTAAAACCATCCATTGTGAGGATATGTGGAAGGCAGAGAGAACGGGGCACTGTCCACAGGTGTTGGGGGCCTCCCAGGGGAATGCTGTCTAAGCAGAGTCTCCCGCAGATGGGCTGACATGGGAGGGGGCGTGACAATAGAGGAAGGAGCTTATGTCAGGACAGACAGGCAGCAAGGAGCAGATTCATTCTGAGAGGTCAGAAAGACCTGGAGTGTGAGGTCAGGAGAGTGACAGGAGTGGGAGGTGGCTGGAGAGGGATGCGACTATACAGCTACAGAAGGGCCAAGTCGTGAAGACACTGCACGCAGTGCTTGGAATAAATAGCACACAGTAGGTGCTCAAGAAAATATAACTGGCTGGGCCGCATCCATGTATTAAAGTCATGAGGCCCACATGCATCATATAACCATAGAGGGTTGGCTAGGCTGATCTGCTCCGAAGGCATATTCTCTGGCTCAAAAACCTGCATGGCTTCCCCTTGTCAGTTGGATGAAGTACAAGCTGCTCACCCTGGTGTTCATTGGCTCCTCATGCAACGTCTCCACTGATTCCTGCATGTTTGAATATTTGCAGTCCCTTGAGAATGCTGCACGCTTTCCTATCTCTAAGATTTTGTTCCTACTCTATCACCTGTGGGGCCCTCCTCGTTGCCTTCCTCTGAGAACTTTCTACCCATTCCAAATGCCACTGTCTCCATAAAGCCCCTTCTGCTCTCTCCAACAGATAGTCATTCAGCCTCCTTGGAAACCCCCTGTCCCTGGGTCACCCACATGCAGGCCTTGTATCCCTGCAGCCCTTCTTTTCAGTGTATTCTCCAGCCTAACACCTCACGTCAGGGCTGAAAGATCCCTGAAAACCATTTGCAACAACGGCTCTTAAAGTTTCCTGGGAGAGTTTTTAGAAAAATGCAAATGCTTTGGCCCTGTTCCAGAATCAGAATCAAAACATATGTGCCTACACATGTTAGGAGGAAAAACCCCCGGTAATTCAGGCACCAGAAGATGAGAATCAGGTATCCAGTGTATTTTACAGATATAGATGCGACATATGTTTATATTACAAATGGGAAAAAGGCATCTCAGAAGGAGGGAACTGACTTTCCCAAGGTCATAACGGGAATTCACTGCAGAGACGAGGTGATGGACTTGAACACTGGTGATCAGACTGCCACGCGGCCGCCTCTGAGATGCTCCTTCAGCCGGGCCCTCACCACCTGCTGCTCTGCTCCAGCCATGCCCATCCATCCCACCGGCTCCTGCCACCTGAAAGGACTGGAAGTAATGGGACCACTAACCTGCCATTGTCACTGCCCTTTGTCCTTGCAGCTGGAGTCTTTTTTATTCCTCTACTGTCATTTTGGTTAAAAGAGATAAAGGTGTGTGCTTTAACTGCTGAGTGTAACTGTCGGTGTTTTAGGCTCACTTGGGACCTGGTGCTGGGCCAATGGGGCCACTCAGGAAATACTTCACTCGTCCCTGCCTCCTGGGGGTGCAGCCTGGCTCACTCAAGAAGGGGATGGGGCTGCCTCTCCAGGATATCACCTCCCCTATCTCCCCTTTACTTCTGCCATCACGAGCCCAGGACAGGAAAAGGGGGAGAAGGAAGACTTAGTCACACCCTCTCCTCAGCTCCCTCAGCACCTGAAGGGCCAGGCACGGCTCCTGTTGCACAGAAGCCCAGGGCTCCCTGGGGGTATCTCCCCCACCCCAACTCGGCCTCTTCTTGTCTAGGCCCTGCACAAAGGTGAGGGCAAAAGTAACTCAAAAAATACGTGTGGCCTTGCATGAGATGGGTCAGAACGGCACAGGATGGACTGATAAACAAGATTTGCTCTCAGCATGCATGCTGAACCATTATTCATATGAACACACTTTTCCTTAGCAGTTAGAAAACCAGAAAGTACCTGTAGAAGGGTTTTTGTATTAGTCATCTTTTGTGAAACACGCACCAATTTACTGAGGATTGGTGGAGACCAAGCAGAGCTCAGGTACAGATTCAACTTGATAGCCTCTCCTCCAGAGGTCCCAGGGGTTCCCAGGCCTCTTGCCTTGGTGTGGACTGGAGCCTGGCCTTCCCTGCTTGCTTGCCAGTTACAATTCAGCCTGATCCTTACAGATCAGGATAGAGAAATTCACGGGGGCTGGCACATTGGACCTCAGAAGATGTTTGCTGAGTGAATGAGTGAAGGAATGAACAAATGAATGAATGCATCAGGAATGAGACTTGGCCCCAGGATCCCGCACAGCAGCACCCCGACCAGCACTCTTGGAAACTGCACACAGCTTGGTCTCCACCAAGGTGTGCGAGGTGCTGGAGACAGTGGAGTGCAGCATAAACAAGCACAGGATTTGGGCCGGAGCTCATCCTAATTCTGCCACTTGCTGCCTGTGTGACTCCCCTAACCTCCAGGCCTTCTGTTTCTCATCCATGGCAGAGGACAGCAGTAGTGATGTTAAGGCCTCTTCTTCCTTCTTCTCCAGCCAACAGTCACTGCACTCCTGGGGCAGAAATGCAGACCACGACGCAGGGACTCCTGCCCTCCAGGAGCTCCCAGACAAGGGAGGAGTGCGAGCGCCCAAGCAGTGATGATAGTTCAGGGTGCCTACTCCGAAGCGCGAGCCTGCTTTACACTGGGAGCTCAGGCAGGGCAGCCTGCAGGAAGTTGGCCGATAAAGATGGAACAAGCAGACCAGGTGGAAGGCACGGGGAGGCCCCGGCGAGTGAGCGGCACAGTGGCAGTGCCGTGCAGCTAGAGCCCTGTCGGCCACATGCTGCAGAACTTTGTAAGCCGAGCCGAGACATTCACACTTCACTGAGCACGATGGGCTGAGTTGCTGTCAGCCCAGTAGCTCAATGGCTGTGCAGTGCAAGAGGCCCTGGAAAACGTAAGACGGGGCTGTGCATTCCAAGGCACTGGGGAGCCGGGACACTGTGCTGGGGGCTAGGCTTGCACTTCCAGGAGGCAGCTGGGGCCAGGTGCCGAGGAAGGGGCCAGAGAGGACACTGTGCTCACAGGTGCCAACAGAAAGCTGGGCAGCACCAGATTAGACAGGAAAGAGACCAGATGGGGGACATGGCTGTGCAGCCTAATTCATGTGATGAAGCCTCAGATGGTCCAGGATTGAGGGGAATAGGGGAGCAGAGTACTGTTTCATTGAGCATCAACTAAGTGGCCGCTTGGTTAGGATTTCCACATACTCTGCTGCTCACAGGCCCAAGTCCTGATTATGTTACACTGTCTCCTGCGCCTCGCACACCCGGTGGAGACCAGGCTGCCTGCAGTGTCTGAGGATGCTGGTGGGGGCACTGCGGTGCGGGATCCTGGTGCCAGGTCTCAGGTATCATTAGTTCATTCCTTCACTCATTCACTCAGCAAACATACTCCTAGGGCCACTGGTGCCAGCTCCGGCATGGCAGTCAGGTCAAAGAGACCTGACCACAAGAGCCAGGACCTGGAGAGGGAACCGAACACACAAACCAGGGAGTGGGTGCGACAGGTAAGGACGCCGTAATGCGCAGGCCAGAGGTGGTGCATGCCCAGTGTGAGGGGGCTCTTTGGGGTGCAGCATGGCCTTTCCACTGGGCCTGGAAGGATGAAGGTGGGATTTCCCCAGTGGCAGGGTGGAGAGGATGGGGAGCCGTGGTTATGAGAGTGGGCTCCGGGGAGACCTCCTGGCTCAGGGCCCCAGCCCCTGGTATGTATTGTGTGACTTCACTTGCTTAACCTCTGGGCTGCATGTCCAAATGGGGATAATAATGACACCTGCTTATAGGCTTTTGTGAAAACAAACGTGACATATTTCTTAAGGAAAATCGAACAATTGTTTTATAGCACAAGACTAGCCAGTGTGGAGGCTGGTGTCGCTGCAGTGTAGGGGAAGGATCCCGGCCCGCAGGGAGTGGCCAGAAGTGAAGCCAGGAGGACCGTGGGCCAGGTCTCACAGGATCCCGGTTCTAGGCTCCGGCCCTGGGACTTGACCCTGCTGGCAGCGGAGGGCCCTACGCAATCTTTTGCTCAGGACAAGGTTGTGGCCAGATGTGTGGTGTGGACTGAGGGGCTCATGCTAGAGGCTGTGGGACAGAATGAAGGGAAGGCAGTCGGGCTGGGAATTTTGAAAGAGTCTAGGTGGGCTGACAGGTGAGGAGGTGGGTTTCTTCAGGGGAGAAAGCATGAGAATCAGGAGCCAGACTCTCTGGGCCCCGCTGCTCATTTTCTGTGGGCCTTTGAGCAAATCTTTCACCCCCTCTTGGGCCTCAGTGTCCTCACCTATTGGGAAGGTGATTGGGAAGGTGGCCTAAATCAGTGACTGTTTCCTTGGAAATGGGATCCTATTAGGACCATTTGGGAAACTTGTACTAAAAGACATGTGCTTAAACCTCACTCTGGACCTCTGTACTCTAAATCCAGGGCAGTGGGGTATCTTGAAAAGCCTCCCCGGGTAATCCACCCCTACTGCTTCCCTCCATCAGAAGCCCCTAGCCTGGATGACCACCAAGACCCTCTCTGGTTTGGCATTAAGTGACTGTCTGGACCTCCACGTGCAGGTAGACTCCTGCCCACAAACCATGCCCCAAACAGCCCGTCAGCCATCCCTTGTGTGACTGGCCCCTGGAGTCAGGCCTATGATGCTGAAGGAGCCTGCTGGGTGGGTCACCCTTCCCTCTCCAAAGGGGATCAAGGCAACAGAGCCTAACAGAGCTGATCCCAACCCCTGAGACATTAGACCCTCCCCACCCTAAGAGCCAAGCCACATTTAAAATGCTTCCAGCTAAAACTTAGATTCTAACACCCAGGAAGCCAGATGTTCAAAGAAGCCCAAGACATGGGCTTGGATCCAGAAGTGTCACAGATTCAGTTTTGTGGTTCTTGAGCTGTTTGGCCCTGAATCAAAAATGTCCACCTTGCCAAACACCTGTGAGTTACCCGAGGAGTCGGTGTAGGTTGGGTGTGCACAGACTGGCACCAGAAGGACACCGGCGGCCCTTTGTCCTTCTCCCTTTGGACCCCAGTCCCCACAGAGCAGGACAAATGGGGGGTGGGCCCTCTCACATTACAGATGAGGAGCCAGAGGCCCAGAAAGGAAAAATATGTTGTCACATGGAACCCAGTGACAGAGCCCTTAAGACAGCTCTGCCTCTTAACACCCAGGCAGCGCTCTTCCTCTGTGATATTTTCTGGCAATGTCTCCTGTCTGGAGAGCTGGGCTGTGGTCAGAGAAAGGTGGGCAAGATCAGGGCCCCTAGGATGGTGGGAAGCCCTGTGGGATTTCTGTTCCCCACCTGAAAGCTAGGGCATGGTGCCGGCTTTGCAAGGAACAGTGAGAAAAAAGCCCCCACAATTCCACCCTGTGGAGCAAGGAAGCAGGGGCAGGAAGTAGCAGTAATTTGACTCCAAAATATGCCCACCTAAAGCAAGGCCCCCTATGATTCAGGTGACATGCCCATAGGCTGCTGGAAAAGACCCCTGAAGAGCCTTTCTCTTCCTGGATTGGTAGGTGAACAGCCTGAGCCCCACCTCGGCCCACAGCCCATTTTCCAGTGCATCCTGTGCCCACAAGATGGGAGCCCAGGCTGGTCTAGGTTAGGATGCCCTTCTTTCGGTGTCTTCAGGCCTGGTTCCAGGGCTCAGTTCAGAGCTGGCACACCCCAGAAATGCTGCCATTGCCAGGTCTGGCCTCCTGGGCTCAAGTGAGCTGAATCAACTACAGATTCACACACTGAACTCACACTCCTTGCCCCTCAAGACTGGAGCTGGGCCTCAGATGTGCCAGCCACCAGAACCCAGACAGCCAGGTCTCCTGGCCTTCACCTTTGTCCTCTAGTGTGGTGGAAAGAGCATGGTCTTGAGGTCTAGACACCTGCATTTTAGCCCAGGTTGGCAGTTTGTAGCACCTGGCAAATACTAATCATCTTGCTAAACCTCTGAGTCATGTCCTCTAAACCTGGGTTCACAGTGACTCTATCTTAAGATCGCTGTGAGGTTAACATGGAAATGTGTGCAAAGGCTTCCAGCACAGCCCAGCTTACCTACTGCGGTTTCTGAGGGTTCCTGTGTTTCCTCCCTCCCTGCTAGGTTTGTCTGAGGCATCTTTACAGCTGCTCTGAAGAGTTGATTCCAAATCGGCCAAGTCCTGTTTCTCACCTAGCTTGCTCAGAGGTGGGTGAGTCTCAGGAGCCAAGTTCACATGGGGAGCATCAGAAGTCAGGGCTGCTGCCTGCCAGACCCAGCCAAAGTCCGCAGTCTGCATTCCACCCACCCGTGCCCATGACCAGGAGAGTTCACAACATTTCCAGCTTCCGGGGCAAAATGAAAACAAGGGATCTGCATTCAAAAGCTAAGAATGTCAGAATGGCAACAGCAGAGACCTCGCAGGCGGTGCTCCATGAAGGCTGTCCTGCCCCATCGGCCCTCCGGCCGTGCTTCTGCTTCATGTTGGATGGGCATCCATCAGTTCACTCCCTGGACACTCCTCCAGCCCACACTGGGTCTCTTCTGCCCTGGTTTTCCAAAATCACACCGTTACGGTTTTCTTGTTCCAAAGTCCTTGACACAAAGACACTTCCCAAATGAGCCAGAAGGATGCATTTCACTTCCCACAAGCACGGCTCTAAGTGACACATCCTCTTTCAAGTCACACACCCGCAACTGCCCTGCAGCAGAATCAAGGGCCAGTGCTGTTGTCAGCCAGCCAGATGTAAGACGGCAGAGAAAGGACTGTGGAGGAGGGCAGATATGAAAAATAGACGGTGTTCCTTCCACTGACCTGAGTCCATCCTGCCCCCCTGTTTCTAGCCAGAACTAGAAATCTCAGCCAAAGATTTCGCCTACCTCCGGATATGTGATTTAATCGGATGAACATGTTGGGCACCCAGCCGATGTCAGGTCCTCCTTCATTAAAGGAACCTGTCACCACCCTCCTCTGCCACCTCCTCCATCCACCTTCCACAGATGGGTCCTTTGAGATACAGGTGTGATAAAGCAGGTGGATGGCACTGAGCACCCCACGCCCTCTTGCTCAGTCCCTTCTTTAACAGTTATACCAGCATCATGAAAAGAGAGAGGAAATGAGCAGCCTGGCTTCTGTCCCAGCCCTGCCACTCTTGAGTTCTATTTACATAAGTGTCTGCGTGGATAAGTTATGAATTCTAACGTTTCCCCTGCTTAGCTGACCAGAGGTCATGAGTCTCATAGGAGATGATGGCTGGATGGAATGTGTGTTTGGCAAAACAGACGGCTACTGACCTGACTGTCCCTCTGCCACTGCTGTTTCTCGGTTGCATCCCTTTCCAGCCAAGCAACTGAAATATTTCACCCCATGCTCTCCAATTCCTCCCTTCCCATGTTTTTAATATACTGCAGACTGGCCTCTGTCCCTCAGATGTCACCAAAATTGCAATGGCTAAAGTCACCAGGGACCTCTTTCTTGCTAAATCCATGGCACCCTTGGCTGTCACCTTGCCTGACCTCTCAGCACCCTTGACCTTGTTGACCCTTCCTTCTGGAAACTTCCTCTTGCCGTGGCTTCTATGACACACGATCCTCCTAGTTTTCCTCCAAACTCTATGGCTGTTACTTCTAGGACTTGTTAGAGGCTCCTTACCCTCCATCCATCCCTTAACCTTGATGTTCCCCTAGCCCTCCGTGGAATAACAATAGTTAAGAGCCAACATCACTGTGTGCCAGGCACTGCTCTAAGCACTTCACATGTGTTAACCTGTCTAATTTTCCTCAAAGCTCTGGAAGTAGGAGACAATACCCCATTTTACAGATGAGGAAATGGAGGCCCAGAGAAATTGCCCAAGATTACTCAGCTAGCCACCAGGCAGGTGGAACAGCTGTAAGCAGTCGGGCACCACTTCTGAAATAGTATTTTGCACAGCCTCTGGGCAGATACCTGCCCCTGGATGTCCCCAGACACTTTAGCCCACAACATTCACATCAGGGTATGTGTAGGGAAAATGGAAGTTTGTATGGCCAGGATCCTCAGCTCACCCTAATCTGCTTGATGATGTAATCAGCTTACTGCATAGGCTGGAGCTTACACACCCGTCGGCAATCAGCCAATGCTGCCTGTGGTGCTATATAAAGAGCTCCGCCCAGTGCTTGGGGTGGAGCAGAGGGGCGGAGCGGAGGCTGGCGCGGAGGCAGAGACAGAGACAGAGACAGAGATGGACGTGCCAGATGCAGAGGAGACTCTAGCACTTGACCTGCCACAGTGAGAATAAAACTTGGTACTTAAACCTTTTACGCGGAGGCAGAGACAGAGACAGAGACAGAGACAGAGATGGACTTGCCAGATGCAGAGGAGACTCTAGCACTTGACCTGCCACGGTGAGAATAAAACTTGGTACTTAAACCTTTTACTCCCACCCCCAACATTCCGTTGTTGTATTTAGGTCTCAAAGAATCCAGAGTGAACTTGCCAGGAGCTGGGAAACCCCTCCAGCCCAGAGCGACAGTATAGAGTCATTATTATAAATCTGTTTTACAAATGAGGAAATCTAAGCCTCATGACCCCCCCACCACAGGCCTCCGCCTGAATGCCCTCAGCAAAGGGACGTGCCCTTTGAGTCCCAGGTCAAAGCAGGTTCATGCCAGGTGAACATGGGGTGGGCCAAGGCACACAAAAAAGTGAGTTTTCTCCAAAGAACCACACACGGAGCATTTCTTCCTGGTTCCACATCTGTATTCCCCAGGGTAAACCTCCATCAGTATCTCACGTGGGTAAACAAGCAGAGAAAGACAGTGTGGTTTTACTAATTCAGGTACATCGACGGAAAGGCAAGTTGAAGTTAAGACTGTTATTAAATAAATCTGGTTCTCTTACTTTCAACCATATGTAATTCCTCCTAACAGTATTATCGGGTGGAAGGTACTTAGAAGCTATACTTTAATGGAGAGTTTATCGGGATTTGTAATTAGCAGAGCAATCGTGAGCCCTTGTAAGTAGTTGGAAGCAGATTAAACCCACTAAAGAGAATCAGCTACTCAAAAACAATAGCTGTATCCATTTACAGACCAGTATTTGCTGTGTCAATTAGAAATGCATACACACAAACAGCTACTGTAAATCGTTCTGCTGATGCAGGATTCGACATCCCTCCCAGCAAAATCAGTCATTAATTAAGTTAACAAATATCTAAAGGATGCCTACTATGTGCAGGCACTCTCCTTTGTGCTGGAAACTACTTGCCCTTGTGGAGATAACACCCTGGGGGAGAGAGAGAACTTTTCAAGTTAATTATGTAAACAAGATAATTTCAACCAGAATAAGTCAGTGAGGGAGCATAACAACAAAGGGATAGACCCGAGGGGCATTTGAGCTGAGACCTGAATGACAAGGAGATGTGAAGGGGAGGAGAATATTCTAGGCAGAGAAAACATGAGTGCAAAGGCCTGACGCGGTATCTTAGCTTACACTACCCTTTGAGTAAGACCTGAGGCAAAGAACTACGTGAAAGCAGTTTGTTTGGAAAGTGAAGTAAGGATGATTAAGCGAGTGGGGAACAAAACAAGGAAAGGAAAGGACTTAATAAAGGATATGTTATCAGGCCAACGCAACTGTGGGTGAGCAAACTGAGCCTCAAGGGGACACTTAGGCAAACATGTAGAGCACCTGAGGGATCCCGTCCAGGAGTGAGGGAGCCGGGACAGTTACCCTCAAGCTCCTGCCAATCATTGCCAAGGGCTGCTCATGGGCAGAAGAGTCTTCCATGGCGGAATCCAGTTGGTGTGCAGAGATGGAATGCCTGGCCGAGAGACCTGGACGGGGTACTGGCAGCATTTGCTGCAGGCAGAGACCAGCCTGGAGTGTCGAGAAAGAAAGCCAGTGAGGGCAGCAATGACAGGAAATGAGTATGAGAGGAAGGCAGGGCCCAGCTCACCTGAAGCCGAGTAGGCCAGGATGAATTTGAATTGTGTTCTAAGTGCATTTGAAGGACAGCCGAGAAGTTTCATCAGAGAGAACATTTCTCCCTCAGCTGTGTGGAGAACAGGTTTGGGGAGGAGCAAGAGAGAATGTAAGAGGACTACTCAGGAGGCAAAAGCAGAGATCCAAGCAAGAGGTGCTCATGGCTTCGGCTGGCAGAAGGTGTACAAAGTGGTGGACCCAGGTGTGTCCGCAGAGCGGGACTGACAAGTGGGTTCATGTGGGGGAAGTAATGAAGGATGCAGCCCTGGCTTGGGTATGTTGGTACTGAGATGGGAGGATCACAGCAGGAGCGGCTGGGCTGAGCCACTCAAGAACAGAGTAACTTCGGTTAGTCACTCCCTGTTCTCAGCCTATTTTCTCATTTGGAAAATAAGGAAGCAGAGAACTAACTGACTCCTAAGGATGCTTTTAATTCTAATGATCTGTGACTTTTAAAAAACAACCAAAACAACTTCTTCTTTTAAAGTTTTACCTCTTTTAATAATACCATAAACCCATGTGAACCACAGCTCAAAGTGAAAGCTGGCAGCTTGTCTATAATCTACTTCTAGTTCTACCTTCCCTCCATTCTATTTCACCTGACTTCTTCAACCCATGATAACAAACACCCTGAATTCCCATGCTTACCTTTAGTTCTAATCTGGTTCATAGTTCTAATCTGCATGTGTTTCTAAAATGTGTATTTTTTTGCTGTAGCTATTTAAAAATTACTAAAAGGATATCATACTGTCCATAATTGTAGGGACTTATTTTTGCCCAATAATATTTTCTTAATATATGACCACATCGAGTGCCCTGTGTTTCATTCATTGCATCTGCTGTACAATATCCTATTGGTTAAGTGTACTATTTACTCATCCACTCTCTTGATGGGATTTTGAGTTTTTTCCATCTTTTTACCACTGTAAACAGTACAGCTATAAACACTTTTGTATAAGCAAGACTTCTTAAAAAAATGAAATTGCCGACTTAGAATATTTACTGTTATGAGATGGTTCTCATGATTTTCCAAATTAGTTGCATAAAAATACCAACAATATATTGATCACATAGATCTGCATTAGCTTGAACACTTAGTATTGTCGGAGTTTGCAATCTTTGCTTACCAAATTACCAAATTTGAGATCTCTTTTCTGGTCTGGCTTGGCATTTCCCTGACCAATATTGAGGTGAACATTTCTTCATCTGTCTATCAGCCGTAAGTGTTTCCTCTTCTGTGAAATGTCTACCGTTTTTTTGACATTTTCTTTGTTTTTCTTATCAGTATCATCAGCCTGCTTCCTGCCTGTTGAATGCTGGGGCTCAAGATCATTTTGTGTCCTGTAAAGTCAGTCTTATTTAATCTAGACAGACAGCACGTTGGACAATGTAACTCTCTCAAAAGCTTTTTCTTTTTTTTGAGGTGTCAGTAGCCAGACTCACATTTCACTGAGACATGCCGCTCTTTGTCCCGCTACATAACATGTCAGGTGCTTTACGCTACCAGGCTTTACGGGAGCTTCCCAGGAGTCATTTTGCCCAATGGATGGGATTCCCTGGAGCTGTTTTAATCTGTTCAGAGGTTTTAACAAAGGGAGTGACAGTCATGCCCTCAATTTGGTCTCCCCTGCTCAAAGCCTTGCCTTTGTTTAGATCTTTGCCCCTAAAGTTGTCCTACTTTGAGAACACTTTACAGGCTGGAGAGGTTTAGGAGTGACAGATGATTACCCCTTCCAACCCTGTGAGCCCTATAATTTCCAGACTTCCCGTGTTCCCTTTCAATTCTGCTTGCAAATAAGCCCGTTGTTTTCTGCTATCATCCCTATCTTCAACCCGAAATGTAGCTGGGAACTACCCGCTCACACAAACACTCTGTCTCCAAACTTCTCCAGAGCCATAAATTCAGTAGGTATATTTTCTGCCTTCCAAATTATCATATGTGACAGTTTTGCTAAGTATTTCACTACTGCATTATATAGCTTGCCATTTTTCTAGTCCCCTATAATAATTTCCTTGCTGCTGGCCACTCAGCCTCAAAGCCAAAACCACACATTTTATTCTAGGCACTAGTTTCCTTCTTGGTCAGCTTTTGCTGCAGTGATAAGCAACCTGAAATATCAGTGGCTTATAACAAGGGACATTTCTTTTTTTCTCTCAAGCATGCAAGTCAACTGCCTCTCTGCTCTAACCTGTGGTTGGGGTCTGGCTCTGTCTTCCCATCCCTGGGACCACACTACAAGAACAGGTTTTACTAGGACATGTCGTTCTCCTGGCAAAGGGTGCAGGAGACAGAGGATCGGCAGACACTTGCAATGCTTTTAAAGCTTCCGCTAGGCTGGGGTATCACATCGTATCTGCTCGCATTCTGTGGGCTCAAGGAAGTTAGTGGCCAGCCCCAAAACCAGTGATGTAGGAAAATACGTCCTGAATCATTTCAAATAAGAATATAGTCTCCCACAGATAAAAAAGAGCCTTTAATACATTCTTATACTTGTCTTCTGTTAGTGTGTTTATTGAGTATATGTTTATTGTGTATATATTCTCTGATTTGTAGCTTATTTTCAAGTTGTCTTTTTAAGAAAAAAAATCATTTTAATCAATCTTTGCTTGTATAGTCAACTTTTTTTGTCTTGTTTAAGAATTTTTTTCCTTTCCTCAAAGTTTAAAAATATTTCTATTACGGTTTTCTAAACATTTTGAAGACTTATATTTAACATTTAAGCATCTGGAGTTGATTTTTGTATACGGTGAAATGTAAGGGTACAATGTAATCTCTTCTTCCATATGGATGGCCATTTTGCCAGGCCCAGTTTTCTGAACAGTCTCTCCGTTGCCCACTTCTGTGACACATGAACTATGCACATACCACAGCTTCATACATATGTGGTTCTGTGTCTGGGCTTTCTTATTTCATTTCATTGGTCAACATGCCAAGCACTGAATTGGTTTATAACTCATAGCAAGTCATGTTATTCAGCAAAGTCAGTCCCCATCTGTGTTTTTTTGTTTGTCGTCTGCTTTTTGTTTTTCTTATTCTGCTGGGAGTCAGGCTCTGCCCTTGTGGGGAGAAAAAATTTCCCTCTACCCTTCAAGGTTCTTCTAGCTCCTAATGAAAAACAACTTCTAATTTAACACAGTATTATCACCTTCAAAGTGTCTGGTAAATATCAAGGTTTCTTTTCACACCTTCAAAGGCTTAAAGCACCATACAGGTAGTTTGCAGGCCCCTTACAGTTCTAAAATGTTTTCATTCTTTCATCAACTGGGATTTAGGAAACCTGGATTCTAGTCCCAGCTTTTTCCCAAACTGGCTATGAAACCTCAGGCATGATATTCAGGCCTACTTGGATGCTTCACCTATAGAAAAGTAATTCCTATCATTGTTTCACCATTAATATCCTATTGCTGGCACAGGAGCAAAAGTAAATAAATCAGAAGTCATTTTTTTAGACAATTTAAATATATCTTAAACACTAATGTCAACATTTTTTGGTCAGAGTGCCAGAATTAATTTAGTCTGAATACCCACCAAATGCATGGAAACCCTACCTCTAGAAGTATTAATTTTATTAAGAAATACAGTAATCATCTCAAATTGTCAGGTAATGTAATACTCTCATCTAACCCAGTATTTTTCTTTTATCTTTATATTTAAAATTTTAATGAAAAGACTTTTTGGATGAGGTATAAGGTATGGAATATTCCTTTCTATTTTTTATATCTCAGGTGATCAAGATCTTATCTGTAAGATAAAATAATTTTTGTAAAATAATTATTTCATATGGATCAGTCATAAAGTGAGCATTATTGTACTGCAGGAACTGGATTTCTCTACCTCTTTAGAGGTACACTTTAATGAATTAAATTAAATTGGCAGTTAAAATGGCTTTAAGATAGAAAGGAATGAAGGTGGTTTCACATTCTACTCAGAATTACCATAATATATTTATGGAATAGGATATATGTACAATCTGCATGCCTTGATCTACTCTGCCTTGGTTCAAATCCTAGCTTTTGTCCTAAATCTTGCTCTGTGGACTCTAGACAAGCCATTTAATCGGGGGTCAGCTGCCTTACATCAAATAGGTTGTGAGGATAAAATGAAATCAACAGATGCACTCTAAAAAGAAAAAAGGAAGTTAATATACAAATACTGCTGCTGTGGCTTATTTGATTAATTATTTAAGTGCCTGCATGAGATTGGGAGGGCTGGGGCCCTATTCTACTTCATTTTATTCCATTAGTTCTCTCTAATTCCCATCCTGTCTTTCACAGAGCCAGAGGCCCACCACCACCTATACATTAGTCCACGCACTTCACCATCACTGTAAATAACCTTCTTATTAATCTTTGTCAGGCCTTGCTTTCAACCAGACCAAATTACCTGTTCTACTGTAAGCCTCTGACATGCACTTCATATGTTCAATGATAAGCTTTTTGATGAGGCAACATCAAGAACACAAACCTATCTGGAAGATGAGGATGCACAAGCAGACTGGAATCACTGCTTTCTAATGGCTTTCTAAGCCTACAGGTGGTACCTGCTCATACTCGGCAGTGACCGCTGACAGTGGATGAAGTCAGCAATTCTCAAAAGCATAGAACATGACATGCACTCTCCGTTAGGCGTTTTTCCTTAAAAGTCTTCTTGCTAGAAAAGCGCATGGAAGTATCACACAGGTGTTCGGGGAAAAGGCTAGGAAATGCCTACTCACAAGCCTCTGTATTGTTACTACTGTACCTTACACAGGAAACGGACTAGGGAGTTGAGGCTGGCTTTCATTCCAGTACTCAGCATTGCTACAAGGTGCCAAAGCCGGTTTCTGGTAGTGAAGTCTGGATGGCCTTGGCTCCAGTTAAGCGGGATTTTACTCAGGGAAAGGAGAAACGTAAGTGGTGTTTCTGCATTGTGACAAAACAAGTTCCCTTACAGCCACAAACGTCTGCAACATGCATCCCTCGTACAGTTTCTCCCCAATTCCCTCCCTTAATGAGAGCGCGAGCGCCCAGGAAGGCCCATTACCATCCTGCAGGATGAGGGAGGGCTGCACCGCCTGCACTCGGAACTGCCTGGCCCTCCAGCCAGGGCTGGGCGCCTGAACCACCTCACTGCCGGACAGCCAGGTCACGGTCTCAAAGTTGTCCCCGCGAGCCAATGCCTCGGCCTCGGCGTGGTGCACGGCCACCCGGTCGAACTGGTAGAGGCCGCCGGAGTGGTCAAAGTGCACGTGTGTGGCCACGGCCAGCAGCGGCCTGCACGCAGCGTCCTCTTTCACGCCGCGGTCCTGCAAGAGGCCGAAGGAGTGCAGG
This sequence comes from Manis pentadactyla, assembly GCF_030020395.1. Classification (NCBI taxonomy): domain Eukaryota; kingdom Metazoa; phylum Chordata; class Mammalia; order Pholidota; family Manidae; genus Manis; species Manis pentadactyla. The sequence goes on from NC_080022.1 coordinate 146,962,865, forward strand.
TACTCCGGAAGGCTTCGTAGCCCCAGGCCCGTGTCAATCACCACATCCTGTTCCTAACCACGTACCAGCCAGACGTTGGCTCGGTTGCCCGACTCATAGAAGCGTTCCTGAATCCAGAAGATGCCGTCGCCCAGGGACTTCTGAGCGTACCACTCGAGCGCCGACATGCTTGGCAGGGCTGCGGCTGGGCGAAGTGGGTGTGGGCTTGTGTGCCAACTGTAGGCTGTCCAGAAGCGAGGTGCTGCGGCGGTACGGAGCTGTCGGCCCGCAGCCAAGGAGAAGGCGTACAGCGAGGAGGGGCGGGGCACGCGGGAGGTGTGGGAGGAGAACTGCGGTGACGGGGACGCACGGAGACGCTGCCCGGAGTGTGCGCCTTCACGCGCTCTCCAGGACCGCAGAGAGCAGCGGCGGCTCTGTCCGCACCGGGGCGCTGGAGCAGTGCAGCATCTGTAGCCGCAGGAGAGGGAGCGTTAACGCAGGGGCTACTGCAGCAAACTGCAGACACACTGGGGAAGTCGACACGTTCCCCATCCCCGGGGTCTGACTGCAGAGGCCAGCAGCTAGGCCCCAGAGGCACAAGCCCGCCCGCCCTCCGCACGCCGCGATGCGCTCTCTCCAGCCGGTGCAGAACCTGCTCAAGCCTGTTGGACGACTACCGCGTCTGCCAAGGGCTAAAAGGCTCTCTCTCCGGTGGTCTAAGAATCAAATGGACAGATTAACAGGAGGAAAAAAAAAAAAAGCTTAATGGTGTACATAGGGGGAATCCATAGACATGAGATTCTAAAGACAGTCAGGGACAGTGACGTATATATGTCATTTTGGATGAAGTGGCCAGGGTAGGGAAGGAAGGCAGTTTACAGGAATATGAAAAAGTAAATGGTAAACAAACGTTTGCCAGGCCGTACAGAAACAATGGGGCTCAGAGGAATTTTAACAGACTTTGCTAAATTCCTCCCTGTCTACCATTCCTGGTTCATACTATAAAGTAGTTAACTATGGTGACAGCTGTCTTCCTGAAGCAGGTCTGCCATCTAAATTCTTTGTATTCAGCTGGAAGGAGGCAGATGAGAAGTCAAAGTTTCTTTCTGAGTCCAATGGGCTTTGAACATTTTCAGCTCCAACATCTCTAAATGCCAAGCTGGCACATGTCGGGGCAGCCTGCCCTTGGTCCCTACACTCTCTGCGTTTACTAGCTCCCTGAACCCTCACAATTACCCAAGGAGGGCCAGTGTTATTTTCTACACTACATATTTCCAAACTATGGATGAGGAAACAGATGTGCTGTGAGGCTGACCCACAGTTACAAATAGCTCTGAGATTCAAACCCAGGCCCATCCGACGCCAGAGCCCTGCAGTCCCCACATCACACGGTTTGGGGTGGAGGAGCTCAGCTAGGAGGTGCTGAATCAAGCCTGCTCTCTGGTTCCCACAAGAAAAGAGAGGTTGCCAAGGGCCTCATCAAACGCCCGGCATTTCCTCTGCTTGTCTGCGTGCTCCCCCCACCCACCTCAGGCTGGCAGCACGGTGGGTGGAGTCATAGGCCCAAGACCACAAAGCCTGGTGCATCTGCAGAGTCACTAGCGGTGCACGCTGTCACTTTACTGAGGATCCCCGGTAACAGGAGAAGCTGTGCAGGCTTCGTCTGACTCAGTTCGTTCTCACCGACTGCAAAGAAAAAAGAGCAGGGGCCTGACACCTGGAGATGGTTCATATTTCAAGAAGGAAGGCAGTCAACAACAGAAGTGTGTGTGTGTTGGTATACACAGCACAGCAAACTTGACTAGGATTTGGATTGTCCCTTTCACACCCATTCTGTCCTTCAGTCCTTGAAAGAGAAGGAGATAATCTTGTTACTCTTAGATGCAGTGAAGCAAAGAGGGTTAAAAGGCTTGTGGAGTCACTCAAGATCTCTATCCCCTTAGTCAGTAGGAGAAATATTTAAGGTACTTCACTGGCTGGGTTATTTTGAACAAGGAGATAATATGTGTAGAGCAGTGGCTCTCAATACCACCTGGGGACTTGTTAGAAATGCAAATTCTTGGACCTCCCCCCACAAATACTGAGTCTTAATTTGGGGGGCCCAGCAATCTCTGCATTCACAACCTCTGTATTAGCTGACCCCCGGGCTCCCAGTGCTCCTAAAATTTGAGAACCACTGACGTGAAGAATCCACCCTGGCACCCAACAGGGTGAATTCTCAATGAATACTTACAACTTTGGCCAAAGGTCACAGAGCTAGTCATGGAAAGTCAAAGACTTGGTGTCTTGTCCTACTGATTCTAGACAACTTTTTCCACCAAGTATAATCTTATCACGTAGGAAAGAGATTGGCATATCTGGGAGGATTGGTATAAGGTCAGACATGGTGTTAAGTAGAGATCACCTGAAAATATTCAAGTTTCAGGATTGGAAAAATAACAGGACTGAGCCTTAGGCATGTGAAATGCCATGGACACTTCATACGTGGTGTATCGTTTAAGACTCTTACAGGCTGGGAGGCTGGCAAAGTCAAATGTGCACATGCCATTCTTACATCTGCACATGTCTGTGTATATAGCCCCTCATACATACGAGTTGCTAATCCCATTATCCACAAGTGGGTTAAATCTCTACTGTCATCAGGCTGGCTCAGATTGAGTTTATCTTTTATATTACAAATAGCTTTTAGAATTAAAATCATTATTATAACAACATTAAACACACAGAAGAAATCGATGTCATGTCACTCTCAAAGAACTATTTGTTTCTCACTCTGCATTATTTAGCTCTTTGTAGAGAAATCTTTATATCATCCCAATTTTATCCTTTCCTTTTCTCACTGACTTCATCGTAAATATTTTCAGTGATGCCCCTCATCTTCAAAATTGCCATTGTGATGACTGAAAAACAGGCCTTCAAACTGATTTGATGTAATTTAACTACAGGGATTTGGCTGGCTACCACTATTTCCTCAATCAGAGTGTTGGGCCTAGTTTTCTATATAAGTGACATTTTTGTCATGTGATGCTCTTCTTTAGATTAAATTTCTAGAAGTGGAATTATAGGAAAAGAGGGTATGAATAGGACTACTGGAACATATAGGAAAAATGTTTCCAAAAGGAGCGTAACAGTTTACTCTGTCAGTAGCAATGCATAAATACACCTGTTTCACAAAGAATGGTCCTCAGCACCGGCGACATCATTCCACTCTTCCCACTCCAGTCGCCAATACAGCGAAAATGCAATCATATGCTATTATGGGTGTGACTTTCCTTTTTATAAATCCCAGATCCCTTCTTCTTTCCAAAGACAGAGGTGGTCAAACCGACTTCAAAAAAAATTCATTTCAATAGTGTGTACGTGTATGTGCCTGCATGTTGTATATGTGTATGTGTCTGCATACATATATGTATCTGTATCATCTCTGTGGTACCTGCATCCATGTTTATGCCTCAAAGAGCACACATGTTGTGGAGTGCCTATATCTGAGGTTTTGCTGCAGACATTGTGTTTCTGAGCATGCATTCCTTGGACTTTGTTTACATGTATGTATGAATACATTGTTTTGTGGGATCACGGATGGCAATGTCATGAATGAAATCAAACACAGACCATTTGTGGTTTAACACAATCCTTGCATCTGTGCTTCTTGTTAACCATCACTTTCTTGCATAGCTGTCTCCACAAATGAATGGACAAATTAATGAGTTTAATATTTAGAGGAGTTAGGGCCCTTTTGCCAGAAAAAGCAGATAGCTACACAGAAGAGACTTTTCATGTAGAAAATGGATAATCCTGAGTAGGCTGGAACTTTGAGAACCATTTATCAGGCAAGTGATACTGAGCAGGTCACATACCACCCTTCCACACCTCTATTTTCTGAGGCTAAAGTGGGGATCATAAGAAAGGATGACTATGAAAGTTACATGGGCCACAGAAGGTATCAGGGGACAGGGTGTGCCCCACAGGGCAAGGAGTGGAGGAGAGCCAGATCCTGTCCCAGAGCCCATCTCTTCTCAGACTCTGAAGGGTGAAGGGTTGTCAAAAGTCTCTGCAAAAGTCTGGCTTGATGAGATGTCAAAGCTCACACACCATTGCTAACTACATGCAGGGGGCAGACGGAACTTCAAATCACGGGATCCATGGGGGAAAGACAGTCAAAAGGTCCTCATGGATGGAGGGAGTTGGGAATCACTAGGACAAATCTGTAGATTCCAAACTTTTGGAAAACCAGCAGAACTTCTCTCCTCCCTACACTTGCATCCATACAACCCTTATGGGGAACCCCAACTATGACACAGTTGGAGACAGTGGCAGAGGCTGGATGGGCTGCCCCCTCTCCCTCCCTGGGCTCTGCTGAGGGGCTCCTGGAGCACCCACACACCCCATAGCTCCCCCAGTGACAGCCTTGCATCTGGACGGCCCTGGAATCCCTGCCAGCACTGCCGTGCTCCAAGGCTAGATCATGGTTTCCAAGCAGCAAGAGCAAAACCAGCTGACATTTATCAAGAGCTTTCTCTGTGCCAAGGTGTGTGCTCCGCTCCCTGCACACCTGATCTCATTCTATCCTCGTGTGTTCTCCAGGAGGAAGATTCTGATAATACTATTAGGATCCCCATTCTACAGCCACAGAATATAAGGGCCAACACAGGGCAACATAGAGAATGTGTCCAGGTTCCCTCAGCTTGTAGATTATAGGGCCCAGAAGCAGACCTAGACAGTCTGGGTCTGAATCTGTGTCCTCAGCCCTACTCTGTAAAGCCTGCCAGTTTTGAGAGGTAAGTGGCATCTTTTGGACTTAAATTTCCCAATTCCTCATCAAGAGACTTTGTGACACTCACCTTTTTCTATTTTTGGGGGGTTTTGTTTTGCTTTGCTTTGCTTTGCTTTTAAGTATAGCTATGGGAATGGTCCCAAATTATCCTCATTCTTTTCCCTAAACCCCAATGTGATCAGACCAGAGATACTGTCTAACCTAAGTGAGTAGCAGGCCACTAACACTGACAACACCCATGGCTGCTGGTGTTCCTGTGCATATGTGCTTGATGGCAGGGCAAGATGGGCCTGGAGGCAGGGGAGTACCATCTGATGCCTCTCGACATTCTATAACAGCACCTTATTTAATAGTCACTCCAAAGAGGTAGATATGATTATCCCCACTTCACAGATGGCAAAGCTAAGGCTCAGAGAAAATTTGCTGGGCATACCCCAGCTCAGAAGTAGCAGTCTCGATCTGGACCCAGGTCCATGCGACCTTCCATCACACTGCACCAGATTTGGTGGCCTTTGGGGACAATGGGCCCTTGCTCTTCTTCAGAGCCTTCCTCCAAGCTACCAGAGTTCCTGCTTTGCCTGCCTCCATCCCAGCCCTTGTTACCCAGTCCTGCTGATGCTTGTCACCATGTCTGTCTCCCCCACTCCTTGGGGGTCCTTAACACCAAAGGGCATGAGCACAGAAGGCCCTTGGTGAAGGTTTGCTAGGGACTGAGCAGCCCAGCCCCACTGCACAGTCCAGGCCACTGTGGGCCCCAGGCTTTGTGGCCTGCAGTTCTTAGAATGCCTCAGGCCCTTTAAGATTCACCTCCCTCCTGCACATGGTGGCCCTCTTGGGGCTCTGGGAAATCCCAGGGCAGTTTTTGGACTCAAAGTGTTTTCCCCCAAAGTTGAGTGAGCAAAGGGACATTCAGCCTCTCCCGGCTGTAAGGACTCCTGTCTGTCCTTCCGTCTGCTTCATGACCACGTAGGGCCATGTGAATGAGACGCTTGGATCTGGAGTCAGCAGACATGGGTGTGAGTCCTGCTCCAACACTTGCCGCTTACGTGATCTGGGGCAAATTCCTTAACTTCCTGAGCCTCTAAGAGGAAACAGTTCTAACTGATCATGAACACACAGTGATGTTGCGAGAGTCAAATAAGATAACGCATGGAAAGGACTTAGCACAGTGCCTGGCTCTGAGGAGGTGCTCAGAGTGAGTGGTGGCTTGGCCTTGAACCCTGCCCTCTCTCAGAGTCTCCGAGCAGCTGGCGAAGGAAGAGCAAGGCTGTCAAAGTGGACCAGGGGCAGCTCGCCTTGGCAGGAGGTAAGGACAGGAAGGAGACCAAGAGGGACCCATGGCTGAGTCAGTGGGAGCCGGTGGGGGGACAGTGACTCAGACAGAGGTGCCCACCCAAAACCTCTGTCCACATATCAACCACAGGAGGCCGGTAAGAGCTTAGGCAGAAGGGCCTTTCCAGGGTGGAAACCCATGGGCAGCGTGCTAGAGAATGAGAAGGAGATTACGGTCCTGCTGGAAAAGAGAGAGGGGGCCAGAGTCACAGCCTCCCCCACAGCCCATGCAGCAGGCACAAGGGAGCTGCAAAGAGCAGGCTGTGTGGGACTCAGGAAGGAGCCTGCTTCACTCCAGCAGCTTGGATCTAAGATCCTTCCCCCATGGTCTAAGGCCACAGGGCCTTGCTGAAGCCTAGAAAGAGAAGGAGCTTGGGTTGACTCATCCCAGACCCTGCACCCAGTACCAGACTATAATAAGCTTTATCTCTGATGCCTCTCTTGCCTCAATACAACCCAGCATTGCAGGGGGTGGTCCCCCCTCTGCCCATGGCATATCTAGAATGCCCAGTGAGAGATTCCTCACCAGCTGGACGGCCACAGAGGGGAAATTCAAACCCAGATTTATTGCACTCTCGAATCCCTGCTTTCCCTTCCAGGTAGGTAGCACGTCCCTGAGGCATTGGGGCTGTCATCCGAGGTTCAAGTGCACACTTCTGCCAACTACTAGATGTGTGACCTTGGACATGTCGGTGTCTCTCTGGGCCTCAGTTTCCCTGGCTATAAACCATAGAAAGGAGCACTGCCTGTCACATACGTGCTATGCAGATTGAAGGAGCTAGAGCTGAGCCTGGCACAGAGTCAGTGCTCGATTTATGTCGACTGGGGGGCTTGTGTTCTTCACAGGGAACGCCAGGCCTCAGGAGAGTGGAAGAAAGCGTGGCTGCCCCCACCCCAAGCAGCTGTGGTGGAGACAGCCCTGGGCTGGGTCCTAAGGACCCGCACTCAGAGCCCCGCTCCACACCTTACAGGGCCTTGGATGTGGCATTAGGCCTCTCTGGACCTCAGCGTCCTCATTCCTAGAATGAAGATAATAATATTGCTGACCGCATGGAGTGATGGTGGGATGTTGTGTGTATGGCAGCCCCTAGTGGGGCTCGGAGTGGAGCAGAGACCAGGAGGCAGGCTGCAGTCTCCCTGTGGTGGCGGGGCCTGAGGTGCTGGGAACACTGAGGGAGAGGGGAAGGGGCATGGAGGAAGGTTCCGATGCCCAGAAAGGCCCAGCCCCTCCTGCAAAACCAAGGTGGGCATTTCCTCAGGCAGCAGAGAGATTCTGAGATGCATGGAGCCAAGATGGGTGGGAACATTCTGGGACTGGGGTCTTTACCCTTTTCTGCCCCCTTCTGCTCAAGGAGCTGACTGCCCACAGAGACCTTCTTGCTGTGTAACCCAGGGGAAGGCACTCACCCACGCTGTGCTTTCCTTTTTGACATCGGCACTAGGACGTCCACGAAGCTCCAGGGTGGGAGGGGTGATGGGGAGAGAGCTAAGCTACTGGGAAGGATGGAGAGAGAAGCCCTCAGCTAGGAACCGCCCAGCCGGGCAATCAGTGGGATCCCCCGCATTGGCTCTGGCCGGAGGACCTCACAGAAAGGGGCGACTGAGGGCGACCAAGCCACAGAGACCAAACTTAGCAGCAGGTGCAGGCAAGCAAACCCTGTGGGCGCAGCTCTGCCTCCACCTCACAGCACAGAGGGAGGAAGGGCTCTGCTCCTCAGCCCCCTTTTCCCTCCCCGTTTCCACAGGGCCAAAGGGAGCTAGCCTGGGCTGGGGAGCAGGGTGAGGCATGCAGTGTCTAGGATTGTTGCTCCAGCTGTGTGGCTGCAGGCGAGACTTAACCTTCCTAAGCCTTTGTTTCCTCATCTCTGAGATGAGGTGATGATACTTACCTCACTGAGTAGTTGGGAGGAGAAAATACAGCTCTAAGAACAGAGCCTACTGGTGTATGCCAGGGTGCACAGTTTTCACTAACTCTCTCAACACCCCTGCTGTGTGAATGCTTTCATCCCCATTTACAGAGGCAGAAACAGCTTCAGACCCTAACCCTCCACTGGAGAAAGCAAGCCACCCTGGGTCTTTGCCCTCCCTGACAGGCTGTTGCAAGTCTACTTTGGATGCAGGAGGAAAGGAAATGGACTTTCCCCCACACTCCCTCTGCATGCTGGGGCTTCACCCAGGCAGGCAGCCTGAAGGGCCAGCATGATATTCCCTCAGGAAAGGAAAGAATGAAAGTTCTGGGAAGTTCATCCAAGTGCTGAGGTCCCCAGCTGGCCAGGGACAGAGTGGCCCGACTACCACACTTTCCCCTTTACACAGGACCCAGGGGATCCACCTCGTTACCCTGGGAGGCCGGTGCTGTCAGACCAGCCATGCAAGGGGAAGCAGAACCCGCAGGGTGATTTCACTGTCAGACCTTTCTCTACACCTCTGTCTCCCTTCTATCTTGAGCCACACATGTCTTATATCCACAGGTTACCTATTGGACAAATGTGTACTCGTTACACCCAAGGCTCTATTCCAGAAGCTAGACAAGCGTATATGAAGGCCAGGAGCCAACCTCAGAGAACTTAGTGGAGAAGACAGATGAAAATATGACCATGGTGCCAAGGTGGGTACCCCTGAGATGCCGTGGGGAGTTAGGAGGACAGAGATGGGGAGGGAAAGAGATCCAGGGCATGTGTCTGACCCAGAGCTACGATCATCACAGCGGGACAGGATCTTAGAGATTTTCTGGTTCAAACTTTTTCATTTTCCAGATGAGGAAACACAGGCAGGGAAAGGGAATTATTTGCACCAAGCCACATAACTTACTGGGGTCAGCACAGCCAGGTGAGGACCCAGGATTCCCGACTGATCAGGCCCACCCTCAGCACTGTCATGATTCCATTTATGCCTCTGACAGGTGACCCAGCAAAGGGTGCCCAGATAGCCCAGGACAGATACACTGTTATAACCATCAGAACTCACCATACTCAACATGCCAGCCTTCTGTATCAGTAAGATTCAGTTCATCCAGAAACCCTGCTTACGCACAGTAGTCTTTGATCTCTTCAGTAAAAGTCTGGAGGCCTGAGGTCCAGGTTATAAGAGAGCTGCACTCCTCAAAGTTGCCCCCTCCACCATCCCTAAGGTGTGGCCTGTATCCTGCAGCCTCTGGGGGCATCTGCACTCTAGAAGCAGGGCAGGATGGGGGAGAGGGGGGCAATGGGTGCACCCCTGCCTTCTAACAGGGGATACTGGAGGCTGTCACATGATACATCTCTTTATAGGCCTGGAGTCAGAGCCTGGTCAAGTTGGGGGCTGGAAAATGTAATTTTTGTTCTGGCTGGCTGTGACCCCAGCTGGAAGTTCTGTTACAGTGAAAAAAGAGAAAAATGGCCATCTGCCTTTTGTTTTCACACCTAAATTCACTTTCTGGGCTCTGTGTCACTAGCCTGTCCTTCCCCAGGTCCTACACACCCTGGCTGGGCCTCTCCCTTGATACCCCACTTATCAACAGTTTGGGTGTGACCATCCTTCCTCCCCCAGTCCCACCCCTGCACCTTCCCCATCTCAGAAACTGTCATCTGCTTCTCTGGTGAACCAGAGGCCACAGGGACTCGGGCAGAGTCGGTGCTGGACTGGGGGGCCAGGCATCTGAGTCTCAAGGCTGACTGGACTCTTCGCTCACTCTAGGACCTTCGCCTGATTGCCTGCTTTCTGGGTGAAGAGAGGGACTGTATTTCTGATCCAGAGAAGGGCCATAGGAAAATTAAAGGGGAAAAATTCCCAGATTTTCCCTCTAGATAGCCCTGTACATAGACCCAAAGATGTATCATCTTTTGAACACTCAAGAAAGCTTTAGTAATAGCAAAAGATTGGAAACAACCTAAATATCCATTAATCAGGAACTGGTTAAGCACATACTACCTCTGTGCTAGAATGTCCTAAAACTGTTAAGAGGAACAAGGTCACTTTATGTGTTCTTATGTAGAATAATATCCAGAATATATTAAGTGCTAAGTGTAAGGGATGGGATAGCGTTTATAGCATGAAACCACTCATGTGAAATCATATGCACTCAGATTTTTATATTGACTTGACCATGTGTAAAATTCCTCTGGGAGGCTCTGCCAGACACTATCAACCAGGGGAGGATCCAGTGATTGTGAGGACAAAGACTTGCTCTTCACTATATGAGCTTTTTGCATTTAAACCAGTAAGAGATAAGAAGGAAAAAGAAACATTTAGTGATAATTATTTAATCTTGGATCCAGAGAATTTTCTTCTCTAGGCCATAACTGTCCCTGTAGGAATGGTGAGGCACTTGATAAGCCAGCTGAGGCCCCACCTGGTTCAGCTCCATCCATGATCACCATCACCACCACCCTGAGACCCCAGGCCTGGTCCTCCCACCAGAGTCCATGACCCTTCTCCCCTCTGACACCATCCTTGGGAAAGAGACTCCAGAAGCTGAGGGGGAGGAAAGAGCCGGAGAAGGAAGCCTGGGGTCTTGTGGAGTTGGGGCCCTCCCCCTCTCCAGACCTCACTGCTGCCCAGCCCTCTGTTCCTCTTACGGAGTGAAGAGGATTGATTGGTCAGGACACCTGCATTGCAAGGGACAGACAGTCCCTAAACTGAACTCATTTATACTGGTGTACTAGTTGATTGGGTTATCAGGAGTTTGATTTTGGTCAAGTCATGCTTGTAATACCTCTAAGACATGCAAGGCAAATATAAACCCAATACACAGGTAGTTGGAGGCACCTGGAGTTCAGGGGCAGTAACATTTGGGAGTCATTAGATTCAACCACATGAAAGTGCTGATATTCAACCATGTGATCTACAAAATGGTGATTTCTTCTGGTTCAGTTTTGAACTGGTTGTTCAGGCCGTAAGGTTAGATCAGATTACCGAGGGCTGAATATAGGCAAAGAAGAGACAAGGGCCACTGCCTGAGCCCCAGCATTCCCTGCTGTTAAAATGCCTGGAAGGTGAGGAGAAGCCAGGAAAGAACACTAACAAGGAACAGGACAGGGAGGGGAGGTGCAGGGGCAATAGGAAAACTGGGAGCATAGGGTGCCTTGGGAGCCCAGGGAGGAGAGTGTTTCTGGAAGGAAGGGGTGACCAGCTGAGTCAAATGCTTCTGAGATCAAGGAGGGTGAGAGCTGGTAAGTGACTGTTGGATTTAGCATTGGTCACCGGGGACCTTGGCAAGAGTTATTAAAATGGATTCAAGAGAGAATAGAAGAAGGGAATTAGAGACAACTATTTACGGTGTTTACCTTTTTCTTAATACCATAAAGGGCTGCTATATTTGAGTCTTTGAAGGGAGGCAAAGGACTGAGAACAGAATACTTTGTAATCATACTATATAAAGCAAAATTCAGATAATTAACTTCCAATTCCTCTTCATCAGTAATTAGTGAACCTCTCAGCTAAGGAAATTACCTCTGTGTGTGGAGCCCACCCAGATCCTTCTCTGTCACCCAGGACTGCTGAAACTTGACCCAAGCTGATCTGATTCCACACCAGTCTGAGCTGGTACCAACATGCTTAATACTAACTGCAAAGATTTACCAGTTTCTCACTGGGCAATTTTCAGTGTGCAAAGTTTAATTTTCAGTGTCCAAATGTAAGCAGACTTCTTACTACCTCTGTTTATATATAGGGTTGCTGTCCCCAGCAGACTTGCAAACATTTTCTATTATCTGGAAAAATTTCTCTGTCTGGCCCCATTGCTCCCTCTGGAAACTTATTAATGACACCAAGACATGAACCCAGGTCTCCAGTCTTCAAGTACCATGCCCTTTCCACTATGAAACACCAGCTTTTGAGCCATTCTTTGAGATCTTTAAATAGGGAGGCAGCACCTGCAATGTAATTGATACGTTTTCCTATAAATTACTCTGTGTTCCAACCCTACCCCCCACCACCCCCAAGAGTCTTCAGACAAATCATGACAGCTAGGTCAAAATGGAATTTTTACAACCACAGGAAATGACAATTATTTAAACTGTTTTATCTTAGAATAAATAGTGACTCAATAACTGTTTGGACCCAAGCAAATGTGGTCCATAAGAATGTTAGAGCCCCACATCTACTGCCCCAAATACTGACCATCGGGGCTGATAAAATTCATCCCGTCAGCTATGGAATGTCCGTGCTGATAAAGGACGCATGCCATCGTATCAGGGCTGTTTGTTTGCCTCAGTTTTTTAAAAGGTCATTGTTTAAAGAATAGCCCTCTGTGGGAAAGAATGCATGAGAATTCTGTTGAATTTTTTAAGCCTGTGACATTTAGGCATTAAATGATATTGAAAGCTCTCTCTCTGCTTCTGTCTCTATTTTTGCTTCTTTCTCTCTTGTCTCTTTCTCCCTCTGCCTCCCCCAGATACTTGATAGGAAAAAAGAGAGTATTTAAATAATATATGATTTTTTTATTACACACAATATTAAACTTTTAAAATTATACAATAACCGTGAGATTTAAAATATTCCCTTTGTAGCTGTCCTTGAAGGCTTTGTCACACCATGGTCCAGGCTGAGGGACAGTTCTAGCTCATAGCCCACTTACAGAGATTCAGTGATCTGCCTTCCCGAAGACCCGCTAGGAGTCTTCCTCCACGTTTGAGCTCTGCTCCCCTCCTTGGGTGGACACCCCCTCCCTGTACTCCCGTCCCCCCACGCCAAGCTGGACTGAGGAGGATGGAAGACAGCTTTCCGCAGCTGCGGAGATTTCGATAGAAACTGAATAGCAGGGAAGCCCCACTATGGTTTCCAAAATGAACCCAGTGGGCCAAGAGTCTCTGCTACAGGTTGAAAGACCAGCAACCTCTAGCAAAGCTGTTGTTGCTCTGGTGAGACCCTAAGGGGGTCTCTGAGTGGGGTCTCTGCCTGACCTAGAATGCACACTAATTCTGCCCCCACAGCTGCAGAACACCTTGCACCCGGCCCGCGCTCTTCCGCAAATGCTCTCCGTGGCCCAATCACATACCTGACTGGAGCTCCCAAAGGTCTTCAGCACGAACAGTAACAAAGGCAACCTTACCTGGACAACGAGAAGGCACCCCTGACGTCACCCCTCACCCACCCCACAGCACACACCGGTATCATCCCCTTCACAGCCATAAAATACAGCGGCTAAGACACTCAACAGGCTGACTTGTTGAACAGAATTGCTTAGTATTGACCACCTGGGGACCACAGCACATGTACCAACATGAGCAACTTCGCATCGGTCCCCAGGGCCATCCCAGCTCACAGACCGTACTCACTGAGGGCTTACCCTGTGCCAGGCACGTAGGCTCGGTGCTCATGCGCATCAACCCAGTGAAGCTTCCTGACACACAAGTGCTGTAATTATAATTATCCCCATTTTACAGAGGAGGACTTGGGGCTCGGAGAGTAAGTTAACGTTATCTCCCGACGTGACAGACTGAGCCCACTCAGGGACCCCATGGAGTCTCACCATAGCAGCAACATTACAAAGTGACAAGATGAGAATTTGAGCCCAGAGTTATTGGTCCCCCCCATCCATATTTATAATTACTATGTTATACTGCCTTAAAAGTTAGGAATAGCATCAAATTCTTCAACCTTACCCAGGAGGCTGTTGGTGCCTCCCTCTTGGGTAACACATAATGCGCCTTCCCTTCTGGTCTCAGCAGAATGCAGAGGAGGTTTGACAGGGATCTGCCTGAGTCGGGGGAATGCTGTGGGAACTGCCCAGATAGGGTGTGTTTCCAACCTCTACCCTTGCTGCCTAAGGGCTTCTAGTTTCAGTTGACTTCTGTCCCCTTGTGCCCCACATTCGTACTTATGAAATAAACATAATACCCAGGTATCTTTTGCTTTGGGTTGTGACAGAGAAACAGAAGCCAGTTCAATTTTTCACTTAGCCCTTAGAAAATAGTTGGTGAGCCTTCAATATGTGTTCAGTGAATGAATGACTATCTTAGGAAAATAAGAAGGGTATCAGAAGAATCCTGGGGCGTCTTACAGCATCAAAGAGCAACCTGGACATCAAAGCCTTGGGAACATCAGGAATCGTGGGCAGCTGCCATGATCCCAAAAGGAGTTCGTGACAGAGTGTGGCAAAGACTGGGTCTGCCGGGCCCTCCTACCACACCACTCCCACAACCTTGGCAATGCCTGGGTGGAGCCCGGTATATGTGCACATGCATGTGTGAATGTGTGTGTGTGCTCTTGAAGGGTTAAGGCCTCCTGGAATGGGTTATATGAGAGTCAAAAACCAAAAAGGATAGATTAATGATAACAAAATTAAAAAAATTTTTTAAAAAGCCAAGAAGGATGGAAAGGAGAGGTTTCTTTTCAGGTTTTGCTTCTAGTCGAGATTCAGAACTAGCACAGCTGTTAATCCTCTTCTTCCCAGAATCAGCTCCAAAAATGCCAAAAGGAATAGAAAGGGAAAACTAAACACCGTAAGAAACTGCTGGGGGTGGGGTGCTATTGTGAACTAGAGGGTAGAGTGAAAGGTGACGGTGGCTTTGACCTGGGCAGAAGCCCAGCATGGCAGTGGAAATAGAAAAGAGAGGGGAAAATAACAGGAAGTCTGTTCTCACTTCACAGCTTTGGGAAAAACTTGTGGAGACTCAAATTTCTGGCCCAGGAATCCTCAGGAGTAGAAGCAGAGCGTTGCCGTCTGCACACAGGAGAGGCAAAGCCAAGCAGATGAGAAACAAGATGAGAAGCACACACATTTCAGTAAGAAATAGAATTGCCTTTCTGGGACCCAGAAGCCAAGCTGGGGTAAAGGGCTGAGATCCAAGCACTGTGGGAAGGGGAGGAGAGGGGGCTGGTCCTGTTACGCAGCAAATACTTCGTGTCAGACACCGGGTCAGCAGCTACCTAAGTTATCGTGGCTAATGTTCACCTCTGCTGAAATAGAACATCACTACCACTTCACACGTGCGAAGCTGTCTCAGAGGGGTCAAATGGCCTGCTGAAGGACACCCAATTTACAAATAGTGCCACTAGGATTTTAACCTAGACCTGAGCCTGTGGGCATCCAGGGGCAAGTCACTTCCTGGCTGTGTGAACTTGGCCGAGTCACTTAACTTCTCTAACTTCAAATGCCTCTTCTGAAGAACAGGGATAAGACTGTATTTAACCTTCAGGTTGTTGTGAGGTCACACTGAGTTTAGACATGTAGTACTCAATAAAGATGGGCTGTCATTTTCATCACCTTCAGCCATAAGCTCCTTTAAACATTCTGTCCTATTGGTCAAATGTAAGAAATTCCGTTCTTCAAGTTAACAACCAGTTGGAGTTGTTACTTCCACTTCTTAAATAGGAAAAGTCTACCCATGGTGGCCTGAAAGGGAAGAGGCAGACTGGGATCTGAAATCAAACGCTAATCCTTTAGCAAAGGGCTCAAAATGAGGCAATGAGCCCTCACTTAGGAAAAGAGCTCCTGTGAATGTCCAGAAAGACACAGGCATCACACAGAGGTCTTATCCCTAGATCTGATATTATCCGCAATCACAGACAAATACTGAAATAGTAAGCATTGGGGAGTGCTTTCTTAACAAACTGAAATCATGCAGTGACTCTTATGAAACCTCAGAACCAGCTGATACAAAGGCATTAAAACACACACATATACACATACACAGAACCACTTGTGAAATGGTTAAGTGCAAAAAGCTCAAAACAAAACCGTGGGCAGACCATTGTGCACTATAGGAAAATGTGGCTGTGAGCGGGCAGAGGCAACCAGAAAGATAGAGTGAGGGGTGCTCATGTCCAGGGAATATGGATCATTTTTGGGAACTTTCCCTGAAGTTATAGTCCTTTCAAAGCAAATATAAAATATTGGGAAACAGAACTATGTTGTACATTTATGTGAAAAGAAATCACACAAATGCAAATCTAATTCATTCTTCTTTTGCAGAAAATTAATCTAACATATATATAGTCTTATGTAGACTTATCATACCCATATAAAAATACAAAAAGTCACCTACATACATACCCATAGAAACTTACAGAAGGTCACATGGATTTATGAGCATCACTGGAATGGAAGCTGTTGGTTATCAAGAACCCCTAAGTGATTGACAGAAGGAAAGGACCTACTCTGTGCCAAGTGCTTTGCAACGGTTTCCTATGGAATCCCCACATTGTCCCTACAAAGTAGGCATCACATTTCCGTTTACAGATGGTGAAGTGAGCCTCAGAGAGGTAAAGTGACCTGCCCAGCATCACACAGCTCAAGGGTGTGGCTTCTACTCGCCACATGATAGGCATCGCCGGTGGGCACACTTAAATACTGGATCAGTGGGTATTCAGGTTGCTTACTGTCAGCCTCGACCCCTCATCAGCATCCCTTTGCAAGGCAGCCCATCTCTGCCCCTTATCAGGGGTGTAGCTCCCTCCCCTCCCCAGGCTGAGCGCTCCCGAAGTGCAGGCTCCTCACCTTTCTCATCTCTGGCACTGGGTTTGGCAAGAGGAGACACTTAGGAAAAGATGGGCACAAGAATTTCCAAGTCTTCTGGACTGCTCCCCCATGACGTGGAGACCCTGAGTTAGCATGAAGTTTGCTTGTAACACAATGGCAGTCACGCATCTGTGGTTTTGCATGGGGGAAATGTCATTCTAGCCACATTCTGTCATCTGTGATTGATAACTGATGATTGATGTGAGCAGAAATTCTGAAGGAAAGAACAGGATAATATGAGAGAAGATATCAGAACTAAACATGATAAGAAAGATTCTCTTCCTCAGGAGCGGGCTTTAGCCTGGAAATTATGCTGGGCCACCTGGTCAGTGCACGAACAGGGCCTGGCACACAACATTTTCATTTAGCATCAAATTAAGCATCCACTAAGTATTTGTTAAATGAATGGATGAATTATGATTAGTTCTTGAATCCACACAAATTTGGTTTGGTAATCCCACAGGTGTATAGAAATCAATATGCCCCCAATTAAATTCACTAGCTCCACCTCCCTGCTCGAACCACTTCCCCCGTCTCATACTCCCTCTCAGAGGTGAAGGAAGCTTAGTGCATGGGTTACCCAACCAGAATCCAGCTGTTGCCCTTGACCCCTTTTTCTCCCTCATCAGTCACCAAGTCCTGGCAATTCTCTCTTAAACCATGAAACACCTCTGCCTCTTCTCCATCTTGGAGGCCACCACCTTGGTTAAGAGGCAGCACAGTGACTAAGATTAGAGGCTCAGGAGCCAGACGCCCGGACCACCACATGTTAGCTTGGTGCCCTTTGGGAAATCACTCAACCCTCTGGAACCCTCAGTTTTCTCACCTGTAAAATGGGGGAAATAATAGTCACTCCGTAAGAGGATAACTATGCAAATGAAATGGGGCAAGCAGTTCTACTTAATACAAGATCCTATTAATTAGTTTCCCTGCTTCAAGTCCTTCCCAGAGCAATCAGACGACCCAGTTTGAAATGCATGTCTGCTCTGTCACTCACAGGGTCTAGTAGAAAGAACCTGTTCTTTGGTAGTCATAAAATGTTAGACTCAGCTTCATGTGTGCCCATGAAAGCTGGTTTCTTACACTCTCTCAGTCCTCAGTGTCCTCAGCCCAAATGCCACCAGACATTATTGGACTTTGAGATGAAATGAGATACCATGAGTGAGTGGAGCCCTTAGCCCAGGGCCTGGCATGTATTGGGCACTCAGTCTTAGCTCTTCTTCCTCTCTCTCTTCCCTTGTCAGAAGCAAGGGGAAGGGGCAGAGGGAATGCAGGAGGAAGGCGGGGTCAATCCCTGGGAAGAGGGATCCGAGTCAGCGGAGAAAATGAAGGTGGCCTTTGGTGAGTCCAGCCAGCAGCCCTTCTGGGAATCTATCCTGTTTTAGCAGATCACCCCAGAGAGCTGGCCCCGCTGTAGAGCAGTGGAGTCCCAGTGCCAGCCATTCATCAGAAGCCCCGGCAGAGCTGGTAAGACAACAGCTTCCACTGCCCCTTCACACTCCTTTCCTGAAATCCCCACGTGGCCTGCTTGGGGTGCAGCATTTTAATGTGCAGCCTAGGTGATCCCAGGGCTCGGCCAGGTTTAGGACCCCTGCTCAGAGTATTTGGCTTAGGTTAGTAGGTGACTCAGAAACCTCCCTACTGAAGCTCCCTGGCTGCCCTCTTAGAGGAGAAACGTGGCAGAAATTAGCCATATGGTTTCAAATGGACAGATTTACATTCATTTCAAGACAAAAGAGTAGAAGTTTTGAAAATCCACAGGGGATAGGTGACCCAGAAACCTAGCTTTGTGCCTCTGACCTCTTGGCTCTCAAAATGTGAGCGAGAGACCAGAACAGAGATGCTCAAGGCTGGGCAGGGTCTGGGCTGGGGTCGGGGGTGGGGCTTGGACCAGCACGGGGCCTTTTCTCTGGGCTGCAACAGCATCTGTTGTCAGTGTCTGATGTCCTCTCTTGGTACCCAGTTAAATGGCATATGGGGAGACAGTTTGGTGCCTGAATTCCAATAATGGTACCAAGTAGCGATGAAAGAATTTTTTTTGAGAGGGGTAGGAGGATGGATCCAGAGACCCCACAGTTACTATTCTTCAGATGATCACGTGTAACCTGACACATATCAATACAAGGAAGCCCTCACAGGTATCAGGCACTGTGGTAGGCCATGTACGTGTATGTGTACACACACATCTCTACCTATATCTATATGCACACACACACACATACAAATGTCTGTCTATGTACATGTGTGAGTATGTATTTATATATTCATATATAGTTATGTATTTATACATCTGGATATAATATGAACAAGTGTGTGTGTGTATGCAAGTATATATACAGAGAGAGAGAAGGCTGTACACATATGCCTTCACAATTGCCCTCACTATCAGTCCATTTTAAAGTTAGGGAAACTGAGGCTCAGAGAGATTAATTAACTCGTCAAGGTCACAAAGCTGGGTTTGACTCTAGATGCTTAGGACTCAGAAAACCATGTTCTTTCCACACTGGCTCCCCTCCGTACATAAATATACACATGGCAGGTCTAGCTCCCTGGAATGTGTCTTCTAAATTTTGCATATACTGACTATAGGAATCCCCAAAAGTGTCTTACTTACTAATCACACATGAGGGTGAGGGAGAGGAGGGGGCCGCATGCTCTGGACACAGCCAGGTTGCCCATGTGTACCCGGTGAAAAGACCAGAGAATCAGCTCCCAAATAGGCTGCCTGATTGCCAACCCTTCTCCCTGCCCCATGGTATGGGGCCACGTAATCTATAACACAATTTTTAGACTCCCATGTATGGGCTTAGGAGGAAGGGGCTCAGATTTAGGAGTATGGAGCAAAACTGTTCTTTGGTTTCCACTTTGACTTTGAATGTTACAAACTGCCTCCTTGCAGACTTTAAATAATGCATGGACCTCCCATGATTATTGAACGGAAGTTTTCTCCTACAATATCCTATGGTCTATTACTAGACTCTAGACTTTTCAATCTTCAGTCAGCACTGCTTAGCATCTCTAGTCTGCTGTGCACACTGCAAGGTGGCTTATACACAAACCCGATGCTCACCACGCCAGCAAGGAGGGGGTTTTCCCACTGTGCACATAGGGAACACGTTCTCATCTGGTGGCCCCCTGGGCTGTAAGTTCCATGTAAGGCAGAGTCGGTGTCTGAATGGCACAGGCCCCAGGATCTAGCATGGCATACACAGTAGGCACTTAGTATTTATTGATGAAACCATAGATGATTGGACAGGGAAGTGCTGAGAGGTTAAACCGTAAATCTCAAAAGCAGGGTCTGAAGGCAGGTCTACGACTCTGATGCCCATGAACCTTCTGCTATATTTTGCTGTCTTCCCATTGTATTTTGTTTTCTCTAATCCTTTTTTTTCAATCACATTTTTCAAAATTCATTTGTGCCATTTATTGGACTGGCTCTACTTATTTAGCTGGGAGGAGCTTTGCGTTTCAAAGTTCACATGTTTGTTTTCAAGTCAAGGATTTTTAGTACGTGTCATTTCTCTGAGCCTTCACTTTTCACTCTCACTTATCATATTTAGAGTTTTACACTTCACCAGGGAGTAACTGGGTGGCTGAGGTGGGGGGCAGTCCAGAGAACTGGCCACACGGGCAGTGAGATGCTCGATAGGTTGGTAGTCAGTCTCTGGGCTGCCCATCTGAGGGCCCCCAGGCCTCCTTGACCTCCATCAGCATGGACAGCAGGCCCAGCACTTCGGCCTCCTCTGCCAGTGGCTCCCACCTAGGGGACGGATAACAGGCCAGCCGTATCAGTCCGGACAGTCAAGAGTATGCTGCTGTATTAAGCAACCCCCAATCCCAGTGACTTAAAAAAGAACCAATGGTCCATTGCTTGTTCATGCTGCATGTCCACCAAGGGGCTTCTGCTCCACCCCAACCCCCAAGCACGAGGAGCAGCCACCACCTGAAACATTGACAGTTATGATAGAGGGAATGGGAGCTCTATGGAGTCTTACACCAGCAATTAGATGCTTGAGCCAGAAATGGTATTGGTCACTTCTACTCACGTGTCTCTGACCAGAGTCATTCACGTGATCCCATCCAAGCACAAGGAGGCCAGGAAATGCTGGTCCCCCAGGGCCCAGAAAGGACAGCCAAAACTAACTGATGACAGCACATCTGAAAAGGCCACTCCCCATCCTGAAAGCCTTCCTGCTTTCTCTTACCACCGAGATCAAGTATAGCCCCAGAGCAGATGACGTGAGGCCTCCACCTGCCCCACCAGCCTGGTCTCCACTGCCCCTGCCCTCCTGTCTGCAGTGAACCAGATGCCTGAGTGTCTTCAGGGGGCCCTGCTGTGCATGTCCACATGCTCTTCCTGCTGTCTGAGCTGCCTATGACCTCCTTCCTGAAGATCTGGGCCAAGGCTCCCCTTCCAGGACCCCTGCCTCCGACAGCTCCAGTTATAGCGGAGTCCTGCCTCTGCATTCCTTAGCACCTTGCTCGTCAGCATTTTGCCCCTTTCTGTTCATTCCTGTGTATGTCTCCTCCTCCAGTCAGACCCCACGGGACAGTGACTTAGAGCTACTCATCTCAGAATACCCAGACTCAACACAGTCCTCAGTCTGAGTGAGACATTCCGCATCTACTTCTTGAATGTTCGCTGATGACTACTTTGAGAGCACCTACTATTCAGTGGGTCTTAATCAGCTTTTAGAAATTTTATGAATATAGGTTCTATGGTTCATAACTTATTCTGTATTTTCCAAACGAGAGGCTGCCTTGATCATGTGGCTGCACATTGTGCCAAACTCCATGGCTATTGGCTGCACAATCACCTCTGACCCTGAGAATCAAGAAGGCATGTCACAGAGAAGTAGCGTCTGGCTGATGACAGACCTCCATCTTACCAGGATCCAGAAAGCATCACTGCCACCAAAGCGCAGATGGTATGACTCCTGTAACTATGTTCTTACTTCTCTCCAGGAAGGACGAGTGTGGGGGGTGAGACTGGGTTCCTGGAAAGAAAGGAACCGAGTATACTTGCGAATTAGCTATGCCTGCTTTGATGTCTGGGCAGGAACCCTGCTCCGGCCAGCGCAGGCGTGAAGGGAAAGCAGCCGAAGTGCATGGGAGTATCCCTCGGAAACCAAGGGCAAAAAGCTGGGTCTTAGGACCAAAGGAAACAAGAGCTTGAATGGTGCTGGGGGTTCCTCTTCTCTCTGGCCTCCACACTTCTCTCTGTATGTTACCTTCAACCTTTTCTCTCTAAAGACCAGATTCCTCCCCTTTTCCACTCCACAAGGTGATAAATATGGCATCAGGGAGCCTATTGCTTCACAGATAACAATCCAGACCATGAGAGGGAGGTGGCACAACTCTTTGGCTTCAAATCTAGAAGCCCCAGAGGAAGGATACATTGGCCCAGCCAGGGTCAGCCGTCCACTCTCAGACCAACCAACTGTGTCCAGAGCTGGAGTCCCACTGTGACCTAGCTGGTCCCACTGTGTGCAGGGAAGAGAGACTCAAGATTACTAAGAGTCATGTGGACCAAGGACCCTGGAAGTCTCATTGGAGAGAATCAGCATAGACTATGGCTCTCGATGCCAGAGGACAAAAAGGTGACCGTGCTTGGTACATAACAATCATGAGGAGAATTTGTCAAAAATACAGATTCCGGAGCCCTGTCCCCCATGAGTCTGCTTCCGTAGGTCTGGGCTCAAGCCGGAACATGTATGGTTTGCACAGGAATCCAGGTAATTCTGATTCACTGCTTGTGCCTCAAATTCAGTTTTATGTCTTTGTTTTATTCATTTCTGTTTTTGGGTTTATTACTCTTCCCACTTCCCTTCTGCTTGATAATTTGTACCCCTTCTGGGTTATTTAGGTAGAGACTTAATTCCCAGTTTTTCTTCTTACCCCCTAATAGAGGCCATCATGAGCAATACTTTTTCCTCTAAGTGCCAGCAAGACAGAATCCCATAAATTTATATGTTTTGCTGTGTTTACATCTTTGTTCTTTAAATACTCTGTTCTGAAGAATTGCTTCCCTTCCCATGGCTTTATTTAGGAGTGCTAACTTCCCTGTGACTGGATAACCCCTTCTTGTTTGTGAGATTTATTTCTAACGTCACTGAGCTACAGTCTTAGGCTATCAAAGGCAAAATGTTTCTGACTTTTCTTATTGAATAAGTGCCTTTGTTTCCTAATAAGTGATACATTCCATGAGGAATCTATACAGGAAGGCTAACTGGTCAAGTTCAAGATCGGGGTGTTGCTACTTTATACCCTACCCCCATCAAACAACCATCCTTCATGTCATTCTTTAGCACATACGTGTTTAAAAATTTAGCAGGTAGTCAGTTGTATTGGAAAGAGAAGGTCCTTGGAGTTGACTCCTGGCCATGCTGATCATTAGCTCTGTGAAACCTTGGACAAATGATTGACCTCCTCTGCGTCCATTCCCGTGTCTGGGGAAATCATGAGTGTAGACAGGCAGGCCTCAGCTCTGCCAGGTTTTCCCCACAGGATCAGCTGGGTAAATTGAAATAAGTGAAGACATCATAGGGGTTTTAAGAAGGGGGCACAGTGTTCAGCATCCCAGGTGTGCATCACAGCCTTTCAGTGAAATAGAGCTGATGGGAGGTGAGGAAATTGTCCGTATAAGTAGAACCTAAATGGTGTCTACTTAGCTGTTATCTGGCATATACAAGAATATGAACCTGAATACATGAGCATCTTTCCTTCATCCCCTGTCCAACTCTTCTTATTAAAAACTTAGCTCAGAGTCCATTTCTCCAGGGAATACTAGCCCATCACATATCATTGGCTCCTGTACACACAAGTCTCCTCGTGTTATTCCCATTATCATTACCTGCTTCCTTGAACTTCACCATGACACTCTGAGCTTCTTCATGGCAAGGACTGGGAGTTACTTAGAGCAGGAGGAAGGGAGAGAGCTGCTATCCCAAACCAGGTGTTTTCAGTAGAGGAACACACTGAAGAGCATGGATAGGGCATGCACATTATCCCACGGGGTGGAGTGAAACCTTTACTCAGCAGATGTTTACAGAGCACCACATGCCAAGTGCTGGACATAAGGGGTGACCCCCAGTGTCATGATTTCTCTGGGGAAGGGGGAATGGAATTCTGAGCAGGTGGGTGCGGGGGACCCAGTCCAGGTGCTGTGGGAACATGCAGACTGACGCATCTGTTCCCGTGCTGGGACGTTGGAGAGGCTGCCTGGAGGCTGTGGGTTTTAATGAGGTTCGAGAGACATGGTTCAGTAATGAAAAGAAAGGGTTCAGGAGAAGACTGCTCCAGGCTGAGGGAAGAGCGGATAGGAGCGCCAAGGACACTGTGATGCAAGAAACCATACCCGGAGTTGCTGGATGTTAGAGGGTGGGCAGGAGTGGAAGAAGGACTGAGCAGCACCAGGCCAGATGGGCACTTGGGAACCATGTTAAGGGGTTTGGGCTTTACAAGCAAGGGGGTCCCACTGAGAAACTCATGCAGCAAACCTAAGTGAGAGATGACGGTGGCCAGGCTGAGGGTGGGAGCAGGGGAAGCGGGCCAGGGGGGTGCAGGGAGGCAGATGCATGGACGTGGAGGTTGATTGGCCACAGGGGCGAAGACGGAAGGGCAGTCCAGGGGGTTTGCAGACATCAGTGGCATCATCCACCACGAGGAAAGGAACACACGGGGGATAAAAGTGCTGATGGACAGGTGGAGAAGACGGCGGATTAGGTTTGGACAGGTCACGTTCGCTGTGCCTCCGGGTCACCTGAAGGAGATGATATGCAACAACCATCCGCTGTGCCTAATAATAATGGCAACAACTGTATTTGGCCCTCACTATAACCTTAGGAGGAAGGAAACTGAGGCACAGAGAGATCAAGTAACTTGTCAAAGGCCACAAAAACACTAAAAGGCAGAGGCAGCTTCGTATGCAGCCATTCAGGTATCAGAGTTCATATCAGGAAGCCGAGACTCAGGAGGGAGGTGTCCCGGGCCCGGACGTGTAACCGGAAAGTGGTCCACACGTGATAGAGGGACACTGAAGCCACAAGAATGGAAGCGATTGCCGAGGAACAGTGTCGAGTGGCAAAAACCAAGCGTACACAGAGTGTCTGAGGTACCCCTGCCTTGAAGACAGGACAGAGGAAGAGAAGCTGAAGGATGAGACAAGAGAAATGGCTAGAGAGGCAGGAGGGAGGCCCAGAGAGAGGCTACTCCCCAGTCAGAGAAAAAAAGTGTCCCAAGGAGAGAATAGCATCGTTAAATGCTGCTTGCAAGTCAAGAAGACGAAAACTCAGAAGTGACTTTGGGTTTAGAAATAAGGAAACCATTAGTTACATTGGTAAAAAGTTTCTGTGGACTGGTAGGGGAAAAATCAAGGCAGTGGGCGGAGAAGTTAGCTGCAATCAAAGGCATAAGACAGCAAGTGTAGACAAGCTTTTGAAGGTAGCGGAGCGAGGACAGAGAGGACGGTGGGAAGAGGCAGTCATGGGGCTTTGTGCATAGAGCGTCTTCCTCTATTTATCCATTGTCCGTATTTTATGTTGAATATGGGAAGCACATTCAAGTCCTAAAACATCTTTAAAGAAGAAAGAGTTTTTAAATAATGAAGATAGTATATTGAAGTACTGAGGAGGAGGAGGCACTAGAGAAGGCAAGGTTGAGGTTACAGGACAGGGAGTGCATAACAAGGAGAGTGAGGTCCCCGAGAAGGCGAAGGGCGGGCGGGCTGCAGGGGGTAGACCCATGCCTAAGCAAGGACCCTGCTCCCAGGGAAACAAGGAGGAGGCGGAAAGACAGGCTGCAGAGAGCACCCAGACCAGGGTCACCAGCATTGAGCTTGGGGACCATGAGTTTCCCCCGGCACCCAGGCCCACACTTGGGAGGTCTGCCTTCCGGAGCATGCTGCAGCCCAACAGGGACAGAGGAGGTGTGCAGGTGCATTGATTCAATGTGGGGGCTTTTCCAGAAGGGAGTAACCAAAAGATGCTTGGACAGAAGAATTAAAAATCTTGGCACCAAAATGGTGGGAGTCACATTCCACGCACCCCAGGCTGATCGGAGGGGCTGTGAACCCTGTGTTGTCATTCCCACCCCAGCCCACCCCCCACCAGCCAACATCTTTACCGCAGACCCCCAGGGTATATAGTCAAGATCGCCTCCTGGTCTCCATCACTCTCCTGGGATTGGGTTGTTGGGATGAGGGGCACAGAAATATGACATTACTGAAAACAATCAGTCTGAGGACAAACCGACCCTGTGGGGCACTCCCCAGGTCAAGCTCATTTGAAAGAAACTTGATCTTCCCTTTGTTTAAAGCTCAGAGGTGCTGGGGGAGCTTTCCAGCTGTGATCTGATTGTAATCCCTAAGTACGTACACTATGTCCCAAAGTCAGTATAAGGAGTTAATGCAATACCAGCGTAAATCCCCCTAAATCCTCTAACAGAATTTGATGGCTCTGTGTGTGGACCGCTTATTCTTCCAAATGAAGGACCATCAAAGGATTTGTCTTTTAATGGCAGTGATAGCCAATCCCTCCTGAGCAATTAAGATGTGAATTGTCAATCACTGAAACTATGCTGAGTTAAAAACGGCAGAGGTCACTGGGAGATTCCTGAGATGAATTTGAGCCCTAGTGAGGCTAATGCTAAACCAGCCAAAGGGCACACTGGGGAAAGCGATTGTTATTTCATAAACATGGCAGGGACAGTTGGCTAAGGAGCTGGGGGAGAGTTCATTTAAATTCATGCAGCATGCCGGTCAAGTTGAGTCATACTGTACCGTTGATCTGGCATGGACCTGGAGACCAGGGACCAGCATCGCCCTCCCTGCTGCTGCTGAGGAGATAAATTCCCAGCTATTGAAGAAACAGATAACATCAGAGCTCTGATGGATGTGTTCAAATACATAAGAATGAAAATTTTTGCACCACAGTGTAATAAAAATAAATATTAAAAAGAAAGCAGCAGTATCCATGATGTCCGTCACATTCTCCTTTCCAGGCCTGTTTACTGCCCAAAACAGATAATGGATGGGCCGCTGTGTGATTCTTCCTGATAAGTGGTCAAAGGAGATGAACAGCATCACACCAGGAAATGGAGATAGTAAATCACAGTGTGGAAACATGCGCGATCTCGCCAGCTATGAAATAAAATTTAGATTCAAGCAACTTTCAGGTCCCATTACATGCCTATTAAAGCTGCAAAAATAAATATGATAAAACCCAAGATTGGCAGTCGGTAGAAGCACATCCTTGAGCATTGCTTTCTGGGCCAATTTACATAAGCAATCAGGCAGCATGAATGAGAGCTCTGCCATTTCTATACTCTCTGACCCAGGAATTTTCTCTTTGGTAACAAACGCCATGGTATTAGCCCCAAAGAAAGAAAAACATGTGTAGAGCAGCATTACCTGTAATAACTAAAACTCGCCCACAACCCAAAGGCCGAAGAAGAGGGGGCTGACCAAGCGAAGACACATGTGTTAACACAGTAGAATAACACGATGGCATTTCAAATGATGAATATGGGGGCTTGGGAGGTTGCGGAAACGTTTCTATGAAATATGCATGGTCATTATTAGTTGTGCATATCAAATGTCTTCCTGGGTATTGATAAAGAAGAGACTTTGGATGGAAGAGGATTCACTTAGAATTTAATGTTCATTAAGATTTTATGATAAGTTGGATACTAATTTTAGTCATTCACTCAACATTCATTGAATGTTGACCACATGCCAGACAGTAAGGATGTTAAGACGAGGAAGAAATGCTTCCTACCCCAAGAGCCCATGGTCAGAGGGGAAGACAGACAGGCTGATACACACACGCACACACACACACAGCAGTGGCAGGGCATTGTGTACAGGGGAAGGCGTGTGGATGTCATGGACAGAATTAGGATAATTCACAGGTTGGGCAGAAGTGGAGGAAGATGATGCTCCGGAGGGAAAGCATTGCACAGGCAGTGGCCATATAGGTCTGGTGTGTGTGTGTGTGTGTGTGGTGTTTCTCTATCCCGATCCATCTGCAGGGCTTGAAGAGCCCAGGATACCACTTTCATGGGACCCAGGACTGCATTTCCAGGGCCAGCTCCGCCCTGCCATTTCCCGTCACTGTCTTCAGCCCTCAAATGGTCATCCATCCCCACCATGTACACTCCTCACCGAAATCACTCAGGGCCATTCATCCTGGGTGAAGATGCTCTTACTGTGTTATATGCTATGTGAATAGGATTATTCTGAAGGCCAGTTTAAATAAGAAAGGATTCTTATTTTATATCGTCCACGACCTATTCATTGTGGAGTGTTCTTAAAAAGATGCTTGGTGGATGGAGCTGGAGGACATTATGCTCAGTGAAATAAGCCAGGCGGAGAAAGACAAGTGCCAAATGATTTCCCTCATTTGTGGAGTATAACAATGAAGCAAAACTGAAGGAACAAAACAGCAGCAGACTCAGAGACTCCAAGAACGAATTAGTGGTTACCAAAGGGGAGGGGTGTGGGAGGGTGGATGGGGAGGGAGGGAGAAGGGGACTGGGGGATATTATGTTTAGTACCCATGGTGTGAGGGATCACGGGGAGAACAGTGTAGCACAGAGAAGGCACATAGTGGATCTGTGACATCTTGTTGCACTGATGGACAGTGACTGCATTGGGGTATGGGTGGGGACTTGATAATATGGGTGAATGTAGTAAACACATTGTTTTTTCATGTGAAACCTTCATAAGTGTGTATATCAATCATACCTTAATAAAAAAAAATTTAAAATAAATAAATAAATAAATAGATGATTGGAAAAGATCCAACTGTATTTTTTCTTTTAGGCCTTAAGGCCCCCTTCTTATTTTATTTATTTATTTATTTTTATTAAGGTATCATTGATGTACAATCTTATAAATGTTTCATAGGAGCAACATTGTGATTACAACTTTCACCCATATTATCAAGTCCCCCCCAACCCCACTGCAGTCACTGTGCATCAGCGTAGTCAGATGCTATAGACTCACTACATGTCTTCTCCGTGCTGTACTGCCTATCCCGTGACCCTCCTACATTATGTGCACTGATCATAATGCCCCTTAATCCCCTAAAAGATCCAACCATATTAAAAAGAGACATGGAACCCCAGACAAACTTACCCTGTTACCATCTTCCTGAATGTGCTTGATATGTAAACCACTGCTAATGAATCGAGTGAAGTGGGAAAGTACATCAGGAATGCAAGCCCCTGGCTCAGATCAATATTAACAGATATGTGGTGTGCAGGATGTCATCTGTAAGAAATGAAAGCAAGTAGCCACAGGTTGGCATTCATTTGAATGTTGATATTTTGATAGCTGTGGGTATTATTTTAATTCAACATATAGTTTGGTTTGACAATGTGCAGCTTGGCATTTAGAAGCTAGCATGTGTGTGAGAGGAAAAGCTGGGAGCTCTGAAAAGGAAATAAGGACATAAATCAAGAGGTTCTTATGTGAGAACAATGAAAGAAGGGGCTTACTGAAATGCTGATTACCAACACATCAACGTGAACTGGTGACTCTGAAAAAAAAAATACGTCTCTCTTCTGAGATGACCCTAACTGCTGTGACCAATGGCGGTGCCTTGTATGAAGCCAGTAAGCCTGCAAAGTCATATAAATGCAGTCACAAGCCCGGAACGCAGTCCTTCTTTACTGCCATTCTCAGAAGACTAGGGCTCCCTGAAGGAGGAGCCTCTCCAGAGATAGATTCAGAGGGAAGCTGGGTCAGAAGTATCGAGCAGGAGGAGAGTCGTAACGTTTGCAGGGCCCTGTTGGACCACATTGGGGGTGAGTGGGGCCTGCCTGAGAAGAGGGCCCCCTCTTGTGGAAGCTGTCATGAAGCAGAAGGAGATCTTCAACTTGAACAACAAGGCAGCAATTAGAGCCAAGTGAGCTGGCTGAGAGCCTGTGAAAGACACTTGAGCCTGAGATGATCCTTTGAAAAGGAATGCTCATATGAAGTGAGCTGAGAAGATGGTGCAATGGCAGCTGGGGTGTTGTTGACGGAAGTCAGGAGTTGCTCTACATCCCTGACACCGCATTCTCAGAAATCCACCCCCAAGTCTCCATCGGTCTCCATGCTACAAATCACAGTTTCTCTTGCTCAACAAACCTCCACACAGCCCAAGCAATTTAGCTGAAGTTTCAAAATGTATCCAGATGATTCTATCATGTCTTTAAATCATACATGGTATGTGTGTGAGAAGCAAAGAGTAGAAGGCAGTGATCCGAGAATCCCTCTCTGGGGCTCCTGCACACACAGGGCCCCTTGCCTTTGCCCTGGGAGTGGGTCATGGTAGCTAATCAAGGGCACAGACAGAACCAGGGTTTTAGGGGTGGCTGGAGGGGAGTCTTAGCGGGAGTTCACCAACAACAGAGTCTGGTTGCCCTCCCTCTGCTGATGTGCACCCATTTCCTCTGCATCTTCTTCAAATGGTCCAGTCTTATTTAGATTGGGATTACGTGGCAAAGACTGCTCCATGCTCACCAAAATCTACATCCTGCTCTTAGCCCATCGCTCTATTTCCCAGTCTCTCCTGTAGTCGTATGCAGCTTTGTGATTGAGTTCTGCTCTAGCCCATGGGAGATGAGCAGAAATACATGCTGCTTGTGAAATTGCCCCATACGCAACTGCCAGTGACACTCCTCTCTGCTAGTGCTGCTCTCCAGCTGCCTGAAATTGAGATGCCCCCTGGGTGCCCTTAGAAACCCTTAGTTGAAGATGGCAGAGCATCCGGGAGCTTGGGACCCAGAGATGACATGAAGAATGGTCTCCTGCTGACCTCATCACGCACCAGTCCTGTAACAGAGGGAAGAAATAGCTTCTGTCATATCCGAGGCACTGTACAATTTGGGGTTTATTTGTTAGAGCATCAAGCATTACCCTAACCCGCTCAGATAGTAGCAAATGGAGTTGGAAACTGCAGCCACCCAGCCTTGACTCTGACCCAATACAGCCGAGGGATGATTTCACTGACTCCTTGCTTGCTTTTGCTAATTGAAGGAATGGTGATATCATGTGCTGAAGGCCACCCAACAAGGGAGAGTTGGTGCTCTTTGAATGGCAGCACTCTGGGGCTACAGAAAGGAAAACACAAAGTTGCACAAAATGCTGCAGGGTCGCCAAGACAGAATGATGAGTCCACGTGCTATCTGGGCTATGCTCTGCAGGATCCATAATGTGTTGGATGCTGTCCCAAGGGCAGAGACCAGTTCTGAGTGCCAGGGCAGTAGAGGCAGAAACAGGGGCTTGTGGGGAGGCCACGCAGCCAGTGGCTGGCACACAGAGTTCTCTTCCCAGAAAAGAAGGATCCTTTTAGTTAAATGTAATAAATCTCCTTTTAAGTAACACATGGCTGGGCTTGTTACTTTCGCTTTTAGGGCCCTGAAACTGGTTAAAAGAGCAATTCACATGAGCCACAAGGGAAGGAACAACTGGGATACCTAGACTGGAACCAACTCTCCCCACAGCTGGGCAGCTTTTTAAAGAGGAAACCTGGGTCGTTTACTAAAGACTTCCCCAAAAGCCATGAATTTGTGTACTTGTATCAGATCCCAGTCTCGAGGTCGGTTCTTGACTTTATGCTGACTGACAGGGGCACATCCCAGGAGGCCAATCACGGCAGAGACAGGAAGCCGTGTTACAAACAACAAAGTCTAGGGGCTGTGCAGTCGAGAGAAGACGAGACCCGGGATGGCTATGATTCCAGTTTATACATATATGAGGGCCTTTCAGGCGGGTCCACAGGGCTGGTGTCATGGTTGCACAGTTAGACAGATGTGGACATTCAGTGTAGAGGAGAACTAATCCCCTTATGGTTACAGCTGTCCCAGGGTGGACAGGTTGGCCTGACAGTAGTGAGCTGCCTATCAGGAGGGGGATGCAAGCAGAATTGGAATGGCTATCTCTCAGAAAGGTTGCCACAGGGGCTCCTCTTTGTCTGGGATAGCAGGGTCATGTGTTTGGAGGACACTTCAGGTCTAAAATGCTAAGCTTCTGAGAGAAGATCCTTTCCCAGAACAGAATGCCATCTATTGTTTTGTGCTCCCCATTCCAGCATCCACTCCCTTTTCTTGTGATAATCCATACCCCAAGCATGTTTTGCAGGGATCACCTTTCCTAGTTTAAGGGCTCAGGGACAAGTAGAGCCAACCCCTGTCCCAGGCGCAAAGCATGCTATCTGTGTTCTCTAAGCTTAAGGTCAGGCCACAGCTCTGGTGACAGTGATTAGTGCAGGAGGGAACAAGCAACTCAAGTTAGTCCAATCACAGTGAAGTTTAGGTAGGAGCTCCCAGGGAGAAAATCTTGCTCTCTGCTGCAGATCTAGAATCGGGAAGGCTGCAACTAATGCTGGCATGGGGGCCTGAAGATGGAGCCACAGAACCTGGCTGGGAAGCAGTGAAAATCCAGGTCCTGATCCCAATGCCTAAGTGCCTGGATCCAGCTATACCTGAAGTGAGTGGTTTTTCAGTGTATTGAACCAATATAATCCATTTTTTATCAATAGTGTTTGAGATGTGATTTTTTTCTTCACTCTCAACTGATAGAGGGTCCTGGCTAACGTGATGGGTTTTAGTGGAGAGTCTTGAGAAATAACAAAGGAGTAATAAGAATAGGAAACCAGCAATGACTTTGAGAAAGACCACAGAAAGAGGAAAGGGGACCTGTTAGCCTTTTGCCTGGGTCCCCAAGGCTGGCCAACCATGGAAGAGCCAACCACAGGAGCAGCTGGTGTGCATATCAGTAACGTCCCTAAAATTCCAGCCCAAGAAAATCATCCTAAATATTCAAAACCATCCTACACAAAACTGCTCTTTGAAGCATTATGTGTAACTTTGAAAACTTGGAGACAGTCTAAATGTCCAAAAACCAGGGGCTGGTCCACTGAGTTTGCTGCCTTCAAAAATGACATTTATGAAGTGTGTGTAATAACATGGGAAGTTCTTATGATGGTGTGAGTGAAATCAGGGCATGAAACTGTAGAGTCAATATGAATTCAACTCTGTGAAAAGGAAAAAAAATTGTAGAATCAATATGAATTCAACTGTGTGAACAGGGCAAACAAAGAATGTAAATGTACCCAAAAGTTGAAGCTTGGATGGTGGGACCATTTTTCTTTTACCTTTGCATTATTTTCTAAATTCTCTTCATGGTTTTTTAAATGGAAGGAAGCATTGTGTGATGTTCATTGATATATATAGAGAGAGGACATCCCCACAGCGCCCCCCACACAATCAGTTTCAGAAAAAAGGGACAGATGAGGGACCTCTCTAACCCTTTGCCCAGCTAGAGGCAGAGGAACCCTGGAGCCACTCCGATGGACACGGGCCCAGCAGGAGTGTCTTGGGACTTCACAACCACAGGTCCCAGCGTGTGCCCCTTGGGATGCCCCAGCTGAGAGCCTGATATACATGCCGAAGGGCTGCCTTCCCCAAGTGGATGGAATTGTCCCCATTTCATGAAAGACCCGAGTGCTGGAAAGGGGGAGTGGTCCCACAGGCTGATCAGAACACAAAGCTCCAGAATGGGGGCTGTCTGGCTGCAGACTCCACCTCCAGGACGAGCTCGGGAGTAGAATGTGCAAGAACATAGGTGACGAGTAGAAGGCCCTTAGAGGTGACAGGGTCCACCCGCTCCTCATGCAAATGGAGAAACCAAAGCCAGAGAAGCTGTGACCAGCCGAGGTCTCGTAGCTTAGCAGTAGCAGAGCTCAGGTCGGCACCCAGCACCCCTGGGCCCTGCTTCCGCGTCCACCCAGGCAGCTCTCTGCCTGGGACAGGCAGGGAGGGGGCCTGCCAGAAGCGGAGGGAGGCCCTGTGGCTCTGGCTGGGTGGGTTTCTGTTTGTTCTCTGTGTGTGGAGCCCCTGGTCATGTTCTCTCCAGCCCTCACCCAGAATTGGGATTCTCAGGGGCGCTGAGAAGGGGGCGCCACTCTCACTGACTCTCTTCCTCCCTACCCTGGACCTTACAGCAGCCTCTACTCTGGTCTCCTGAGACAAGACTCCTGCTTGCAACCACCAGTGGGTCCCCACTGCTCCCTGCTAAAGCCCAGCCCCTCTGCTTTACTGTACAAGGCCCTCTGACCCAGCTCCCATTTGTCCCCTAGCCCCCATTCCAGCCACATTGAGCCTGCTGAGTCTAGGGTGACCATAATCTATCACCCGAACTGGGGCACCTTTAAGAGTGGAAGGGAGCTCTGTGGACAATCGTGCTGGAGCACCTTGCATTGACTGGGCTGTCCCAGACGCACCTGGGCCCGCGGTCACCCCAAGGCCAGGTCCTTTTGTAACATAATCTTACTATGTTCCCATCAGTTTTCTAACGTCTCCCCTTTCTACTTGGCAAAGGCCTATTCATCCTTCCAGGCAAGTTGAAACCACACATCCTCTGCGAAGTGAAACCCTCCCTGCCTCCAAGAGACAGGAGAATTACTCTCTCCTCTGCACCCAAACAGTTGGTTAGCACCTGTATTACAGTGCCTGACACAGTGACTTTGCTCAGGGCTTCTCAACCTCCGCACTTAGTGACATTTGGGGCCAGAACATTCTTGGTTATAGGAGTATGTCCTGTGCATTATAGAATCTTTTGCAGATCCTTGGCCTCTACTCACTAGATTCCAGTAACAACTCACCGCCTCTACCCAGTTGTGACAACTGAAAAAATGTTTCCAGACATTACCAAGAGCACCCCCAGGGAGAACCACTGTCTTACCAATGAGTTTTTGTCCTTTATGCCGTGAATTCCAAGAGAGCATTTTATTCTCTTCTGCACTGGTCAGTGCCCCGCGCAGAGTAGGTGCTTAGTACAAACTGCCTACGGAATGAATGAGTTAGAATGACCCAGAAGAACCCCAGAAATGTCTAACTCGCTAGCACCCTTGGGTGCGTTCCCAGTCGTGACCACTGGAGGGCGGGAATGGCCTGCCGAAAGCACAGAGCTGGAGGCGGGAAAGGCACAGATCAGGGAGACCCCAACTCTGGGGGCCCAGGGCCCCCATGGCTCTGGGGGCTGCGGTGACAAGGAAGGCCCCAGTCCCCTTAGCTGTTTCCTCATCACCTCCCTGCCCTGTAAATATTCTTACCCCGCAGGACTCACTTCTCAGACCTCTATTCTTTTCTATTCTCCATCCTGGGCTCTCATTCGGTGCCTAATTTTAAATACCATCTACATGCTGATAACTCCCAAAGCCACATTTCTGATCCAGAAATTTCCCCAAATTCATGAATCTATTCCAACTGCTTACCAACACCTCCATTCAGAGATCTAATTAATAGGCATGGGTAACAGTGCAGCCAAACCTGAGCTCCTGACATCCCTCCACCTCTGGGCCAAACCCCAGTCTTTCTCCACCCCGGCAGATGGCCACTCCAGCCTCCCATTGCCCCATCCGAGCCCTTGGGCTCGCTCTTCTCCATCCCCACGTCACTCACTCAGGTCATGGCTCAAACGCACCTGGAGGCGTCTCTGTCCTGCCATTTCCACTTAGTTCACCCCACGGCTGTAACTACTTACCACGACGTCATTTGGGTTAGTTTCTTGTTTATTCCCTTTCTTTGTCCCCCCCTTGTGGTCTCACTAGGGTCACAGCTAGTGTCCACTGTTATGTCCCCAGGGCAGGGCACGGGGTAAGTGCTCATTAAATAGTTGTGCAGTGAGAGTGAGTTAAGGACTTGAGGGGATGAGGGCAAGTCCTCCGTGGAAGAGCCCTGAGCTGACCGAGGAGAAATCCACTTTCAGGCCGGCGGGTTCTCCTAAAAAGAGATGGCCCGCAGCAGAGGCGCCTTTGTCCAACACAGAGCACTGAATCTCCCCGAAGTTTGGGCGAAGCGGAAGGCATGAGAGGCACATTTATTGGATGCCTATGATGGATTAGGAGGATAAACTATAAGGCCCAACAGAGTGGGCTCTGCTTGACTCTGTCCTGCCTGTGAGACCACAGATAAGCACATTAATATCTCTAGGCTGTGGTTTCATACCTGGAAACTGAGGACAGTCATCATAACAGCCTGGTAGGGCTGCTAGAGGAATGGGGACTTAGTATGCGTAAAGCACGTTGAACAGTGGCTGCCGTGTGGCAAGTGCTACGGCAGAGTAGCTGCTGTCTGCGCCATGCGCTTCCCATCGCTCATGTGGTGCTTAGAACACTGTTGGGTAAGTGATTTTATTAGCCCATTTTGCAGATAGGAATGTTGAAACTCAGAGGCGATGTGTCGCTTACCTGAGGCCTCACAGCTAGAGAGAGACATTCCAGCACAGCTGTCTGACTCCTTTCCCAGAGTGGGTGGGTGGCCAAACAATAGGCCCCACATTAGGCCCTGGGGCCCCTCCTCCCCTTGTCCCCTGCTCTGGTTTCTGCTGCCACCACCATCATCAGGGCAGCTCAGTGCTTAGTACCTCTGCTTTTTAGCTCTGGCCCAAGGGAAACACAAATTCCTTCCCACCTGCATGAGCAGCTCCAAATAAGGCTGGTGTATTAAAGAAAGCTTTGCTAAACATTGAAGCAGTCGGGGTCCTCAGGCAGGGGTTTCTGTTCCTAACCTCCCCCACCAGCCTTCTCCCCATCCCCAGGGGACAAGAACAGCAGCCCCAGGGCACCAGCACAGTGGAGGTCCCACCAGGCCCATCTGCTGCCCAGGCCCTTCCCTGGGGATTTGGGTTCAGCGGGTGAAGAGAAGTCTGCAGTCTGCGCTCTACCAGGTTTCCAGGTGATTTTTGTCTTGGAAAAGTTTGAAAACCACTGGCATAGAATTGAGGGTGTGGATTCTAGAGTCAGACCACCTGGGTTCAGATGCCAGCACCACCTGTTCCTGTGTGATTCTGAATAGCTTTTCAACCTCTCTGATCCTCCATTTCCTTTTCTCTGAAATGTGGGTCATAAAACTACCTAGCTGGTAGGGTTGAATGAGGGTTCAATGAAATCATGCCTGCAAAGTGCTTAACACAATGGCCTGCTCTGAACAAAACAAGTTACTGTTGCGATTGTCAGTACTGCGGTCCTTTGTATTGTCCAAAGGGAAGCTTCCCGGAGTCTCAGATTCCCTGGGGCCCAAAGCTCAGTGCGGTGCCTTTTGCCAGTCCCTGGTGCCAGGCAGTCTCAGGGGTCCAGGCTCGGGATCCAGCCTCGGGGTCGTAGCCGTGGGGACCCAGCCTGAGGGGCCCAGTACAGTAAGGGCATGTTCTCAGCGCTCAAGAGAACACTGACACCTGTCATTCAGGTAATGCCTCCTGGGTCACATGGACCCCACCCCCTAGAACTGTCCATGCAGGAGGCAGGTGGCCCTCTCAGACTCCCAGGCCCTGCACTGAGATGGAACCCATAGCCTGGAGGGAAAGTGAGGGCATGGAGGACCCCAGACACCTCCTTTTGTTTCTGGGGAGCCACTGGCATATGGCCTGTGACTAGATGCTGACTGACAGGTGTGACCTTATCTGCTCCCTGCCTTTGCCTGGAGACAAGCCACTCCTCAAGACATCAGGGATGCTGGGGCTAAGAAGATGCTGGCCCCCACTTCAGGGCCATGTGCCACTCCGGAAGGAAACACAGCGATGAGCGGGCTCTCCAACTAGCGAGCAAGAGCTCCTTCCTGGTGCTCCCCACCAGCCTCCGGACATGACCTGTGCTCTGACCCTGGCCCTCCTGGCCCTCCCCTCCTCAGCCCCTCCTGTCCCACAGGAGGTGGAAGGTGGAGGTGACCAGTCATTTGGGAAGCAGGGGTCTGGG
Organism: Manis pentadactyla; assembly: GCF_030020395.1. Classification (NCBI taxonomy): domain Eukaryota; kingdom Metazoa; phylum Chordata; class Mammalia; order Pholidota; family Manidae; genus Manis; species Manis pentadactyla. Next base: position 147,000,132 of record NC_080022.1, read on the forward strand.
ACCAGCTGGGAGAGCAGGAAGAGCCTCAGACGGGACTTGGAGCAGAGGTGGACGGATGAAGGGACCTAGAGGGTGAGAGACATGGAAGGCAGCCTGGACGCCTTGGTGGGCCTGCGAGCGTGCAGCCTCATCCCTACGGGCGATGCTGACTTCTCCCACCCTGCCCCGAGCGCCTTGCACTGGGAGCCCTGCTCCTGCTCTGGTCCCGGCCTCCACTCACGCCCTGCTCTTGACAGGAGGCCTTCCGGGCAGACCCCCTTGTACTGACTTACCTGATCCCTGCTTGCCTCTCGGGCTTCCGCCTGAAGTCACAGTCTACATAGGCTGCCCTGAATGTCCCCCTTCCCCCGACTGGCTGGCGTCCTCCTGGACCCCTCTGCTCCCCGCACACAAGCCCACCCCTCCCCGCTCCAGGCCCTTTGCAGGACCAGCTCCCCACATCAGACTGGGCTCTCATGGGAGCAGACACTCTATCTGGTGGCCGACTCTCTCCCAGCCCCTTCACAGAGCCCAGCCTTGGAGCTGCTGACAGAAGCCTGCAAAGGAAAGAAGCTCTCAGGAGTCCCAACAGGAGGACATGCTGCCTGGCCTCTCGGCGACCCTGAGTTAAGCCCTCTTTCCTGGCCTCCAGGCCAGATTCTCTCCGTGCCACCCTGGGAGCCCCAGGCCTGGGGGAGAGGTCACCTGTGACCCAGGGGCTGAGAGATTCCTATCAGGTAAGGCCACCCTGCACAGCAGCTGGAAACATCTAGATGAGAGAGAGTCGGGAGCACCCATCAGCAGAGCTGCGGCCCTCAGAGCCTGAGACAGTAACCTGTCAGCCAAGGTGCCCCGTGAATATTTCACAGCTGTCAATGTTTAATTAGTGTGGACAGATTAACTCTGAAATCACACACACGTGGGCTGGGCTCCCCACACCTAGAGGGGGGGATTAGAGGAGAGGCCATGCTCGCTGCCATATGGCCAGAGACGCTGCTCACCTCCCCCCAGCCACCCTGCTGCAGGAAGTGGGGCTCCTCAGGAACCTCAGGGAAGGGACGCTGGGAAAGCGGAGGGAAGTGCCTCCCTCTCCGGAGGGGTCTGGGTATGGTGGGGCGAGGTCAGGGCTGGGGCCTGCTCTCGCTGTCAGCAGCCCTCTTCCGGGCCTCCCAGACCCCAGCCTGACTTCCGGGAGCAGGTGTCGGTGTGTAATTACCTCCGTGCCTTTGGCATTTCTGGATTATGCTGTTTGTTTATTGCTTCTGCAGCAGTACCGGGAATCTTTTATTCCCTTTAAGTTTCTTTGAGTTTTATCACATCTTGTGCCACTTTTTAATTTAATGGAGTATCCTTGGACTTCAACATCTGGTAATAAATTACCATTGTTGATGCAGTGTTTATAAAAACATTTGATCAGGGGCTTGTAAAATTTCAGAGCTGGACCTGGGCTCTGCCTGCCTCTCCATGCTGAGGTTAACCTGCCAGCACAAAGAGGAAGTCGGGTCCCACAAACGTACCAGCTTATTCCATGCCCTTGTACCTTTGGGCATGCCCTACTTTCTGCTTTGATCACCTTTCTTCCATTTCTTCCTCCTCCAAGACTAGACAGAGATCTTTTTCCTCCAAGAAGTTGTCACTGAGATCGTATTTTGTAATCATCTGCTAAGCTGAACTCCTCAAAGACAGGAAACAAAACTTCTAAACACATCATGCCTAACTTGGGAATGGGTACATAGTGGGTGCTTAGTGATTTGTTGTTACTTTTAATAAATGGAGGTAAAAAGGAATTTTAGATAGGAACTGAGCTCTCAGAGCACACTGTGATACAGCTGTCTTTCAGTAAGCTCTTGCTGCATAACAAAACCAGCACAAAATCTCAATGGGATAGGATAGTAAGCATTTATTTTCGAGAATATTCAGGTCAGCTGAAATTTGGCTGGTCTAAGTTCAGTTGAGCAATTTGCTTCAAGCCACAGCAGCTGGGGAGCTCTGTTTCTCCCTGAAAGACTGGGGGTTGGCTGGGGGGCTCTGCTCCAAGTGTCTCTCATCCATCCTACACTAGTGGGCTAGCTGGGGCATGCTCATCTCGTGGCAGTGGCACGGGTGCAAGAGAACACACCCAACCACACAAGCACATTTCAAGTCCTTGATTTTGGCACATTGCTAACATCTCATTGAGCAAAGCAAGTCATGTGGTGAAGTCTGAAGTCAGGAAACAGGGACATAAACTCCATATATAATGAAGCCATGGCAAGGGTTAGATGAAGGGAGTAAATAATTAATCCATCACAAAGGGATTCCCAGCACACTATGCACAGGACCCCAGAATGACAATGGGGCAGGAGAGAGACTAGTTCTACAGACCTCTCCAACCATCATCCCCACCCTCTGAAGCCACCCCCGCCAGAGCACCAGAGTTAACAAAACAGCAACAGAGATGAGATTTGAGATTAAAGAAGCCACTGATGTGAGCCACGGGTTATGGCACAAAAGCAGAAAGAAGGGGACAGAACCAAAGCTGAGAATCAAAGTCAAGGCCAGTTTTTAGATGCCAAAAGACAGAAGTCAGAGACAAGGGCAAATAATGGGCTTGGCCAAGAAGCATAGAAAACAGCCTTGGAGCTCAGGCCTGGCTGTGGGTCCAACACACGCTGTTGCCTTGGGAAGCCCCGCCCACCAAGGAAGCCCCTCCCACCCAGGCGCCGTCTCCCGTCGGCGTGATCCTTAAGGACTTCGGACTTTGTGAACCTGACCGTTCCTGATGGCTCGGACGTCCGTTACCCTCAGGCCCACTTCCTCAACCTCCCCCCTATTTCTTTCTCCTCAACATACCAACTCCGAAATCCTCCCTAAACATCTCCATGCGAAAATCAGACAGCCTCTCTCTACATCATCCGAATCCCGGGGCCTCAGGACGAAGGATGATTACCAGCAGCGGGTCACTGACAGGTAGGTGAATTTCTCTCCGACGTGTGGAATCAAATATTGAGAGTTAAAGGAAGCAGCTGGTGGAAGGGAAAGGAATCTTCTTTGGAATCAGAAAGACATGGGTTCAAATTCTGCCACCACCGTTTGCTAGCTGAATAATCTTGAAGAGCCACATGAACTCAGAGGCTCCATTTCCTTGCCTGTAAAATGTGTTCATCAGGGAACCACACAGGGCCGCCAGGGGGTCAAATGACAACACGTGCAACGCAAGGCGCCAGGCCTAGTGCGCGAGCTCGAGCTTGACATATGGCGTCCTTTGCGCTCCCTCTTTGGCCCCAAGCTCTTGGATTTTCACTGATTCTGCCTCCCTCCTCAAAAAATATATATACATACATATAAATTAAAATACCTGCCAAGGGTTTAGTCCCCTCAGCCCCTAAGGCCTCTATCCGGACATGGTGATTTGGACTGGGTAGGCATTATCCAATTGTTCTAAGTATTCTCTTTCCTACCTTTCATCAACTATATTAACAAGGCTTCTGTCCCTTTCTAATTGCCCATCCCTTGGATTTTTTTTCTTTTCCTTGTTAAAGACCAATTTTACAAAGCACTTCAGCAGCTCAGCCATTTTTATCATCATCATTAATTTTATTTCCCTTCTCATTTATTAATGGGCCAGGAGGCTCTCAAGGATTTCTTCCCCCTGATATATTTGTAAAACTCCCTTCCTATTCCCTTTGGCGGCCCCAACACTCCCTACAGCTTTTATTTCTTCCCTTGGCTGCCCTGCTCTTTCTCTGCTGCCTTTGCTGACTCCAGACCTTCCTTTCTGGACCCCCTCCCTGGCTGCCTCCTGTGATCCTCCTCTGCTACCCCTCCCTCCTCCCTCCCTCCTCAGACTTCATGGCAGGCCTGGCCTCTGAGACGGTCTCCAGTGGGGGCCCTGGAGGCCTTTAGTTAGCAGCAGGGGCTTGTCTGCTTGTTTCTGTTCTGCTCCCACTCTGTGAGCAGAGAGGCCCTTTTATCCACGTTGGCAGTCGGATGGAAGGGACCAGAGGCCTAGCCCCCTCCTACCGCTTCATTGCGTTAAATGTATCCTGCCACTCCCTTCTGGCCTGTAAGGTTTCTGCTGAGAAGTTCTGATGATAGCCTGATGGGTTTTCCTTTGCATGTGATCTTTTTAGTCTCTTTGGCTGCTTTTGATAGTCTGTCCTTATCCTTGATCTTTGCCGTTTTAATTATTATATGTCTTGGTGTTGTCTTCCTTGGGTCCCTTGTGTTGTGAGAACTGTGCACCTCCATTGCCTGAGAGACTATCACTATCCCCAGATTGGGGATGTTTTCAGCAATTACCCCCTCAAAGACACTTTCCCTTTTTTATTTCTCTTCTTCCTCTGGTACCCCTATACGAACATTATTCTGTTTGGATTGGTCACACAGTTCTCTCAATATTTTTTCATTCCTAGAGATTCTTCTTTCCTGTTGCTCTTTCAGGATTAGTTGCATTATATGTTCATACTATATGTGGTTTTGGGAGGAAGCCTCTGTCTCACCTCTCCTGCCACCATCTTTAAACCAATCCTGTCAGTAGTGTAGCTTCTTTACACTGATGTCATACTCACTGAGGGCCAGGGTCAAGTCTTCCATAGTTAAATGTACTTGCGGCCTTTGCCTTTGCTTTGGGAGGTGCCAGAGGCTGTGCCTTTCATTTTGTGTTGTTGCAGGGCATCATGGGCAGTATCTGAGATGAATTGATGGGCAGCTAGGGAGATGAGCTGAATTACATGTGCGTTCACGGCCTCAAAGCCAGCATGGTGCAGCAGTATCCAGTCAATACATCTGGGAATATAGATATGGAATCCTTCAGCTGCAATCAGGAAGTCCACTAGAGGTGTGCTGGGTACCATCGGCCTCACCGCTCCATTGGCAGTGTTGAGAGTGGCCCCCTCTGAGGACGCTGCACCGCGCAATGATGGCTTCCCCGCTCCGCTCGGCCAGCTCTCCAGCCTGCACTGCCGTGCTTCCCATGCCCCCTGCTCGCCTCCAGCCGCAGACACCCCTGCTGTCACTGTGGGGCTGGCCTTGTTCCTTTTTGCAGCAGTGCACTGAGGGCCGTGCTGATGGGCACAGGCAGTAGAAGCCAGTGCTTCTTTGCAGTCTGAGCCTGAGCCGCTACGGTTTGTCAACCGGGTGCAGGACGCAGCTTTCTATTTCTTCTTGAGTGAGTTCTGGTAGTTAATAACTAGCACAACCAAGTAATTTGCCCATTTCAGCTATTTTGTCAAATTTAGGAGTTTAGAGGTGTTCATTGTATTTCCGTATCCTTTTAATGTCTTTAGGGATATAGTAATATCCCCTCTTTTGGGAAATTTGCTCTTGTTTTCTTTGGTTAGCTTGGCACCGTTCTTTCAGTTGTACTGACTTTTGTTTCTCTGCAAAAAACTAGCTTTCATTTTACTGATTTTGTTGTTTACTTTCATTGATTTCTATTCTGTCTTTAGTATGTCCTTCTATATTTAGTTTTGGTTTTATTTGCTTTTCTCTTTCTAGATTTTAAGATGGGAGCTTGGATTGTTCTTTCGAGTCTTTTTCTACTATGACTTAGTGCCTTAATTTCTGAGTAAGAATCCTGTAAATTTTATGTTATATTTTTATTTTCACACAATTCATATTATTTTCTCTTTTCCCTTGAAATATCTTTATTGACCCATGGGTTACTTAGAAGTGTATGCAATTTCCAAACTTGAGGTTGTTTTGCTTTTGACTGTTTTGTTACTGATTTTAAGTTTATTACCCTCTTATCAGAAAATGTTTTGTATGAATTGAAATTTTTCACTTGTTAAGATTAGTTTTATGGCCCAAGGTATGATGTCATAGTGAATGTCATAATGCACACTTGAAAAGAATGCCCGTTGTGTTGTGGCCAGGTGACATACCTGAATGTCATTCGGTCCTGTTGGTTGGTGGTGTTGGTCTATGGTGGTGGTGTTCGAGTTACAGACTTTTCTCTTTTCAGTTGTATCAATTTTTCCTTCCTGTAATTTGAAGCTCTTTTGTCAGGTGAGTGTACATTTAGAATTTGATGAATGGAATCATAAAATTATGTAATGTCCCTCTTTACTCCTTGTAATTTTCATAGCTCTGAAGCTCTGAATATTTTGTCTGGTATTAATATAGCCTTTAGCTTTCTTTTGTTTAATATTTCACATTTCCCTTGAAGGAGGTCAGATTCTGTTAGATTCCATCATCTGTGTCTGTGTCTTTGTCTCTCTCTCTCTCTCTCTCTATTTTTTCTTTTTAAATTCATTCCACAAGACTTTTGCTTAGATGAAGGATTCTCTTCTGGGTTGGCAGTTCTTTTCTTTCCTCCCTTTAAAGATATTATTCCACATTCTGTGGCCTCCGTTGTATTTCATGAGAAATCTGTAATCATTCAAATTTTAGTTTATCTTTGGTTTTCAGCATCATGACATAGGCCTTATAAGGCCTAACTGTTCGTTACTGATTTTGAGTTGAGGCCTTCTCAGACCTAAACTCTTTGAAATTGCTGTTTGGGGTTAGCTGAGCATCTTGAATCTCTAAATTTATGTTTTTCTCAAATCTGTGATCTTTTCAGTTTTCAGTAAGAATTGTTTTCTCTAAAATAATTAAATTTTATTTTCCTTTGTATAACACCTATAATGTGAAATTTAGACAAATTGATACTGTCCCACAAGTTTCTAAGGATGTATTCATTTTCTCCAATGCTTTTTCCTCTCTTTTCTTCAGTCTAGATAATTTCTATTGCTTTCTTATCTTCAGGTTTACAGACTGTTCTATCATTTCTTTTCAGGGGTTGAGCCCATGCACTTTCTTTTAATTACATTTTTCAGTTCTAAATTTTTCCATGTCAATCTGTTTTTATAGTTTGTATTTTTCTGCTAAGAACTTAAGTCTTTCCAGTTTTTTCAAGAGTGTTAACCATTAGCGCATGTACTATGCTTATAACAGCTGCTTTAAAGTCTTTATATGATAATTCCAGCATGAGGCATCTCAAAATAGGCATCTGTCCATTCTTCCCCTGCTAATTTGTCACATTTTCCAGTTGTGTGTATGTGTGTGTTGTTTGTTTCACCATGTGGACTAAAGTTTGAATTTTCTTCTGGCCATTTTGAATATGATATTGTCATTTCTGAGTCATGTTTGCATCTTCTCAAGAAGGTTGATTTGTTTTATTTCTTTACTTACTTACTTTTAATTTTCAGTAAGGTATGATTGATATACAACCTTATGAAGGTTTCACATGAAAAACCAATGTGGTTACTACATTTACCCATATTATCAAGTCCTCACCCATACCCCCATGCAGTCGCTGTCCATCAGGGCAGCAAGATGCCACAGATCCACTATGTGCCTTCTCTGTGGTACACTGTTCTCCCCGTGATCCCCCACACCATGTGTACTAAGCATAATACCACTCAATCCCCTACTCCCTCCCTCCCACCCGCCCTCCCACACCCCTCCCCTTTGGCAGCGTTCTTTCAGTTGTACTGACCTTTGTTTCTCTGCATAAAACTAGCTTTGATTTACTGATTTTGTCGTTTAGTTTCATTGATTTCTATTCTGTCTTTCGTATGTCCTTCTATATTTAGATTTGGTTTTGTTTGCTTTTCTCTTACTAGATTTTAAGACGGGAGCTCAGATTATTCATTGGAGTTTTTTTCTACTATGGTTTAGGGCCTTAATTTCTGAGTAAGAATCCTGTAAACTTGATGTTATATTTTTATTTTCACACAATTCATATTATTTTCTCTTTTCCCTTGAAATATCTTTATTGACCCATGGGTTACTTAGAAGTGTATGCAATTTCCAAACTTGAGGTTGTTTTGCTTTTGACTGTTTTGTTACTGATTTTAAGTTTATTACCCTCTTATCAGAAAATGTTTTGTATGAATTGAAATTTCTCACTTGTTAAGATTAGTTTTATGGCCCAAGGTATGATGTCACAGTGAATGTCATAATGCACAATTGAAAAGAATGCCCGTTGTGTTGTGGCCAGGTTACATACCTGAATGTCATTCGGTCCTGTTGGTTGGTGGTGTTGGTCTATGGTGGTGGTGTTCGAGTTACAGACTTTTCTCTTTTCAGTTGTATCAATTTTTCCTTCATGTAATTTGGAACTCTTTTGTCAGGTGAGTGTACATTTAGAATTTGATGAATGGACTCATAACATTATGTAATGTCCCTCTTTACTCCTTTAATTTTCATAGCTCTGAAGCTCTGAATATTTTGTCTGGTATTGATATAGCCTTTAGCTTTATTTTGTTTAGTATTTCACATTTCCCTTAATGGAGGTCAGATTCTCTTAGCTTTCCATCATCTGTGTCTTTGTCTCTCTCTCTCTCTCTCTCTCTCTCTCTCTCTCTCTCTACTTTTTTTGCATTCATTCCACAAGACTTTGGCTTAGATTAGGGATTCTCTTCTGGGTTGGCAGTTCTTTCCTTTCCTCACTTTAAAGATATTATTCCACATTCTGTGGCCTCCATTGTATTTCATGAGAAATCTGTAATCATTCAAATTTTAGTTTATCTTTGGTTTTCAGCATTATGACATGTTAAAGCCTTATCAGACCTGACTGTTTGTTACTGATTTTGAGTTTAGGCCTTCTCAGACCTAAACTCTTTGAATTTGCTCTGTTTGGGACTTGCTGAGTGTCTTGAATATCTAAATTTATGTTTTTGTCAAATCTGTGATCTTTTCTGCTTTTAGTAAGAATTGTTTTCTCTAAAATAATTAAATTTTCTTTTGCTTTATATAACACCTGTAATGTGAAATTTAGACAAATTGATACTGTCCCACAAGTTTCTAAGGATGTATTCATTTTCTCCAATGTTTTGCCTCTCTTTTCTTCAGGGTAGGTAATTTCTATTGCTTTATTATCTTCAAGTTTACAGACTCTTCTATCATCTCTGTTCAGTGGTTGAGCCCATGCAATTTCTTTTAATTATATTTTTCAGTCCTAAATTTTCCCATGTGGATCTTCTCTTATAGTTTGTATTTTTCTGCTAAGAACTTGTCTTTCCAGGTTTTTCAAGAGTGCTAACCAATAGCACATTTACTATGCTTATAACAGCTGCTTTAAAGTCTTTGTATGATAATTCCAGCATGAGGCATCTCAAAATAAACATCTGTCCTTTCTTCCCCTTGATAATTTGTCACATTGTGCGGTTGTGTGTGTATGTGTGTGTGTGTGTGTGTGTGTGTGTGTGTGTGTGTGTGTTGTTTGTTTCAGCATGTGGAGTAAAGTTTGAATTTTATTCTGGCCATTTTGAATATGATATTGTCATTTCTGAGTCATGTTTGCATCTTCTCAAGAAGGTTGATTTGTTTTATTTCTTTATTTACTTACTTTTAATTTTCAGTAAGGTATGATTGATATACAATCTTATGAAGGTTTCACATGAAAAACCAATGTGGTTACTACATTTACCCATATTATCAAGTCCTCACCCATACCCCCATGCAGTCGCTGTCCATCAGGGCAGCAAGATGCCACAGATCCACTATGTGCCTTCTCTGTGGTACACTGTTCTCCCCGTGATCCCCCACGCCATGTGTACTAAACATAATACCCCTCAATCCCCTTCTCCCTCCCTCCCACCCGCCCTCCCACACCCCTCCCCTTTGGCAGCGTTGTTTCAGTTGTACTGACTTTTGTTTCTCTGCAAAAAACTAGCTTTGATTTTACTGATTTTGTCGTTTAGTTTCATTGATTTCTATTCTGTCTTTCGTATGTCCTTCTATATTTAGATTTGGTTTTGTTTGCTTTTCTCTTACTAGATTTTAAGACGGGAGCTTAGATTATTCATTGGAGTTTTTTTCTACTATGGTTTAGTGCCTTAATTTCTGAGTAAGAATCCTGTAAACTTGATGGTATATTTTTATTTTCACACAATTCATATTATTTTCTCTTTTCCCTTGAAATATCTTTATTGACCCATGGGTTACTTAGAAGTGTATGCAATTTCCAAACTTGAGGTTGTTTTGCTTTTGACTGTTTTGTTACTGATTTTAAGTTTATTACCCTCTTATCAGAAAATGTTTTGTATGAATTGAAATTTCTCACTTGTTAAGATTAGTTTTATGGCCCAAGGTATGATGTCACAGTGAATGTCATAATGCACACTTGAAAAGAATGCCCGTTGTGTTGTGGCCAGGTGACATACCTGAATGTCATTCGGTCCTGTTGGTTGGTGGTGTTGGTCTATGGTGGTGGTGTTCGAGTTATAGACTTTTCTCTTTTCAGTTGTATCAATTTTTCCTTCCTGTAATTTGAAGCTCTTTTGTCAGGTGAGTGTACATTTAGAATTTGATGAATGGACTCTTAACATTATGTAATGTCCCTCTTTACTCCTTGTAATTTTCATAGCTCTGAAGCTCTGAATATTTTGTCTGGTATTGATATAGCCTTTAGCTTTCTTTTGTTTAATATTTCACATTTCCCTTAATGGAGGTGAGATTCTCTTAGCTTTCCATCATCTGTGTCTTTGTCTCTCTCTCTCTCTCTCTCTCTCTCTCTACTTTTTTCGCATTCATTCCACAAGACTTTTGTTTAGATAAAGGATTCTCTTCTGGGTTGGCCGTTCTTTTCTTTCCTCACTTTAAAGATATTATTCCACATTCTGTGGCCTCCATTGTATTTCATGAGAAATCTGTAATCATTCAAATTTTAGTTTATCTTTGGTTTTCAGCATTATGACATGTTTAGGCCTTATCAGGCCTGACTGTTTGTTACTGATTTTGAGTTTAGGCCTTCTCAGACCTAAACTCTTTGAATTTGCTCTGTTTGGGACTTGCTGAGTGTCTTGAATCTCTAAATTTATGTTTTTGTCAAATCTGTGATCTTTTCTGCTTTTAGTAAGAATTGTTTTCTCTAAAATAATTAAATTTTCTTTTCCTTTATATAACACCTGTAATGTGAAATTTAGACAAATTGATACTGTCCCACAAGTTTCTAAGGATGTATTCATTTTCTCCAATGTTTTTTTCCTCTCTTTTCTTCAGTGTAGGTAATTTCTATTGCTTTATTATCTTCAAGTTTACAGACTCTTCTATCATCTCTGTTCAGTGGTTGAGCCCACGCAATTTCTTTTAATTATATTTTTCAGTCCTAAATTTTCCCATGTGGATCTTCTCTTATAGTTTGTATTTTTCTGCTAAGAACTTGTCTTTCCAGGTTTTTCAAGAGTGCTAACCAATAGCACATTTACTTTGCTTATAACAGCTGCTTTAAAGTCTTTTTATGATTATTCCAGCATGAGGCATCTCAAAATAAACATCTGTCCTTTCTTCCCCTTGATAATTTGTCACATTGTGCGGTTGTGTGTGTGTGTGTGTGTGTGTGTGTTGTTTGTTTCAGCATGTGGAGTAAAGTTTGAATTTTATTCTGGCCATTTTGAATATGATATTGTCATTTCTGAGTCATGTTTGCATCTTCTCAAGAAGGTTGATTTGTTTTATTTCTTTACTTATACTTTTAATTTTCAGTAAGTTATGATTGATATACAACCTTATGAAGGTTTCACATGAAAAACCAATGTGGTTACTACATTTACCCATATTATCAAGTCCTCACCCATACCCCCATGCAGTCGCTGTCCATCAGGGCAGCAAGATGCCACAGATCCACTATGTGCCTTCTCTGTGGTACACTGTTCTCCCCGTGATCCCCCACGCCATGTGTACTAAACATAATACCCCTCAATCCCCTTCTCCCTCCCTCCCACCCGCCCTCCCACACCCCTCCCCTTTGGCAGCGTTCTTTCAGTTGTACTGACTTTTGTTTCTCTGCAAAAACCTAGCTTTGATTTTACTGATTTTGTCGTTTAGTTTCATTGATTTCTATTCTGTCTTTTGTATGTCCTTCTATATTTAGTTTTGGTTTTGTTTGCTTTTCTCTTACTAGATTTTAAGACGGGAGCTTAGATTATTCATTATTCATTGGAGTTTTTTTCTACTATGGCTTAGTGCCTTAATTTCTGAGTAAGAATCCTGTAAACTTGATGTTATATTTTTATTTTCAAACAATTCATATTATTTTCTCTTTTCCCTTGAAATATCTTTATTGACCCATGGGTTACTTAGAAGTGTATGCAATTTCCAAACTTGAGGTTGTTTTGCTTTTGACTGTTTTGTTACTGATTTTAAGTTTATTACCCTCTTATCAGAAAATGTTTTGTATGAATTGAAATTTCTCACTTGTTAAGATTAGTTTTATGGCCCAAGGTATGATGTCACAGTGAATGTCATAATGCACACTTGAAATGAATGCCCGTTGTGTTGTGGCCAGGTGACATACCTGAATGTCATTCGGTCCTATTGGTTGGTGGTGTTGGTCTATGGTGGTGGTGTTCGAGTTACAGACTTTTCTCTTTTCAGTTGTATCAATTTTTCCTTCATGTAATTTGGAGCTCTTTTGTCAGGTGAGTGTACATTTAGAATTTGATGAATGGACTCATAACATTATGTAATGTCCCTCTTTACTCCTTTAATTTTCATAGCTCTGAAGCTCTGAATATTTTGTCTGGTATTGATATAGCCTTTAGCTTTCTTTTGTTTAGTATTTCACATTTCCCTTAATGGAGGTCAGATTCTCTTAGCTTTCCATCATCTGTGTCTTTGTCTCTCTCTCTCTCTCTCTCTCTCTCTCTCTCTACTTTTTTCGCATTCATTCCACAAGACTTTTGCTTAGATAAAGGATTCTCTTCTGGGTTGGCCGTTCTTTTCTTTCCTCACTTTAAAGATATTATTCCACATTCTGTGGCCTCCATTGTATTTCATGAGAAATCTGTAATCATTCAAATTTTAGTTTATCTTTGGTTTTCAGCATTATGACATGTTTAGGCCTTATCAGGCCTGACTGTTTGTTACTGATTTTGAGTTTAGGCCTTCTCAGACCTAAACTCTTTGAATTTGCTCTGTTTGGGACTTGCTGAGTGTCTTGAATCTCTAAATTTATGTTTTTGTCAAATCTGTGATCTTTTCTGCTTTTAGTAAGAATTGTTTTCTCTAAAATAATTAAATTTTCTTTTCCTTTATATAACACCTATAATGTGAAATTTAGACAAATTGATACTGTCCCACAAGTTTCTAAGGATGTATTCATTTTCTCCAATGTTTTGCCTCTCTTTTCTTCAGGGTAGGTAATTTCTATTGCTTTATTATCTTCAAGTTTACAGACTCTTCTATCATCTCTGTTCAGTGGTTGAGCCCATGCAATTTCTTTTAATTATATTTTTCAGTCCTAAGTTTTCCCATGTGTTTCTTCTCTTATAGTTTGTATTTTTCTGCTAAGAACTTGTCTTTCCAGGTTTTTCAAGAGTGCTAACCAATAGCACATTTACTATGCTTATAACAGCTGCTTTAAAGTCTTTGTATGATAATTCCAGCATGAGGCATCTCAAAATAAACATCTGTCCTTTCTTCCCCTTGATAATTTGTCACATTGTGCGGTTGTGTGTGTGTGTGTGTGTGTGTGTGTGTGTTGTTTGTTTCAGCATGTGGAGTAAAGTTTGAATTTTATTCTGGCCATTTTGAATATGATATTGTCATTTCTGAGTCCTGTTTGCGTCTTCTCAAGAAGGTTGATTTGTTTTATTTCTTTACTTACTTACTTTTAATTTTCAGTAAGGTATGATTGATATACAATCTTATGAAGGTTTCACATGAAAAACCAATGTGGTTACTACATTTACCCATATTATCAAGTCCTCACCCATACCCCCATGCAGTCGCTGTCCATCAGGGCAGCAAGATGCCACAGATCCACTATGTGCCTTCTCTGTGGTACACTATTCTCCCCGTGATCCCCCACGCCATGTGTACTAAACATAATACCCCTCAATCCCCTTCTCCCTCCCTCCCACCCGCCCTCCCACACCCCTCCCCTTTGGCAGCGTTCTTTCAGTTGTACTGACTTTTGTTTCTCTGCAGAAAACTAGCTTTGATTTTTCTGATTTTGTCGTTTAGATTCATTGATTTCTATTCTGTCTTTTGTATGTCCTTCTATATTTAGTTTTGAGTTTGTTTGCTTTTCTCTTACTAGATTTTAAGACCAGAGCTTAGGTTATTCATTGGAGTTTTTTTCTACTATGGTTTAGTGCCTTAATTTCTGAGTAAGAATCCTGTAAACTTGATGTTATATTTTTATTTTCACACAATTCATATTATTTTCTCTTTTCCCTTGAAATATCTTTATTGACCCATGGGTTACTTAGTAGTGTATGCAATTTCCAAACTTGAGGTTGTTTTGCTTTTGACTGTTTTGTTACTGATTTTAAGTTTATTACCCTCTTATCAGAAAATGTGTTGTATGAATTGAAATTTTTCACTTGTTAAGATTAGTTTTATGGCCCAAGGTATGATGTCACAGTGAATGTCATAATGCACACTTGAAAAGAATGCCCGTTGTGTTGTGGCCAGGTGACATACCTGAATGTCATTCGGTCCTGTTGGTTGGTGGTGTTGGTCTATGGTGGTGGTGTTCGAGTTATAGACTTTTCTCTTTTCAGTTGTATCAATTTTTCCTTCCTGTAATTTGAAGCTCTTTTGTCAGGTGAGTGTACATTTAGAATTTGATGAATGGACTCTTAACATTATGTAATGTCCCTCTTTACTCCTTGTAATTTTCATAGCTCTGAAGCTCTGAATATTTTGTCTGGTATTAATATAGCCTTTAGCTTTCTTTTGTTTAATATTTCACATTTCCCTTAATGGAGGTGAGATTCTCTTAGCTTTCCATCATCTGTGTCTTTCTCTCTCTCTCTCTCTCTCTCTCTCTCTCTACTTTTTTCGCATTCATTCCACAAGACTTTTGTTTAGATAAAGGATTCTCTTCTGGGTTGGCCGTTCTTTTCTTTCCTCACTTTAAAGATATTATTCCACATTCTGTGGCCTCCATTGTATTTCATGAGAAATCTGTAATCATTCAAATTTTAGTTTATCTTTGGTTTTCAGCATTATGACATGTTTAGGCCTTATCAGGCCTGACTGTTTGTTACTGATTTTGAGTTTAGGCCTTCTCAGACCTAAACTCTTTGAATTTGCTCTGTTTGGGACTTGCTGAGTGTCTTGAATCTCTAAATTTATGTTTTTGTCAAATCTGTGATCTTTTCTGCTTTTAGTAAGAATTGTTTTCTCTAAAATAATTAAATTTTCTTTTCCTTTATATAACACCTGTAATGTGAAATTTAGACAAATTGATACTGTCCCACAAGTTTCTAAGGATGTATTCATTTTCTCCAATGTTTTTTTCCTCTCTTTTCTTCAGTGTAGGTAATTTCTATTGCTTTATTATCTTCAAGTTTACAGACTCTTCTATCATCTCTGTTCAGTGGTTGAGCCCATGCAATTTCTTTTAATTATATTTTTCAGTCCTAAATTTTCCCATGTGGATCTTCTCTTATAGTTTGTATTTTTCTGCTAAGAACTTGTCTTTCCAGGTTTTTCAAGAGTGCTAACCAATAGCACATTTACTATGCTTATAACAGCTGCTTTAAAGTCTTTGTATGATAATTCCAGCATGAGGCATCTCAAAATAAACATCTGTCCTTTCTTCCCCTTGATAATTTGTCACATTGTGCGGTTGTGTGTGTGTGTGTGTGTGTGTGTGTGTTGTTTGTTTCAGCATGTGGAGTAAAGTTTGAATTTTATTCTGGCCATTTTGAATATGATATTGTCATTTCTGAGTCATGTTTGCATCTTCTCAAGAAGGTTGATTTGTTTTATTTCTTTACTTACTTACTTTTAATTTTCAGTAAGGTATGATTGATATACAACCTTATGAAGGTTTCACATGAAAAACCAATGTGGTTACTACATTTACCCATATTATCAAGTCCTCACCCATACCCCCATGCAGTCGCTGTCCATCAGGGCAGCAAGATGCCACAGATCCACTATGTGCCTTCTCTGTGGTACACTGTTCTCCCCGTGATCCCCCACGCCATGTGTACTAAACATAATACCCCTCAATCCCCTTCTCCCTCCCTCCCACCCGCCCTCCCACACCCCTCCCCTTTGGCAGCGTTCTTTCAGTTGTACTGACTTTTGTTTCTCTGCAGAAAACTAGCTTTGATTTTTCTGATTTTGTCGTTTAGATTCATTGATTTCTATTCTGTCTTTTGTATGTCCTTCTATATTTAGTTTTGAGTTTGTTTCGTTTTCTCTAACTAGATTTTAAGACGGGAGCTTAGGTTATTCATTGGAGTTTTTTTCTACTATG
Source organism: Manis pentadactyla (assembly GCF_030020395.1). Classification (NCBI taxonomy): domain Eukaryota; kingdom Metazoa; phylum Chordata; class Mammalia; order Pholidota; family Manidae; genus Manis; species Manis pentadactyla. The sequence goes on from NC_080022.1 coordinate 147,016,300, forward strand.
GTTTAGTGCCTTAATTTCTGAGTAAGAATCCTGTAAACTTGATGTTATATTTTTATTTTCACACAATTCATATTATTTTCTCTTTTCCCTTGAAATATCTTTATTGACCCATGGGTTACATAGTAGTGTATGCAATTTCCAAACTTGAGGTTGTTTTGCTTTTGACTGTTTTGTTACTGATTTTAAGTTTATTACCCTCTTATCAGAAAATGTGTTGTATGAATTGAAATTTCTCACTTGTTAAGATTAGTTTTATGGCCCAAGGTATGATGTCACAGTGACTGTCATAATGCACACTTGAAAAGAATGCCCGTTGTGTTGTGGCCAGGTGACATACCTGAATGTCATTCGGTCCTGTTGGTTGGTGGTGTTGGTCTATGGTGGTGGTGTTCGAGTTACAGACTTTTCTCTTTTCAGTTGTATCAATTTTTCCTTCCTGTAATTTGAAGCTCTTTTGTCAGGTGAGTGTACATTTAGAATTTGATGAATGGACTCATAACATTTTGTAAGGTCCCTCTTTACTCCTTGTAATTTTCATAGCTCTGAAGCTCTGAATATTTTGTCTGGTATTAATATAGCCTTTAGCTTTCTTTTGTTTAATATTTCACATTTCCCTAATGGAGGTGAGATTCTCTTAGCTTTCCATCATCTGTGTCTTTGTCTCTCTCTCTCTCTCTCTCTCTCTCTCTCTCTCTCTCTCTCTCTCTCTACTTTTTTTGCTTTCATTCCACAAGACTTTTGCTTAGATAAAGGATTCTCTTCTGGGTTGGCAGTTCTTTTCTTTCCTCACTTGAAAGATATTATTCCACATTCTGTGGCCTCCATTGTATTTCATGAGAAATCTGTAATCATTCAAATTTTAGTTTATCTTTGATTTTCAGCATTATGACATGTTTAGGCCTTATCAGGCCTGACTGTTTGTTACTGATTTTGAGTTTAGGCCTTCTCAGACCTAAACTCTTTGAATTTGCTCTGTTTGGGACTTGCTGAGCGTCTTGAATCTCTAAATTTATGTTTCTGTCAAATCTGTGATCTTTTCTTCTTTTAGTAAGAATTGTTTTCTCTAAAATGATTAAATTTTCTTTTCCTTTATATAACTCCTATAATGTGAAATTTAGACAAATTGATACTGTCCCACAAGTTTCTAAGGATGTATTCATTTTCCCCAATGTTTTTTCCTCTCTTTTCCTCACTGTAGGTAATTTCTATTGCTTTATTATCTTCAAGTTTACAGACTCTTCTATCATCTCTGTTCAGTGGTTGAGCCCATGCAATTTCTTTTAATTATATTTTTCAGTCCTAAATTTTCCCATGTGGATCTTCTCTTATAGTTTGTATTTTTCTGCTAAGAACTTGTCTTTCCAGGTTTTTCAAGAGTGCTAACCAATAGTACATTTACTATGCTTATAACAGCTGCTTTAAACTCTTTGTATGATAATTCCAGCATGAGGCATCTCAAAATAAACATCTGTCCTTTCTTCCCCTTGATAATTTGTCACATTGTGCGGTTGTGTGTGTGTGTGTGTGTGTGTGTGTGTGTGTGTGTGTGTGTGTGTGTGAGTGTTGTTTGTTTCAGCATGTGGAGTAAAGTTTGAATTTTATTCTGGCCATTTGGATATGATATTGTCATTTCTGAGTCATGTTTGCATCTTCTCAAGAAGGTTGATTTGTTTTATTTCTTTACTTACTTACTTTTAATTTTCAGTAAGGTATGATTGATATACAACCTTATGAAGGTTTCACATGAAAAACCAATGTGGTTACTACATTTACCCATATTATCAAGTCCTCACCCATACCCCCATGCAGTCGCTGTCCATCAGGGCAGCAAGATGCCACAGATCCACTATGTGCCTTCTCTGTGGTACACTGTTCTCCCCGTGATCCCCCACGCCATGTGTACTAAACATAATACCCCTCAATCCCCTTCTCCCTCCCTCCCACCCGCCCTCCCACACCCCTCCCCTTTGGCAGCGTTCTTTCACTTGTACTCACTTTTGTTTCTCTGCAAAAAACTAGCTTTGATTTTCCTGATTTTGTCGTTTAGTTTCATTGATTTCTATTCTGTCTTTGGTATGTCCTTCTATATTTAGTTTTGGTTTTGTTTGCTTTTCTCTGACTAGATTTTAAGACGGGAGCTTAGATTATTCATTGGAGTTTTTTCCTACTATGGTTTAGTGCCTTAATTTCTGAGTAAGAATCCTGTAAACTTGATGTTATATTTTTATTTTCACACAATTCATATTATTTTCTCTTTTCCCTTGAAATATCTTTATTGACCCATGGGTTACTTAGATGTGTATGCAATTTCCAAACTTGAGGTTGTTTTGCTTTTGACTGTTTTGTTACTGATTTTAAGTTTATTACCCTCTTATCAGAAAATGTTTTGTATGAATTGAAATTTTTCACTTGTTAAGATTAGTTTTATGGCCCAAGGTATGATGTCACAGTGAATGTCATAATGCACACTTGAAAAGAATGCCCGTTGTGTTGTGGCCAGGTGACATACCTGAATGTCATTCGGTCCTGTTGGTTGGTGGTGTTGGTCTATGGTGGTGGTGTTCGAGTTACAGACTTTTCTCTTTTCAGTTGTATCAATTTTTCCTTCCTGTAATTTGAAGCTCTTTTGTCAGGTGAGTGTACATTTAGAATTTGATGAATGGACTCATAACATTATGTAAGGTCCCTCTTTACTCCTTGTAATTTTCATAGCTCTGAAGCTCTGAATATTTTGTCTGGTATTAATATAGCCTTTAGCTTTCTGTTGTTTAATATTTCACATTTCCCTAATGGAGGTCAAATTCTCTTAGCTTTCCATCATCTGTGTCTTTGTCTCTCTCTCTCTCTCTCTCTCTCTCTCTACTTTTTTTGCATTCATTCCACAGGACTTTTGCTTAGATAAAGGATTCTCCTCTGGGTTGGCAGTTCTTTTCTTTCCTCACTTTAAAGATATTATTCCACATTCTGTGGCCTCCATTGTATTTCATGAGAAATCTGTAATCATTCAAATTTTAGTTTATCTTTGGTTTTCAGCATTATGACATGTTTAGGCCTTATCAGGCCTGACTGTTTGTTACTGATTTTGAGTTTAGGCCTTCTCAGACCTAAACTCTTTGATTTTGCTCTGTTTGGGACTTGCTGAGCGTCTTGAATCTCTAAATTTATGTTTCTGTCAAATCTGTGATCTTTTCTTCTTTTAGTAAGAATTGTTTTCTCTAAAATAATTAAATTTTCTTTTCCTTTATATAACTCCTATAATGTGAAATTTAGACAAATTGATACTGTCCCACAAGTTTCTAAGGATGTATTCATTTTCTCCAATGTTTTTTCCTCTCTTTTCTTCAGTGTAGGTAATTTCTATTGCTTTATTATCTTCAAGTTTACAGACTCTTCTATCATCTCTGTTCAGTGGTTGAGCCCATGCAATTTCTTTTAATTATATTTTTCAGTCCTAAATTTTCCCATGTGGATCTTCTCTTATAGTTTGTATTTTTCTGCTAAGAACTTGCCTTTCCAGGTTTTTCAAGAGTGCTAACCAATAGCACATTTACTATGCTTATAACAGCTGCTTTAAAGTCTTTGTATATTTCCAGCATGAGGCATCTCAAAATAAACATCTGTCCTTTCTTCCCCTTGATAATTTGTCACATTGTGCGGTTGTGTGTGTGTGTGTGTGTGTGTGTGTGTGTGTTGTTTGTTTCAGCATGTGGAGTAAAGTTTGAATTTTATTCTGGCCATTTTGAATATGATATTGTCATTTCTGAGTCCTGTTTGCGTCTTCTCAAGAAGGTTGATTTGTTTCATTTGTTTACTTACTTACTTTTAATTTTCAGTAAGGTATGATTGATATACAACCTTATGAAGGTTTCACATGAAAAACCAATGTGGTTACTACATTTACCCATATTATCAAGTCCTCACCCATACCCCCATGCAGTCGCTGTCCATCAGGGCAGCAAGATGCCACAGATCCACTATGTGCCTTCTCTGTGGTACACTGTTCTCCCCGTGATCCCCCACGCCATGTGTACTAAACATAATACCCCTCTGTCCCCTTCTCCCTTCCCCTCACACCCCTCTGCTTCGGTAACCACTAGTTCCTTCTTGGACTCTCTGATTCTGCTACTATTTTGTTCCTTCTGTTTTGCTTCACTGTTATCCTCCACAAATGAGGGAAATCATTTTTCATTTGTCTTTCTCCGCCTGGCTTATTTCACTTAGCATAATGTCTTCCATCTCCATCCATGTTGCCTAAATGGTACGATTCATTTCTTATGGCTAAGTAGTATTGCATTGTATATATGTACCCCATCTTCTTTATCCATTCATCTACGGATGGACACTTAGGTTGCTTCAATATCCTCGGTATTGTAAAAAAGTGCTGCGATAAACTTAGGGGTGCATATGTCTTTTTCAATCTGAGAACTTGCATTCTTTGGGTAAACTCCAAGGAGTGGATTCCCGCGTCAAATGGTATTTCTATTTTTAGTTTTTTGAAGAACCTCCATATTGCTTTCCATAATGGTTGAACTAGCTTTCATTCAACCAGCAGTGTACGAGGGCTCCCCTTTCTCTGCATCCTCACCAGCATTTATTGTTCTTAGTATTTTCAATGCTAGCCATTCTTACTGGTGTTAGTCCAATCATGATTTGTTTGTTTTAGATGACATGTTCTGTCTCACTTTCTGTATGTGGTGCTTCTAATACTAGTTCTGTTTTCAAAACTTTCCGAGCTCTTTGCATTTGCCCTGTGCTATGTCTCTCAGTGATAGCCTAGGACTTAGGCAGTAGTATATGTCATCCATTATTAGTTCTCTTTCTCATAGTCTTTGCTATACTTTCAGAGTCTATTTTCAACAAACGCAAGTTGTTATTTGTATTACTTCATACCCAGAATGGGGTTGTCTTTTCCAGTTGTTTTCTTCTCCATGATTTCCTCCATAATCTTCAGTTTCCAGTGGCCTTTTCCCAGTTACTTTGATCAGAAAGACACAGACGCGTTTAGACTTCTGCCTTGTACAGCTCCCCCATAACTGGGACTGTTCTTGCTTAAAGTGCAGAAGGAAGAGAGAAAATGAGAAAAAACACAATGACAGTTCCCCTCATCCTTTGTGAATGACAGAGACCCTGTTTCCTAGCTTTCCTGGCCTGAGAGTGAGGTTTTTCTCACAGGGCTGTTCTGTTCCTTTGGCACTGCATGTCTGTGGCTCAGAAAAAAAGAAAAGGGGAAAAACGGCATATTTCCTCACAACCTGAAGATCACAGGGTCCCCTTTGGGACAGAAGAGCAGGATTCCTTTTAAGGGTTTTCTTGTCATCAGCACTATCAAAATAGTTACTCAGGCAACTCTTTGGTCAAAGCCAGGAGATAGAGGAAAGCGGAATCAGAAAACTCATGACCACACCCATTATATTTCAGGTTTTGACTTCTCTGTCCAATTGTTTATATTACCTGCTTATGGAATATTGATATCCTTTGGCCATTTATATATTGTTGGATTCGGTACTTTGTGAATGATTTGAATGATATGTATATATAGTTGAGGAATATTAACCCTTAATGTGGATGTTTCTGTTGTTGTGTTTGACTCAAATTTTTTGACATAGAAATTTTTTAATGAGTTAGTCTTTTGTGGATTAAAAAAATTTGCTAAAAGGTGTTTGGATAGTCTCCTAATCAGAGTTTGTGTTGTAGTTTTAAAAACATTCTATTTTATTTTTCTCAAATTTGAGCAAAATTTCTTAAATTTCTTTTAAGGGGCTGTAGGAAGAAGAATTAAGTAATCATTTAGTCCAACAAATATCTGTATATTAACTGTAAGAGGTAGTGTGTAGGATGTACAAAGGTAATGTAAAGATGAATGAGTCACACTGTGCCTACTTGTCTAAAGCAGAGGGATACTTGTGGTGTAGTAAATGCTGAAGGATGTTTTGGAGCATGAAGGGACAGTGACCAGCTCGTCCTACTGAAATTAAAACTTCACAAACATTACCTTTAATCTAAATTTTGAAAGATTTTGAATGGGAGTTTCTTAGGCACATAGAAAAGAGGATGCAAATCATTCAGGTACTTACAAATTTTTATGTAAAATAATGCTTGTAATAAAGGTACTATAATTTGATAATTCAGAGTTCTTAAATAAGCTCTTAAGTAACATAGAAGGCTTTTTGTTTGTCACAGGTATATTAATCGAATAGTAAGAGTTTATATAGAATTTATTTCAGTCTCCTCATTTTAGAAGTGATAAGTTAAGTGACTTTCCTGTGGTCACATATTCTTGGAAGAATTGTAATTGAAGCTCTGTTCCAGGGAACTAACTTCCAGAGCAGAGAGATTGGTAAAAGTGTAGAATATGGGGCAGCTTTGAAAATATGTTAGAAAAGGAATACAAACTAATGATTTGAGTTTTTACTGCAATGTAGTATTAATTTAGGGAGGAGCAAAAGATATGTAAATATGTTTTATGTAGTTAGAAGTTTAATAGCAAGCATTATAATTGGTTCAGTTGACTTCACTAAAAATGAGACAGACTTAAGAATTTTTCTTTAGTTTAAAAAATTTCTGAAATTTAAAAAAATTTTAAACATTTAAAAATTTAAAAAATATGCTTTGGACATGGAAAAAACTGGCTAGAGCTTTATTTTCCCTTATGAGTTTAATGAAATCAATTTTGGAGTTTTTCATTTTAATTGGTACATTTAAGGAGGTCATGATAACTAACATTTAATGTACTGCTCGTTGTTCCTGAGTACTAGTCTGTACTTAACATTTATCAATTCATTTAACCCTCACAGCTACCCTAGGAGGTAGGTTATTTCTTTCATTTTATAGATTTGGAAAATGAGGCTACCCAAATTCATAGCTGGTAAATAATTGTTGCCAGAATTCCTATGTAAGCAGTGTCATTCTAGAACCAGGTTCTGAAGCCTCTCATTTATGGCAGTCATTTTTAAAATTTGGTAATCTGATATAAAGGAACTGCTATCAGAACCACCAGGAATTCTGTAGTGTATCTACTTATGTAAGGAAGCAGATTTGATGAGGCCATATTTTAATGTGAATCAGGTTATGAAGGAAACAGTTATCTGTCTATGTTAAATTCATTATTTTCTCGCATTTCAGTTTTCTTAGGAATGTCTGTGTTAAAGTTGATTAAACACTGCCATGTGGTATCTGAAAGGAAAAGAAATCTTACTGATTTAATTTACCAAATTAAATCTATTGCCTTATTTTCTTGCATTTGAAGGTCATTAATAGGTGGGAATCTTCCTGTTGTCAGAAACATATTATGGGTACATTTTGAGTTGTTGGGCATGTTTTTAATGGTCTTCCTACTATATTTACCTCTTTTGCTGATGAGCTTATTGCATCAGAGTTAGATAAATCTTTAAGTACTGATACAGAAAGCCTTCCAGGACATAAAGATTTATCTAAGTTTTAGAAGTGTATGTATAGTATGTACTTACATACTATGTATAGTGGGAATCTTTTTTTTTTTAAAGCAGCGTAGGTGATTGTGATGATGAGCCGGGTTTAAGACTCCTGCCCTAGTAGGCAACACTTCTTTTCAGTGAAATTCCACGTCTAAGATAATTTTATATATGTAGTCAGAAAATGATGTTATACTAATTATTCTTAGCAACTTTTGCTTTTCCTTTTTTCTTTTCTTATTTCTCTACAATAGTTTATGCCAAAGTGGCTTCATTCATACGGATGAACCAAGGATTGGGCTAGCGCTATACCATTAGAATCAGACAGCTGATTGCCCAGCAGGATGCTGTCAACTATCCCAACAGAGGGCCTGAAGGACCCTGAAACTGCAGAACTCTTCTTCAAAGAAGATCCAGAGAAGCACTTCACAGATCTCAGAGAAGTTGGCCATGGGAGCTTTGGAGCAGTGTACTCTGTAAGTGTTAAAGGCTTAATGTCAGTGACCAGCGTTTATTTAATATCCAGTCCTGGAAGAGCAAAAATCTGTAATACAAAGAGATATAGGCAATAGTCTATTTTACAGTCACTTGCATTAGGTGTATATGAAAAGATCATTTTATTTATTGAGCTTCTTAGATTATTGAAAAAAATGGGAAAGATATTCTGCTTTAATTTCCATGTTGTTTACACTACTTTAGCAGTTTTATGACTTACATTGCTATTGATTCAAATATTGCAAAATACTGACTTACGTAAAGTCCCGTACACACATTTCATTATTATTCATTCATTATTTCTTCCTATTAAGACTGCTTTTTTTCCCTCAGCAACAAGTTTTGTATAGATGTTTAATATTTTGGTAGTATTACAGATTTAGCTTTTTTAGTTTTAATGGGTACCTTAAGAATAAAACAACAATTTGAAATATTATTTCCTTAGAGAAAATGTGTTCCAAATTTGTAACAATTTGAACTTTTTATTTATTTCCCATTTGTAAATTAGAGGTAAAAATAAGGTAGTAGAAATCCCCTCTGTAATCTTCCTACCCAAGGAGAGCTGCTGTTAAAATTTAGATAAACATCCTTCAGAATATTTTTGTGTACACATGCTTTATGTGTGTGTGTGGTGTAGGTTATGTTTGTTGATTTCTGAGTTGGACACAGAATAAGGGAAGAGGCACTCAGAAACAGGTATTTCATAAACAACCTTTTTTCTGTGCTACAGTTTTGTCTGAATGTACACTTCTCCTGTTGTTCTCCTTAATACTAATGTGGAGAAATATAGAATAATAAAGGAAAAAAATATATAGACTCTTAGAAATGGGCCCAATAAGAGAACCCTGTTGAAAAAATCCCTGTCATGTAGCCCTTCAATGTGTGTCAGTAGTGTTTTTAAATTGACTTACTTTATTAAGTATAATTTGTATACAGTAAATACAGATATATTAAATGTATAAGTCGATGAAATTAGACAAGTTATATGCCATACAACAACAATTCAAGATACAGAATAGTGATACTGTGGGTACTAGAAAGAAGTAGATAGAGGACACAATGATAACTTGTTTTACCTCTTTTGATAATAAATATTCTATATAGTTAAAAGTTAAAATTAAGTCATTATGTATGGGGGGAGTCATGAAAAGGTAAGCAGGAACTATGAATCCAACTGTATTTGGGCTATAACCACATTGGAGTAAAAACCAAAACTAATATGAGTAACTTTCATACACAGTATTTTAACTTTATACCCTCTGTCTCCTTGGGAAGAGGAAACTGCAAGAAAATCTTGAACTCTTCTCAGTAAATTTGTTTCATATTGGTATGGGTATGACAGTTCTGAAACTGTGTGATTCAAGATTGAGCAGTGAGTAATTTTGATGTCATTTGGAGTCAGATCCTAACTGAAAGAATGATAGAAATAGGAAATTGGCAAAAGTAAGGAAGAACCATGTGGGACTAGACAGGTATTGGATAGGAATTTGTGGCATTAATATGAACTAATTGTATGACATATATATTTCCTAGCTCTCTCTTCTGTAAGATTCTAGTTGCATTGATATCCCAGTAGCAACAAGCACACTTAGCACTCAGATCTTGAATTCCTCACTACATGGATCAAGAGCTCTTGGAGTAATGGTTCATTCTATTGTGGGGACAAGGATCATTAAAGATAAGCTCTAGAATATCTTGTACCAGAAGGTTAAAAAGTGCTTTAAAAAAAAGGGGGCCCTTTCAAGAGGATGCTAGAACCAGCTTGAAGGTGCTCCCACTGGCCAGATCTGGAACAATTTGAGCATCAACATAAACATCTATTGATTATAACCCATTGAATAAAATAGGAATTCCTAATTTCCATGATAGATGAAGGATGGATAGATAGTTGGAAAGGGAGGGCTTTTCTTTATAATAGAATGCTGACTGATACATGTGAAGGGAATGGTAGAGTTGGGAAAAACCAGCATTTTGAAGATTGCAGCAATCATTGCAAAGATTGTTTTGGGTAGAATCTTCAGTGGTTGCTAAACCTCGGGGGAAAGTTTGATGAGCAGGGTATTTATATAGTTTAAAAGTATCTCTGCACGGATTGCTTGTTAGATACAAAGTAGGAAACAGGGGTATAACTATATACATTGGAAAGAAACAGTCAAATACCTTGAGTGGGTAATGAAAATTAGTAACCAGTGATGAACAGACATTGTATGTGTCCAGATATGATACCCTGAAAAGGATACAATATAACTCGTGTAGTATTTCAGCCAGAGATGTGTAACCAGAATCTAATCTTGTAAAAGCTTCAGACAAACACAAATTTAGTAAGGTAAGTGCTGCTGTGTAGTCTCAGCAACTGCCAGTGTTATAAAAGACAAGGAAGGGTTGAGCAAATTGTTCCAGATTAGAGGAGATGTATAAAACATGATGAGTAAGCACAATTTGTAATCCTGAAGGGAGAGAGAAACATGACTGTGGACATTAAATATTTTTCTGTGGGTTTTTTTTTTGTGTGTGTGTGTGTGATAGGCAAAAGTAATCTCATCTTAATCTGATTTAATTTTAATGTAATCTAATGAGTTTGGATTTTAATAAATTACCATGACTTTAATGTACTGTTTTAAAGTAAGACTAGATTTGCAGATTTTGCAATAATAGTAAAGTTTTACCCTATAATCTTCACCCAAATCCTTTAAAGTTTATAAGTTTCATAAGCACAGCACCTTAATCAAAACTAAGAAATCAACATTGATACACGGATACTATTAACTAAACTACATACTTTATTCAGATTTTCCCAGTCTGTGTGCTCTTTTCTGTTCTGGAATCTACTCCAGGATACTACACTGCATTCAGTATACCCACTTTTGAACTTTATCTTGTGCTAATTAGAAAGGTAGCTCTTTAGCAAAACAATGAAATTGGACCCTTACCTCTTACCATATATGAACATTAAATTGTATCAAAGACCTAAATATAACAGTTACAACTATAAAACTCTTAGGGTAAAACTGCATGACCTTGGTTTTGTCAAAGGATTCTCAGAAATGACAATAAAAGCATGAACAAAAGAAAAACATAGGTATTGGATTTGATCAAAATGTAAAACTTCTATGCTTCAAAACAGTGCAAAGACAACCAACAGAATAAGAGAAATTATTTGAAATCATATGTCTGCTAAGGGACTTGTGTCTAGAACATATAAAGAACTCTTACAACTCAATAATAAAAAGGCAACCCAATTTTTAAATGTGCAAAGGATCTGAATTGACATTTCTCCAAAGATGTACAAATGACCAAAAAGCACATGAAAAGATGCTCAACATTCACTTGTCACAAGTCTTGAAAAATTATACTAAGTGAAAGAAGCCAGTCACAAAAGACTGTATATTATATGGTTCCAAAGTGTACAGAATGGGCAAATCTCCAGAGACACAGAAAGTAGGTTAGTTGTTCCTTAGGGCTGAAGGGGTGAGGAAAAGGGATAGGAGAGTGATAGCTAAAGGGTGTGGGGTTTTGTTTCTTTTTTTTTTAATTGGGAAAAAATTTGAGGTAAGATACACATAATATAAAATTTACCATTTTAATCATTTTTAAATGAAACAATTTGGAGCTTCTTTTTGAGGTAATGAACGTTCTAAAATTGTAGTTATCAGTAAATTGCATGTATCTGTCATATCAATCAGTATTGCCCTGTATCTGTCAGTGTACTAAAAGCTATAGAATTACACACATTCAAATGGGTGAAATGTGTGGTATGTAAATTGTATCTCATTAAAACTGTTAGAAAAGAATATAGCTGGTTAGACCTATTGACTAAAATCAAGGGACTCACAAATAGATGAGTAGAGAACATTTTGGAAAAATAAATTCATATTCAAGATTTTATGCGGATAGATCCACCTCAGCCATTATGGTAAGTGGTGCATGTTTTCATTAACCAGTCTGCCAGTAATTGAAATTGGAATGTCATTAGTTGTTCCCAGAACCCACTTAAAAATATATATATATATATTTTAAGGAACTCTATTTAGGTGTAATTGACATATGTGCTTGTGTAATTTTTTAACAGTTTTTTTGAGATTTAAATTCCATACTCTAAGTCCACCAATTTTAAGTGTGCATTGCATAGATTTTTAGTAAGTTAGAATTTTGTAGCTATCACCATAATCTAATTTTAAATTTAAAACATTTTATCTTTGGGAATTCATTAAAGACTGAATTGAAGATGAATTCTTCCACAGATGACTAGAGATTATTAACCCTTTTTACTGAACTCATTTGAAATATTTTGCAGCTATCCTCTTGTGCCCTCTTTATATATAATCTTTTTTTTTTAAACATGTAATGAGAACTTGGCTCTTAGTTTCTAAAGAGTTAACTTTTATGTTTCTGTTATGCTTTTATTTTTTTATCAAAATTTCCAGAACAGTGGTAAATACTAATTGTGGTAGCATTTTAGCTGTCTTGTCGTAATTCTAGTTAATAGTTTATCATGTTGAGGAATTACCTTTCCCGTGTGGGTTTTCTAAGAGTTTGGTCTTCCCTGCATTGAATACATTTGGAGTTGGGCCTTTTCGGCATTTTCAGCATTTATTAAGCATTTACATATATAAGTATATATTTTTCCCCTTTGATTTGTAAAAACATATGGCAAATTCTGAAATGTTTTCCTGTATCAAAATTTTGCATTTCTGTGGTAATGTATTTTTCCAAGTGAAATATTGTTTTAATGCCCTGTAATATTTGATTTTAAAATTTTATTTTGAGTTCCCTTGTCTAAATTTATAAGTCAAATTGGTACCTAAGTTTCTATTTTGTGCTGCTGGTGAGGGTTTAGTTGCTGGGTTAGACTGCCTCCATAAAATTAATGGGATAGCTTTCCTTTTTTCTCCCCTTTTATCCTGGGAAGTTCCCTGGTGAAACTTTTCCACTCACAACTATTTTAAAGACGATTAGTATTCTTTTCAGTCTGCCACCACTGTTTTACTCAAATGTTCTTCTCTAGATCAATTTTAGTAGTTCTTTCCTAGAGAATTGTCCATTTCATTGAAATTTTGAAGTTTATAGGCCTAGCATAGACTTGTATGTACTAGTCATTTTTTTGTTTGTTGACAGTTCTATTCAACTTTCTATATTTTTCCTCTCAACTAGCTCATTCAAAGATGAACATTCATTATTTTTATTTCTAAAGTACCAGCTCCTTGATAATTTGATGTTTTTTGTATCTATTGAGTTATTTTTTAATGTTCTTTAAAAGCAGTTTTGATATCTTTTTTGACATGGTAGTTTATAAATACTTTTATTCTCCGAGAAATGATTTCCCAGATTTAATCTGATAATTTTTACAATGCTCTTCTGTCTTTTTTAGGCACGAGATGTGCGCACCAATGAAGTGGTGGCTATCAAGAAATTATCTTATACTGGAATGCAGTCTACGAAGGTAGGTGAAATATATGTGTTTGTATTGGCATGTTAAAGAACCCATACCGTTTTAAATTGGGGATAGGTGGGAATTTTTTCAAAAAATGTTGAAAAATATACAAATATTAAGTGTATATCTCAGTGAATTTTCTTCCACAGACTCAGTGTGCCCATTTAAATTGTACCTAGAGCTGTAAACATTCCTGACATTCCAGAAACCTCCCAACTGTGTCCCTTACTTTTAATTGTTTTAGATATGTGCTGCTGACACGAGTTTAATTTTTTAAATTGTTGTTTAGCAGTTTATTCTATAGTAGAGGGATTATCATGTCTAAGAAAGTAAACTAGAATAAGGTACATTTGACAGTAAGTATACTGGATATAAATTTTTAATGGTAGAGAAATTATCTAATGGCTGTTTCAAATAATCATCAGGCAGCATATATCTAGTCTGAAAAATAAGGCAGTGGTAATAATCTGAAAAATAAAATGATTGATACTGTATTGCATGTACTTTTGTTCTTCAGTATTCTGATTAGTTCTTAATTGCATAAGTTTATAAAATGTCTACTTCCTAAGTGTTATCTGTTTCTTGAATTCTTCAAAAATTTAATTATTTTTAATTGTGGTAAAGTACACAAAACAAATTTACCAACCATCTTAATCACTTTAAGTGTAAGTTCAGTGGCGTTAAGGACATTCACATTGCTGTGCAACCAACACCACCATCCATCTGCAGAACTCTTTCATTTTGCAAAAGTGATATTCTACCCCCATCAAACAATAACTCCTCATTCCCTCTCCCCGCAGCCCCTGGAAATCACCTTTCTACTTTCTCTCTCTCTGAATTTGACTCCTTTAGCTATCTCATGTAATTGAAATTATGCACTATTTGTCCTTTTGTGACGGCTTGTTTCACTTAATATAGTGCACTCAAAGTTCATCCATGTTGTTGTGTTTGTTTGTGACTGTGTGTGTGTCTTTGTAAAAACACCACATTTTGTCCATCCATCATCTGTAAACGGACCCTTAGTTGCTTCTGCCCCTTGGTTATTGTGCATAATGCTGCTGTGAGCATAGGTACACAGATATTTCTTTGAGTCCCTGCTTTTACTTAATATCTCAGGGTATTGCTGGATCAGTCTTTAATTTTTAAAGGTTTTGGTTTTGTATATTTCTGGAATCCCTATTTTGTGGTCAATCTTGTTTTTTGTGATAATCACACTTATGGGGTTGATAACACTGTTGTGATTGATCACTGTTCCATTATGTTGATACCTAAAAAAACTCTTAATAATTTCTAAAACCCCTTTAAAAAGTCCATTTTTTACAAGTTTACTGTAATTTTATTTGCCATTCCATAGCATAACTTTAAAACTAGCTTTCCTAGCCAACTTGTGTTGGAGTCTGTTTAATTAGTCACACCTAGAACAAAAAGTTTCACCTAGGGCAGCATCTTCTCTCATCTAATATTGTATCCTTCCTGGAAGTGTTTTTTACATTGAAGAATACATGTTTTAATTTTGTTTTGTTTTGTTTTGAGAGTTTGCCTCCCAGATCATTCAAATTTGAAATGTAAAGCCCATGAAACACTTTTTAAACTTAGCATCTTCCAGCTTACACATTTTACACTGTGAATATCTTCTGCTCTATTTTGTTGAGGGCTTATGAAATAACATAGGAGATATAGGATCTTAAATTCTAGTACAAAACATTTCTTAAAGTTCTGTATTCTAGTTCCCCTACCTTTAGAAATAGGATACAAGTGAGTGGTAAAGCTTGGAAAAGCTGAAACAAGAACAAAATACAGATTCCAAGTTCCCATCCCACATCTACTAAGCTTCTAGAGTCTCTGGGTATGGGCCCAAGTACCTGTATTTTCAGAGTTCCCTGATTGCTTCTTAGAAGTAACTATAGTTAGGATATGGCCTAAGTTTCTGAAGTTGTCATAGAGCAGCTTTAATTGCTGAAGGTTCATCTGTTATTTACTAGTAGGCATCAATGGGAAGGCTGTTCGTAAAATCCTGTAGGAAAATGTTTTCATGCTGCTTGGTTTTTCTGGGAACTTCCCTCTGTTATAACCTAAGTGTTCACTAGCATTTTAGAATATGTGCAAGGAATTTAGGTAATTACTTGATTTGAGTTTAAACAGCAGGAAAAACTTAACATTTGGTAGACAATATAAGCCAAAAACACAAAAGCTGAACTTAAGGTATGTAAATTATGCAACAATAAAGCTGCACCAAAGAAGGGAGAGGTTGAACTTTTGAAGAAAAACCACTAAATATAGTATATAGTTTTCAACAGGCTTAGTGTGTGGTTGTAAAATTTTGATAAGACTCATTGGTAATAAATTTTATGAGAATAAAAATATGTCCTACCTGGAATGAATTTTATGTAATTGAGTTGTAAACTATACGGATGTAAGTTCTTTAAAATGTATTAGTTTGACATTTAAATATTACAAATGAAACAAAGTTGTATGTTCTTATTAACATATTGATCTAATAATTACTTTTTTACTTGTATAGCTTTCTAAGGAAAAGGAACTGTTCCTAATTATTTCCTGTATTCTTTTTTTCTCCCCATAGAAATGGCAGGACATTATTAAGGAAGTCAGGTTTCTACAAATATTAAAACATCCCAACATTATAGAATACAAAGGCTGCTATTTAAGTGAGCACACAGCATGGGTAGGTATCTGTTCTCCCCTTGCTGTAATTTTAGTAGATTTAGTTTATAATTAATTCAAAAATGTCTCAAAATAGTTGTGTAAAGCCATGCACAAGCACCTTGAAATGTTAGTTCATACCGAGAAAGGAGGAGCAGCTTTTCCTGGAACTCTTGGGCAGTAGGAGATAATAGAACTTTTGCCAGTTTACTTCAGAGATTCACCTGATCATTACGTGCATGGGAAAATGTTCTGATGTATGTTAGCGGTATCATTCTTCAAATGCTTTATCAGACATTTGTTGAGAACAATCCTATCACTCAAGGATGAAAATCAGCATATATTTTTGACATAAATGTATTGTAAACTATTTAACCACAAGGATCTTGTGTGGAATATTGGTGGTGAATCCTGAAGGAATCTGAACTGATTGTGATTCTTTGGCTGAATGATCCTAAAGGTAGAAAATTGAGACATTTTATTGTAGAAAATGGAAATTAATTTTGCCCCATTGTTAAAACTAAGATAAGGTAGTAATCTTAGAACAGTATAGGCATAGTAATTATGTCTTTTAAGAGGAACGATAAATTTTCTTTCAACAGGAATGACCTTTTACTTTTAATAAGCTATTGCTGATTATCATTTTAATATACTGAACTTAGATTTAGATTTGTAATGTTTGGTTTAATTTAGTGGTGATGGTACTCCAAAATTTGAGGCTGTGGTTAAAGAAAAAACAGTGGCCGACAGGGTAGACTGCCTCCCTGTCTTTCAGGTTTCTCCATCTGTAAAACAAGGATGATAATAGGGTCTACTTCCAAATGTGGTTATGAGGATTAAATTAGTTAATATATATAAAATACCTTGCACATAAGAGGTGCTCTGTGTTGGCTTTATAGGAAAGATTTAAACTGTAACCTAAACTTTGTATATATAGTACCAGAGGATAATTTTCTGTTTCCTAACAATACCAGTATTGCTACTATAGGTTAATATTAATAGAATATGTATATTCCTTTATAGCTTTGGTTGGTAATTATGTGAAACACACATCTGCAAGCAGTTCTGTGTTGGCATTATAAAAGATTAATGTAGTATTGGCTTAACTTCATGTATGCATTTAACAAGTTCCAAAAATGTGTAATTAAAGGTAATTGATAACTAGAGTTTGTTACTTCAAAGTGTCTTCTCGATCTCCTTGGTGAATTTGTTTTATCTCATATAGAATCTTTTAGTTTTAATAGTGTATTTTAATGTCTTTATCATTTTTTCCCATGTAGCTTGTAATGGAATATTGTATAAGATCTGTTTCAGATTTCCTGAAAGGTAAGTTTCCTTTATTTATTAAGAAAAGAGAAATATTAGTATAATAAAATGAGAATTTGTGCAGTAAGAGATTTTTTTAATAATGTTAAAACTCTTCAGGAAGAGTGAAAACCTTTGTCTTTTCTAGAGTCTCAGCGTGGTGTGCACTGTCCTCATTAAATATTATGTTTCAGCATACAGATGAGTTTTCGTTCATTATGATTTAACAGGCATTTTTCTGCATTCTTTATCATTAAATTTGATTTGTTCCTTCTGTTCAGAATGAAGATATGTAGGAATATAAAAAGGGAAAGCTTCTCTTTCATTGTTTTTATAATCACAAAATAATTGTTAAATGTTGTTTGTTAACTTTGAGGAAAATTGCCTGTGAACTATAACAAATAGGCACAACTGCACACTTGTTATAAAGTTAAACTGCCTTGTTTTATTATCTTGGAAAGCAAAAAGTTCCTTCTTGCTAAATGTTAGTTTTTAAAGATTTCCCCATATATTAGATATGTGTATATATATTTTTAAATAGAAATGTTCTATAGAATAATCATTTTTAAATGAATTCTTATTTTAAGTTCACAAAAAGCCATTACAAGAAATGGAAATAGCAGCAATTACACATGGTGCTCTCCAGGGCTTAGCCTACTTACATTTTCATGCCATGATCCATAGGTAAGTACTTTAAAAATGATCATATGTCAATAAGCAAATGGCTTATTGAATTTATCAGACCTAGAATTTATTAATCCTGAAAGCTTTATTTATTTTAGGTAAATAAAAGTATTCTGGAGTTTTACAAACTCATATTTTTTTTTAGGTTATCCATGTCTTAAAAAGAATATACTAATTTATTTGATCTCTTTGTTGAGGATAATTTTTATCTTTTTCTACACATGCTGCCAGGCTGTGTGAAGTATGTGCACTTTATAGATTTGTGATAGAAATTTAATTATAGAATAATTTAATTTGTGAAGCGGAAAAGACGATTGGGATGATGTATTCTTACTTTTTTCATTTTACAGATGAAGAAACTGATGCCCCAATTTGTGACTAACTTCCCAAAGCTTACAAGCAAGATGGATTAGACTAGAACTAACCTAGATAGATCTTTTGTCCTCCTAGTGACTCATAATGCCAGATTTGATTCCATGACAGAGACAAGTGAAAGCTACTTAAGACTCTATGCTTTTGAGATAATCCTTGATAATCCTTGATAGTGAATAGTAATTTAAAGATTAAACTATCATAAACTACATTTTTAGCATTGGTATTGGTTTTCCCTGGTTTTAGAAGGAAGCTAGCATTTTTAAAATTATCTATGAGAACTAGACAATACATAGTAAACTTATATAGTAGAGTCATTGCAAATTAATGGGTTATCAGTTTTTTAGATGAGAATACTAAGGTCCAAGAGAAATCCACATGCATAGTAAGTAAGAGAATCGAAGAGTTGGAAGTAAAACCTAAGGTCTTCTCAACTTCAAAGAACCAACCATTTGTTAACAAAATCAAATGGAAGAAAATAGATTGACTTACTATTATATCCATTATAGTACTATGTAGTATGAATTGACAAGTGCTTAGAAATTTATTTTTTTTGAATGTATGGTACCCATTGGGCATATAATTCCATTATAATTTTCTTAGTTCACTTGTACATTGTTGATTTAGAAAGAGCTTAAAAGTAAATTTGGGATCATTGATATTACCTTATCCATGTGTTTCAGTTTTCATTTCATATTTAGGTAGGAGAACTATGCTAAAGTTTGGAATGATATGAGTAATTAAAAAGAACAAATTTAGGGAATGAGGTTCTTTTTTTCCATTTTAATGTTAAGGGTATACTCAGAAATCTTACAGTTACATAAGAATTTTCAGCTGAATTTTTAAAACCATTATTTGTACCAATGAACAGGAACTCAAATATAGAGTATGTGCTATTAATTACCTAATTTTTTCTTCTGTTTCTACTGCTATTTTATCTTCTCTTTTAGAAAATTGTTACTATATACTTACAGAAATTCTGTGTATCTCACTTCTTAATTTGGATCTTAATTCTCATTATCTCATACTGAGAGATTATCAAAGGCCTTCATTATTCTGATTTCTCCTTCTGTGTTTTATAAAATTTTATATGATTTTTATCATTTTCAGTATAATCTTATGATGGAAAGACAAATAATTTTCTGTGTTCTTTAAACCCAGAGATATCAAAGCAGCAAATATCCTTCTGACAGAACAAGGCCAGGTGAAACTTGCTGACTTTGGATTGGCTTCCATGGCCTCTCGTGCCAGTTCTTTTGTGGGAACGCCGAATTGGTAAGAATAGTCCTGTCTGGTATTGATCCCCATAATTGAAATAGGCAGTGTGTGGTTATACTTTTTTCAGATGCTTTATCTTTTTTCTTGGAAATACTGTGCTGCTTTAGACATTATTCTAAGCACTACAGTTAGTTTCAGATATAGATTTGGAGTGCTGCCCTTGTATCTCCTATTGTTTCATTAGTCCCCCCAATGTTTCTTTCCTCTTATCATCTACATCATGTATTGGGTGTAGGAGTGAAAACATTTAAATATTTAAGAAGGGAGAGGATAGAAGTGCTAAATGGAAATTTTCTTTAGATTTATACTTACTGTGTGTCAGTATCTCTGAATAAGAGTATCTGAAGACTGGTAGCTAATTACAAATATAAAAAAAATTTTTTATTCTGGAGAATTTCAAGTATACAGGGAAATAGACAAAAATATAAGGGAGGCTCACACAGCGGTCAGCTCAGCCTAACAGCACTACCCCGGGGCCCAGCTGCCCTGTGTACTTGCTCCTCTTGCCCTCCCTCCACCTCCAGTTATTTGAAACGAGTTCTAGACATCACCTAACTTAATTCAGAAATAATTCCATATTAACGTCAGCAAGTCTGAAAGGAATAATTTTCCTCATGTTCACCTTCCATAGGTGTTTTCTCTCTGTATATGTTGAGAGGTGTCTTAGGTCTACTGCATCTTCTTTTCCACTTACCTTTCAAATCTCCCAACTCCCACTTTGTTAAAGAAAGGCTTCTCACCCACCCTGAAAGTAGAATGATGCATTGTTCTGAGGATTAAAAGCCTCAAACCATCACCAGAGGGACAACTTGAGAATACATAACATCTAGAATATATAGCATCAGAAATATTGAAGAGTTAGGACACAAAGTTTTGGCAAGGGCCTTCTGCCTTCACAGTCATCTCTCTTCACTTCCTTTTACTCCTTGCTCTTTCTTTTCCCCAATTATCTTCCCTCCCATCTTCTTTTCTAGTGGATCATAAATTACCTCATTTATAACTGGGACAATTGCCATGAGGACACATTAACATGTTATTTACATTGAAAAATGAAGTTTGACATTTCCTGATAGAAAATAATTCTGATTTGAATGGTTGATATGACCATGCAGACTGGGTTTGCTAATTAGGTTATTATACAGCAGTGTTTTTAATGAATTGAATGAGCTAGGTCCTCAGCTCCAAGTTGTACATATCTGTAAAGCACATATACAAAATAATGTATATACATATGTGTACACTATATCCTTTGCAACTAAGTTTATAAAATTTCGATACCAACTCAAAAATGTACAAGCAGATACATTTTTAAAATAAATTCATTGGAAGTAAGAAAATAAAAAGGTTGAAGGCTACTGTTCTGTATGACCAAAACTTTCTTATGTTGAACCCTAGTTTAGATAGAATCCTCTTCCCCTGTATAAAAAAAGGGTTCTTTGGAGAAATCATTCTTTTTCGTGGTCCCCTTTCACAAGTCAGTGATCAATGTTTTATACTAGAAAGGAGCTGGAAAGTTGTGCATTAAAAACAAAACTACTTTTTTAACTTTGTTGAACTTACTGACTCCCCAAGCTTACTTCAACATCTTAACACATTAGAAGCCCTCTATTATTGGCAATTGGAAGTTACATATGTATGAATTTGTATATAGTATATTAGGAACACAGCACTGTGTACATATTTACATGTTTTTACACAGAGGAACACACATACGCCTGGTGACAATCTTACTAAGCAGTCAGAAACTGTTCTAAATGTCTGTCTGTGCTTAACAACAAGTACAAAGGAAGTATAAGGTGAAGCATACCAGTGAGAACATTAGAGTCTAGCTGAAGATGTGAATGAGCATTTCATTTTATAACCAAGACACCTATAAAGTTAATAATTGTATGATTTATTTAGTTATGAGTGGCTGTCGTAGCCACTTTTATCACAGAACACTACTCCTATTTGCAAAAAAGACTGACAAACTGCTTATTCGTTGTTGCTTATTGTGGCAGATATTTTCTCAGCTAAATGTAGTGAGCTGGTTTACTTCAAGGAAACAAGTGCCAGTGATAAAATGCCCTCTTTCAAGCAAAACTTAGACTTTTGTAATAAGATACTAAAATGAAAATGTTTGAGAATCACTGGCATAAAGGATATACAATATTAGAATCTGCAAACTTGAGTTGATGCAGAATACAACCCTGCTCTGGGGAATCTTTCCTCCAGGACGCTGTTCCATGATCATGACAAATGGTGAGAATAAGTCTAGCACTGTATATGCAATGGAAAATATTTACCTCACAACCTGTAATGCATTTATTTCCCTTTACAAGAATTCTTTTGTCCAGTTATATCATGTGGAATTCACACAGGTGTTCTCCATGGAGACGGTCATTATGTTTTTAAAGAATAGTATACTTGGACATTTTATGTTTTAGGATGGCCCCAGAAGTAATTTTAGCCAAGGATGAAGAACAACAATATGGTACCGAAGTAGATATTTGGTCTCTTGGAATAACATGTATTGAACTAGGTAAGCATTGCTCTTTATTACTGTGTAGTAAGTTTTGATCAATGTTTTACCTCAATTTCTGTACAAAATTACAGATTTTTATTTTTATGTCAGTGTTTAAGGGGAGCAATAAATCTATTAAAATTGTCACATTGGTTATTTGGCTATATATATATATACATATATATATACTTATTAGGTTAGGTGTATTAGACTTGCTGTATTTAATTAGGTCTAAAATAGTTTATAATGCGGTATTAATTTTGAGGTATCTGTGTCTAACATTTAATGAGTATTTGTTAAACACCTAGAATATGTCTATGGTTGTAGATTTACCATGTATGAAGGGTCTCTAAAGCATTCAATACACTAAAAAGATAATACACCATGATTAACTGTGATATATCCCAGGGATGCAAATATGGATCACTATCTGCAGATCAGTGTGATCCACCACATTAACAAAATGAAGGCTGAAAATCATGACTATCTCATTAGACACAGAAAAGCATTTGACTAAATTCAGCATCCATTTGTGATAAAAACTCTTAGCATAAGTATAAAGGGAACATAGCTCAACATAACTAAGTCCATAAATGGCAATCCCACTGCTAATATCCTACCTAGTAGCCAAAAGGTAAAAGTTTTTCCTCTAAGATTGGGAACAAGACAAGGATATCCCCTCTCCACTTTTATTCAACAGAGTATTGGAAATAACATTCAAAGCAATTAGATAAGAAAAAGAAACAAAAGGTATACAGATCAGGAAGGAAGAAGTAAAACTATCACTGTCTACAGATGACATGATATTATTACATATAGAAAACCCTAAAGACTCCACCAAAAAATGGTTAGAACTAATAACCAAATTCAGCAAAGTTGCAGGATACAAAATTAATACACAGAAATCTGTTGCATTCCTATATACTAACAACAAACTAGCAGAAACAGAAAACAGGAAAACAATTCTATTTAAAACTGCATCAAAAAGAATAAAATAGCTAGGAATAAACCTAACCAAGGAGGTGAAAGACCTATACTTTCTTCACGAGAGAAACTAACCAATAAATGGAAATAATCCCATGTTCATGGATAGGAAGAATTAATATCATCAAAATGGCCATCCTGCCCAAAGCAATTTACAGAGTCAGTGCAATACCTATCAAAATATCAATAGTATTTTTCAATGAGCTAGAACAAATAGTTCTAAAATTCATGTGGAACGACAAAAGACCCCATATAGCCAAAGCAGTTCTGAGAAAGAACAAAGCAATTCTGAGAAAGAAGAAAGCTACTATGGGGGAGGGGTTGGGGTGAGTAGTTGACGGTGAGGGGAATAAAAGGGCACAAAAATTTTCAGTCATAAATTGGTCACAGGGATAGTAGTATAGCATGGAAAATAAAAGCACTGCTTCTGTAACATTTTCATATGTTGACAGTAACTGCAGTGGGGGGGTGTTGAGGATTTAATATGGGTGACTGTAGGACCACTGTGTTGTATACTTGAAATCAATATAAGATTGAATATCAAGGATACTTTAATTAAAAAAATAATTGAAATGTAAAATGTCCTTTGAATCCACTGAAGGCTCCCACAGTTTAGATTGAGTAAATCTCTATGGTTTTTAGCGAAGTGCAGTGTTCTTTGACTGAATTGAGATGGTCAGGTTTATGGTAAACGACAGAATCAAAAATCATCCTCTGGTCTGATATATTGATGGTACACCATTTAGAATTTTTGAATACTTTAATAAATCACAGTAGAAACACAGGTTATTTTATTCATTAAGAATTTCTTCAGTAATCCCTTCCCCTTCCTGGATCAAACTAGTCATTCTTAAAGCTGTTGGGAGGACAGTATAAAGCAGGTGTCCACGTCACCTGCTGAGTCATGGTAGCCCGGAGTGGCGTGTCAGAGTGCTGTGAGGAGAGGAGGGAGTTCCCACAGACAGAGTGCCTTGTAAGTGGAAGCAGAACCTATGCAGGAAGGGCGGCAGTCACGTTTGGAGATCAGAGTCCTGGTGGGGTAACCGAAGCACTCATACCTGGAAGTAGCCCAGCATGGGGTGTCAGAGGCCAAGGAGCAGGTCCACATTTTGGGGTGGGTAAACCTGACACATGGCGGTGCCTGACTGAAAGGAAGGGGGCTTCCCTCCTGAGGACTGATGAGGAGGGCCTCACTGCAGAAAGTGATCCAGTTTGGATGGGGTGTCAGAAACTGAGTGGATGAAGTAGACAGACTTGGAATGGGGTTTGAAAACTTGATGGGGAAGAGCGGAAAGGGTGGTGGCCAAGATGGGAGACTGGCTATGTACAGGGGGGATTCATCACATATATTAAGGATAATCAGAGTGAGGTCTCTTATTGTCAGAGACAATACAAAGGATATTTTACAAAGGAAAAAAGTGAAACTTTACTATGAAAACTTGTGGAATGGCCGTAAGTGATCAAAGTGAACACCATCAATAACAAGACGATCTGAAACCATGAACTACATCACAGAATACACTGAGAAAAGTGTGGTATTTGCTACTGTGATATTCCTGCCAGAGATGTTGAAACGAAATTTAGTAACAGCACAAAGCCAAACTGAGGGACATTTGAGAGTCAAAATTATACTTGTAAATTGTCAAGGTCATGACTAGACTGACTCACAACTGTCACCTTAAGACTAGAAAAAGAAGGCAAATTCAATCCACAGTAAGCAGAAATAAAGAGACCCACAAAAGATCAAAGCAGAGAAAATGAAAGCAGTAGAGAACATCAATGAGATCACAAATTAGTTCTTTGGGAAAAGTAATGAAATTAATAAACCTCTAGCTAGATTGAGCAGAAAGAAGACACAAACGACCAATATCAGGAATGACAGGGGACATGACTCCAGATTTTACACATATTGAAAGGATTATAGGGAAATTTTATGAACAATTTTATGTAAGTTTAAAACTTAGAAAAAATGGACAATTTCCTTGAAGGATGCAGATGGTTGAAGCTCATTTTTGCTACAAAGGACATTATTGGGACATTTGATTGAAACTACAATGGAGTTTGAGGATTAGATAATAGTCATGTATTCATATCAATGGTCTGATTTAATGAATGTACTAGGTTCTCTTAGAATGTTCTTGCTTATTGGAAAAATACACTATTTAGAGATGATGTGCATCAGGGCTGCAATTTCCTCTCTATTGGACTCCCTTGAATAAGTTCTCTGAACTCTACTTTCAACTTTTTTGCTAAGTTTGGGTTTATTTAAAAAAAAAAAACTAACAGTACTTCCATTCTCCTGTATAACAGGCACATATTTTAACAGGAACTTTTCTTTCTTTTACAGCGGAAATGAAGCCTCCTTTACAGAGTAATAGTTCAGTAAGTGTCTTCAGTCGCATAATCAGAAGTGAATCCCCTACACTACAGTCTACTGAATGGTGAGTATGGCTGAGAGATGTATTGTTCACACGGTAAAATTTAAATATTTTTCATGATGTTATCAAAATGATTTCATTTCAATGAGGTGAAGTGTATATAACCTGAAGAAATATTAAAATAGCTTAATTTTATCCATACATCATGTATATCCTTTATTATCTCTATTTTTCATAGCATATAAGTAACTCAGTTTAGAAATAAAAGATACATGATGCTACATGGGAGCAAAAAGTATGGCTTTTGTATAAAAATTAATATATTTTTTGTACCTTAGCAACACATACAACCCTAATTACGTAATAAATAGCATGATTTAAAGATTCACATTTTATAACTGCAATATATAGATTGCCACAACCTGTACAGATATTTAATTGGGGAATGGTTTATAATTGATATGGTATAAAACATAGGTAAAAATGATTAGATAATTTATCAGAGTTACCAGATAATTGATAATTTTTGGATCATTCTAATTGTCATTATTTATTATTCAGAATGTACTTTGATGTTGCATCTCCTAGTGCTTCTTTGATAATACTGTTATTCATGTAAAGAAGTTTATTGAAAACGGATGATTTTAGGAAACAAGGATTTTTATCAGTGATAGAAAATTTTAATGGGAAATTCTTCAGGTGTATGTAGCATTTGAAAAGTTCTAGGGGACTACCTACCATACTTAACAAATACTTTAAAATTCACAAGTAAAATGCATAAATTAGCAAAAATTTATTTTTTATCATTACGGAATTAAGGCACGTTCACAGGTGTTTGCTCCTTCTGTAGAGATGTTTTGAAGAAATCCTCACAAAGAGTTTATTATGGTACTTCTAAATAATAGATACACTAAACACAGGCTGTCTTTACACTGGCTGATACTTGGGGATTCAAAAAAGAATTCTTGTATAAAAGAATTAAATCTTATTTGAATATTGATGACAATCTTGTATAAAAGAATTAAAAATCTTATTTGACTATTGATGACAAATATTGATGGAGTATTTTTTACCTACTGCCTTACTGAACTCTCATCATTAACACTATATGATAGTATGTTACAGAATTCTAATTTTAAAAAATCTTACTATTTTCTGGAACTTTTATCCATTTGCTCAAGGATGCTAAAAACATAGGTATAAAAAATGTTCCTTCCAAAACAAATAGCATGATGTTCTGAAACATGCTATATGGAAGATGATCCAAGGGTCAAGCAAGAAAGAGACGTGGCTAGGGAAAAGAAAAAAAAACTAAGAAGAATATTATCTTAGATTTGAATGTGAAAAGGAAAATGATTGACTTCCCTAATTCACCTCAACGTAGAATGAGTTGTGATACTTAAGTATGTGAGAGCAGGATTTTAAAATAATGTGTGCAAATTTATCTTTGGGAAATGGTAAAGATTCATTAGTTACTTTGCATAACTTTTTATAGACTTACATGATGAAATATATAGTGTATTTTGTCTGCTTTGTTTTTAATCATTTCTATTCTCCCTCCCACCTATAGGCACATGCCTTGATTTGTGGATATGTTTTTAAAGGAAATAGCAATATGTTCACTTGATACTTTCCTTTCAATAGGTCTTATCATTTTCGACACTTTGTAGATTCTTGCCTCCAGAAAATCCCTCAAGATCGTCCTACATCACAGAAACTTTTAAAGGTCAGTTATACTCTGTTTTGTACACCTAAGAAATTGTTTTAAAGAATGTGTTTTATTCTTCTTTGATTCTGAATCAGTATTAAGTACGGTACCAGTTGTTGCTAAAATACTAATTTCATAATACTCTTCTTTCTTGGAAACTTTGGTTTCTAAGTTACTAAGTTTTTTCATTTGTTTTTCAAAATTAACTGCTTTCACCATGTCTGAATAGAATATATAGTTAAATATTCAATTCAGTCGTATTAAATGGCTTAATTTTTATATGTGCAAGCATATATTCATGAGTTACAACTATAAATTTTAATTCATGTGGAACCATGGCATTTCAGAATTGGCAAAACATAGTTTAACTTTGGATTTAATTTTTGTATGTACCACACTTGATATATCCATCTGTCATATATAAAATAATATGAAAGTAAGAGAAATGATGTGTAATACATTTACGTAAATACTGTGGGAGAAAGGAGATTTCAAAAGAACTGCTAAAAATGGATATCACATTTTTATTTCCTTTTGAGAAACATGTTTTTCTAACATAGCAATGAAAATATTTTAAAAGTAATGTGAATTCTATTCATTTTTCAGTAGGCTTGGTTACCTAATTTAAATAAATTACTAGTATATGCTTTCTGTTCTCAAAAATAAGTATTCACAATAGCAACAAAAGGTTTACTATAGCTATGAGTTATGTTAGTGAAAAATAAGCAGGATGCATTTGTAGAAAACTGTTAAATAACAGAATTACAAGATATATTTATTTCATTTTGAGGTTGATATCTTATTAATAGCAATAATAGTATTATTCGATTTAATATAGTTTTCAAAACATCTAGATAAGGCATTATTGAGTAGCAGTTAACTCTATCTCTTTGTGACCCTAAGGAATTTTGTGGATTTTTCACTAGAAAATAAGAATTTCTGCATGAATGTTTTAGA
This sequence comes from Manis pentadactyla, assembly GCF_030020395.1. Lineage (NCBI taxonomy): Eukaryota > Metazoa > Chordata > Mammalia > Pholidota > Manidae > Manis > Manis pentadactyla. The sequence continues at coordinate 147,044,486 of NC_080022.1, forward strand.
ATTTTAAAGAAGTTCAGTTTATTTTCACCAACACACAGTTCAAGATGCAAGGATATTGAAAGGATCATGTACATATTCAGTAAGGTTATTTGCAACTACAGTATGTAGAAGAGCAGTATAAAGTTTCAGTAACACTTCGGGAATTCTAGGCCATAAGCACACTTACAGTCTCAAACGAAAGCCCAAAAAATAGGTATTCACGGTAGCAACAAAAGGTTTAGTAGAGCTGCGAATTATGTTAGTGAAAAATAAGCACGATCCATTCATAGAAAACTGTTAACTAACTTAGAATTATAAGATATATTATTCTCGGATTAAAAAAAGACCAAATATCATAAATAGTGGTACATACCAAGCTAAGGCTCAGGAAAAGGAAGAACATGACTGGCTTCTTACATTTGCCAAATGAAGGTAAAAGAAGCCCTTTCGGTAATAACCCAACCCTCCAGGAGTGGATACTTGGCCTTGGGTGATCAGATCCCAAACATGCATATATATATTCACTTACCTGGTCCATTTTGTATATTGACCTTATTGGAAGTGATAGGAAGTATCTATCAAGTGCATCCTTCACTTTGGCCTGATCACATTTCTGTTACAGTCTGTCATAAGGAAAAAAACTAAGATGGAAAAAAGTGACTTACTGTATGAAGCTATTTGTCTCAGAATGCAAAATTGAAAATAATTATCCAGAATTAGAATAACGGTTATGTAATTTTGGCATGAACATTTGATGAAGTAGTCTGTAGGCATTATGTTTATGAGTTGAAATAGTATAATACTTACAGCAATGAAAAGAGAATAATATATAGTTACAACTCTTCAGAGAAGAAATAAATTTGAGCTAGTAAAGGAGGTAGAAGTCTTAAAAGAATTCAAGATTATCTCATGAACTCCAGTGCACAAGGCATCTTTCTGCAATCCGTGCTAACTACAAAACAAAATCTATACACAGAAAATTTCTGAGAAGAAATAAATATCCAAAAAATACCAAAAGTAACAATGATAATCTTATGGCAGAATTGTTCTTTCTACTTTTCTGTATTTGATAATGTTAAGCTGTATTAAGTATTAATGGTAAAAATCACTGATACATGTCTTTTAATCAACTGCTAGTGTTTTATGAAGTGTCATTTAAGCAACATAAAGGAACCCGAAATACCCAAGTGGTATGTTACGTAATTCACCATCACTGAATACATTCCTGTTGAAATCTAATGTAATTCAGAACTGAACATGTCTCCTCTATGAAATCAGTTCTAAGAATTTGTGAGCGTTTACTTAGGGATGTAATTGGACTTAATTCTTAATGTTTACTTAGACTCTTGATTATTTCAACTCTGCATTTTCAGTTGGCCAACAAAGGTGTCATGTTCAAAGTTTTCATAAAAAGTACGGGGGATGTTATGTAGGCACAGAGTGTATACATGTAAATTAAATTTTATAAATATAAGAAGTAAAAAGCATAACAGAACTAGGTAGCTACAGATTACATGCATTATCTATCATTATTTAGGATAGTAACTCTAGGGTCTAAGAAGGGATTCATTTGTTCTGAATGAAAAAATATGTAGGTCTCAACCTGACTTTTGCCTTCTACTCTTAACCAGCACATGTTTGTTCGTCGGGAGCGCCCTGAAACAGTGTTAATCGATCTTATTCAGAGGACAAAGGTGCTTTCCCAGGAGGCACATAATGGACCAGCAGTAGAGTCACAGGAAGAAGAGGTAATAACTTAGAAATGGCTCAAGTATTGGGGTCTCTTTATTGACTTCTTTCCTTATGCAACTTTTCTTGCCAAGAATCTTTTATATCAATGGATTCCAAATTGTGCCTTAACAGTGATTCTCTAAGGTTCCACCCAGATGGGGAAAAAGGTTTTCCATTCTTTAAACCATCCTCTTGGTGGTGCACATTAGCATAGTAAAGCTCTGTGAAGTCTATTAAAGAAACCTGTTTAACTTTTATTTAATCTAGTCCCTCTCAAAATTCTGGGCTACGGGGCACTTTTTTCCTGATTGTCTGATGGCTTGGGACATGCTTCTGGAAGTATTTGAAATTACAGGCTTTGGAAGTTGACGGTGCTCACACAGAAGTCATTAGAATTACCAACCATTGTCCTTATCTTGGTTATTGTATAAACCTTTCCCCCAGTGCCTTTTATATAATGTTTGATAAGTGTTTATTAAATTGGAAATTTCTTGCTTCTTTAAAAATAAATAAGTAAATAAAATAAACATGTAACTTAACTAAACTTATCCTGAGGGAAAAAAATTACCAAGCATTCTTATTCTGTTACTAAGAACACTTGATTCTTTTCAGTTGTGTACAGGGATTCATTCCTCTACATGGTTCTAAAATACTCATTTTATAGGTGAGTAAAATAAGGCCCAGAGTGGTTAACTAACTTATTACTGTAGAAGCATATGTGTTCGGATTCATATATGACTCCTGAGACCAAGTTCTTTCCATTTTGCCATGTTTCCAAATTTGCTGGAGAAATGTTATAGAACTTTCTCACAAGGAAAATATAAAGTTTATTATTTGTGGAGCTATCTTTTTTAGTCTAAGTGTTTTCTGTTTTCTTCTTTGCTCATGTCACAATGCCAAAGCTTTGATTCTTTTTTATTGCTTTCTACTGAGAAAGATCCCTGCATTCTGAAAACAGGAGTAGTAGTCACTTTTCTTTTTAAAAGCACTACATGATTAATGAACTATAAAATAAAAGACTCTCTTGCATACAGTTTTGGTGTTTTTGATATTGCCTTTTAGATCTAACAGTAGTCACTAGAAAATTGGGGCTATTTTAGGTATACGAAATACTTCAGTAAAGTGAAATTAATAAAATCCTAATGTCATTAAACATTAGAATAACAGCAACTTTTTTAGGCTGTGGATGTAAGAAAAGACCCTCTATATACCATGGGTCTGTATTTATTATTCTGCTTATCTTAAATAATTTTGGTATGGTAAGACTATAATATTGGGGCCCAGATACCAAAGCTTGCCGGATTTGTTCAGAATAGTCTTCTAATTATGATTAAATATACAATTTTTAATTTTACACAGAAATAGATAGGAATTAATATTAAATTACTTAGTGGAAAAAGTTTAGGCTAAAGACTATATTCTGAGAAGAAAAGAAATATAAAAGGCTTCAATAAAAAATAAGTAAAAGTGATGTTTATAGGATTAAAAAAAAAGGTTGGTGTTTGTTTTCACCATTGGAATCATTGAGAAATGAGCAGCGTCCCTGTGTATACCCCGTGAGATGTGTAGTAGAAATGGATTTCAAACTAATGTCAAAAATTATAGAAAAAGACTACACTTTGGAAATAACTTGGAATTGATTAACTTTTTCACATGGTTGGGCTTTTTGGTATTTACTTTTTGGTCACTTTTTTTATCTGTCAACTAACAATTGATAAACTTCCTGGTCTTGGCAAATACAAGAAATTTCTCAAAATAAACCACCAACTTTCTAAAGACTGTGTGTGCCAAGCAGTGTGCTAGGTGCTAATAATCAAGTATTTAGGAGATAAAGATATTTGAATCTAATGCTCTTTTCCCTCAGGAACTAGATTACTGTGTTGGATGGAAAGGGACAGTGAATAGTGTTGAAAGTCATCAGGCTGTTCCCAGTATGTCCAGCGGGGCCAGTAGTCAAAGCACTAGTGTCAGCAGTTTTCCAGATGCCTCAGATGCTGAGAGAGAGCTAGACATGATGGAGGGAAACCACCCAGTCACGCCTAGTAGTTCTGTCATCGATTTAAAACCTGTGAGTATTTGGATTTCAGTGAAAAAAATTTCAAATTTGGTAACTAATTTTCTTAGTCTGGTTAGTCTAAGAGTTTGGGTTTTTTTTTCCTTTGATGTTTCAGAAGTTTGGAACATAATTTTAGGCAACTTATTTTAAAGTGGCAAAAGGCTTTTAAATACCCAGTTTAATGTCTGCATTTAGGGAACATGTTTTGGAATGCAAAAAGAATATTTTTTAAATCTTAAAAGAAAGAGAGAAAGAAATGCCATATAATGTATTATCTGAAGTTACATAGATGAAAATGAAGGTATTTAAAAATAGTAAGTATACAACATGATATTAATGATAATGGTTGCCTTTGGGAAGTGGAGAAAGGGTTAAGGTGGGTGACAATCAAAAGTGATTTTTGCATTTTCCATAATGTTTACATTTTTTAAGTAAAACAGTGTAACTGTAGAAAATTACACCTTCTTGGTTTAGGAAATACGGATGTTTGCTACACTTTCACGTGTAAGATTTTAAATTTTCCTGAAAACATTTGAAGGTCAGGTAACTCCTTTTTGCAATTGATGGAAATGCTTCCTTTTTAACTTCACTATTTTCAATATTACCAAAAAGTTACTGGGCACAATAGCTAAAAGATGGAACCAACCCAAGTGTTCATCAACACATGAATGGATGAACAAACCATAATATATACATATAATGGAATATTATTCAGCTGTGAAAAGAAATGGCATTCTAATGTATGCTACAATGTGAGTGAACCTTGAAAACATGCTAAGTGATATAAGCCAGACACAAAAGGGAAAATGTTATTAGAATTCCACTTATATGAAATATCTAAAATAGTCATATTCATAGAAAGTAGATGAGAGGTTGCTAAGGGGCAAGTGGAAAATGAAATAAATACTTTTATTCTTTTTATTTTGGTATCATTAATGTACAATTACATGAGCAACGTTATGGTTACTAGACTCCCCCTATTATCAAATCCCCACCACATACCCCATTACAGTCACTGTCCATCAGCATACTAAGATACTATAAACATTGTACATGTCTTTATGTGAACATGATGTATTAATTTCTATGACAAATACATAGGGTAATATTGCTGAGTCATAGGGCATATGTATGTTGGACTTCATAAGAAACTGTCAAGCAGCTTTCCAAAATGGTTGTACTGTTTCACATCCCCATTAACAATGTATAAGAGTTGCAATTGGTTCACATATTCTCCAGCATTTGGTTTGTCAGTCTTTTCTATTTTAGCCGTTCCAGTGGGAATGAAATGGAATCTCATGATAGTTGTTTTTGCAATTCCCTATGACTGACAATGACACCAGAATCACCTTTTCATGTGTTTATTGTCCATTCGTGTATCTCTTCAGTGAAGTGTTTTCTTAAGTCTTTTGTCTGTTTTCTTATTCCGGTGTTCATCTTTTAATACTGATTAGTAGGAGTTGTTATATACTCTGGGTACAAGTATTATATCTCAGATATGTCTTGCAAATATTTTTTCTCCATCTGTAATAAATTAAAACTTTTTAGTTTTAAAATCCAATTTAAACAACCCATTAAAAATGAGTAAAGGCCATAAAAAAGCTTCCTCTAAAATCGGGAATAAGACAAGGATGCCTACTCACAACACTTTTATTCAACAGAGTGTTGGAAGTCCTAGCTACATTAATCAGGCAAGAAAAAGAAATAAAAGGCATCCACACTGGTAAGGAAGAAGTGAAACAAAACTGTCACTGTTTGGAGATGACCCGATAGTACATAGAGAAAGCCCTAAAGACTCTACCAAAATATTATTAGGATTAATATATCAACTGTACCTCAATTTTTTTAAATGTGTTAATGACCTGAATAGACATTTATCCAAAGAATATATACAAATGGCCAAGAAGCACATGAAAAGATGCTCAATATAAGTAGTTATTAGGGAAACACAAATCAAAACCACAATGAGGTACCACCTTACAGCCACTAGGATGGCTAACTATTTTGTTTTTTTGTTAAGGTATCATTGATACACAATCTTATGAAGGTTTCACATGAGCAACATTGGTTACTACATTCATGCATATTATTGAGTCCCCTGCTAACACCAATTGAAGTCATTGTCCATCAGCGTAGTAAGATGCTATAGAGTCACTGCTTGTCTTCTCTGTGCTATTACTGCCTTCCCGTCTCCCCCTTCTACACTATGTGTGTTAATCATAATGCCCCTTAATCCTCTTCTCCCTCCCTCCCCACCCACCCTTCCCACCCCCTTCCTTTGGTGACTGCTAGTCCCTTCTTGGACTCTGTGAGTCTGCTGCTGTTTTGTTAGATGGCTAGCTATGAAAAGAGAAGAGCAAAAACAAAGATGGAAAATAACAATTAGGGAGCACATGGAGAAATTGGAACTCCTGCTCTGTATTTCTGGTAGGAATGTAAAATGTGAGCTGCTGTGGAAAACACTTGACGATTTCTCAAAAAGTTAAACATAGCATTTCCCCATGACCCAGAAATTCTACTCCTAGATATACACCCAAAACAATTGAAAGCAGGTACTTAAGCAAATGCATATACACAAATGTTCATAACAGCAGTATTCACAATAGCCAAAATGTGGAAATAACCCAGAGGTCCAGCAACAAATCAATGGATAAACAAATTAGGGTATGTGCATACCGTGGAATATTAATCACCTATAAAAAGGAATGTAGTACTAATACATGCTATACAATATGGATGAACCTTAGAAACATGCTAGGTGAAAGAAGCCAGATACAACAGGTCACATAGTATATGAAACATCTAAAATAGATCAATCCGTAGACAAAAGATAGATTGGTGGTGACGAGAAGGGGAGAATGGGGAGCACGTGCTTAAAACATACAGGGTTTTCTGTTTCCTCCTGAGGTGTTAAATATGCTTTGTAACTAGACACGGGCAGTCATTGCAGAACATCATGAATATACTAAATGCTACTGAATTCCTCACATTAAATGATTAATCATACATTGTGTGAATTTTGCCTCTATTTAAGAATCCAGTTTGTACATTTTTTTCTTTATACTAAGGGCAGTGGTTGCAGAACATCATGAATATACAAAATGCTACTCAGTTGTTCACTTTACATGATTAATCTTACATTATGAATTTTGTCTCTGTTTGAGAATGCAGTTGGTACATTTTTTCATTATAATCAGTGTTTTTTGTGTCCTTTCCAAGAAATATTTGCTGCCCCAAGGTCATGACAATATTCTGTGTTTTCTTCTGCTGTATGATTCTGGATTTTAGGTTTAGGTCAAGTCATTCTTTTCAAATCAATTTCTGTATATAGAATGATTGAGCATTGATTCACTTTGAATACAGAGAACCAGTTGTTACAGCAGGGTTTGTTAAAAACACTTTCCTTTCCTCTTTGAATTAACTTGACTTTTTGGTAGCACATCAATTGACTGAATATATGTGGGTCGGTTTCCAGATTTTACTGTGTACCTTTGCTCTATTCAGTCTGTCCTTATACCAGTACCAGTGTTTTGATTACTGAAGTTTACGTCTTCCAACTTTTTATTCCCCCTCAAAATTTTGGCTATTCTAGGTCTTTTACATTCCCATTTAAATTTTAGAACCAGCTAGTTTGTCTGCTTCTTCAGATGAAATTTTATTAGAAGCTGTTGACTGGGTTCTCCTACATGAATTACCTGCTTAGTTGATAGTGGACTGGTCCAAGATGGTTTTGAAAGAAAAAGGTTTTGCTTTATTTCACTCTTTCCTCTCCATTGCTGTAGGTTACAAGGCAAATACAAGAACAGGAGCCTAGAGAACAAATGTTTTGTTACATCGAAATGAGGCGGCAACATCGAAGAAAGCTGGTGACTCTGGAAAACAAGCTAAAGGCTGAGATGGATGAACATCGTTTCAGATTAGAAAAAGATTTTGAAACTCAGTGTAACAACTTTGCGGCAGAAATGGCGAAACTTATCAAGAAACATCAGGCTGCTCTGGAAAAAGAGGTAGCTGATCAGTATTACTAATGTATTTATTCTAACTTGTGACTATTTCAAATTAACCAAGATGGCATTTTGCTATTAGGGTATCTGTTCACCAGAACCAAGCAAATCAGTTGAGGAAAGGGAGAAATATTTATATAATAGGTAAAATTTCCAGTGCTGAGTCTGGGAACCTGTAGATATGGGATTGATGACTTGATAGTTTTATCGTGTAACAGTGGTTAAGTCAGGTAGATCAGATTGAAGATGATGACGTGACAGGTGAGAAGAGGCCTCCTCCCCAAACCACATATGATACAAAAATATAGTTAATACAACTAACCCTAAAAGATCAACAGGAAAGAAGGCTACCCCAGACTGCTTACACCTGGAAAAAAAAACAAACCTCTAAAAGGGTAACATATGAAAGCCGTGATCTGGAGGGACCCACACTCTTCCCCCACCCCAACTCACTGGCAGAAGGAAGAGAAATGGAGTGGGGATGGGTGGAGGCCTGGGACGGCTGAACACCCAGCCCTGGAGAGCTGCAGTGCTGTGGGAGCACAAACCCACATTGCATGGTGCTCTGGCAGTTAGTGGGGTTGGAAAGCTAAGACAGGAGGAACACTTGGAGAGACTGAGATTCCAGCTGCTTGTGGAAAATGGGGATCCACATCTGGCTGCTCTGGGACAAAAGAAAGGCAGGCAGTATAAGAGACTTCCTAACAGTGAGAGGACTACTAAACGGGCAAGCATTGCATAGGGCTAGCTGCTCAGGAAAAAGGACAGGTAGACAAAATTGTCTAGGTACACTTTGCCCAGCAGATTGGGAACTTTTCAGAAACCTCAGGCGCTACATCCCCCAGGCTGGCTACCCAGCTCCGAGGCCTTCCACCATGATACGCAGCCTGCTGCACCTTCCAGACAGCTGGCACTGGCTTGCAAACCAGTTGCCCCTGCCCTGGTGTCAGTCTAGCCAGAGGGAAGCCCTGCCTACAGCAGCTACAAATGCAAAGCATACAGGGTTACACCTGTGTGTTCGGCCCACTGGTCTGGCTGTGGAGAGAGGCACAGTAGCCAGGAAGCAGGAAACAGCTCTTCCCAACCCCCAGTGACCAGCACCACTCCCCTGCGACCCCCGACTTCCCTCCATGGGCTAAGCAGCTCCAGAGAGTAGACCTTCTGAGTAATAGAGGGTGCCACATATAGATAAGGAACATCAAAGGGATGAAACGCTTTAGAACAGATGGACCTAACAGATATCTACAGAATAGTCCACCAAAAAGCCACAGGATACACATTCTTCTCAGGTTCAACCCCTGATCCCAAAAATGCCAGAAAAAGAATCAAGTGAAAATGAACTCATCAACCTTCCTGAAAGACATTTTAAAAAGAAGTCATAAACATGCTCATAGAGGTACAGAAAAATATTCAAGAACTCAGGAACGAATTCAAGGCAGAGATCCATTCATTATGGAATACAATAGGGGGATTTAAAAGCAGATTAGATATGATAGAGGAGACAATAAATGAAAAAGACAGTAGAGAAGAGGAATACAATGAAGCTGAGGCACAGAAAAAAGGATCTTTAGGAATGAAAGAATATTGAGAGAACTGTGTGACCAATGCAAATGGAACAATATTTGTACTATAGGGGTACCAGAAGAAGAAGAGAGAGTAAAAGGGAAAGTGTCTTTGAGGAGGTAATTGCTGAAAACTTCCCCAGTCTGGGGAAGGAGATAGTCTCTCAGGCCATGGAGGTGCACAGATCTCCCAACACAGGGGACCCAAGGAAGACAACACCAAAACATATAATAATTAAAATGGCAAAGATCAAGGATAAGGACAGAGTATTAAAAGAAGGCACAGAGAGTAAAAAGATCATATACAAAGGAAAACAAATCAGGCTATCATCAGACTATGCAGCTGAAACCTTACAGGCCAGAAGGGAGTGGCATGATATATTTAATGCAATGAAGCAGAAGCAAGAATACTCTACCTGGAAAGATTATCATTTAAAGTTAAAGGAGGGATTCAACAATTTCCAGAAAAGCAAAAGCTGAGAGAATTTACCTCCCACAAACTGTCTCTACAGTGTATTTTGGAGGGACTGCTATAGGTGGAAGTGTACCTAAGGCTAAACAGCTGTCACCAGAGGTCATGAAAGCACAGTAAAGAAAGGAGAAAAATTAATTACTAAGCAAATGCAGAATTAAATCAACTACCACAAAGTAGGTGAAGGGTAGACAAAGAGTACAGAATATGATACCTAATATATAAAGAATGGAGGAGGAAGAAAAAAGAGGAAAAAAAAAAACCTTTGGATTGTGTTTGTAATAGCATAGTAAGTGAGTTTAGTTAGACTCTTAGATAGTAAGGAAGTTACCCTTGAACCTTTGGTAACCACAAATCTAAAGCCTGCAAAGGCAATAAGTACATAATTATCGATAATCACTATAAATGTAAATGGTCTGAATGCACCAATCAAAAGACATAGAGTCACTGAATGGATAACAGAAGAAGAACCGTCTATATGCTGCCTACAAGAGACTCACTTCAAACCCAAAGACATACACAGACTGAAAGTAAAGGGATGGGAAATGATATTTCATGCATCTAATAGGGAGAAAAAAGCAGGAGTTGCAGTACTTGTGTCAGACAAAATAGACTTCAAAACACAGAAAGTAAGAGACAAAGAACGACATTACAGAATGATAAAGGGGTCAGTCCAACAAGAGGATATATAACCATTATAAATATCTATGCACCCAACACAGGATTACCTACTTGTGTGAAACAAATACTAACAGAATTAAAAGGGGAAATAGAATGCAATGCATTCATTTTAGGAGACTTCAACACACCACTCACTCCAAAGGACAAATCAAGTAACATGACAGAGGCACTGAACAACACTTTAGAACAGATGGACCTAACTGATATCTACAGAATGCTCCACCAAAAAGCCACAGTATACACATTCTTCTCAGGTGCACATGGAACATTTTCCAGAATAGATCATGTACTAGGCCACAAAAAGGAGTCTCAGTAAATTCAAAAATATTGAAATTCTACCAACCAGCTTCTCAGACCACAAAGGTATGAACCTAGAAATAAACTACTCAAAGAAAGTGAAAAAGCCCACAAACACATGGAGGCTTAACAACATGCTCCTAAATAATCAGTGGATCAATGACCAAATAAAAACAGATCAAGCAATATATGGAGGCAAATGACAACACTAATTCAACACCACAAAAATCTGTGGGATGCAGCAAAGGCCGTGCTAAGAAGGAAGTTTATTGCAATATGGGCCTTCCTGAGGAAAGAAGAAAAATTCCATATGAACAGTCTAAACTCACAATTAAAAAACCTAGACAAAGAAGAACAAATGAGGCCCAAGTCAGTAGAAGGAGGGACATAATAAAGATTACAGCTCGCTTAAATAAATTGAGAAGATTAAAACAATAGAATCAATGAAAGCAGGAGCTGGTTTTTTGAGAAAATAAGCAAAATAGATAAACCCCTAGCCAGACTTATCAAGAAAAAATAGAGAGTAAACATAAAGAGTATCAGAAATGAAAAGGAAAATCACTACAGACACCACAGAAATACAAAGAATTAGAAGAGAATACTATGAAAAATTGTATGCTAAAAAACTGGATAACCTAGAAGAAATGGACAACATTCAAGAAAAGTACAACCTTCCATGGCTGACCCAGAAAGAAACAGAAAATCTGAACAGACCAATTACCTGCAGCAAAACTGAATTGGTAATCAAAAAACTACCTAAGAGTAAAACTCGTGCACCAGATGGCTTCACTGCTGAATTCTATCGAACATTTAGTGAAGACCTAATACCCATCCTCCTTAAAGTTTTCCAAAGAGTAGAAGAGGAGGGAATACTTCCACCTCATTCTATGAAGCCAGCATCACTCTAATACCAAAACTAGGCAAATACCCCACAAAAAAGAAAATTAGAGACCAATACCCCTGTGAACCTAGGTGCAAAAATACTCAACAAAATCAAATAAAAAAATATACCAACCACATCGTCTATCATGATCAAATATGATTTATTCCACGGATGCAAGGATGGTACAACATTCAGACATCCATCAGCGTCATCCACCACATTGACAAAAACAAAGACAAAAACCACATGACCATCTCCATAGAAGCTGAAAAAGCATTCAACAACATTCAGCATCCATTCATGGTAAAAAATCTCAACAAAATGAGTATAGAGGGCAAGTAACTCAACATAATAAAGGCCATATATGACAAACCCACAGCCAACATCATACTTAACGGTGGGAAGCTGAAAGCTTTTCCTCTAAGATCAGAAAGAAGACAAGGATGCCCACTCTCCCCACTTTTATTCAACATAGTACTGGAGGTCCTAGCCATGGCAATCAGACAACACAAAGAAATAAAAGTTATCCAGATTGGAAAAGAAGAAGTTAAACTGTCACTGTTTGAGATTACATGATATCATACATAAAAATCCCTGAAGAATCCACCCCTACCCTACTAGAACTAATAACTGAATTCAGCAAAGTGGGAGGATACAAAGCTAATACAGAGAAATCTGTTGCATTCCTATACACTAATGATTAACTAGCAGAAAGAGAAATCAGGAAAACAATTCCATTCACAATTGCATCAATAAGAATAAAATACCTAGGGATAAAAACAAATGAAGAAAGTGAAAGACCTATACCCTGAAAACTACAAGACAGTCGAGAGAAAGAAGATACCAATAAACATGGAAAGGAAGATTTAATACTGTCAAAATGGCCATCCTGCCTGAAGCAATCTACTAATTCAATGCAGTGCCTAGCAAAATGCCAACAGCATTCTTCAATGAACTAGATCACATAGTTCTAAAATTCATATGGTACCACGGAAGACCCCAAATAGCCAAAGCAATCATGAGAAGGAAGAATAAAGCAGGTGGGGGATTATGGTCCCTGACTTCAAGCTCTACTGCAAAGACAATTTGGTACTGGCACGAGAACAGACCCACAGACCAGTGGAACACACTAGGGATCCCAGATAAAAACCCAAGCACATATGGTCAGTAAATATATGATAAAGGAGCCATGGACATACAGTGGGGAAACAACAGTGTCTTCAACAACTGGTGTTGGCAAAACTGGACAGCTACATGCAAGAGAATGAAACTAGATTATTGTCTTACCCCATACATGAAAGTAAACTCAAAATGGATCAAAGACCTGAATGTAAGTCATGAAACCATAAAACTCTTAGAAGACAACATATGCAAAAATCTCCTGAACATAAACATGAGCAGCTTTTTCCTGAACACATCTCCTTGGGCAAGGGAAACAAAAGCAAAAATGAACAAATGGGACTACATCAAGGTTCTGTATAGCAAAGGACACCATCAGCAGAACAAAAAGGCATCCGACAGTATGGGAGAATATATTTGTAAATGACATATTTGACAAATGATTAACATCCAAAATATGTAAAGAGCTTACATGCCTCAACACCCAAAAAGCAAATAACCTGATTAAAAAATGGGCACAGGATATGAACAGACACTTCTCCAAAGAAGAAATCCAGATGGGCAACAGGCACTTGGAAAGATGCTCCACATCACTAATTTTAAAAGCACAATGAGCTATCACCTCACACCAGTTAGTATGACCAACATAGAAAAAACTATGAGCAATTATGGTGGCTAGGATGTGGAGAAAGGGGATTCCTCCTACACTGCTGGTGGGAATGTAAACTGGTTCAAGCATTGTGGATAGCAATATGGAGGTTCCTCCAAAAACTGAAAATAGAAATTCCATTTAGTCCGGGAATTCCACTCCTAGGAATTTACCCAGAGAAAACAAGCTGTCAGATTCAAAAAGACATATGCACCCCTATGTTTATTGTAGCACTATTTACAATAGCCATGATATGGAAGCAACCTAAGTGTCCACTAGTAGATGGATGGATAGAGAAGAAGTGGTACATATACACAACAGAATATTTTTCAGCCATACAAAGAAAACAAATCCTACCGTTTGCAACAACATGGATGGAGCTAGAGGGTATTATGCTCAGTGAAATAAGTCAGGGAGAGAAAGACAAATACCAAATGATTTCCCTCATTTGTGGAGTATAACAATGAAGCAAAACTGAAGGAACAAAACAGCAGCAGACTCACAAACTCTGAGAAGCGACTAGCGGTTACCAAAGGAGAGGGGTGTGAGAGGGTGGTTGGGGAGGGAGCGAGAAGGGGATTGAGGCTATTATGATTAGCACACATGGTGTGGGGGGGATCATGGGGAAGACAGTGTAGCACAGAAAAGACATGTAGTGACTGTGGCATCTTACAACACTGATGGACAGTGACTGCAGTGGGGTTTTGAGCAGGGACTTGATATGGGTGAATGTAGTAACCACATTGGTTTTCGTGTGAAACCTTCATAAGAGTGTATATCAATGATAACTTACTAAAAAAAAGTCATTAAGTATTCTGCTCTAGGCCTTGGACACTTTGGTTATATGAGGAGTTTGATAAATCAGTATTTAATTTCGGTTTCAGAAATCATTCATCATTCTCTGTATACTTTTTGGACTTAAATTTATAGTGGCATTTTTATATCAGAAGAACTGAAGAGTACTATAATATACAGAGAATGTTAAAGTAAGAGGGATTAAGAGGGTTTCAGATCCAGATTTAGCCCATTTGTTTACTGCAAATAAGTATCATTCGACTATATGATAAAGTTGCATTTTTTTAGGAGTTACGTGAAAACTTGTCTTCTAATTTCCTTGCTTTCCCATTTGTTTCAATTTATTTTTTGATCATCACAGTTGTCAAGTAAAATGTAAACTTCTCAATAAACTTACACTATACCTTCAAATATGTCTGGCTAGTCCACCCTGAGGCATTTATAGCTACCCTGCTCACCCTTCCCTGCAAAAAAAGAAGAATCACTCTCTCACAGTAATAGAGAATTTAGCAAAATAATTTCTGTTGTAAATGAATATTTGATTTTGAAATAATTTGGTGAGAGAATGTAAAAATATTTAGAATCGTGTTTGGTGTTTACTTTCTTGAATAATTTGTAAAGTGGTAGATACTAACATGTTTAGGAAAGCAATTCATGAAACATGATGTGCAATATGATTTTAGATTCATTTTATATATTTATATCTATGTCTATATATGCCTAGAAAAAATTAGGAAGGATCCGCACCAAAATGTTAATATTGGTTGTCTCTGGCTGGTAAAATCATACAAGATTTTTCTTCTTTGTGTGTTTCTGTATTTCCTAAATGTTCTGCAATGAATATGTATACTTCACCCTTGAATAACATAGGTTTGGACTGCACGGGCTCATTTATACACGTATTGCTTTTCAATAAACATCTTGGAAAATGTTTTGAGAGATGGTTTGAAAGATCATTTTCTTTTTTCTAGCTTTCTTTATTGTAAGAATGCAGTATATAATTTATACAACACACAGAATATGTGTGAATATCTGTTCCTGTTGTTAGTAAGGTTTCCAGTCAGCAGCATGCTGTGTTAAGTTTTTGGGGAGTGAAAAGTTATATGAGGATTTTTTTACTGTGTTGGGAGTCAACACCCCTAATCTCCACATTGTTTATGGGTCAACTATTGCATATATCATCAGAAATAAGATAATATTATACTGGGATTTAATATTTAACATTTTCATATTACTTAAAATACAAATTAAAAGTCAGGGATTAATTTGAAGATGAATGTATTACATTATTTAATATACAAGTCAAGCTAGATAAAAGGTCATAAGTTAATTACATTTGTTTTGCTTTATTGGAGGGGTGTCAGGCAGCATACTCCAGTATGGGGGAAAAAAGGTGAAAACACTGACCCTGTAAAAGATCAGCATTTTAAAGATGAGTTCCATTTTATTGGTTCTCTGAAATTCAAATAAGGATGCTGAGTAATACTTAATAATTTATTGGATATTCTTGCTTTGGTAATGATTATACTGATGTTATATTCTTAGGTGGGAGGAAGTATCCTTGCTAATGTGTATTAAACGGCTGCTTTGAACTTACCTGCTGAGCTAATTTGATCCATTAAAAAAATTTGCTATAGGCTAAAGTGATGTCCAAGGAGGAGGAAAAATTTAAGCAACATCTTCAGGCCCAGCAGAAGAAAGAACTGAACAGCTTTCTGAAGTCCCAGAAGAGAGAATATAAACTTCAGAAGGAACAGCTTAAGAAGGTATTTACTTTATAGAACTTTTCAAGCCACTTACCCGCTTACTGATTATATTCAATAGTGATCTACTCATAGAACCATTAGCATAAATTTTTCTTTTGTTTGTGGCCACTAACTATATATCAGTTTAAGTGAGGACATTGATTATAACCTATTTTCAATGGCTGATATCCTCAGTTGAGTGGGATCTAGAAAGAGTGATCTCTTGAACATTTAAATTATTTTATGAAGCTATTATTTATAATAGCTTTCCTAAGCACTTACTGAGTAACTGAGTCACTAGAAATAAAAATACTTTAGCTGTGAAAAAGAGCCATACATTTCTTCCTTGAAAAGTAAATCATACCTTCTTACTTTGGGCTCAGATTACAATAATTTGTTCTTATTCTGATTTTAACACAGAATAAGGATAAGAGGCATTTCTGCTCATCCCATTTTCTTTAATAGGAAAGCATGCTAATCATGTCTTTGTGGTTACATGATTTCATGTGTATTTGCCCTTTATGTGCTGCTTTCTTGAACTTCTTTTTATCGCAGATGTACTCTAACTTTGAGGAAAGCCATGGTTGTTCCAAGGCAATTTCTGAAAGGGGATTATTATTCAGGATAGTGGTCAGGACATGAAAATGATATGTGTCAGCTATTGCATATTTATTATATTGCAGAGAATATAAATCAACCATCTTTCCCAGGTCTAAGATGATTTTTCAGAGAATATTAACCTTATGGTTCTTTACCTGTTATTCAAGAAAGAAACCAATTCTTTATTAGTTTTGTTGATAAGATACTCAAACACATAAATATAAAAAAATCATATAAAGTTGTAGTTCTCAACTTAAAGATGTCAATGAGAAGACAGAGATAATACAGGCATACACACAAAGAATCATTTGGCTATGTTTTTCAAAATCTCTTGCCAAGGAAATTCCCCACCCACCAAGACTTCTCCAGTTACACCCCCTCTTACAAACTGATGGGCTGAAATTTTTAGCCCATGTAATAAATTATTAGCACACAGATAAATTAATATTGATAATATAACCATAATATCTTTGGTACAGTGCTTTTGTGTGTGTAGGAATTTGACCTATAATTAGATATTCAAGTCTTATTAAGGACATATTGGTGGCACAAAGCCTTGCTATATATATCCTGCCAAGTGAGGTTCATTGATAAGATTTTTCTGACTCGAAAGAGTATAACCTGGTATGTATTCCCATTACTGTAATCTAAAAGCTAAACTCAGTACTAGAACATGGAATTTGAAAAGATGGTAAATAGGATTCCCAACTGTAAATAAATACCAACAAAATGCAGTTCTATAGTTGTTTCTTAGTGAAATGAGCTTTTAGTTTTATAAGTGAATGTGTTGATTTAGATAATCCTTAAGCATATAATTCATAGTCTAACTAATAAGTTCATTTTCTTTTAGAGGGTAGTTTTGTGCATTTGTGTGTGTGTGTGTGTGTGTGTGTGTGTGTGTTCATTTAGAATGATTATTATCGGTATAGAGGAAGGGACATACTAGAGTCTTGGTGGGTGGGGAGTTTCCTTGGCAAAAGATTTTGAAAAACAGCCAAGTGAGCTTTGTGTACATGCCTGTATTATCCCTGTCTTATCACTGACATCTGTAAGTTGAGAACTACAAGCTTATGAGCTTTTTATTTTTATGTGTTTGAATATCTTATTAATGAAAGTAATGAATAATTGGTTTCTTTCTTGAATAACAGATGAAGAACCATAAGGTTAATAGTCTCTGAAAAGTCATCTTAGACCTAGGAAAGATGGCTATATTCTCTACAAGGTTGATGCATTTTAGGTTGAAATATACTAGTATTAATTAGCATCCTCGGGTTTGTATCATTGAATGTATTGTCAACATTCTCATCTTGTCCAGTATAAATAAATTTTTTTTAGGTAGTTTGTGAGATGATATTTAAAATGCTGTAGAAAAACATTGGTCTTGCCTTGTACCGTGGTTATAGTGCTGAATATTAAATCCATTCTAAAAGGTCTCTATTTTCCTATAGTTTTCTTGATTTTCCATTTAATTTCCAAAGTCTTTTATACTGAACCCATCCTTAACTTTGCCAAAAACTTAGCATTTCTATTGTTGAAAATCAAGAAGTGAGACATAACTATATTTTAACCTTGATTTTAATTCGTGTGTGATTTTTACTTGAAAGCACTGCCTTCTTCCCCTTTTGGGGAGGGATTTAAAGAAAGATGCTTTACTTCATTCACCAATCATTGTGTGCTTTCAAAGCTACGAGCCATCATAAATATGGCTGTGCAAAGCTAAAAAGTATGCATGTTTTCTAGTGTATGTTTTCTCTTTTCTTGTCCTACTTCATGGATAACTCAAGAAATGGAAAAATACTACCTACCTCCTTAAGGTCATCGCCCTGCCTGCCCTTGAGAGAGGGCACAAATTAAGTACTTTTACTGAAGATTACCAGCTGCCAAATAATATATTCATGTAGTTAATTTTTATGTATTTTGAACTCAGTTGTTTTTTATCTTGCCAGGCGCTGAATGAAAGCCGGAGCGCCCCAAGGAAAGAAAAACAGGAATGGCTGTCAAAGCAGATAGAGAACATCCAGCATCTCCAAGCCGCGGAAAAGACTGATCTTCTTCAACATCAGAGACAGTGCCTAGGGCTGCAATGCCGTCGCTTCCAAAGAAAGATATTCCTTGGGCGCTGTAACTTGGAGCAGGACCTTGTCATGGAGGTATGTTTAACTGGTGTGAAATCAGAATCTTCCAGAAAAGATGTCAGTCACATCCCACCCTCAAGGCCTGAGAGCGCTTCTGCTTCCCTTTGCCTAAGTCCTTCTTCCCTGGAAACCCAACCCACACGGTTCACCTTCTCCCTCACTTCATATCTCCCCAATTCTGATCACCAAATCCTTCTCCTTCTTTAAATATTCTTGCACTCCTCTCTCTCTCTCTCTCTCTCTCTCTCTCTCTCTTTCTCACACACACACACACACACACACACACACACACACACATGCACACTTTTTTCGGGGGATCTCTCTCTCCCCAAGGAGAATGGAAATTATATGAAGTCCCAGGTTCTGTTCAGGGCTTTATATCCAGTGGATAGATATCTCCAGGCCTTATACCTAGTGGCTGGCCCATAACAGGTATTCAATAAATATGTATTAAGTAAATATTTAATAAATATCAAATCCATGAGTGAAAGAAGTATTAATTTTTAAATGTGAGAAAATTAATTGGATAATTTATGTCTTTTCATCCAAAATGGGTGCCATGAAGATATATACTACCATTTAACATATTTTTATAATCATGAAATTATTCATTGGGCATATGTAGAAACTTATGCCAATGAAAACAATGGTTCTCATTATCAGGTATACCTATGAGCAAAGATCAATTTATTTCCAAGAATGGCTTAAACTTCAAATATAAGTTAATTATTCAAATTCACTAATTAAAGAAATTCAAATTAAAACAATTGAATCAATTCGATAAGATCAGTCTACAAAATTGGTAAGTCCTAGTAGTGGCACGGGAAAGTGGGCAACGTTGGGAAGAGTATAAATTGCTACTGCCATTTTGGAGCATAATTCAGCAGCTTTTACAATTTAATTTGCATGTATCTTCTATCCATCAAATCCACTTCTCAAATTCTATCCTAAAGAAATAATAACATAATCATGTGGTGTATCATGTGTAGATGTTTATTGAAAATTTGTCATAAGCAAAAAATGGAACAACTATGGCATCACAAAGCAGAAGCTTACTATAAAACTTAAAAGAAAGATCTGTATGTCCTGATCTGATCTGGATATTTGTCCATTATATTTTTCGGTAAAGAAAGCATATTATATACCTATAATATATTTTTTTATTCAATTTTAAAACTATATGTTTTCATGCAATAGTTGTGTCATGACAGCATGGGGAAGGTTGGGAAACATATGCACCAAATGTTGGCCCCTGGAGAAGGGGCAGCAGAGGCGAAAGGGCCAAGTCTGGCTTCCTTCGACAGAGAAAAAGAGAGAGTGTGTGTGAGTGTATGTGTGTGTGTTGTATATTTGATCTTTTTAAACTGAAAAAATTGTTGTAACATTTACTGATCATGAGGTAGGTATTCTGAGAGCTTTCCACTTATGAATTCATTTCAGCCTCATGTTAATTTTATGAAACAGCTATGTTATGGTCTCCATTTGAGAAGTGATGAAATTGAAGCACAGAGAGTTTAAGTAATTAACCCAAGGACTCACTGCTAGTTGGTAGCAGAGCCAGGGTTTAGAAAGCAGGCAGTCTAGCCCTAGAGTCTTGTGTTCTTTTTTGTTTGTTTGTTTGTTTGTTAATATTTTGTTAAGGTATGATTTATATACACTCTTATGAAGGTTTCACGTGAAAAAACAATGTGGTTACTACATTTACCCATATTGTCAAGTCCCCACCCATACCCCAATGCAGTCACTGTCCATCAGTGCAGCAAGTTGCCAGAGATCCACTATGTCCCTTCTCTGTGAAACACTATTCTCCCCGTGATCCCCCACACCATGTGTACTAAACATAATACCCCTCAGTCCCCTTCTCCCTCCCTCCCCACCCACCCTCCCACACCCCTCCCCTTTGGTAACCACCAGTTCATTCTTGGAGTCTGAGTCTGCTGCCATTTTGTTCCTTCAGTTTTGCTTCATTGTTATTAGAGTCTTGTGTTCTTAACCACTACACTATACTGGGTATACTGCATGTAATAGAATTGAATGTATACACTGAAGAAATTCAAAGGATGACTTAGAAGTCCTCTTCAAATACAAAATTAGGAAACATAAATGAAAGAGAGTGGAAAGGACATTAAGTCTCTTGGGACAGATTTGATATATCTTAAGCTTATTGCTAAAAATAGTATAAATAGCTAATGAACAGATAAGGAAATTATGCTACCAATTGCCCATTTTCTACAGTTACAGTAATAAAACCCTAATATTTACTGTGCAGCCATTATTAAATCAGAGGATTACATCTATATCCTGGTTATTCTGCTTCTTAGGATTTTTTTCGCCTGGCACTGTACATCAGTAAATTATGCCTTTGTCTTTTGTTATGAATTAGGAGTTAAATAAGAGGCAGACTCAAATGGACTTGGAGCATGCAACGCTACTGCGACATCACGAATCCATGCAAGAACTGGAGTTCCGCCAGCTCAACACAAGGCAGAAGATGCGCTCTGAGCTGATCAGACTGCAGCATCAAGCCGAGCTCACTAACCAGCTGGAGCATAATAAACGGAGAGAACAAGGACTAAGGCGAAAGCATGCCATGGAGGTTCAACAACAGTCTAAGAGTCTAAAGGTAACTTTAGCCTAAGCTTCTTGACAAAGGAGAACAGATAAAAGGCATCATGTAAACACTAAAAGTCTGAGCCAGATGTCTGCCATAAAGAAATTGAATAAGCTTTTTTTCTTTTCATTTTAAGCATGCTTGGTTAGTTTTGATGTAGAGGGTCTGTAGCTACAGATTTCTGCTTATGTATTTCTCAGCAGAGTACCAAAAAATGGCCAGAACATTTTCACTGCAGAAAGTGCCATAAATGAGATTCAAAATTCTTATTTTAACTGTACCCAGATGTCCAATGTTGATACTACAAATATATATCAACATACTAACCTGTTGGCTTCTCTCTGTTGTTCCAAGTTCTATAGTTTTGGGATCTTGTTTCCTCTGAATGTGATTTGTATCCAAAAGAGGCAGTAAGTTCTTGATTAGTACAGAAACCAGTGAATGAAAAATGCCTTTTTACTCCCTCTCCCTTCATTGTCTATACTCATCCTAAGAAGAATAGTGGAATTATCACATTGTTACTCCCATTCTTTCTGTGCTTGATAGCATAGGTAAGACCAGGGCATGTGTAGTTGGAGTGTATTTTTTTAATTAGCACATCAGAGTGAAGCAAGCTATTATTATATGACCTCTTGTAGACAAATAAGGAAAGACAAGTGTTGGTGATATATAATTTCTAAGTACTTTAAATTTTGTATTTGCTTTGCACAGACGAATTTATTCATAGGATACAAAATTCAAAAGATGCCGAAGTGTATTTATTATAAAGTTAAAGGTTTCCCTCTCCTTGTCCTTTAAGCCACCTGGTCCAGGCCCCTCTACCAAAATTAACCAGAGTTAACAATTCCAAGGAATTTTCAAATTTTATAACTTGTAATAAATATGTGAAGTTTAATCACATGCATCTTAATAAACAAAAAACTGAAACAACCCACTATATATGTTGTCATTCATAGTAGTACGTCAATTAATCTGTACAAGTCTGCACATTTTAAACTTTTATTTACATCCAATAAGGCCCAGATCCCACAGTATCTTCTTTACCCCCTTTTTCAAACTCTTTGACAATTTAATTATAGAACTATCATGTAACAACACTTACCTGAGTAACTGTCCTGAAGTGAAGTGAACTTCACTCACAGAAGTAATCTGTGTCAAAACCAGAAGCAAAATCAGAGGTATCTCTGATTCCTATGCAGCTCCATTCATACAGGTTGTCCTGAACAAAATACAGAAGCAAAGCTAAGATTCACCCTTTTCTTGTGAATCTAAGTAAAATGTTACTTTGCTGTATCTTCAAAACAGCTAATGAACATCGCTTCCAGAGTGGCTCATATGTTGACTACCCACATAACCATTATTAGTTAATGCTTATGAAAATCAGAATTCTTAATGATTTTCCAGATTTATTTTGTCTTTGTAGTAGCTACACAGTACAGTTTCCCACCAAAAGATATTTAAAGCATGTCTATAAAATTAATTACAATTTTAAAGTGAGCAGCACCCAGAAGTAAACCACACTGAAAGCTTCCTGGTTTTCTTTGGTCAGACCACAAATCTGATACGACTTCATTACTCTGGGGCTTGGCATAGGTTAGTTGTTTGCTGTTTAACCCTTCCTTTTTTTCCCTGTTGTTACAGCCTTCTCAGTTTGAAAGCTTGTACAACACTAGTCTTATTCTCACAGATACTATTAAAAAATCAAGGGGAAAAATAATGTTTCACAATCATAGTCAGACCTTGGATAGAAAACTTCCTTCTCGTGATACTTAAGCTCAAGATTTTCCATTAAAGAAATTCTTCTGTTACTTTAGTGGGAAAGAAAATCACCATGTTCCTCTTAGTTGTATATATCTACCTACTTGCACAATTTGAACAAAACAGACTCTTTTTCTTTAAATTAAGGTATCATTGATAAACAATCTTATGAAGGTTTCACAAGAGCACATTGTGGTTTCAACATTCACTCATACTATCAATTCACTCATACTATCACCCTCCAACCCCACTGCAGTCACTGTCCATCAGCGTAGTAAGACACTACAGAGTCATTACTTGTCTTCTCCGTGCTGTACTGCCTTCCCCATGACCCACCTATATTGTGAGTGCTAATTATAGTGCCCTTTAATCCCCTTCTCCCTCCCTCCCCACCCACGATCCCCAATCCCTTCCCTTTGGTAACCCTAGTCCCTTTGTGGAGAAAACAGACTCTATTTTAACACCAGGTCATTTCATTTATGTAAGTAACAGTTGCAATTTTTTTAGGTAAATTTTTATTTACTAAGTAATAGCTCAACTGCAATAGTGGCAACTATTCCAGCTTTCTCCAAGACTTTAAGGGGGATAGGAGGACGTCAGTGTGCACACTTAGATAAGCTGACAGTATTTGTAGACACTGGGCACCATTTCTGTGGAATGACTTGGGTAAACACCTATTGTCTATCTGCCATTTCTTCATCTGCCATCAGGTGATGTTTTGTCAGTATTAAGTGATTAAGAAACAACTGGAACACGTTTATCCTGCTTTCACTTGAGTGAAACATTGTGGGATGTAGTTAATTCTTGGTATAAGTATTAATCTTGTTAAAAAAAATTTTCAGGGCATTCCTTTTTGTCATTAGCTAGTGATACGGAGTACTATAGTTTTCTTGGCAAAAATATTTGAATATTTAAAAGTTTTTTAAAGAATGGAGTCTGTTACACAAAGTCAGAAGAGAATTCTAAATTTCATTGTTCCATTCCTAACTTGGAGGAATTTTATTAACCAAGGGCAGTATTTAAGAGCAGTGCTAAGCCAACTAAACCAAGAGTTTGTCTTTCTAGCTAGACATTTCTTGACCCTTCACAGAATAAAGGTACATAACTATGGCTTAGTACCTCAATTGGTGTAAAATGCAGAAAAGGATATATATTTGATTTTGTAGTATTGGAGCAAAGAGCGTGAACTAGTTCCTTGACAAGAGTGTTTGGTCATACATGCATCTGCACACTGACTCAACCATTCAATATCTGGCAATATATATATTGAGGGAAATAATTTCAACTATAGGTTCTGCCTTTGTGTAGTAAATGAGTGTTGTTACTTGTAGGCTTGAGGGATATACCTTATAAAATATATCTCATCTTACTAAGTTTTGTTAAAACTTGAGTTCACAGAAAAATTAACCTGTGATTTAAAGCCAGAGTTTTTCTGTTTCTGAACCCAAATTATTTTATCTCAAAACTGCTTATGTAGTTCATGTCTGTTATCATTACCGCAAGAAGGGTTGTTGTCCCTTCCCTTGCCTCATAACTTTTCTTTGACCTTTGAAAGATTAGTTAACTTTCAGGTTTTTGCTCATGATGCTAAAGAGTAAACCCTTATGAAGTAGTTTCTACCTAGTTCAGTATCGTAAGGAAAAGACAATTGTAATAACAGTATCAGTCAGTTACTAGTACCCTACTTTTATGGGGTCCATCACAGACTATATTTACAGTTGAGATTGTCATTAAAAGAAATTGGAGCAAAATGTCTTAGACAAGGAACAGAGTAAATATACTTATTTTCTGCTTCAGAGATCTGATAAAATACTGACTGGCCAGTAAAATTATTTTATATATACTAAGTGCATGAAAAGAAATATAATTTTCTGCCATCTATATACACAGTTATCAAAGGTAATTTTAATATTTACTCACTTCACTAAATTAAAAACAAAATAAATGTTGCCTGAAGTACTATGATAAATGAAGTTCTTGGTATTCTTATGTTTTAGAGTTTGTTATAAAATTGCATGGAATCCAATGGTTTGACCCAAGTATAGAGGTACCTGTCACCTTATGATCTGAGTTTTTGTTTCCTCTTCTTTTCTATTCTAGCCTTTTCATGTAAGCATAAGCTATACCAAATGCCATATGTTAAAAATTATATGTCTTGTTTCTTTTCTTTACAGTCTAAAAAACTCCAAATCAAAAAGCAGTTCCAGGACACCTGTAAAATCCAAACCAGACAGTACAAAGCTTTAAGAAAACACTTACAGGAATCTACACCAAAGAGTGAGCGCAAAGCTGTTCTGAAACGGCTTAAGGAGGAGCAGACCCGGAAGTTAGCCATCTTAGCTGAGCAGTGTGACCACAGCAATTGTGAAATGCTTTCCACTCAAGCCGTAAGTTTATTTTACTTAGGCAAAACAAATATAGTGCCCCTTTCCTTCCACCACATTAATAAAATCCCAACAATTAAAATATTAAGGTGGAAATGAAAATTCTGCGGCATCTTGGGAAATAGTGCTGCTGGTCCATATTCTTCTTGTTCTCAGCATTGCTTGGAAATATGCATGATGTATATATAATCCTCTTTGATACACTTGGACATGAGGTTCTACATAGGCTCTCTGCTGGTGCCTTGCAGGGGTTTAGTACAGATACCAGCAGCATATCAAGATTGGAGAAGCAGCTTTGTTAAGCAGTGTTTGAAAAGTAGTACTTGATTGGGAATCCAGGTGGTTCCATTTGAGTGCAGATACAAAATATCTGCTATGTTAAGTTTACGGATATTTTCTTAATTGGCCAGATAGTAAATATTTTAGGCTTTGTGGGCCAGGAGGAAAAATTGGGGTTATTATGTGGGTATTTACATTGCCATTTAAAATATGTCCATTTCAGATTGTAAAAACCATTCCTAATTAGTGGGCTGTTGAAAAACAAAAACAAAAATCAGGTAGCTGTTCAGATTTGGCCCATAAGCTGTAGCATGCTTGTCCCTGTTCTATAGTTATTTCCACTGGAGAGAAAAGATTCAGAGTCTTATATCAATCAGAATCTATATTTTTCTTTAAAAAAATAATGATTATTTAGGCATCATCCAAGTAGCTTATGATAGCTTTATCCTTATAATGCCATCATTGGTACTATGTTTTCCTTTTTTCGGAGATGTTTACTCCAAGATGTAAGCGAGAACAGCTGTGCCCTATAGAAGAGTAGTCTGTCTTAACTTACACCTCCTCCTTTCCAGACGTCATGAAAAGATAGCTCATAGCTCATAGGAGGATATATCTGTTTTCTTTCTCTCTTTCAGCTGCATTTGGATGAAGCACAGGAGGCAGAGTGCCAGGTTTTGAAAATGCAGCTGCAGCAGAAACTGGAGCTGCTGAATGCATATCACAGCAAAATCAAGCTGCAGGCTGAGGCACAAGATGATCGAGAGCTTCGGGAGCTTGAACAGAGGGTCTCCTACCGCAGGGCACTCATACAACAACAGGTATAAGTAATAGAAAAAAGTAATTGTGGGGAGGTGGAGTCAAGATGGCGGCATGAGTAGAGCAGTGGAAATCTCCTCCCAAAACCATATATATATATATATATATATATATATATATATACACATACATATTTGGTATCATTAATCTACAATTACATGAAGAACATTATGTTTACTAGGATCCCCCCTTCACCAAGTCCCCCCCACAGGCACCTTCACAGTCACTGTCCATCAGCGTAGTAAGATGCTGTAAAATCACTACTTGTCTTCTCTGTGTTGTAGAGCCTGCCCTGTACCCCCCCATATTATACATACTAATTGTAATGCTCCCTTTCTTTTCCCCACCCTTACCCTCCCTTGCCAGCCATCCTCCCCAGTCCCTTTCCCTTTGGTAACTGTTAGTCCATTCTTGGGTTCTGTGATTCTGCTGTTTTGTTCCTTCAGTTTTTCTTTGTTCTTATACTCCACATATGAGTGAAATCATTTGGTACTTGTATTTCTCTGCCTGGCTTATTTCACTGAGCATAATACCCTCTAGCTCCACCCATGTTGTTGCAAATGGTAGGATTTGTTTTCTTCCTATGGCTGAATAATATTCCATTGTGTATATGTACCACCTCTTCTTTATCCATTCATCTACTGATGGACACTTAGGTTGCTTCCATTTCCTGGTTGTTGTAAATAGTGCTGCGATAACATAGGGGTGCATCTGTCTTTTTCAAACTGGGCTGCTGCATTCTTAGGGTAAATTCCTAGGAGTGGAACTGCTGGGTCAAACAGTATTTCTATTTTAAGCATTTCGAGGAACCCTCCATACTGCCTTCCACAATGCTTGAACTAATTTAAATTCCCACCAGCAGTGTAGGAGGGTTCCCCTTACTCCGCAACCTCGCCAACATTTGTTGTTGTTTGTCTTTTGGATGGTGATATTCCTTACTGGTGTGAGGTGATATCTCATTGTGGTTTTAATTTGCATTTCTCTGATGATAAGCAATGTGGAACATCTTTTCATGTGTCTGTTGGCCATCTGAATTTCTTCTTTAGAGAACTGTTTATTCAGCTCCTCTGCCCATTTTTAATTGGATTATTTGCTTTTTTTTGTTGAGGCATGTGAGCTCTTTATATTTGGATGTCAACCCTTTATCGGATCTCTCATTTATGAATATATTCTCCCATACTGTAGGGTACCTTTTCAATCTATTGATGGTGTCCTTTGCTGTACAGAAGCTTTTCAGCTTGATATAGTCCCACCTGTTCAGTTTTGCTTTTGTTTCCCTTGCCTGGGGAGATATGTTCATAAAGAAGTCGCTCATGTTTCTGTCCAAGAGATTTTTGCCTATGTTTTTTTCTGAGAGTTTTATAGTTTCATGACTTAAATTCAGATCTTTGATCCACTTCAAATTTACTTTTGTGTATGGGGTTAGACAATGATCCAGTTTCATTCTCTTATATGTACCTGTCCAGTTTTGCCAACACCAGCTGTTGAAGAGACTGTCATTTCCCCATTGTATGTCCATGGCTCCTTTATTATATATTAATTGACCATATATGTTTGGGTTAATGTTTGGAGTCTCTATTCTGTTCCACTGGTCTGTGGCTCTGTTCTTGTGCCGGTACCAAATTGTCTTGATTACTGTGGCTTTGTAGTAGAGCTTGAAGTTGGGGAGCAAGATACCCCCGACTTTACTTTTCCTTCTCAGGATTGCTTTGGCTATTTGGGGTATTTGGTAGTTCCATATGAATTTTTGAACTATTTGTTCCAGCCAAAACCATATATATTATTGAAAATACAACAAATACAACTATTCCTAAAAGAGAGACCAGAAGACACAGGGCAAAAGCCAGACTACATCCACAACCTGCGAGAACCCAGTGTCTCACAAAGGGAGTGAGATACACGCTACAGCCATGTGCGACCCGAGCGCCCCTCACCCCAGCTCCTGGCAAGAGGAGAGGAGTCAGAGCGGGGAGGGAGAGGGAGCCCAGGACTGCTAAATAGCCAGCCCCAGCCATCTGCACCGCAGCACAGACACACAGTGTGTGGTGTGCTGGATGCTAGGGAAACAGGACAGGAAGACCTGTGAGTGGGTCCCCACTGCTGGCACCCCTGGGACAAAGAAAAGCGAGTGCCCTTTGAAAATCTTAAAGGGACAGGGGCTTCACAGCTGGATGGAAGCGCCCCAGCACAATCGGCCCAGTAACTGGGAATCCCAGGGAACTCCGGGTGCCCCAACCACCTGCGCAGCACGGAGGCCCCTCATTGTGATAAACAGCCTCCGGCCCGTTCCCCCTCTGGCGCAACTCCACCATAGAGGCAGTGGCCATGCCCAGAGCAACTGGGAAGAGCTTCATCCACAGCAGCTCAGCAAGAATCAGACACCCTGTCTTCGAGCAGCTGCCCAGCACAAGCCACTAGGGGTCACTGTTCTCCCAGGAGAGGAAGGCCACAAAACAGCAAGAAGGGACGTTCTCCCAGCCATCACATGCACCAGCTCCACACAACTACCTCTATCGCCATGAAAAAGCAGAAGAATTTGATCCAGACCAAACTAACAGAGACAACCCCTGAGAAGGAGTAAACCTAACCAATCTTCCTGAAAAAGAATTCAAAATAAAGGTCATAACCATGCAGATGGATCTTCAGAGAAATATGCAAGAGCTAAGGGATAAAGTCTGGAGGGAGATTACAGAAATGAAACAATCTCTGGAAGGACTTAAGAGCAGATGACGTGCAAGAGGCCATTAATGGAATAGAAATCAGAGAACAGGAATGCAGAGAAGCTGACACAGAGAGAGATAAAAGGATCTCCAGGAATGAAAGAATATTAAGAGAACTGTGTGACCAACCAAAAGGAACAATATCCACATTATAGGGGTACCAGAAGAAGAAGAAGAGAGAAAAAGGGATAGAAAGTGTCTTTGAAGAAATAATTGCTAAAAACTTCCCCAAACTGGGATAGGAAATAGTTGCTCAGACTACAGAAGCACACTGAACTCCCAATAGAAGGGACCCAAAGAGGACAACACCAAGACACATAATAATTAAAATGGCAAAGATCAAG
Organism: Manis pentadactyla; assembly: GCF_030020395.1. Taxonomy (NCBI): domain Eukaryota; kingdom Metazoa; phylum Chordata; class Mammalia; order Pholidota; family Manidae; genus Manis; species Manis pentadactyla. The sequence continues at coordinate 147,074,106 of NC_080022.1, forward strand.
GACAAGGACAGAGTTTTAAAGGCAGCTAGAGAGAGGAAAAAGGTCACCTACAAAGGAAAACCCATCAGGCTATCATCAGACTTCTCAACAGAAACCTTACAGGCCAGAAGAGAATGGCATGATATATTTAATGCAATGAAACAGAAGGGCCTTGAACCAAGAATACTGTGTATCCAGCACAATTATCATTTAAATATGAAGGAGGGATTAAACAATTCCCAGACAAGCAAAAGTGGAGTGCATTTGCCTCCCACAAACCACCTCTACAGGTATTTTAGAGGGACTGCTCTAGGTGGGAGCACTCCTAAGACTAAATAGATGTCACCAGAGGAAACACAAAAGAGCACAGAATAAAACAACCAACATATAAAGAATGGAGGAGGAGGAATAAGAAGGGAGAGAAATAAAGAATCACCAGACAGTGTTTATAACAGCTCAATAAGCGAGTTAAGTTAGACAGTAAGATACCAAAGAAGCTAACCTTGAACCTTTAGTAACCATGAATGTAAAGCCAGCAATGGCAATAAGTACATATCTTTCAATAATCACCCTACATGTAAATGGACTGTATGCACCAATCAAAAGACACAGAGTAATAGAATGGATAAAAAAGCAAGACCCATCTATATGCTGCTTACAAGAGGCGCACCTCAGACCCAAAGACATGCACAGACTAAATGTCAAGGGATGGAAAAAGATATTTCATGCAAACAACAGGGGGAAAAAAGCAGGTGTTGCAGTACTAGTATCAGACAAAACAGATTTCAAAACAAAGAAAGTAACAAGAGATAAAGAAGGACATTACATAATGATAAAGGGCTCAGTCCAACAAGAGGATATAACCATTCTAAATATATATGCACCCAACACAGGAGCACCAACATATGTGAAACAAATACTAACAGAACTAAAGGAGGAAATAGAATGCAATGCATTCATTTTAGGAGACTTCAACACGCCACTCACTCCAAAGGATGGATCCACCGGACAGAAAATAGGTAAGGACACAGAGGCACTGAACAACACACTAGAACAGATGGACCTAATAGACATCTGTAGAACTCTACATCCAAAAGCAACAGGATACACATTCTTCTCAAGGGCACATGGAACATTCTCCAGAATAGACTACACACTAGGCCGCAAAAAGTGCCTCAGTAAATTCAAAAAGATTGAAATTCTACCAACCAACTTCCCAGACCACAAAGGTATAAAACTAGAAATAAATTGTACAAAGAAAACAAAAAGGCTCACAAACACATGAAGGCTTAACAACATGCTCCTAAATAATCAATGGGTCAATGAACAAATTAAAATAGAGATCAAGGAATATATGGAAACAAATGACAACAACAACACAAAGCCCCAACTTCTGTGGGACACAGCGAAGGAAAGTATATAGCAATCCAGGCATACTTAAGGAAGGAAAAACAATCCCAAATGAATAGTCTAATTTCACAATTATTGAAATTGGAAAAAGAAGAACAAATGAGGCCTAAAGTCAGTAAAAGGAGGGACATAATAAAGATCAGAGAAGACATAAATAAAATTGAGAAGAATTAAACAATAGAAAAAATCAATGAAACCAAGAGCTGGTTCTTTGAGAAAATAAACAAAATAGATAAGCCTCTAGCCAAACTTATTAAGAGAAAAAGAGAATCAACACACATCAACAGAATCAGAAATGAGAAAGGAGAAATCACGACAGACACCACAGAAATACAAAGAATTATTAGAGAATACTATGAAAACCTATATGCTAACATATGGATTCCTAGAAGAAATGGACAACTTCTGAGAAAAATACAAACTTCCAAGACTGACAAAGGAAGAAACACAAAATTTAAACAAACCAATTACGAGCAAATAAATTGAAGCAGTAATCAAAAAACTTTTGTTCTTACCTAAATAAATTGGAGAAAAAGTTGGATAGTAAAGGAAAAAACTTTAGTAATTGCTTGGGAGAGACAAGGAATAAGGATTAGGAATATACTTTATTCATTCATCCTTGGTCTGGCACTGTACAGATTGGTAGATTACTAGAAAACAAGGTAAAACCAGTTTTACACAGATGAAGAGTTAGGCTGAAAATATTATTTCTAGATGTATCTTTATTTTTTTTACTTATTCTGTCATATACATTAGAACAAGAATCCCTAAATTCACTTGTATCTTTTAAGGTACTGAGGCTCTATGTCTGTGTGTGTGTGGAGAAAGAATAATGGGCAGAAGATTTAGAGAAAGAAAGAGAGGAAAGACATTTGTTTTGAGTAGTAGTAGAATATCAGTTGTATCCAGGATTGAATGTTATGTTCCAGAATTCCTGAGCCATAAGTTCTCAGCAGCTGGTATGGTCTTAGGTGCATTGGTCCCTTGTAAGTTACCATGTGCCTAAGGGTTTTGTCTATTAAAAATTGTCATTGCTTCTGGACTATTAATTGGCCCATAGATTTTCCTCTGTTTTCTACAGTTCTTGTGATAAAAGTAGAATACCTCATTTATATTAAGAAAATATGGTCTTAAGGTGTTGCTATTTCGCTGGCTCAGCTGTCTTTATTACTGGCTCCTTTGACAGTTACTTGCCTCTAAAATTGATCTCAATTATGTTTCTCGTTCAAGATGGGCAGATTGAAACACATATAAATTTTTAGAAAAATGTAGTTGTCCCATGTACAGAATTCATAAATCTGCCTGATTTCAACTTGCATATTTGAAATTTAATCTAAAGTTCCATCTCTTATGCTTCAAAATTATCACTAAAAGAAAAACCTATACTATTTCAGTAACAGTGTTAAGAGAGAAATATTGGTAGTTTTATTTGTATTTGTAGCTCCACCTAGTGGCTCAGTTAAAGAGTGCTAATAAGTATCTTAGGTGTAGTCTTATTTCAATATATGAACTAAGGCCTTCATGTTCTACAAAACCAGGTAAAATGTTGGCATAGGGCTGATAGCATTGCCAGAAGTGCAGTGGAACTCTCATACATTGTTAGTGCATTTTGGAAAGCAATTTGGAAGTATGTATTGATCTTTGAAAATGTTAAGCAAAGAATTTAGAGAAAAGAAATCCTGAATACAGTAAAAGCAATATGCATAAATATGTTAATTATGGCATCATTTATAATGGTTTAAAACACCTAACCATCTAAAATAATTAAGTGCTCATGACCAAGCCACTTAAAATCTTACTCAGACATTTAAATGATGGCTACAAAGATAGCAATAATGGGGAAAATGCTTATGAGGTGTTGAATAAAATAAAGACAAATCACACTTAAAGTGAATTGAACTAATGCTTATAGTGGCTATATTAATATAGGAGACTGGTTGTGATGGTTTACATTATTTTGATAATGGACATGCATAAGGTCATTTAGTATTAAAAATAATAAAAGAAACAGTGGAATAAATCTACAGTGCTTTGAGTTGCTACTTGATTTTTAGGGCTCATGTTTACATTTCAAGTGAAGTGCATGAATATAAAGCAGTTTGGGGTCAGCCAGTTGGTTACTCCCAAGGCCGTGATACACCCATGGTATGATTTGTAAACATTGTAACATCTATATTTTCTGTACTTTGTGCTTACTGATTGTACAGATAAGAAACAGTCATCTGAAAATAGAGGTGGAACCAGAGAGAATGTTAGTTGTTTCTAGATGAATAATAATTCTGTTTGAAGATTGCTTTGAGCCTCCAAATGAACCAAGAACTGTCCTCCAGGTCACCAGCAGAGTAAGCCTCAGTTGAGGCTCACATGAGGTCTTACTGCAACTTTTCTTGTGCTTCATTTACATTAAATTTCAGCAAAATGACAACATAACTATAAACGTTAAAATTCTATGTGAATTTCATACATGCATAAAAAGTGGCAGTATTTCCAAGTATAAATAGGCTTTTCTTTGTTTTATCATTTCCTTTAATTTTTCCTGAATATTTCACTTAGTATCAATAACATGGTTGGTAGTTTTTAAATAAGAACTGACAATTGGAATATCTTATAGGACATTTCAAACTGAAAGTATTCACACAAAAATATCACATTTGATTTCAGAAAAGATAGGTTAGGAGAGAAGTCTCAGAAGTCTTATATTCAGTGAAACCACCCTTCTTAATTAGTTTTAATTTTTATTGAAAAATATTCTGAGTTTCTTAAATGACAAAACTAATTCAAAAACAAAATTGAAGCTGTGCTTACTGAATAAAAGTGGATAAGCATTAATGTGTTTAACATTTTTATCATGAGTTTCCTTCAAATAATATACAAGGCATTCAAATTAGTTAAATCCTCAGTACAAGCCTATCATTTATTAGGTCCTTTGAATTAAATGTTCTTAATAAATGGAGTTTTGAAAATTTAAAATAGAAAAGAAAGAAAAATATTTAAAAGAAAAATTTGAAGTTATTTGAATCCTTGCAGATATATTAATTTAATTCTATATGAGTTGGGTATTTTATATGTAGATATTAAAGAGTAGAAAAGTTATTTTACAAATACACATTTTTTTTAATTTGGCAATTATAGAGAAACAAATAGAAATTAAAATGTCTTTAATCCCACCACTCAGAAGTCACCACAGACAATTTAATACCTTTCCCTTAATAGAAGCATTGTGTCTAATCTAAGTTCTCTTTCAACCTTCATTACGAAATGCCCTCTTTAAACCTTTGTAACACGTTAGCACTTAGAGTTTAATAATTTTCAAATTCACCCTACCAAAGTCCTATTTGTAATTCCCCACACACATTTTATCATTTTGCATGCCTTTGCCCATGTTCCCTCTGCTGAAAATATCTTTCCCTTCCCTTGTCTTCTGGTAAACTTGTGCTTTTCCTTCAGAATCCAGTCTCTGTCACCCTCTCTGAGAAGACTTCTTTGCCCTACTCTTCTTCCCCTATACAGTGAATTACTCCATCCCTTTGTATTTCTGCTTCACCTTATAAATCTGTTATTACTTCTGATCACATTATGTGGTGGTTTTTTATTTGCATGTGTTTCCATGCTAAATTGTGTTTTTTATAAAGGGCACTTTAAAAAATGACATATAAGAGGGGACGTGATAATATGGGTGAATTTTGTCACCACAATGTTGCTCATGTGAAACCTTCATAAGATTGTATATCAGTGATAACTTAGTAAAAAAAAAATACACAAAAATTAAACATATCCGTTGAGCTAGATTTCTGTAGAGAACAATGACTATTGGTTTAAGTCCTCAAATATCTTGAAACCTAATTGAATATTTATTTAAAATACTCTTTATTTCCTATTTTTAAAAATCTTTGTGTCATGGAAATTTTCAAACATACACAAAAATATTAGTGAAATTATTAAGAATTAGTACAATGAAGTCCCCAAATACTCATTACCCAACTTCAACAGTTACCAGTATCTTGCTAATATTTCATGTGTTTCCCCACTCCACATGCAGCTTTTTAGGGGAGCAGAATATGGGGCAGAGTATCTGGAATATTTTAAAGCAAATCCCAGCATAGAATCATTTCACTCCAAACACAGATAAGGAAATAAGGACTCTTTTACTTTAACATAGTCATAATTCCACTGTGTTAACTAACAAAATTATAATAAATGTTTAAGATTACCTAATACTCAGTCCATACTTAAATTTTCCTTTGTATCTAAAAAATGTCTTCTTGGTTTATTTAGACTGGGGCCCAAACACGGTCTAGACATTGCATTTGATTGTCTTTTAAGCCTTTCGGTCTCCCCTGCCCTTTCTTGTATTATTGTGGACTGGGTCATTTGCTCTGTAGGAATTCTCACCTTTGGATTTGGCTGATTCCAACCTCATGGTGTCATTCAATGCATTCCTCTTCACTTTATATTTCCTGTAAACTGGTAATTAGATCGAGGGGCATGATTATATTAAAAAATTTTTTTCCTTTTAAAAATTTTTGTGAGGAATTTTCATAAGGGTTACTGTGTTACACTTCCTTTTGCATCACATCAAAAGATGTATAATGTCTAGTTGTCCCACTTTGAAGTGATATTTGATGAGTGGGTTCAGGTATTCTCATTCATTAACAAGTTCTCCATCAGCTTCTTCCCATTGTCATTGACTTTATTATGTATTTTTTCACATTAAAAAAATTTATAGTCAGCTGTATGTATTTGTAAGCCTGTGAGTTGTCCAGAACTGATTGTGATGGCTACCCAACCACTAATTTCTAAGTACATAGAGTGTCCTAACTTTCTAATGGAAACTTTATAGTTTTTGTTTGTTCAGTGCCTTCACTTACACTCTTAATCCCTTAATGCTCTGATCTGTGTGGAATATGGTATCAGATGAGGTTCCATTTTTATTCTTTTCCAGGTGGTTGGCCACTTGTGCCTGTGTTGTTTTTCCCATTAAATTAATTAGTGCTTTTGTTCTGCATTAAAAACTTACAAGCTTCATTCTGTTTCTGTTTTACTAATTGCTGGTTCCTACACCAATACCATATTTATTTTATTAGAGTGACATGATGGTATGTCTAATAAGGCTAGATTTTCCTTATACATTTTCTTTTTCATTGTTTTTACCTAGTGGATTTAGTAGCCATTGATGATAATTGCCTTCATTTATTATTTTAATAGAGGTTAAGACCTTTGCTTTTAAGAACTTGTTTTTATATATTTTAGCAATATAAGTTATATATGATTCCTACAGTACATCTCTTTGATTTTTAAATGTACATCCTTTAAAATAGCCTGAGTGAACATTTTATGATTCACTTTAAACCACAATAATTATTGCTTCTGTAGTTTATAGATTTTTTAAAATAAATGAGCTTTCTTTTTGCTTCCCCCCCCAAACCACAACAGATAGAAGAAGAGGTACTGACGTTTCAGAATGAATCTACGGAACGAATACAAAGCCTGCTGGAGCGTCGAGCAACACAATTAAACGCTTTCAAGTCTGAAAGCGAAAGACTAGGTTTTAGTAACCTTTCCTCTGACGCATTCAGCCACAGCTCCTCCAGAGCTTCTGATTTGCCTCACAGTCCAACTGGGGGTCCAGGATCTCACTCGGGGCATCCCATAGGTGGCCCACCACAAGCCTGCGGCCATCCAATGCAAGGTGGGTCCCTAGTCATGGAGGTCACCATTCCACGCCAATGCCTTGGGTACCCCGAGGTAGCAGTATGGGAGTTGGCAATGGCCCTCAGGCTCTGAGGCGGACAGCTGCCCGGCTAAGGACCGAACAGGGCATGAGCAGAAGCACGAGCGTCACTTCACAAACATCCAGTGGGTCACACATGTCTTACACGTAACTTAATAACTGAGAATGGCAATTCCGCTGAGCTGGCCGCCACTACAGACATCATCCCAGCAGCCTCCTCACTTGGCTACTACCGTGTGGAAGCTGAGTGCATGTGGTATATTTTACTCATTTTTGTAAAGCGTTTTGTTTTGTGTTTACTAATTGGGATGTCATAGTATTTAGCTGTTGGGTTTTGTGTTTTTTGTTTTTAACTTTTGGGGAAATTTTATGAAAAGGGGAATTGGTGTGTATGTGTATTTATCAAATACGCAGACACACACACACACACATAATGCACATAGGAAAAAGAAACTGGTTAGATAGGGTATTTTCTGAAAACTGCAAAAACAGAATTCAGCAGTGGCCTGAGTCATCATCACCTTTGGGCAACTCTATCCTAAGAAATTTGTGAAAAGATCTAAAGCCTTTCTCCGTATACCCCACCCAGGTTCTTATGAGCCACTCACAGCAGGCAGCATGTGCCAGAACAAGTTATTATGGAAACACACCTGTATCCCCTCACCAATGTATTTTGTTTATTAAATAAATGTATTTTGTCTGACTTTTGTTTATTAAATTGGCCTCATTTGAAGTAGGAAAAAAAGTAGAAATCCATGAACACTAAAGGGTTGCATTGACTTTTTCAGAGAGAAGACAACCTAATTCTTTTTCTCAATGCTGCAAGTTTGTCAGGGACTTTTTTTTTTTGGTCCATTCAATTGTGCCTTCTTTGAGGCATGGTGAGATCGAGGTGCTTCAGGGGGTCACACGTTTTGTGGGAATTGCTTCACAGCACTGATCTGGGTCATCTTCAGCCCCATCAATACTAGTTGTGAGACCTTAAGCACAGCTTCTCTGACCATGATTCAAAAGAAATAGGAAAACAGGTGGTTTCTGGCTGGAACAAATGAACCAGTGTGAGACTCATCAGCCATATTATGGTTCTCAGAGTGTGTGTGTCTGTGTGTGGGGAGTGTACAGTGGGCAGCCCAGGGCCCAGCCTGAGAGCCTCAGAGATGCCCATCTTGCAGGCCCTTCCCAACTTTGCAATGGAATTAATAACTGGGACGTCTGGCTTTGTAAGAACTGGAGAATAGATTCGGATCAGAAAGTAGATGCCATTTCATCATAGAAGTCTTTAATAGACTCGGAGAACAGGATCTAGCTACTTTGACTGTTTCATTATATTCTAACAGACCAAATTAAGGTCTATTCACAGTCTCAGTCTTTTCATAGGGAACAACTCATGAAATAACTTTCCCAAGGTCATGAGTCAGATGAAGTAGAAACTAGAAGCCACATCTCCAAACTACCTCAGTGCTCTATCCCCCACACAAGTTACTAATTGCCCTCTGGAAAATATCTCTACATAGATACCATTGATAATCAGGGAATTTTGAGCTTGCTGGCAAATTATTAGCCCAGAGCAGGAGGCCAGGTTGTTGATTAAACAGAGCCGCTACTGGTTAATGTTGGGCACAGAGGCTAGATCTACAAAGCAGCACCTAGAGGATGGAGGGTGGACAGGGGGCTCTGCCAGCTCCACAGGTGGGCGAGCATGGCTCAGCACACAGAGCTTCAGAGGACAGACAGAACATTTCTTTCTGGGCATTCAAAAAATAATGACATGCCATCACTGCAGGGAAACTGTAATTTATATATTATTCAGAGGCGAACGAGTTGGAGATTTTTGTTCAGCCACACTAGTGATAAACACTAGGGCAAGGTACTCTCTGATTACACAGGATGGCTGAAAGGCTAGAGATGTTTATTTTTTCATGCATTGGTGTCTTTTATTCTTTGTTTTCATGAAATTCCACTTTTCAAACTTTTAGCTCTTCCTGGACACTTTAATGCAAGATTATTGGCTATTTTAAATTATTTTCTCATCACTTTAGCAGAGTTATTTTAATTAAAATCTTTATGTCATCTCCCAACTCCCAGGATCTGGATCAGGTCTGTGATCTGATCTTCAAGCCCATAAACCAACCAGACAATTTTAAACCCACTGAGCTCAACAGCATTATTTCAGTTCACCAGCTCTCAGATGAGAAGAGACTTTATATCTAATCTAGGCCACCTTATTTCCCCACACATGTCCTTCCATGATCTGTGCCAAGTGGCACAGAGAGATGACAAATCTCAAAGCAAGGATCTGGTGATATGTTTTTCATACTACAATCTTTGGCCAAGTCACCCTGGAAACCTATGTATAAGTACATAAAATACTAAATTTTTGAGAGAGTTAAATGATCACTTAGCAGCCTTAGTGTGGATAAAATGAGAGTTCCTGTGGCGAGGATTCTCACCTGGCATTGGTTGACTAGCTCACTGCACACCTGTGGGCAATACATGGCTGTTGACTCTATATGAAGAACCCTGCCCAGTGTTCTTGGTGTGACACGGTGGCAGGGCTGCAAGGCTGCAGGAGAGCAGAGCAGAGGCTGGAGTGGTGACAGCACTGAGGACAGAGGCCCAGAGGACGGCTGTGTGGACAGACAGGCCCAGAGGATGGCTGTGCAGGCTGAGAGGCCCAGAGGCAGAGATCGACTTGCTGCATGCAGACTCACTCTGAGTGAACAGGACTTTAGGGACTGACCTGCCACCTGGGAATAAAGTTGGGAATAACCCTTTCACCCCAAGAACGTATTGCTGTCAATCTCTTTGGTCACATTGAATCCATAGTGAACTTGCCCAGGACTGAAACCCATTGGCAAGACACTTAGGTATCAGAAATCAGAACTCAGCAGAACTCAAAGAAGCCTGCAGAGGCAGCTGTCTGCTTCCTGCATTCTGATCCATTGGTGTAGACAGAGGACCCAGTCTCTACTTCAGAAGTAATGCCTCCTTTAATTACATCACTGGAGTGTCCCCCTCACCGCCTGGAGGTGTTTATGAGTAATGAGGAGACCAAGAGGTGGCAAATGAGGCCTGAGAGGATCGCTGAAGACTCACTACCTGGAAAACTCCAAGTCAGTGGTACTTTGGGTTTGTCTGTTCCTTGCTTCCTCAAACTTGTAGCTTACTCTGGTCAAGGAGGGACTCACATTCTCTCAGAAAAGTGTAGCTGGGGTTTCTCTAACTGGTGTCATGTGATTTGCTATTAACCAAAGCAGAGCCAATTCAGGTGATTCCTTCACTGCTAGACTAAAGGACATGGTCACCCAAACCTGCTTGAATAGGAACTGTACTTTCTTGGCCAAAGGGGACTGAAAAAGTAGTGATGCCATCAAGTAGTGATGAGGAGATGAGAAAGAAGCAGCTTCCTGAGATAGCCTGTGAGCCCAAAGGCCATGGAGGAGAAATAGTTGAGGGCTTAGGTGTTAGTGCTGTGGGTCCAAGGGAATTAGTGGAACCTGGATGAGGGCTGTTCTGCTGTTCTGAGAGCTTCAAGACTATACCCGAAAAGGTATATGTCTGTGTACCCACCCCCTGCAAGCTTGCTTTTCTATGAAAAAGGAAAGGAAACCAACCATAATTTCTCCAAAAGCTATTATCTTAAAGAATCACAGTCCCATAGTATCTGGCCTAGAGGCATGATCCAGATTTAGTCCTTAGGGGCCCTTTCAGCAGGGTGGGGAGGGGGGAGGTGAGGGGTGTTAAAACACCACGGGCTGCTTCCACTTTGCTGGCAGTTCTGCATAATCCTGTGGTCCTGCACATGGGACAGGAGACCCTAATTAATGAAATCCGCACTGCACCAGGTGCTGGGGGAGGGGGGCCGGGTGTCAGACATTCTTCCTCATCAAGCCTTATGCAGAGGCTGTTACCCAGCAGTAGAATGGCTTCTTTGGATTTCATTTTTTTGTTATTTCTCCTGCTCAGAAATGGTGAAAGAATGTTAGGTGAGGAATGTGGGGAGGAGGAGCTAGGTAATTTTTCCAGGACAGAATAACATGCCTAAGACAACTGAGTGTTATTTGCATTTCAATTTAGATTCTTGGATAGTTCATTTTCTTTTCATTTGCTCTATAAGAACAAGGCTAGGCTAAGATTATCCAAACCTCAAATTGTAACCCCAGGAACTCCCCATACCAAGCCTTAGGATATGGCTTTTGGTAAACATCTCGCCTCTTTAAACTGCTTCGTTGTTGTTTGCGAGGCCAGGATGGAGCTTCCTGTCAAAGCAGCTGCCCTCTTTCTCAATGACAAATTTAAATTTCATGGCAAAGCTCTTAGATGTCCAATTGTAGTGTTTAACGGCCTGACCCAAACCGGGGATATTGGTCTATAATTTTCTTTTTTTGTGGTGTCTTTACCTGGTTTTGGTATTAGAGTGATGCTGGCCTCAGAGAATGAGTTTGGGAGTATTCCCTCCTCTTCTACTTTTTGGAAAACTTTAAGGAGGTTGGGTATTAGGTATTCACTAAATGTTTGATAAAATTCAGCGGTGAAGAGGAGCTTCTCAAGATGGCAGTGTGGGTAGGGTGGTGGAAATCTCCTCCCCAAACCATATATATTTTGAAAATACAGCAAATACAGCTATTTCTAAGAGAGAACCCAAAAGATACAGTACAACAGCCAGGGTACATGTACATCTGCGAGGACTCAGCATCTCATTAAAAGGGTAAGATACAAAGCCATGACCCGGCGGGACCCGAGCACACACCCCCACCCCAGCTCACCCATGGGAGGAAAAGAGTCAGAGTGGGGAGGGAGTGGAAGCACAGGACTGCTTAATGACCAACCCTAGTAATCTGCACTGGGAGCACGGCCACATTGCATGGTGTAATGGATATTAGAGAAACAGAAAAGTAAAATCCGAGACTAAGACTGCAAATAGGTCCCCACAGCCGGCTGCCCTGGGACAAAAGAAAAGCGGGCACTTTAAAAGTCTTAAAGGTGAGCCAGGTGGAGAGGGACAGGTATCAAATGATTTCACTCATCTGGGGAGAATAAGAACAAAGAAAAAAACTGAAGGAACAAAACAGCAGCAAACTCACAGAATCCAAGAATGGACTAACAGTTACCAAAGGGAAAGGGACTGGGGAGGGTGGGTGGGAAGGGAGGGATAAGGGGACAAAGGGGCCTCATGATTAGCACACATAATGGGGGGGTCATGGGGAAGGCAGTATAGCACAGAGAAGACAAGCAGTGATTATATAGCATCTTAATATGCTGGTGGAGAGTGACTGTAATGGGGTATGTGGTGGGAACTTGATAATGGGGGGAATCTAGTAACTACAATGTTGTTCATGTTATTGTATATTAATGATACCAAAAAATTAATTCATTAATTTTTAAAAAATTCTTAAAGGGACAAGGGTTTAACAGGTGGACAAAATCGTCCTGGCACACTCATCCCAGCAGGCTGGGAATTTTAAGGAACTTCAGGTGCCCTAATCCCCTGGGTGGCAATGCAGCTCTGAAGCCCCTCATAGTGATAAGCAGCCTGCCATTGATTGCCCCTTGCCAGCACTGCAAGCAAACTGGCTGACCCGCCATTGCTGCAGAGCAACCGGGGAGCAGCCCTGCCCACAGCAACCACACAGTCTTCTCCCAGCAAGCAGCTAACCAGGCCAGACCCAGAGGCTGCCCTTGTGTGCAGCTTCCTGGCACAGACAGCAGAGAGACAGTGCAGAGCTGGAAGGCACAAAGGGGCTTATTCTCATAGCGAGCACATGCTGCTCAACTGCAACCCCCACTGGTGCCCTAAGCCATCCAAAAGGCCCCAGGGCAGCTCAGAGTATTAACCCAGAAGCTTCCCCCTGCACCCTGTTGACTGACACGGGCAGAGAAATCCAGTGCAAAGTCCAGAAGGCATGTAGGGGCTCTGCTCTGGCAGCAAACACATGCAGATTGCCTGCAACTCCTGCCAGTGCCCTAGGCAATCCCGAGGACCACCCTGCCCATGACAGCTCAGGGGATTAAACCAGAGGCTGCTACCTGTGTGCAGGTAACCTGCACAGGCAGCAGAGATGGGCAAGGCGATCAGCAAGCATAAAGGGACTTTGTGCTCTTAGCTGACACACACACCACATGCCATCAATCAATTCCATCACCAAGGAAAGGCAGAAGTATCTGATTCAGTCCAAAATCACTCAAACACCAGATAGAGGGTGTGGTAAGAATGAACTAACCAATCTTGCTGAAAAAGAATTCAAAATAAAAGTCATGACCATGCTGATGGAGCTGCAGAGAAATATGCAAGAGCTAAGGGATTAATTCCAGAGGGCAGTAAGAGGAATGAAACAAATAATGGAAGGAATTAAGAGCAGACTGGATGAAGTGGAAGAAACTGTTAATGGAATAGAAATCAGAGAACAGGAATACAGAGAAGCTGAGGCAGAGAGAGATAAAAGGATCTCTAGGTATGAAAGGATATTAAGAGAACTGTATAACCAATCCAAATGGAACAATATTCTCATTATAGGGGTACCAGAAGAAGAAGAGAGAGAAAAAGGGATAGAAAGTATCTTTGAAGTAATAATTGCTGAAAACTTCCCAAAGCTGGGGAAGGAAATAATCTCTCAGACCATGGAGGACCACAGATCTCCCAACACAAGGGACCCAAGGAGGACAACACCAAGACATATAATAATTAAAATGGCAAAGATTACAGACAAGAACAGGGTATTAAAAGCAGCCAGAGAGAGAAAAAGATCACCTACAAAGGAAAACCCATCAGGCTATCATCAAGCTTCTCAACAGAAACCTTACAGGCCAGAAGAGAATGGCATGATATATTTAATGAAACAGAAGGGCCTTGAACCAAGAATACTCTATCCAAAATAATAAATTGGTTATCATCTATTATCTTCCTGTTCAAAGATAGCTTCTATTAGTAACATATTTCCAATCTCTAATTTCTTTTTTTTGGTAACATTAAGTTACAATTACATGAGGAACATTATCTTACTAGACTCCCACCCACCAAGTCCCCTCCTATACCCCATTATATTCACTGTCCATAAGCATAGTAAGATGCTGTAGAATCCCTACTTGTCTTCTCTATGTTGTACAGCCCTCTCCGTGATCCCGCTACATTATGAATGCTCATAGTAATGCCCCCACCCCCGGCTTTTTTTCCCCTCATCCCTCCCTTCCCACCCATCCTCCCCAGTCCCTTTCCCTTTGGTAACAGTCCATTCTTGGGTTCTGTGAGTCTGCTGCTCTTTTGTTCCTTCAGTGTTTTCTTTGTTCCTATACTCCACAGATGAGTGAAATCATTTGATACTTGTCTTTTTCTGATGGCTTATTTAAATGAGCATAACACCCTCTAGCTCCATCCATGTTGTTGCAAATGGTAGGATTTGTTTTCTTCTTATGGTTGAATAATATCAAATTGTGTCTATGTACCACATCTTCTTTATTCATTCATCTACTGTTGGACACATAGGTTGCTTCCATTTCTTGGCTATTGTAAGTAGTGCTGTGATAAACATAGAGGTGCATATGTCTTTTTAAAACTGGGCTCCTGCATTCTTAGGGTAAATTTCTAGGAGTGGAACGCCTAGGTCAAATGGCATTTCTATTTTGAGTTTTTTGTGGAATCTCCATACTGCTTTCCACAATGGTTGAACTAATTTACATACCCACGAGCAGCGTAGGATAGTTCCACTTTCTCCACATCCATGCCAACATTTGTTGTTTGTCTTTTGGATGGTAGCCATCCTTACTGGTGTGAGGTGATATGTCATTGTGGTTTTAATTTGCATTTCTCTCATGACTAGGGATGTGGAGCATATTTTCATGTGCCTGTTGGCCATCTGAATTTCTTCTTTGGAGAAGTGTCTATTCAGATCCTGTGCCCACTTTTTCATTGGATTATTTGCTTTTTGTTTGTTGAGATGCATGAGCTCTTTACATATTTTGGATGTCAACCCTTTATCAGATCTGTCATTTACGAATATATTCTCCCATACTGTAGGATGCCTTTTTGTTCTATTGATGGTGTCCTTTGCTGTACAGAAGCTTTTCAGCTTAATATATCCCACTTGTTCATTTTTGCTTTTGTTTCCCTTGCCCAGGGAGATATTGTCATGAAGAAGTTGCTCATGTTTACATCCAAGAGATTTTTCCCTATGTTCTTTTCTAAGAGTTTTATGGTTTTATGACTTACATTCAGGTCTTTGATCCATTTTGAGTTTACGTTTGTGTATGGGGTTAGACAATGATCCAGTTTTATTCTCTTACATGGAGCTGTCCTGTTTTGCCAACACCAGCTGTTGAAGAGGCTTTCATTCCCCTATTGTATGTCCATGGCTCCTTTATTGTATATTAATTGACCATATATGCTTAGATAAATATCTGGACTCCCTATTCTGTTCCACTGGTCTGTGGGTCTGTGCCCATACCAAATTTTCTTGATTACTGTGGCTTTGTAGTAGAGCTGGAAGTTGGAAGCAAGATACCCCTGTTTTATTCTTCCTTCTCAGGATTGCTTTGACTATTCGTGGTCTTTTGTTGTTCCGTATGAATTTTTTGAACTATTTGTTCCAGTTCATTAAGGAATGCTGTTGGTATTTTGATACGGATTGCATTCAATCTGTAGATTGCTTTAGGCAGGGTGGCCATTTTGACAATAATAATTCTTCCTAGCCAAGAGCATGGGATTATTTTCCATTTGTTAGTGTCCTCTTTAATTCCTCTTAAAAGTGTCTTGTAGTTTTCCAATTATAGGTCTTTCACTTCCTTGTTTAGGTTTATTCCTAGGTATTTTGTTCTTTTTGATGCAATTGTGAATGGAGTTGTTTTCGTGATTTCTCTTTCTGCTAGTTCATCGTTAGTGTGTAGGAATGCAACACATTTCTGTGTACCAATTTTGTATCCTTCAACTTTGCTGAATTCAGATATTAGTTCTAGTAGTTTTGAAGTGGATTCCTTAGGGTTTTTTATGTACAATGTCATGTCATATGCAAATAGTGACAGTTTGACTTCTTCTTTACCAATTTGGATGTCTTTTATTTCCCTGTGTTGTCTGATTGCTGTGGCTAGGACCTCCAGTACTATGTTGAATAACTGGGGAGAGTGGGCATCCCTGTCTTGTTCCCAATCTTAGGTGAAAAGCTTTCAGCTTCTTGCTGTTAAGTATGATGTTGGCTGTGGGTTTGTCATATATGGCCTTTATTATGTTGAGGTACTTGCCCTCTATACCCATTTTGTTGAGAGTTTTTATCTGAATGGATGTTGAATTTTGTCAAATGCTTTTTCTAGCGTCTATGGAGATGATCATGTGGTTTTTGTCCTTTTTGTTGATGTGGTTGGTGATGTTGATGCATTTTTTAATGTTGTACCATCGTTGCATCCCTGAGATGAATCCCACTTGACCATGGTGCATGATCCTCCTGATGTATTTAATTCAATTTGTTAATATTTTGTTGAGTATTTTTGCACCTATGTTCATCAGGGATATTGGTCTGTAATTTTCTTTTTTGGTGGGGTCTTTGCCTGGTTTTGGTAGTAGAGTGATTCTGGCTTCATAGAATGGGTTTAGAAGTATTCCCTCCTCTTCTATTTTTTTTTAAATTTTAAGGAGAATGGGTATTATGGCTTCTCTATATGTCTGATAAAATTCAGCGGTGAATTCATCTGGCCCAGGAGTTTTGTCACGACGGACACCACAGAAATACAAAGAATTATTAGAGAAAACTATGAAAATCTGTATGCTAACAAACTGGATAACCTAGAAGAAATGGACAACTTTCTAGAAAAATACAACCTTCCAAGGCTGACAAAGGAAGAAACAGAAAATCTGAACAGACCAATTACCAGCAACAAAATTAAACTGGTAATCAAAAACTTACCTAAAAACAAAACGCCTGGACCAGATGGCTTCACTGCTGAATTTTATTGAACATTTACTGAAGACCTAATACCCATTCTCTTTAAAGTTTTCCAAAAAATAGAAGAGGAGGGAATACTTCCAAACTCATTGTATGAAGCCAGGATCACTCTACTACCAAAACCAGTCAAAAACACCACAAAAAAGAAAATGCATACCAATAACCCTGATGAACATAGATGCAAAAATACTCAACAAAATACTAGCAAACTGAATTAAAAAATACATCAAGAGGATCATACACCATGGTCAAGTGGGATTCATCTCAGGGATGCAACAATGGTACAACATTAAAAAATGCATCAACATCATCAACCACATTAACAAAAAGGAAAAATCTATATGATCATCTCCATAGATGCTGAAAAAGCATTTGACAAAATTCAACATTCATTCATGATAAAAACTCTCAACAAAATTGATAGAGAGAGCAGGTACCTCAACATAATAAAGGCCGTATGTGACAAACCCACAGCCAACCTTATACTTAATAGCGAGAAGCTGAAAGCTTTTTCCCTGGGATCAGGAACAAGACAAGGATTCCCACTAGCCCCACTTTTATTCAACATGGTAGTGGAGGTCCTAGCCATGGCAATCAGACAACATAGGGAAATAAAAGGCATCCATATTGGTAAAGAAGAAATCAAACTGTCACTATTTGCATACAACATGACATTGTACATAAAAAACCCTAAGGAATCCACTCCAAAACTACTAGAACTAATATCTGAATTCAGCAAAGTTGAAGGATACAAAATTAGTACACAGAAATCTGTTGCATTCCTATACACTAACGATGAACTAGCAGAAAAAGAAATCAGGAAAACAATTCCATTCACAACTGCATCAAAAAGAATAAAATACCTAGGAATAAACCTAAACAAGGAAGTGAAAGAGTATACCCTGAAAACTACAAGACACTCTTAAGAGAAATTAAAGAGACACTAACAAATAGAAATTCATCCCATGCTCTTCGGTATGAAGAATTATTATTGTCAAAATGGCCACCCTGCCTAAAGCAATCTACAGATTGAATGCAATCCGTATCAAAATACCAACAGCATTCTTCAACGAACTGGAACAAATGGTTCTGAAATTCATATGGAACCACAAAACACCCGAATAGCCATAGCATTCCTGAGAAGGAAGAATAAAGCAGGGGGATCTCGCTTCCCAACTTCCAGCTCTACTACAAAGCCACAGTAATCAAGACAATTTGGTACTGGCACAAGAACAGGCCCACAGAGCAATAGAACAAATGGAGAGTCCAGATATTAACCCAAACATATATGGTTAATTAATATACAATAAAGGAGCTGTGGATATACAATGTGGAAATGACAGCCTCTTCAACAGCTGGTGTTGGAAAAACTGGACGACATGTAAGGGAATGAAACTGGATCACTGTCTAACCCCATACACAAATGTAAACTCAAAATGGATCAAAGACCTGAATATAAGTCATGAAACCATAAAACTCTTAGAAAAAAACATAGGCAAAAATCTCTTGGACATAAACATGAGCAACTTATTCCTAACATATCTCCCTGGGCAAGGGAAATAAAAGCAAAAATGAACAAGTGGGACTATATCAAGCTGAAAAGCTTCTGTACAGCAAAAGACACCATCAATAGAACAAAAAAAGCATCCTACAGTATGGGAGAATATATGCATAAACGACAAATCCGATAAAGGGTTGACATCCAAAATATATAAAAAGCTCACACACCTCAACAAATAAAAAGCAAATAATCCAATTAGAAAAGGGCAGAGGAGCTGAACAGACAATTTCCAAAGAAGAAATTCAGATGGCCAACAGACACATGAAAATATGCTCCACATCACTAATCATCAGAGAAATGCAAATTAAAACCTCAATGAGATACCACCTCACATCAGTTAGGATGGCCATGTAAAGACAAACAACAAGAAATGTTCGCAAGGATGGGGAGAAAGGGGACCCCTCCTACACTGCTCCTGGGAATGTAAATTAGTTCAACCATTATGGATAGCAGTATAGAGGTTCCTCATAAGATGCAAAATAGAAATACCATTTGACCCAGCAGTTCCACTCCTTGGAATTTACCCTAAGAATGCAGCAGCCCAGTTTGAAAAATACATAAGCACCCCTATGTTTATCACAGCACTATTTACAATAGCCAAGAAATGGAAGCAACCTAAGTGTCCATCAGTAGATGAATGGATGAAGAAGATGTGGTACATATACACAATGTGATATTATTCAGCCATAAGAAGAAGACAAATCATACCATTTGCAACAACATGGATGGAGCTAGAGGGTGTTATGCTCATTGAAATATGCCAGGTGGAAACAGACAAGTATCAGATGATTTCACTCATCTGTGGAGTATAAGAACAAAGCAAAACTGAAGGAACAAAACAGCATCAGACTCACAGAACCCAAAGGGAGAGGGACTGGGGAGGATGGGTGGGAAGGGAGGGATAAGGGGGAAAAAGGGGCATTACAATTAGCCACATAATGTAGGGGGGTGGGCACGGGGAAGGCTGTACAACACAAAGAAGAGAAGTAGTGATTCTATAGCATCTTACTACGCTGATGGACAGTGACTGTAATGAGGTATGGGGGGGGCCTTGGTGATGGGAGAGTCTAGTAAACATAATGTTGCTCATGTAATTGTGCATTAATGATACCAAAAAAAAATATCAATCAGATGCATAAATAGAATGAGTGCCAGCTGTGGAAAACAAAACACACCTGACTTCCATTTCCTCATCTGTGAAATCTAGATTAAAATGCCTCTTTTCGAAGATGACTGTGAGGAGTAAATGGAATGACATAACCTGTGAAAACTACAGAGCACAGGGCCTGGTCTAGGGTGGTGTGCTGAGCACAGCACCCGTGCTATCTTCATCACGTGGCTGTGCCATCTGGAAAGCGTGGCCACCACCAGGCAAGAGGGACCAATGCTGGGTGCAGGTAAGACCATTTCAGAGTCCCAGGCTACTTCCTCTACCTCTGAAGAGTGGTGTGACCTCAGATGGGTCATGGTCCCTTAGGTCTTGGTTTCCATATCCCTGGAAAGAAGTGGTTGCATTTAGGGGATTGCTAGGTGCTCTGCTGGCTCTAGAGATCTAGGGAGAGTCCTTATCCTGGGATGGACACACACACACACACACACACACACACACACACACACAGAACACACACACTCGCACTCACATGTATACACACCCAGTCATACATATTCATACACATATACACACGTGCTCACACATACACACTGCAGAGAGGGAGTGTTTGCATATTTGCTTGGGACACTTGAGTCACCTCCAGACGCCCCTCCAGAGTCACCTCTCCAGGCTCTGCTGGCCTTGAAAACACCCTAGAGAACAATACTGCGTCTGGAAAACATTCCAGGCATTTCATGTGTGAGAGCTGTTTTCTTCTTAGGCCCCTCCTCTCCTTTTGTCACTTTGTAAACGTCTGTGGCTGTTGTGCCAAGTCTTGGGATCAGGCCACCTCTTTATCTTGAGGGCCAGGTTGTGGGGCACAGGGAGCCTTGAAAGATCATCCTGCCGCATCCTTTCCTTATTCCCTTGTCCCAGCACCCCAAGAATCTTACTGACCCAGACGAAGAAGGAAGCTGCCCCCTTAACACTTGACAGGACTCCTAAAGTGGGGCTCCATGCTCCCGAGGCAGCCAAAGTTGGGACAAAACCACAGGGCAGATGAGGCCTGGAGAGGCGGCAGCGGTAACCACAGAGGCCCAGAGGGAAGGCGGAGAGGGACACAGGGCATTTGCAGCCCTGCTCCGGGCTCTGGGCCTTAGGTCCACAGGTGGGTCTTCTCTTGGTGCCCAGATATCTCAGGGGCACAAGAAACAGAAGTTTGTTTCCTATTAACTGTGCCTCATTTTTTACTTCCAGTCGGTTTCCATTGGTCTGGTGGGGAAAAATATATAATTCCTTCCCAGAGTTCTGTCATGGTTCAGAGGTCTTAATGCAGTGCTGCATGGCAGGAGGGAGACATTTTGGTCTCTGTAAAACAGCTCCCAAGTCACTTCTGAGGCTGTCCCACGCTGTCCACAGGGCCCCTTCAGGTCTGACATTTTCCTGTTGATTCATCGCTGTCACTCTCTGGCCTAGATGCACCTCCAAACCATTTGTCTGGGCTCCAGCCTCCCTCGCAAACTGCTCTGCCCTCTGTCATTCTTCTTCAGGCCAGGGGCCCCTCCTGCTGGCCCAGAGGGGGTCTCCTCTCCCTGCTGCTCTGGCCAAGGTGCCTGGAACACTCGCATAAATCCCTTCCCCTCTTATCTCCTCTCAAAATTTAGTTCTCCTAAGGGCTCAGGCCTCTGAAAGGGTTTGAGGTTATTACTGCTCCCCTTCCTCTTCCTCTCTGCTCAGCTACAACCCTCAGAACTGTTTGAACATGGGGAAGGAAAAGAAAATGTACAGGGAGAAAAAGGAACATTGATGGTATCTCAAAATGATATCCAGCCATATACATTATCCCATCTAATCTCTTCTCAGTCTTCTGATGTTATCCTCATTTTATAGATGAGAATATTGAGGCTTAATAACACCACATAACTAATCAGTGTCTTACTCACATATGTACCCAAGCCACTTGTAAAGCGGGTGTGCACTAAGTAAGTGAACTAGATTCCCAACTTCTTGTTGTCGGTGTGCAGAAGAACGTTTTAATCAATCTTCCATGGAAAACCTCAAAGTGTGTCACTGCTCTAGGCTTAGGACTGATGGCTGGGAATGTAGCCTCCTACTCCCCATCACGCCTGGGAGGCACCTGGGGCACTTCTGGGATGTGGAGGCTCCAGGAGCACATTTGCAGACTGCTGGTCTGTATGGCCTCCGGGCCAGCTCTATAGCCAACCCCCCATGCCTGGACGGTGACACTTCTTGTTGCCTGGCCAGCAGATTTCCTTGGAAGACACTGGCTTCATGGCACACACAGTTGAAACTTCTCTCTTGGTTCTTCCCTTGAAACTGTGGGGCTCCACTCCTGGATGCCCTGTCAGGGCCAGATTCCTGGCTTCCAAAACAGTTTGGAAGTCAGCCCACCTCCTGCTGCCCAGTCTCTCCACTGTACCCAATGCAATCAGCCAGAGCTGCATGGGGCCAATTGCTTTAAATAAATGTTAATCTTGCTCAAAGCTAGATTGACAGGGACTTTGGAAAGGGCCAGAGGGAACAGGACTACAACTTCTCTGAGACAAATTGTCTTTCCCTTTTCAGCAGGAAACCTCTTTATCAATCACTTTATTGAGACAGCTGTCATCTCATTTCCTTTGATTAATAAAATTGTTGTTCCAAGAGACACTTATAGCCCTTGGGCTTCCACAGCTGGTCATTCCATCCATTCACTCACTGCATAAACATTAGGGGAGCATCTACTGAATAACCAGGTTCTGTGCTAAGCACCAGAGATGCAAAGGTGAGGAAGGTGCATCTCCTCCACAAGCCGCAGGTCCCAGGTCCCAGGTCCCAGTTCATGCCTCTGTGCTTTTCTAGCCCTGGAAAATTGTAGTGGACATTTGTGGCTCTTGGCCACTCAGCATTCATTTCCCCTAACAGCTCCTGGGTTTCCTTTCCCATGACCTGCCCCGACATGTACAGCCTTGCTGAGACAATAAATCGGTAAAACTTGCCCTCTCCTCATGGAAGCCAAAGGGCTGTCTGGAGGATCACTCAGCCACAGTTGTTCCTCTCTCTGGAGGACCAAAGCCTGGACACACAACCTAAGTCCTTCCAGTTAGACCCTTTCTCAGGCCTTTGAAATAAGGTGGGGAGAGGCTGTTATGTCAGCTGGCTTCTTCACCCCAGCAGCATAACCTGGCTGCCTCTTAGGCTTCCTGTGCTTCTTCCAAACCTACTTCTCCAGGTTTCCTGTGGATTTGGGCATCTCTCAAGTTCTCTGTTCTTTAGTCTTCTTTTCTTTTTGCTTCTTATCGCCAGAACTGATTTCTGTTTTTGCAATGAAAGAACGTGACCCACACCCCAGTTTCCAGTTGTTACTTCAGCTGCATCCAACATGCTTGAAACATACGTTGCTGAACACCTGTTCTGGGCCAGGTGTTGTGGACACATCAACCTGGAGGAAGCTGGACGAGCCAAAGATGAGTGCTTACTGTGTGAGAAATGTCTTGGAAGACAGGGAACAAAGGAGGAAGCGGGCAGGAAGGGGCTGGGGAAGTGTCATGGAGCAGGTCATGCGGACTGAGATCCCTGCTTTTGCCCTTGCCCCCAGCTTCACCCTCCCAGCCTTCTCACCCAGCAGCTGGAGGGATCTTTTACAAATCAGATCAGGTCATTGCTGGGCTCCAAGTCCTCCAATGGCTCTCAGTCTCACAGAGTGAAAGCCAAAGTCTTACAATGGTCTGCAGGCTCTGTCTGGCCTCATTCTCCAGCACAGGACTCTGTCTCCCATTCCCTGTGTAACTGGGGAGGGCCAAGTGCCAACTGCTCACCAAAGGGATGGGACCACAGGTGGTGGGTGAATATTCCCACCTCACTTGCCTAAGAGGGAACGCTAGACTTGAATTTCTTCACTTCCCTTTCTCATCTCTGACTAAAATGGCCATAGCCAGAGCAACCTGGAAATCACAAGATGAGGGTGGCTCCTGAATGACCGTGTGGAGCAGAGCTGCCATCTGCTTACAAAATGCAAAGCAGTACCCATAGGGTCTAGAAGGTTCCACTCCACTACCTCTTATATCCCTGTATACGCTTTTGAGAATTTGGACTTTTCTTTGTTATACTTAGTACCAGCATGCTTTCTTCTCTGCTGAGTTGGAGTTTTACTTTGCTGTAAGCTAGCAAACCAGACAATCAAGTTTCTTATATAGTGACTAGAGCAAAAATAAGCAGTTTCAGAGCGAGGCCTAAGGTTTCCTGTGACAAAAGTGTGTATAATTTACTGTGTAGATTCTGGAGTGTCTATAGTTTCTCAGGGACCTTTTTACCTCTTCTTATTTTCTCTTATGTTCTAGACATTGGAGATTGTGGAAAAGTAACCTCAGAATGAGTGAGGTGTGACTGCCCTCTACCTTTTGAGAAAAAAAATGTGTTCTTTCTTCTTACAGGGAAATTGTGGTCCACAGATAATACTAACCAAAACCCAACTATGTTTTCCTATAGAAATGGACACATTTTCCTTTAATTTATATAAATAAGTAAAGGCCTAAAGTGCCAAGAATAATTAAGACACTACTAAAGAAGAGTAAGGAGGGAGGGGGCTGTCCTGCCATTCATAAAGATTTATTATTAGCAAAGATAGACAGCTCAGTGAACTAAATAGAAGATCTGGAGATGGACCACATATTGACGGGGTGTGCTATTACTACAGATCAGTGGGAAAAGAAGAGACCAATTGGTCCAGATAGCAGAACAACTGGCTAACATAGACAAAATATAAAATTAGATCCCTTCCTCACACCGTACTCAAAGATAGATTCCATATACATTTAAAAAAATAAATAATCAAACTTTGAAACTTAAAAAAAAATCTACAAGAGTCTATGTTCATGAACTTGAAGTGGTGAAGTTTCTTAAATAAAACACAAAGGGCCCACATCATAAATGAGACTATTGACAAGTTTGACTACCTTAAAATTTTAGACTCCTTTATGATAAAAGTTACCATAAATATGAAAAGCAAGATATCTATAATTCGTTGCAACTTGTTTGTATCCAGAATGTGTAAAGAGTTCATATACATCAATAAAAGAAGAACAGTTTAAGAGAAACATGAAATTCATAGAAGTTGAAATCCGAATGGCCATAACCAAATGAAAAATATTCATCCTCACTAGTAATCATGGAAATTTAAATAAAAATGAGACTCTATTTCATGCCCAACAGATCGGCCAAAATTAAAAAGTCTGATAATACCATGTTGGTGAAGATATGGGGAAAGAAGAACTCATAAATTTCTGATGGGAATATAAATTGCTACAAGCCTACAATCCTTTATCTGCAATCCCCAAACCCAAAAAGCTCTGAAAACTGTTTTTCCCCTCCTAAATTTGATGTAAACTCAGTTCATGACAAAACCTGATCTAGAATTGAAAGCAGATGTTTGTATACCCATGTTCATAGCAGCATTATGTGTCCATCAACATATGAATGGGTAAAGAAAATGTGGTATATACATACAACAGAATATTACTCAGCTTTGAAAAAAAAGGAAATTCTGTAATGTACTATATAATACGGATGAACCAGAAGGACATTATGCTAAGTGAAAAAAGACAGTCACAAAAAGACAAATACTGCATAATACCACTTACATGAGGTACTGAGAGTTGCTAAAATAATAAAGGCAGAAATTATAATGGTGTTTGCCAGGGCCTAGGAGCAGAGCAGAATGGCGAGTTGGTGTTTAATGGGTACAGAGTTCTAGTTTTACAAGATGCTATGAGTTCTGTGAGTGGATGGTGGTGATGATTGCACAGCAGTGTGAATGTACTTCAAACCACTGAACTGGACACTTAAAAATGGTTAAAATGGTAAGTTTTGTTATGTGTATTTCACCATAATTTTTAAAAAAAAGAAGAAAAAAAAGCTGATCTGAATTAATTTGAGGTTATTTATAATCTTAATGTATCCAACTTAATGTGTTGTTTATATATTTTGCTGAAGAAATATTACTGTTTAATTATGTTGTGCTACTCTAAACCCCACTGGGGATTTTAGGTAATATGCAGTATTATCCACCCTATTAGATTTAGACATTTTTATTTTTTCAATAGTCATGTGGTAAAACTGACTATATGACAATTTTTCCTTTCCTTTTTGTACTGTCTTAAGAATTTAAGTCATGTGTGGATTTATGTAACTACCATCATGATCAGGATACAGAACAACTTCAAACATTCCCTAGTTCTCTCCCTTTATAACCATCGCCTCCCCTCCTCATCTCTACCCCTGGAAACCATTGATCTGTTTCCATCCACTAGAGTTTTGTTTCTTCAAGAAGAAATGGAATCATTCAGCATACTGTATTTTTAAGATCAAAACCATTCTGAAATTTAAAACAATACGGTCCTAAGTGTTGCAGAAAAACACTGGAGAGAAATTTGGCAATATCTAGTATTAACTGAAGAAATGTATGTATTATCATCCAGTGACTATATGGTTAGAAAAAACCCCACATTTGCACAAAGGACACATACAACAATCTTCATTGTGGTGCTGTGTGTAATAACAGGGGAACAGCAGCCTATCCATAAGAGAATGGATAAATAAACTAAGGTTTATTCATACAGTGGAAAACTACATATATAAAGCTTTTAAAAAGAATGAATAAGATTTACATGTATCAACATGGGTGAATTTCAAAAACATAATCATGAGTGAAAAAGCAACTTTCAAAGGGATTTGCACAGTATAATACTATCTATAAGCACAGATTGTTAATATATGTATTATTTATACATATATTGCAAGTAGATAGTGTTTATGTAATATGCATGTTATTAATATAATATTGTACATATTGATACATAGCTATGTTGTAAAAGCATATATGAGTGGACATCTATTAACTTGAGAGTTAATTAACTTATAACAAGCTAATTAACTATATTAACTTGAGAATAGTGGTTATCTAAACAGGGGAGGAATGGAAGGGACTTGGATTTATCACAGTTTTTTCTTTTTAAAGAAGTATGAAGCAAATATGGCAAAATGTTAACATTTGTTGTATCTGTGTGGGCAAGTTACATGGGTGTCTGTTACTGTGTTTTTGTGACTTTTTATTGAAAATACTTTACCATCAACTTTACAAATTGATTAAAGAAAAAAGAAAGATGAAAATATAAAGCCAGGCAAAACCTTGGCATCTTACCCTTTCACCACTTTACAGATAATAGAGAAATAGAGAAATTCTTCCTGGGAAATAGAGGCCCAGGAAGAGCAAGCCCTTTGTCCAAGGTCATGGAGTAAGTGCAAAGCTAGAAAAGAATGCAGGTCTGTGGATTGGTTCAGTTTTGCCACAACGTATGCCGAAGGGTATGTGGGGTGTTCCTGGCCTAAGGCTTGTGTCCAGATTTGGAGAACTCTGCTGAGCTGTTCACCCCACTGCACCAGGTCAGTGTTGTGTGTTTTTTGTTGTTGAATCATAGGAGTTCTTTACATATTCCAGATATTCCAGATAATAACACCTTATCCCATATAGAATTTGAAAATAGTTTCTTGCATTCTGTGAGTTGCCTTTTTACTCTGTCGACTGTGCCCTTTGATGCCCACCATGGAGATTTGAAAGGGTTGGGTTTCGAATCAGAGTCTGGGTGTCAGTAGAGTGAGTGGAAGATGTTTCAGTCAAAGGAAATAGCCTGTGCAAACACACAGGAAAGAAACAACAAAATGTAAATTGAGTCTTACTAGAACAGGTGTGGAAGGGGTAGGGCGTAAAGAGAGGGGGTGGCTGGAGGACCCGCGTAACAATCGCCCAGCCAAGTGCCTTGGACTTTATTGTAAGGTGTTGCTGCTCAAGGAGTGGTCCCAGGACGCCTGCCTCAGCATCACCTAGTAGGAGAGTGCTAAAAATGTACATTCATGTTCCGAACTACCATCTCTAAATTATCTCCGGGGTGGGGCCCGGGCATCGGGTTTTAACGAGGCCCTGGGATTATTCTGATGGGCAGTCAAGTTTGAACGCCGTGTTAAGGGCAATGCAGCGCCACCGAGGGGTCCACCGAGCTGTTGGAAAGCTGACCGGGACTGTCCTGCAGGCCGGAGGCCCGGCATCCTCCTCGCGCCCCGCCCCCGCAGGGCACGGTCAGGGGCCGGGGCGGCGGGGTCGGGCCGCGCTGCTGCGTCCAGGCCCACATTCTTCTCGCTTCCCGCCATTGTCCCGGGTTCCTGTGGCCGCGTCTTCGCACTGGCCCCGGCCGCCGGCCGGCCCCGGGGGGCGGTGACTCATTTCCTG
Organism: Manis pentadactyla; assembly: GCF_030020395.1. Classification (NCBI taxonomy): domain Eukaryota; kingdom Metazoa; phylum Chordata; class Mammalia; order Pholidota; family Manidae; genus Manis; species Manis pentadactyla. The sequence continues at coordinate 147,102,084 of NC_080022.1, forward strand.
TCTCCCCAGTGACAATCCAGCGGCAGCTCGGCCAAGCGGCCGCCTCCCCCGGCGGGCTCAAGGCGCGGCGCTTCTCGGCCCGCAGGGGGCGCCGGAGCCCGCAGCGCCGTCCCGGGGCTCCTGGAGCCCGACTCCCTCGGCCGCCCGACTCACCTCCCGGGGGCCGGTTGGAGCCGGCGAAGCCGAGAGCCCTCCCACCCGCTCTGCCCTACCAATTGCCCGGCTAGCCCGGAGCCAGACCAGCGACGGTCACGGATGGGGAAACTGAGGCCGGTGTGGGGTGAGAGGTCTCCTGACCAAGGCAGTGCAGCCCAGCCTGGGGAGTGCGGGGACTGGAGTTCAGCCCTCTTGGTCCCCAGGCCCGTGTTAAATTTATCTTCCTCGTTGCCACCGCCCCCCCCCCCCCAGGTGTTTCCAGTACAAAGTTTGCAAACAGTAATATTCCATGAATCGTTTGTGGGCTCTGAAACATGGTCACCCCGGAGCCAGCAGGAGCTGAGGGCAGCTGAGCGCCACCAGGCGAGCAGGTGGAGCCTGCAGTTACTGGCCTGTGCTCCCTTCCCCAGCTCTTCCCCGGCACCTAGCTGACTGGTTTTGTCCAGGGCACCCCCTCCCGCCACGACCCGAACTCCCTGGCTCCTCTACCACAGTGCTGGCTCCTCTGGACCCCGTCCTCTCCCCTCTGCTTTCCCTCCACGTTTCAGGGAGTCGGAGATTGGATTGATCACTCCAATCAGGGCAATGCAGATATTTCACAAGACAGAGAGGCATCCGAGGGTGTTGTTCTAGAGACACAGAAGGAGGAACGTGAAGTGCACACAGCGAGCTCGTCCAAACCACACCTGTCCTACCTCAGACCTCTTCACCTCCATCATGCTGCCCGGATAATGAGTGCAAAATGCTGGCCCAGGGCCTGACATGGTGAAAGGACACAATGCATGGTGGTGGTTATTATTACTCGTTAAGTTATCTACTGCTCAGTGCCTCAGTTTCCTCACCTGTAAATTGGGTGTAGTAATAGTTTATCTCAGAGAGTTTTTATGAGGATTAAATGAGCTCATGCGTGGAAGGTGCTTCTAGCAGCACCTGGGGCCTGATAAGCATCGGATAGCCTTCCAGAACTTGAGCTCCGTGAAGGCAGGGGTCCTGTCTGTCTTTGTGCTCTGCTTTCTCTCTAGCACCTAGAACACTGCCTGGTACAAAGTAGGAGCCTAATGAGTATTTGTTGAATCAATGAGTATTAGCTGTTGTTATTGCCGAAGCAGCCCTGGTACACTGGAGGGAAGATTCTTAAGGGTCTATTTGCAAAAGCGATAGAGGGGTTTCTGGGGAGAAGTCATCCAAATGAAAGAGCTGAAGAGCATGAGAGAGGCTTCAGGAGAGGGTGAGGGGAAGAGGGAGAGAGTCCTTGACGTGCACCCCTGAGACCCAGGAGCACTGCATATGGGCACAGACAACTCCGTGAGTGTCCCAGAAGGAGCAGCAGAACTGCTGATCAGTAGTGCTTTTATGACTGTCTGGTGGCCTCACACCTCCTATAGGCACTGAGGATTTGTTTTTTCAAAGCCCACACTTGTAATGTGGGAGGAGGAGATCTGGGAAGCGCTCTCCAAAGGCAGAGTGCCTGTGAGACGCTCGCAGGACATTCCCAGGAAGGTGTGAGGAACTGGGGGCACAGAGCAAGAGAAAGCCGGTCACTGTTATATGTGGCCCTTTTCTCTCAGTGGACGGAAGGATGTGGAGGATGTGGACTCACCCAGCATGGAAGGGCAGCTCTGTTAGGGCTGCCTTAGTGGGGAGTGGGCTTGCTGTCCCTGGAAGTGCTCATGCAAGGGCAGGACCACCACCACTCTGGGGAGATATCATAGCGGGGATCCACAACAGGATGTGTGCTTGGACTCAAGGTTACTGATTGGAAGCAGAAAAAGCAAAGCAGGGGTCACCTCTGAGACCACCCATTCCTGGTCCTACTGTCATGATGTCCTGAAAGCAGAGGCTCATGGGTAATGGAGTTTGCTCCCAAGCATTCTGGGGAATTGTTCCTGGCTTGTTTTCACTTCCTCCTGAGGGGCAGGACAGCTTTGACCCAACCCTGCCCTCCCACCTGGTGGTCTGGCTGCTCCCCGATGAGACAGTGAGTTGTGGAAGGAGCCTCAAAGTCTCTGGAGTCAACTAGATCTCGGTTCAAATCCCACCTCCACCACTTCCTACACAAATCCTGTAACTTCTCTGAACCTCCATTTCTTCAGCTATAAAATGAGAATGAGAATATCCACTTCTCAAGAGTTGTTGCAAGATGATGTGTATACAATGCGTGGTACATAGTAGGAGCTTAAAGAACATCCATTCCCTCTGGCTTGCTTTAGCTCAGGGGCCAGGCTGTGCCCTCTTGGGGAGAGATGAGAGCATTTCTGAAAAGAATGTTGAATGTGGAACGGGTCAGGTGGAATCTTGGGCAACTCCCTTGAAGTCTCCAGTCCCAGTTTTTACACTTTTAATATGAAGAAAGTGGGAAAAGGATTCTCTAACACCTGTTTGAGAGTCCTGTAGACTTCCCTGATATGGAAGAACTTTGAAAATCATGAATGCTATAGGTCACATCTTAGCTTACCTCTCCAAACAAGTCTTTCCACTCCTTGCAGCCTCAGCCCTGCCTGGATTACTAGCATACTAGCAGTGGTGGGAGGACATGGGCTTCGGCACCTTTCAAAACTCAGAACCCCAACTCCCTCATCTGCTTGCTTTACAACCCTGGACAAGTCTCCAAGTCACAGTTTGCCAACCCCAAAATGAGGATAGTGATAGCTGTTTTGCGGGGTGCTGAGTCAAATGGGATTGCATATGCAAGGTGCTTGCCCTTACGTAGTAGGTGCTTAATAAATGGTAATTCATGCTTTTAAAGTGCTTAAAATGGTGCCTGGCACATAGTAGGTGCTATATAAATGTTTACTAAATAACTAGAAATGTAGATAGATTAAATCAGACAGATATAAATTGACAGATGCATAAAACAGATATAGAGATAGCAGCTTGATCAAGCTCTTCCCTTCCTACACCTCCGTGTCTTCTGAAAACTTCTCTGCCAACCTCTTCCCCTCCCAGTTCTGGCTCCAAGTTCCTCTGGCCATGCCAATGAATTCAAGTTTTGGGGACTCTAAAAGATGCTTCTTATTCACAAAGAAGTTAAAGATAGAGAGAGGTGACCTCTAAGGTCTGTTCCACCCCAAAATACCCATCTAACTGGCATAACTGGGGACCCCTCCTTTGTGATAGCATCTTTGAAGACATTTACTCACATGAACTCCTATTTGTGTTCTTCCAATGAACACCCAGAAGGTGTGGTAGGGATAAAGAAGAGCCACTGCTTTTCACAAAAGGGGACTGGAGAGACATGGCCATTGCTGGGGTTTCCCCACCTTGAACCATGAGGTCACATCCTAATAATCACCATTAGTTAATGGGTGGCCCCTATGTGCCATTTTACAGCTGAGGAAACTGAGGTCGGAAGGGTGGAGTGACTCAAGGTCACACAACCAGTAACTGCCAAGTAGGGATTTCAGACCTAGGTCTGAGGACCCTGAAGCCCTTGTCACTCGATTCTGGTGTCCTGACACTCTCTGCTGGGGAAGAAAGGCCTGGCGCTCTTCCTGGGCCAGGTTCAGACCGGGAGCATGAGCCACTCAGGCCCCTTCATTCACCTTCCCCAATCCTGAATTCTGCCTGGGCTCTGCCTCTGCACCCTCCGAGGCAAAAGAGTCTGTATCAGAGAAGCAGAACTGCTTCCAGCTCTGTAAAGGTATTTGCTACAGCCTTTGATATTATGATTAATTGTGTAAACAGTCTCTGTAAAACTGTTCATGTCCAATGCTGGAGCTTTATGTCTGCAGGGTAAGGCATTTAGGAAGGGACAATGGGTGTAAAGTGGGGGAGAGCCAGGACAAGCTGAACCCATGGGGATGGACTAGACCCATGCAGGTTCTTCTTGCCTCTGATCTTGATGGTGGAGGTACCCTGCAGAAGCTGACACGCCGTTGAGATGCTAAATCCACCCCTAGCCCAGAAACGTGAGCAGCTGCAGGAGAAACTGGGAGGCCAAGTGGTGGCAGGCTGGGCAGCTACCCCAGTGTCAGCCAGCAGATAAGCCATAACTTGTGTAAACTACAAAAGTGCCTGCTCTGCCTCTCTGGGCATTGCATGGTGTTTTTGCACTAGTTATCTATTGCTGTAACAAATCATCCCAAAACCTCACATGCTAAAACAACGTAAGTTCACTAACTCATACAGTTTCTGGGGGTCGGGAATTTGGCAGTGCCTTAGCTGGGTGGTTCTGGTTCAGGGTCTCTCATGAGGGGACAGTCAAGCTGTCAGGCACGCCTTTAGTAAACTGAAAGCCTGAGTGGGGCTGGAGGACCCACATCCCACATGGGTCACGCTTGTGGTCTCGGCAGGAGGCCTCAGTTCCTTGCCACACGGACTTCTCCACAGGGCTGCTTGAGTGTCCTCGCGACATGTCAGCTTACTTCTCCCAGAGTGAGTGATCCGAGAAGAAGCGAGACAGGAGCCATGATTCATTTTATGATGTAGTTTGGTCATCATAAACCATCAATTCTGCATCCGTTTGTTACAGAGTTCATCACTGTTCTGTATGGGAGAAGACTGTGTAAGAGTGTGAATACCAGAAAGTGGGGATCACTGGGGCCATCTTGGAGGCTGGCTGCCACAAGGGACTCCAGGGCCCTACTGGGATCAAGAGGCCCCACAGAGCCTTCCCAGGTGCCCTGCCTTCCCAGCTGGCTGGAGAGCTCTGTAAAGTCATGGACAGGCTCCCACGTCCTGACTTCTCCCCAGCACCACGGTGCCTCAGCATCTCCACTTGAAAGTCAAAGAGGCATCTCAAACAAACCTGCCCAACACTGAATTTCCCCCAAACCTTTCCCTCTCATACTTTTTCCCATCTCAGAAGGGACAACTCCATCCTTCCAGTTACTCCATCTAAAACTGTGATATGACTGCTCTTCTCTTTGTCTCATTTGCCACGTCCAATCCATCAGCAAATCCTGTTAGCTCTACTTTCAAAGTATATCTGGGACCCACCTACTTCTTTCTCACCAGCTCTGCTGCCGCACCCTGGTCCTAGCCCCATCCTCTCCGCCGGGGTCACTGTGATTGCCTCCTGACGTGCACCCACCCCCACTCCTGCCCCATAGAGTCTCTCCACACAGCAGCCAGTGTGATCCCATTAGAAGCAAATAAGGTCATGTCACTTCTCTTCTCAGATCCTGCAATGGCTCCCACTGACTCAGAGTAAAAGCCAGTCTTCATGAGGGCCTGCAAGGTCCCGCACCATCTGGCCCCCAGTTCTTCACCTGCATGCCCTTGTTTTGACCACGTCTCTTCCCTCCACCCCTCATCCTCCTGCCCCAGCGCAGGGGCCTCCTCCGCATGCCAGGCCCCCTCCACCTTAGCACCTCTGCTCTTCCTTCCTTCTGGAACCACTTCCCTCAGAAACAGCCAGGGCTCCCTCCTCCACTTCCTCAGGTTTCATCTCAAACGTCAGCCTCTCAGTGGGGCCTCTCCCACCGCCCCATTTAACCCAGCAACCCTCACACCTCCCACACACCCTACCGTCTTCCTGATTTGTTTTCTTCCACTGTGCTTCACGTTTCCCCATCTATTACCTAACTTGCTTCTTTGTTCACGGTTTTCCCCTCTGGAATGTAAGCTCAGCGAGGGCTGGGACTGCGGTTTGTTTTGTCCACTGTTGTGTCCCCAGAGCCTACAGTAGTGGCTGGTATGTGCTCAGAAAGTGCTTGTCAAGTAAATGGCAGATCCTCAAGAACATTTCTGAAAGAATAAATGGAGGGAGATACTAGACAACGTACTACTTCCAAGCCTGTGGCATTTCAAGTCACCTCCCCTCTCTGAGCCCAGGACCAGACACAGGCTTATTATCCTCAAGGATATTGTGGTCTTCAGCCAGGCTCAGGGCTGTTTGGAGTGCTAGCTGCAGTGGCCGTGCCACTTGCCATAGTGAGACCTTGGGGAGGTCACTTCTCTGCCCCTTGGTGTTCCCTCTGTAAAATAGGAATAATCATAATAAACATCCTAAGACAATGTCCTGAGGATAACATGAGATTAGGGACCAGCCCAATACCGGGCACACAGTAGGTCTTCCCAGAGAGGAAGGTGCTCCATCCTGCGTACTCCAAAAGTCTTCCTGCCCTGGTTACAGAACAACTGTGCATCCAAGGCTTTTGGCCTCTGGGATTTTCCAGAACCTGGAGCAAGATCTATTATGATTGCCAGTATTTTTCCACAGTGAAAACCAGTCCCTCTGAATTCTGCCCTTGGTTGTCAGGGAAAGCAGGAAAGGCTCACAGGGTAGACCTGTCCACTGACAGACTCTGTTAGGAGAAAAGGATGCCTCACCTGTGTGACTGTGGCTCTCAGTGACGACCTAATCACACACACACTGAATCACAGAAATCACTCTCTATCTGCAGACACTGTGGACGTAAGTTTGTTCAGAGGCTGCAAACTGGCGCCAAGCACTGGATGGGCCTCGGGGACGAGGCTGTTCTGTTTGGTCTGCACTACATTCTGAAAACAACAGAATCTCAATGCCCGTACACAGTTTGGGAGAGTCAAGGCCCACAGACCTCACCACTCCCTCCTGCCTCACACCCAGTCAGATTCACATATTTGCTTTGTTGCTTGGACCCCTGAGCAAGCCATCTGCACATGTTGCAGTGAGGCTGCAAGACTCCTTGGGAAATCACCTCAGCCTCTTGCTCCAGAGTCATTTTGGATCCCTATCTAGCCAGCAGTTAAGAGCACAATAGTCTGTATCATGTGAAACCATGAGTTATCACCAGATCCATTCTCTTCATTTCCTGACCTGTCCCCCTCTTTCTCATACTCAGCTCCTAATTGTGTCCACTTCTTTGTAAGAGGAGGGAGCTAGGCTGGCCATCCCCTCTGCCAGAAGTATCCTCACTCTGAAGCCTGCCTCATCAGCACCTGCTTGAGGCCCCTGCTCCTGCATCATCGCCTTTGGAAAGCCTCCCCTGACTATCCCCTTGACCTGCCCTGGTCCCCATCCAGTGTGACCTGGCCACGTTGTTGCCCAGACAGATACCTATCAGGGCCCCTTCCCGTCTAGATTTCACTGATTTGTTTATGGATCTGCTTCCCCCACCAGACTGTGAGCTCCTTGAGAGCAGGGGCTATAAATTACTTAGCTTTGTGTACCGATGATATGGGCCCTCAATAAATGGGTCCTGAAAGTGTGATAAAAGAAGGCATGAACAACATGGATGGAGCTAGAGGGTATTATGCTCAATGAAATAAGCCAGGCAGACAAAGACAAATACCATATGATTTCACTCATTTGTGGAGTATAACAATGAAGCCAAACTGAAGGAACAAAACAGCAGCAGACTCACAGACTCCAAGAAGCAACTAACTGTTACCAAAGGGGGAGTGGTGGGAAGGGTGGGTGGGAAGGGAGGGAGAAGGGGATTAAGGAGCATTATGATTAACACACATAATGGGGGGGGCATGGGGAAGGCAGCTTAGCATGGAGAAGACAAGTAGTGACTCTATAGCATCTTACTATGCTGATGGACAGTGACTGCAATGGGGTGTGTTGGGGGGACTTGTAATAGGGGTGAATATTGTAACCACAGTGCTGCTCATGTGAAACCTTCATAAGATTGTATATCAATGATACCTTAACAATAATAAAAAAAAGAATGAATAGATGAAGAAAGGAGGGAGAGCAGGTAGGAAGGGATTCTCTGATTAATTTGCTCTTTGCCTTCCACACATTTGCCTGGCAGGGTCTCGCTGCTGTAAGCACCCACCCTCATCTGCTGGGAGGGTGTCAACCACACTCAGGAGGAACCCTGGACCTGGGCCATCTGTAAATGACTTTCATCTCCCTGCTACCCCCGACCACAGCATCACACCCAGTTTCTGCTTGTTCTGGTTTTTGTTGTTAATTTTTTAATGTACATGCCAAAAAATACAAGTGATTGGCATACATTTGGGTGAATTTTCAAAGTGAACACACCCATGCAAGCAGCACCCAGATGGAGCGTGAGAATGTCAACAGCCCCTCCTGCAATCTCTCCCAGTCACTACTTCCCTAAGGGGCAACCATTATTCTGGCCCTTATCACCACTAATTTTTCTGCCTTGTACTTTATGTAAATGTGAAAATATAATGTATACTTTTTTGAGTCTGGCTTCTTTTACTTAATACTATACTTTGGAGATTTATTCATGTTGTTTATTCATCCTCATTGCTATATAATATTCTATGGTGTAAATAGGCCATAGTTTACTTGTTTAGCTGCTGATGGGCAAATATTTGGGGTATTTTCAGTTTGGGGCTATTCAAACAAGTGCTTTCATGAGCTTTCTTGTACATGTGTTGGGGACTGTGTGCACACCTTCAGTGTGTGGATGAGCTGGGTCACAGGCAGGGCCTATGCTCTGTTTTGGTAGAGGCTTGCCATTTTCCAAAGTGGTTGGGATAATTTTCACTCCCACCAGCAGAGTATGAGGGTTCCAGTTGCTCTACATTCTCAGTGAGGCTTGGCATTACCTATCTTTCTGCATCCCGATATTCTGGTGGGTGGATCATTTCATTCTGACCAGCTCCTTGGCGGTCTGCCCTAGCTCTCTCACTTTGGGTGGGCTCTAGAGAATCAGCTTCTCTGGTCCTTGACTCTCTCCCTGCAGTTTTTATCTATAGCTCATGCCTACGCCTGCAGATCTGTAACAGGCCTCTCAACTGTGTTCAGGGGCTCCTTTCCTCTGGGGAGCACTCCGTGGTCAAGTGATGGCCTCCTCAGAGCTTGGAGCACTGGTGATGAGGATGGGAAAGGGGAGGAAAAGCATATGGAAGCTTTTCCTCAAAGCCCGCGCAGGCCCTGCCCACACCACAGCTCACTCACTTGGCCACCCGGAGACCCTTTATAGGTGTCATAATAGTCAAAACATTGAATAATAAGTGAAAATAATTAAATAAAATGAAATAATAAATCAAAATAATTAAATAAAAGACCTAAAATGGTAAAAAAAAAAAAAAAAAAACCATAGAAGAAAACAGGGTAAATCTTCATGACCTTGGATTTGGCAATGGTTAGATGTGACATCAAGAGCATAAGCAACCAAAGGAAAAAATAGATAAACTGGACTTCATCAAAATGAAAATTTTGTGCTTCAAAGGATACTATCAAGAGAGTGAAGACTACCCACAGAATGGAAGAAAATACTTGTACTTATCTGATAAGGGGCTTGTGTTTAGAATATATAAAGAACTCTCAGAACTCAATAACAAAAAAGACAAACAATCCAATTTAAAAAATGGGAGATGAATCTGTATAAACATTTCTCCAAGGAAACTATACAAATGACAAAAAGCAAATAAAAAGATGCTCAACCCTATTAGTCATCAGGGAAATGCAAATCAAAACCACAGTGAGATACCACTTCCCACCCACTAGGATGGCTATAATGGAAAAGATAGATACTATCAAGTGTTGATGAAGATGTGGAGAAATCAGAACCCTCATATACTTTTAGTAGGAATGTAAAATGGTGCAGTCACTTTGAGCAACAACGTGGCAGATCCTCAAAAAGTTAGATTTTCCATTTGGTCCAGCAATTCCACTCCTAGGTATACACCCAAGAGAAATGAAAACAAATGTCCATCCAGAACCTTGTGGCAGCATTGTGCATGAAAGCCAAAAGGTGGAAACAACTCAGGTGTCCATCAACTGATGAATGGAAAAGGAAAGTGTGATATGACACAATGGAATATTATTTATCCTTATGAAATACTGAAACATACCACCACATGGATGAATCTTGCAAACATTGGCAAATCTATAGAGACAGAAATAGAATAGTGGTTGCCTAGGGCTGTGAGAGATGGGGGGATTGAGGGTGACAGCTAATGGGTACTAAACTGTTGTAATGGGGGATGATGAAAATGTTTAACAGTTGTGACAGTTGTGTAACTGTGAATATACTAAAAACCATTGAATTACACACTTTAAATGCGTTGAATTGTATGGTGTATGAATTAAATCTCAATAAAGCTGTCACAAAAAAATAAGTTAAAAGTGATTGAAATCTTCACCGTTGTCCACTGAGAAGATGCTAAAAAGAAATGTAGTGGGTTAAATGGTGGGCCCCCCAAAAAGATATGTCCACACCCTAACCCCTGGGACCTGTGAATGTGAGACCTGATTTGGAAAGGGGTCTTTGCAGAGTAGTTAAGCATCTGAAGATGAGATCAACCTAGATTATCGACCTGGGACCTAAATGCAATGACAAGTGTCCTTGCAAGTGACACATAGAGGAGAGAGACATAGAGAGAAGAGCCATATGAAGTCCTGTGACGATGGAAGCAGAGATTGGAGCCACACAGCCACAAGCCAAGGAACATCCCAAACCACCACAGCTGGAAGAGGCCAGGAAGGATTCTCCCCTAGAGGCTTTGGAGGGAGCGAGGCACTGCCAACACCCTGACTCCAAGCTTCTGGCCTCCAGCACTGTGAGAGAATAAATTTTTCTTGTTTCAAGCTGTCAAGTTTGTGGTAATTTGTGATGGAAGCCCTGGGACACTAATATGGGAATTATTCTGATAATGCAGCAAAATGTTTAAAAGCCTGTTTCCCCAAGTGTCTCTGACCTTCTGTTTTCCTGCATGTGTCTCTATGCTCTCTTTGTTCTTGCATGTCAGGCCTCCTTTCTCCCCACCTCCCAACTTGAGCACATTCCATGGAAATCCAGCTGAGGCTATGGCAGTCTTCTGCCTACCCCCAAAGCCCAGGGACTGAGCCTGAGCTTTCTTGGCGGCGGGAGGAGGAGGAGAAGGCCCATGCTTGCTTTCCCCGTCCATGCCTTTCTCAGGGAACAGCCACATGGTTCTCCCAGCAGCCCTTTGACTTCCACTTTCCTCTTTCCCAACATCTTCTCCACCAGTGTTTTGCCTTCCAAACAACCCTGGAATCATCCTGTGGTAGGAGGCCAAGGAAGCCAAGGACATAAAGTTCTGTTGAGGCTTCAGGAATGTAGAGGAATCACAGGGTGCTTGGGTGCTTGAGAGTGAAACAATGTAACAATGTATCCCCCCCCACCGGGACTCAGTGGTGTGGAAAAGCTGCTTGATCATAGTCATGGAAGCCCATTAGTTTGTAATACGGTAACTGGGTAACCTTTACAGAGATAGATTAAAATATAACTAGCATCGTGAATACACCTATAGTGACCTAATGGCTCCCACTGCAATGGTTCCTGGGTGCTGACTTCCCCCTAACCTTGTAGTGGGTGTATTAAAGGCATGGCCCTGCTGTGCTTGGGGCTCAGCCTTTGGATAGGAATCTGCTGAGCCCCTGCCGGCACTAACACTGCTGCTCGCCAAACGTCCCCGTGTCCCGGCTCCTTGTTTGTAGTTCCCACGGTTCCTGCAACAATCCCACTTCTTTCCATCCCTTTGCCTCTTCTTGGCCTCAGGCTACCAGCAGCCCCCCTGGACCACTGCCATACTTCTGGCACACCACCTCCTCAACCCTTCTGTCTCAGTCCTTCAGGCTGCTGTAACTAAACAGCAGAGAGGGAGGGAGGGTGGCTTGTAAACAAGAAATTCACCTCTCACACTTTTGGAGGCTGGGAAGTCCGATATCAAGGTGCTGGCAGATTCAGCGTCTGGTGAGGGCCTGCTTCCTGTCCCACGGACAGCCACACTCGTAGTGTGTCCTCACTTGTGGAAGGGACCAGGGAGCTCTCTGGGGTCTCCTTTGTAAGGGACTAATCCTATTCATGAAAACTCTGCCCTCATGACCTGATCACCTCCCAAAGGTCCCATTTCCAAATATCATCACATTAGGATTTCACCAGATGAATTCGGGGGGACACAGACATTTGGTCTATAACACCATCCCTCACTCTGCAGCGAAGGAGAGTGCTCCCAAATGCCCGCCTGAGTACGCGATGCCCCGCCTCCCACCCCTTCAGTGTCTTCCCTCTGCTTCAGGCCCACGTGCAGTCTTCAGGATGGCTTGTGAGGGCCTCGGCCTCCATCCTCCCAGCCCCATCAGTGCCATATCCCCAGGCCCCCTCCTCTCCACCCATGCTGACCCGGGTTCCTCAAATAGCTGCATGCTTTTGCAGAGGGTGTTTCCTCTTCCACCCCAGTTACCACACTATCTCCTCCTCAGCCTTCAGCCTCACCACAAACACTTCCTCAGAGAGCCCTAATTCTCTGTGTAGGGGTTCGCTGCTCCTTCTCTGCGTCCCCACAGAACTTATATTCATCTCTATGGTAACCTTATCACACTCTATTTATAACTGCTGGGACTTCATGAAAGCAGTTTCTATGTGTCATTCTGAACTTCTACTGCCCAACCCTGGAACGTTCTAGGCAGCCAGATAGTGCTCACTTATTTAATTAACTGTGGGGGTGGGGACAAGGAGTGAATGGTTGATTCACTATCCAATTTGAGGAGAAGGGCAATATGGAATAAGATGAGATCGACTTTGCTGGAATAATAATAATAAACATTAATTAAGAATCTTATAAACTTCAGGAGCATTTAAACACATTTATTCATTCCACAAACATTTGCCTATCTGCTGCGGATCAGCTACTGAGCACACACACATGAACAAGACAGTGCTTGTCCTCAAAAGGCTCCTAATCTAAGGATCTAACTCTGCTGAGCCCTACCACAACCTGCTGAAATGCGTATTATTAATCTGGGTTGATTAGGACATTTTTGTTCCAAGTAACACAGGACCCGCCTCAAATAGGCTTGAGTGAAAAAGAGAACAGACTGGGTTGTGGGATGGAAAAGTCAAGGGGACAGATCTGGCTTCAGGCGTGGCTGGGTTCTAGCTCAGACATTTTCCCTGGGCCACACTGCCTGGATTCTTGGTTCTTCCTCTGCAAGGCGGCCGTGCCAGCAGCCCTGGGGCCTCCTCTCATGGTCTCCATACTGCTGCAGGTCCACACCCCAAGGGCTCCAGTGCGAGAGCACAAACCTCTTTCCCGGGAGCTCCTGCAAAAGCCCAGCCATGCACCCTGATGACCAGCTTGGTCACTGGTCTGTCCCCGAGCCTCTTGCTCTGCCAGAGGAGGGCAATGTCCCAGTGGTGGAGGCACCTAGCAGATACCCCTGGATAAGGATTGGGCCTCCCCAGACCTCACAGACTGGGAGCAGGGGAGGGGTGGGCCTTCTAAGTGACAATGGAGGGGTACTGCTGTAAGAAGGGGGAGTGGAAGCCAGAGGGGTGGACAATAAACATTTACCAGCCTCTCTGCTTTATAGAGGTAGGGACACGGGCACACAGAGAGATTAAGTGTGCCAAAGCCACAGTGCCCGTAACCTGGTGGAGCTGAGACTTGAATCCCGGTCTGCCTGGCCTCAGGTGCTCTTGCCACAAGGCTACCCCATCCGAGGGATAGCCTTAGACACAGGAAGGAGCCTGGAGTCCCTACTCAGAGATCTTCCTTTTAAATCATAAGGCATCGGGCTGCCCTTCCCACCCACTGGGCTGTGGTCAGTGGCTCTGCAAAAGGAAAACCCTGCACTCTTTGCCCTGGGAGGCTTCTTCTATTTCTTTTCTTCTAAGAAAAACTCCTCTCCCTCCCACTTCCAGCCCCTGCCAAGAGTCCTTCAGCTCTAGACTGAGTTGCTGCTTTAGGGATGAGGTCAGTCTGGCTGTGGCTGGGATCCAGAGTGTCTTACAGAGCAATGCTGTGACCTGCCTGGTTCACTGCAAGCGGTCAGGACGGGCCTGGAATCTGCCGGCCTCTCTCCTGGGCTCCCTCCTCTGCCTGTGCCGCGAGCCCTCCTGCCGGCTAGAGGACAGCCAGCGGCAGCCAGGATAAGCACAGACAGTCTGGTGATGGAGCACAAACCAGGCTCCCTTTGGGGCTCTGTCCCTGTGTCTGGGACAGTCGGGCCTTCTCCCCGGGCCTGGCCCAGCCCTCCATCACACTCTGCATGAACAGTCTACATCCCATGTGCAGCAATTTCTGTTCAGCTTCCTCCTGCTGAATTAGTTTCTACTACAGTTGGTGTGGGGGTTGCTGTGGGTCGAACTGTATCTTCCCAAAAGGTATGTCTTAAGTTCTGACCCTGGTACCCTCACTGAATGTGACTTCATTTAGAAATAGGATTTTGCTGATGTAATTAAGTTAGGATGAGGTTATACTGGATTAGGTTGGTCTCTACATCCAGTGGCTGGTATCCTTGTAAGAAGAAATTTGGGTGCCGAGACATCACAGAGGGAAGACCATGTGAACACACAGATATAGAGCAAAGGCCATGTGAAGAGGGAGGCTGAGACTGGAGAGGACTGCCAACGACCACCTCAAGCTAGGAAGAGGAAGGAGGGATTGTTCCCCAGGGCTTTCAAAGAGAGCAGGGTCCGTTGACACCTTGAGGTCCAACTTCCAGCCTCTGGAACTATGAGAGAATCAATTTCTGTTGTTTTAAGTCGCCAAGTTTGTGGTAATTTGTAAACAACAGCCATCAGAAACATACAGGGGCAGAGAGAGTTAACAAAGGGGTGCTGAGCATATGGAACCACAGAAAGACCCGACATTCCTGGGTTCAGACAAATGTTTGTTCACTCTTAGATGTGTGAACTTGGGCAGGTAATCTTACCTCTCTGATCCCAGATTTCTTTATAGTGACTGTCAGTAAATTTTAGGCGTTGGCTGGGGTACTTGCCTGGGAGAAAAGAAGATGGGGCGGGGGTGGAGTGTGGGAGGTGATGAACACAGTCTTCAAACACTTGAAGGTTGTCGTGAGGACAAGGCACTCAGTCTTTTCTGTGTGACAAGAACCTCAGGGAAGAAGTGAAACCGAGGAAGGACAGGCTTCAATCAGGGAAGAACTTCCTATCAAGGAGACTGCCCAGCAGGGGCAGGGGCTGCAGGGAGAGGTAATGAGCTCCCTGTAACTAGAGGAAATGACAATCATTGAGAAAGTTGCCCACCACCCGGAGTGACTCCCCCCTGTGACACAGCCAGGATTTAACCCTTAGCTGCCTGACTTCAAAGCCCATTTTTTTTAATCCTCCCCATCCCAATCCCATTTTCTTAACTATTAGCCTTGTCTTTCTCATCTGTTAAATGTGTGGACACAGTGAAAATTCAATGTTTGAGATCCTTTCTAGTTCTCAAGTTGTTTTTTTTTTTCTTGTGAAACTCTTCATGTTTGAGCCTCCTCTAGTTTATTCCACAGGTCATGGGAAGGGTGGTTATTTGGAATCTAGAACAAAGTTCCCTAAAGAAACAAGTCAATATTGGGTTTCTCAGGCCTCTCTTCAAAATTCATAACCCATCAGAGGCCTGAACCAAAGCTCCAACCCCCCGAGCTCTAAGCCCTTAGAGGGGACTCCATAGGGGTCCATGATAACCCCCATCATGCCCTGGGCTCTCTCCTTCCAGTGTCTTCTGTCATACAGTGACCAACAGTCCCAGTTTGCAAAAAACTGAGGGTTTACTGGGACACAGGACTCTGAATGCCAAAACCAAGAGTCCTGGGCGCGCTGAGACAAGGCTCCCCAGCCGGGTCTCAGGCAGACTGGGAAATCCTGGAGTGGGTCTGCAGGTGGAGGCCAAAGGGGCTGTTTCTCCCACTGACTTTATGAGCTATATGGGGCCCAAGTAGTCCTGTTTTGGGGTCTGGTGAGAAGTCCAGCACACACTTGAGGGAAAGGGGCTTCCTATCCTTCAGCTGAACATGGCTTGGCTCCAGCCTGGTGAGGCCTGCAGAGCCAGCAGCTCCACGAGGCCTTGGGAGGCTCTGCTCACAGCACCAGCCGCCACCAGGTGTCTGCAGGCAGACACAGGGGCTCATCCTTGACTTCTCTTTAACTCCCACTTGTAGGCAGGCTGGGATCCTGTGGGGTTTTTTTGCCAGGGTATCTCTGGAATGTTTCTGATCTTGGCCCCAACTGCTGCCAGGCAAGGAATAGGAGGGCTGAAACAGAGGGCTGTGGGAAGGGGCCTGCTACACCGTGGGAACCAGGCAGGCCGGGTCAAGCCTGGGTCTCTCAGGTCATCTGGATGCGTAGAGTGCCCGTCCACGTGACCGGCCAACACCAGCCCACCCCCCCGGGGCTGAGGGTGAAGCTGCCCCGCCTCTCCTCCTCCCCGTGGTCCACCAGCCTTATTCAGAGGCCCAGCAGCCACTGAAGTCTCTCTTAATCTCATGACAGCTCAGCACCCTATGTGGCACATGACTATGTGATCTCCACTTACAGATGAGGAAGCCTCCTGCCCACTTTTTTTGATTTATTTATTAGTGTATTTTTTAATTGAAGTATAATTGATTGATTGATTTGAATTTATGTAGAATTCCATTTTAATTTATCTGTTGTTCTGCATATTTTTAGTGGTTTCTCTAGGGGTTACAATCCATATCTGCTATGAACTGAGTATTTGTGTGTCCCCTCCACCTCCTCCCCCCGGCACCCTGCCGATTCCTATGTTGAAATCTTTACCCTCAAGGTGATGGTATGAGCAGGTGGGGACTTTGGGAGATGATCAGGTCACAAGGACAGAGCCTTTATAAAAGAGGCTCCGAGAGCCCTAGCCCCTTTCACCGCATGAGGTTCCATCTAGAAGGCACCATCATGACCCAGAAAGCAGGCCCTCACCAGACACTGAGTCTGCCAACACCTTGATCTTGGACTTCCCAGCCTCCAAAATTGAGAAATACATTTATGTTGTTTATAAGCCACCCAGTCTCTGGCATTTTATTACAGCAGCCCTAAAGGACTAAGACAATGTCCTTACTTTTTCAGTCTACTTAGAGTTACTATTGCACCATTTCACATTTCCAACTATTTACCCTTACCATCATTTACCACCTTCCTGTCCTTTATGCTGTAATTGTTGTATCACATCTACATACTTTATATACTCTACAAGATAATGTGATAATTTTCTCTTTAAATCATATCTTTTTAAAGAAATTAAGAGGAAAAACTGTCTTTTTATGGTTACGCAGGGATTTGCTATTTCTAATGCTCTTTACTCCTTCCTGGTTTCATTTCCCTGCAGCCTGAGCACTTCCTTTGGCATAACTTACAATGCAGGTCTGGGGGGTTCTGATAATGTCTTTACTTCACCTCCATTTTTTAAGGGTATCTTCTTTGGATATAGAACTTTATGTTAAATTTCCTCCACCATTTAAAGATGTCCCACTGTCTTCTAATTTTCATAGCTCCTGAAACAGCTGTCGATCAAATTCTTGGTGCTGGGGAGGCAGCATTTTCTATCCTTCTGGCTGCTTTCTTTTTTTCTTTGGTTTTCAGCTTTTAGTTTGATGTGACGTGCCTAAGCATAGTTTTCTTTAAATTTATCTTACTTGGGGTCTGGTGAGGTTCTTGAATTGTTAAATTTCTCTTTCATCATATTTGGGAATTTGATTTCCATTTTTGGCCATTTTTCTTCAAATACTCTATTCTGTCTTATTCCCTCTCTTCTCCTGGGACTCTGATTACATAATTACATGGATATTAGGCCTTATGATATTGTCCCACTAGACCCTGAGACACTGTTGGGTTTTTTTTAATCTTTTTTCTCTCTCTTCTTCAGATTGAATAATTTTTCTACTCATCTTCCTTCAAGTTCATTGGCTAGTTTCTCCTTTTCCATTCTGTTGTTCAATCCATCCAGTTTATTATTTTTTTCTGCTGAGCTATTTCAGATATTGCATATGTATGTTATTGAACTTCCATTTGTTCCCCCCTTCCCTCCCCAATATGGTTCTATACGTATATATATTTTTCCATTTCTGTGATGAGGTTTCCTATCTTTTCATTCATTCATAGGCAGAAGGTTTTAATTTAATAAAGTTCAACTTGTGGATGTTTTATAGGTCATGTTATAGGTCTTGCTTTTGGTGGTGTCTGTAAAAACTAATCACCCAAACCAAGCTTCCTTAGATTTTTCCCCTGTGTTTTCTTCTAGAAATTTTATAGTTTTGCTCTGTATATTTAGGTCTGTGATCCATTTGGAGAATAATTTTTGTAAAAGGAGTAAAATCTATGCCTACAGTCATTTTTTTTTTTTTTGCATATGGATGTCCAACTGGCCCAGCATCATTTGTTGAACAGACTATCCTTTCTCCATTGATTGCCTTTGCTCTTTTTGTGTGGGTCTATTTCTGGGCTCTCCATTCTGCTCCATTCCTCTCTGTTTCTACAGGGGTAGCTCAGAGATACTGCGGTTCAGTTCCAGACCACTGCAATAAAGCAAATATCTCAATAAAGGGAGTCAGATGAAATTTTTGGATTCCCAATGCATACAAAAGTTATGTTTACACTGTACTTCAGTCTCTGCATGCATTGTCTAAAAAAAAGTACAAACCTTAATTAAAAATGCTTTATTGCTAAAAAATACTAACCCATCATTTGAGCTTGCAGTGAGTCATAATAACTGATCACAGCTCACCATAACAAATATAATAATAATGAAGAGTTTGAAATATTGTGAGAATTGCCAAAATGTGTCACAAAGAGCCATGATGTGAGCAAATGCTGTTGTAAAAATGGCACCAATAGAATTGCTCCATGCAGGGTTGCCACCATCCTTCAATGTGTGAAAAACGCAGTATCTGCGAGGCACTATAAAATGAAGTGTGCCAATACAGCAGCGCTCCCTTACCTGCAGTTTCGCTTTCCGCAGTTTCTGTTATGCGCAGTCGACCATGATCCGTGATCCCGGAAGCAGATGATTCTCCTTATGACCTATTGTGGAAGGTCAGTAGTAGCCTAATGCTATGTCACAACGCCGAAATCATTTGCTTCATTTCATCTCACTACATAGGCGTTTTATTACCTCACATCATCACAAGAAGGGTGAGTACAGTACAATGAGATTTTAAGAGAGGGAGGTACCTTGTTCATGTAACTTTATTATAGTATATTGTTATAATTGTTCTATTTTATTGTTATTGTTGATCACTTTCTGTGCCTAATTTATAAGTTAAACGTCATCATAGGTATGTTTGTATAGAAAAAAACAATTATCTATGGTTTTAGGCATCCACTGGGGCCTTGAAACATATGCCCTGGGGATAAGGAGGGAACCACTGCATTATGCTATATTATTATGATTATGATAAGTCTTGAAGTCAGGTACTGTCAGTCCTCCAACTGTGTCATTGTTCTGCTGCTTTCTTTTTTGTTGGGTTAATTATTGATTCAATTTCTTTAACAGATATAGGCCTATTCATATTTTCTGTTTTTTCTTGTGTGAATTTTGGTAGTTTGTATCATTCAAGGAATTGGTCCATTTCATCTATGCTATCATATATCCTAATATACTTTTATTATCCTTTTATCATACATGGGACCCATATTGATAAGTCTCCTTTCATTTCTGATTATTAGCACTTTTATTAATTCCCTTTTTACTTAGCCTGACTGGAGGCTTATCCTTTCTATTGATCTTTTCAAAGAACAAGCTTTGGTTTTCATTTACTTTTTCTATTTATTTTCTGTCTTCAGTTTCATTGATTTCTGCCCTATATTTTTATTATTCTTGCCTTCAGCTGTCTTTAGCCTTACCTTGTCCTTCTTTCTCTAGTTTTCTAGGTGGAAACTTAGATGATTTTTGTAATATGTGCATTCAATTCTATAAACTTCCCTCCAAGCACTGCTTTTGCTATGTCTAACACATTTTGATAATTTGTATTTTCATTTTCATATAGTTAAAAATATTTAAAAATTTCTCCCAAGGCTTCTTCTTTGACCTATGTGTTATTTAGAAGTGCATTGTTTAATCTCCAAATACTTTGGAATTTTCCACCTATCTTCCTGTTACTGATTTCTAGTTTAATTCCACTGTGGTCTGAGAATGTGGGAGTAGGATTATATCCTGGACATTTGCATGTTTTGTTGTGGGGACTCTGGATTCTGTTTAGTTCTCAGAAGGTGTTGATTTTTGTTTTATTAGACAGTTAGCTTCAGACTCTGCTCTTGGATGACAGGCTGATTCTCAATTTAGTTTTTGTTTCTTTTTCCCAGCTCAAGTCATTCTCATGCATTTGTGGATCAGAAATCAGCCAGAGATTTGAACCGAGTTCATACACAGGATCTGGGCTCTCCCTCCTTGTGTCTCTTCTTTTTGGGGGCTGCCCCCTTTGCTTTCCCAGTGTCTGTGATTGGTCTGAATCTTGTCCTCTGGGTCTTCAGGCCAGAAGAACTGCAGGTTTTCTGTGTGTGCTGTGCTGACTGTGGCCTGCTGTCATGAGCAAAGCCACAAAAATTGGGTAACTTCTCCCTTGCTGTACCTTCTAGAGTCTACTTGCCTCTATTCACTCTTCATGCCCTTCAGAGTGTGTGTATATGTGTTTGGGTGTCTTCTCAAGAGTTGTTATCTGTGAGAGAGCCAGTTTAGTAAGATCTTACTTCATTATAGTGGAAGAGAAACCCCCAAAACCAAGTCATAGAGAGGTAACAACCCAGCTCAAGGCCACCCCGCTAGCAAATTGAAGAACTGGCTTTCAAACCCAAGCGTGACCAGCTCCAGCCACTGTGTACACTTTTTATCGCACTGATCTAGCTTCCACCCCCTATTCACTGACGGATAGTCCCAGAACTTGTTACTGACTAGGTGACAGTAGTGGGGCCTTTCAGAGTCTCTGCGTTTTCCTTTGCAATAAAATCCATCCAAATTAAGAAGATTTTATTTATTGCCTTTTTTTTTCAGTTTGTACATTTTCTGTCCTGAGAAAGAAAAGCGATCAAAGTGCATCAGCTTTGAAGTTAGAGAAATCCTGCCTCTGACATGTATGTGACCCTGGGCAAGTCACTTCAGTTTCCTCATCTGTAAAATGGGGAAACAATGCTTTTGACCTCGCAAGGTTGTGGTGAAGATTAAATGACATGCTTCATGTAAAGGTCAAAGCAGTGTTGATGTACAGTAAACACTTATTATATGAGACCTGCTAGGGTTTTTTCCTATCCTGAGGTAGGGGTGGCCACCATGGGATGCTACACAAAGCATTTTTCCAAGAGAGAGGGCACAGCAGGGGCCAGAGCCCAGGACGCTGCTGAGAGGACACTGCTGACACCCCTGGCCTGGCAGGGCTTCTGTCACATACCTGAGTGCCACAAGAGCCTTGAGTGGAGTGAGCTGGTCCAAGTTTGGGGGAAAAGACAACCAAGCCCAGATTCACTCCCTGCTGAGATCTGAGCAGAGCTGGGAGGTCAGGCCAGCTCCCAGGCTCAGCTCCCTACATCCGTGGGATCTTCACTGTGGTGAACTCATCGGGATGGGGGCAGGCAGGCTCTCAAGTGGCGGCTGGTGGGTGCAAGGGCTTCTCAGAGTCCAGACGAGGTGCTGTGAGCACTGCCACGGTAGAGTAGGGGTGAGGAGGAGGTTTCTACATTATTATTCAGCAGGATGGAATGGTTTCTAGAAGGAACACAAAGAAGCAGGGAAGATGCTAAATGAAGGAAAGGGATGGTGGGTGGGGGGAGCTGGTGAGGGGGAACGGGAGGCAGGAAGAAAGTGAGAGGCTGCAGCTGGGATGGGGGTGGCACTCGGTTAGGGCCTGGATGCACAGGGAAACAGCCAGCAGCCAGCACAGTGGCTTTTAGCTCGTCTTGGGGGAGCCTGCATCGCACTGTGACAGGAAGAGAAGGCAGGGGGCGGCATGGGGCAGGGGTGGGGGTGTGCCTCTGCCCACCCACCCCTGCCTTGCCAAGGAAATGCCCATGCAGTGAACATGAACCATGTTATGCCCTTTACCCTTCTAACCTATTTAATTTTCAAAAAAGCCCCTGTGTAGTGAGCATTAGTGCCTCTTCTTAGTAGAAGGGTATCATGAGGCTCAGAGAGGTTAAATGAGGAGCCCGAGGCCACCCAGCTTGCAGGTAGCAGAGCTGGGATGCTCCTCGCCTTACACCTGCTGCCTCAACCATCCCAAGCTGTGGCTCCAACCAGGGGTGGAGAGGGCTGGAAATGACAAACCATGGCCTTCTTAGTCTTGTTCCTCTGTCCACACCTGACAGGCTTTCTCCAAAAGCCATCTTCTGTTATCATTTAGTTACCCATTCATTCATTCTTGAGCATTCTGGGAGGACCATATTGAACCATCTAGATACAGTCCTTTCCTCCCAGAGCTTATAGGATAGTGGGGTCCCTGAGGCTACACAGTCACTTGAGGTAAATTTTAAAGCCAGTCCTCCTGCCCCCAACTTACACACACACACACACACACACACACACAGAGTCCACCTGCCCTTTGAGTATAATGAGAAACATAACCTGCTTTTAGCCCT
The DNA here is from genome assembly GCF_030020395.1 of Manis pentadactyla. NCBI lineage: Eukaryota > Metazoa > Chordata > Mammalia > Pholidota > Manidae > Manis > Manis pentadactyla. Next base: position 147,124,415 of record NC_080022.1, read on the forward strand.
CAGCCCAGCCGAGCATCGCTCCCAGGCCACCCGGCCACCAGGGGGCGCTGTAAGGGGGGTAAACAGGACTCCTCAGGCTCTAGCCCCATTGGCGTGGCAGGCGCCCCTTCACCAGGCCCCTCAGGAGTGTCTGGGATCCCCAGCTGAGCTTCATGCTGGCCTCTTGGGCCCCCTTGTTCCTGCTTCCTGCTCCAGGCCTGTGGGGAGGGCCTGTCCACTCCATGACACTAGATCTTGATGTCACCACAAAGCCCTTTGGAGGCGGTGTCTGACCAGGGCTGGCAGGAGGTCCTCGGATCAGGCCTGGGCACCGACTCTCAGCTTGGGACTTACTTCCTTCTGAAGACTAGACTTCCTCTCACAGGCACATTCTCCCCATCATCCCCCCTCCCCATCCGTCCCTCCCCATCATCCCCCCTCCCCATCATCCCCCCTCCCCATCATCCCCCCTCCCCATCCGTCCCTCCCCATCCATCCCTCCCCATCATCCCCCCTCCCCATCATCCCCCCTCCCCATCCGTCCCTCCCCATCCATCCCTCCCCATCATCCCCCCTCCCCATCATCCCTCCTCCCCATCATCCCCCCTCCCCATCATCCCCCCTCCCCATCATCCCCCCTCCCCATCCGTCCCTCCCCATCCATCCCTCCCCATCATCCCCCTCCCCATCATCCCTCCTCCCCATCCGTCCCTCCCCATCCATCCCTCCCCATCATCCCCCCTCCCCATCATCCCCCTCCCCATCATCCCTCCTCCCCATCCCCCCTCCCCATCATCCCCCCTCCCCATCATCCCCCTCCCCATCATCCCTCCTCCCCATCATCCCCCCTCCCCATCATCCCCCCTCCCCATCCGTCCCTCCCCATCCGTCCCTCCCCATCATCCCTCCTCCCCATCCCCCCTCCCCATCATCCCCCCTCCCCATCATCCCCCCTCCCCATCATCCCTCCTCCCCATCATCCCCCCTCCCCATCATCCCTCCTCCCCATCCGTCCCTCCCCATCATCCCTCCTCCCCACAGGCCTAAATGTCTGTGTCACTCAGGCTCTGAGCTGCTGCTGCCCTTGATTAATAGACCAGCACCAAACCCAGCAGTTCAGGTGGGGAGTCCCCAGTCCGCTGACCCTGAAGCCAAGGCTCTCTTCCTCAGGTTGATCCCCTTTCCAGTGGAAAATCATGGGGAAAGCGGGAGGAGCTATGGATTCACACCTTCAAGCTGTGGGTCCAGAGATCGATGTTCAGGGGAGGTAGAAGGAAGTCAGGCGCAGCAATTGCACGTCAGGTGCTGTGCTGCAGGAGTGGCACGAACTTTTTCTTAGTCCTGAAGGTGGTCTGTGGACTATTTTTGTATCTTACCAGGAGAGAAATGGACACTGAGAGAGGTTAAGTAACCTGACCAAGGGCTAGGAAGCGGCAGATCTGGGACTCAGCACCCGTGCTCCTGCCCTTCCACCACGTTGCAGGGGCTGTCGGTCCTCCCACCCCTGTCCCCTGTCATTGCAGACATCACAGTGCCTTCCTCCTCTCCTTCACCCCGTCCATCACTCAACACCCCAAGCTGCTGGACCCTGCTTCTGTCGCGTCCCCCGCTTCCCAGCAGGCAGAGCTGCCTTCCTCCTTAGTGCTGGGGAGACTTTGAAAGAAAAGCACAGCACCTTGAGGCCACAAACGGGCCAGGACCCCTGGCCTGGGTGGCTCCCAAACAGTCACTGGGATGTATGAGGTGACCTCTGGTGGAACCACGTCACTCAAGCTACAAAGATGCTGGACCAGAGCCAGGGAAGAAAAAGAAAGTTAAAGAGATGGCTCGGAAAATGAGCTACTCTGATGGGTTCCAGGGGCTCTGGGGCTGCCCATGGGACAGGAGGCCAGATTTCTCACTGCCCATTCAGGCCCAACCACTGGCTGCTCTAAACCTGGGTTATAAATAGCTGGGAATATAAATGTTGGGCAGGGAGAGCAGAGTCCAGCTTGCTCCTGGGCTGAGAAACACGGAGTGGGAGTTGGGGGACAATAGCTGGTCGAGAACCAGACTTGAGGTTTGCTAGAAAGACCTGTCTCTAGCAGCAACTGTGAGAGAGATCTCGGTCCTGAGCCGCCCTGGGGTGGGAGCCTCTGCAAGACCCTGCAATTCACCATAGCCTGCTCTAGTACCCAAAGGCGCCCAACTCCATCCTGGATGACCATGCCCCCTTCCCCAGGGGAAGGATTCTCTGAGGTCTCTGCTTATGGGGAGGAAACTCACAGGCATTAAGCACTATAGGTGTCAGGCCCTGGGCATATCATGACACCATTATTGAAATAAATGCATGAATAGCAACCACCTTTTGAGTAGCTGCTCTAGCAGGAAGCATGTTAAGCACTTTAGATGTAATGATATTGTCATGTTTTGATTCTTAATCATAACGGTAACACAGGAACACTGACTACAATTTCTTGAGCACCTTCTATGCTTCAGGCTCTGGTTCGGGCTTTGCAAGTGATCTTCCTCATCAGGCTGCCATGTGTTATCTCAGAGCGGCTGTGTTCAGCATTTATTAAAGACTTCAATTTGTCTAGTTTAATTCAATGCTTACATCTCTCTTGTGAGGTAGGTATTCTTACCCCTATTTTACAGATGAGGAAACTGAGGCACACAGAGATTAAATGACTTGCCTGAAGTCCCTTGGCTAGGAAGTGGCAGGTGGAGATTTGAATTTGGGCCTCTCACTTCAAAGCCTTAGCTCTTCCCACCACACATCTCTTTCCTATGTAGCAGAAGCTGAGAGCCGCTTGTTGGTTGAATGAATGAATGAATGAATGAATGGGCAAAGGAACATGCGTCTGCCCGAGATGACAGGTGGAATTTCAAGCCCTGAGAGGTTAGGCGGGTCATTTAAAGTCACAGAGGCAGAGAGCAGCAGAGTGGGTAAGGAGCCCTAGCTCTGGCCTCTCGCTGCAGGCTTCCCACCCAAACCTTCTTGCTACTCGAAGCAGAAGCAGCCTCTTGGCAACTAACTGTTTTGCCCTCACTCATGCCTTGGTTAATCAGTGGACTCTGATTTCCAGGCCAACTCACTTCCCACCCTTCAGAGGCCTGGGGCTTGACCCCGCCCCTCCTCACGCTGGCGATGGAGCGCAACTGGCCAGCCGGTCACGGAGGAGTCATTTTCTCATCTCCCCCTTTACTCGAGGTTCTTCCAGCAGCTGCAGGCTTGGAGTTCCTGCTGGGTGGGAAGGTGTCCCCTGGGACCTTAAGACTGGCTGGACACCACCTCCCCACCCAGTCTTCTGGGAAGCCCACCGCTAGTGCCTGTGCAGTGGGGTGGGGACAGATTGGTGGCCTTGGGCCAACCAAAGGCCCTTCTCCAGGTGTCAGTTTTACCCATTCCCCCAATAGGGGGATCAGGTGACGCAGCTTTCGGGTCTCACTCTGCTTCCTGGGCTCTTTCTGTGATGAGCCTGCCGGGAACCATCTGTAGCTTCCCCAGTCTCACTCCTGCTTGGAAGCAGACCGGGAGGGAAGGAATCAGGGCCTCCTGCCAAGCTGCCTGAAGAGTGGGAAATGAGTCGACAAGGAAATTAGAATTTGCTGTAATCCAAGCACGAGCAAAGGCGAACCAGTTGCCAGACAGAGGCTGCTTCTGTTCCAAGTTGCAAGAAAGGCTGAGAGGGAAGCCTGCGCTGAGACCAGGCTCCTTCCCCACGGCTGCCAGGCTTCCCCTGGGGAACAGAGACCTTTCTCTTTCCTTTCAGGGGTGCTTCTCCAAAGACTGTCTTCGAGCCCTTCCGCACCTCCTCATCTACCCTCCCACCTCTTGCAGTCGAGTTCCTGCCTCTGCTCTACTGCCCAGTCCTCAGCTTCCCCGCCTCCCCCGTGACCTCTCCGTGGCACTTGACCTTCCTGACCCACTGTCACTATTGTAACCCCTGCCCTCCGATCTTGCTGGCCGCACTCTCTCCACCCCTTCCCATCTCTCAAATATGAGTGTGCTCTGAGACAGTGTCCTTCACTCTCTTTCCTTATGCTTTCCCCACCCCACCAACCCCCAAGCCTCTCATCCTCACCCAAGACTCTGTATTCAGCCCTCACCAGTCTTCTGGGCCCGGACCAATAAAAACCCCAATCTCCCAACATTTACTCAGGATGGCCCACAGCCCCTCAGACTCAAAATGTCACAGCCTGGACTCATCCTTTTCTTTCCCCAAACCTGAATGCCTTCTGCAGGCACCATCATCCGCCTGGTTGCTGAGGCAGAACTGTTCGATACATTAGGTCCCTTCTCTGTCCCCCACCACTTCCCAGCCCCTTACCCCCTCCCTTCTAATCTGTCTTCAGGGCTGCTTCTGTCGCATAAGTAGCTGTTTGCTCCAGCTCCTTCCACCTCCTCCATTCAGTCCCTAATTTCCTCTCACCAGACCCTTTCTCCACCTAGTGGCCCCAGTGGCTGCTCTAAATACAAGTTGGATCATAACTCACTCCCAGCTCAAATCTCTGCATGGCTCCCCCTGACTCTTGGGACACGGTGCAAAGCCCTTAGGTGGAGTCACCCAGGACTGAGCTCTTCTCTGCCTTTCTATCTCCCTCCCCTTGCTTACTCTCCCCTACACAGTCTCTCTTCAAGGTTTTTAAAAAGTTTTATGAAGCATATAATTTATATACAGTAAAATGTACTCATTTTAGGTGTAGAGTTTGCTGAATTTTGCTAATTGTACAGTTACATATACATTGCCACTATCCTAAGTTTCCTTGAATCACTTTGCATCTAGTCTCCCAGCCTCACTGATCTACATTATGTCACTATTGTTTTGTCTATTCCAGAATTTGATAGAAATGGAATTATACAGTTTGTAAGGTTTCGTGTTTGACTTACTGCATTTAACGTAATGTTTTTGAGATTTGTACATATTGTTACACGTGTTAATATTTCTTTTTATTATTGAATAATATTCCTTGTATGAGTATACTATAATTTGTTTATTCATTCATTCATGGAGATTGGAGTCATTTACAATTTTTAGCTAAAATGAATAATGGTGCTATGAATATTACTGTATCAGTCTTTGTCTGGACATAGGTTTTAATTTCTCTTGGTAAATACCTAGGAGTAGAATCACTGGGTCATAGGTTAGTATGTGTTCAATCTTATAGGATACTGTTGTACTGCTTTCCAAAGTGGCTACAGTATTTTGCATTCCCATTGGCAACATTTGAACACTCTGGTTGCTCTACATCCTCTCTGACATTTGATATTGTCAGTTACTTTATACACTAGCCATTCTAATGGGTGTGCAGTGTATTTCATTTCCTGATGATTACTGATGGTAAGTGCCTTTTCGTGTGCTTATTAGCCATTCATATATCTTCTTTTGTGAGGACCTATTAAAATCTTTGTTTTCTTTTTTATCAGATTCTTCTTGTTCTTCTCATTTTTTGTTTCATTTTTTGAGTTATAATAGTTCTTTACATATGCCAGACACAGCTCTTTGTCAGCTATGTTTTGCAAATATATTTTCTAGTCTGCCACTGTAGTGGCTTTTAAACTGCTGATTCATTGATGAGTTATGAAATTAATTTCATGGGTCAGGACCAATACACATTTTTTAAACAAAGTAGAATTGGATAGCCACTTTCAGGAGGCATTGCACAGGATAAAGCTAAGCATTGCTTCACACACTTTCAGTGTGTGTGTGTGTGTGTGTGTGTGTGTGTGTGTGTAAAACACTGGTCATGAAGTAAGATGTATTCCTTCCTGTGGTCATGAACGTTTGAAAGCCTCTGCTCTAGCTCCATAGGTGCTCAAACTATGTATATTTAATAACCAAAGAAGCAAATGAATGGACAGGCCATGGCCTGAGAAGGTCTTCAATCTCAAGATTCATGACATTTTCAGCTCAAAGGACAGTCCCTCCACTGGCAGCAGCAGGAATGGGGGCTGGAACCCTCTTTTGAACCCACTTCCTTTCAGCTGAGATTCCAACTTGGCAGCTTCTTTTCAGTCAAGTCACCACTGTTTTCCCAACCTTGACACACAAAGGACTTCTCTCTGTGAAGGGCTGTGAGGGAAATGTCGGAAGCACTAGGTCAAATAAAGGTAAACAGTTGCCTTTATTGCAGGACTTCTCAGAGCCTTTAATATGCTAAGAGACATGTAAGTATCCAAGAGGGAGACAGAGCTGGCATCATGTCCCAAATTTATTTGAACACAAAAACTTCCTTTGATCATAATAACCAAAAGGTGGAAATAACTCAAATGTCCATCAAATGATGAATACACAATCAAAATGAGGTATAACCATACAATGAAATACTATTCAGCCATAAAAAGGAATGAAGTACAGTAGTGATGCATGATACAACATGGCTGAACTTTGCCAACATTACACTAACTGAAGAAGCCAGATACAAAAATACCATATATTATATGATTCCATGTATGTGAAATGCCCAGAACCAGCAAATCTACAGGGGCATAAAATAGTGGTTGCCTGGGTTGAGGGGATGGGGAATGAGAGGCTGATAGCTGAAGGGCACAGAATTTCCTTTACAAATGATGGGAATGTTCTCAAATTGGTAATGGTGATGGTTGAACAACTCTGAATATACCAAAAGCCATTGAATTGTATACTTTATATGTGTAGATTGTATGATATATTAATTATACCTTGATAAAGCCTTTCCTCTAGTTGCTGTTTGAAGAACCCATGTTCCGAGGAACTCGGGACACAAAGATCTAAGTTGGCCCCCCTGGTGGCCTGGAGGATGAGGTTCACCTGCGGGTCTCGAACTTCCTCCCAAACCAAGTTGACAGGATTTTCTTTGCCAAGAGATCCAGAGTCAGAGTAATGGCCTGCACAGTCACACTGCCTCCTGAGGGTGCAGGGGCAGAGCCAGGGCTGGCTACATGTGAGGCACGTTTGTATCCCTCTTTGCGACCTGGACAGAGATGACGGGCCCTTCAGTGTTTATTTTCCAGCTTCACCTGGGAGCCAGCAGGCAGTGTCAAGCTACCCCACAGGCACCCTCTGTCCTGGTGGGGAGCTGGCCCAAAATAGCACAGTCTGGGACACCAGTTGGGAAAGCAGATGGGAGAGTCTGGGGCTTGGGAAGGAGCAGATGTGGGTTTGTTCCCAGTTCTGCTGCCTGTCTATGTGACCTTGGGTGCAGCCTGGGCTTTGGTTTTCCCACTCTGGAAAAGAAGAGATAAATTTCTTCTCTTCTCCCTCAACAAGGCTTCCAGAGGAATCCAAGCTGAAGACTGTTAAGGTTGGGAAGGGCTTTGATGTTGCATCTGCTCTCTGCTCTCCCTACCAAGCCAAACTGCTTAAAGGCTTCCAATGCCAGGGAGCTTACTACCTCCTGTTTAATTTGCCCAATAGCTATGGCTGAGGCTGTCAGAAGTCCTTCCTTATGTTGGATTGACTTCCGTAAGCTCCTCACATTAGCCTGACTTCCCTCCTGAGGGCATCATGGAATGTGACTAACATGTCTGCTATGATGCTCAGCAGAGCCCACCTCTTTGGGCCCTCTGACCCCCCTAGGTGCCAGGAAGCCCCTCCCTACCCAGAGCGAGCTTGCACACTCCTGCCTTGTTCAGAGCCAGTGTCCTGCACCATTCTAGCCCCCAATCTCCCAGCCTGTCCTCACGTCCCTGGCCTGGGTCATCTGTCCCAGCCTCCCATCACCTCTCAGATCTGCCGCTGCATGTATGCTCAGGCTGCTCCCCTTCCCAGATGCAATCTGCTTGCTACTTAGGAAAACACTCTTCCTGAACTCCGTGGAACCCTCAGCACCCACCTGGCCCCAGGAGACGCCTCCCCACCCCACTGAGCCAGTAGCTGGCATTCCCTAGGGGCTGTCCCAGCTTCTGCAGAGGGAGTCTGACACAGTGGACAGTCCACCATGTCTTTGGAGATAGTGACTATGTGCATCTGTGTTCCTATCCAATGGTGAACCCTGAGTCCATCGCCCACCCTGCCCCCTGCCACCAAGAATGCAGTGCCCTGAGCTGACTACAGGCCTCCAACACAATCTGATCAGGTCAGCTTGGCCTCAGGAAGGCCAGGCAGGGCAAAGGAGCATTTCCTGTCTCCCCTTCCAGAAGCCACCTTCCCTTAATGCCCAGATGTGTAAGGTCACAGACAGGGAAATCCCTTGGCACCTAGGAATACCATCCTCTGTAGGTGGGTGGGTGACCCATGTGGTGTCTCCCTTGTTCCTCGCCCTGGTGGGTGTGACGGCCCACCAGATGAAGCCCCTCATGAGGTGGTTCCCTCCCTCACTGTGCGACCTCGGAGGGCACTAGCTTTTGCTTTCTAGCCCTCAGGCCTTCGTTTCCTTCTCTGCATGGTGAGAAGGTGGGGTCTACTGCTGGCAAGTCTCTCTGGTTCTTCTGGGCAGCTGGGTGGCCAGGTCATCCTCACCCCTACATCGGTCACCTCTGCTTGGTTGGGGGTCTCAGCCTACCACGGCCCCTTGTCTGGCTGACTAGAAGCAGCATGTGCCTTGTGACACGACTGCTGTCTCAGTTAGTCACTGCACACGGCATGTTTATTAGGACGGTGGGAACTCATTTTGCCAACTTTGGAGCCACGGGAGCTGGCTAAGTTTAGAACAAGCCTTGAGCATGAGGACGTTGTGTTCCTTTTCCTTCTGGCAAAACATGAGACTGGAGCTATTCTTTTCATCTCATTCTCCCAGACAAGTCCTAAGCTTCATTTACCACTAGATCTGCCTTCTTCCAACACAAACTCCTCTGTAATTAAGGGGGAAACACCCCCAATCATCTGAAGGTTGAAAAACATCAGCTCATTGAAATGTTTCAAGGAATATAACAAAGGCTCTGAAATATACTTAAGGCAGAAATACTTAATCCAGTTTTTGGAGGTGGGCTTCACGGGAGGCAGGAACCTCCTAAATTCTTGTGTGACTGTGCTTTTCCCTGGGGAGAGGGTTCATAGCTTTTATCAGGTTCCCAAAGGGGTTTGTGATTCCTGCTAAAATTGACAAATCTCAGATTTAGAAAAGATGACTGCCTTGTGCCGGCTTTGCAGAGTCCTCCCCAGCTTTGGAGTTTCCATTATTAGGTATTAGATGCCCTCTCAGGATCTGCACTGGGGGTGAAACCCCTAGGGCCTGGGTCAGGCTGAGCTGAATAGCACTGCTGGGAGGAGGATCCCGGTCTGGTGGGATGAAGGGAGGTCTGGGGCATTCGATCTGGAGGCCAGTGAGGTCATCAGTGGAACTTGGGGAGTAGGTCAGATGGGTCAGGGTGAGCAATTCAGGACTAAGAGGGTAATAAAAGGAAGTAGACCAGCTGGGATGTGTTTCCAGCTAAGTCAGACAGTGAGGTGGGTCCAGTTTTGGCACTTAAAGGTCCAAGTAGTGTTGGCCTGTCCATTCACCTTCATTTATTCCACTAACCCTAATTTGACATTTTCCAGGCTGGAGAACCTGCACTTCAGGCTTTATGGCATGTTTAGTCTCCTGTTGGCCGCCTTAACTCAACTGAGTTCCTTTCTGTCCCCTGATCCAACTGCCTTAAACTCACATGTCCTGCAAACATGGAGTATGTGGACTTGACATGAAAGTTCATGTGAATGTAACTGAGAACCTACATAACTGGGAAGGTGAGTCTGCTGTCAAAAGAAAATAAGTGATGTATTCAGGTGTCAAATGCCTGTGACCTTAAGTTTATCTATATCACCCGCATACCTCCCTCCTCCCCATAAAATTAATAGAGAGTTACAGGTATCCTGCTGTATGTAGGTCTCTAGGTGTGAAATGGGATACGGGGAGCATCTTCCTAACTAGTATCCATTACGGTCAGCAAATGAGTCTCTGTGCCAACACCTCTGCCTTCCCCTGCAGAGTCTGGCCGTTTCACTGGTGGCTACTGCCTGCACTAAAGGCAACTTGGGCTCAAAAGGCCGGGGCTCAAAATTGAGATCTGCCATTTAGGATGGCCTTGGGAAGGTCACAGTACCACTCAGAACTTTATATTCCTAGAATAAAAAATGGGGACAAAAATAAACCCATGCCTAAACACTCCCAAGAAGAAGTATTTGGGAGAAAAAGGAACTAACATGTATTGACTATCCACTGTGTGTGTCAGGCTTTCTGTTTATAATTACTATCCTTTTTAAGCTTTACAATCTCAAAAAAAAATCTCCCGGGGTTGCTGTAAGAGCCTGCTAAGACCATATGCTCAACAGATGTCTGGTAAGCACTTCATTCTTGGTCCTGGGGATACAGCAGCCAGCGAAGGAGGCAAAGCCCCTGCCTGGTGGAGCTGACATTCTAGTGGAGGAGGCAGACGATGAGTATGTACAGTGTCAGGTGGTGAGAAGGGCAGTGAACAAAAATAAGGCAGAGAGGAAAGAGAAAGGAGGGCGTGTGTGCTGTTCTCTGATAAGGGACATTCGAGCAGAGAACTGAAGACGTCTAGGAGCAAGCCAGATTCTGGGAGAAGAGCAAGCCCAAAGGCCCTGAGATGGGGACGTGACTCGCTTGCTTGAGGAACATCAAGGGGTCAGTGGGGCTGGACTGGAGAGACACAGGGGGAGGTGGTACAGGAAAAACTGGTGAGAAACTAGAGATCTTGGTAAGGGATCTTTGGATATTGGAACCATGGAAATGAAAATGTACTGCCAATAGTTGAGCACAATGCATAGTAGATGTCTTTCTCCACTCATCAGCCTTTGAGAATTTGGGAGTCTTCTAAAACTTTTTTCAAACTTCACATTCTTTTTTTATAGAGGTATATTTTACACATAGTAAAGCACTACAGATTTTTAAGTACCATCCAATGTAACCACCATGCAAATCAAGATATAGAACATTTCCGTGACCCAGAAAGTTCCCTGGTACCCTTTTCCTGTCAGCATCCCACTCCCCAGAGGCAACTGTTGTTCTGATTTCTATCACTAGACATGAATTCTCCCTGTCCTTCATATAAATAGATAGGAATCATGCAAGTGTGTGCGTGCACAACTTCTTTCACTGGGCATAAAATATTTTTGAGATTCATCCATGTTGTCACATACAGCTGTAATTCATTCCTTTTCTTTGTTGAGTATTATTCAACCTACTCAATTGGATTCTCAGTCTTTTTACTCTGACTCATTGTCACGGATATGAAGTGGCAACTCATTGTGGTTTTAATTTGCATTTTCCTGATGACTAAAGATGTTAAGCACCTTTTTTATGTGCTTACTGGCCATTCATATATCTTCTTTTGAGAAGTATCAATTTAACTCTTTTGCTCATTTTTACTACAGATTGTCTTTTTATCATTGGTTTGTTCTTTATGTGTTCTGGATATGAATCCTTTGTCAGATGCGTCTCATGTGAAAATTTTCTCCTAGTCTGTTCTCTGCCTTTTTCTTTTGCTAATTGAGCCTTTATGTTTTTAACTTTGAAGATGATACATTTATCTGTTTTTTGTGTGCTTAGTGCTTATTGTCCTGCCTGAGGGAAGCTTTGCCTATCACAAAGACAAGAAGATATTCTCCTATGTTTTCTTCTTGAAACTCTATTGGGTTTAGTTTTTACATGTGGATCTGTGATCCATCTTGAATTTATTTTTGTGTATGGTGTGAGGTAGGGATAAAGGTTCCTTTTCTTTTCCCATATGGATATTGATTTGTAGAAAATGGGAATCTTTTTGATTGAATTTCATACATAAATTGTCATGGGTAAGTTACGCTTGTCTTATAGACTCTACCTTCCAAAACTGATTATCCAGCTTCCTCTAAAGTCTCTAAATAGGCTTAGAGGTTGAAAGATGATGGTGAAAGAAACTAATCCCTAGATTGAGAACAGAAAGATCAGGGGGAAAAAAAACAAAAACCAATTGCCCATTTGTAATTTTTCCCAGCCTTTAGCATCTCTCATTGTCCAAGCTGCATTTACCTTCCCACGGCTGGAACCAAGGAGAGCAGAGGTGAAGAGGAAGCAAAGCTTGGGGCAGGATGAGGACAAACACAGAAACAAAGTCCCCACAGCTGAATCAGCCTGGGTTGGAAGCTGGCTGGTTCTTTGGGGCCCTGAGTTGGAATACTAGTTGCCCAGTTTCTCTGTCTTTCCTATGATTAGCAGAGATTTAATATTACATCTCAGAGGTGTAAGGCATATGAGTGGGCTTGTGGGCCAACCCCTCTTCCTACAAGGCTGGCTAGAACATCCTCTGCAGTATTCAACCTGTGATCTGGAAACAGAGTGAGTAGAAGGACCCCAATTAGTTGAACATCTATGCAGCAGATATCTTCACATTGGGGGCTTATGTGTATTCTCTTATTGTTGTTTGCCCTACCCCCTTGGGAGGAAGATACGGATTCCTCCTAATTTTACAGACGAGAAAGCTGGTGATCCAAGAGGTGAAGTATGCTTCCCAGGGCTTCACAGCTCATAAGTGGGGGAGTTTGGATTCTCCTTTCCACTTTCCTCTCCACTGCAGCTTGTTTCCACTGTGATCCGGCCCTTCCCAGTCGTGTCCTGCTGAGGAAATCAGACCACTGCATGCCCACAGTCTTTCTTCCTGAGGAACCTGCAAGCCAGCAAAAAAGGAATGCAAATGGGTCATTCCCTATTGACATTTTTTCCAAAATAACCTCAAATTCCTATGGTACAAATTGCCTTCCAGGCCCAAAGTGAGGATTTTTTTTTTTTTTTGGTATACAATAAAATCCAATACAAAACTATTTCTGTGAAGTAAAAACATTTGGATATTCCTTTGGACTTCATTGACTCAACCAAACCTTTTGAGATGGTACTGAAGAGCTGCCAAGCTTTTTTGCACAATGCCTTATGTGTTAGTCCATTTGGGTTACTACAACAAAAACACCATACATTGGATAGCTTAAGCAGCAAACATTTATTTCTCATAATTCTGGAGACTGAGAAAGATTAAGGTGTCAGCAGACTCCATGACTGGGAAGAACCCACTTCCTGGTTTGTAGATGGCTGTCTTCTTGTTGTGTTCTCACAGAGTGTAGAGCAGAGAGAAGCAAGCCCTCTCCTGACTCCAAAGAGCACTAGTCCCATTCATGAGTGCTCTGCTCTCGTGGACTCATCTTATCCTAGTTACCCACTGAAGATCCCACATCCTAATACCATCACGTTGAGGGGTAGGATTCCAACATATGAATTTTAATGGGGACATAGACCTTCAGTCCATAGCACTTGCACCTCTGCCCACGTGGTGCCCCTTTAGCAGAGTCCTTCTATTCAGCTCCTCTTTGTTCATGTCTTCCTAGCTCCCAGTGCAGGCTGAGTGCTCTGATCTGTCCTTGCACAGCCCTTCGTCCAAACCTCAACTTCTAGCAGCTCCTGGGCTATACTTACTGTCTTCATGTCCCTATTCCCTTTCAGATTGTGAGCCGTTGAGGCCAGAACCTGTTATCTTTTATTTCTGTATCCAAGTGCCTATTACAGTGCCTGGCCAACTTTCCCTCAATCCATGTTTGAAAAGATAGGTCAAAGAAGGTGCCAGAAGATGAGAAAGAATAGCTGAGTCAGTCCAGGAGAACTTCCTAGAGAAGGAGCTCAATTAACGGCCTATATGTGTTTGTAACACACCAGGCTTCTTTCTAGCAATGTGGTGCCTCAGTTTCCTCATCTGAAAAAAGCAGATAATAGTGGTACCTGCTTTGTAGAGATAGGGTGAGGATTGAATGAATTAGCACATGGAAAGTCCTTAGAACAGTGCCTGCTATGTTTCAAACTCAATGAATTTTATAATTTTCACAATCTTTGTCATTATCATGATTAGAATGAGAGTATCTTGTTTTTATCACAGTCACAGGCTGTCGGCTCTAGCCCGAGTGGCTGACCATGGAGGGCCCACACCCCTGGCACCTTGCCATCGATTTCACCTGGAGAGGCACCTGGGCCCAGAAGAAGCAGTAGGGAAGGTGAGAAGGCATCAAGTGCTTCATGCCAGGAGGTGCTGAGTGATGCGCAGACCAGTGGGGGGACTAAGATGGTCTCACCTGAAGGGGAAATGTGGGGATCTACAGCTAGGACATCCTGAAGCCCACCGACTGTGCAAAAGGCCTCAGGGCTGGCCGGCCACCCAGCCATGGACCAGCCTTCTTCAGCCTTTCTCCCATATTGGGACCCTACGTGGCTTTTAGCATTTCAGTACCTTAGATAACGCTGGAACCAACATCTCTAAATATAAAGCTTCCATCCCTCCATGTTGGAATTACTTGCTTAAAATAGGTTACCAAAGAGTGGATTTACTGCATCAAAGGTTACAAGATTTTAAATGACTGAATTGTTCCCCAAAAGTTAGTGATAATAGTGTATCCTGAATGCAGTAGATATGTTACTTTTTTTTGTCTATCTTGAATCCTCTCCTTAGGAAATCAACTGTTTCAGTCCATCTGATCCTGGTAGGCTGTTATTACAGCTGCCCACCCAGGTTCCCTGTGTCAGAAGCGGGCACACCACCCAAACTGGCTGACCAGAGGCCCTCCAGCCCTCGGCTGCAGTCACTGTTCTAGAGCAGATATACGTACGTCCTAAGTGGGGCTAATGAGAATCTTTTTTGGGGTATACAAAAATTCTGGGGGCGGGGAAAAACTTTAGATTTATAGAAAGTTACAAGTACCATACAAAGAACCTTTTATTCCCCTGAACCATTTGAGAATAAGTTGATGATACATTGCTCTATCATGTACACTTCACGTACTCTCCATGTACACTTCAGTGCATATTTTCTACATGTAAGGACATTCTACTACATCAACTATCAAAACCAGGAAATTAATGCTGATTCCTCACTACCATTGACTCCACAGATCCCATTCAAGTTTCACCAAGCATCCCAATAATGTCCTTTAGAGCGAAAGAATCAGTTCAGAGCCACACTTCACTTGTATTTACTTGTCATGACACTTTGGTCCCTTCAATCTGGAACAGTTCCTTCATCTTTCCTCAACTACTGTGACCTTGACCCCTATGTAGATTACCAATCAGTTGTTTTATAAGCTGTTCCTCAATCTGAGTGTGTCTGATGTGTCCTTATGATTAGATTCAGATTATGCATCCTTGGCCGGAATATTACAGGCAGACAGCAGTGATCTTTTCATGGCATCCTCTCAGGTGGTGCAATTTTGACTTGTCCCATTTCTGGTGATGTTCACTTTGTCACTTAATCAAAGTGCTGTTGGCCACATCTCTCCACTGTGAAGTTACTCTTTTCCTCTTTGTAATTAATAAGCATTTTGTGACAATGTAAATGTCCCATTTCTCATTATTTGTTTATGTCGCTATGGACTCATTGCTTTCTGTTTTATCCAAGGGGTTATAACATCTTACTCTCATTATTTATTTTGATGCTCAGATGATCTCAGATTAGGCCAGTGGGAGCTTCCAGTCAGCTGCTGGTTCTTTTTACCCTGTCCCCCTCATTCTTTAAGTGCCTCCTTGCTTTCTGGTTTAATAAGACGTTTTAGGTTCATCTTGTACTTTCCCAGCCTTGGTCTTGGAATCAGTCATTTCTCTATGGAGTTCTAAGTTCATTTTACAGAGTACATTTAAGAAACCAAGCTCTATGCTCTAGATGTGCTCTTTGTGGTTGGGGACACACTCTCTTTATATTAAAAACCATGAGTTTACATCTGTTTGGAAGTTATATCATGGACCCTGAAACAGATCTGTATCTGGAGTTACAACTTCTCAGACCATGTAAACCAGGAGCTGCTGGGAGCCATCTCACCACCGCTGAGTAAGATCCGGTTGGGGAATGAAGTCAAGCAGAGGCGAGTGGATCTGAGATAGAGAGACACAGGGTCCCAAGACACTGTTAGATCTAGCTGTGCCCAGATCCCTTGAATTTCTTGGTAATATGAGCCAACATGTTTCTTTTTGTTTAAAGCTAGTATGAATCAGTTCCCTTATAATGCAGGAGTCCCAATCAATATACTAAGTAGGTTATGAGTAACTAATCTGTTACTTTATGGTATGGGATCTAGGCTCCAGCCTTCAAGGTTTGTTCTCCTCCAGTGTTGGGGAATAAGGGAGACTATCACTGCCTGCTCCCCCATCCATCAATGCTTGAGCCTTGACTACATTGTTATATGGCTCCTGACAGTCCCTTGCTGCTCCACATGGCCCTCTCTCCTGTTGCTGCTAGCCTCCTTGGAAATGATACTGTACCATCTCACAAGCCACAAGACTGAGGCAGTGTGGGGAGGGCCATCGGCAGCTCTGTGGGTCTGTCCCAAGGATGGACACTGGTTGCTCTTTAATGTCCCACAGCAAAGACTAGGCAGCAATGGTGCTAGTGCCTCATTATTTACGTGCCTCCTTGCTTTCTGGTTTAATGGAAACTTGTTGACAGCAGGGGGGAACCACAAGTTTGGAGAAAAACACTTGAACCTGGAAGCTAATGATGACTGCTCCTGGGGAGGCCTCGCCGAAGTCCCACCCTGAGCCCTGCTGCTAGCTTCTTTCACTCTCCTGGGTATCTGCCCTTTCTCCTCTTCCCCAGATACAGAGGTAGAGCCTCTAACCTCTCTGCTTTGGATCCACATTCTCTGCCTATAGATTTGCCCTTTTCTAGGATGACTGGCTGAGGGACTGGATGGCTGCTTCCAGAAACAAAACTACTCCTCCCAGGACAAGCTAGGAGAATCCAGGTGTCTGCAGCCATATGTGACTAAAGCCTGAGGTTTCCCTCACCCTCTGGAATGACACCATGAGTCTCAGCATAATAGTCCAGGGGTGCTCAGCACTCCCAACACAGTCCTGAAGGCTTCTGTCACCAACAGGAAATGAAGATACGCCTCAGTGTCTTGCCTGAAAATATGGGCCTGACCCCTGTACAGAAAGCACTCCACTGTGCACACACACATGCACATGCACACATTCACACACATATGTAAATACTCTTTTCCTAAAAACAAAGAATTTTCAAAGGAGTGCAATCCATATCTATATGTCAAGTGGTGTAGGATGGAGGTCTGTTCCTAAAGAAAATGCCATGCAGCAAAATTCCCATCTGTGCACCTGTGGCTGCCCTGGTCCTCTGCAGAATACGATCTGGTCTAACCCCTGGTCGGCCAAGTCTCATAGAAGTGTTTCTCCCAAAACAAGAGGAGCCTGTGCCCCAAAGGCTAATTTTAAGACTTTTCTTCCCCCCACAGAGAGAACAAGGAATCTTTAGAGTTAGTAATTTTTTTCCCCTAAGAAAAAGTTTCAAAAGTCTCAGTTAAATGCCTTAGATAAGGTTCAAGGGTAAAACAGCTGGTCTTCCCAGGGAGCCTGCCCCTCCTGTCCCCTCCATATATCTCTGCAGGTAGGAAGCTGTGCCCAGCCCAGCCCTGCTTGGGGGGAAAGGACAGGAGGGGAGGGTGCACCCTCCTCTCCAGGGTGAACCCCAGGGCCTCGGGTCTCAGCGCCTCTGTTCGCTGTTTCCCCGATCTACCGCCTCCCGTGTCAGGCTCTGCTGAAGGGCGGTACTGATTCTCAGATGCCAAAGGAGGCTCAGGATGAAGTAACCCAGGGTCACGCAGTTAGCGACAGGCTGAGCTGGGATTCGAACCCAGGGCTGGCTGACCCCAGAGCCTAGAGCTCTTCGGTTGAACCAGCAACCTTTCCTGCAGATGATGTCGGAGTCTACAAGTCTCCTCACCCAGGCAGCCCACAGTGCCCTCGGTTCTCCCCTGAAGGAAGCCTCCTTTGGCCACCCTGACTTCTCCCTTGCTGTCCCCCTTGCCTGTTTCTCTCCCCAGAGCAGACCCACTCCTTGCCTGGCAGCCGCAGGCCCTTCTGACCATACCCATCTCTTGGCTTGTGTCTCCCCCCAAGCAAGAGCTCCGGCCTCATGGCCAGGGGTTTCAGATGAAGCCTCCATCCCAGGCCTTCCGCTGCTCTCGCCTTGTTTCTCAGCACTGGCTCCTCTTCACCTCCACCAAGAGTCCCCCTGGCCCTGCTCTGCGCTGCTGTGGCCTAGGCTTGCTGTGGGTTTCTCCTCCACCTCAGCCGTTACACATCCTTGGGCCTCTAATTCTGTCTAATTCACTAATTTAAATTCTTCTAAAATTTTCTAATTTACATAAATCATATAATTCAACTGTTTTTTCCATTTGCTCTGTTCTAGGTTCCCAGAGCCCCCACCGTGAGCATGTCCTACAGAGGTGATGGTTTCTGTCTATCCAGGGCAATGGCAAGTTCTCAGGCCTGCAAGTTGGCCCTGAACTCTGCCTTGGCCTCTTACCAACTCTGTGGCTCTCAGGGAGTTGCTGACCCTCTTTAAATCAGTCTCTGGACCCTTGTGAAGATTAAGATAGATGTTTCATTCATTCCATAAATATTTTCTTTTTGATGAATCTGAGCATCAGGCATTGCAGCCCTCCCTTCAGTTTTGTAGTTGACAGTCAGGCAGGTCAGGCACCTAGTGTGAGTGCCTGACACTTATGAGGTGCTCAGTAAGTGTGTGGTCCCTCCTTCCTCTCCAGATGGGAAGGGATCTCTATATTTATTGCACTGGAATATTTGCCATTTCCCTGCAGTTTCCCAGGAACAAGCAGTCTCTTGTGGGCTTTGCAAATGAGTACATCCCTCCACAGATGGCAGACCTCAGATCAGAGAAGTACACTGTGGGTACAAAGTCACATGGCAGGCTGGTGGGTGGGTGCCCACGATGGCGCCACATGGAGTTGGAAGACTGTTTCCCCTCTCCTCCCTGTCCTCTTCTGTCCTGCTTGGATAGTTCCAGGCCTTGCTTGCTCCTGATCCACCCTCTTGCCCTCTCCACCCTGGTGTGCCTACTTTTCTCCAGCTTACACCTGCTCAAGTCAAAAAGAGAATTAGTTAACATGTACCTGGGAAGCCCAAGGGCAGTTCAGGCATGACTGCCTCCACAGCTCAAACAAGGTCTTCAGGGAGCTCTCAGTCTTAGGTCTCTTGTTTGCTTCCCTCTCTCCCTCTTTGCTGGTTTGAGTCCCCAGCTGACTTTCAGGTGGCAAGAAAGATGTCCCAGCTCCAATTCTGTTTCCTACTCACTTAGCACTTCTGTACGAAAGACCGTCTTTCCCAGTAGATTCAGCCTAAAACTCCAAGGAAAGCCCTGCTTGATCACCCGGTCTGTTCTAGAACCAGCGGCTGTGGCTGTGAGGATGGCTGTTCTTATGGGACATGTGTTCACCTTTGGGGGTGGGGGTGAGGAAGGGGCAGGGCCAGCTCACCAGAACCTCAAAGAATGAATTTCCTACTGGGAAGAGGGGTGTGTTGCCAAAAAGGGGGAGGGCTGTGGCACAGATGAAAACAGGAGGATTGGCCAGTGAAGCCTTTACTTCCAGGCCTCACAGTACTATACCCACAGCTGCTGGGGAGGCCTCTGCCTCTTGTTTGGAGAAGCTGCAGGGAGAAAAGCACATGGTTGCTGAGGTCAAGTAGATCTGGGAGCAAACTCTACTTCTGCACCCAGAACTTTGATTATGGAACTCTGTGACATGAATCAAATTCCTCAGCCCATTGGAAGCTCAGTTTCCTCGCCTATAAAATGGGGATACCAGTTCCTCCGTCACAGACTTTGACAGTGTAATAAGCCAACCACTAAGTCCAGCACTTGGCATGGAGAAGATAATCGATCTACATCTGATCTTCTGGCTTTTGTTTCCTGACCTCCAGATTGGCTTCTGGGTCCTAGCTCCTGAACCCAGACTAGGTCTGTCTGTACTTTGGGGGGCCTACCTGCTTCTCCTGCCTGGATGGAATTCACAGAGGGGCTCATGCTGATGAAGGGGCATGTGGTTTTGTGTGTGTTTGCTGTTTCCATCTTGATGAAAAATGTGCAGGTTTTACACTGTCACAGAACAAACAGAACCTTGACATATGGACCTCTATTTATGTGCCTGGTCTAATTAATCATGTTTCATGTCCCATCATCTTTCTATTGCTAAGAATGCTATGTTTCTCAGGGCCCTTCCCTCTCTCCCTCCAGTCCTCCTTTCTCTCTCTCTTTCTTTCTACAAATACTCCCTTAGTGCTCACTTTGTGCCAGGCTCTGCTCAATGCTGGGGACCTGGTGGTGAACAATACAGACACAGCCCTACCTCCACCAAGTTTACAGGGGATTATAAATGATTACTGTCATTTAAGTAAAATTATGGCAAGTGCTGAAAAGAAGGAAGGCACAGGGTTGTGAGAAAGCAGTTTGGACTAGTCTGAGGGTATCCTGAAGGGCTTCCCAGAGGAGGTGACATTTGAGCTGAGCTCCTTAAAATACGTGGGGATATCCAGTGAAGGAACTGGTTGTGGAGTTGAATATGAATCTCTTCACCTAGTATTCTCTTAGTTGGTCTCCCTGCATCTGTCCCTGAGCCATACAGTGGCTCCCCATGACACAGTGCTGGACAAAACATGTTGCCTGTGGAAAAAGCTTCCTTGCTCCCACGTGTGCCCTGATGGGAGAACTGGAGGAGGGCTGACTAGAAGCGGTGCCTCCTGGTGATTAGTTAGGGAGGCATGTTTGGCCTTCCCTGGTTGGTCCTGAATTGGGAGAAGGGACAAACATCAGGGGGGCGGGCAGTTACCACTCAGGTCCAGGCTGGTTGGAGCTGGCTGCTGCAGGGGCTGCGGTTGGCCTTCCTGGGCCATTGCTGCAGGCCGTGGGGCATAGTTCTGGTTTTATGGATGGCCCTGCCATCATCCGTTAGTATATTCAGTCTGTTTCACACCAGACTTCTGTAGCCTCCTACCTGCTTTTACCTGCTCACCAGCCCCCGCCTATGGCTGCCCACCGCGCTCAGTGCAAACTCCAGGCTCCACAGTGGCCAGCCTTCAGGCCTCCTGAGAAGTGCCCACATGCCCACCCTGTTCCTGTCAGAGGCACCGTATGTGTGCTGTTCCCTCACGTGCACTATGGCGTGGTTTTTCAGTTTGAGGATCATTTATTGACTTTACACTGTGTGCGATGAGATTTTGCCTTGCATCTTCCCCTTCCCCTCCACCACACACGACCTCTCTGCCCATCCTCTGAGTACCATTATATTCTAATTTTGCTTGGGTTGTTATTCAGTACTTCTGTTGTTATGACTGTGGACATGTTAATCATAGCTGAATGCAAGGGTAGCAAACAAGGATTGCTTTTTCTGTCCTGCACTGTTTTGTTTTCTCTGGAGTTCACTGGCACCTCATTTTTCTGTTTGGTTGCTTTTAGTTTCACTAAATCCTTTTCCAACGGCTCATCAGCTTTTCAGTTTCCAACATTTTATAGCTGTTGTCCCCTCCCCTGGAGAGAAAAAAATCCCTTTACTGTAGTTCTAGCAGACTTGAGGGAGGGCATAAAGTTAAATGCAAGTATTTCCATTCCAGTCTGTAGCTTGTCTTTTCACAATTTCTTAAAAGTATCTTTGGAGATGCAAACATTTTGATTTTTGAAAGAGACAAATTTATCAACTTTTTCTTTTATTAAGTCATATTGGGATATACATATATATATATGTTTTAAGTCTAGCCAAAAGGATTTGCTACTGTGGGGGGAAAGAAAGGAATCAAGAATGACTCCAGTGGTTTTGGCTGAGCTAGTGGCAGGATGGTGTTGCCATCGTCTGAGATGGGGGAAGACTGTGGGGGCAGCAAGCTGTGGGGTGGGGATCAGGAGCTGCGTTTCGGACACACTGAGTTTGAATTTTTCTGTCAGAAATCCACGTGGAGATGAGGAGAGGCAGGTGGAAGCTGGACCTCAGGGGCAAGATCAGCTTATGGATGAGATGGCGGAGTGAGCCGGGCAGGAATGGAGGACCAACGCCTGCCCCAGGCCTCTGCAGACCCAGGAGGGAGGCTGAGGAATAGCCAGGGAGATGCAGTTAATCTTCCCAAATTTCGGCTTCCTTATAATAACTAGGGATTAGCAGTTAATAGCACTTTGCTCATCAGGCGTTCATGAGGGTCCTGGACTATGCATTAAAGGCGCTCAGAACAGTGCCTGGCACATAGTAAGTGCTTAGAATGTGTTAGCTAAAAATAAGCAGCTTATCTCTGACCCTTCAAAAGAATTGCTAAACTTGGTGTAAGGGAGCCAGGTCATCTGGACACTTGTCACCCAGGGCTGGCCCAGGCTCTGCAATGATCTGGCGGGTTTGTGCAACAGGCTTGGCTCCCAAAGGGGAGGCCTAGACACCCTCAGGGACAGGGCCTGGCTGAAGACTGTGATTAAAGAGGGTGAGTGTTGCAAGTCCATGTTATTGTGCTATTAAACAGAAACATGACCTCATTGTATGCTCCTGAGCTGTAAAGCCCTCTCAGATGCTCAGGGCACAGGGTAGATGCAGGCAGGCTTGCTGCATTTCAGCCTCTGTCAAATGGGGATAATAGCTGCAAGTATAATTGTAGGAACTAAAATGTTCAGCAGTCCCCTCCCCTCCCGGGTACTAACCCATGCACCTCACTCTAGTCCCATCTAGGAGAATAAGAATGACAGTAGAAGACGACAACAGACTATTCTCAAATGGCGGCATTTTAGGGATCACAGTTATCAGAGTCAGTGTTTTGTTTATGGGTGGGCAGAGGTGGTAGAAGGGAACTTCCCCAAGTCTTTTGCCTTTTGTCTGGACTTGGTGAGCGCTGTCTCTATTTCCAGTTAGACAAGTCCTCTCAGGAGAGTAAATCCATCTTGAGAAAGATCTTTACATTAATGAAATTGCCTAATTTGACTCAACAATGAACCACAAACCTTCTGGAGCATATTGTGCTGTAAGCAAAGGTCCTTCCCTCCGAGTGCCCCCAGTCCAGTGCGGAGGGCAGATGAGGAAACAGTGTTTCAAGGCGGGTCTCTCATGATGCCGGGGAGAGCGCTTGAGGACTTTGGCAGCATGGAAGAAGCGAGCAGGTCCAGCCTGAAGGTGAGGGAGGGATTCCAGGAAGAGGAGGCCCCTGACTCCTGAGTGGAGAGTTGGACTGTACGAGTAAAAGGTGAGTGGTCTCTAGGCAAACAGTAATTTGAAGGTCCTTTGGCTTGTCATTTGATACATCCAGAGACCACGGGTACATTTCTAGTTACTCTGTGAATGTTGGGGCAACACTTAATTTCTCTGGATTTAAACCCAGGAGCCACCATCCACATCTGGAAGATGTGGAGTTCAAGCAAGCTAATATAACTGAAAGGACCCTGAAGAGTTTCAAGAACAATGGATCAATAGGAATGTAATGCATTTTATTGCCATTAATTATATTATAGATGTGGGAATTATCTCTTGGCACTCAGATCCCCGGAATGTTTGAACCTGGGATGGAATGTGTGCTGGATGACTTTGAGGTCACTTGAACCATCTGAGTGAATTCTGTTTCCTGCCAGGACCCTACCTGATACAGAGGGAAACTTTCCCTTCTTCCACAGTCCCTGCCTTTCTCTCTCTCTCTCATTTTTTCATGAAGGGAGATATTAGAATGTGTGCAAATGAGAATAACAGGAAAGAAATGGAGAAAATGAAGATGCAGAGAAAAGCAGGGTGCTTGCTAGAGGGGAGGCCTCAAGCCTGCTGGAAGGGATGGATGGGCCCAGAAACAGAGCAGAAGGTATCTGGCTGTAGGCTGGAGCGGGATGCCCCTTCTACGATTGCAGGAGGGGGGGCAGGAAGCACAGACATAGGGCTGGTAGATTTGGTCTCAGGGCTTCTAGTTTCTCAATGAAGCATGAGCCAAGGACATCAGCTGAGGCATGCAGGGCAGTTTGTAGGAGAGTTAGAACAACGTATGGAATGGCTATCTCTGGGAACAGGAAAGTGAACTTTCTAGGAAAGGTTGGTAGGCTTGCCAGGCATGTGCACTGCCAATTGAGGTTTGTGGTCGTGAATTTAAAGAGCAACCCGTCAGCGGGGCTGTGTGCTTTTCTTCAGCATCATTCAGCTGCTCTGGCACAATGGAGAAGGTGCAGGTTTGGTTCTTACGAGGGTTCGGACTCAGCCAGATTCATGTGCTGGAAAGATAGGGGCAAGTTAATTGAGGGGATTCGTTAGGAAGTGATAGTCATGATGGAGCACAGCATCTACATGGGGTAAGGAGGGAAGGAAGGCCTGAGCAGGTGATGCTGGAAAAGGTGATGATGCAAATGGATGAGAGGTTTTGATGAAGCACAGGGGTGGAGGGGAAGGGGCAGTCAAAGTGACTAGGAGACTGGTATGAGAAACCACAGGTGGGGAGCGTGTGTGCACCCTGATGGCTTCAGAAGGGCAAGGATATGAAAATAGAGGAGGGTAAATGGTTTGGAAGAGGTAATTGGGAGCAAAGCTCAATTTACCCACATCACACCCTGTACCCACATCAGCCCCTGGCCTTCCTTGAGCCAGTTTCTCCCTGTACCTTGCAGAACAGTTCTCTCTAACCAGGTTGTCTGAAAAAGCTCATGACAACTGGTTTCAGAGTTGAGAAGTTTCCTCTTGGCTCTTTCTTGTGACCTGACCCAGAGCTGGATCTGAGCACATGGCACAGTGGGTGGTGGAATCTTCTGGAATGAGCATCTATGGCCACACAGGCATCCGTATCCCTAGAGAGAGGCCCTGGTTTCCTCACCTGTAAAATGCAGTCCTTCATTTCTTTGTTCAAATAGAAAGCAGGCCCACCTACTCTATTTCCTGCCCCCTCTCAGCTGCCCTCGAGGGAGAAATTATACTCATTTTCACAAATGAGGAAATAAAACCTCAGAGAGGTGAACAACTTTTCCAAGGTCATATGGAGTCTATTTGAGTCCAAGAAGCTTGCTACCCAGTCAGGGAGACAAGTAGGGAAAGAACCCAAACTGTGTGACATGTGCAAAGTTCTTTGGGAAAATGGAAGTTAGAAAGATTAATTCTGGTTTTTTTTTTGGCAGGGAGGCATGCAAGCTGCATCTATAGGGTGAGTAGAAATGCAGGTGAGGGAGACGGGAGGAAGGACTGTGGGCAGAAGTGACAGCCTGAGAGCAAAGGCATGGTGACATGACCCTCCATCCTGTGACCCAAGATTGCTGAACACAGGCAGTGAGGACCTGTAGGTTCCTAACCATGTCTGCAGCCCTGGGGGTTCATGGATACCCTTTAGGGGGGCCCACAAACACCCTGAAGTTGTATCCCAATTATAAGCATATATGTATTATTCTTTTCTGGAAAGATACTTTTTATTTTCATCAGATTCTTAAATTGGGACATTGACTCGAGAAAGCTTTGGGTGGCAGAGGAGCTTGGAGAGGTGGGCAGGGCCTGGGAATAAAGGACCTCATAGGCCTTGTTCCAGGAATTCCTACTTTACTCTGAGGTCAATGGGGAACCCATGAGGTTTTCTCGCTGGAGTGCAACATGGCCTAAAGAAGACAACCCGGGTTCCTGTGAACTTGAATCAAAGGAAAGTCCCTTTATAAACTATAAAGTGATGCACTGTTTACTGCTCTATTCCCAGAGCCTAGCCCAGTGCTGAATTCTTATCGGGGGCTTAGCTCATTGCTGAATGAATGAACGAATGAGCACGGGTGTATGTAATGATAATAGAGTTCATTTCTCCAAAGTGACTCCACCCATTTCCTGGACAATTTAACTGAAGGTGAAATGCAGGAAACCGAAACACCCTTGCACTGCGTTAGGTTCTGAGGGAGGAGGGAATTGGGGTAGAGGGGAGGTGGCACCCAAGGGTTTGGCCACACCTGACTGCAGGGGAGGCTCCTCCCACAGTGCCCAGCAGTACCTTCAGAGGAGCAGGGGCTACACGGCCCGGGTGGCCCAGATCCTGCCCCTGCCTACCATCCATTTCCCATGTGGTGGCCAGAGGGGTCTTTAAAAACACTTAAGTTGCAACAACTGTGGCTTTCTTTCCATGTACTTGGCTATGCTTCTAAAACTTTACCATACATTTGTGTCATATGGGGATCTCGTTAAAATCCAGGCTGTGATTCAGTTGATCTGGGTTGGGGCTTGAGATTGCATTTTTAACAAGCTCCCAGGCATTGCAGTAATCTTGGACCACATTAGGAATAACAAAGACTTAAGAGAAAAATCCAAACTTCCTGCCCATGTCCTACTTTATCTGGCCCCTGCCCAGCAATCCCACGTCATCGCTAACCGGTTTTCTTTCTCATCATGCGGTAGTCACACTGGCCTTCATTCTATTCCTGTAGTGTGCCAAGTTGCTCCTGCCTCAGGGCCTTTGCATATGGTGTTCCCATTGCACAGAATGCCTCTTCCTGGGGGTTCCACATGACTTGCTCCCTTTCTTTATTTAGACCTTGGTTCAATACTCGGCCAGAGTATTTCCCTGACCCCCCTTCGTCCAATGAAGCCCCTCATACCCTGGGACTTGCCATCACTCTGCTTTTTCCCTCACTCACCACTCTTGCTCTTCTTTAAATTTATTTTGGTGATATATTTGCTGACTTGTTAATTTCCTGTCTCGACTTTCACACACATGAATAAGGACTTGGTTTCCTTCACTTGGCCTATCCCAGAGCCTGGCACGTGGTAGGTACCTTCTCCATGTGTGCTGGCTCTGTATGTGTACATGCTTGCATGGCTGCAGTGGTGTTGAGATGCCTGCAGCAGGGTTCAAGCTGTGTGGACACTAATGGAGGTGCCTGAGGCAGAGCGGAGGGAAGGAGGAAGGAAGGAGCAAGCTTTCCGTCCTGAGGATGCCACAGAAAACGTCTCAAGAACCTGGAGATAAAATTGAACCTAAGAACAACACATAATAGATGATCTCATCTCACTAGAAGAGATTCATTCTGGAAGGTGGGGAGGAAAATAACTAACATTAGGGAACTAAGACATTTGGAGCACTGCCTGCACAGAGTAGGTATTTATCAAATAAATAAAAATATGGTGAATCCTTATTCGGGACTATCACTCTGCATGATTATCTTTGTGCATCCTCACAACACATAACCTCTATCCTGAAAGTGAGGATCAGCAACATCAGAATCACCTGAGAAGTTGTTAGAGATGAAATTCTCCAGCCCCATCCTCAGCCTACTGAGCAGAAATGCTGAGGTCCATCACTCTGTGTATCAGCAAGCCCTCCAGAAGATTCTGATATACACTCAAGTCTGAGAACCACTGTAATAGTTTGTCTTTCAGAGCATTAATTACCCTGCTGCATGGGGGTGGTGTGGGGTTAAGGCAAGTCAGGGTTGGGGGCTTCATCCACACAGTGTGGGGCATCCTCTTATAAACTGAGGACTTGATCTGTGATTCATAGTGGGAAGGGTCAGGAGTGGGAGAGGAAGCCCCCAGGGTTTCAGAAAATCTCCAAATGAGAGCTTAGTTTGCAAAAACACATTGTAAAGTTATCATAGGTTTGCTTTTTAGACCGGATATTTAGTATATTGTGAAATTTCAAATGACATTAAAGGAAGGTGTAATATAAACTGTCACCCAATACTGCCACCCTGTATGTGGCATTCAGGCAGAATAATAATGCTTGGACCATACCTCCTGTTCAATTCTCATTTTCCAAACAACAATAAAAGTGTATTTTGAGAGAGACAGAGACTGCTAAAATGCCTAGGCCTGAGCTGGCCAGAAAGATAGGAGAAACCCAGCCAAGACCTGACTAAAAACTCATGAAATGGATTACACAACTTTAGGGAGCTCCCCCTGTGTGTCAGCAACTGTATTTGGCTCTGTGAAGAGAATAAAAGGCAAATTAGCCAGCCACTTCTGCAGCTAAGGAGCTTAAGAGAAAAGTCAGAGGAGAGGTGTTTCTTCTGGTTGACAGACATTGGAGGTGTGGATGTGTGGGACCTGTGATCAGAGTCTTGGCTTTTCAGTTTAGCTGGGTAACGGAGCACATGTGAACACATAGGAGGTGAGAGGGGAAGAAGGGGATGGGTTGGGGTTTGAATGCTGAGTTAGGAGGCCCAGAAAGGCCCAGACAACTACCAGTCTAGTATTGTACCCATGCCCTCTGCAGGGTCTGGGGCCACACTCAGTAGCTCTGAGGCTGGATACTGCTAACATTTTTCCAGAGACTACATGTGCCAGTAATCAGTCTAGGTGCTGTATGTACATTAACTCATTCTTCGTATGAACCCTATGAGATAGGTACTATTATCACCCCATTTTTACTGATGAGGAACCTCAAGACACTCAGAGGTGAGCTAACTTTGCCCAAAGTCACACAGTTAGGCAGTGGTAGAGTATGAATTAAATCCAGGCTGTCTGCTCCCAGCGCTCCCGAGAGCATGACAAATCAGTGTGCTGCCCGAGCATCCGGGCTGGTCTGCTGGACTGGGATAGTGGAGGATGGGGCACTTATTAGGTGGGAATATAGGATTCAGAAGTAAGCCCTGAGGTCTTTCTCCAAGCCTGAGCGTTCCCTTTGACGTAGGCAATCTAGAGTCCAGTGCTTCGAGAAACAGCTCAGGACAAGTACTTTAGGCCCCTTCCCACTAGATGGCGGCCCCTAAACCCACACAGAAATTCTAGAACCTCCACCGTCCCCATCTTTCAGGGTTGAATTGAATAGTTGCAAGATGCACCCCTCCTCCGGTCAGGGATCCACCGACCGCCCCTTGCCCCACCCCAGCCGGGGATCGGTGAGCCCCAGGCTGGAGGAGGAAAGCTGGGAGGAGGGGCCAGGAGAAGAGGCTCCCCAGACTCTGGGCGCCCGGGCTAGGAGCTGGCGCGGAGCAGCCACTCCGGGGGCGCGGAGGCGGGGCGCTCCCGCCCAGCCAGCTACCAAGAGGAAGGCCGGGACCACTAGGCGCGGGCGGAGCCGCGAGGGCGCGGGAAGAGCGGCAGGTGCTCGGCGAGGACTACAAGTCCCAGCATGCCCAGCTGCCGTGGCCCGGCCCCCGCCGCCGCTTAAAGGCTCCGGGAGCCGCAGCCGTCAGGTCGCCGCGGCTTTCGCTTTGCTGCCGCGGCTGGGCGGGAGAGAGCTGCGGGCTCGGCGGCCGGCTCTCCTCGCGCCCCTGCTCCCGTAGCGCCGAGGGGCGCTCCTCGCCCGGCCCTGCCGGCTAGAGGATTCCCTTCTGAGGCGCCCGCGGGCTCCCCGCCTCAGCCACCCCGTGGTCCCGATGCCGAGGCATGGATAGAGCGGCGCTGCGCGCGGCGGCGATGGGAGAGAAGAAGGAGGGCCGCGGCGGGGGGGGCGCGGCGGCCGCGGATGGGGGCCCCGGGGCCGCGGCCAGCCGGGCGCTGCAGCAGTGCGGGCAGCTCCAGAAGCTCATTGACATCTCCATCGGCAGCCTGCGCGGGCTGCGCACCAAGTGTGCCGTGTCCAACGACCTCACCCAGCAGGAGATCCGGACCCTGGAGGTAAGGGGGCCGCGGCGCCAGGGGGTCGGAACCCGCTCTGGGCGCTAGGACACAGAGGTCGGCGGCCCGGGAAGCAGTCCCCAGCATCTTACATGCTACCTCGGTCACTGTTTCCCAGATGCATCCTTGAGCCGGGGTCGCTCCCTTTGAGGCTTCCTCTCCTCTCTTCTGGCTGCTGCGGCAGCTTGAGGACCCAGGACCAGCCCCTCACCTTGGGCGGGATTTGCGGGGAGGGGTGGAGTGGGAACGAGATGGAGCACCGAGGAGCCCGTGGGCTGGGTGGGCTCGCGCGGACGTCGCCTGCCTCCCCACCTCCGCCCCCACCCCATCTCCAGTTTGCGGGGCCGCAGGACTCATTCTCCCACCGAGTCACGCGCTGGACTTTTCCCTGTGTGACTGAGCCGAGCAGCCTTGGGCCGGGATGCCGTGGCGGGGGTGGGGGCAGGTTCCCCCGAAGGGTGAGCACGGGCCCACCGCCCGCTGCCTTGCCCTCAGTCCGCAGGCTCCGTCTTGTCCCTTCCTTTCCTCTCCTCCAGGTTGTCTGCCGCTTTTCAAAAAGCATTTGCTGAAACTGCATTTTTGTTGTTCAAGCATTTAGTGCTTTCCTTTGGCACAGCCACAGCAGTTCACTGCTGAAAATGTAATTTCCCACCGATTCCCCCCATTCCTCCCCAAACATTGGATTTGGTTTAGGAAGGATTGTGCTGGGGAACCAAAGCCTTTGGTGGGAAGATGACACTATTTAAGGGGTTCTGGTGGAGACAGCCTGTAGTGTGAAGCAAGATATGCCACAGGCCCTCTTCTCTCAAATTATAGCCGGGAAGTGCAGTATTAAAAGGACCTGGAGCAACCAGCAAAACGGTTGTTGTGTTCTCAGAAGGGGGCGTCTCCCACTCCCCAAACACAATGGAGGGAAACTAGTGCCTTCCCAACTTGCTTTTGTCCAGAGACTGGGGAAGGCTGTGAAATTCCAGGGGCCAGGGGATAGCTGCTTGGTCTTGAGGAAGGGGGCTCTTTCCACCTTGCATTGTCACATCTGGCCTTCTGCAGATCTGGGGATGTTTTGTTTCATTAGAACCTTAATTTCTCATTGCCCTGCCCCCCAAATTGCTAATTGCCTCTGCCAGCTGTCATAGGGCCAGCCAGTGATTTGTAGTAATTATGAGACCCAATCCTCCCTCTTCCCTGCACACCACAAGCCTTGAATCTCTGATCCAAAATGTTTTGGGGGTGACTTCTCTCCTTCAGTTTTCTTTTATTAAAAGCTGCAAACTCAGGGACATTGGAAGCATCCAATCAGTGCTGGCTGTTATTATTTTTGTTACAGTTGCTATAGCAGTTCTGACCAGGCTTTGCATAAAAAGCAAACCAACTAACAAACCCCCCCACAGCTGTCCCTTCTGCATGCATACTGCTGGTTTCTAAGTGGTGAGAGACACTGGTTTCTTGAACACAGCCAAGAGTGTTTGCCCAGCAAAGTTCAGTTTTTAAACCAACACAATAGGGGGCCTGTGTGGCTTAGTTCCGGGAGGAGGGGTTGTTGTCCAGCATGTGTCTGGTTGGGCTGCTGTGTTATCTGGATGAGAGAACATTCTCTGTGCTCGGATTGTCCCCATGTCACTCTGAAGTGCTCCTGGTTTGTACGATGGATATAGGAGAACCGTTTGTTGGTCGTTTGCTGGAAATGGCTTTACCCTCTCGGTGTCCTGACTTCCAAAGTGACTTATTCTGACCAAGGTATGATATCATGACACCACAAAGCATCTAGCTGTTTAGGTCTCTGACTTGGGTTTATTCAGTGGCCTCCCTTCTGAGTGTTTGTTGGATGTTTGTCTCTGGCAGCTGGAAACCCAACTGAAGGTCCAAAGGGGATTTGCAGTGTAAACAGGAGCCAGTACCCTGCTCCCTGCCTCTGAAGTGTGATGTGGATTTGGGTCCACCCCACTCCCTGGAAAGGCAGGGTCTGGGTTGTGTTTGGGGATGAGAATTTAGACCTCTGGAGCTAGTTCCCTGGGGCTGCCATTAGCTAGTGTAGATGAATCACTTCATCCTATAGGCCTCAGCCTCCTAACCTGAACAGGAAGATTGGAGTGATCGTTACAGGCTCTTGCAGCTGCAAATTCTGTGGTTCGTTGAAGGGGTCTCAGTTGGGTTGAATCAAATTTTTGTTATACATGTCTCTTTTTAAGAATGGTGTTAAAATCCAGATTGACCAAACTGATAACTTATGGGGGAAGTGTATTTATTACTCAAAGAATCCTGATGACAGTGTGGCAGACGGAAAGCCCACAACTTTGAATTTGGGTCTGCAGTCTGTCTGTGTGACTTAGGGCAAGTCCCATGACTTTTGATTCTCAAGCTTCCCAATCTGTAAAATGGGGATGAGACTGTATAGCCCTGCAATGTTGTTGTGGAGTCTGTAAGTCCATGTCTTACTACTATACTAAAAGATTTGCTTATAAACTTTTCCTTAGTGAGGGTCCAGTGGCACTCATGCCACAGGCCACCTTTAGGGGATGGTACCTTCATATAGCTGGCTTTTATCTCCTAGAGGTGGGTGACTCAGGCCAGCAGACAATCCCAGCAGCATGTGGTGAGGTCAGACAGGGCAGTGATGATGTCCATTCTGACTTTCCGTCCTATTCTGCAGGCTCCTCTCACATACCAAGCCAGGGCCCCGAGAGACCGTGCTTACAACATTGGATTCCTGGCTTTTGAAGAAGGGGACGACCAGAGGACAGGCTTATGTAACCTCACCAGACGTCTCCCAGAATCTTGGGAACCCCAGCCCACTCTGGCCCTCCTTGAATTAGCAGTTAGTGGGAGAGTCAGCACATGAGATGCCCCTGGAAGTCCCTGACCTGGGCCCAGCTGCTGGTGCCCGGGATGGCAGGTTGTGATGGTGTGCGTGTCTGTCTGCCCTGTGGTGACTGTTCTCTGTACAGTGGTCCAGTTTGGGTCCAAAAGAGTGGGAGGATCCAAGGTTTAATGTTTGCCTCCTAGCTGCCAACCTGTGCTGGACCCTTCTCAGTCTCCTAAGATTTTTCTAGAAATTAACCAGCCTTCATCACACACATTTTTTTCTCTGCATGGGAAGGGATGGAAACAAAATCTGAACCCAGAGTCTAACTAAATCTGTAACCAGAAATTGTGAGTCTGTTTCATCCTAGCAAAATCTGGTGCCCTGTCTCCATCAGACCCTCCTATGGGTCTGAACTCCACTGAGGCAAGACAGAATGTTCTCATTCCCTAGATGTGCTCACACAGGGACCCCTGGTTGGCCTCACAGCTGGGCCTGGAGCTCCATGCCAGTTCATTTCTTTATTTCTTCATCATCTGTAGGCTGAGTCTGTGCTGGGTGCTGGGTAGACAGTGGTGCCTCATGACGGTTCATGTTTAGTGGATATTGTAACTTTCCTGCCAGCCTACAAGTACTTTCCAGAATAGGCCGTGCCACACCAAGTCTTCCTATCCTGTGCTCTTAGAGAGAGAAATCCCTTCTAAGCAAACTGACCTTGAGCAAGGGGTCCCCAGAGGACCTAGTGCACAGGCCTTGATGGGACGGTCCACTCCAGAGCTGTGGCCGGCACAGTCTCTGTACTCTGGCCACTTTCCTGAGGAGTTGCCCTGGAGCCAGGAGGCAACTGGGGGAGGGCCTGCTGCTATGGAAGATCAGGGGGGCTTGCCCTTCACCCGGCTTATCTGCGGCAGGTCAGAGCTCTGCTGTGTGGAGGACGTGAGGTCTCCTTGGGGTCCCCTCTCCCGGCCCCCTATCTGGATAGTGGAAGTGCTGGGAAGGGAGGGGGTGCCATATGTCCTCGCAGACCGGGTGCTTGGTGCTTGCATGGGTATGTCTTCACTCGGTAAGTCTTCAGTTATAACTGGCTTGCCTGCTGTGCTTCTAGCTGCAGCCACACTGGCGGGGACTCAGAGGTAGGTAGGATGTGCTCCTGGTCTTTGCGGACACTTTCTGTCTAATGGGGAGCCAGGTGGGTGAACAGGAGTGACTCCAGGAACACGGCCTGCTGAGTGCTTAGGAATTGGGAATATGACCGAAGGGTTGGCTACTCTAACCTCTTAGTTTTATGGGAAATATTCCCAGCGTCTTGGTGGTGACTTGTCCCGAGTCATACGTCTCTGGCAGAACTGAGAGTGAAACTTGGTTTCCCTTTCCCCACCCAGCCATGGCCTCAGAGGGTGGCATTTCTCTCTTCTGCTGCCCCACCATAGTTTTAACCTCCTGCCGGAGGGTTTCACCTCCCAGCCACCCTAAAGGGCTGCAGAGATGGGTCACTGTCCCCTTTAGTGTCTGCTTTCACCTAGACAACTTTTTCCCTGGTGAAACTCACCACCAGTGCTCCCTGGAGGCAGCCTGGAAGGGGACCTGCAGATTCCTGAGGCTGGGGCAGGCTGGGCAGTGTTGCAGGGAGGCCTTCACACACCTGCAGCCCGGGTTAGTGTAAATGCCAGGGGGCTGCTGGACTGCTGCCTGGGGGCAGGGATGGGAATGGCCTCCGTCCCCTGTGGGTTGGCTCAAAACCCAGGAAAGCTGCATTCCCCCCACAAGTATTCTGGACCGCCTGTTGGCTGTGGTCTGGAGAGGGACTGCAAAGGCCCTGGTCCTCGGTGGCAGCTTCTGCAGTGGGAGGGAAGTAGCAGCCTGCGGCCAGGTCTCTGTAAGCTGGGCTTTCTAGAAAAGACGTCCTTTCAGAATTGGCTGATTGGAGTCTTTTTTTACATTCAGTTCAAAGCGAAAGCTGTGTAGGTGCCTTGGAGGTTGTGGGGATGACGTTCGAGCATAGTGAGGGCAGACATGGACGAATAACATTCTTGGCCACCTGTTCTGTGCAGAATACTCTGCTAGGCCCTGGGCATATGTGGACCCATTTAATGCTCACAAGGACCTCCTGAGGTTTTATGCCCACTTTGCAGGTAAGGATATTGTGGCTCAGAGGGATTAAGAGGCTGAGTAGATGCTTGAACCTGTCTTGACTGGGTTGAGAGCCTAGGTTCTGAACTTTGCAACTGCCTCTAGCAACTGTGGTGGGAGGTTTCCAGTCCGGGTCATGGCTGCTGAGCCCCAGGTAGTGGCCAGTAAACAAAAAGGGCTGGTCCAGGGGCATGTGGGGGCTCAGTTCCAGATGACTGGGCCTACTGGTGGCCACCCCAGGCTGTGCAGCCTCTGAGCTCAGGCCTGGGGCTGCTTCCCTCAAGTACAGCCCAGCACATCCTCAAAGACAGGTCTCTGCCAGCAAACTGATGCAACCAGCTCTGTGTTGGTGCCATTCTGAGAAATGAGAAGCTGCCTAGAGATCAACTTACTCATAATTTTTTAAATGGATACCTACCTTATTCTTTCTGAATAACTCTTCTTATAATAAATATATTCATTAACTTTCTACTTTTATAAAAGTATTTTTAAAATACTCATAATGACCTATGTTCACTATAAAAAGGAGACAGATGAACAAAATTGAAAAATCACCCACAATGCCACCTCTCGGAGTTAATCCTCATTAACGTTTTGCTATATATTCCTATAGTGTTTTTATCCTCTGCATATGCATGCAAATGTACACATATTTCTTTGTGGAGCATACCGTGTACATTGCCTTACAAGTCTTCTGTCTACGTCTGTACATGTAGATATTCATCATCATTGTTAGTGGCTGTGCTGTGTGGTCATACCATCAGTTCACCCGGCCAGTCCTCCCATGTTGGCCATTCAGCTGTTTCAAGTCCTGCTGTCATAAACCATACTGCAATGAGTCTCTTCCTAGAAGTGGAATTTGCTGGGTAGGAACACGTGTAATATCAATCCTATTCTTTAAAATCTTCAGGACATAATATATTGCCCCATCCCTAGCAATAATGCCAGGATTCATAAAATGGCATCCTTTGTGCATTTACCCCTTTGCCATTGCATCTGTATCCACCTTGAAGGCAAAGAGTACAACCTGGAGGCAGGTCATGTTCCCTGTGTTCTCGGTTAGGTGTCATGAATTATGGGTTCTAGTTTTACGGTTGCTTGTGGCAGACGTTCTGAGTTCTGTGTTAAGGATTATGGGTTCTAGTTTTGTGGTTGCCTGATGCAAAGTAGGGGTCTCCTAGGCCAACCACTAGAAGAGGGACCTTCCTTTGCTCTAAGACACAGGAGGCAGTGCATAGCCATACAGTTTAGGTCTTCACTTCATCTGCGGCGAAGCTCATGAAAGGCTCCTCACTGAACAGTAGACTTGTTTTCTTCACCAACTGAAAATAATAATCAGAGAGCTATTTAGGTGCCTTGGCTCTGGGGCTGAGTCCTAGATTCGTAGGGTAAGAGGGCTTCAGAAGATTTTTGGGGTTTCATCTGGCCCACCCCTCTCATCTTGCAGGTGAGGAAGGTGAAGGTCCAAATGGGGAAGTGACTTGCCAGGAACCCTCATTAGAGAATGACTTAAAGGATGGAGAAGGGACAGGAGCACTCAGCTAGGAGTCAGACGTGGGGGCTCCTGCCCTAGAGTGAGACATTCCACCACCTTGGCTGACGGCAAGCAGCAGCCTGCCGATCACCTTCCTATGATAGTGGGGGCCTTGGCCTCAAGGAGTTCCCTGCAGAGGAAGCAAATGGATTTGAATTCTCAGCCCCATCTCAATGTCTTGGGGACCCTGGGGACTGGAGAGATTCCTGGGGAGCAGTCTGAGGTGTTGTGTTTGAGGGGCCTTTTTTGAAAGCCAGCATACTCAATGTACTGGCCCAGCCTCAATGGACTGTCTGAGTCTTTGAACCTGACTGTGTACTTCTAAGAGTTTCTCATCCTTCCATTGAAAGATCCCCTGGGACTTAGGTGTATAAACATTTATTCCTATAGGACCTAGTGTCTGTCTTAAATTTGTGCAGATTGTGCATTCTATATCTCCATACATTGTTGGTTTTAAAGTGAAGATAATGTTATAAATGGTTTATGATCACTTCTAGAAGATACCACCTTTTAATCCAGTGTCTTTGTGTTCACCTTGGCCTTTC
This sequence comes from Manis pentadactyla, assembly GCF_030020395.1. Taxonomy (NCBI): domain Eukaryota; kingdom Metazoa; phylum Chordata; class Mammalia; order Pholidota; family Manidae; genus Manis; species Manis pentadactyla. Next base: position 147,160,631 of record NC_080022.1, read on the forward strand.
TCCCCCATTCTAGACCCCGGGTGGAGATGCAAGGATATATTCTGGGGACAGATGTTGGGATCGAAAAATGCTTTGTCATTTGTTCCCAGGCATGAGTGTTTTTCATCTGCATTGAAGAAAAGTCTCAATTCAACTGCCACCACATATAAAACCTATATGTTTATTTACATTTGTATTTCTCTATTATCCTGGTCTTGGTGGGCAGCAGTGTGTTTTAACTGAGTGGATTGCTTTTCAAAATAATGGAGCTGAAGTCATCCTGTTTGCTTGCCATTTGTCCCCCTTCCTCTTTCATTTTTCCACCCTCAGAATAATTGCAAGAGTTAATTAAGACTTGTGTTTAAAATTTAAAAAAAAAAAAGGGAAAGAAAGCATAATGCAGTGTATAGAATAGACCAGCTATGCCGAGGAAACTTTTCACACAGAGCATCAACTATACACTTGAATCTGCAGCCTATTGATCATAAAGGTTTTGCTTTCTGCAAATCTAATGAGATAAGCTGCTTTTAGAATGGTAGGCATTCTTTGGAATGGCACCTGGAGGTTTTCAGTCCCAATTTAGCCAATTATTTTGGGTTTGGGTTTGATATGGATAAGCAGGACCAGCTTTGCTCATGGTGCAGTTTTGCTAGCTGGAAATAAAATTACAAGTCATATTTAACAAGTGACCTTAGCATTCTCAGTCATTGGGTACTCTCTTGAGGATCCCCTCACCCCTGCCTGGGACTCCCGAAAGGGCTTAACACAGCCTTTCCCATACTATATTCTGCCAGGTGCTCGTGTTGGAAGAGGGCTTCAGATCATTGGGAATGTGCCCCATCAGCCATCTCCCTCCTGGACATTCCTGATGATGAAGATTAATGATTTAAAGACTCCGAGAAGTCCTGCAACAAGGGTTCCCAAACTTGTTTGTCCAGGGATCTTTATTCTGCTGAACACAGCTGAAGAAATACTGCCTTAAGCCATGAACAGGGAAAGAGACAAATTGTAGGCTTAGTTTCAGCTACTGCTGTTTTATGTTTTATGTTTTTATGATACTGAGGTCACACATGGAGTTCCAGTTAAGATCAAGTGGGTTGAGGGGAAGCTAGTGATACCATAGACTAAGCAAGCCATGTGAGGTTACCTTTTGCTAAGGGAGGTGCTTTGCAAAGGGAGATAGTGTGTGTTCTGGGCACCACACTAGCATTTAAAGACAGATTTCACTTAATCCTTCCAGCAAGAGGAGTTGAACATGCCTGGAGAGGTTTGTGTGCCTGGAGTCCTTGCATCTTGCCTCCTCTTGGCCCTGGGTGCTAGTTAGGCTGGTGCCAAGGGCATGCTCACTCAGGGTCTAGTAGGAACCTCATGACCCCGCTGGTGAGCAGGAACAGTCCCAGAGAAATGCAGATGGCTGTGGGTGTGTTTGAGCGTCAGGCTGCTGAGGGCAGGGGAAGGGCTGGGCTGCAGACAAGGAATGCTTTTTAAAACAAAAAAGGAAACGCTGGCTCAGAATGGAAAGGAAAGGAAGCAGCTTCCTGCTTCTGGTTCTGGCTTTTTGAGGAGGAGCTGAGCTCTCTCTAGCCCCTTGGCCAATGCGGCCTGGGCTGGCTGGGGCCACTCTAGGTACAATGGACCGGTGGCTCCCACACCACTGCCTGAGGTCTCAGAAACACAGTGCTAGTTTCACCCCTTCTCACTTTCTCCAGGTAACTGACCGAATGTTGTGGTTTCCAAAATGAATACCTGTGTATGTTGCAAAATGGATGTTTCATAATATCTGACATTTACTTTTATTTAGAGCTTACTCCACGCCTACCCCCCTTGTTAAGAGTTTAATGTGGCATTTTACTCCTCACAGCAACTTTGTCAGGAAGGTCCTGTTGTTATTCCCATTTTACAGGTGAAGGAACTGAGGCACAGAGAGGTTAAGTGACTTGTGCAGAGACACACAGCTGAGGAGAGACCAAGCTGTGACAGTCTTAATTACCTGCCTGTACTGTCTGACTTGCATTTGCAAATGCCTCTCCCTTCCAGCTGGAAAATCTGTTAGCAAAGGATAATTACTTAAGGCTTTGATGGCCTTTGTCTGGGGTCAGGAGGGCAGCCCCAAAGCCTGGTCAGGCCCTGGTGATTTTTATGTGAAATGTCTACATCTGAGTTCACATTTTTAAAAACTCTGTCATGGAAATGTTCAAACATAAACAAAAATAGAGAAAATGGTATGATGAACCCCCATGTAGTGTTCCCCCAGTTTCAGCAATAACCAGCTCTGGCCAGTCCTCGGTCGCTTATGGCATTTACACACCAACCTGGTCTTGACAATGGTGGCACCACGTGGTCAGCCTTAAGGAAACAGAGTGACCCCGGAGGTCTTCTAGTCCAGCCCTCTGCCTCCAGGAATCTCTATACCTTTTCCTTGAAATGACCTCTGCAGTTTTCCCCTGAAGCTTGTCTGCCGCATGGCAGCCTTTAGAGAGCGGGGAGGCAACCCCACTATCTAAGCCAATCTCCTGCTGCATCTGAAACCTGCTCTCCATTGTTGGAGTCAAGAATGGCACATCCCCTTCCTTATTCCCACAGCCCTGCCCGAGACTGACGTGAGTGGCTTTAACAGGAGGCGGGCCACCAGACCCTGCAGAGATGCCTCATGACGGTCCCTGCTTCCAGTCCACTCTTCTCCCAGCTCTAGGATCTCTTCCTCTACCTTTTCTCTTGCTCTGTCCATGCATCAGGACACGTGTGTATTTTAAACGACATCTGTTGAGTGCCACTGCGCACGGGCCCTGGGAGAAGAGCCGAGAATAGGCAGGTGTCCAGCAAACCCTTATTTCGGTGTCCCGGTTGGGAAATGGGGTCCAGCACCCGCTGAGGGGCCGCCTTGCTTCTCATGGTTCCTCCCTCACGGCTCTGCACAGTCCTTCCCACAGCCTGGTCTTGCTGAGCCCTCTCATTTCTTCTCACCGTGGTCTCTTATCCCCAACAGACGCTGTTTGCTTTCTTGTTTTTGGTTTGCTTTGCTTTTTGCTGTGTTCTTGCTAGTGTTTCTCAGGTGCTGTGTCACTGTTGACTAGCTGCTTCACATCTCTGAGTTCTGGCCTCCTGAACATGATCGTGGTGTCGTTACAGGAAAGGACGGTCTCAAGCACTAAGTAGGACATTGAGGGGCGCAGTAGGGGCTCTGCTGGGAGAAGGCTGTGTTCACATCCGGGCTCTATTCTTTGCCAGCTCTGAGACTGGGGGCAAGTTCTGAACCTGTTTTCTTGTTAGTGAAAAAGGGGATAAGAATAGGTTTGTTTTTATTTTTATTAAAGAATAGGTTTATTTTAGATTCTGGTGAGGAGCTGCTGAGATACAGAAGGTGTGTTGGACAGTGTCTTGTACTTGGAAGGTATTCAGTGTTTTTTAAACCCCTCCCAGCATTATTCTCAAATGCTTTCCTGTGTTTCCCTATTGTCTTCCCTTTTGGTAATTTTAATTGCTGCATGATATTCCATGCCATGGATATGTTGTAATTTGCCAAAGCATTTCCCCTGTTATTGGACATTTCGGTTGTTTCCAGATTTCTGCTGTTATAAACAGCATGACTGTAATCATCTTTGTATAGGGACCTCTTTATTTTTGTTCCTATTCTGAGTTCATTTCCTTGGGATAATTCCCAGGAATGGAACTCCTGGGTCAAAGAGCGGGGATATTTTTTGTGATGGGAGTTGCTAAGCTGTTCTCCATTTATGCTTTTTGAATGATATCCATTTTTAAAAATGTACACCCAGGTGAATGTCTCATATTTCTTTGCAATCTTCTTTGGCCTTTTGTGCCTTTCTTCTTCTCCCCCGATCTGTTTTTTGGGGAGGTGGGGGGACTATTAAATTATTCTCCATCTTTCTTATTTTTGAACAAGTATAATTGACAGGAAAATTGTAAGCTATTTAAAGTGTTCAAATCATTCCCCATCTTGAATTTGCTGTTTATTTCTCTCTTCTGTCCATTTATTCAATGACTATTTATTGAGCATCTCCTGTGTGCCAGGCACTATTTCAGGTACTAGGTAAAGGGCAGTGAAAAAGACAGAGCAGTTCCTTTAATGGAAAGAAAAAGATAAAAAACAAGCCAACAGACAGAGAAAAGTAGCCTGAGAAAAAGAAAACTAGAAATGGGTCAGAATGATGGGGGTGGGGAGAAGGTTGCTACTTTAGATTGGGTGGCCAGGAAAGGCTTCCTTCTGAGAGAAGGGGATGTTTCATCTGAGTCTTGACCGGTGAGAAGGCAGCAGCCTTGTGGAAACCTGGGTGAAGAGCATTCCAGGTAGAGTGACCAGCATGTATAAGAGCACTGAGGCAGCCATGAGCTTGGTGTCTAAGGACTGGTAAGGAGGTCGGCATGTCTGGAGGTTGGTGGGAAGTGGTGGTGAGGACTGGGGTTGGCCTTGAGGTCAGGGAGTTAGGCAGGGGCTTGTTTCCCTAAATTTCTAAATTTCCCTAAATCCTTGGGTAAGAAATTAATGCACTAATTCAACAAATAGCTGTTGCTCCCCTACTTATGTGCCAGGCACGATTCTGGGATAAGTCAGCTTGTGTGGGGGAGTCTGTAGATGAGTAAATCAGTAGAAGGTACTGGTGAGGTGTGAATGAAGGCCCGTCTTGCTGCCCCGCTGACTCATCTCTACATCCTGAGGTGTGCAGGGACTCGGGAAGTGTTTCTTGATTTGAACCAAGCTGTGTTCTGTGCTGTTGGCCTTCACCATGTTATCTGAAACTCAGTTCCCTGCTCTAAGGCCTGGCAGTCTCAGCCTACCGGGCAGGGGGGGACCCTGGGCCTCTGCCAGGGAAGGGGCCCTGAGAGCTGAGGTTGCCAGCTCGGATGTACGGCTGCTGGTAGCAGTACCAGACATGAGTGTCAAGGCACCACTTACGGGAAACAAGCTGAGAATTGACATGGGAAACCCCCTTCTTACCGAGCTGCTCTGCCCCGCCTCAGCCTTCCTTGACTAGGGACTCTCATTTGTGAGTCTTTGGAAACACAGACTCGGGGACACTGTGCTTTTCAATATTTTCTCCCCTCAGGGTGAGCACAGAGAGGGGTTGTGAGGCCTGAGTAGATGCATGAAGATACTCGACTTTGGGAGAGCCTAGAATGCATTCACACAGTGAGCTGTGACCCTGCAGCAGTGCCAGGAAACGGGCTGGTGGAAGGTGTTGGCTGCCATTTTGTTTGAAGGGGACTAGATGACTCATAAGCTATAGGGTGCTCTGATACCATGAATTGGGGGCCAGCTTTGGCTAGAGTTAACCAGCCCCCTGGGTTTTTGGTATGTGAGCTCATTGCCAAATGGGAAGAAAAGGCCAGATCCTAAGAATCTAATAACTTGGGCTCCCCACATCCTCCTCCCTCAATTACAGCTAACCTGAGATAGACTCGCCCTGTTTTAACAAATCAGGCTTTTTACAGGTGTTCTCTCAGTCAACTCCTCAGGAGTGATAACTTTATCATCCCCTTTGTGGGTGAGGAAATAAGGAGCAAAGGCACACAGTAGTTGGAGCTGGAGTTCAAATCAAGAATTATCTGAATTCACATTTGTGATAATTTCATTGTACTCTTCAGAAATCTACTTGACCCTGGGTCTTGTCCAGAGCAGAGGTCTTGTCATAAAGGGCTTTGGGAATGTTCGGTATTTTGGAAGAAATAATGCCAGGTGAAAAAGGATTTGAAAAGCTCCCCTTTCCCACCCCATTTGAATGGGGTTACTTCAAAGTTGTAAACAGGGCAAGATGACCAGAGTATTGGGGTCGGATTAGCAGGTGACTATTTGCAGAAGAAAGGAAGCAGAGCAAGGGGTGGGGTGGCTCCTGTTTGAGAAGGAAGATGGGGAGAAAGCATCCTTGTGTTTGGGGTGGAGGAGAGGCTTCAGTGCAAAGGCTCTCATCTGGTTCCTTCTCAAAGAACTTGGCTTCTGTTTTGAAGAGCTCTGGTTAGGAAGGAAACGTAGTCGGTAGCTCTTGGGCCTGGTGGGGACAACTTGCAGGCACAGTTGTATTTTAAATGTTGGTGGCGTATCTTAGGAGAAAGAAGGTGACCAGGCCGTGGGGAATGTCCCCTCGGTGGCCCTGATTCACCCTGGCCAAGGGACAAGCAGAGCAAGGAAGAATCCATCAGCAAATGGAAACTTCTCTTTTCAGGGGACAGGAACTTTTTCGGTGTGGTTGGCCTGGTGGTTTATGAGGAGAGATGAGCCTTAGAGACAAAGTGCTGGGCCAGTCTTTTTTGAAAGTTTTAGGAAGTAGTTTAAAAAGAAAGAAAGAAAAAAGAAACCAAAAGCCAAAGACGTCGTTTACTCACTGACACCTGTGTGCAGACAGCCATGTGTGCTATGATTTGCCACGTGACTAATGGAAATTGGTCCATTTGCACCAATTCATTTTGCGCCCTCTCTCACCTCAGCCCCTAAGCCAGAGGAGGCTTCTGACTATTCTTACAAAAAGGCTTAGGCGGCCTCAAATGACCAGACCTTGTCTCAGGCATCTGACAGCTTAAACTAAACTTCCTTTCTGGTCGTGTTTGGTTTAAGCAGTTTCCTGGTCTGGCAGGATTTGTTTTCTTAGCACCCTGCTTGTCAAAGCCCCAGTCTCACTTGTCAAACAGCAAACTGGCCCCTGTCACTCAGGGCTGCCAAACTAGGCTGGACCTGTGTTCCACAAGGCAGACTTGCTGTTCCCCTGGGGAAGTGGGGCAGGAGCGGACTCCTGGTGTCTGCCACCTAGGCATGCCGCTCCTGCCTCTTCTTCCCCATTTTGATCACTGGGTGGGTTCTTGGCCTTGTCCTGGAAAGTTCTGCCATATTTGCAGAGACTGCTCCTGTATTTGGATGAAAGGCCAGGATGGTGAGCAGCACCCTGTAGTAGGAACAAGCACAGATTCTGGCACTCGATAACTTGGGTTCAGACCGTACTCCTTTCCTGGTTAGCTGTGTGTCTTTGGACAAGTTGCTTAACCTGTCTGAGCAACAATAAAATCCATCCTCTGTAAAACAGGGATTATATTAGGATTGCTGTTCCCAGTAAGTGGGATGAACCCTGCTAGGCAATTCAATGCCTGGCACGGAGTAAGAATCTTTTAATATTATATCACTATTTGTTTTTTCAACAAGTATTTAATTGATGGGTCGGGTACCCACTGTGGGCTCGGCATTATTTTAAACTTGGGGAAATAACAGTGAACAAAATGAACAAAAATGTCGGCTTTTGGTTTTGGTGTTGGGAGATGTTCAGACAATAAATAAGTGAATAAGTAAAATATGTTATTTGTTGAGTGATGAATTGCTATGGAAAAACTATGAAAGCAAGGAAGAGCACCCAGGTGAGGAGTGGATAATTTTAAATGAGGGGTCAGGACAGCTTTGCAGAGAAAGGGCTATGTAGAAGAGTAAAGGCCTGGGAGGGCGGAGAGGGAGGCCACGGGCATGTACCTGGGAAGCTGAGGCCGAAGGAAGGGAGCCTGGGCTGGAGGGCCGGGGGCCTGGGTGAGATACTTAAGGAGCCCAGCTTTCAGGTGCCACCTGCACGCATGTGACCCTGAGCCTGGAGAGAGTGATGAGAACAGATTGTGAGAGGGTACCAGGGCCATGGGCTCTTCAGTGGGCCCTGCCACCGTCCTATAGAATCCTACAGGGATTTTGAAACTCAGCCCTCATTTCTTATTAAAAAATAGAGTTTGGAGCTGGTATCCTCACTGACCTGCTACCAAAAGCCTTATTGCTGACTTACTGAAAGTACACTTGGGAGCAAGTCCTGTTTCTGACCGTGTGGGTGGGTGGCAGCGCGCTTGCTGGGGCAAACTGCGGCCACTTTGCTTCATCCCACAGGCGTTTATTGAGTACCCATGAGCGTGGATCATGCCTGCATGCTCCTGGTCCTCCTCTCCTCATCTATAATGTGGGGACTATAGATACCCTTTGACTCAGTCCTTCCTTCTAAGGGAGCTTATCCTAAGACAATCATTAGGTAGAAAAGAAAGACAAAATGTATGAAGATTTATTTGCATTTGTTTACAAAATTTATTTGCAGTATCTGTAATATAGATAAAAAAAGATGTCCAGCAGTGAGGGGATGGTTAAACATTCTGTGGTATATATAGCACACAATGCACTGTAATGCACACAGCTGTTCACTAGGAAGACTGGGTATAAACATGACTGTATTATGATATTACATTAAGTGAAAATATACAGAATACAAAATTCTGTGTATGCAGCATTTATAGTTTACATAAATATGTAAAACCATGTCTGCAGATGGAAAAAAGTAGAAGAGAAATTAGTTGTGTGTGTGGGGAACTGTTTTGGGGAAAATTTATCTTTACTATGGTCTCTCTTCCATTCATTAAAGTAGTGAATATGTGAGTGCCTGCCATTCTTGAGGCACTGAGCTAGTGCTCAGATAGGTAGTGGACCCGACCAGAGACCCCTCTCCCTTGAGGTCACTCTTGGAGGCCCCTTCCCTCCCAGTGCTCCAGGATTGAAGGCTAGCAGTGTGGTGTGGTGCAAAACTCAAATCTTCTGGAATAAAAATGAGACTTGGTCCTGCAGCTTCTCCCCCAGGGTGTTCAGGCCTCTGTTGAGCCAGTCCTGGATCAGGTGGAGAAGCAGAGAGATTTCCAGAGGTCCCATCCCTTCTGAGGATAGCATGGTATTTCTAGTAAGCAGTCCTGTGGTAGCAGAGCCTGCCTAGCACAGAGAGGGCTCCCCAAGTCTTGACTGCTTAACTAGAGCAGTGCTGGGGCACCCAATCAGCGAGTTAACATCTGGCCTTCCAGGGGAGCACCCCATCCTTCTGACTGGGAGACCCTCTGTGTGAGGGGCTGTCCTAGAGAAAGAATGGCTGCTGTGGGTTCTGTCTCCTAGGTGCCAAATGCTCACAGGGTAAATACTGCCAGTGACACTGCCCCAGGAAGCTGGTGGTTGGCTCAGAGACACTCATGTGGAAATGCTGGGTGACCCCTTATGGTTCTTGCAGCCCACATTCTGAGAAAAGTCCTTGAGGTGTTTGGTTTTGGATGAGGAGGACATTTATGACTAGAGCAAAGATTTATTGAACTCTGTCTGGGCTCTGGGATAGCCCCTAGAATACCATACCCCTCTGGTTCAGGACCCCCTGGGAGGGTCGTGCAGTTCTCACCTCCGTTGCAGAGGAGGGAACTGAGGCCCAGAGAGGTGGCTGAGCCTCCTAGTGTTGTGACGATGGGGACAGAGGTGAGATTCCGAGGTGGGGTTTGGCTGATTACAGAGGCTACGCCTTTGCATTTTCGGTGTCATGGCGTAACTGTGGAGAGGTGCCAAATCTGGCTGCCCAGAGAAGAGTCCTGGTCCTCCTGGTCCTCCTGGCAACCAATGGACCCTCTCTGCCTCCCTCTCCCCTTCCCCACCCACCCCTCCCCAGAGCCACTGCCTCTCCCCTTGCAGCCCCCTCCATTCACCACACAAATGCTTCCAGGACAGACGTCTCTTCTCTAAGAAGGATGACGAGAGCCCTTTTGTTTTAAAGGAAGGATTTCCTGTCTTTTAAAGGACAAAGAGTGTGTGACTTCTTTATCCAGAAGTTTCAGGGCCTAGTCCAGTGCTTGGCACATAGTAAATGCTGAGTAATTAAATGAGGGTGCATTGTAATCAGTGCTAAATTAACCTCATGACATTCCTAGAGAAACAATGTGAATCATTGTAAAAGACCATCCAGGGCAGGAGTTGGAAAAATGGCCTCTGGGGTCAGGCATCCTGGCTTTGAATCATGTCTGTGCCATTACTGTTTCTAACCTGGGTGAAGTTACTTTAATTCTCAGGGTATCAGTGTCCCCATCTGTACACTGGGGACAACTATAGTACAGTTAGGGACACTGTGAGGATTAAATGAGTAAGCAGGTAAAGTATGTAGAACAGAGCTTTGCACACAGTAATCACTTGATAGATAAATGCAAGTTGTCATTTACTATTGTTATGGACGTGCACAAGGTCAAGTAGGGCTGGGCTTCAAGGGAGACTCCCCAGCTCCCAGGTGTGGGTTCTTACCCTGTCTGTGGCTGCAGAGTACAGATGAATGCCTTCAGCCTCCCTGCCCTTTGTCCACCCCCGGCATGGAGCCCTGTTGGTAGACTGGTGTGGGGGGCTTGGCTCCTCAGGAAGACTGGATGTCTGTGCAGATGGGAAAGTCTTGGGCAGAATCAGGCCTGAATCTTAGCTCTGTCACTGTGACCCTGGACAGGCCCGGATAGGTCCATGCCTGTGGGGAGCCCATTTCCTAATGCGGGAGATGAGAGCCATCATAGCTGCTTTATGGGGTCATTACTGGGATGACGAGAGGGTCATTACCCTTGAGACACGGGACGTCCAAGCACTCAGCAGGTGTTCCTCCCTCCTCCTGGAGAGCATGAGCCACCCTCAGGCCTGCATGCACCCCCAGAGTCTGGATCAGAGTGGGGAGAATGAATGAACAGCAGGAGTCCAGCTGCAGCACCGGAGCTGAGCCAGCCTCTCCTCTCACCTCTTGCCTTCGCTCTTTCTTTAGTTCCTTCTAAGGCAGGCGCAGTGAGGTAAGGAAGGCATCTCCCTGTGCAGGTGACAGAGACGGGCTGCTCTGAGCCTCCCTGGCCCTCACCCTGCTCTCCCAGCTCAGACTCCTGCCCCCCTCTTGCCTCAGAATGCAAAGGATGGACACTTGGATTGTGGTTCCGGCTTCCCTTCGAAGGTGGTCACCCCAGCCCTGTGCTGGGGGTTTCTCCTGCTGGGTTCCCAGGGCAGCGGGTTCTGGTTGGAAGAAGGAAGTGGGATGTGAGCTGCAAGTGCAGGAGAGAGTAAGCACAGTTCCAAACTGTTGGAAGGAGGGTCGTTCCCAGGGCCCTGCAAGCACAGTGTGTGAGACCCCCCCTCAAGGATCACTGACTAGTAGAGGGGCAGCTGCACCACACCCGCCAGGACAATGGCTGGGGCATCTGCTGCCGTTAGGGTGACGGAGCTGCTGGCAGCCTTGGGCGGGAGGACATTCTCTGCAGGATGCCTGCCATGCTGGTAGTGGGGGTGGGGATGTCGGAGGGAGGAATCCAGGACATGGGAGCCTCTTAGCCTTCCTTGGCATGTGTGTGTGCCTGTGTGTGGTAGGCCTGACATGAACAGGATCTTGATGAAGTTCAAGGGAAGATTTAGTGATAAAGCGTTCCTTTAAAAATGTAAGTCAGCTCCTGGCAGCCCTCTGCTAAGAACTCTTTGGTGACTCCCGTTCCACTTGGTGTAAAAGCCAAAGCCAAGGCCATGGTTTCTCTACTCCCCCTTGCCACTCTGCCCCCACCCCATTGGCCTCCTTTCTGGTCCTTGAAGGCACCAGGCACGGCCGATGTTCCCACCTCAGAGCTTCTGCCCCAGGTGCCCATGGAGCCCGAGTGAATGAGGCTTTCTCGGACCACCACCTGGAAACGCCAACCCTGCCTGCTGTCTTGTCGTCTCCCTGGCTTCATTTCCCCACACCTTTCCTACTTTTGCTTGCTTGTTAGTTCTGTTTGCCTTCACTAGAATGAGAGCTCCAGAAGGGTAAGGATTTTTATCTTTTTATCCGCTGATGTGTCCTCAACACCTCAACAGAGAGGACTCTTATACTCAAAGAAACAGAAGAAAGAAGAAAGCAAGTTGTGAAGAGATCTGCCATGCCTAGGGCAGTGTGGCCATCGCCCAGTAGGACCCATTGAGTAATTTTCCAATTTTCCAAAGTTGGAGTCATTATAACACCAGCCAAACCTCCAGTGGATCTGGGTGAGAACCATCTCCTGTGTGTGCGTGTGTATGTGTGTGTGTGTGTTCATGTCCTTTTGTGTTTGCCAGGAAAATGTTGGGTGTGTCCCAGGCTTCTGTGATTAAGATTGTAATGATCCTCTGATGTCAATTTACAAAACAAACAACCTTTGACTAAAACAGTTTTATCACCTCTTCAGCTGTAGTGGACATTACTTACACCTTGACTTTTTTTTTTTTTTTTTTTTTTTGGTCAAATACACCAGACATATTGGACTGAATCCTGATCAAAGTCTTGTAAATTAGACAGTTTTGTTTAAAATCCAAGTAGGTTTTTTTTCTTAAGCTAGAAATTTTCTTCTGGGTCCTTAATGGAATTCTCCTGCATTTTGTGTTAAATATACCACTGTGCATTATCCACCGACTGGGGACCTGGCTGGAGAATGGGATCTGCCTTTAGCTGCTTTGTGACCCAGCTTGCTTGAGCCTCAGTTTCCTCGTCTGAGCCATGCGAGGACTTGGACTGGCTCATTTCCTCTTGAGATCCCTCTCAGTGTTCTCATTCTCTCTCCGATGGGCCAAACTAACAGAGATTATAATTGGAGTTCATGGCACCGTGAGCCTTGTTTTAGCTAATAAAAGCATGTTGCACTCTGTGCATAAGACACTGTTTATCTGCTGTGGCCCCTCAGTCACGGATCAGCCCCATGCTTTCCTCTCAGTGTGGTTGGGCCCCAGGAGCCGCCATCCTTCTGCTTGTCTCCCTGGTAGCCGACAGTGTGATGTACTAAGGCCACCAGCGTTTGCATAGTTGGTGTATACTGTCCTGCCCCAACTCATCCACGTGGGGGTTTAGCTTCATTCTCCTGCACTCTCCAAAACTGTAGATTTTATCGCCAAAGTTTGAGTCTGACGGCATTGGACTTTGGAGTTGATTTGACCTGAATCCTGAGTGCTGTCATGCTCGCTGTGCACATTAATTGAATTCCTAATTTTGAACCTCAGTTTTCTCATCCATCAAATGGGGTCAGTAATTTCCCTCAGAATGCGTTTGAGGGTTAAGTGTGATGGTACATGTAAACTGCTTATTAGGAAGTGTAAATCCCGCTGATGGTGTTGATGATCAGGAACCACTGTGACCTGGGGGGAAAGGCCATCTCCAAAAACTGACAAGAGATGACGGAAGCTTGGGAAATCTATCTAGAAAATGAATTTTTGAATGTCAGAGATCTAGAATTAGCTGTATTAATGCTATTCTGCTATAAAGTAGGTCTACCATCAGATGGGTTTCAAAGGAAACCTGGGGAAAGCCAGCTTGCTGTTGTGTGGGCCAGTGCCTCAGGGTATATGCATCTAACAAGGCTCGAAATGCTCACCTGGGGTGGTTTGGCTCCTCAGCCCATCCTGGGATTCCAGGAGTAGGTCTCATTGTTGCTGAGGCCAAGAACCAGCTGGCACGTCCTTCTGGGGTGGTAGCTCTGTGCTGCACGCAGAGGAACCCCCTATTTAGGCTCCTAGGATGCAAGTTCTGCAATGTTATGTGAGTGTAGTCACTGGGAATTTGGGTTAAGGAGAAACTAGGGTTTAAAAAGAATCTGACCCCACAGATGTTCAGTGCAGCATTATTTATTCAGACGACTTACAAATAACCTAAGTATCCAATATCTTAAACATACAAGCTTGGGATATTGCATAAGTAAAACTGGAGCACATTTAAATCTATCGGCCTTTAAAAACACCAGAAACTTGCTAAGAAATTCCTGCTTGAAAATGTGTTCATAATACACAGTTTCACTGTTACTAAATTGTGTGACTCCAGTTAATTACTAAGAATGAAATACACGGAGGCAAAAGAGAAGGATAGATATGCTTATACTTGTTAACGGCGGGTTGGCTTATCCCTGAAAAGTGGGATAATAATTAATTTTTCTTCTTGGTGCTTTTTTTCCCCAGTTTTTCTTTAGTAAACATGCATTTCTCTTGGGTTGGGGAAAAACTCATGTTATAAACATAAAAATATTTTGGGTGGATTTTCATGTACTTTAAAATGTGACAGACATTTCTCATGTCTTATTTTAATGCCCACTGTGAAGTTTTAATCATTTGATTACCCAGGCCTTGTTCCGAACTTAATGTGAATATCTGCTCACAGATACAGCTTGAGTCTACAGATCAAAAAATAGATTTTTTTCCCCTCAAATGTGTGAACTAGGAGCTTGAGAATGATGAAGGATAAATGGAAAATTCACAGAACAACCCATTGACGGGTTCTTTGAAGTGAAATTTTGTGTGCTTAAAAATAATCTAAAGCCAGGAAAGAGAACGTTAGATCCTATCAGCTCAGATATGAGTGACACACAAATAACAGCCGAGTGCTTTTCCTTTGTGAATTTACGTGTCATGTCATTCTGAGATCATTGAACTGATCTTCTGTTCTACATGAAATTCTTGTTGAGGGAACCACTTGAAGAGGCTGAGATGCTTCCGAAAGGCTGTGATGGGCTGCCCTAACCACCTTCAGAGTTCACTGCCCCATCGCAGCAGCTGTGAGTGATGGCTGCTGACAGCTTATAGCTGAATCCCTCCCCAGGCACTGCCTCAGCTAAAGGGAGCTTTCTGCTCCGAGGTAACTCCTCACCCAAAGATGGGGTGCATAGGCTGGCCCCGTTGTCTCTGTTTGGGACAATTCTGATGGGCTGTCCCGAGTTCCCCATGGGTCTGGCTGAGGCCTCCATTACAAATGATTCATAACCCCAGTGCTCCTCTGCCCAGGCCTGCTTCTCTCATGGGTGTTGACATGCTCCTGCATCCATTTCAGAGTCTTCTTGGGAAGCCCTACCTAGGACCCTGATTTTACAGTGAGCTAGTTGTGGAGAAGAAAGTAGGACACTCCTCCCAAGCTCAGGCACTCCTGGTGACACAAGGAGGAGGGGAGATTGGCTCTCAGGGTTGCAGTCTGGTGTCTTCTTGCCCCACCCAGAGCCAGTGGCTTAGGTGCTTGGGGTCCTCAGTAAAAACTGAAGGCCGCAGACGCTGGTGGGGACTGGTGAGTCTGCTCACCTCTCCACCTGCGCCTCTCTCCATGTCCACTTCCTGTGCCTGATTATGGCTGCCCCTGGGGTCTGGCCCTGGCTGCTGGGGACAGGCTGTCTGCCACAAGCTGTGCCCACCAAGGCATTGTGGGTCTGGACCTGAAGGGCCTCCATCTGTACCCAAGCAGGTCTGTGCTGCTGCTTGGCCAGAATCTTTGGCAGCCCTCTGCATAATGCTCTCTGAGCACTGGGCTTTACTGCTGCCCTCCCAGCTCCCAGAATGTTTCCAAACCAGGTGGCCTTCTGTCAATGCCTAGACAGACAAATGGAGGACAGGAGCTCCTAAGCATTTGGTGGAGGCCACTCCTCATGCCTGGAGGACAGAGTTGTACCTCATCACAGAACTTTGCCTACTTCTGAGCCTCCTGTCTGGCTACCTGTCCCCTCCCCTTGAATCTTAGTGCACAGTTAAGCTGTGACCTCTCCCTGTGCCTTGCTGTTTCATGCCTTCTACCTCCTCTCCCTGGAATGTCAGAATTCCCTCTTGTCTCATTGGATGGCTTCTGTCATCTGTTTCCTTTCTCTTTCCTGTCCTATCTTTCCCCAGCAGAGAATGTGCTAGGCCCTGGGCTCTAAGCATCTCATTTTTGAGACTTCCCCCATATTTGATCCTTTGTGGCCCCTGCCCTGCGTGCACTGGAAACTTCTCTCCTGCCCTTTCCTCACTGTATTGGTTTGGTGCATTTCCTAGCTGTTCCTCTGGCCCACAGACTTGCTCTCACATACCTGTCAGGAAGGAAATTTTGATCATGTGTTCCTAGCATAGGTATTTTCACTTACAAATTATATGCATATATTCTGTCCCTCTGCATCATGCCCACCAAAAGAATACATCTGTACAAATAGACCTTAGAAAGGATGAGATAAGGAAAGTTCTGTTTTCTTTATGCAGCTCCCATCTGGAGGTGTCTGGATTGGAATTCCTAGATGGAGGATGACTTGGGGCAAGGGATTGAGGGAGCTTGTGTCTCCCCTGCATCCTCAGTGGCCAGGGCAGATGAAGAGGACTTTGCTTCACGGAGGGAGTTAGTCATTGGGTCAGTCGCTGAGAAGCATCTTCTGAGAAGCAGGCAGTGCAGGGAGTTTGGGCGTTCTGGTCTTGGTAAGCCCCAGTTCTGGGGACCCCATGAGCAAGGGGCTGGAGACCAGAGATTGTCCTCCAAGCAGAGGGTGCTTGGTCTGAGCCTGAGCATTCCCAGTCAAGAGCATGGGGAATATTCCAGGCAGAGGGTGGGCGTCCCTGGAGTACACGTTGTTTATTGTGATTGGAGTGTCCTGAGTGGCACTTCATAGCTGTAAATGTGTCCCAGGTTTTCAAGACCTTTTAAGCTGCTTATGTGACTGAGTCTTTTTAACATTACTCTTCCCTGTGGGACTTAGGGACTTACCCACACACCCCAATCATTTACAGATGTGGAGACACCCTAGAGAGGTTTAGGGAATTTCCCGAAGAGGGCTAGTAGCCAAGCCTAGATTAGAAGTCCTCCCAGCCCCATGCCCAGCCCCCTCCTAGCCCTGCTGCACTGTCCCAGCCTGCAGGAAAGGCCCACGTGACCTTCACAGTGAGGCTGTGGGCAGGGGTCCACTGCTCCCCTGGACCATTTCGGAGCTGGTGCTCTGTCAGTGGGGGTGAGGGTGCCGGGTCCCCTCACCTGAATCCTTGCATGAACCCTCCTCACCCAGGCTGTCACCCCTGGCTTGGTGTCCACACGTGGGCCACTAGGGCCCTTGGTCTGGAGCTGAAGCAGAGAGAGCAGCGTTCTAGATGGATCCCCGGCTCTGGGGAAATGCTCCCATTTTGGAGTCTGGGAGGGAGCAGGGCGTTACAGGCTGGATGGGCTCCTTTCAGGCAGAGTAGATTTAGAGGAAGCGCAGACCCCTATTGCAGGGAGAGCTCCTGCGGACAGGGCTGGGTCTCGCTCTGTGGGTGGAGGACCAGCTTTAGAACCAGACAGACCTTGGTTTGCCATTTGCTAACTCTGTAACCTTGGACAAATTCCTTACCTCCAAAGCCTTCACTTCCTCCTCTGTAAAATGGGGTAACAGCAGACTCTCCCGGTAGGACTGAGCGAAGCCCTGTGTGCAGAGAGCTCTGCAGCCTGCCTGTTATGTATTAAGTTGTATGGTAAATGTCCTCCAAATGTCAGTTGTTCCAGTTCCCTTCTGTGCTCCCAGTGAGCCTGGCTCACAGTGGAGTACTGTTTATTGAAAAGAATATATGAACTCAGGTTTGTTAGCATTTTTTAAATAAGGAAGCATTAAAATATGAACTGAGTTGTTTCTGGCCTCCAATAAATGAAGCAGGCATGGTGGATTTTGACTGCAGGGAAAACCATCCAGTTTTCTTTACTCCCCCTGGCTCTGAGGTTTTATAATCCTTCTACACAGCCCTTAAGGATTTTCTTCAGTGTAAACACACCGACAAGGGTGGTATTTTACAACCAGAGTCTGGTTTGGCTCCTGGTGCTCACCCGCTGGCTTGAGGCTGGGCTCTACACTTGAGCTGGTACTTGGGTGCCTGGTTGCTGGCATGGAGACATCAGGGTAAGTGCTTTTCCCCAGATGTGGCTGGGACTGCAGAGTGGCCAGAAAGCGGAACTCTTCCAGTGGGTCTGCTGGGTGGCAGTTTGCCATGAGGGTGACTGCTGAGGACACAGGAGTGGCCATGCAACTGACAGTGCCGGGAGCACCAGGATGCAAGGTAGGAACCTTGGAGCCCGCCGGCCCACGCATAGGCTGGAGGCACAGCCCAAGGCATGTGGGGTCAGGAGGCTCCAGAGCTGGGGGCTCCAACCTTGACTGTGCCCCATGACTCCATGCTGGGACTTGTGCACCCCCTCCCCTGGTTCTCCCTGTCCCATCTGTGACTGGGGTCTGGCAAGGGGCTGCAGGAGAGTTTGAGCAGGCCAGGGAAGTGGTCCTTGGGTTTGAGCAGCCTGGGAGTCCCTGGCTGAGAGAGCTGAGGTTAGAGAACACTGGCCTGCATCAGAGACTGGGCGTCTCCTGAGTCTGCCACTCACTTGCTGCGGGACCATGGAGGACACCCAGATGACTCTGAGCTGCAACTCTTTCAGCTGTAAAATGGGGAAACCAGCCCCTCGGGTACTTTCCCAATCTATGATGCCAAAATGCCCTGGAGAATTGCCAACAACTATTTTTTTTAGATAGGCAATTCATGCGTGTGGCAAAAGATAGTGAAAAGTTAGGGATATACAGTCAAAGTAAATCTTCCTTGTACCCCACCACACTGCCCCCTGGTTTTCCTTCTCAGAGGCATTCACCTAGAAGTTTTTTAGAGAGATTTTCAGTGCATATGAACTCAGAAATGTTTTCTGTGTGTATGCACATGTTCCATCTTTAAAATTTTTCATTGTGAAATAAATAGGCAAATGCATGTACAAAACATCTATAATTTAAAGAATGATAAACTTAACATCTGTATCTACTACTCAGATTGCTAAATAGAAAAATTCCTGGTGCTTTAGGTGGGAATCATCCCATTTACTGTGTTCCTCATCCTATTTACTCAAATGAGCATGCTATTTATGTTCCTCTGTACTTTTTTTTTTACTTATTATATCTGGGAGATTGGTTCACATAAGGACAAAGGGAAAAAAATAGCTTTTTCTCCTTAATAGTTGCATAACATTTCCTCCAAGTGGATGTGCCATTATTTAATTTTTTTGCCAATCCCCTCTTGATGGATATTCAGGGTGTTTCTAGTCTTTGGCCATTACCAATAGTGCTGCAATAATTTTCCTGGCTTCCAGGAACTGACATTAATAAAAACAAACTGTAAGAAATCCTATTGCATCAGCCTCCCTGAGCTACCAGTCATTTTCAGAACAACATGGAAACACTCAAAACAGGGGAGCCCTGCATGGCTCTGGTCACCTTACACATGGACGCTCTGTGCCACTCTCCTTGGGCCTTCCTGGAGCCAGCCTGATGCCACTGTCCTGGAAGCCCCTCAGGCCCAGCTCTCTGGGGGAGTATGGGATCCCCAGTTGGGTAGATGCCATGGGAGCTGAAGTGCACTGAAGGGAACTCAACTGCAGGCTTCACTCCAAGCAGAAAAGTTCCTTTTCTTTTGATTATGCAATGTCTCTGCAAGGGACCCAGGTCTGCTCTTCTGCTTTTCTTTGTCTTTCTGCAGATGGGAATGAGCAGGGGGGCTGGTTTGGGTGTTCAAGCCCAGGCCACTTGTGTTTTTGAGACAGTCCTCACTTTTCCTGCCCCATCTGCTTCTCCCTCATTGCCTCTTTCCCTTTTCTCTCTCCTTTTTGTTCTTTTTTCTTTTCTTCATCCCCATACCTACCCCTTTGGACTAAAATTCCTGGTAAGCTGATTCTTCTATCCACACGTGCAAAAGTTCTAGCTATTCTTTCCTTTCTCTCCCGGCTCTGAATGTGCACAGTCCCCACTGTAGAAACGGTGGGATGGTAGGTGTTCAGGTTGGAGGTCAGTGGATTGGGGGCCCTGTCGCCCTTTTGCTTCTTCTTTCTCCTACTGAACAGATCTTTAGCCACTGATCTCTTTACTTCCTCCTCCTTCAGACTGTGCTGCCGTGAAATGCGGAGGGCACACATGCCCAGGAGGGGGTCATGAAGAGTCAGCAGTAGGGATAATGGCCTCTGGGTTTGGGGGACAAGGCACTGGTAGGTGGAGGGTCCTCAGGGAGAAGAGGAGGTACAGGTACCTTGTCAAAGTGACAGTGTTCCCTTAGTTCACAGTTTGGGCTGGAATGTGACAACCCAGAAGCTTGTCAAATAAAGTAGGTTCAAAGAGGCCAATAGGCCTAGACCTGGAAGCATTTTTATATTTGTGGGTCTGTGTGTATCTGTGAGCCCAGCCCCCTCACTGGAAGCCAGTAAAGTGCTGAGTAAGTGTGTGGACTCCAAAATGGGGTCACCCAGGTCTATCTAGGCTCCAGCTCTGATAAGGGACACTGGAGGGACCTTAAAAAAATCAGTTTTCTAGGTTTCAGTTTCCACATCAGTAAAATGGGGCTGTTGACGCATTAAAGGGGAGTATCCTTATAAAATGTGACACACATATTAAATGCTGCATAAATGTTAGCAATTAGTATTTTTCAGATGGTTTTCAAACATTTCAGGCAGAGCAACCCTCCTTTCTCTCCCTTGCGATATCTTCTCGTGGAAAGCCGGTATATAAAGGAGATGGAATGGAAACGGCCCTGGTGAAGGGGGCACTGGGAGTGATAGAGTGTGGGCAGCAGAGGCCCAGGGGGTTTTTGTTCTGGGTTCCTGAGCCTCTTCCCCATGGTGCAGGGAGCAGTTTGCAGCTCTTAGACATCATCGAGCTGTACAAATTGGTATACCTTTCTAGATGGTACTTTGGCAATACTTATGAAAACTGAAGATGTATTTTCCTTAGAATTCATCAGTCCAACCCCTGGGAATCTGACGCATATAAAAACCATAGCCTGTATACATACAGGTATCTGCACAAGGTTGTTCACTGTAGCATTGTGTATAGAAAAAATAGTTTAGAGATGCCTAAGTGTCCGGTAGTAAGGGAAAGATGAAACCAACTGTGAAGTACATATGACTATAAAACAGACAAGGTACTATGGATTGTCTTGGACAGATTTTCATGATTTATCAAGTATGAAAAAAAATCTGATACCAAGTAATATATGTGATGTGTTCCTATTTTTTAAAACATATGCGTATATACGTCTATGCACAGATACATGCAGATGCATGGAGCACCCCATTGCTCCCTCCTTTAGGAACCTGCTGGGGTGGGTGCTGATCATGCTGCTAACAGGACTTGACTTCAGGGGATGGAGGGCAGGCTGGCATTTCTATATGGAGTTCTTCCTTGCCCCCAAAAGACTAGTATTTAGGGTAATTTTACTTTCTAGTTGGTGTTTTCCTCCACGTTATAAAGAAAGAGGTCGCCCTGGAGGCAGGAAAACACCGCCACAATGGTGGAGGCGGGGAGTTGCCTGGGGCCGCACAGGTGTTTGCAGGGGGCGCTGGGCTTGGGTACCAGCTCCAAGGTTCTGAGAGCCAGCCTGCCGAGCGCAGGCCCCCTGCTCCAGCCTTGTTTTTCCCTTGGCAGACTGGCTCTGTGGGCTGTGTTCCTGATACACTCTGCTTGCCATCTGTTGAGGAAGCAGTTGTTAGGCTGTGAGTGGTGCCTCCCCCCACCACGTCTAATTTAACAAACCACACTTCTGTCAGTAGGCCTCACCAAGGCTGTGGGATCACCCTTTAATTATTCACCAGGGTCAGCTACCTGATGAAACTCCTTAGTCGGAGACAGACGGTACTGACAAGCAGATTAGTTGCATGCTGGGAGGAGGGAAGAGACTGGGAGGGTGTGTGCAACAGCTAAGAGTGGGTGGCCTCAAAATAGAAATTCATGAAGCATCGAGGAAGGTAATTTTAAACACTGATAATCTTGAGGTTGTGGTTCAGGGGTGAACTAAGCTGA
The DNA here is from genome assembly GCF_030020395.1 of Manis pentadactyla. Lineage (NCBI taxonomy): Eukaryota > Metazoa > Chordata > Mammalia > Pholidota > Manidae > Manis > Manis pentadactyla. Next base: position 147,181,931 of record NC_080022.1, read on the forward strand.
AGACAGCCAGCCTGGCACACGTAAGGCAGGCTTTGCTTTCCTGTCAGTCTGGGGAGGGAAGGGGTTCTGCTTAGCTCACCTTTGCATTGTTTTGAAATCTGTTCAAAGGTGCGCTGGCTTGTTCCCACTGCTGGCTTATTCCTCTAGGAACTGTCCACATCCATTGGCAAGAGCCTTCTGCGGAGTCAGTAGAGTACCTGCCTTGCCTCTGACCCATCATGTGGCCCTGGACAAGCCCCCCTCCCCTCCCTATGACTGAGTTTCTGACAGTCCTAAGTGGGATTGGATGAGGTGAGTCCCACGGTCTCTCACAGCTCTAGAACATTCTATAATATGCCCATACATGCCGTTTGCAGGGAGTCATGAACCCAGGAGTTGAAGCACCATGGTCTAGTGCTTGCCACCAGCGAGACCTGTGTGCAGATCTCATCTGTCCCATCTGCATTAGGCTAGCCTGGAATTGGGAGGAGGTGGAACATGTTCTGAGTCTGAATTTCCCCGCCTCCCATAAAATGGGCTGACAATACGTGCCTTGCAGAATGATGGGGATTTATGAAATATGGTTAAATCCTTGGCACATGACAGGTGCTCATTAAATGGTATTAGACACTTTGTCTTGGCATTCTCAACCCTGCTTTTGGTCTTAGCTGGAAAATATGTTCCATGGAGGCAGGGAAGTGGGCATTATCTTGCTTTATAGATGCCATTTCATAGAAAGCACTGGCCCCAGGCCACACTAACCTTTCCCAAAGCAGTGTGTGCCTTCACCATTCTGATTATACTTAACATTCATTGAGCATTTACCATGTGAGACATGGGGCAGCTCTAATCTCCTTTCATCTTCGTGAAACCCTGTGACATAATAGGGTCTGTTGTCCCTATTTTATAAATTAAGAAACCAAGGCTGGGAAGTTGAGTGACTTGCCCGAGGTTACGCAGTCAGCAAATGGTGCAGCTAGGACTGGAGCACATCGTTCAGATCTTAGCATCCTTGCCCTCGAACACGTGTGTTTTGTGGAACGGTGGGTACATGAGAGGGCCCAGGAAAGCTGTGAATTACCTGAGGCAGACAGGAAATCATGCATGTGATAGATTTAATTCATGAGGTAGAATTTCTGAGCAACATGAACGATCAGCTCCATCCAGTGCCCCTGGCTCGTCAGACCCTCGAGGTGGTGGAGCCCCATGGCCCATGTGCGTCAGATGATTCCATTTTTTCTTGTTTATTGCAAGTGACCTTGAATTACCTAAAACCCATGGAAATGTGTTCTTAATTTTCTCTGTTAACAGTGTGATTTCCCCCCCTCTAACTTAGATTTAAATAACCCTTCCTTCTATGTTGTCATGCACTTAAAAAGCAGCATCATAAAAAAGTCCCAACCCTGAACTCTCTGTAATTATGGGGTAGGCTGAGGAGGGAGGGGCCCTGAATGGGAAATAACGCCATCGTCAGAGCATTCTAAGTCGCACGGGTTATAGTCAGTGCAGGAAGACTTTTGCCTGCCACTGGGAAAATTGCAAAGCAAAACAGCCCCTGCTTCAGCCAAGAGGTTTGGCTGCTGACTTTATACTCCCTTTAATTTGGGGCACCTGTCCCATTCTGTGGTGCCATTGGCTGGGCTCTCACCACCTCTTCCTCTGCCTGGTGGGAGAGAAACCTGGGGCTCCTGAGGTGGTTTGGTTTTGTCCCACCGCTGGGTTAGCTGCCATCAGTGTAGGCCTTTGATGTCTGCCTGGGTTTGGAGGAGAGGCCCAGAAATGCTCGCAGGTCGCTGTGAACTGGAAACAACAGGTCTTCTCCCCCTCCTCTGATAGCAGGGAGAAAAGTAAGAGAGCTTCCAGGAACAAGTAGGCATCGTGTGTTAAGACCTTTAAACAAACACTCGAACTCTTGAGAGTGGAATTGCTGTGGGTTCGTGTGGGGCATAGGTAGGCTTATTCCTGGGAAGGTGGGTGTGTGCAAGGAGGTGGGTGCAGGAGGTGCCTCTTGCCTGTGGGTACGCACTGTAGGCCTGTTGAGAGGGAAGGAGGGAAGGTAACAGCAGGTGGGTGTAATTTGGAAGCTCACCTCTGAGTGAGGTTAAGGAAAATGTATCTATATCCAGGTGTTCAAAAATCAAGCCAGCAAGAAGGCATTCACATGGTCAGTGCTTGATTGGACCCGGGAATGTGCCCTTGACTTGCCACCAGTCCAGCCTGCCTCAGCTCTGCAGGGTTATGTTTTCTTAGGGACCAGTTGAGGGACTGATATTTGGGATTCCAGAGACATGCGTGAACAGGTCTTTTAATTTACATTTAAAAGCAATAAAGAGCAGAAGGGAGATTTCTGGCATTTGCATATTTAAAAACCAACTAGATTTAAGAAAATCTTGATGGGGCTGTTTCCAAGCCCTCTCTGCCAGTCTTCTCCATGTTTATGTTCTGATAATGGAGGCTGCTTCTCTGAGAGCACCATGGGGTGCTGTCCCTTTCCAGTCCTCCAGGAAGCCGATTTTGGACCCTGGCCGCTGACTCAGTGTGGCCTGCTGGGTGGCTCCCCATGCCTGGGAGGCGGCTCCACAGTGTCCCTGGGCCCAACCCAGGAGCAGGTGGCCCAGGTAATCCTGCTCTGACGTGGCGGCCAGAAAGACACAGAGAAGGGGCTCCTGGGCAGCGCAGGTCCCCGGTGGATGCAGCTGGTAAGCAGGGTGGCCAAGTGGGGAGCAAGGAAAGGCTTCCTGTGGGTGAGGCCTCGGGTGTGTGGAGTGGGTGTGAGTTTTGCTGGGAGCTGGAGGCAGGGGTTGTTTAGTGGCTGTTGCCCAATAGGGGCAGGGAAAGAAGTTGGGAAAGTTGAGCTTGGTTTTTGGAGAAGATGTCTGTTGGAAGGAGCTTGTAGGTTTGAAACGAATATGCCCCTTAGAGGCAGAGAGGTCCTAGGGGTGTATTGAGGAGCTTCTCCTCTTCCTTATCCCACCCCAGGTCTCTATTCCTAATTTCTTAACGGGCCACAGAGTCTTGGTTGGCAGAAAAACAGTTTCTATGTACGTTTGTCTTTGTGTGACTGTATGCCAGTGTTTGTGTCCATGTGTCTCTAACTCAAGAAGAGGGAGACCAAAGGTGCACTTGCACAGGGGGTGAGGTGCAGCAGACAGCCTGGACCAGGGACTCAAGGACATCAGTCCTGGTGGCTGCCCAGTGATGACTTAGGCCTACTTCCTAAGTCTCCTGGGACACAGCCCCTCAGCTGCCCCCAAGGGTAGCGAAGGATGACAGGAGGGAGGCTCGATGATCATTGCTAATGTCCCTTGCAGCTCTGACATCCTCAGAACAGCCTTGTCCAGTAAGACTGTCTCCACCGGGTAACACATGACTGCCAAGGGGGTATTTTAATCACTGCAGTTTCAGAATACCAGGGCCCGTCTCACAGAGGGTTCATTGCTTCGTCAATCATGCAATCCCCGTGGAACCTGGGCGGATGGCAGCTCTACAGTCGGTTCAGTTTTCTTGGTGCTGTTACTGACTGGGCACAGACATTCTTTCCAAAGCCTAGAATCATCTTTTAGGTGAGATCATGTTTGCCCATGATGGTTGGTAAGATTTTGTTTTCCAGTGTTGCTCCTGGGAGCCCAGAGGAGCAGTTTGGAAAATACATCCTTTTAGGGATGGGATGCCATTGCCTAATGTATGGCTGGGTCTTATGTGGGTCTTATAGTAAATGCCTCTAGAACCTTCTGGGCTCTACCTACTACCCCAGGAGGACCCCTGGGCTCTGGCTTGTTGCCTTATGGGCCAATGGTCCGGCTTGGCGTTTTGAATCCACCTTGGCTGAGCTCCCAGGATAGACTTATCACTCCTTCCATAACTGCAGTAAGAGACTGAGGCCGGGGGGGCAGTTTATGTTTGCTTGAGGAGATGCCTGTGCTTCCTTTCCAACCACCCAAATATGACTGGAAAGAGACAGATGTGAGGCTGCTTTTGTTTGTCTCCAATTGTGTTTAATAAGATGAAAGGGGATGGGTGTGTATAAGAAATACTTCTAGTTAACGAGACCCCAGTTTCCCTTAAAATTAGAAATCCTAAAATCCATGAGCTGAGTAGAGAAACTCAGATCATTTTGCTGCTCTCTCTGTTCTGTCCAACCTTGTGGCTAATTCTGCCTGATTTTAAGCCTTTGAAATCTATCAGAGCCACATTTCCTGGTCCTCTATCCTCACACCTCGGGACACAGGGGAAGCCCTGACATGACATGGGTGCTGCCCAGCTGGGCCTCTGGCTGGCAGAGCTGAGAGTGAGAATCTGGGCTGAGACCTGGGTGCCTTGGTAACCAGCAAGCGAGACCTGGGGACCTCAGGTTAATGATTAAGTCCTTTATGTCATTTCAGAGGAGTCAGTGCTCCTCAGGATTCGCAACCCCCAGTCAAACTTGGGCACCTTTTATTTCTGTTACTCTTTCCTACTGAATGAAGATGAATATCACCTTGGAGGGATCCTGAGGGGCTAGCAGGATAAAGGTTGGGAGGGATCATCAGCGGGGATGATGAATTTGCAACTAGGCAGCCATGACCTGCCATGCCGTCTTCTCCAGGTGAGTGTCGGCAGGCAGGGGGAGAATGCTGGACGTGGGCCCCTCAGCCTGCTCTCAAGTGCAGCTTCTGTTCAGATAGTTTTAAAAGCCTATGTTTGTTTTTGTATTTGTGTAAATAGGAAGCATCAGATCCTTACTGATCTGGTATTTTCTAGGGGGGGCAACAGTAAGTGGTCTTTCCCTCTTCCCTTGCGAGAAGGGAATGGAGCTGCTTATTGAGGTCAGCAGATGAGCAAATGCTTGGCCTTCTGCTTTTCCTGTTGCACCTTCATTTTCATATGGGGACAGTGGACATTCATTTGGGGCTGCTGTGTGCATTATTGATAATCTCATTCCCCCCTTAAAGGCATCTGCATGAGGAAGGACTGTCAGCCCCCTGGAAAGACACTGAAGCCGGGGGAGGTTGAGTAACCAGCCCCGGGGTGGGGTTTGTCCTCTTTTCATCACAGGTCAGCAATCACAGTGTCTTTCACTTTGCAGTACTGCAGTCCTTTCTAGAAAATTCACCTAAGGACAAAAAGCAGGGTGGGCGCCCCTGATGATTTTAGGGGATGCCCAGATGTGACACTACCTTCCTTAAATATAATAGCAAAGAAGCCATCTCCTTCCAGCCTCCTTCCAGTCGGTCAGTGGCCTTCAGGAGAAGGTCTGAATGCCATCTCCCTTTTTAAAAAGCAAGGAGCGGGACCAAGAGGAAATGGGCCTCAAGATCCCAGCCTTCCACAGGCAACAGGGTCTGCTAGATCTAATAACATTATTTTGTTTCAGTTATAATTGTTTTTACAGAAATCTTCTCCATGTGTCACACATAATGGTGTTCCCTTTGTGGCAATGCATAATTTTTTTTAAGTGAGTAGATTTAAGAAAAAAATAATAAAAGTACTCATGGCAAGTGCCAAAAGTAAACAGCCAACTTTGAGAAACTGTGCTTGACTGTGGCAACATGTATCCCATGAACAAGCTCAGCAAGTGACCAAGAGGGAAATACATCTTTCTGGAAAGTCTGGCAGACTCTATGCATGCACACACACAAGACTGTCAGAGTGGCAGTTTCTTTCCGGCATGGGCAGATAGGTTTGTACAGGCTTTGCTGCAGAGATGGGGAGAGTGTGTGCATGCGTGCATATGTGTGCATGTGCTGGTTTTGCCATAGCGGTAGGATTACTTTGCCCTTATAGGTGCCTACTGGCTCTACTTCACCTGCTTGGTGTGGCCATTCAGTTTAGGTGATTTGCACCATAGGGAAGCAGCCCCAGAGTTGCCAAGGAGAAGCCTAAATGGCCAAATCCCTTTTAAAACTGTTCTCATGTCCTGTTTTCCAGAAAGTCTGGTGGCTCTCAAACTTTAGTCATTACCAGAATCACCTGGGGACCTTGGTAGGGACAAAGGCTCGGGACCTGCCCCAACCCACCTAGCATGTGTCCAGGTGACTGCAGTACTCAGCAGTGCCCGGGCTCACGGTCTGGGTTGCTGGTCCCAGCTCTGACTGCCCATCAGAGTCGCCGGGAACACTAGTGAACATTTTGAGGCCTGGACCCCACTTCAGAGAAGCCTAACCAGAATCTGTGGCAGTGGGCTTGGCACTGGGATTTTTAAATTGCTCCCAGGTGATTCTGTTGTGTGAGCAGGTAGTGACACACTGGCCTTGATAGGGACTTTTGGGGGAACTTTATACCTGGGGATGCTCATGATGAAGAAGCAAAGTCACCCATGAGGCATTCAGAGAAATTAGCTTGGCTGCAGAGGAAATCCTCAGATCTGAGTTCAGGTCTTAGGGGAATTCTACAGAAAAATAGAGGTAGAAGGCGAGTAGCCCAGGTGAGTGGGAGAGTGGCATCTACCTGGTCAAACAGGGCCAGGAGGGTTAACAGCTCCAAAAGATGCTAAGGGCATCAAAAGTACTCTTGAAGATTTGTTCAGAGTGGGAACAAGGGCTGATAAGCCTGCAGCTCGGCCAAGTCTAGGCTCCTGAAGACTAGAATGGGGACAAAGTTGTCCCAGCTTTTAAGAAGTTAGGAAAAAGGTGAATTCCAGAAATCATAGTCTGGTGAGCTTGGGCTCCATTTCCAAAAAACTTCTGGAAAACATTACTAAGCAGCTGATTTGTGAGCAGGTATGAAGCTCAGTCTGGGTCACCTTTCCTGTTCTGATAGGGAGCTGGCTGCCAGATCGGGAAGTGCCTGAGGCCTCTCAGCAAAGTTCTTACTATGTCATCTTCATGGGCTCCCCAAAGCAAGCCAGGTCTGACTCAGTAGGCACTCGATAATGCATCTTGTGAAAATCCTTGTGGAGAGAGGTGGAAACAGGGACTGAATGGGATATAGCTGTGTGGCTTTGGAGTAAAGTCATCAGCTACCCAAAAAGCCCTGAAATTTGATGTGGGAAGGGGTCTTATGAGGCTTTCTGCTTGGAATGAGGCAAAGGGGACTTGAAGCATACAATTCATTTATGCGACCTGTCGTTATCTGAGAGTGGTCTGGGAGGACTGGTGGAGATGGAAGGGGCTGAAGCCATTTGCATGTGTGTACCACCTCTGCCCTCATCTTGGTGGATCTGTGTCAGTCTGCAGAAGGCATGTTTGACCTTTCCCATCCTGCATCATTGCAACACTTAGATAAAGACATGTTTCCTACAGGCCCAAGGCTGGGAGGACTGAGACAGGGTGGGTGATCCCCAAGCCTATGAAGAGTGTATGGTCAGTAGGCTGATCTGCACAAGGGAGATGTCCTGTGATGCATGGATGTAAAGCTTTGCACCTGGATGGAAGACACCTAGCGGTGGCACTCCTGAAGCCTGTCCTTTAGCATCAGAGTCAGAAATGGCCCTGATGAATGGCGGTTGAGGTTGGAGAGGTGTGGTGACATTCCCAAGGCCACCCAGACAGTAAGTGGCAGCTGTGGTACACATGGAACAGTCTAGGTTTGGTGGTGTGAAGAAGACTCAGATTTCATTTGTGCCCCGACTCCAGAGGTGAGGTGTGGCTGCCAGCAAGGCAGGGGCACCTGGGCCACACCAAGTGAGGTCCAGGGCTCAGACATCATCCGGCTTCATCCACCTGGACTGGCCAGGCCCCATCTGGACATTCATGTCCTGTACTGGGTACCACATTTTATTTTTTAACTTGTTTAAATTAGAAACCATTTTAAAAGGAATATTTTTAAGTTCTAAAAATAACATTACAACAACTGAAAATTTGGGGCTGCATTCTAGAAGGGATATTGACAGACCTGTGAGTGATTAGGGTTTGGAGGTATGAGAAGCAGGAAGGGAAGGCCGGCAGGGCCAATCTCTGTCTTCAGGGATCTGGAGGCCTTCCCAGAGGAGGAAGGCAAAGGGGGCTGACGGGTCCTGTCTCTGACCCTGCCATGTCTGGCACCAGCTCCTTCACATGACTGAACTCTGAATCCTTGACCTAACCTTTCCAGGAGGGCACACTTATATGAAACCCCAGGATGCAAAATTCAGACCAAAGGATGTATAAATTGTGTAATAATAGTGGCTGACATTTTTTGAGTCCTATGTGCCAGGCATTGTGCCAAGATTTCACTTGTGTGATCTTCAGGATGCAGAATTCAGACCAAAGGCTGTATAGGTCTATAATAATAATTGCTAATGTTTATTGAGCCCATCCTATTATGCTAAGCTTCCCTTGACATTATCTCATTTAATCCTCATCGTAGCCCCATGAAGCAGCATTAGGTTTGTTCTGGTTGCTTTGGAGGCAGGACATTAACCAGGGCTATAAATTAAGTCGTTATAATTATTATTGGGAGTTACCATAATTTTCATCACAACAATTACTGAACACTTTCTACATGCCGGGCACTACTAAGCACCTGGCATGCATTGCCATTAATCCTCATAACTGTGGAGCTTTGGAGATGATTATCTTCATTTTGAGGGAGAGGAATTGAGGATCAGATAGGCCACTGTGGCATTTGCATGTACATTTCATGCAGATTACTTAAAGGTGTCCCTCAGGGTGGAGTAGGCCAGGGTGCTGGGCCTGGTGAGGGTTGGGTGGGCTGGATCCCTGCCACCATGCCTGCCTGGTACCTTGGTGCAGGGCTCAGCCTGTCCAGCTATAGGCGAGGGCCCCGAAGGTGAGAGAGGCTGAAGAAGAGCTCGTTAAAGCCGCACAGTGAGGGAACGGCAGAGCTGGCCTCCCAAGCTTGGTCTCCTGATCCTGGAGCTGGTGATCCTAACCAGTGCCAAGGAGAGGGAGAGCTATACATCCAGCAGAGCCTCCAGTGTGGGCTGGGCTGTTCCAGGGTTGGCCCCTGGGAGAGGTCCTGGGAGACAAGGTGGCTGTCTGTCAGGGGAGGGGGGCAGGCTTAGTGACGACAAAAGGGCCCCCTTCACCAATTCTGAGAGCCTGGGACCCAAGTAAGGCATCCACGAAAACTTAACATCTTAAAATCTGACATTTCTGATGGACAGTGACTGTAAAAGGGTTTGTGGGGGGGACCTGGTATAGGGGAGAGCCTAGTAAACATAATATTCTTCATGTAATTGTAGATTAAGGATAACAAAAAAAAAAAAAGAAAGAAAGAAAAGGGGGATTACTCCCTGATAGGATAAAACTAACTGTAAATCAACGATTAAAGCATGCTTTAAATATCCTTAATTTTGATCATTTAAAGGGTGTCAGATGATCAGCTATGGAAGTACATTTTTCTGATAATATTCCTTTCTCTTAAAAAAAAAAACAGTTCCTGTGTGGTGACCTCCAATAAGTTCTTCACAATGATATAAAGGGCAGATCAAAGTGTGGGCAAAGGGTTTGTTTGTGTTTATACAGAGGATCAAAGCCTAATTTGGCTACCCAGAAAACGAATTAAGATACGATATGAAGAAGAACTTCCAACATCAACATTCTCTGGAAGAGTCATTCCAGAAGATGAACATCAAAAAACTTCAACAAAGATCCTGGCGCTGTAGCAGTTGTAGCTGCATTCATCCCACCGGTTCCTGGACTTGCCATGGGAATGAAGGAGATATCTAAGCTGGCCTGTGCATACAGTAAAACAACAAATTTGACTGGATCTACACTGTTGGAACTCAACCAAGAATTAGGAGAAGTGCAAGTTGCAGCGCTCCAAAATCTTGTGACTACAGACTATCTACTGTTAAAAGAACATATGGGATGTGAACAGTTCCCAGGAATGTGTTGTTTTAATTTGTCTGATTTTTCTCAAACTATTCAAATTCAGTTAGACAATATCCATCATATCATTGATAAGTTTTCACAAATGCCTAGGGTGCCTAACTGGTTATTTTGGCTTCACTGGAGATGGCTGGTAATTGTAGGTCTGCTTTAGTTATGTAGCCGTATTCCTATTATGTTAATGTGTATACACAATTTAATTAATAGTTTGAAACCTATACATGCTTATGTTACTCTACAAGAAGATACGTCAAAGAAATAATCAATCTTCCCATGTTTTCTTCCGTCTGCTACTTCTATAGCTTTTCTTCTTCCTTCCTAATTACAACCCTCAAGTAGAATTCGTGCCTCATAACGAAATTACCGAGTATCATAATTCTTCCAAGTGGTAAAGATACCTCAAGACAAATGCTGGGCATAAAAGCCACAGGGCATAAATTTGCAAAGAAGTAAAAAGCTAACCTTTTCAAACAATATTGCTTCTCCCTCACTTACCAATTTTACATTTCCCTGTATGGCCCCGGAAGATGACTGGTTAGCCAGAGACGGGTAAGATTCCTCAAGGGAGGAACAACCTAAGATAGGCACAGTCGCAGGGGGGCCATCAGGTGAGAAATTGGGGATCAACAGAGGGGAGGCTTAGAACCCCACCCACCCTGTTTTGAGAGAAATCTTGTGCATCCGTGGATGTTTTGTTGCCCTTGTCTAGCTTGGATTAATACTTAGTCTATAGGCACACACCTGATCATCTACATTTGCCCTCTTACAGCACTAAACTATGTTTTCTACCTTTATCTTGCATCTACCTACCACGTCAGCATTTTATTAAAAATAATAATAATAATAATAACAGTAATAATAAGGGAGAAATGTGGGATTCACATATAAATCAAGTATAAAAATCAAATGAATATTCATATTTGACCTGATTGTTTATAGTTCATAATGCGTGATCAAAACCGAAAGTTTCTGTGATGACTGCCCTTGCACTGTTCACCATGTAAGAACTTATTCACTATGTAAGAATTTGTTCACCATGTAAGAACTTGTTCATTATGCTTCAGAAGATTGGAGACTGTTGAGAACTAGGCTTGGGGTTGATTAATGATTGTGCATTGAGTCCCCTATACAGAATTTTATTGTTAACAACCATTTGATCAATAAATATGAGAGATGCCCTCTCAAAATAAAAAAAAAATCTGACATTTCTCCTCCACATTCCCTACCTTTTGCCACATGCAAAAGAATGAAACTAGACCACTATCTTACACCATACACAAAAATTAACTCAAAATGGATTAAAGACTTGAATGGAAGACCTGAAACCATAAAATTCCTACAAGAAAACATGGGCAGTAAGTTGCTCAACATCAGACTTAGTGACATCTTTGTGGATCTGTCTGCAAAGGCAAGGGAAACAAGCAAGAATGAACAAGTGGGACTACTTAAACCTGAAAAGCTTCTGCACAGCAAAGAAAAGCATTGAAACAAAAAGGCAACCTACTGAATGGGAGAAGGTATTTGCAAACTATATATGCAACAAGGGGTTAATATCCAAAATATACAAAGAACTCCTATAACTCAACAGCAAAACCAAACAACCTAATTAAAAAAGAGCAGAGTATCTGAATAGACATTTCTCCAAAGAAGACATACAGATGGCCAACAGATATATGAAAAGATGCTCCACATCACTAATCATCAGGGAAATGCAAATCAAGACCACAGTGGGATATCCCCAGACACCTGTTAGAAGGGCTCTCATCAAAAAGACAAGTAACAAGTGTTGGCAAGGATGTAGAGAAAAGGGAGCCTTGTGCACTGTTGGTAGGAAAGTAAATCGGTGCAGCCACTATGGAAACAGTATGGAGATTCCTCAAAAAATTCAGAATAGAACTACCATATAATCTAGCTATTTCACTGCTGGGTATTTGTCCAAAGAAAAAGCAAACACTAATTTGAAGAAAACATGCACCCCTATGTTCATTACAGCTTTATTTATAACAGCCAAGATACAGGAGCAACCCAAGTGTCCTTTGATATAGGAGGATAACAGAAGATGTAGTATATTTATACAATGGAATACCACTTAGCCATAAGATAAAGAATGAATTCTTGCCATTTGCGACAACATGGATGGACCTTGAGGGTATTATGCTAAGTGAAATTAGTCAGCTGGAGAAAAACAAATACCATATGATTTCACTCATGTGAAATCTAAAAAAACCAAAACAAATGAACAAACAAAACAAAAACAGATACAGAGAACAGACCAGTGGTTCCCAGAGGGGAAAAGGGTTGGAGGGTGAGCAAAATGAGTGAAGGGGCCAACTTACTGTCTGTATGGTGGCAGGTGGTGACTAGACTTGTGGCGGTGATCACTTTGTAGTGTATACAGATGTCACATTATAAAGCTGTACACCTGAAACTTTATATAATAAAAAAAAAATCAACTCCACCTTCCCGTGCCCTCCAGCCCTCACTCCAAGGGACTCTTTGGGGGCTGGTGGATGCCAGGAAGGGTGGGGCTGGCCTCCAGCCATGTACAGCCTCACAGTTGGTCACTGTAGACCAGCGGGTGGCCACGTCACTGGTCAGGAGCCCTTCTCAGGGCAGATGCTTGTTTATCATCTTTCTGTGCTCGCCTGTACTTGTGCGTCAGCACATTCTGCCCCGACAGTCCAGCACAGTCATGACACAGATGTTTGACTTTAGGCTTCGGAGGCTGGAGTGCACATGGCAAGAATTCTGCAGCACCCTCCCAGCCCTGGACTCCTGCTGGGGGAGAGCATGCAGGGATGACCTTGGGTCCGGTGAGCGGCTCTGCTGCTCTCCCAGGAAGGAATCTGTGCCTGGCCGTCCCTACGTCTTCTCACGCCAGCGATGCTGGCAGCCAGCACTGTAGTGGTAGTAATCCAGCAGGTCCTTAGTACTCATAGGCAGCATTAGTGCCGGCTCACCCGCAGTGTGTGCCAGCCCTGTGCTGAGTGCATTGTGAGCATTTGCTGGTTTAATCCTCACAATGACCCTTTGAGATGGGTATGATGATTACTCCTATATTGCAAATGAGAAAACCGTCTCTTAAGACAGATGAGTAGAGTATCTTGAGGTAGGAGTGTGCTGTTATTTTCTCTTTAAGAGAGATGATGCTTCCTTTAAAGCACAGGTTCTCAGCTGAGGGCCATTTTGCCTTCCAGGGGACATTCAGCGACATGGGGAGCCATTTCTGCTTGTCACAGTTTGCGGAGGCTTTGGCTGCTGTCATCTTGTGGGTGTAGGCCAGGGATGCTGCTCAACTTCCCTACTGCACACAGGACAGACCCCCATACAAAGAGCTATCCAGCCCCAAACATCAGTAGTGGAGGGTTGAGAAACTGATCTAAAGAGGATAAGAAACAGTACTCAACCTTTCACCCAGTTTGATATCATTAGCTTCTGCTCAACCCCTGCTTGTACTCATTGGTGCAATTCACCATCTATTTCTGGTTCTCCTACTGAACATGTGGCAGGCTTGGGCTTTGCTAACTTCTTGAAGTTAGGAGGAGATGTGACTTGTGTTGGCCAATGAACTGTAAGTAAGAAGCAACGTGACACTTTGGGGTGGCAACCTGCAAGAGCTCGGGTACAATTTGCCACATTCCTTCCCCCGTCCTGTGGCGCCCACCAACATTCCCAGATGTGGAGGCACCACTGGCCTGTCCTGGAGTGAGGAGGCCAAGGGCAGAGCTCCTGGTCAATGCATGTGATATGCAGTGTGAAGAGAGAACCTCCCAGAGTTCAGCGTTGCCTGTTCCCACGGCATAGCCTGTCCGATCCTGACTGACGTATTCTCGACAGAACAAAAATAAGGAGAAGTTAGGACTTGGATTAGGCAGGTGGTATGTGTTTTCCTTTTTGTCTGGGTACTGTGGATAAAGCTCGAGCATCCAGTATTTGTGGACTGCCTGCTCTAGAGTAGTTATTGGTCTTACCTGTGGGAGGTTTAGAGTTGCCGGCAGATTACTTCATAGAAGAAATGGAAGGGAGTTTAGAAGATGTGTTGAGACACATCTAGACCTCTCTGAGATCTGGACGTTAAGTAACTTACCCAAACCATCTGTGAGACCCCTGCTGGGATCCTGCAGCCCCACCCAGACTGCAGCTCTGCTTACCCAGCTCTGAACCGGTTTAAATCAGTTACTGGTCTGGGAATGCTTCAAGGGCAAAGTCCTTCTTTAGCTGCCGCTTGTGACATCTGGCACAGTAATGTCGGTTGAGTGGGTTGGGATGGGGAGATGGGGTGAGCAGTATCTTAATGGGGTGCAACTGGAAGGCCTGAGGGCTCTGGGGGAGACGTGACCTGAGGTGGCTGGCAGGGACAGCAGAGCCTGTGTTAGAGGCGGGTGGGGCCAGGGCAGGGAGGAGGGGAGCTGGGCAGTTTTCATTTTTTTCTGGGTTTCAGACATGCAGGAAGCACCCCAGTCCCAGGGTCTCCTTGGAGGAGTACTATAGGCTGGGGTGTCATCCTCCTAGCCAGCCCTGGCGAGGCCTGGTCTCCTTGGCTTGCCTGAGCAGCACATGCCCTTGGAGGGGGTGTCATTGTACACGAATCGCTCGGAAGAATCGTCAGTTGTGCTCATCTCCCTCAGAGGCTCAGGGATGATCATTTAGTGCCAGGAGCAGGCTTACCCTGGCCCAGAGCCAGAGCCTTTCCCAGCAGCTCAGAACAAAGTCAGCTTGACTCGTGCTTCCAGGCGCCTCAGTGTTCCTGTCGACAAAAGGGGCCGAATCAGGAGAGCTCGCCCTATCCACCTTTCACTGAAGTGGTCACGTCCGAGGGCTCTGTCCTTAAAGCCAGGGACGAATACCCTTACAGGTCAGCAAGGGAGGAATGACACGTCACTCGCCCCTCAGGTCAGGTCTTCAAGGGACTCCTGCCTAGAGGGGGACAGGACGGGCACTTTGGGGCAGCTCTGACAGCACCTGCTGAAAGGGCTATGGACAGGGACTGTGCTGAAAATGCTCTTAGTGGGATCATCCCCATGGATCTCTGGCCACTGGCCAGAGGGTTCTGTCCTTCGTACTCCCGGTTCTGAGGGCTCTGGCCTCAGGAGCAGACACTAATTTGTGGGGGCTCCACGGTACACCCTACTTCTCCAGCAAGACTCCTCCCCCACAGCGCCCACAAGCCTGCAAGGGCCGGGGTGGCGTCGTGACGTCTGCCCCTTCCCCCTTGTACTGCTCTCGTTGATCCAGAAGGGATTGGTTCTTAATCCAGCAAGGTGCCAGCAGTCTCCAGTTCATCCAGGTGATTCAGGCAGCAGAGGGTGATTATTATTGTTGTAACGGAAGCAATGTGGTATAGAGGCTGAGGGCCCTACTGTGGAGCCGGACTGCCTGGGTTCGAATCCCAGCCTGCCGATCCCTAGCTGTGCGATCTTGAGCGAGTTATTAATCTGCCCTTGACTCAGTTGCTTTATCAGTAAAATAGAAGTGATAACAATGCCTGCCTCAATAGGCTTGGTTTAATGAGCTAGTGTATTTGGTACATGCAGAGTGTTCATGGCAGTGCCAGTACACCGTAAACACAGTAGGTGTTAATATTTGTTGCTGTTTGTCTCATTTTGTGCCAGGCATTGGTGTCACCAAGGGATTACAATCAGCCATGCCTCTACCCAGTTTTCTGATGTAAACAATTGTCTTCAGTCTCTCTGGAGGCACCAGGCAAACATAGCTGAAGTCTTGGCCCACCTACTGTGGTGAGGTAAGGGACTCACACTCCTCAGGGGTAACCAGGGACTGCTTTGTATGTGCTTGGCTTTCTTGGTGCTTGTCCCATGTTTTTTCTTCCCAGAAGATAGCTGCCTTTGGAAAAAAATGAAGCATTGCATAAACAGCATAACAAAGTTAAAAAATTGTTGGCTCACTGCCCTTGACCTAACCCAGAATGTTTTCATATCTTCACGCTTGCTCTCTCCTCTCTGTCCTTGTCTGCAGGCGTCTGGCAATGGAGATTGTAATAAAAGGAGCTTTTTCACAATGTTATCCTCCCCACTGCACCCCAAACAAAACACACCTTAAGGCAATAGGATAGTAATAAAATTGGGGCCTGAGGGCTGGCTGGTGGGCTTTGGCTCAAGGTGGCCTTAGCCCCTGCTGGCTGGGCTGTCTTGGGCACATCAGTTTGACTTGGGGAAGCCTTACCCCCTTTTGTATAGCATGGGAGTAATGCCAACCTAACTCATGACTTTGTAATAATGAAAAGAGGTAGTGCAGGTAAAAATTTTAGTTAGGTATGTTTATTTAGCAAAGCATACTTTTTATCAGAAAAGCTGGGTGGGTTCACTGTAGAGTTGAACAGCTGATATTTGGTTGAATGGGTACAGCCACAGTTAGGCAGCCTGTGTGTGGGGTTGGACATTTTGATTATTTCCACCTCCCTCCCTTCTTGCTCATCTCTCTGGAGGCAGCAGTCCTGGGGGCTGGCAGATGGGAGGCCCTGGAGCTGAGCCGTTTCCCTTTGCAGTTGGTAACTTGGTGTTTTCAGGGATTTGGCTGAGAGGCTGCCTGGAGCCCTGCTGAGAGTCAGCCTTCATCTCCTGCCCACAGCCGCCTCACCAGAACCTCCAGGTTAGATTTTTCTCTAAGTGGTCTGGGTATTGGTTCAGTTCCCTGGGGGACAGTGTTTTGGGTTTGCAAGTGTCATGGAAACCCCCCAGCCCTGCCCAAGCCTGAGAAAGAGGGAGGGGAAAACTTTCTAGTAGCTGACAGAACAGGTATTTCCTGTCAGCCCCCAGCTGTCAAGAAATCAGCCCCCCTGGTAATTCAGAAAGAGGAGCCCCACCCATGCCACTCCTCACCCCTCAAGAGCCAGAAACTCCCAAGATTTAATGCAAGGGGACAGCTGCACTGGCCAATAGAACTTTGTGCAATAATGGAAATGTTCATTCTGCTCTTTCCAGTATGGCAGCATTAGCCACGTGTGGCGGTTGAGCCTTAAATATGTGGCTAGTCTGAACTGGGAAGTGCTCTCACTATAGAACTGCATGGCAGATCTAGAAGACAATATGAACAAAAGAATGTAAAATTTCTCATCTTCTACATTTTGTTTATTTTATATTATACATTGAAGTGATATTTGGGGTGCATTTGGTTAAATATGTATCGTTGAACTTGACAGCATCTGTTTCTTTTAATAATGTGGCCACTACAAAGTGCCCAGTTCCATAGGAGCTGGCATTATACTGCTCTAGAGTGTAGACCGCTGCTGTCCTGCCGCACGAAGGGCTGGTTTGGCTTGGAGGGGGAGGAGCAGAGCCCACCTGGGCACCCCCTGCTACCCATGCGGCCCAGTGCCTCCTGCTCTGGGACCTGCTGTCTGGGGGACGGAGGAGCAGGGGCCTCGGGACAGAGTGGCCACTAAGGCAGCCTCCCTGGTAATACCTCTGGGGTTTGGTCATGGGGAGTCAGGCCACTGAAGGAACTTATCGTGGGGTGGAGTGGCTGGCTTAGGGTGGATTTGGGGGGCATGGACATGGGCTCAAAGGTATCAATGCTAGACATAACATCATGAGCCCTGGTTGGAATCCTGGCTCTGGGCAGTAAGAATAACGGCTACCATTGGCTGGGTGCCCTGTGCTTGGCACTTTATCATCCCAGTGAATCCTCCTCTCCCTGGCTGGGAGGTTCTGTGATGCCCATTTTGCAAGCGAGGTGACTGAGGGCCCAGGTAGGAATGTATCAGTCCAGAGTTTTGCTGTTTGGTAGGTGCCACAACTTACAGAGAAACCCTGACTCGGGTGGCTCTGCCCCGCACCACTCCTCTCTAGGCGAGGTCCCTCTCTTTCCCTCATCCCTGATGAAAAGAAGGGGCTGGCCACTCAGTCACAGTAAGTGGAGGCCAGGGGATAGATCAGGGTGCCTGCCCTGGAGAGAGGACGCCTGCACTTGTCTCCACTGGATGCTTCTTCCTGTGTTAACTGAGTTTTGGCCCGAATTTTGAACAGACCTATCAGATAACCCAGGTGCCCAGAGGCTGGGCAGCCAGTTAGATGCCCCAAGAAATCCTCTGTAGAGTGAGGTGGGAAGGCCCAGGTTTCTGTGTTCCAGGCATCTGGGCACAACCCTGCTTCCCAGGCTGAGTGCCTCTTAAACACTGAATAAATATTGGTTAAGGAGGCCAGAGGCCTCTGTGAGGTGTGTGTTGGGGAGGAGGGACAAAGCCCAGCCTGGGCCACAACCCCCTTTTCCTGGTGCCAGGGGTGGGGCAGATTTGGCTCATGGGCAATGGAGGGTCTTCAATGCCTGCATTTGGGAGCCAAGGAGGCCAGCACCTCCATCCGCTTGCTGTTAGCACCTAGGGAATTGGGCAGTCTCTGTCTCCACATAAATCCACCTGGGACACTTCCTCACTGCTTGGTCCACCCTGACTTGAGATAACTTTTGTGGTTTTCACTTTTTCCATGGACTTCCGACCCTTCCTGTTGAGTCGTGGCAGAACCAACAATCCGGAAAACCATTCCTGATTAGCTTGCAGAGGTAGCAGGAGCTGCCCTCCACATGGCTCTCCTCGACCTCAGGGACCTTGTGCGAGCCACACTACCTCCCCGAGCCTCAGTTTCCTCATCTGGAAAAGGACAATGTTAGTGATGATAAAATGTGCCCTGAGGAGTTGTAAGGATTGAGAGAGAGCACTAAAAGGGCCCAGTGAAGTATGGGTATGGGATACCAATGTGAGTGGTCATTTTGTATAGCTTCATGGACATTTTTCAGACACAAAGGAATTGGAAAGGACATGGGAGCTAGAGAAATCTGAGCTCCAACACTGAATAGCTGAGTGGGCTTAGCCTGAGGTAATTCAGGCAACGTAATTTCCCAAGCCGCCTTGCCTGGTCTGTAGCGTGGGGTTTGAGTGAGCCTCTGTGCGCCTGGCATGTGCACATAGATGCTCCGTCACCTCTCTTTTTTTCCAAACGCTTGGGCAGCGCTATGATCTGCTTAGCTGAAGGCTATCAAGAGAGTGCTTGTCTCGTTTCTTTTTGAAGTGTACAAATACCATTTCCTGGCTCACTCCTTTGCAGCGGATGAGTGTTAATCCTTTCAGCATCCCGCAGTGCCTCCCATGCACACTTCTGGGCCAGTGTTATCTCAGGATTGACAGCTGCTCTGCCCCAGTAACAATGTGGCAGCTCAGTACATCACGGAGAGCCTTCACGCCCCTGATCCTCACAGCTGTCCCTACAGAGTGCCAGATAGCCATGGTCCCATCTTAGAAGACAGGCTCTCAGAAGGTGGAGGTGAGTACACCTGTGTATACACAGCCCTTGGAGGAACAATGTGTGTGTGTAGAAGCTGTAAAGAAAACCTTGCCATCAGCTTCTCTGCTGTTCACTTCTGTCTTAGAAAAAAAGTAAGAAAGGTGCTATAGACATTTTAGTACATTTTGCTCTTGCAGAATGGTTGGCTG
This sequence comes from Manis pentadactyla, assembly GCF_030020395.1. Taxonomy (NCBI): domain Eukaryota; kingdom Metazoa; phylum Chordata; class Mammalia; order Pholidota; family Manidae; genus Manis; species Manis pentadactyla. The sequence continues at coordinate 147,201,107 of NC_080022.1, forward strand.
TGAAGAAGTGGACAAAAAGCATGGTGTGGGGACAGAAAGCTGGCTGGGGCTGGAAACCTGCCGTTGATAAACCCCATGCCACCTATGGAGAGCTGACTGTTGGGTGTAGACACCATGACGACTCAGAGCCAGGAAGGGTCCCTGATTTTTGTCTCCCTCCAGCCTGAGAACTTGAAGGACTCTGGGACGGTGGTAAGCGGGCCCCCAGGAGGAGCTTTGCTTGCGAAGGGGTGGGAGCAGTGGAGTGCCAGGGACTGCAGGCTGCCTGTTCTCTGCTGGGAAGATGCTCAACATCCATCAGTGGGGCAGGGGGCATCAGTGGGCACTTGGGGACTAGGACTCAGAAAGGGAGGTTAGATTCCACTCATGGAGGGGTCTGGGGAGGTTTAGGCAGTGTCCTGCAGGACCCTGGAGGGACTGGCTGGGGCTTGGTTGAGGTATCTCTGTAAAGAGAACATGTGACCTAAGGGCAGCTTGGTCAGCCACGGAAGCTGAGGAAAGGGGAGAGGCCCTGAGTCAACTGTGGCAGTGCCCCACCAGGTTGCGTAGGGGAGAAGCGATCCCAGCCATTAGACTCCTGTGCATGCCATCAGTCTGGTTAGCTGCAGGTGTCCAGATTTTATTTTGTTTTCTTGATGCCAGCATACATGGCAGTTTTAAAATTAGGTGTTAGGTAAGGACAAGCTGACCCAGAAAACATCTGCTTAAGTGTAAGTTGCTCACCAGGAGAGAATATACTGATTTACATGGACTTGCTAGGATAGCAGAACCCAAGATGGCACTTTCTCACTATAAAACAAATTTGCGCAACCTGCAGCAGTCCTGTGTGCATAGAGTTAGCTTGGGTCCACTCTCACAGCTGGGAGTGGACCAAACCCTGGATCCCTTGTCTCCTTATTGAGGTCCTTACTACAGACTGAGCTCTAGCCTTTGCTCAGATGGTCTAACAAAACATCCGCCTCTCTCTCCTGCAGTGACTTTTCTAGTGCTTTCTGAGCTTCTCCTATCTTAGGTATCCATCACTTATCTGCAAGTAAATGTGTATTTCCCTGTTTCCTTCCTCCAAAGAGCTTACAATTGTGGCTTTGGGAGATAGACATGAATATACTTGAAGCATCCGAGGAGGGATGAAATGCTCTACCACTGCCAGTTTCTGGCTGGGCGCACATGGGAGCACCCCTCACCCCCTGAAAAGAAGGGTGTCAGGCACCCTGCGGGGGGCTGGTAATAAGGTAGCAAGAGATTCACATTCAGTTAAGACGTGTACAGTAGGCTGGGTTTGTGATCTGGGCATCATTCCTTTTCATTTTTATTTTTAACTTTTTTTTATGTGATTTAGTTTTTTTGAACTTTGTATAAGGTATGTATTATATGTATGTATGGCTTTGTATTTGGCTTCTTTTTCTCAACATTATGTTTGTGAAATTCATGCATTTTGTTGCATGTAGCTATTATTTGCGCATTTTCATTGCCCATAATCATTCAGTAGAATGATTAGCAGTTTTTATATCCATTCTTCTATTGAAGGATGTTTGGTTTGTTTACAGTTTGGGGATGATACCAAAAGATGCTGCTATGATCATTGTTGGAACGTCTCTTGGTAAGCCTGTGTGTGCACATCTGTATGCTTTGTGTTGGTGGAATCGTGTCATCTTATTCCATTGTTGTATCAGCCTTGTCAGCAGGTGGGTATAGTTGGCTCAGCTCAGGATGTGTGGGAATCTTGGCTCACTGTCCTGCCTCTGTACGTACCCCTTGGGTCATCTCTGAGCTCCTACTGGTGCCACATCACTTTGTCAGGTGTGAGAATTAGACACTAAAGCTTGTGTGCTGCACATAGGTAACTCCAGGTAGGATATGTAATTGGTGTGTTGGGGGCACAGTATGTACCTCACAGTCCTCCAGGTGGATCCAAATGCCTAGCCCCTTAAAGCTTTGGTGTCTGCCTGCAGCATTTCCTCCCAAGTGGCTTTTGTGCCCCTCCAGCATATTGAGTGGAGAATGGTCAGGAAGGCTGAGGCCACAGCCGAGTCTCCTGGCTCCTGCTTGCAGTGCAGCTAAGCTCTTAATGTGTTTTCATAATCAAAGCAGAAAGGTCCCATTGTGGCACTAAAGCCTTTGCCATAAAGCGCTTTTTGTTTTCTAACAAAATTCCAAGTTGCAAAAGCAAGTCAGCTTAGTAAGGACACAATACCAGTTAATGGCCATTTGCCACTTGCAGCAGCTAAGCAAGCTCCTAGTAAGTAACGATTGGCCAGCCTGTGTTTTACTGCAGCACTCCAAAGACACAAAAGTACTTTGCAGGCTACTTGGAGGAACACAGTAAGATATTAGGAGTCATTTTTATCATCCTGGAATTATAATCTGATATTAATGTAACAGGGTTCACTTAGCTCCCTGTTTAGAAAATCCAAATAACACTGGGTTAAATAAGTAAGAGGTTATTTTTCTAATGAAGCAAGTTCAGAGGCAGGCTATTCTGGGGCTCCATGTTGACTCCTTATATCTTTTTGCTCTGTCAGACTTAGCATATGACATTTCCCCTTGTGCTCTCAAAACAGCTGCTGCATCTCTTCACTTCACATCTTCATTCCAGGTAGGACAAAGGGGAGTAGGAAGCTGGCTTTTGCCAACTGACTCATCCATTTTATTGAGGATAACTAATGTCCTCAAAGTACCAAGAGGTAGGCTTCTCCTTATACCTCATTGGCTAGAACTGGGTCACATGACAACTACCAGTTACAAGGGAGCCTGAGAGCCAAGCACATTATCACTTTGAACAAAATCAGGGACCTCCAAAGTTCAGGAAGAAGGGGAGAAGAGAGATGGGTAGGCAGCTAACATCAGGTGCCACAATTTACTAGATAGCATAGGGAATGAAGTGTTGCAAATAAAGTGAGTTTCCTTGGTGACAGAATTATTCCTGTGAACACTAAAATGTATTTTAATCATTTTAAATGGTACAAGAAGATACATGCATTTTCTCTGAAATAGTCTAATGGCGTGTCTTTCACTGAGGCCGAGAGTCTCAATACCTCTCGAGGTAGTATGAAGGGCTACTTTGCCTCTCACATCACAGTCTCAAAACGGGACACTTTTTGGATCTTGGATCTGCTTTGCAGTTTTTTCCATTTGTTCCATTATTGTTATTCTGTCTTGTGGTCTCCCTGCACTTACGTCTGGGAACTGTGTTTCTTCTCACCTTCACGTGCTCTGGTTTTGATCTTCTATGACTGGAAGATGCCCGGACGTGCGAGCGGCCCTGGGTGAGAGCAGGAGGGGCTCTGGTTAGGGAGCGTCTTCACACGCAGCTGCGGCGTCTGTTTCATCAGCTCAGAGGCATGCGATCGCTTCTGGCCTATGAGATAAGAGAATTAATTATTATACTAAAAAAAAATGGGGGGGATGTTTCCAGTTTCCAGTCATACTCTCCAGACAAGGTGACATTGCAGTTGGTTTTATATGGCTGACTTAAAGCTAATTTTCCCATTACCATTCAAAATAACTCCCCCCTTGTCTCTCCTGTCCCTGGGAGTGTAAAGCCCCATTTTATAAGCACAACATCTATAAAATCTAGTTTTATCTAATTAACAGACCTGTCACATTCAAGCAGTAACCAAAGGTAAAAATCAAGACTAGGTAGCTGACTTTGGGCAAGTTACCTCATCTCTCTGTGCCTCTCTCCTCATCTGTAAAAGGAGGATAATAATAATTGCCTTGGAGTCATTGTAAGAAGTAAATGAGAATAGGTTAAAAAATGGAATAGTGCCTAGCACCTAGTAAGTGCTCAATAAAAACTATTATTAATATTGTCATCATAATAGATGGGGTGTATTCAGTGTGGGATAGGGCCTCCTGGGAAAGTATGTGGAAAGACACCTATATGAGCCCTATTTACCTGATGATAGAGATAAATCTGTTGTTTGGACAACCCTGGGAAACCGAGCCCAGATGTCTTAGTTCCCTTCCTGTGACAGTGCAGAATGCAGTTTCTTTTCTTCCTTCCTTTGTTCCAGGAATGATTTTTACAACTGGTTATAGAACTAGTAGATGTTCCTTGTGGAAAACTTGGGAAACATAAAAACATAAGAGAAATATTTTAAACCCCTCTTAAAAAACAGGTACACATGTGTGTGAGTGCAGTACACACCTTTATATATGGAAAGAGAGAGCTTTGAAGAGGCAGGCCATCCTCTGCCTTCTGTTCTGTAACCTTGTATTTTCATGGCACAGTAACTCATTTGTTAAGTATAGCTGTGTGGTGGGTCTGTTGGGTGGATTTTTACCTGGAGCTAGAAGAGACCCCTGAGGATTTTTGTACACTGACCGGCTTTCCCAGGTGATTTAGGGAAAACTCCCTGGGCCCACTTCCGTATTGTAAAACCTGCTTCTGTCTGGCTGAGGGATGGAGTGAAGTGCAGTCTGGCCTCTGTGCTCTGTTGTCATAGATTTGTAAGCTGGGAGTGGGAGTGGAAGATTTGGGGGCCTGCAATGGTTTCAGATACAGGCAGGTGCGTAATCAAGGAAGAGGAACCATTGTAACCTAAAGCAGTCAAGGAGTTCAAGCTGTTTACTCTTGAGGCCCTCGTGTGGGCCCCACATCAGCTTACATGTTCTTGATACGGAAATAAGGCAGGGCTGGGCTCTCAAGGAACTTCCAGTCTTAGTCACAATCTGTGGCAAAGACTTGGAAAATCAGTTGGTGGGTAAGTTGTTAGGGATGCTCTCCTCAAAGGGAGCCCTGGGGATGGGGAGGTCAGTCTTCCCTAGGGGGTGAGAAGGAAGAGGGGGCATTTGGAGCCACAAAGACTTGTGGGGACAAGGACATTCCAGACCAGGGAGCCTTGGGAGCAGGGCCCTGGAAGTATATGCAACAGCTCGCATGGGTGAGGTTAGCAGCAATCTCTATATCTTTTCAGTTTTCAAACTTTTTAATGCTACTCAGGAAGGCTGCACTTGTGAAACGTAGTGTGAACTGTAATATTCTTAAAGTGAAAAGAAAAGGCCAAAGTTATTGTATTTTGAAAACACCTGAAGGTGTTCATTCCGTACTTCGGGAAGTACAGTGTTCCCTCAGAACATCACAGAAGTAGTTTCCAATAATTCCAGTGGTTGCAGTCCACCCACCCACCCACCTGTCCACCAGTCCATCTATCATCTGAGCACCTTCTCTCTACTAGGCACTGTGCTGGGGACCCAGAGCCTGCCCTTGCTGCACCTCCCAGTGTGGCAGGGAGGTGGATGGCTTCTTAACAATTGGTGTTCTGTGCTGACAAGTCCTGTGGGAAAGTGGAGGTGGGAGCAAGAATTCTGTCAGCTGGAGAGGGAGGGGGAAGCTTAGGCCTGCCATGCTCAAAGGGGAGAAAAGGTGTGTCAGGACTCCCCCCAGTAACAGGGCGTGGTCTTAGTAGTGCTGGGAAAGCCGCACAGCCTTTGAGGGAGCTGCTGTGCCCTGGGGCCTGCCCTGGCTGGATGCTGGTAAGATACATGTGTCATTACCCCTGTGTAGCATTTCAGAACAGAGAAATTGTGGCTCAGTTGTTGGGTGATCTGTCCTAGTCACGTTGCCTAGTAGTGGTGGGGCTGGCATGTACCCCAGGCTTGCTTGATCCTGAAGCTGTGGATCTTGCAAAACTCACTCCCAGGCCTTGCCAGCTGCTGCTGCCATCAGGTGGGGGCGCACTGCCTGACCAGAGGCCTCCCCAAAGGATGGCTTGTGGTGGTCAGCACTCGGAACCCCTGGCTGCAGTCCCCCTGCAGAGGTGCAGTCCTGATGACTTGGAAATGAGGTTTCCGTTTAATCAATTAGTAAATTATCTGGATGGCCCCCACCCCTTAACAATCTCCAGTAGCTCCACGCCCCTCAGACATGGGAATCTAGGAGTCACTGCCCTTCTCTACGCCTTGGTTTCCCACTCTGGTTTCCCACTCCCCAGATGCAGGTCCAGGCCTGCCCTCTGGCTCAAGCGGGGGGTCAGTGTTGGGTTGAGTCAACCACAAGAGGACAGGAAATCCCTTCAAGGTGGTTAAGTTTGGCAACATTCTTCCCCACGCCCATTTTACAGCTGAGGAAACTGAGGCTTGATTAGCCCCAAGCACTCGGTGCTTCTGTGGTATCAGCATGATTTCCTCTCTGAGTTTCTGGCCAAGGCAGGCTTGGTGCCAAGAACAAGTAACTGGGACGGTGACAGTTAGTCTGCCGCGCTGAATGCCACGGGACTCCAGCTGTGCCTGGAGTGAGCGCTCCCTTCTCTGCAAGGCCTCGCCTCGGACACCTGAGTGGGGCCAGAACTGAGGTCGCTGCTCTGTGGGGCCTGCAGTGTGAATGTCTAGGGCTGCTAGGTCGTGGGGCGATTTTTGACAGAGTTAAAACCAAAGCAAACCAAACAAAAAAGCAGGCGTACACCTGAGCTTTAGGACTGTTTAAACCCTAGACTGGGTGGGAGGGGGGCAGAGGTGAGTGATCCAGAGCCAGGACCAGAGGAAAGTCTGTGGTACAGGCTTTGAATGTGGGCTCTACTGCCTGGGGAGAAGCTCTTCCGCCAGGGCAGCCTCGCTTTCCCCATCTGGAAATGGGGAGAGTAACACTGAATCCTGCAGGGCTGCTGCAAGATAGTGGGTTTGAGGCAAAGTGAGGGCCCACGCCCAGCAGCAGTGGCGCTTTGTGGGTGGGGAAGGGAAGGAGCCTGCGGGCGATGCCCTTTGCCGAGCTTTTTATATCTAATTATTTCATTTCACTCCTAACACCTCCTCTGAGGTAGGCGGCACTGTTCCCATTTTACAGACATAGAGGCAAGGTTCTGAGAAGGGATGCAGCTTGCCCACATTCACATAGCAAGTGGAGCTGGACTCAAATTCTTCCTTCCTCTCCATGACAAAATTTCCATTTCTCCCCAAGACAGCCTTCCATAAATTGCAGCCAAGGGGTTTAGGTCACACCCTGGGGGTGCATTCCTACATCCAAGGGGTGTGGGTATCGTGTTGCAGGCCAGGCAGTAGCAGAATGCAGTATGTTAATGTCATCCTTAGATGATGGTCCCTGTGCCTGGAGAGGAGGGAGGATGACATTTTCCCCCTCCCTGGACACTAACTTTGGAAGAGCATGATCAGAAACTAAGTGAGTTAATGTTTGGCAGGGCTTTGGACGGTGCCTGGCCATATGCTAAGGGCTGTGCCCACTAAGTGTGTTAGGTAAAGGGAGCCCCAATAAATAAATAAGTCAAATGCTAATAACACCCCGTTGGCCCTGAAGTCCCCTTGTCCCAGCTGGCTGTTCTGTGCGGTGCATGTACAATGAAGCTTTGTTCGTCTGCCCCTCTGTCTGAAAGAGGCCTCTCCGTGGCTGACTCATGGGCAGGAGGCCAGGCCATGCCTGCCCAAGTTTCTCAGGCCCCCCGCTGCCTCCAGCCCTTGCTGTTTTCCACCAGGGGCTCCCCTGAGGGGGAGGTGACCCCCGTTCAGTGGACAGGAGGAGATGCTACCTTCACCTCTTCTGCTAAAGGGCAAGAGGAGAGAGCAAGAACTGCCCTAAGAGGGGGCATCTAGCTGGCTGAGAGCAGGGAGAGAGGGTGGGCTTGGAGATGGTGTGGTTCTCCATGTGCCTGTCCTCCCAAGTGGGCTAGAGAATTTGGCGTTGAATCATTACATCCCTGTGAGAAGAGAAGAGAAGAGAAGAGAAGAGAAGAGAAGAGAAGAGAAGAGAAGAGAAGAGGTGCTCGGGCTGTTTGGCTTCCATCTGCTCCTGACTTGGGCAAGTTCTGAGTCAGTCTGTGAAATGGGATTTCCAGCCCTCAAGCACTGGGGGCTGCCACCACCCTGAACACTTGATGTCGGTGGTTCTTAACCCTGCCTGCACTTCGCATCACTTGGGCTGCCTTTAAAACATACTGATGTTGGGTGCACAGCCCCAGCCCTATTGACTTGGTATCTCTGGGGAGGGTCCTGGGCACCTCTGTTCCTGTACTCCCTCCCAGTGACTCCAACCCAGAGTGTGGGTGAGGACTGCCAGTTAGAATACCAGAGCCCAGGGGACTATTCCGAGTCACATGTCCCACTGTTGGTTGTACCCACAGAAGGACAGTGAGTTGGCCGAGGCTGCTCTGGAAGAGGCAGATCGGGTTAGGACCTGGTCCCCCGTGGTGCAACCCAAGGTTTCCCCCAGACGTGGACTGCTGCCTTGTCAGTCCTCGTGTTCATGGTTGTGGGAAAGGAAGGCCATTGGTTGGGATTAGGATGTTGATGATGTGTGGTGGGGAGACCGAGCTTAGCGTCACCTCGTCCAGGAGGGCTTGCCAGAAGCTCCCAGCTAGTGTTTAATCTTTCCATTCTCCGTGCTCCCTTTATCTTGCACTTTATTTACCATCGAGTCTTTTCACGTATATCATGATTATTTATTTTCTAGGCTGTGAGCTTCCTGGGACAGGTTCTGGGTTATAGCCAGCCATGTAAACCGGTGCCTGGACAGAGCAGGCATTCAGTGAATGCGGAATGGGAGGGTGAATACCTGTCCAGGAGGGTTTTGTTGCTCTTCTGAGCCCCTGGGTTAAGTGGGCCAAGGCAACTACCTTTCTGCATTTGAGGCAAGTCCAGATGAAAAACGCACAGCCAGGCGGAGTCAGGAAAAACAAGACTGGAAAGGGACTGTGTACTTGATCCTGGGAAGTCTGGCTTACCGAAAATAAACAACCGCAGCTCCTCCCGTGCAGCCCCGGTTCCGCCTCCCCCCAGCCCTATCGCCCGGCTCCCTTTCGCATTAGGCAGATCCAGTGTGCATGTCACAGCCAGACTCTGGTTTGTGTTTGGAAATAAACAACTTGGCCCCTTTTTCTGCTGGGACTTTATCAGGAGATACTCACAAACCACCACCTGAGGTGAGGTGTTCCTTTGCAGCAGCTGGAGAACTCAGGAGCAAAGAGGGAGGGCTTGAGGTGGCTCAGGTACTTCTAAATGGTTCTCTTCTGTCTTCACGTTGGTATCTGGGGAGGGCTGGGGGGAGTGGGCTTGATATGAAACAATTTGGTGGGGGGGTAGATGCAAAGGACTTTTTTTTTTCCTTCAAATGCTGCAGGAGGGAAAGGTCTGTCTCAGTCTTGCAGGAGCATGTGATACAGGGAGAATAACGCATGCCATCACTGTGAATGTTGGCCGCCCAGCTAGATTGCTTTTTATAGGGTGGCCCATCCTCAGTACAGCTGGGAGAAGGCACTCGGGCTGAGGGTATTCCTGTATTTCTGCTGTGGCTAATTCAGAGTATTAAGGAGGAGGGAGGGAGACATGAATAAGGGACTGGGAATGGGAATGTTTCCTGCCACCTTCATGCCAGGTAGGAACTGGTGGTTCAGAAATGAATACGGCGTGGCAGGGGGAAAGGCCCCTCTCTCACAGGACTTGGGGGCAGTGTAAGTTGATAGAGCCACTCTCAAGAGGAAGTTGACTCTATGTGGTAAAGTTGAGGATACACATGCCCAACAGCCAGAAATTTCACTTCTAGTGTCTATACTAGAAAAGCTACTCTGCAGGTGCTCAAAAGAGAAATAGACAGGGATATGCATTATAGCATTTTTTATTATGAAAAGCTGGGAGCAACCTAAATGCCTCTCAGAGGGAAAGATATCAGTAAGTGGTGGTATATTGACATAATGTAGAGCTATTCAGGGGTTAAATGTACCATACATGAATCAGCCCCACTACATTTAAGAAAAAGAATAGTAGAAATGTTGCAGAATATGTGTAGTAACGATAACCATTTGTGTAAATTAAAACAACCAAAGCAATGTAGCAAAAGTATAAAATCCTAGACAGGAATGGTACCCCCAGCTTCACCATAGTGGCTGCCTTTGGGGAGGGAGGGGAAGTAGAAGGCTCTGGGAGGAGTTTAAAGGGAACTTTAAGGTTATTTATCATGTTTCATCTTACAAATGTCTGAAGCAAATGTGATAATTTTAGTATTTGTTAAATCTGGTGGCAAATGTTATATTGCTCTCTCTTTTTTTTGGATGTGTGAAATATTTTATTTTAAAAAATGAGGTACGTGTTCCTGTCATTTAGTTGCTTATAATCTAATGGGGAAAACTGGAAAATGAAAAGGGGCCCCCAGATATGAATGTTGATATGATTGATCAAGACAAGAAACGCAAGAGGAGACTGCTGTGGGTGGAGTATTAGTTAAAATTAAGTTCAGCTTCATTCACAACATCAGCAAAGTAAAACAAGTGACTCAAAGAAGTTACTTTTTCTTACATAAAAGAAGTCTGGAGGTAGGTAGCTCTGGGTTTACATAGTGGATCCACAAAGTCATAAAGAAGGCAAATGCCTTCTAGCTTACTGCTTTGTGATTCTTTGTCCTCATGTTCCAAGATAGCTACTACAGCTCCAGCTATCACATCAACTCCAGGCAGTAGGATGGATGGAGGCCTGGAGGCGAAGGATGTGTTCTTTAAATATTCTTTTTGAAATTACCACATGACGCTTGCATTTACATGTCGTTGGCCAGATGTTAGTCATACAGCTACAGCTAGCTACAAGGGAGGATGGGAATGGCCCAGCTAAACATCAGCATTCTTTAGGAAGAATGGAGAATGGGAGGCGGGAGGCAGTAGATGATGAGAGGCAAGAGAACATGAGGGTGGCTCAGACCTGTGGAGTTGGAGGTGCCTCTGGGCCATGCTGGCAGACTGTCTGTTTGGGAACTGGGCCTGGAACTTGCAAGTTTCTGGTCTGGGAGGCATCAGTATATATGTGATGCCACCTGGGAGGAAGGCTGCTGAGCTGTCAGAGAGGTAGGACAGCTAGGAAGCCAGGCGCAGGTATGTCTGGGAGGAGGAGAGACTCCCTGTGCCAGATGCCCTAGTGAGGTCAGCAGGGTGAGCACGCAAGTACAAAGACTGAGGCTGCTGGGGCCACATGTGTGGGCAGTTTAAGTGAATCAGAGAGACTGAGGCAGATGGGGGAAGAAGTAAAGAAGTGAACAGCTGAGAGAATGTCCCAAGCCTTTGGGCCTGAACAGGAGGAGACAGATGGTGGGAAAAGGACTCTTTCCCAGCAGTAAGCTTTTCCAGGTGTAGCTGCTTACTCTCAATGCTTTTAGGGTGCCTTCCTCATCTGAAAGAGGTTGGGCTGGTTGGGGCCAAGGACACCCCAGGTGAGCTGGAAAGACTTTTGGTTCAGAATTTTGCCTGAATTCTCTCCCTAAGTGTCAGACTGGAACAGTATTAGGCCGGGTCCAGGCAGGCTGAGAGCAGAGCTCTCCAATCCAGAGCTGTGGCTGAAGAGGGTGGGGACTTACCCTATGGCAATCAGGTCTGCTTAGGAACTGAGCCTGACTTCTTGTCTATTTCCTCATTTTGGACACAAATCAGACTATAAAAGAAGCAAGAGAACAACATTAATGTCTTGGGCTATGACCAAATGTTTCCTGCTGGTAATCACCATCTTTAGAAGAGAAATTTTCATATTTTATTGATTTTTAGGACAGATATCTTTGTAGTTAAATATTTCTGAAATTGGGATACATTGTACACTACCTTTATTATTTATTTTCCCCAAATGCTTTTCATTTTTAAGTTTTGGGTTTTTTTTTAATTAAGGTATCATTGATATACAATCTTATGAAGGTTTCACATTAGCGACATTGTGGTTTCAACATTCACCCATATTATCAAGTCCCCACAACCACCCCATTGCAGTCACTGTCCATCAGCATAGTGAGATGCTATAGAGTCATTACTTATCTTCTCCATGCTGTACTGCCTTCCCTATGACCTACCTACATTGTGTGTGCAATTATAATGCTCCTTAATCCCCTTCTTCCTCCCTTCCCTTTGGTAACCGCTAGTCCCTTCTTGGAGTCTGTGAGTCTGCTGCTGTTCTGTTCCTTCAGTTTTGCTTTGTTGTTATACTCCACAAATGAGTGAAATTATTTGGTATTTGTCTTTCTCTGCCTGCTTATTTCAATGAACATAATACCCTCTGGCTCCATCCATGTTGTTGCAAATGGTAGGATTTGTTTGCTTATTATGGCTGAATATATTCCATTGTGTATATGTACCACATCTTCCTTATCTATTCATCTACTGATGGACACTTAGGTTGCTTCCGTATCTTGGCTATTGTAAATACTGCTGCAGTAAACATAGGGGTACATATGTCTTTTTGAATCAGGGATCTTGTTTTCTTTAGGTAAATTCCTAAGAGTGGAATGGTATTTCTATTTTTAGTTTTTTGAGGAACCTCCATATTGCTTTCCACGATGGCTGAACTAATTTACATTCCCACCAGCAGTGTAGGAGGGTTCCCCTTTCTCTACATCCTCCCCAGCATTTGTTGTTTCTTGTCTTCTGAATGTTGGCCATCCTAACTGGTGTGAGGTGATATCTCATTGTGGTTTTAGTTTGCACCACATGCTTTTCTTACATGGATGGTGTATCTTATAAATGAGTGTTCCTACCTCACCTGTGTGTGTGCAGAATGGATTTTGTTTCCTTGGTCAGTAGAAAGGGCTCTAACTTTGTTTACTTCTGAGAGAGAATTAATGGGGGCCAGTGTATCAAGTAGATGCTCCGTAGTAGTTAAAGCAGTTAGTCTTTGAAGGAAATTGAAGCTCGAGAGTGGGTCAGTAATTTGTTAAGATCACATAGCTAGAAAATAATGGATCCAGGATTTGAGCCCAGCTCTGACTTTAAAGTTCATCTCTCCTCCACAGACAGATCTATATTTCTCTGCTTCTGACCTATGCTGTTTTCTAAGTCTGCAGTGCCCCCTTATCCTCCCATTGAAATCCCACCTATAATTCTTTCATTTTGAATAATAATATTGTGTGATTCTAAAAAGACCACGTGTTCTTTGTAGAAAATACAAAAAAGTAAAAACATCAAAATAAGGTCCTATATTTCTAGTGTTTAAATTTTGTTACATGTAGTTTGCTATAAAATAGAAATTGACCTCAATAAAGCTGAAGAAGAAAAAATTTTTGAAGGATAAACTAGGATGATATTGTATATGTAGTTTTCTTGAGTTGTTAACTTACTGTATCAAGGGCATTACTCATGTCATTAAATAGTCTTTGCAAGTGGGGATTTTTTTTTTGGTTGCTGCATAACTTTCTGCTATAGAAACACACCAGAATGTAGTCACCCACTTCCCCATGATTGTCTTTTAAGTTACACTTTGTGAATAGCCTTATGCTCAAAGCTTGATTGTTTCTGTAGGATAAATTCCTAGAAATGGAATGACTGGCTCAAAGCATGTCCCCTCTTGTCTCTGCTACTGTGCTATTTCTCGACTGCCCTCCAGGAAGGCTGCACCTCTCAGTGCTCTCACAGCAGCGCACACTAGGGACTCTCCCAGCACCGCCAAAACACCATTTGTTTTCATTTTGCATTTCCTTGAGTATTATTATGGTGGAGACGTTTGTTTTGATTGCTTGTGTCTTGTAACTTTCCTCTGAGATAAGCGTGTGTATTTCCCTGGCCTATTTTCTTAATCCTTTCATGGGCTCCTACTTGTGCTTCAAGACCCAGGTCAAAGCCCACTTTTTCCACAGTCCGTTTCCTGCTACTTGTCATTTCTCTGAGGCTGGAAGTTATTTTTATTTTCACCCCTGACTTCTCACAGCAGCTTGTATAGGAGAACAACTTGTAAAATATTCCTTTGCATTGTAACTTGGCGTCTTTGGCCCCTGCTAGAATCTAGTCTTTAAGGTAAGAAATGGCCTAGCGCAGTGCTGGTAATTAGTTAGGTACTTGATATTCTTGGATGGATGGATGGTGGATGGATAGATGGACAGACACACACTGTTCTTAAATTTTTTTTTAATTTGGCAAAATGAATCTCATGCCAGCTTACCAAGTTGTGCTCTTCCTTTCCTCCTCTTTTCCCTCTGAATCAGAGAGGGTTGCTCCATCTGAGACCCAGCAGGGCAGGTGGAGTAACCAGCCATGCCACCCTTTGTGGGAAGGCTGGGCATGGTGGCCCTAAGCAAACCACTTCAAATACGACATGGATCGTTGGCTGCCTACCCAGACTTTTCTCCTCTTGCTGGAAGAGAATCACCACCACCCTCCATTTTCCTCCTTTGACAACTTAAAATATATTATTATCACTAATAGCCTTATAAAATCCGTACGTAGTAATTATAGAACATTTGGAAAACAGAAAAGTAGGAGGAAGAAAATGATTATCTAGAGCTTTCCCACTCAAACTCAGTTCACTTGCGGCTGACATTTCTGTTCTCCTTGCATTCTCTAGGCAAAAGTGTTTTGAGTTTTTCCCCCACATAGTTGTAGCTGTTTATCGCATGGTTCTTTTGTCTGCCTTTGTCACTCAGTAGAACACAAGAAACTTCCCATGTTTTCGTAAACTCGCTCCATGGTTTTGTAATACTTCACGTGGTTTGACCGTAACCCACTCAGCCTTGCTGCTGTTGTTGGGCTGTGGGCTGTTCCCACTGTGTCACTCTTGTGAACCAGGATGGTCACGGTCATGCTCAGTGTCCCCTTGACGTTTCTTCAGCTGCACACCCAGGTCAACTGACCCATACGAGCCCTCCCCTCCCTCCTCCCGCTGTGGCCAGTGCCTCATTTGCCTCTTGGTTTAGGTTTCTCAGTATCCGTGTGTAGCAACATATTGAGAAATGGCTTCCTTTTTCAGGACGAAAACTCAAGTGCTTGAGCCTCGAGGAAGCCACACCAGAGTGCAGAATCATGCCTGTGGGTGAAGGCCTGGGCGCTGCACAGCCGGCCCCTCCTCTCCTCTCTTAGGCCCAGAGCTGCAGAGCCTGCAGGGGAGGCGTGCAGAGCTTCTGGAGGGGCCACAGGTCAGGGACCTGGCGAAGCTCTTCTCCCCAACAGTACGCTCTCGTCACACTTCCCAGGTCCCCATAGGAGTTTATGGTGAGCACCTGTGTCCCCTTGCAGGCTGGGCCCGTACTCAGATCCTGCATGGCGATCTGCTCCCTGCCTCCCCTGAATGAGCCCTATGGGGGCTGCAGGGACGGGAGCAGTCCTGGAGTTGTCTGCAGTCCCACTCCTCTAAAGAGCTGCTCAGGGCATGCCGCGGAGCTCGTATACCCAACTGTCCCCCTGAGGGGCTGCACTTATGAAGGCAGCATGGCCCAACAGTCCAGGGCTTGGACTTAGAGGAACACTACTTGGGTTCACAGCCTGCTCTTGACAGTTACTTAATAATCTCTGTGTCTTACTTTCACCCCCACGCAGATATGATAATAATACTTACCTTCTCCAATGAAATGAGTTAGCATTTATAAACTTCTTTAAGTAGTCCGTGATTTGCTAAATAAAAATAAGGAACCAGAGGCCCAGCTAAGCTTCTTGCCCTTGCAGCAGGTTGAACCAGGCCTTCTGCCATCCAGCATGGGGGGAAGGGCACTGGGCAGGAGCCAGGAGACTGGGGTTCTGTCCTGGTGCTGCATTTTGACTTTCTGTGTTTCTTTGACTAAGTCACTGTCCTGCCCTGGGCTTCTGTTATTTATTGTATATGTGAGATGACCTTAAAGGCTCTCCTCAATTTAGAACATTCAAGGATTTTGTGGTGTAAAGGTACTTCAGATATTTCAAGAAGTGTCCAGTACTGCCAGTAGCCCTTCCTGGTCAGCCTGGTCCTCAGTCCAAGTAACTGCAAAGACTGGCAGGCAGGAGACCTAGAGCCTGTTAGGATTTGCCCAGGTTTTTCCCTGCATTGGTGAGCTCTCCTGTACCTGGAGGGTGAAGTAAAGTATCTGTGTCACCTGGGAACAGGCTCTGGGAGAACCAGCCACCTCAGCAATGTGACACGTGTGTCATCCTGTGCAGTCGAGCAGGCCTGAGGTGTGGCCGCCAGTGCCTCTGCTCTGTCTGGCCACATGGTACCCCGGCCTGCAGAGTCACCACTTGCCTGAGGTCTGTGTGTGAAGGAAATCAGGTCTTATGCAAGAGCCTGTGTGTGTGTCTCTACCTTGAGTTGTTACATCAGAAGACTAAATATGCAGAGCCCTTATGATTGGGGCCCAGCAGTAGGCTCTTGCTCTAGATCTTCCTGCAGACAGATGGGAAGGGGTAGTGTGGATGGTGGGCCCAGGAGGAGATGACTGTGAGTGGAGGAAGGGTCAAGGCTGCTGGGTTTTCTCCCAGCCTCTACTGGTCCTCCAGGCCTTCTAGAAGGTTCTGGCCTTCTCTGGGCCAGATGGCAGAGTCTCCCCTGAGTTTGTGTGCTGTCAGTGGTGCATCTGTACCACTGGTGGAGCACAGTGGGAAGGGTGCAGGGCATGGTCACCTACTATAAGGTCAAACCCAGTGTCCCAAGTCGGGAGGGGCAGCCTGGATCATGAGGCCTCACCGTGTTGAAGTCGGCTCCAGCATGTACCAGACGCTGGGCTGGCTCCCTTAGCCTCTGGGTCCTCCTTTATAAAGGAGGATCTTCATTCCAGGATGCCCAGCATGAACTGGCTCGCAGTAGGTGATCCAAACATCACAGTCAGTCAGGAATGTGATGTAGCCTATGGTTAGAGTGTGGACTCAGCAGTTAAACTGCCTGGGTTTAAGTCCTTGCTCTGCCACTTACTAGCTGTGTGACTTGAGACAGCTCCTTGGCCTCAGTTAACCTCTCTATAAAATGGGGGTGGTGTAGGGCAGGTTTGTTATGGGGATTAAAGTGCTTAAAGCAATGCCTGGCACGTACTAAATGCCTTGTCAGGGTTACTATCTAATTATTCTATAATCTAATTTCTTCACGAAGGGGTGGTTAGTTGACTTCTTGGGAGGCTGGCAGCCCACTGGCTACATTTATTTCGAAATGGGGCTTCTCTCTGTTCCACTGGAGCTTGTCCAGGGTGCCAGGTTTGTATGGTGTGTGCATTCTTGCCTGTTTGTATCCTTGAGATGTGTCAAACCCCTGTCACAGTACAGCTGTGTGCCTAGCCTGGTGGTTGCCATGCCTGCCCCTCTGCTTGCTTCCTCAGCTTGCCTGCATCTTAATAGCTGTCCTAGTGCACCTGGCTCTTCTGCTCAGCCCACAGGCAGGGGTTCACATAGCACAGGTGGGCTTGTGTGTTGCCCTCGTGACCTCCCAGGAATGAAAGCAGGGGTCAGGAAGGCCGCCCTCGGCCATGAGTGTGCTCCAGCCTTCCCTGGCCTCGTCTGCATTTACCCCCTTTCAAGGAACACACGAGAGTAGCTTGGGATTTGCCGTGTAAATGGACTCATTCAGTAACATGGTTAAGAATCTTAAAGCAAGAAGCACATGAGAATTTAACTGCTTTCAAAGATAGCAAGATACTGGAATTCTCATGATAAAGATGACTGTCGATGAGGGTTAATCATCCATCAGGCCTAGTGCTAAGTGCTTTATATCTCCCTCCCATTAAGGACGTATTATTATTCCCCCACTTTACAGGTAGGGAAACTGAGAGAGATTAACTTAACCCAAGTTGAGGGGACTGAACAGCAGTACAGTTGGGATTTGAACCCACATCTTTTGGACTCTAGGCCCAAGCCCCTGACCTCCCCTCACCATACGTCTGGCTGGCATTCCTGGGACAGCTCAACAGATACTCTGTTCTCTGAGCCCTTTCTTACTCTCCACTGATGATAGTGTTGGTGATGTAAGCCCAATTACAGCTGTGTCAACTGGGGTGCATGGGGCTCAGGGAGAAAAATCCTGTAGCCTTTGGCCATTGTTTATTAGGATGGTCCCACTCCTTCTGTCTCCCAGAGCTGATGTCACCTGAACCCCACTGCAATTCCATCTTAAACCCCCTATTTCCTTACCTTCCTCTGCCCAGATAAAATAATCCCTTAAGAAGAGAGCTTTGACTTTATAACGAAGAAGGTCGTAGGTAATTGAATGGCCTGCAAGATCCCTTATGAAAGGATGTGTGGATGTCTTCATCAAGCTGTCCCACACCCTCCCTTGCCTAAGAGGCATCAAGGGGTCCCCAACTAGGTGTGACCCCAATGGGACTCAATGCTTCAGGAATGGTTGGTTTTAAGCTACTAATTTAAAGTCATGCTGTCTGCTCCAGGGTTGGGGTACGAGGAGAACATCTTGTGCTCAGAGCTCTTTGTTTCTATAGCTGCTCATTCTTGTTCTATAGGGAGCCTGCAGATGCACCAGCAGCTTAATAATTGACACCTGCATTCAGGCACTTGCCTTATGAGGTCTTCCGCACCCTGCTGCCCCAGTCTCCCCATCAGCTGTCAAAGCCTGGCCTATTTCCACAATTAAGGCTGCAGAGAAAGGAGATAGGACACATGCATTGTATCATTTTGCCTTCAGAGTGATTTTTTGAGGCTGATCTTTCCCACCTCATTTACAACAGAGGAAATAAAGGCTCAGAGACATTGCCCACAGGCGCTGTCAATTGCCCACATTCCCATAGCTGGGAGGAAGTAGGGGTCAGTTTGAACTTGAGTCTGACTCTAATCCCTGTGAACTTTCTGATTAAGATAGGGGGAGCCCTCTCTCTCTACCCAGGAAGCCTGGGCCCACTCTCCTTTATGGGGTAGCATGCTGCCTGCACATGTGAGAACAGAACGAGTAGCCCATGGCTGGCTGGAGAAATCACCTCTGGGGTCTGGCCACTCTGGCAAATGCTGCCTCTCTCCAGCCCCTGTCTGACCTACCTTTGGGGGCTGCCAGGAAAAGTGGGAGCTGGGACTTCTGTTATTGGTAAATGCAGGTTTCCCCTCTGTCTGGGAGGATAGGGAAGGGGCAGAGCTCAGGAGCGGGGAGACACCTGGGCTGGGAGCTGTTTGTGGGCTGAAATACCCTTGCCAAGTTGGACCTTCAGCCAAAGGCTTCTGCCAGGTACAGGCCCCCTCCCGCGTGAAGTGCCAGGTCACAGTAAGTGAAACAGATGGAGCTCTCGGCTCTGTTGGCTCATCTGTAGGAGAAACTCAGCCCTTCAGCTTCCTGCATTCCAGGGTGCTGGTATGCCAGTAATTCCCTGGACAAGCCAGCAGGGAAGTCTGGTCTTCATAGTATAAATGCCAATAAAACATCTCTAGAATCTGCTCCTTCCTTTCCACCCACATTGCCACTAACTAAATCACCTTTTGTTCTCATCATTTGCTAAATTGCGATGGCTTCTTAATTGATTTTCCTGTCTCTGGTTTCTCCACACCCACTTCAGTCTGTCCTCCACATGGTTTCCAGAGTGATGATTGTCAAAAATGCAAATCTGATTACGTTTCTTCCTTTGCTTCCCTCCCTGCGCCTGCAAGATTGAGTGCAAACGGTTTAGTGTGGCCTCCCGGGACCTGCATGAGCTGGCAGTGCCCGCTGGCTGACTTTGCTCTCCATCCTTTCCCCATCCCCTCTAGCTGCCAGCTACTTGCTATATCCTTTAAAAAAAAAAAGTTCATTTGTGACTCTGGTCTTTGCTCGTGCCTGACTTCCAGGAGTGCCCTCCCTGCCCCTTACTCTCTATGTGCCATACCTTGTGTCCTCATTTTGTGTCATCATTTGTGTCAACCTGTTGAGCTCATTTTAGGGGTCACCTCCTCTTTGACGCCTTCCTGGGGTCTCAGCCACCCCACTGCCTGGTTAGACCTAGTCTCCTTGGGATCCCGCAGCAAGTACACAGACCTCTGTTGTGGCACTGAAGTGGCATGTTTCATGTGGCATCAGCTGTTGTGGGCTGGATGGCCCAGAAGGCCCTATGATAATACCATTCACCGGATTAATGTGGGTATTAGCTGAGACAGTACCCAAAACAATGCAGAACACAATGCCTGGCACATAGGAATATCCAGTTCAAAAAAAAAATCACTGTACAGTTGTGGTTAAAAATAGTCCTGGAATACAAAAATTGCTTCAAAGTGAATCGAATGACCTATACAAAAAAGAGAAGACTATAAAACTTATAGAACATAGGAGAACATCTTTGGAAATGTGGGCTTGGCAAACATTTCTTAGGAAAGAAAAAGAACAAACCAAAAAATAAAAATTGATAAAGTGGATTTCATAAAAAGTGGCTCTTTGAAATTTGGATAGGCTTTTAGAGGAATGCTTTTGGATGGCATGTGGTCCCAAGAAGAATGAAGGGATACCTTCTTTTTTCTTTTGCACACTGTCTGGAAGCCAACAGGAAGCTCTAGCCTTAGAAATGATAGCCTTAGAAAGAGGTTTGCAATAGCATCGGGCTTAATAAATGTCAGCAGAAAGGACTGCTTTTGGTTGCAAGTAACAGAAAATGTGACTTCAACAAATAGTCCATTGTGTTTCTCCCACAATGAGCATTTTAGAGTTAGGTGGCTCACATGTTGGTTCAGCAGCCAAACAGTGCTGGTGTCTCTGGTTCTCTGGACCACTCCGGGCAGTTCTAATCTTCAGAGTGGGAAGAGGAGTGGTGGGCAGCCTCAGAGACTGTCCCACCAGTAAGGACAGCAAACACCTTCCCAGCAGTTCAGTGGATGCGTCCTTGCGTTATTGGCCAGAACTGTCACACATAGCTAGCTTCAAGCAAGGCTGAAAGTGGGGACTGGACCATCAAGGGAACCATGCTGGGACCCTATCCCAGGTCAATTACGTGGGAATCTCTGAAGCTGGGGCTTGTGTTACTGTGCTGTGAAATTGGGGTAGGGAGCCTCTGACCCCAGACCAGTGCTGGCCAAAACAAAATTGGCCTGTGAGCAAGGAAGAAGTCAGGAATGGATATTAGGTAGGTAATGCAGCACCAAACGCAGTGCCCATGATCATCCAGGGAAGCTCGTCATCGCATTAGTTGACCCTGGTACCTGGTGCACTCACCTGCCCTTGACTGTGCCCCTGCACAGCCCTTTCCCTTTTTCAGTGATGGCCTGAGCTGCTGGGCAAACCATCATATTCCGGGAAAGGAAGACTTTTTCTCTCCTGAGCATTTGGCACAATCTCCTACTAATAGCAGATGCTTTCAGATCAGAGTTCACAGTGCCTTACCTGCCCCCATCCCTCCCTTCTAGTGGTTTCCAGGGGACCAGGTCTTCAGGGCAAGTAAGGGGTAGGGGCCCATGGACAGGAGTCCTCCTTGGCTGTTGGGCACACCCTCTGCCTTTTTTCCTAGGCTTCCGCATCGTAATTCACACGCAGGTCCCTTCTAATGCATAGTCTCAGAACTTCTCTGGGATTACCTCTTGTGGACAAGGGACTGGGGGCTAAGCTCTGCTCCCTGGGCCTGGCAGACTTCAGACAGGCATGCAGAGTTAAGTGTTTGACTGGGACGTCTGGTTTGTGGGTGACACTACACCTGTGGCTCCTGACATCTGCTGTACTCTCAATGTTCCAGCAGAAACCCTGGGCACTGGGGCTGCGTCTGGGATGCTGAGGGCGGGCATACCTACTGCTTTTCTTTGCCTCCCACAGTTCCCTGGTAGGGTCCATCTGGGGACACATCTGTCGCCCACACTGTGTGAGCTTCTCAAGCTTACAGACTGGGTTGCTTATAGCCACGTCCCTGTGCCTAGTCCACTTTATCCTCACAGCCCCCAAGAACTGCTGGTTCTAAAATACACACAGAGTGTTGGGGGCTCATAATGGAATTGAGGCATGAAGCACCACTAGAAGGGCAGCCACGAGACAGTTTATTCACCAGCTTTTCAAGGTAAAGATTGCTTCCAGAAGAGCATCTTTGTTTGACGCACCCTGGGCTTCTCAGGTGGGAGCTGTCTTAGGATATTTAGGTCAGGGAAATGCCTTCCTCTTGAAAATCTTTCCTGTTGAGTCTCATGGCCTCAGTGGAGCCTGAGATAGGGTAGCAGGTGTTGCTGAGAAAACTTGGGTTCTTGGCCATCCATTCTGGCCCAGCTCAAGCTCTGTCTTTCCCAGAAAGCTTCGTAAGTGCTTCTAAGCCACATGACTCTCTCCTTTCCCAGCACCATTAGAATGTGAGATGTTATCTGATGGGGGTGCTAATTGCACAGAGGAAGTTAACTAACTTGTCAGTGCTTCTGGGCAGGATCTCCTGTGGGCACTGCTGTGCTGGCCCCATCTGCGAGGCCAAAGACTGAGCCAATGCTGTCTCAGCCTCGGTTTGAACATCCCTTCTGCTGCCTGTTGTCATAGCCCTGAGCCCGCAGCCCCAGGGGAGCCACGGAAGGACGGGAAGCCCTGAGTTCCCAGCCCTGGCCGCTCACCCCTGGCCTCCTTGGGAAGGGCTCCACTTGTGGTCGGGCAGACTTGTTTGTTTGTGTTTGAAGTTCCCCGACTCCGAGTTTGACGTCAGGGCAGGGTTGCTGGTGGAAGGCTTGACGGGGAGATGGTCTCTGCACAAGTACGCACATCTGGCAGCTTCCCCGGGAGAGCACAGGCTCTGGGCAGAGTCGGCAAAGGGTGGCTGGTTGAGAAATGCCTGGCTCGAGGATGGAGGTCACTTTCTCTTCTCCTCACCCCGCCTCCCCTGGTGCTGTTGCTTGTCTACCCCTTGCCCTCTAAGGGCAGCCCTGCTGGGTACCCTTGGCTCCATGAGGTGCGGAGTGCTGGGGCCAGGGACCAAGGCTGGCATCTTGGAGCCAAGTGCTGTGGTCGGCCCACGCCTGTGTGGGGGGCTGTCAGCTGCGTCACAACCTCCAGGGGCCTCTTTACATTCTCAGAAATCATTTTGTAACACACTGGCATGGCAGCCAGAGCAGACTGCTTCACTGGCTGCGCTGGCAGGAGGTCCCCAGAAGCGAACTCCAGCTTTAGGGAGGAGGCAGGAGAAGTGGCAGGGACAGCCCTGACCCCTGGGCAGAGCCGTGGCACTGGGGCCGACGCGGCAGCCTCAGGGACACCTAGGGAAGGCTGGAGTAAGTCGCGAGGACTTTGGTGACTTCCTGAAGTTTGTGGCGAGGTGGATAGGGACCTGTCACTAGCAATGCCTGCTGTGGATGTCCTCTTAAGAGTACAGTGCTGCCTAGCTGGGAGGTGGGAGTTAGGGCCTCCTAAGTGTTCGGAGAGCTGAAGGCAGGACCCCAAACTGTCTGCTGGCTGGAGGACTGAGTGAGCCGAGGGTAGGAGAATGGGTGTGTGGAGTGGCCATCCAGGCACCTCACTTTTCTCTGCAAAGCACTCTGGGGTCTCTTGGGAAGTGTGGACCCAGGTACCAGGCAGAGTGGTGACTAGTTTCAATGCACCCAGAGCTGGTTTGGAGCCAGGGGTTGGGTATAGCCCAGAGGACAGGGTACAGCAAATCAGGACCAGCAGCAGTGGCCCATTGTGTGACTGGACACATTTGGAGAATGTGGGGCAGCCTGTGGCTTTTATTCAGAGCATTCGCTGCCTGGAACAGTCTGGGCACTGCTGGATTTTCAGCCTCAAGCTGCAAGAGAGGTAAACCCTGCTCACTGCCACCCTGCTTGTGTCGGTCAGGATAGCTTAGATAGGCTTTGTGGGGGGTGGATAGCAGGAGTCATTATTTGGGGGTGGTATGGTACATAAAAACAGAGTGCTGGGTTAAGGTCTGAGTCCTTTCAAGATTTGAGAAAGTTACAAGGTTCTTGGTGCCTCAGTTTCCTCACCTGTAAAATGGGAATAATAAATACACTTTAAGTGTCATGACTTAGCCCATGGGATTTGACTATTTGTGAGTGACCCTGAGCAATGAGCTCTACTTGTCATTGTGCTTGGGCCTGACTCAGAATTGCACATGGCTGTAGGGTGGGTGGGTGTCCCTTAGCCACTGAGTGAGCCAAGCAGGCTGCCCAGCACTGGTGTCTCAACACAGCTCTGTTTTTCTCCACTTGCTGTTGAGTGCACAGTACTTCCCATCAAGAGTCTGGAAGGAATTGTGACATTTTCATTTGTACACAACTGTGTTTTGTGGGAAGAATGATATGCTTAGGGACCTGGCTAGCTTTGGGGTTGTGGGAAGGTTGGGACATCACTCTTGTACTCTCAGGGATCTACTGCAATTCCTTTCTCCTGGATTTTCATTGAGAATCCAGGGAGAGAAGATGATATGGTACTATGTCATGGAAATCATTATTACTGCTAGGGTTGATAACTGAGTATTGACATGATATCCGTAATTGAGAGTCTACTGCTGTACATGGGAATCTGGTGTCCATCTCTACCTGTACCTGAGATTAACTGTCTTTATAATTCAACATCTGTGACATCTACCCCATAGACAGAACTGCCTGCCCTGCTTGAGATGTGAACACATGGGATAGGGACAGGGGCAGCATTCTGCTCAGGGTCCTGCAGTGCCAACGTCCGGTCAGACTTAGGGTGACAAGTGTCTTGGCATCCAGCCACTTCCACAGCCTGGATCTGGGGGCCTCCCACAGAAGGGGATTTTCCCGAAGACACTGCAGTTTTAGGGTGCAGCTGACTTTGTTGCCAAAGTCAGTTTTCCAGAAAGATGTATTTACAAAGGTACAAAAGCTTGGGTAAGGAGTAATCCAAGTGGCACCAGCCAAAAGCCTTTATGTTCTTCCTCATCAAGGTTGGGCTTACAGGCTGAGCAGGACGACCTGGCTATGAAGCCCTGGCTCCTGCTGGCGGTGGTGCAACGGGTAACAAGTGGTCGGCACGGACCCTGACCCGTTGGAGCAGGTGCTGGGTGGGATGTTTGCCCAGCCATCACCACTACACCGCCTGGCCTGTCCAGCACAATGGCTGGAGGCAGCTCTGTGGAACAGCAGGTTTCTGCCAGGGCAACTGTTTCAGCCTGCATGTCTGCCCCTCCCCCCTTTTTCCTCCCCCTCTCTCCCTCTCCTCTTCCCCCTCCCCCTTTCCCTCTCCCTCTCCCTCTCCCAGAGGCAGGGCAGCTCCAGCTGCAGTACCACTGTGGCTGCCTCCAAGGCATGTCTATATCCTCCAAGGTTTCTATAGCCTCCAAGAAGCCAGCGTCCCAGATCAGCCTGGCCTGCAGGTTGCCTGTGACAATGTGATTCACTCATCGGTGAACCTGGGATCCGCGGGTGCCAGCTACCAGGAGGCAGGTTTGGGCCCAGTGGAAAGGGCCTTCCCTGGGAGGCTGCGGTCCCAGCACTTAGGAGCTTTCGGCAGAGCAGAGGTGCAGGCCTCTTGGGGTCCTGTGCCCTTTGCAGTTCTTGGAGCTGCTTCCTGTCCCTGTGGAAGTTTCTCTCTTTCAACAGCAGGTGCTTCAGGAGCTCTGACGGGTGTCTGTTCTTCAGGGATGTCTGACGGGCCTCCATAGATGTGATGCCCAGAGCAGCCTGGGAGGCCTATGTCAGTCCCACTGGAGCAGCTAAGGTGGCAGGTTACGTGAGGTTGATCGGGGTGCCAGGTTAGGGGTGTAGGCACACTCCAGTCATGTCCTCAGGTGCTGACGGTGGGGGCGTGAGCACTCTGAGGAAATGGAGGACTCAGGTTCCCCAGAGTCCACCTGTGAGCTGGGCCTAGGCCCTCTTGCCTTTAAAATAGACGTCCCTGACTGTGAGTTCCACCAGCACTTTCCTGAAGGCCTACACCAGCTTTGGGGGTCCTCTGTAGCCCAGCTCTGAAATGGACCTGATCTTACCCACATCTTCCCTGTTGCCCAAGGAGATTGTCACAGAACCTGAAGACAGCTGGCCAAGGACACCCCCCACTACAGCCACCACTGGACATGTTGTTTCCCCTTGTTGCAAGCATTTTGCTGAAAAGTTTACATCCATATGTCCTCATGTAAATCTTCACAACAGCCCTTTGAGGTAGATCAACCCCATTTTACAGGTGGGGAAACTGAGGCCAAAGGTTAAATCTGCTTTCACCCACGGAGGGAGTGTGTTGACGAGGGGCTTTGAGGCCAGGTCCGCTGTCTTGAGGGGCAGACTTCCCCACAGAGCCGTGCTGCCTCCTGGATATGGTTGTGGTAACCAACAGGAACATGGTGGGACCTGTACATTACCCCTCTTTCAAGCAGTTTTGCATATAGTGGCCCCAACTTCCATAAAATGATATCCTTTTTATGGTGAGCTTAAAGCTGAACTAAGGGGAATTTCACCAAGATCCTTGATCTTAAATGTCAAAGCTGGGGCCAAAGCCTAGATCTTCCAGCCAAGAATACTTAGGAAGCACCTGCTGTGTACTGTGTGTCTGTGATAACCACCTCTCTGGGGGCTGACTGGGTTTTCTATAAAGCAGGCAGAGCATGAGGGTTGGGGTCGGGCACATATTCATGGAGCAGAAGAATACTGGGGTGGGTGCGGAGACTTAGTTTCACCCTGGGGTCCTCCCCTGCAGCCAAAATACTAATGATTCTTTCCTTCCTGCTGTTGGGCCAGGTGAAAAACTGAACCCCCAGGTGTTTTTCTATTCTGGAAATTTTATATCTGGCGGTTTTGTGGTTAATAAAAAATGATACTACTCATGAAAGGCCCCCTTGTCATCCCCTGGGGCTGGGCTGGCAGGTCCCGCTGTGGTTTGTCTGGGAAAGTAGCCCTTGGGTGCATCTGTGACTGACTGGCTCTCAGGAAAGTGAGAAGTTTGCTTGGATGGGGGCTGCTGCGCACCAGCCACCTGCATCCTGCGTGAATGTGGACAGCTCTGCTGCTGCAGCAGAACCTGAATCTGCAGGTATAATTTCTTCTTTAAGAGCTCCAGGAGATAGGACACCAGACCTGCTGGCAACTGGGTCACAGCATGCTTGCTGCTTGTCTGCCTCTTTGCCTGTCCCGGCTCAGCTGCCTCGCTTATGGCCCGTTACTGGGGCAAGTGAGCAATCACTTCAAGTTCTGCCCAGTCCTACCCACGGGCCGGCTCTGTGCTGCCTAGCGGGGGGGTCTCTGACAGCCTTTAAAAAAAGAACCTATTCACTCCTCTTCTGGGGACCTTTCCCTAGTTTTTGAGATCCTAGGGCTCTTGAGCTATCACTTGCCTAATTGGCATTTGTTTTCCACTGTCATTTTGGAAAATATGTGCCATCGGGGCTAAAATGTATCTTGTTCATTTGTTCACTCATTCAATTAAGGTTTTACAGTAGCAGACTATGTACCAGGTGCTCCTGGTTCCTAGGCATCTAGCAGTGGCCAGACACAGACCTGGCTTCACAGAGATTGCAGCCTAAAGCTGGAAGCAGACAAGGAAAAACCAGAACCACGATGGGTGTTCTGCAGGAGGGGAAGGGCAGGGGGCTGAGGAGCAGGCTTGGGGGAAGCTTCCTGAAGCTTTCTAAGCTGAGTTGGGGAGGCTGAGGGGTCACTGGGAAGAGCCTTCTTGGCAGAGGGCTGAGGGCGTGGAGGCTGGAAAGGGCTGGACATGTTGGAAGGGGTGAGCTAGAGAAAGTCCTCCAGAGAAGGGACATTGTTAATCGTCTCCCAGAGGTCTGGCATCGTGCCGGAGATGGGCGGTTCACTGATGCTGCTGTTTGCCAGCTGCCCCGACCTCTTTAGTTCATGTGGAAACGAATGGTCTTGACTT
Source organism: Manis pentadactyla (assembly GCF_030020395.1). NCBI lineage: Eukaryota > Metazoa > Chordata > Mammalia > Pholidota > Manidae > Manis > Manis pentadactyla. Next base: position 147,228,422 of record NC_080022.1, read on the forward strand.
TGCAGTTCCTTGATTTATTGTCCTGTCTTTGGTCTGCTCTTTGAAGCTGCAGTCTGAAAGCAGTTTGGAGTGGAGGGAAGGCCTGGTTGTGAGAAACGTTTTAATGTTGGGATGAGGCCCATGTGTTTCCTTGAGCACGTGCTAATGTGCCAAGTGCAGTCATAGGCGTGTGGGCACAGACATGAATGAGGTGGACAGTCTGATAAATAATGCCTGATACATAGTGACGGAAGGACTAACCTAGCCTTTTGGGGGGTTTCCATACTGTGTAGTTTAGTCCTCTCAACAGACCACTAGCCAGATAGTATCATTCCTGTTACAGACAGGAGAACCAAGACTCAGAAAAAATTAGCAAACTTCCCCAAAGTCACATAACTGTTAAATGGCAGAACCTAGATTTGAACCCAGATTCTGTTCAAGGAGGCCCACTGTGATAGGGGCTGCCATAGAGGCGTAGATAGCACACTCTTAAGGGCAGATGGGGAATTCTAATTAGGCCTGGGAAGTCTTGCCAGGTCAAGGACTGTGGCTGGAGGAGGGAGGGATTTCTGGTCAGAGCAGACAATTTGAGTAGAGGCCCAAGAGGTCAGAAAGTACTGGAAGCATTTGAGAAATAGCTCCTAGGTGAGTGTGCACGTGCTGGAGGGCAGAGTGGGCCACGGGTGGAATTGGGTGGAGATGGGTCTGGGAAAGGAGGTTGGGGCCCTGAGTTTGGAATTGCCCTCTGGTCACACTGAGAACTAAGAGGGACGGATCATCTGGCAGGACATGAGTGCCTCTGCTTAGCTCTGTAGGGTAAAAGCGGCACTCGTGTCTTCACATTTGTTAGCTTCATGCTCCGAAGGTGTCCCCAGGAACGAGTTAGGTTCCGTAGTGGGACAGCAGATATGCTTCTTGTGTAGCAACATGGAGTTGCCAGCCTCAGCAGAGTGTTCCATTAGCAATGTCTGCTCAGAGGGGTAAAGCCTCAGCAGAGAATGTTTGATTAGCAATGTCTGCCCTGGGTATTCGAGGGGCATGCGGTGCAGGGATGCCATGGGTTTGCCTCTGCCTAGGTTTCACTAAACCTCAAAAACATACAATTGAGGGGAATTACTTTTATTCCAACTGAGCATTCCCTCTCTAACAATTGTCCCTACTTGCCACGAAGCCCTCTGAAGATAGCAGGACTTCACAGAGCTCAGGGCCATAGGAAAGGTCCAGTGCCCCTGCGTCTAGCAGATTTTGAGCCTGGGACAAAGTTTCTGGGGAAAATTTCAGAAAGGCTCACAGGGAAGCAATGGTTTTGTTGTGATCATGGGTCTCATTTCACGCCTCACATCCCTCTAGCCACAAGGGTTCTTTACCTGGCGTCTGTATTCTGGGGGTCCTTGAATTGGGAAAATAATTGTACCTTTATTTTCATTAACCTTAACTGAAGTCTAGTATGTTTTCCTATTTGGATGTAGTCAACAAGGAACAGTCATCTTAGCAGATATGTGTGACTCGGTCACTAGTAGAAATCGCAGCTGTTTTCATATCATGTTACAGTTCTGGCGATCTCTGAAAAAGCACTTTATACTTATCACAACTTCAGAGTTATAGTTATGAGACCCACGGTTAGTTATTAAAGCTTACTTAAAGAAGCTTTTAGTATTTGATCACAGTTTTAGTAATATTTTGATAATTATATTTAAATATAATTGATGTAAATTTAATTGTAATCCTAAGCATTTTGTTAAATGCATTTTAAAAGCATTATTTTTAGAAAGGGATTATGGACCTCCCCAACTGCAGGAGGGGGTCCATGGTCCAAAAATGGTCAAGAGCTCCTGTTTGGAAATTGGCAGCCTATCTAGATAGTTGAAAATATAAATTATTAATTATTATTTTTTAGTATTGTGACTGTGCTAACAAAAAGAGTCTTCACCTTTTAGAGAAATATACTGAGATATTTACAGCTGAAAGGTAAAGGAACAAATTACCTACAACAAAAACTCAAGCCAAGTAGCAGAGAAATGACTCCAAATGGCAGGGTTCCTGTGCGAGACTTGGGAGGTGGTGCTCGCCTTCTGGGCAAGCTCACCAGCAAGAGGCCACAGGAGTCTCACCAACGTTCTGCAGCTCTCACAGGGTCCCTGGGTCATTGGGTGGCAACAAGGTCAGGCAGCTCCCTGGTCCTCTTCAGGGTCTGTGCTCATTTCCATTTGTTTGGGTCAGCTCCCCCTTCTCTTTACTGAGCCCCAGGCTATGCCCTCCCTTCACACCTTGCCCCCCATATTCCTCGATATCGTGCAGGACACCTGGCCGGAGCCCAGTGTTTGTCAAAGAGATCACTGAGCTGACCTAAGCCAGGCTGTCCTTACTTAAATTTACTTTATTTGAAATAGTAGGCTTTTGAAAGTCTTTTGAAAGCTGTGGACACCCTTCCCCTGGAAAATGCACAGACTCACATGTCTGAAATGTGCATACATTTCAGGATGTGGGTCCTGAAAGCCTATTGGTGGACCCAAGTCCTGGCCCCTTGCCAGTATGCTACACAGCCCGAGAGGCATGGGTGGTACTCCGGGTGCCCACTATGTGCCTGGCACACACTGAGTGCTTCATTTCTCCTCAGCATCACCAAGGGGGAGGTTCTATTATTCTCCCCATTCTCTGAAGGAGGAAACTGAGGCTTTTCTGGGTCAGGGGAGGTTAAGTAATTTGTCCAAGGACATAGGGAAGGTGTGTCCAAGGTCACAGAGCCCAGGGAGTCTGATTCTAGACTGGAAACATCCTAAGTGAAAGATTACTCATCTTCCCCAAACCCCTAGTCTCCCATGTCATCATTTACTGACGTCCTCCAACCTGATCCCCCTTCTTACGTTGTATCCCATTCTCTCTTCTTGCCCATTAGCCTCTGAGGATCATGACCCGAGGGTGAGGTAGTGGGTGTGTGTGGTTCTCCAGGTGTCCCACTGGCTTTCCCAGCCCCTTCTCCTCTCCTCCTCCTTCCCATTTCCTGCCTCACTGCTGTTTGAAGCAAAGGGGAATCTGGCAGGCTTCTGTCCTTATCAGATTACTCACATTTGCCAGAGCTCCCCTGTATCCAGTGTGCTTGCGGCTACCATGTGCACGTGGCCCAAATGAACAGTCTTTTCTGGGCTCCCCACAGGCGAAGCTGGTCCGGTATATTTGCAAGCAGCGGCAGTGCAAACTGAGTGTGGCTCCTGGAGAGAGGACTGCAGAGCTGAACAGCTACCCTCGCTTCACCGACTGGCTGTACACCTTCAACGTGAGGCCGGAGGTGGTGCAGGTACACGGGCTGTGAGGGCCCAGGTTGGGGGATCAAGGAAAGGGACCACACAGAGACCCCAGCTCCACTGTGGATGACTGAGGGGTGATGCGGGGCAATGGCCACAGGAGGGACCCAGGGCCAAGGTGGCTTTAGTGTGTCCTGGTCCCACTGCCTTATGAGCCAGGCAGCCTGGACACAGTAGTTGTTCATTGGCTCATCCTGAAGACAACAGCCAACATTTCTGGAAACACTGGCTGTGCAGCTGACATTGTGATAAATACTTGAGTTCTCACCGAACCCTGGAAGGAGTTACTCTTATTATTGACTCTTTATGCTTGAGGAAATAGAAGCACAGAGTGGTTAAATAACTTGTTTAAAGTCATACAGCTAGTGATAGCTTTGGGATTTGGGAACAAGGGTCTGAGTTTAGTTTTCTCTTGTAACTGCTATGATATTATATACTTTTCCCTCCTTTTTTCCCTCTTTCCACCCACCCAGCCAACTAACTAGCATCACAGAGCGTGCACCCTGTACGGGTGTTAGGCTACAGGATTGCCCTCATGGGGCATAAATCAGTGAGGGGCAGGTGTGGTTCACCTAGTCACATCTCTTAAATCCCTTCTATTCTAATATTAAAAAAGGGACTCTTGCAATTGTTTTGGAAGTAACATGGATTCACTATATATTTATCTATCTCTATCTATCTACCTATATATAGAGAGAGAGAAAGAGATTTTTGGAAAGAAGAGGAGGAAAAAAATCACATACATATTCCCACCACTCAGAGAAAATCTGTGATCATTAATATTTTGATATTTCCTTTGAGTCTTTTGTTTTTACCTAATACTTAAGTCTTCTTTAAAATTTTAATAGGTTAGACCTATGTCATCTAGTAAGGTAGTTACTAGTCGATATGGCTGACTGTTAGGTACTTGGAATGTGGGAAGTACATACTGAGATATGCTATAGTTTCAAAGATATAAATTCAAATATGTGCTGAATTCTGAAGACTTGGTACAAAAAAAAACCAAAGTAAAATAAAAATCACTTTTATGTTTAGTGTATGTTGAGATAACACTACTTTGGATATATTCAATGAAATAAAATGTTATTTAAATTAGTTTGATATACACTTACTTTTAAAAATGTGGCTACTCCAAAATTAAAATGTAAGTTTATGGCTTGCATTTTATTTCTTATGGGCAACACTGGTTTATACAACCCTGAGTAAACAGTTTTATATTTTTTCATTTGCTGTACTGACCATCATGTTTTCCCTATATTTGCACTATTAGTAAAGCCTTTTTTTTTCTTTTTCAAGTGGCTGTACATTTTTTGATTGAGTATACGTGGTGTAGTTTCCCAGGCAGAGATTAATTCCAGTCGGCTATTATACATAGCATCATGGTTAATATTATTTATGAAGCTACTTGAATATTTAGGAATTTTTCTTAGGAGAGACTGCTGGACAGGAAGTCCATGGACATAAAAGGTTCCTGTCATGAGGGGCGGGGCTGGGGGCGGTGGGAGGGACGACCCCCTGGGGAGCTCTCAGCACCTTACATGCTCCGGCCCTGGCAGCCCTTATGTTCCTGGTGTGCACTGCCGTCTCAGAAGCTGGCGGGAAGGAGGTGGCCAAAGTGAAGGCTGAGAGAGAGACTGCTGTGTGACATGGAGGTTCTTTGAGCATTATTAACAGCTGTGGGCACGCACGTATGTAATATGTACAGTGAGCTACATCTCCCCACCGACTGCCTGCCAGGGTGTTCTGCCATGCCGGAGGCAGATTTGAACATGTAGCGGTCAATCCATGGTGACAGATTTAAAATCATGGACTTGGAGACTATGAAGATTTGGGTGGGCCCTCCAGCCCCCCAGGCCAACCCCAGCCTTTACCTCTCTCCTCCCTAAGACCTGAGAGATGGAAGGCAGCTTCTCCTCGGGCTTGTCGCTTACAGTCGAGGACACCAGGGCCCCACAAGGGTGATGACTTGCCCAGCATCTCGTCGCTGTCATCCCAGCTTAATAGATGAGGACTGTTGGGATCAGAGGGGCCAAGGGACACGATGAGAGTCCAGCGCTTCATGGGGACAGACTTGAGGTTCAGACCCAGGTCTGCTGGGACCCCAGATTGTGCCTCCTGACTTTCTTCCTCAGGCCTCAGACATTGTTGGCAGCGGGCTTAGCTCCTCGAGGGATTTCCCTCGGATCTCTGGAGGTCTGAAGCGGGCAGGAGGCCCAGCTCCACCCATGTGTGTCGTTGAGAGGGGAGCCAGGTCTGCACAGGGCAGGAGCCTGTCCTGTGGAAGCTGGCTGCCGGGGGCTTTTTGGACCCTAGAGCACCTTGTGGTGGCAGCTGGCACGGGGTCTTCCAGCTGGGTGGAGAGGCATAGGTGGAATACTGAGTCTGGTGTTTGATCACAAAGGCATGAGTGATGTGCCACATCTGGGTGGTTCATGAGGGGCAAGCTCATTTGTGTGCAGGGCTCAGGCAGGTGGGAGAGCCCAAAAGCCAGATGTGGTTTGAGAACCAGGGTGCTACCTGGCGGCCGTGGAGGGGGTGGGGCGGACTTGGGGCTGAGTGTGGACAGAGTACTCTGTGGGAAGGGAGGGGTCAGGGCAAGACAGCAGGAAGGTCTCCAGCCGCCCAGTGAACTTCCAGTCACTTGGAGGTGATGAGGTGACTCATACACCAGTTTCAGGCAGAGCTCTTGTCCTTCCCTCCCATACTCAGAGACATATTTTTCTTCCCATCTCAGAAAATGGTGACATTATCTACCCAGTTGCTCAGGCCACAAACCCAAGAGGCCACCCCTGAGTCCTCCGCTGCCCTCACTCTTGTTCAATCCCTTCACGAGTCCTGTGGGCTCTGCCCCAAGACACTGTGCAGACCTGGCCACCTGTGTCCATGCCCACCATCTCCAGCACCGTGGTCCAGGCCACCAGCCTCTCTTGCCCCAGACTCTTGCAGCAGCCCCTGAACTCCCTACTTTGTCATTTCCCCCCTCATGACATTTTCCATGCAGCAGCTGGAGTGCCCACTGGGAAACATAAGTTGGATCATGTCTTTTTCCAGTGCTTCCTGTTTCTTTCCGCATAAACATGAGATGCCTCACACGTTTTGGCCTCTGCCTGCTCCCTCTGCCCTCCTGTCACTCATCCTCCCCTTTGCTCTCTCTGGTCTGATCTTTGCACTTGCTTTTCCCCTCCCTGGAATGTGTTTCCTTGGCTCATGGAACGTCATTGTAGTGTCAGGTCCATCAACACCTCCTCCAAGCAGTCTTCCCTAATGATCAGATCTAAAGATAGCTCCTATCCTTTATTCTCTATCAGTGCACCTTGGCTGATTTTTGCAATGATGCTGACCACTTTCTGGAGTTTATCTAGCTTATTTGTTGTATATGATCTGCCTACTCTCCCACTAGAATACAGGCTTTGTGAGACAGAGACCTACCTTCTCTGGGTTTTTTGCCACAAAACCCCTGCTTGTGACCATTGCTTGTCTGAGAGGGAGGAAGGTGAATCTCATCGTGACATGGGTCCCCAGGAATCAAGTGTTTTGTCCTGAATGGGTAGTGACACAGGTTACTCTTCAGCCTGGCTTGTCAAGTCCTGCAGAGCTGAGACCATATTCCCCAAGTCTGTGTTCCCAGCCATGCCCAGCTGCCCCAGAGTCAGCCTCTAGAAAGAGCGCTGGGGGAGTTGATGCCCCCAGGGGAGAGGGCCTTCTCCAGGGAGACTCGGCGGGCCAGCACCACGAGGAGTCCCTGGGCCACCTTGGCACTCCCTTTCTGACCATGGCAGCACCCTGTCATTCATTGAGGGGTTGTGCTTCCGGGAGCCCAGCCGGCCCCCGTTTGGTCATTGGGCTGCACCATGACTGTAGTGGGTTCCATGGCCCCCTCAGAGCCCCATGCTCACTTTGCCTCAAAGCTAACATGTTTAGCACATGGCTGGTGTGGGGTTCTCAGTGCTCTGCATGCCCTGTTGCATCCAGTTGTCCCAACACCCCTGTGGAGCAGGTACCCAGGCCTCTCCAAAGCTGACCTCAGAAATAGAATCCTTTGGCTTCTGAATGTCATCTCAACCATTGTTTATTTTCTTACCCCCATTTCCCCCATGGTAAACATGGGACATTACCATGGTACATTTGTCAAAACTAAGAAAACAAGGCTGGTATGTTACTATCAGCAAAGCTCCAGACTATTTGGATTTCACCAGTTTTTCCATTAATGTCCTCTTTCTGTCATTCTAGGATCCAATCCAGAGTGACACATGGTTTTTTATTTACATACAAATTTGTTTCCTTTTTCTTTTTTTAAATAGTTGCCAAAATGGGATTATACTATATGTATCATTTTGCAGGGTTTTAGTCTTGATCTCATCTCTGTGTTAATCCATACAAATCATCATTCTTTAACAAAATAATATTTCTCCAGGCTGTCTCAGGAAGGACTGTGTTTGAGGGGTGCCTACCTGTGCACAGGGGGGCACACATAGAAGGGATCTTGATGGTGCCAGTGGCTCAGCACCTGAACAAGCCTGAGAACTCATGCCCAGAACAGGCCATGTGCCTGGCAGCATGGCACCTGGCCTCTGGGATCCCTTGGCAAGTATTTGCCAGGTAGAGTGAGGACTGAATGAAAGTCACAGTGGGGAGGCTAGAGATGCCAGGCTGTAAAGCAGGGTCTCTATCTGTGCTTATTTGATTGGCTGGTTGGTTTGGGGGGAAGAGATCCAAATCCATGAGGTCTGGCAATTTCCTTTTGTTAAGTAGTCAGTACCGAGGGCCCCAGCACTGGTACAGTCTGTACCTGAAGAAGATTTGCCCCTGCACTGCTCTGGAGGCTTCTGGGGATGGTCTTTGTGTGCTGGGACTTGTCCCTTTGGCCTCTTTGAGTTCTCTGCTCATCTTGACCCTTCACAGATTCCTGAGTGGGGCCCTGATTTTTCCCTGTGTAGCCATTTTTGTGTGTGTACTCTCCTTTCTTTTCAGTATTTCTGTCCTGGGGTCCATCCCTTTAGGGCTATCTAAATATCATTTCAGCTTTTAGCCTTAGATTGTGGTCACTAGTTTGTGGTTATAAAGATTCTAGGAATTAATGCCTTTCTGTTGCATGAAGAAAGGAGACAGACGTGGATGTGGCCACAGAGCAGGAGGCACATTTTGTGGTGTCTAGTGAGGATGGAGAGACTGCACTCTTCCTTCCCGTCCTGCTGCAGTCAGATCTCAGCCCTCTGCAGCCCCAGAGCCTGCTGTGGGTGCACCCGGCATGTGTGACCTCGGATTTCCCCTTCACGGATGTTGGGAACACACAGCTTGGGCGACACCTTCAGATGTGTTCACCTACTCATCAGACCTTCATCTAAAGTGACACTGTCCAGTAGGACTTTCTGTGACAATAGAAACATTCTACACTTCCAGTGTGGCAGCCACCCGCCACATGTGGAGCACTCAAAATACACATAATGCAACTGAAAATGAAATTTAAATTTTATTTTATTGTAATGAATTTTAATTTAAACACACACATGCTATTGCTGTATTGGGCAGGGCAGGTCTGGCACCTGCTCTGGGGGGACCCTGCCCTGAGAGCAAGGGATGCCGAAGACACTCGCCCCGGCCCCAGGGGCTCACAGGCGGTGGTCAGATGTACAGGTTGAGAGCTGGCTCCGGGTGCCCTGACAGAAGCCCACCTGGGGTCTGGGAGCAAGCAGACACCCACCCTGGGAGGACAAGGGAGGACCAACACCAGGGAGGGCTTCCCTGAGAGCCAGGAGCTAGTAGGCAGTAAGGGGAAGAGCACACAAGACGGAGGGAACAGTGCCTGCAAAGACCCTGAGGTCTGAGAGAGCTGGTGGTGTTGGTCCTAACAGGGAGTGTTTGAGAAGGGCCTGTCTGGAAGGAAACTGGGTTGGCCCATGGAAATCTCCAGGTATGGGGCGTGGGGGTTGGAGTTTTATCTGGGAGAGCATTGAAGTGTGTATGTATGAGAGAGAGAGAACATTAGAATTGTTTTAAGGAAAATAAAACTCCTACCACTGAGAAGGCTCTTCTTCATGGGGATGGGGGAGAGGTGAGACTGTGCTCCTGGCTGGTGTGAGTATGAGGCCAGGCCTGGAGCCCTCAGGGATTAGGGAGTGAGCAGGGGAGTGGGTTTGGAGGCAGGGCCCCTTCTGCCTCCCTGGATACTGAGAGTCACACACTGTGACTATTTATACCACCGCCCTGCCCCTACCTTCCCCAGGTTAAACCCTGAGAATCGCAGCTTCATGTTATGGCTGCAGCTGCGGGGAAATGATTTCAGAGCCTGCTGGCAGGGAGCCATTATTTTCTTCAGCAGTTTCCCTGTTGGAAGTTGTTAGAGGAAGTGGCAGGCGCTGGCTGGGATCAGTCCTGGCAGAGAGAGGTGGGTGCTGCAGAGCCGGCACTGCAGGGCCCAGCCCCGCACCTCTGGCTCCCTGGATAAGCTCTTGCTGGAGGCAGTTTTTGAACTGAAGATGCAGGCAGATCTGGTAAGGGATATTTGCTGTGGCCCTGGCCGGGTGAGTTTCTTGGTCCCCTGCCCTCTGTCCTTGTATCCCCATGTTTAGGATCAGGCTGCCTTTGGGGGACAAGCACCGGTTGCTCTGCCACCATCTTGGTCTCCCATTGGCTGGGAGTGACTGGAGCGCTGTGTGGGCCCTGGGATGTAGGCTGTGTGATGCGGGAGGATGTGTAAGTTTGAACCAGAAAAGTGAGCTGGTACTTGGCTCCTGAGTTCAGCTTTAATCAGCATGAATCCTGCTGCCCTCGCTCCTAGCAGCCCCTCCTCCCATTCCTCCTCCTGTTGTCCCCACCCTCTCCCTTTGGGAGCCAGAGGCCCTGCTGTTCTGACAGCCTCCATCTTTAGCAGCTGGGAGCCCCTTCAAAATGCAGCACACACCCTCACCCGGCTGCATGGAGGGATGTGCACTGGCGTGTCAGCCCCAGTGGCCCAGAGCTGCCTTTGTACCGAGACTTGAGATCTCAAGCCCTGGGTCTCAGTACCAGCCCAGTGTGTCAGGGCCACGGAGCTTTCCCCACTTAGGGCAGGGAGATGGAGGTTTGGGTGGTGATCTGGCGTGCCTGTGTCACCCAGCCAGGCAGGAGAAGGGCTGAAGGTGGGATGGAGTCCATTCAGTCCTTCATTCATTCATGCCTGTTTGATGTCGGGAAAGGAGGAGACACTATGATACTCAATTTTTTAAAAATAATTTTGGTATCATTAATCTATAATCACATGAGCAACATTATGTTTACTAGACTCCCCCTATCATCAAGTCCCCCCCACATACCCCATTACAGTCACTGTCCATCAGCGTAGTAAGATGCTGTAGAATCACTACTTGTCTATCTGTGCTGTACAGCCCTTCCCATGTCCCCCTACTTTATGTCTGCTAGTAGTAATGCCCCTTTTTTCCCCCTTATCCCTCCCTTCCCACCCATCCTCCTATTATCCTCATTTTATAGCTGATCAAACCGAGGTTCAGAGTTGAGTGACATGTTAGCATCACACATTGAGCAGATAGCTGGGCCAGGATTTAAACTTAGGTCCTGTGACTCCAAAGCCAGGCTTCCTTCCCCAGCTCAGTCTGGTCATCTGATGTCTTACCCAGAACAGCCCAGCCTAGGGCTACTGTACATAGTTGTGTAATTGAATTGATCTTTCTCCCTTTCCCACCCACCTTCCTCCTTCCCTCGCTCCCCTCCTTCCTTCTTTCCTTCATCCCACTCATTCTACATCCACTGATCACTTACCCAGATTAATGATCACAGGGGTTAATTGATGAACAAAATAGAGTCTGCCCTGTTGTGTGCCAGGTCCTGTTCTAGGTCTGTCCTTACGGAACTTGCATACATCACTCTCGCCAACTGACAAAGTGATTGATTTTTCTGGTGCTAAGCCAAAGTGCCCTCCTTTAAGCTTTTGAGTGTGGGGGTGCCCCTGGTTTCTAGAAACCTGAAAAATCATGAGCATGACTGTTCTGCTTAGCCCTGCCCTGGCTGGCACTTTTGAATGGCAAGCCCATCTCCTTGATCCTCTGAATGTCTCAGTGGCCAGGTCTAGTGAAAACCGAGTACCCTGGAAGAGTCATGTGCACGGGGGCCTGGCTGTTTTGTTCACTGCTCTGTCCCCAGTGCCTGGCATGTAGTAGTTGCTCATATTGAACAACAATTCAAAGAAGATTATCCAAAGAATTTTGGACCCTTGGCTGAGGTCCTAAAGAGCACTCTCATCTGGGGTAGCTAAGGTTGAACTGCAGGGGGTGTGGGGGCTGCCAGTGGCCGGCCGAGGCCTGGGGTTCCTGAGCTGCATCTGGTTTCAGTTGGTGACTGGCTGGACTTGAGCAAGGCCGTGTGCTTGCAGCTGCTTTACAAGATAGCTTTGACTTGGTGTGTGCCTGGGCCCCTCTGGGGCCACCTGGCTCCTGGGCTGTCGGCGTATATTAGGTCTCTCCTCCTCTGGGGACTGCCTCTCAAAGGCAGGAGTGCTGCAAAACAGATCAAGGACACATCTAGCACCACCAATGTTACCGGGAAATTCTTACATCTATACCATAGTTTTATCTGAGGTTACTGGGGGGTGGGGAGCAAAACAGGTGAAGGGGATAAAGAGGTACAAACTGCTAATTATGAAATAAGTCACAGAGATTAAAAGTACAGCATAGGCAATGTAGTCAGTCATATTGGAGTAAGTTTGTATGGTGACAGTTGGTAACTGCACTTACTGTGGTAAGCATTTCATAATGTATATGATGAATCACTGTCATACCCCTGAAACCAATATATTATATATCAGCTATACTTCAAAAAACTACCAGTTTTAATTATTATAAAGCAAAAGTTCCCTCTCATTAACCCTTCTTTTAAAAACAATGAACATATAAATTTCAGTGGCCCTTGCTCCCCCTATATGTTTTTTGGGCAGGTAGCAAGATTGGAAATAGACAGCCAAGAACCTGGTGTTTGGTGGCAAAATCTTAATTTTGCCACTTGCTAATAGTGTGACCTTAGACAAGTCCCTTGTCTCTTTGAGCCTGTTTACTCATCTGTCAGTTCTCTAGCCTTCAAAACTGAGGAGTCATTTCTGATTCCTCCTGCTTCCTCAAGTTCCACATTTAATTGACCAGCAAATACTGCTGGCTTTATTTCCAAATATTCTTCTCATCCATCTATGCTGCTTTTTTCACCACTGCTGCCTCCCGAGGCCTAGCTACTGCATGGACTTGTGCAGTCATACCTGTATTGCTCTCTGTATGCAATCTTGTCCTCTTCTTAATTTCATTCTTCACAAGCCAAAAGTGATTTTCCCTAAAATGCAAATCTGATCATCTCACTCTTCTGAGTGTAGTTCTTCAGTGGTGTCTTGTTGCACCCAGCATAAAATCCAACCCCCTCACCTTGATCTTCAGGGCCCTGAAGTACTCTTGTCTGCTGGCTCCTTTCACATTGTCTCCTTCCCCTCCTCACCCTTCCCATCATGTTAGAACACGTCAGATTGTTTCCTGTCACAGCCCAGGGCCTTTGTATGTTCTGTTTCCTCTGCCTGGAAGTTTCTTCATGGCTAGTGCCTTCTTATCCTCTGACAGGAGCTTAGAAGTCTGCTCTTCAGAGAGGCCACGCTGTCTAAAATTAGATGTCCCCCACCCGTCACTTTATCTCAGCACGCTGTTTCCTTTTACTCACTTATTCACAAGTGATTTCAATTACAGCGTGTTTCCTATCATAATGTAAGCTCCCTAAGGAAAAAAACTATTTATTTTGTTTGCTGTTCTAGTCCCAGTGCTGAGTAAAATGCCTGGCACACTCTTGGTATTCAGTAGCTGTCTGTTGATTGGATAGATGGATGGATAAGTAGGTGGAGGAATCACATGGTACCAGGGCACATACTTACTAAATTCAAGCTATTATATTCTCCTACTACTAGTTAGAACTTTTCCATAGCAAATTGCAATACTAACTGGCTTAAACAAATCAGAGACTTTTATCAGCTTAGGTAATACAAGTCTGGGGGCAGGGACTCAGTTGATGCTATCAGGCCACACCTCTTGGGCAGGCCTGTTCCATGTGGCAGGCATGAAGGCACACGCAGCTAAATAAGCCTCATTTCTTTCTAGCATAGTAGTAGTGCTTGCCTATGGAGAGTTTCTTCACCTAGAACTGTAGCTGAAGAAGTCCCAGGGAAGGCTCTGATTGGCTTGGCTTTTGTGATGTGCTCATCCCAGAACCAATCACAGGACCAGGACCCAAACTGGGTCATGGGCTCAGCCCTTTATCCTCATGGTGGCGGGTCTGAAGGGTCAGGGATACCTGCCCTCGGGAAATGGGTTCCTGGAGGAAGAATAGCCCTGCTGGGAGAAGAGGAAGCATGCACAAACACCCTCAGTCCCCAGAGAGCAATAACAGTCACTAGTGTAGCTACTGAGGTGCCTATCCCCACCCTTATCCAGGGCTCACTGTGGAGACAAGTACCTGTCTTTCTCAGGGGCGACCACTGCGCCCCATTTTCCTTCAGAGAACAGAACTCTTTGGTCTGTGTCAGAGTCAGAGGGCCTCAGGCTCAGAGATACTGCCTAAGGCCTAGACCGTGGGGTGGGGGGGTTCTGCAGAGATCTTGTTTCTAGAATATAATAGGTGAACCTAGCCCTCAGTTTTTGTTTTTAATAACATTTCTCATTTACTCTACTATAAAAGTTACTTATTTTAGAAGACACAGAAAAGCAAGTAAAATAAATCATCTCTAATCCTACACAGAGATAATAGCTACTCCCTGGCCTTTTAGGTTTGCTTTTTTTTCTTAATATCTAGTAATTTATACATATGTTCATTTCCAGAATGGGAAAAATAAGGAAATTAAAGAAAACAATTATACCTTTGGTTATTGGTGGTTTTCCCATAATTGTACTACTCCATGGAAATGCTATAAGTATTTTAATGTATTTCCTTCCAGTCAGCCTTTTTTGTTTCTTGGTTCTTTGTTTTCTTTTATGTAGTTTGTGATTTATGTTATAATTCTTTAGTGAGTGTCCCAGTGTGCTTGGGACTGAGCTGTGAGCTTCACTTGGAGTGTCATTCAGTCCTCCAAGTAACCTTAGGAGGTGTCTCCGTCCATCTGTGCTGCTGTACCAGGAATACTGCAAACTGGTTGGTTTATAAACAGAAATTTATTTCTCACAACTTTGGAGGCTGAGAAGTCCAAGGTCAAGGTGCAACAGATTCAGTGTCTGGTGAGAACCTGCTTCCCAGTACATAGACAGCAGTCTTTCTGCTCTGTCCTCACATGGTGGGAAGGGGCCAGGCAGCCATCTGGGTCTCTTATACGGGCACTAATCCCATTCATTGGAGCTCCATCCTCATGACCTAATCACCTCCCAAAGTCCCCACCTGCTAATACTATCACATTGGGGATTCGGTTTCAACATATGAATTTTGGAGAGATACAAATATTTATTCTACAACAGGAGGCAATGCTTTAATGCTTTTATTTCCAGTATACAATAGAGATAGACTAAGTGACAGTGCCACTTAGCAGTGGTCACCTAAATGGTAAGTGATAAAGTGAGAATTGATATCCAGAAAGTCTGGCTTCAAAGCAGGGGTCACAAACCACACACACACAGACACACACACACACACAGTTTAAATTCTCACCTGTTGAACGAGGTTGTACATTCCCTCTGTGATGCCTAAGCATCTTCCTTTTTTAAAAATTTTATTTCGAAGTAACATTTTCTAAATCAAATTACAGATGTTCATAGTTGGAAAATCTGAAAATAGAGAAAAGCTCAAAATAAAATTGTCCCACAATTCCACCAACCACTGATAGCCAGCTCCTTAATATTTTTCACCATCTTTTACATTTACTTATGGCAAAGTTCACTGTTTTGGGTGTACAGTTTTATGAATTTTGACAGCTTAGCTTCACTTTTAATGGCTGTCTTATGTGCCATCCAGTGCATTCACTGTAGTTCATACGACTCTATTGTGGGCATCCAAACCACCGAGCCCCAAATGTGTGAGAACTGCAGGGGGTTGGGGGCAGCTGGAGTTCGTGTAGGGGTGGGGGTTCCCCAGATGATTCACTGGGAGGAGGAAGATGATTGTGCTCTTACTGACTCGTTCAGACTTTTCGGAGGTGGGCAGGGAGACCCTCTCTGTCTGTGGCCGGGTATCCTGGGTGCTGGGTCCCAGGGCCCCTGCAGGGGGCCCACCACAGCCTGCGTGTCTCAAGCCCAGCACCTGTTCCGGGAGGTATGTGCTGACTCCCCAGCTCCTAGGCACAAACTATTTTTGGCTGTAGTGACTGTTCACTGTAGTCATGAAAACAAGCTCCTCTCCCTGCCTCGTCCTTCCCTGGGACACCACACCAGGGGCCAGGGCTGCTGGGGACCCTGGGTTTGGGCGCCTCACCATGCACTGCCTCTGGAGCTGGGTCATGGCCAAGGCCTCAAGGAGCACAGAGGTCTCTCCACCCGTGGTGCTGCAGAAGGTACAAGGCCTGGACCAGCCCTGGCCGGAGGGTTGTGAGGTAGGCACTGGGGCCTGGGATCAGGTGGCCTTCCCATGAGTCTTGGGATGCGTACATTTAGCTGGACTCTCAGTTCTTGCTTGGCCAACTGTCTACAGATCACGTCTGGAGAAATCTGCATGTTGGGGTAGAATGGGATTTCCATTTCATTATTTCATTCCCGGTCTTTCTTGCATTAGTGGCTGGGTAACTGTCAGAATCTTCCTACAATAGATCTTCCCCATCCTTCTAGTGAATGGTGTTTTGCCTGTTTATGTTTTTGGTTTGAACAGGACACACACTTGTTTTATAGTGAGCCTCTGCATTAAGCTTAAGAAACTGGAGCCAAACAGGCAGATGCAGCCCTGTATCTCAGGGCTTCTGGTCAACCAGGCCAGGAAGTCCTAACCGAGCAGAGGCTACTAGTGCTCGCTTTGTAGTTACATGGACCAGGGTCCAATCCAGGCTTCCTCGCTCACTTGCTGCATCTTGAATGAGTAACTTAATCCCTCTGAGCTTCACTGTCCTTAGCTACCAAGCAGCTGTACCCAAGCTGCTTCACGAGTGGCAGTCGTACCACTAGTTGCGATGTGAACAGTTCGTCTGGTCATGGAAAAAGGAAGCACATGAAGAGGCGGAGTGAGAGTCAGTGTGGCCCGGCCCTGGGTGCGTCCAAGCCACGCTCAAAACCTGGGTGTTTGGGTTGTAGCTGGTGATGTGGGATGCACTGCTGCTTTTTAAAAAGAAGAAAAGTGTGCACTGTTGCCACAGTGGGTGCAGGTAGGGGTAGGCAAAAACATGGAATTGAGGGTTTCTGCCCACCCACCATCTTCTAAGCCATCAAGACATTAGGGACTTGTGAGGCTGCTGATGAGGCCATGAGCCCAGAGTCCTGTTGCCTCTGGATCCCGAAGAGCTCAGGGCCCACCAGGCAAGCACACGGCTTGCATCGCTCAGGCCTCATGCCTTTGGAGGTGATTCTCAGGGCAAAGCTCAGGGAGTCTTCCCCTTGGCCCACCTCTTTGAGCAGATCTTAAAATTGGCAGGAATGAAGCCTTTGCATCTAGGTAAGGAAGGCCCACCGTGGAAGATGGCGAGCTCCCCCAGGGGCGTGCTGTATCCTATGCTCCTGGGCACGAGTGTCATGTAGCCTGGGCCCTGTCCTGGTGCTTTTCTCCTGGGTGACTTTCCAGTCCCCTTCTCTCTGGGCCTCGGGTTCCCCCTTCAGAAAAAGAGCATCAGGCTAGATTGTGTCTAAGATCCCTTCAAACTCTGCTCCTTGGCCTTAGCAGAAGAAGGATTTAGCCTCTCCTCTCTTCTCAACCTCATGAATATCTGTTGGCCCTTCCTGCCCTCGGACCCGGTAACACTGCCTATGGCCCCCTGGGCCTGAGTCCTGGCGTCCCACTCAGGCTCGCCACTGGGCTCCCATACTCGGAGGCCCAGTGCTGCTGTGGGGCAGGAGTTACTTACAGGTGTCTGGAAAACTACAGAGAAGGGCTGCCTGCCTCCAGGACCTCCCGAGAGATCTCAGTCTCCTGGTCTGGACACCCTGGGGCAGCTCTGAAACAAGGCGGCCCCTGTCTACAGGCAGGTTCTCGGGTCTCCAGCTCTGGGAGCGCTGCCTGTGGCCCAGTTCATCCCCACCCAGACAGACAACCCCGAAGGTCAGACCACACACCGAACCCTGGGATGTGCCCCTCTGGCGAGGGGTCTGTGATTTGGCTCTGGGCCCTGAGGCCGGGGCTCTAAGCGAGGTCACTATGCCTTAGGCCCATGTGCCTGTGCAGGTGTGCTCTGGCTGGGTGGGCCAGACTGGCTGAAGTTGTAGCTCTTGCCCTGCAGATGTGGAGGAGGCAAAAGTAGGAGACGGAATACATGTGTCTAGGAATCCTCTTTAATGGTGTGTTTGAACAGGGGAGAATTGAAGGGGAAGAAGTTGGAGACCAGCAAGAATAAAGACAGCCGCAGATGTGGCCACACCCGAGAGCCCATTTATTTCTGTCTGTGCCTCTACCCTTGGGAGAGCTGGGGTTCCCCTTGGGGAGGCCCAGTTCAAACCAGACCTGGCTCCCTGCACCTCTGCATAGGATTAGCAGGCATGCCAGTTTGCTGGGGACAGTCCCAGTTTAGGGGGCTGGGGAAGGTGGCAGGTACTCACAGCTCCCCCTCCTCAGAGGTGTCCCTGTGGGGATGGCGCATCACACAGCTGCCCTCCCTCTGGAGCCCTCCTCTTCACCTGGTTGCCGGCCTGACCTCCATCCGTATTGCCACCCTGCTCACCGTCTCCTCACCCGCTGTCTCAGCCAGGGACCCCAGGAAAGGCCTGCAGGTCTGGGGACTCTGCTGCCCTGGCGTAAGGCCTCTGGCCCCTCCACACTGCCCTGCTTGTGCAGGGAGGGGCTTTCCCATTGGCCCCTTCCCCAGAAGCCAAGCAGCCCCCAAGGGTTAGTGTAGCTCTTTGGCTACTGGCAAACCCACGCCCTATCCCCCTGAACCCCACTCTTAACTTTTGAATGTTCTCTTGTTTGTCTGTGTCAGGGTATCCCATTTTGACTTGAGTTCTACTGTGAAGTCTGGTAGACAATAGTGAGATTTTTCCCCACAGTCAGCAAGCATCC
This sequence comes from Manis pentadactyla, assembly GCF_030020395.1. Lineage (NCBI taxonomy): Eukaryota > Metazoa > Chordata > Mammalia > Pholidota > Manidae > Manis > Manis pentadactyla. Next base: position 147,246,829 of record NC_080022.1, read on the forward strand.
TGGGTGCAGAGAACCCCTTGTAGAAGCCTACCTGCCCCCGTCCCCATTTGGGGAGCAGCTTGTACTAGGGGGAAGCACATGGCCCCTAAGCTGTGTGTGTGTGTGTGTTTCTCTAATGCTGGACATGTCCGGCCATTTTCAAACAGCAGCCAAGAGGAGCAGTTTAGGAGATGGGCATTGATAACACAGAGAAAGGTGACAAAATGCAGCTGTGCAGGAGACATCGAGGTGGCAGATGTGGGCCTGCCTTGGAACATATTCTCTGTGTCCTCTTCTGATTGTGTTGGGGGGTACACGGGGAGAAGACATGTCAGCACAGGGGGAGGCAGGAAGGAGGATGCACTGAGGCCCGGGGCTACAAGGAGATGGAGCCCAACATAGTTGATGGGTGTTTGTTGAGTGGCTGAATGACCCACTAGACCAGGGGTTGCCAAACTATGGCCCATGAAGGCCAAATCCACCCCACCACTGGTTTTTGTACAGCCTTACAAACTAAGAATGGTTTTTACATTTTTAATGCATTTTAATTTCCTGTACTAGGTATCTCAGGGTTTACAGGAGGAAGAATGGAGCCAGGGAGGTAGCCCCCTGGGGGGCTGGTGGTGGCCATGGTGAAAGCAGATGCCACGAGACCTGGAGATCTGGTCCCAGGCAGAGGTGGACAGCACTTGCCTCCTCCAGAGGGGGAGGGGAACCGAGGGGAACGGAAAAGGTATGTGGAGAGAAGACTGCCAGGGGCCCTGCTGCAGCTGCCTTTACCCCACAGCTGGAGCCCGCCCCACTGAGGGTGGGCGAGGGCAGGGTGTACAGCCAGGGAAGCCAGAGGTGGCCTGGGATGCCAGGTAAACTCTGCTCTGGGATAAAGAGCCCATTTAACAGAGCAGAGAAGGGAGCACCAGCCGAGGCAGGGCCAGCTGGCTGGGAATAGGTGGGGATGGCCATGCCTCCGTCTCACCAGTCGGGCTGTGTGGACTTGACCAAATGTCCTGCCATCTCTGAGCCTTCCCACCCATCTCAGGATGCTGTGAGGACTGCCTGCACTGACTTTCATAGTTCATCTAGCAGAGTGCTAGGCACCCAGGAGATGCGTAATACATGCTCATCACTTGCCCTTTCGCAGCCCCCTCCTCCTTTGACCTGCGTCCATCCACTTCCACACCCACCTCACCCCTGCACCATCTCTCTGAGGCTTGCAAGCCCAGACATACCAATGCATAGAACGGAGACAGCTGCTCCTTGAAGATTCCAGCTGACTCCCTGCTCCGTGAACCTCAACCCTGCCTCATGCTAGTGAGGGAGGCACCAGTGTGTGGGAGGGGACATCTCCTGGGCCATCTTGGGCTGGGCTGGGGTTGAGTTGAAGGCATGTGAGCCTTGAGAGAGAACAGGTAGAAAGTCAAGCCCCAGGGTGCAGCCTGCCAGGCAGACCTGTCTACTGAACTGGGCATTCTCACACTCTTTCTGTCCTGGGCTACTTTGACTGGACTAAGGCCCTGCAGTCTATCTGCCCACACAATGCCCACCCATAGAAATTCTGATTCAATTGCTCTGAGGTGGGCCTCGCATCAGGATCCTTTTTTAAAGCCCTCCAGGTAATTGTAGGGTGCAGCCAGCCAGGGTTGAGAGCTACTGATCTGATCTAGCCAAACCCATGCATTTTATAAATTATGAAACCAAAGCCCAGAGAGAGAGTCAGGGACTGGCCCAAGGTCCAGGGGGTTCCAAGGACCATGTCTGGCCTCTCCTTCACTGCGTTGGCCGGCTGGGAGGTGGGGGAGAGAAGCTGGGCTTTGCCTTCTAGCAAGCGGCTGACTTCTCCCAGGAGGGACTTTTTCTTGTTTCCCAGGGCTGGGATAGTGACCTAAACTGCTGACCTTCATGGAAACCCAGGAGGCTGCCTGGCCCAGGCCCTTACCTCCTCAGTCCTTCCTGTGCCTCCCAGAATATCCAACTATTATTTCCCAAGTCTCACCCCCACTCCCTCAGCCCCAGCAGTGCGGGGAGGGCTAGAAGGAGCATCTGTCGGGTACTCCCTTGCAAGCGGGCTGCCTGTGAAACCCTGCTCCTCTCCCTCTCCTTCTCCAGCCTCCCTGGCCTCAAAGGGGGGTGCAAGGTCCCATGCCACCATCCTCGGGATTCAGGGTTCCACCTCTGGTCTCTCTGCTGTGACCAGTCCCAAGGAAGTGTCTGCGGTGAAGGACCCTGGCCCCTTCATTAACCCCCAGGTGGGAGACACCACTGCCCATACATGCCGGCAGTCCCGGTTCCACGAGTGGGCCTGAAGTGGGAGCAGCACCGATGAGGCTGTTACTGACCGACCCATCCTGAGCTCGAGGCCTAGGCAGCCAGACAGGAACAGATGTGGGTCTGCACCTTGTTGCGGCCTTCAACCCAGGCCTTCACCCAGGTTCTTGTACATGGCCCACACATGGCTGAAGCCCCTGGCCTTTCCACAGACCACGTGACTGACCGCAGCAAGTGTGGATGGCTCTCAGTGTCAGCCAGTACAGGTTTCTAAGTATAGACCCAGGCAGCCCCATGGCTGCTGGGAAGTCCCAGGACACCATTTGATACCCAGCCTGGCCTCTGACACTAACTGCTGCCAGCTGCTGAGGGGAGGGGTAGCCGTGTTTGGCCCAGCCCATTCCTCCTTCTGCTGTAGAGAACATACTGGGAGGGACCTCAGTGGCTGACTGGCCCTTTCTGCTCTCTAATTATTGTCAGAAAGAGTAACTTAATGTCACCTACTGGAGAGCATAAACTGTGGCTCAAGGGAATGGGCAGAGGCAGGGAGCCGTGTTCTCACTGCCCCACGTCTGTGCTCATGTGCTGACCTGAGGCTCGCAGGAGCCAGGGCTTGCTGTCTCCCGCAGTGGGCTGGGTGGCCATGTCTTCCCCTCTTGGTTTCTAGTGCATATCCTCTTCCTTAGACAGAAGCTGGGGTGGGCAGTGGTTCTCCTTGAAGCAGTATGACTCTCAGCCTTCATCCCTTCTGCAGATCTCCAGGGTATGATGGGCCTTTGGCTTTGAGACCGCTTGGCCTCTTCTGTGTGCCTCCAGGCAGGAGGGAGGCCCTCCTAGGGCCTTGGTGCCTCTCAGACCAGACGGTCTCAGAGCAGCTTCACTTTCCAGGTTGCTGACAGGCCTGAGGTCACCTCCACAGGTGATGGAACTGACTCCCTGCTTTGCTTTCAACTTAATGGTTATCCAGGAAAGCTGCACATGGATTACTCTGGCCTGAAAAAACTTCCCAGCTCAGCCCTGGCTGTGCCTGTCCCTGTGGGCAGGCAGGTCACTTCTGTGTGTGAGGTTTGGGGGTGCTGAGTTGCTTGAGGGCACTGCTGAAGTCGTGATAGGAGGAGAAATCCGCCACCCGGGGCCTTCCCGGGCACAGCCACTAGCCCAGCCTCACTTTTGTCTAACTAGAGGCCCAGTTGAGAGCTGGAGGTGCGTTTTCTTCATGTACTGATTCCAGCATGCCTGCCTTGAGTACTTGTCCCTCTCAACTGAGGTATCTTTGGGTCTGAAATCACCAGTAGGAGCTGGAAGGCATGGGCACTTTGTTCCTATGGTGGGGTTCCAGAGCCAGGGTGGGCACCTCACCAAGAAGGCCTGGCTACCCCACCATATGTTGCCTAGGGGTCTTCCTGTTTGCCTATAGAAATGAAGCTTCAGCAGTCACTGATCAGACAGACCTTTGGAAGGTGTCAGATTCTTCATACAGGGTGCCCGTGCTGGGGCCTGGCGGCTCCATGTGACCCAAGGATGTGATTGTTTGGTCTGCACAGATTTGCATTCATTGCCACCATGTAGAAACCAGCCATTTAAAAATAAAAATTCAGGTGTCTTTATAATAAAATCTGCCTCCCCACCCAAGCTTCCCCACTTACCCCAGCGCTGAGTGAAGGCACAGGGTGAGTTTCTGATTAGCATCGCCATTGCTACAGTTGACTTTCTTGTCCAGTAAAGAAGCAACAGAAGTGTTTCTAGTACATGTATCTCTTTCAAAAGATAGATCAAGGGACCACATTCCCACTTGTCTCGTTTCTTCCCAAGGCCTGGCCCTAAGGTTGTGTGTTTGAGCCCCTTACTCTACCAGGTAACCTACTGACCGGTGGATAGCTTTACTGACTGATGACAGCCTTTAGGTAGAATGGGGTGGCCCCTCCCCACAGGGCAATGATCCAATCCTACAGGCAGGAGGAATTCGGAAATGGAAGGGGCAGTCAGAAATAATAGCAGTGACGTGCACTAAACTCTCTCCTTCCACCGACTTCCTTGCACAGGTCACACCCCAGGGAGCCATGCTTGCCCTGGGAGAGGTGGGAGCAGCTCCAGTGTAATGGACCCTGGATTGGCTCTCTCTTCTGTCCCAGTACTCCCACCTGCCCCCCCGTTTTGTGTTGCCAACCCCTGGTTTGAATTGGAGCATAATGAGGGGGCAAAGGAGGGAAGGGGAAGCAGTCCCTGCTGCCCAGTTCCCGGGGTCGAGGGATGGGCTGATCTTGGCTGCAGGGGAGTGAGAGAAACTTCCCAGCTAATTTGAAGCTATAAAAGAGTACCTTCTTTTCATTCTTTTTTTTTTAAGGGAATGGACTTGAACATATTGACTTTTTTAGGGAGTTACTTCACTTGCTAAAGAATAGAGAATTTCCATTTTACCGTATAGTTTGTGTTTTTTTCTAGAAAGCAGATAGAAATTAATTCTTTTAATTTACTTGGAAAGAAATCATTTCCCCCAAAAGGCAGCTGCTGCCTCCCGCTGCTTTGCCGGGTCAGTGACTGACAGCAGGGCATAAATTGAAGGAGCTCTGGGACCCGGCACGCCTGGGTTTCGGTTCTGGCCCGAGCATTGATCAAGTTGCCTGGTGTGTGAGGTATCGGAGCCTTCATGGGCTTCAGGGCATCTCGCTGCTGAATTGTTTTGCGTGGAGACAAAATACAAAGCACACGAGCATATTGTCCTGGCAAACTGTTTGTAATAATAGTTACTTGGTTTGAGAAACTGAAACTTGGTGTGGGTAGGAAGGAGAGGAATTTTATAAAGGAAGAAAAAAATCCTATTTTGCATTAGATTGGGGATTGGGTGTCTAGGCTGTGATCCCCCAGCCCCGCCCCTTACCTCCATGGCCCCAAATCAGATACAGGGCTCCCTCTTTGAAACACTGCCCATGTGGGTGAGACCTGAGGACCCTCCAGGGAAAGGCGGAGTGTTGTTTGTGCCTTCTGTTAAGGTCAGCCTCACTTCCATTTGCTCTTGACAATACTGCAAAGTGACTTTTCATTGTAAAATGAGGGGAAAAGATTTCCATAAAGAGTGTTCCTGAGGGCAATAAAGGAAGACATGTTGATTTACGGAAAACTTCTGCCCTGGGACCATCATCTCAGCCTCCTCTCTGCTGTCTTATCAACGGTTTCCTGCGACGACCTCTCTCATCACCTGGGAGGATATCTGACAACCTAGGGTTTATCCAGCTGCTGATGAGCTGCTTGGCGTTTCTATATGTCTGTTTATTTCTAATTTTGAGTGTGATTTCTGAATAGCTAAGAGATTCTTGTCTACAACCTGGAGCGTGAAGACAAGGGACACAAAGGTGGGGAGGGAGGGACATTGCTGGCCACCAGGGGCCCCACCCCCAGGTACCACCGAGCCCCCAAACCACTGCCCTAGTGACTCATAGCCAGTATCTTCCTCAGGCCCAGCTCAACAGATGAGTCTAAGATTTACAACAGTGTGGATTAACTGATAAAAACCTTACTCTTTTAAAATAAAATTAGACACAGCTGGCTTAGTGACAGTCAGCTTAGAGTCTCAAGAGCTGTGAGCTTTATATGAATCATTTGATGTGGAATGTCTGGCCTTCCCTGCTAGGGAAAATCTGGAAAATATAGAAAGGGGCCAAAGAAGAAGAAGAAAACCAATCTCATCACTGGTCCCATAGCTCTTCAGGCTTCTCTCTGCAAGGCCACCCCTTACTGCATTGCAATGACTTGTTCACATGTCAGTCACCCTGCAAGCCACTCGAAGCCAGCAAGGTGTCCCATTGTTCTGTGTGTCTGTTCCAGGCTTGGTATCACATGTGGCTCCAAGGTACAGAGCCCGAGGCATTTCCTCACAACTTGGTGAGAGACAAGAGCACAAGCTTTGAAGTCTGTGGGCCTTGATTCAAACATTCACTCTTTGCGTTAGTTTTCTGTTCCTGTGTAACAAATTGCCATACACCGAGTGGCTTAAAACATCCCCCACTTACTAGCTCCCAGTTCTGTAGGAGGAAGACTGGATGGAGGAGTCCAGGTGGGCTCGACTAGCTTCCCTGCTTAGGATCTTACCAGGCTGGACTTAAGGTGTCAGCCAGGCTGGCCTCTCACCCGGAAGCTTTGGGAAGAAGCCACATCCAAGTGCCTCCAGGTTGTTGGCGGAATCCAGATCCTTGCGGCTGTAGGTCTGAGGCACCCTTTCCCTTGCAGGTCAGCCAGGGGCCACTCCCTCTCCCAGAGGCCACCCACATTCCTCCTCACATGGCTCTTCCCTCTTCAAAGTCTACAGTCCTTTTCATGCTTTGAGTCTCCCCCTTCCTCTCAGTTACCACGAACCCTTGTAAAACTTTGAGAAATAAGGCAAGGTAGTAAGTGCCCATACAGAGCTCAGGGAGGGTTATTTTTACTCTTTCTCTGGTTAAGCCAATTTTATTTGAAATCTGTTTTTGTTCAGATACAGCAAAATTGTGAAGGGCTGTCTTTATCTCAAGCACTTTTCATTCTAAAAAGTTGTCACGCTTCATTTTTCTGTGCAGAGGAATAAAAAGAAACGAGGGACAACATGCCCTGTCAAAACTTTTTGTTGTGTTTTCCCTTCCTCCCCCAGCCCCCACCCCCAAAGCTTTGTCGCCTCTGCTTCATCAGCTGCCGCCTCTAGGAGCACGGGGGGCGGGGGGGGAGCTGGCTGCCTCTGTCCTCAGACACGTGCTCACTTCTGGTCCGAGGCCGGCCCGCCAGCAGCTGGCCCCTGCCACTCAGCGGGGAGGCCGGCCCTGACCAGGAGGAGGATGAAGGGGGCGCCGGGGCCGCCGGCTGCTCACCCAGCTCTCTGCCCGTCCCTTGCTTCCTCAGGAGATCCTCCACGAGCTCACGCTGGATGCCCTGCTGGACATGAGCGAGGCCAGGGTGAAGGAGACGCTGCAGCGCTGCGGGGCCAGCGCCGAGGAGTGTGGCCGCCTGCAGGCCGCCCTCGCCTGCCTGCGGAAGGTGACAGGCCTGGGTAGGTAGGGCCTGCCTCCCCGTGCCGAGGCCCAGCCCCATGGGTGCGCTCTCCCTCCACCTCGCCTGGCACCAGCCTTCTGTCCCAGGCCTGGCCTGGTTCCCTGGGGGTGGGCCACAGCCTTTGCTGAGGTACATGATGGGGTGGGGCAAGCATGGCTCAGGGTTTCTGGGGCAGCCTGAAGGCCAGGGTAGACATTCAGAAAGTGTGTGATGGGCCTGACTTGAGACGGAGGCTTGGATCTCAGCTGCTGTGGCCAGTACAAACCTGGGGAGGCTTTAGTCATTGTTAGGAACCCCCAAGGTGGTCCGCTAGGCGGGGCCTGCAGAGTTCTCCTCTTTTGAGCACATTTGTTGGGCTCTGTGACCCCTCCAGCAGCTCCTAGCCTTCCAGCTGCCGCCTCACTCCGGGTCACCCCCATCCCTCTCCCCTGATTCCCCATGGGCTGGCAGGGCTACCTGCCCAAAAAACAGAGGCTAATGTGGGCTTAGCCTGATGTTGCAGCTTGAGTGTGTACATGGCTGCCCCAGGCTAAGTGTGTGGTCCTGGTGTTCTGATGACCTCCTCAGGAATAGTTGGCAGGCTTTCTAAATCTTGCCTTGGAAGCAGCTTCAAATGCCCTGACTTAACACTCCCACTGCCACGCAGATAAGGTTTTAAATGAGCATACTGAATGGAATTAGCCACATTTTAAAATTATCTGAGCCACCTGTCTTACATCCTGCTCCCTGAGGCTTAGGAAGGCACTGAGGTTTATGTTCTGCATGATTTTATTTTGCCCCCAGAGAAGATTGGGCCCATGGTATCTAGTCCTCCTCTGAACACAGAACCCAGTGTGGAGAGCTTCACTTAGTTGAAAAAATCTCTACAGGCCAGGCCTCCTGGCAGGTGCCAGGGAATAAACATGACATGGTCAACATTTTCATCCCCACATTTTGTAGAGGAGGCGGCTGAGCCCAGAGAGGGGAAGGGGCTTAGCCAAGGACACACAGCAGTCAATGGCAAAGCTGGGATTCCGGCCTTGGTCTTTGATGGCGGTCAGGTAGTTTCCACGTTGTACAAGCCATCCAAGCTGCGATCTTGGGGTACCTTGTCAGCCCTTCCTCCTTTTGCTGAAATTGTAAAGAATTGTGGAGGAGCCAACTGTCAAATGATGGTGACCCATTGGTGTAGGAAAGCTGCTGTCTGCTTGTCCTGGATGCCAAGATAGGGAGATCACAAACATATTAAGTATTAATTTGTTGAGCCAGGCACGTGGCATGCATGTGGCAACAGCCTTCTGTGAGGTGGTGGCCAGCTCCTTTTTTAGCTAGAGCATCAGAGGCTTTGGGCGAGTTGTCCGGGGTCCCACACCGAGCATGTGGCAGTGCTGGGCTTTGAACTCAGGTTTCTTCCTAAGAGGGTGTTTTTCCACTGTGCCCCACAGGAGGCCCCTAGGGAGACGGTCTTTTTCAGGCCCTTCTCTCTCATTCCATCTCAGTTTGTGGTTCCCCCACATTCCCAAGAGGGTCCTGGCCACACCTCCCCCAAACAGGTCTGCCCAGTGGTGGCCACACTGACAGGGCACCTGCTGAGGACTGGGTGGGTACCAGTGATTGACCTTTCTCTGAGATCATGTGGTTAGAGAGTCGTCATTGCACCAATTGGTGGGAGCAGCCTAGTTGCAGTACAGATGGACTGTGGAATCAGACTGCCCGGGCCCAGCACTCTGGCTACTTGGAACCTGTGGGATCTTGGTCAGTCAGTTAACCTCACTATGCCTCGGTTTCCTCATTTGTAAAACAGAGGTAATAACAACACTCTCGTAGGGTTGTTCTGAGGCTGAAGTGAGTTAAGGCCAAGTGCTAAGACCCAAGCCTGGCACATATTAGGTGCTTTTTTCAGTATCAAGCTTATGGGGTGATGGGAAATGTTGAAGTCATCTCCCTTGTGGTTTCTGGTCTTGAGAAAGGGAAGTGAACGATGGTTCTCTGCGCCAGTTTTCTGGTGAAGATCATTTAGGGAAGATCATTCCTGCTGATGCTCCTCCTCCCTTGTACACAGCAGACATTGCTAGTTCGCTAAGTTTGATTCCCAAACTCGTCCTACTGACTCCGGGGTCATTCTCAAGAGCCACTGCCAATTGACTGGTGGTGGCTTGCATGTCAAGACCCATTTGCCACCCCGAGCCTGCTCAAAGCAGTGGTGATTAAATAGGCAATTTGAAGAATCTGGTTCTTGTTGCTTCCTTTGGTGGCAGACTTGGGTTCATGAAACTCATTTGTTCATCCCCTCAACGCCAAACATGTCAGTGCCTCCTGTAGGCAGTGTATCCATTACAGTGTAAGTCACGGCTGCAGCTCCAAGGGAGCAAGTGCAGGAACACACGGAGTGAGTAACTCATTCTGCCGAGTTGATTCGTGAATAAAAGTCACCAGTGAAGTAGGAGGAAGGGTATTTGAAGAGGGACGGAATATTCAAAGAAGCCCTAAGAATTGTGAAGGCTTATCTCTCCCCGTCATCCCTGACAAATGGCTGTGTGGGCTAGGCTTGATCGCCTCTGGTGGCAGAGAGCTCATTACCTCCCAAGGCTGTGCCACGTAGGTTTGTGCAGGATTGAGAGCCCTGTGGAAGGAGGCCTAGTGCTGTGTTTGGGATCTAGAGCTCCATCCCCATCCCACCACTTGCTTAGGCATCTGATCTCAGCAGTGTACATGGCCTCTGATCTCAGCGACCTCCCATGCTGAGAGGATTAAGGAAGGTGAGGTACAAAGCACAAAACTGAAGGATCCCAGTGCGAAAGTTCGTTTGGTCTTGAGTCAAAATCTACCTTCCTGTGCTTTCTACTCACTGATAAATACGAGGAGTGGGAGTGTCTCCTTCCCCATGACAGGGGCTCTGTAGCTGGGGTCCGTTCTCCCTGCCCCCAGCTCTTCGGTATCTCTCCATCTCCTATGAGGTCCTTAGGAAGGTGTCCCAGGCCCCTTCTGAGCTGGTCCCAGGTGGGTTCACCCTCCAACTTCATGTCTTGCACCTCCCTGGCTTATCCTGGCTTCTCAAGGCACACAGAGCTCTTTGTAGTTACCAGAAGGTGCTGTGTGCTCTCTGCCTTTGCATGTGCTGTTCCCTCTGCCTGGTACACCTGTTCCACCTTCTTCCCGAGCTGGCTTAGCCCAGGTGCCACCTCCTCTGGGAAGCCCCCTCACCCCCAGGCTGTGGAGGGTCTTCACCCTCACTGGACTCTTCAAGTGCAGTGGAGGCACCTTTTTTATGCCTTGACACTTAGCATGACATTTGCCTGAGTGAATGCACAGACTGTACTGCTGAGTTGGAGTCCCACAGAGCCTCCAGGTCACTGTGTGGGCAGCTGAAAGTCACTCACAAATTTCCAGGGCAATTTGCCATTGGAAGGTTGGTGTAGCCCCTTTTCCTGATGTTTGGGTTTTCTTGATACGGAGTTATCCCCTCACACCCCCCAGCTTCCCTTTCCTTATGCTTAAATATCAACCACCACTTCTCTCTTCCTCGCTCACCTCTGGGGTGGGTTTCCCAGCTTTTCCCTCTCTGGGCCTCATTGTCCTTCTATAACACGGGGACAGTAACATCTGGCTGGTGCCCTTCACAGTCCAGCTGGATAACAGGAAAGATAACATATGTGCCTGAGCGGCTTTATAAACCAGGTGAAGGCTGGTAGTTGATGCCTTCTACTCAGATACTGTGCAACCTTGTGCAAAGTGTTAACCTCCCTGGGCCCTAGCCACCTTGCCTGCAAATTCTTACAGTCCCAACCACCCGTGACTCAACTTGTTGGCCCACAGGAGGGGAGCACAAAGAGGACTCGGGCTGGAGTTCCTCGGATGCCCGGCGGGAAAGTGGCTCAGGGCCTTCTGTGGACACCCTCTCGCCAGCCAGCCTGCCCTGGCCCCTGGGGAGCTCCCAGCTGGGCAGGTTGGGCAGCGGTGCCCCGGGCCCGCGCTCTGTCTCCGTATCAGCTCTGCCTGCCTCGGACTCCCCCGCCCCTGGCCCCAGTGAGGGCCTTGTAGACACCTATATCCCCCTGCATGCTGGAGGCCGGCTGACCCCCCGTGCCCTGCAGAGCTTTATCACCCCCCCAACCACGCCCCAGCTGCGACGGCACACCAAGCTGAAGCCACCGCGGACGCCGCCCCCACCCAGTCGCAAGGTCTTCCAGCTGCTGCCCAGTTTTCCCACACTCACCCGGAGCAAGTCCCATGAGTCTCAGCTGGGAAACCGCATAGACGAGGTCTCCCCCATGAGGTGAGTGTTCCTGCCAGGGCAGGTGCTTAATTTGCTGTCTACTGAAAATTTTGACTCTGGTTTTCTCATTATAAAGGTAATGTAGGCTCCATTTTAAAAGGACAAATAAAATCAATCAACATAAAATGTGCATAGTGAAAAATGAAAGGTACCCCCATCTTTCAGTCCACTCCCCAGACTACCTTACCAGTTTGGGCTGAATCCTACTCGATTTTCTGTGTACACATGCACAAATGAAATGATGCCACGTATCAGTCAGAATAAGACTGGGTTATGCTGCAGTAACACGAACCCCTGATCTCTGGGTCTTAAAACAGATTTTCTGCGCATGCTACCAGCCCTTCATGAATCAGCCTCATTACAGGACCCAGGCTGCTGGAACAGCCACTGTCCAGAACACTGTCTAAAACACGCCACTGTGACAAAGGGAAAAGAATCTTAGACATTACACACTAGCAGATCAATGCTCTTTCCTGAAAATTTCACTTGCCATTCCCAGGCCCACCTAAGCAAAGGAACCAAGAAATGTAATTCTCCCATGTGCCCAGCAAAGGAGAACCAGAATATCTGGCTGGAATTTCTAGTGATTATAATGTACATTATACACTATAATGTATAATGATTACCAAATACCAGGCACTCTCTTCTAGAACATATTTTTTAAACTTACCGTGGTATCTCTGAAAACTTCATGTCAGTACACCTTGAAATACCTTATTTTATTTATAAAAATGTTGATCTAAGTATATGAGGTAGGTAATAACAATCACTTGGTCCAGAATACAAAAGCTTTGTAGCTCATGTGGTTTGTCTCGGGGGGTGTCTGCAGTATGAAGTCACCCCTACTGTTTTCCTCAGCCACCCAGTTCCCCTGGTCGGAGCCAACCAGGCTGTCCGTTTTGTATTTATAATTATTCAAACTACCTCATCTTTTTAACTTGTTCATATCATTCCATTGCACAGTTTAACTCTTCCCTTCTTGATGAACATTAACTCGTTGTCATTTTTGCTACAAAAATTGTCCTTTTCAACATGCCCATGCAGGCAGGGCAGAAGGAAGGTGGGAGTTTTCACCGGGTGCTTCTTACCGTCTTCTGCCTCTGAGGGTTGGTGCACCCGGCTTCTCTCCTGACTTGTGCACCCCTTTTCTGGTCTTGGGAAGGCTTGTTCCCCTTGTCCCAGAGCAGGCTGTCTTGGGCCCCTTATGGGATGGACCCTGGACGTCTCTGATGGTTCTGAGTGTGTCACCCAAGGAGAGAAAGCCATGCTGGAACCTACCCTGCCACTCCCCATCAGGCTGTCCTGCCAGGGCGTGGATCCTCCCTCAGGGACAGGTGACTTCCTTCCCTCTGGATCCTCTTCTCTCAGAGAGCGTGGTGATGACCACCACATGGATGCATGGACGTGGGCCGATCGAGGGCATCTCGTGGGAAAAGCCCAGTGCATCTGTTTCTTATTTCCTCCTGAAAATAGCATCAGGAGGACTCTGCCGTCGTGCTGGGTTCTGGGCAGAGAACAATGCCTCAGGCAGATGATACCACTTTTCAGATCCCTCTGAGCTGGTCCCCACCACCAGAAGTAGCATGAGCACTGACATGGGTGCTCAGGCCACCTCACTGCCCGTGGTGACTGGGTGCCCGCTGCATCCCTGAGAGAACAGCAGCCCTGGGTAGGCGTTGCTGGGGGCTTGTCCCCACCGGGCCCTCCTCAGTGGCAGTGGGGCCACCTCTCTGCTCTCACAGCTCTTCTCTGTGCCCTCTGCCCTCTTCCTCTCTGGTAGACTGGCACCTTCTGCTACCTGGACCCCGAGCCTCCTTCCTTCCGGGGCCCTAGGTAGGGCTCCCCGCTTACAGGCACATGACTTTGGGAGATTCTGCAAGCCTCTCTGTCTCCTCAGCTGTGAGCTCTACCCTGCTGGGTGGCGGGAGGCTCAGAGAGGCTGATGTGTGAAAGTGCACAGCACAGGGTGTGACATTAGTGGGGGGCCCAGGGAGGGCACTTCCTGCCCTTCCATTAGGAAATGTCCTCTCAGTCACTCAGCCAGCCTGGCCCCACAGCCCAAGGTCTCAAGGCCCTCCTCTGAGCACTTTGCCCACGCCCTCCTGAGGGGTGACATTCTGGGGAACACCTTGAGCCGACATAGTGACAGTCCTGCTTTCTGTCTTTTTGTCTCTTGCAGGTTTGGTAAGAGTGATTCATTTTCATCCCCTCTGGCACCCAGGAGTCGTGTTTGTGTCATTGTCCCCATCAAGAGTGGATTCCTTTGACCCTCTGTTAGTCCACTTGGCCTTTCCATTGTCCAGAAGCAGAGGTGTTGAGACCGCCTCAGCAGATAGTGCTGACAGGTGGCCTTAGGATGACAGGGCGGCCTCAGCCCAGCCAGCAGCTGCTCTTTGCGGAGCAGGGACCTTGAGAGCATCACATCTGCGGGCAGTTCTTGCAGCGGGCCCTGTCTGCACCTTGCCGTCCCCAGGTGACTTCTGGTAGTGGGTGCTGGCCCACCAAGGTAACGCAGTGCTCCCAGGAGGGAGGCGCCATCTGCCTGGTGCAGGTGGACATTGGCCATCTGCAGAAACCAGCTGATGTCTCAGGACCCCTCCCTTCAGGAGAGGGATACCCTCAGAGGTAGGAACACAGCTCAGCTGTGGATGAGGCCCTGAGAGACTGGAGGGTACAGATGCCCCCTGGGGAGGAGAGAGGAAGCCCAGGCAGCCTCACACCCCCTTTTCCATCCCTCTGCGTCCAGGGTGGGAGCTGGGACTTGCACATGGTTGTGCTGGGGAGCCTCTCTTCCTGAGACAAAGCAGAAGGAAACAGCAATGCCTCTGGAGCCTGTTTTTAATTGTCTCAGTGGAAATGCAGAGATGTCTGGTTTTTGCCTGAGCAAAAGAGCAATTTATTTTTGTACTGTGCTGAGCTAGCTAAGCAGAGGGATGAGGCTGTCGGCAGGGTCTCAGAGATGAGGACGAGGATAGCAGACAGTAAGTGGCTGTGCCAAGAGGCAGCTGGCTGTGGGACCACAGGGAGGCATGGAGTGAGGAAGGAGGGAGGCTATACTTCCGTGTCTCAGGGCCCTTGAGAGAGCCCAGTGCCCACACCCTGTGACAGCCTGGCCCTGTCGTCTTCCCCATTGCAGTAGTAATGCAGGGACCATAGCTTGTTGGGAAGGGCGGACGAGGCCTTCAGCACCAGTGTTCGGCTAGGTCAGCGGCAGTCAGAGCTCGCCCACATACCATCTCACTTCCCTCCTAGCCCCTGCCTGTGACAGACATTACGAATCAACCACAGGCTGCCGTGTGTTCAGACGTAGGTGGTTGAAATCTTGTTTTCCTATAGTCTTTCTCTTAAGCCGGCAGGCTATCACCTTTTAGACCCATGTATTTTGATGGCCTCGGCTGCTGGCTGGGGTGGGGTGGGCCTCAGAAAGGAGTTGGATGAGCCAGCCCCACGACAGGGCACCAGAGAGAGGTGCCAGTGGTATGACTGGGCTCCCTGTCATCAGAGGGCGGCAGAGGGCTTTCTGGATGCAGTCAGACTCCCCTTGGGGGGGAGGAGTCAGTGCCTCCAGCGCCCTCCCCTCGCGGTTGAGTATGCGATATTTGGCTTTAAGTGAACCATCATTTAATGAGCATGGCTGTGTGCCAGACCAGCACCTAGGGCCCAGGGAGGGTGCAGGACCCTTCTTGGGGTGGTTGAGGTGAGGACAGGGCCACAGCTGCTGACTCAGGGGACACGAGATGGCCACGGGCCCCTCAAGCACTGGGCTCCTGACCTTTCTGGGTTACAGGTCCCTTTGATAATCAAATAAAAGTCTAGACCCTCTTTCCAGGGAAAAGCAACAACATTCTGCTTACCAGTCCCCAGGGTTCCCTGACCCCCGAGGCCCATGCCTGCGTCAGGTGGACCCCCTGCTCTGGGCGGAGATACGCAGTGCAGAAGGAGTGTGGGAAGGAGGGGAGGAGAGAGCTGGACATGTGGGCTGCCGGGGGAGAGACTGTTCCCAGCTGCTCCTCGCTGCCCACCCTGTAAGGCCACAAACACTGGGGACACCTCTTCTTATCAGGAAGCCCAGGACTAGAAGAGGGAGTCCGGGGTGCCCTCCAGGAAGGCAGGCAGAAGGCGCATCTCAAAGCTCATGAGCTGAGACTACCCTGGGGCTCAGGCTGGGCACCTGTGTGGGCACGGTAAAGCTGCACCTTGGCCTCACTCTACCTGCCAAGGTCTAGCAATGGTGGCCCTCAGAGAAAAATTCTCCAGGTGCTTCTGAATGGAAAGGTACTGGATGTGCTACTTGGCTAACCAGCTTCAGACCCTCTGCCAAGCATCAGGTAGCTTTTACCCACATAACAAGAGGTGATCCAGATTGAGCCCTCAAACAGTTATGGCCTTTAGGTGCGTCCATGGGAGTGTATGAGAGGGAGGTGTGTGGACACGTCTGTCCTCACCTTTGCTTTGCTTCCTGCCTCTCAAGCCTGCTTTCCACCTAAGCTAGAAACCACATGAGAACATTCCTGAACCATCTGCAGAGGCTGGGAAGGAGGGGAGTCCCCTTAGTCCAGCCTGGCCTGTCCCTATTTTGATAGATGCAGGTTCAGGAAACCTCTCTCCACCCTGCAGTATCCACACCCCTCTAGCCCGTGAACTCTGAATCAGGTCATAGGCCCAGCTGCCTGGCAGGGCTTCCTCAGCCTACCCCACCTGGCCTCTTTCCCTGCAGATCTCCCACACGGATCCCCACAGATGGTACGAAGGGATATCGGGCTGCCGGTGACTCACAGGTAGGCCTGGCTGGGCCGGGCAGGGCATAGAGCTGGGTTGGGACCCCTATGTGCAGAGCCCCCACTGAGGGGTCGCTCTTCACCACCGGTGGGAAGTCTGCCTTGATCCCTGTCTCACAGAGCTCTCTGCCTCTGGTCAGTCTGTCCATCACCTCTGTGGACACAGCCCTGCACCCACCTGCAGCCCCACCCCTCCTTGGGTCTCTTCCTCACTCTGCTGAGGAAGAACACAGGTCCCAGGAGAAACAGGGTCACAGTCTTGGGGGAAGAGGAGCCAAGAGCTTCCTCCCAGTCTGGCATGATATCATGTGGGTCCTAACAACTGTCACATCAGAGTCCCGTGGAGCTTGTTTGACACTCCAGACTCCCAGGCCCCATCCGTCAAGTGCCCTGCCTGGCAGTCAAGATTTCCAACAACCTCCAGGGACTCCGGTGCTTATGCATGTTGGCTTATGCATGATGCGGGCCCATGACAGGGACCGTCCAGAGGGCTTGGCTTCAGTGCTTGTCAGGCTGGCGTGTGCTGCAAACAGCAGGTCTGGGTGTAGCATCATCATCTCTGATGACTGGCAGGACCTTGTCTGTGCTCTGGGGTCCCAGTTAGAGGCTACTGTGCACACAACAGGCCGTGCTTGTCAAGCGCGCTCCTACCTGCCAGGGCCCTCATTGCCCCAGGAGTAGGCTGATCTGGGATTCCTGCCCAGAGGGCAAGACCCGGCTCTGGCTCTGAGGGGCTGAGCAATTTGCCAGAGGTCATGCTGCCAGTAAGACAGTCCTTGAGCCCACTGGCTGGTGGCCAGGCACCTCTGGAGCCTTGTCAGGGCTGGGATGCCTATACCCCAGAGCCCCTGGGGTGGAGAGTCCCCAGCACCACAGACAACCAGGGAAGCCCTGTGAGTGAAGGTCTGAGAGCCTCCCTTGGCCCCATACCAAGGTGCTCAGTGCAGCTTCCCAGGGCCAACGCGAGAGCTGTTGAGAGCAGGGTCTTCCAAGACAGGAGCACAGTAAAGCTTCACCTTGGCCTCACTCTACCTGCCAAGATTTAGCGATGGTGGCTCTCAGACCAAAATTCTCCAGGTGCTTCTGGGGAAAGGTACCTAATGTGCTACTTGGCTAACCAGCTTCAGACCCTCCACCAAGAATCAGACAGCTTTTACTCACATAGCAAGAGGTGACCCGATTGAGTCCTCAAAAACGTATGGCCTTTGGGTGCATCCATGAGGGCATGTGAGAGGGAGGTATGTGGACACGTCTGTCTCTGCACTCATCCCCCATGAGCTGCATGCCCGTTGGCAGCAATCTCTCCAAGCCTCAGTTTCCCCATTTGCAAATGGGAGTTCCGGCCCTGTCATGAGGACACAATGGGGTAGTGTGCATCTGGGCTCACTTGCCCAGCCGAGGGGAGTGCTTGGTATCTAACCACAGGCTCTAGCCCAGGAGAGGCTGATGTGATCTGAGTGACAGGAGGATTGGCAGGTGCTGCATTCCATTTGTCTCGGCTGCCCCGGCGTGTTTGAGGCTGTGCAGCCTGCCCCAAAGTATTTCCTGCTTCCTGCCCCAGGGGGCAGCTCTTTGCAGAGGCCACCCTCCCAGTGGACAGGGATGGACCCTTGCCTGGTCTGGGAAGGCTTTATCTCCATTCAACACCTCCTCCCTAGCACCTGCCCTTTCCCAGGCCCAGACCTGACTGTCATTTTGCCCTGTTTTCAAGATTTCCTCATGGAGATCATCTCAGATACCACTGAGCTGCTCCCCTTACCCCAGGTGTTCACATGAGAGGACACCTCATGTGAGTGAGACAGAGAATGCGGATGCCAGGGAGGTGGGATCAGGGCTCCTTAAAAGGCCTGCTGCTAAACCCCCAAGCTCCCATCGTGACTGGGTAGAGACAGTAATTTCATGAGCCTCTTCCACATTCCAGGCCCTACACATTTACGCAGCACACATGTATCCTCCCCAGTCCCGGTGATGGGGAAATGATGGCCTCATTTGCAGAGGCCCCAAGGTACATCCCACAGCCAGCAGGATTGAAACCCAGTGGGGTTTGACCCCAAAGCCTTGCGCCCTGCCCCAGTGGTCTTTCTATCCCCGTGTCCTGCCTCAGGGGTCTGTCTTGCCCTGTGTCCTGCCTCGGGTCTGTCTTACAGAGAAGCTATGCAGCTCTGAGTTCAGAGACCTGAGGTCTGGCCCCCGCTGAGCAGTATCCCAGTTCAGGAAAGTGGGCTAACCTCTCAGAGCTGGTGTCCCTGACTGTGTACTAAGAATCCTGGACCTGCCTAACTCCCAGGGGTGGTTGTCAAATTGGAATTTGTGAATGCATTACAAACGGCTCCCCAATACTGTTGCTGTTTGTTCTGCAGTTACTGTGATGGCACTGTGCTTATAAAAACCTTTTCAATGTGGTCTTTGCGTCCTTAGGCACTCCCCACCTTATGGACTCGCCTCGGGCTTTTTCTCTGAAGGATACCACCCACTCAAGCACCATCCTTCCTTTCAATCCACCTTTTGTATTTTAGTATGACTTAAATTTTTATTTCGTTTGAATTGAAATACTTTCATGTGTTCAAAATTCAAGAGGTACAAAAGCATACATACAGAGAAAGCTTCCCCGCCCCCCTGCTGCCATCCCCAGCCCCTTAGATCTCCCTGTAGGCAGATCTTGATATTTGCATACACACAAATACATATGTATATTCTTCCAGCTCCTTTTTTGTTTTCACACAAATACTGCATATATTACACACACAGTTTTATCATTTGCTTTTCCTTTTTAAAATGGAGGCATAACGAATGTATATAGAGCTAAGCGCACAAATGGATTTTTACATGTGTATGCACCCATGTCTACCACCCAGAAATACGCAGAGCATTCAAGTACCCTAGATAGTTGCCTTTGGTCCTCTCCAGTTGATAGAGCCATCACCCAGAGGTGACTATTCACTCCTGTCATCATAGGCTAGCTTTTCCTATAAGTGAGCTTCATGTAAGTGAAATCATACAACATTGTACCTTTTTCCCTGACGATATAATTTGGAGATCATTCCATAGTGGCATAAAAAGAGCTTCCTTGCTTTATTTTCTGGCCGCATGGTGTTCATTCATGTGTGGATGGACCCTACTTTGCGTAATCAGTTAAAAATCAGCTAAACAACGTGGGACGTTTTCCAGTCTTCCACTGCCGCAAACGTGCCGCAGCGTGTAACCTGTCCGCACAGCATTTGACACCTGTAGGGCTACCTGTTGGATAAATTCCCTAGACTGGAATTGCTCAGTATGCACACTTGTAATTTTGATGACTGTTGCCAGATTGCCTGCCAGGGAGCTGGCACCAGTGGCCACAGCTGTTCTGAGATTTTGACAAAGGTGACTTTGTGGCTGGAATATCTGAATGCCTGGGGAGAGCAGTGGCCCCTCTCTGGGTGTGGGCCTTCCCTGGGAGAGGGGGCCTGGGGCTCTGGGATAGAACCAAGTCTCCACGTTTCCCTGGGACGGTGTGGGAACACTTCTCTGCCTGGCTCTGGTCTCCCAGCCCACAGGAGCATTTTTGTGTGTCCCCCCTGTAGGTTCTCCACCAAGTCCTGGCTGTCGCAGGTCTGCCATGTGTGCCAGAAGAGCATGATGTTTGGGGTGAAATGCAAGCATTGCAGGTGATGAGGAAGGGGGGAAGGCTGGGGGAGAGGGGCAAAGACCACACCTAACAGTCCTGCTCCTTGGTTCTTGGCTTTAGGCTAAATCAGAGTTTGAAGGAACTCTTTTGAGAGTTCCTAATCCTGCTATTCGGAATCCCACTCAGTATCGCAGGGAGTAATCAGCCCTCACTGGGGAGATTGAGGAAGCACCACGCAAGGCATTCCCAGAAGAAGGGAATAGTTGAGGTGGGTCTTGAAGGATTAATAGAAGTTTACAAGGTGGACTAAGGAGAAAAGAGAATTCCAGACCAGGGGAGCATCTTGTACAAAGACAGGGGGATTGGGAGGACTGTTCCAGAAACTGTAAGTGGTTCTGAAGCTTAACTTTACATTTTAATATAAGGGGTAGGGAAATGGGGGCAGGCAATGGTAAGAATCAAGAAGATGGCTCATGCTACTTACAGAGGAGGGAGAGTAAGGGGAGAATGTAGATTCTATACAACCCTACCTTTTCTGCACCATTGTCCATTTCTGATAGGAGGAAAGGGCAAGGATAGGGAATAATGGAAGCAGAGTCTGTACCCTGCTGTCTGGCTGCCCTCACCTTAGAGGATAGACCTGGAGTCTCTGCTCCTGGCCTTCTTTGCCCCTGCATTGCTGTGTGACCTGGGGCAAAGTGCTTGCCCTTTCTGGGCCTCATTTTTGTCATTTATACATCAGGGAAAATGATTCCAGGTCTCTCTGTCCATCAGCATTGCTCCAAGAATCTGAGCTAGTGGGCAAGAAAAATTGGGGCTCCCCACAGACTGGAGGTGATGGGTCTCCTGTGTATCAGTTGCATAAATTGTGTTTTCCTGATGACTCTCCTGACCATCAAAAAGATGCCAGAATTTTCTCACCAATCTAGGTCTTCTGTGGCTCCTGGGCATCTGGCTTTAAACTGGGACCTCCAGCTCCCTTCAAGTAATACCTTTCATACAGAAAGCACAGGATGACCTCTGAGCCCCACACTGTCCTGCGACTGCAGTGTGAGGTTGGTCGGGCCCCGGCAGGCAGCCCATTTGGTGGATAAGAACCCCCAGATGTGGTGCAGCAGGCAGGAGCAGACTGAGAGCCCCGGCCCCAGCGGACCGCAGGCCACAGGGCCGGGCTGGATGGTAGCAAGGAGCCGTTCCTCGCATCCCCGGGATCCTTTGACTTTGGGGATGCGAACCTTCTCCTTCTAATTCATCTTTTTTGTTTAGTTTAGATTTGTCTGGAGCTTTCTGAATGTGAGTAGAGAGTCTCCTTTTCTTTGGAAAAGAGAAATAAGTGTGTGACCCACAACAGGTTAAAGTGGGAATAACCAGACCTGCCTTGCGGTGAAGATGGGGCACGGCAGTGGGGACAGGGCAATGCTCAGTGGCCAGGAGCCCTAGTGCTCTCGACAGGTGGAGTCCTGCACTCTGAAACAAATGTTTGTGGAGCACTTTGTGGAAATCAAGGCAGTCAGGAGCGAGTGGTGCTCAAAGCTGCCGAGCAATGCCCTTGCACCCCTGTGCATCCTGGGAGTACCTGGGCCAGCTCCGTGTGTGCTGACCCCACCTTCTTTCCCAGGTTGAAGTGTCATAACAAGTGCACAAAAGAAGCCCCCGCCTGTAGAATATCCTTCCTTCCACGTGAGTGTTCTACCCTTCTCTCCTCTGCCTTCTGTGTTTGGGGTGAATCTTCAGCTCTATCTGTGCCCTGCTGATCGTCCCCCCTCTTCTTAAGCAGTACCCAGGCTTCGGAGGACAGAATCTGTGCCCTCAGATATCAACACCCCAGTGGACAGAGCAGCAGAACCTCACTTTGGAACCCTCCCCAAGGCGCTGACAAAGAAGGTATGCTGGGTGGCCACCGGTGGCTGCTTCTGCCAGCGCCCACCCAGGATTCCCTCCTGTACGGCACCCCTGGCCTGGGGGTCCTGCAGGGAAACATGGCACCGCAGTCCAGGATCCGTGGCCAGAGGGTGGCCTTCGGGGAGCCTATCGTTAGCCATTTCATACACTTCAAATCACACTGATGTCCAAATCATAGTTACATGGCCGTGACCCCTGTGCCCTCTTGACCTGACGTTTCCCGAGCGCTTACTGTGAGTTGGGGACTTTCTCCATTGATGCTTCATTTGTTCCTCACAATAGTTCTGAAGTCACCTATTGGTATTACCTCCGTTTTACAGATGAGGAAACTGAGCATGGGGTCCCCTGTGAGTGGGGTGCAGGTCCGGAGCAGGAGCCTCAGTGGCCACCCAGCCCCAAAGCCTGGGCCCTAGTCACAGTGTGGTACATACACCTTCAACAGTAATACATAAAAGTGCATTTCTTTCCATGACCAGGGGGCAGGCTTCTCTGCTAATGCAGACAGGCGACCTCTGCAGCCTGTGTCCCCAGGAGGGTCTGTACACCTGTCATGATTGCATAAATTGTGGACACAAGTCGCCCATGCTCATGGCTTCAGATGGCAGCCCCCATGCTGGGGACCAGGCCTCCCCCGGGTCCACTGTGGGTGTGGCTGTGTGTCTTCAAGTGTGTTGTGTCCCAGCTCCAGACCAGGGCTTAGCAGGCACTTGCCACCCTGCTGAGGAACATGTGGCCTTGGCTGGCCTTCAGTGGCTTGGGCCAGCCTGGGTGGCAGAGAGAAGAGAGACAAGTGGCCTGGTCAGTTAACACCAGGGACCCTGAAGATGCAGCTTCGCGAGCTGCTCCAGGAAGGTCCAGGCCCACCTCTCAGTTCAAGCACAGGAGGCCACTGCTCCAGACACGGCGACTCTCGTGGGCCCGCTTCTCCCCTGCCTCTCTCCGCCTGTCATTGCGTTTCTGCTCTGCTGGGGGCGTTCCCACCAGGAATGGAGAGGCTGAGTGGGCAGGGGCAGGACCCACAGCCCTGAGTTCAAGTCCCTTCTTTCCCTTTCCTGCTTCTGTGAACTTGGAGAGTTCCTTCACCTCTCAGAGCCTCAGCTGCCTATTTTGTTAAGTGGGGATAATCTTTCATGGAGGGTTGTAAAGGTAATGAGATGATATTCGTGCGTGAACGTGCTTGTCAGGAGCAATTCCGTCTGGTCAACTAGTGCTTGTTGTCCAGCTGTCACTGAGAGGCACCGCTCCTCGGCAGGCACAGCAGCCCCTGATCTGCCACCCCCACCTAGCCAGCACGGTTTTCTCGCCTGCCCTCTCCTCTCTGGCTACGCCAAGTGCACTGCCCATCCTATACCCCTCCCCACCCCTTTGCTCCTGTCCATTCAAGCCCTGGCACGTTTGCTACTGCATTTCTGTCTGTGTGGACATCCTGCCCCCACCCCGCCCTCCCACCAGGTCTTCAGACCCCACTGAGAGTCGCTCCTGCGCAAGCCCCTCCTGCACGCACCCGTTAGCCCTCCACCTTCATGGTTCTTGGTGCTCCTGTCATCAGACAGGCTAACAGTGCCTGAGTTCTCACAGGTGCCAGGCATCGGCTGAGGGCTGTGCGCTTAACCCGTTTCTCTCCAAAGGCCACCCTCCCGGCTCCTTGCTCAGACAGGCTCTTGTGCCCACTGTTGCCCCACATGAAATACTCGTTTATACCATCCACCTCCTCAGGGAGGCCTTGCAGGGACAGGGCCTAAGGGGCTTCCCTTCCCAGCAACCTGATGTCACATGTTGTCATCACCTGTCTGCCTGGCTCCCCGCATGGTGGGGGTGCCCAGGAGGGCAGGGCTGTGTTGTTCTGCTTCTGCCGGGTCCCTGCAGCCGCCTTGGAACCTGGCACACAGTAAGTGGTGAGGAAATGTCTGTATTGAATGGTGAGCAAATGAGCAACCTTATGAGGTGACAGCTGATACCCTCTCTGTATAGATGACACACTGTGGCTCAGAAAGGTGGAGTGATGGTTCTCACTCGCACAGGTGCTGAGGGAGGGAGCTGGAATCCAGTTGGCCTCATAGCCACTCCCCCGGCCCCAGCTGGCCTGACCGCAGGGATAGGACGGAGGGTCTAGGTGCTTGGAGAGTGAGGGCTTAGTGGATGCAGCTCCCCCCCTGACTTTCACATGGCACCAGGCGGTGGCTGTCCCCGGCTGGTATGGCCCACTGGTGGCTTCGGTGGGTTCTAGAGTCAGCCTATTGAACCTAATTTGGCCCCAACTCTTTTGGCCAAGGAATTCCCTCTTCCCCACTGAGGAATGGGGTTTGGGTCTAGGAAACACCAGTCAGGTTCAGGGTCCCACCCAATGTAGACTCCCCTCATAGTCCCCTCTCAGGTGGTCCTCTGGCCTTGCTAGGACCCAAACCACTAGGTGCAGAAGAGAGGGAGGAGCATTTCTGAGGTACCACTGTGTACCACACACTAAGTAAACACTTGTCAGAGTCTGAATTTAATTTCTTAAAAAACCCTTCCATGTGCCCAGCTCAGAGCCAGGCACTGGGTGTGAGATGAGCAGGCATGGCCCCTGCCCTCACAGGACACACGGCGTGCTGGGGGGGACAGTCTTCAGAAAACCGCCCAACGTGCCTGCAGTTGACAAACCTCAGCTCCAGTGCCCTGATGGGAAGTGCAGGAGCTGTGGGAAGATAGGAGGGACGTGGTCCCGGCAGGGCTCAGGGAAGGCTTCTAGGAGGAAAGCGTGTCTGAACTGAAGAAAGACGAGCAGGAGTCCTCTGGGGGCTGGGTGTTGAGGTGAGGGGCTCGGTGCCATCCTACCCTCAGATGTCAGACCCGTAACACGTCAGTGTCCCCGTGTTCAGTGGGGGCCGGCAGGGCAGCGGCCGTCCCCCCCCACTGCGGTGTCTCTGGCCCTGCAGGAGCACCCCCCAGCCATGAACCACCTGGACTCCAGCAGCAACCCGTCCTCCACCACGTCCTCCACGCCCTCCTCGCCGGCACCCTTCCCGACATCGTCCAACCCGCCCAGCGCCACCACACCACCCAACCCCTCGCCCAGCCAGCGGGACGGCAGGTTCAGCTTCCCAGGTACCGCGCCTCGGGGCTTTCTCAGATCCTCAGGGACGGAGTCACACCCCAGCACGTCAAACACTGTCACCACTAAGAGCAGGGGGCCAGGCACTGTGCTGAGCCCAAGTACACTGAAGTATTTAAACGTGGTAACAGCTCTGTGGCAGATGGTGCTATTGCACCCATTTGACAGATGGGAACACTGAGGTTCCAAGAAAGGAGGTGGCTCACCCTGCGCTGTATAGCATGTAAGCGGCAAAGCCAGGATCAAAGCAAGTCAGCCTGATGTAGAGCATGGGTTCTTGATGTGATCCCCACGCTGCCCTCCCATGCATGGGGTTGCTTCTCTTGGGTGTTGTTCACTCACTTGGGCTTCCGAACTCCCTGGAAGCATGTCAGGCAGCACAGGGAGCCAGGGCAGACCCAGAAGGGCTGGGAGAGAGAATCCGGGGCTCTGCCACTTACCCAGTCTGTGATCTGGACAAGCTGCCCAAGGGGGAGCGTTCATTCCCTTTTCCATAAAGCAGGAGACCACGTGAAGTTGGAGTTCGGGTTACCCCCACTGTGTGGATGACAACAGGGAGCCCCACAGGGGAGGGTTTGCTGGGGCAGACAGGAGCCAGAGCTGACTTCTAATGCCACCTCCGCCCAGCTGCTGCCTGGGCCTGAAGAGCCAGGAGCCCCCACCTGTCCACGGAGCAGGGCGAGATCCACTCGCCCATTTCAGGGCTGAGCCACAGCCGCGGCCTGCCTGGCAGCTCCTCGCAGTCAGCCTCAGTCCTTGGTGTATTTCAGCTGGCAGCCCGGAGGAAGGAGCAGCCTCTGTGCCCCAGTGTGCCCTGGGCCCAGGCCTCACTGCCAGCTCCGGCTGAGGAGTCCAAGTCCGGCTCACCTGCCGCAGGGCCCTAGGGCTCCAGGCCTAGGAGGACAGGCACAGCTCTGGCTTGGCTGTGACCACATGCAGCCGGCAGAGGCCTGGCAGCCTCTCTGGGCCCATCTCCCCTGAGTTCCAGGGACTTTTTGGAGGTGGTGAGAGATTGTTTTTGTAGGAATCTTTTTTCTCCTTTGTCTGCCTTTTGCCTTAATGCACACATGGCTGAGTATCTCCTGCATCACCCAAGCACACCCACCCACGATGACCCATTTGATTAACTGCTTCTCCCATTATGCTCTGTCATTATGCTCTGAAACTGGGCCTTTTGCTAAACCTCCTAGTTCGGATTTTTACCAAAGAAGGGCCTGTTTGAAAAACAATAGCCATAGAAAAAGTTTGTTTTGGAATGTCAGCCAGAGCCTCTCAGCTTCCCTTAATGGCACCAAGCTGGGCCATCACTGTCCCCTGCACAGGGCACTCCCTCTCTCCAGGATGTATTATCTCTTTGGTCAGAGCAGCACCAGGGGCTGGGCTGGCCCAGCAGTTAACCCAGGGATGGAACAACTCCTACCATCCACCCACCTGTACTGTGCAGGAGCATTTCAGCTTATCTTTGAGGATAAAAATGGAGAAAGGTTTTTGTACCCCCTTTTTATAATAGGACAATTGGAGGGGGTAGCCAACTTCCCAAGGTCCCAGAGCCCCTTGTAAGTGGTAGAACTGAGGTTAGAAGTGTGCTGTGTCAGAGTCCAGATCCCCAGCATGCCCCGTTCAGTTACTCTTAAGAGAGGGTTTGTTTGTTTTTCATGGTGAGGTCAAGTCACTGAGACGTCAGCACCTCTGGGGGTGACTGTGGAGCTGAGGAGGACCCTGCCTCTACACACAGCACAGTTAAACGTTTCTAGAATCACTGTTTTTCTCCCCATTGTTTTTCGACCTCCTGGGTTCCTGTACATTGCAGAGAGGTGGGCCTGGGAGTTGAACAGAATTGTCCGGGGCTCAGCAGCCAGGTGAACCCCAGTCCTCCAGCGCAATCCCCATTACTCCTGGGGGCTCCTGCCAGCACCCATTTACTCCTGGCTCTTTTTCTCCTTCCTGCATGCATTGCTGTGTCCTGGCCAAGCCCACCTGGGGCAGGCTGCACCCCCACACCCAGTAACCAGCCCCTCTCTCCAGAGCCCTTGCCTGTGCGCCTGCCTCCCCTGCTTCATTTGCGGTTCTGTGTGTGTGACTCACCTCCTCTTCTGTTTAAAGCTGCCTGCTTCATTCATCATAGACAGCAGTTTATCTTTCCAGGTGAGTCCTTTGCATGATTCCACTAACTGTCCTTTGCCATGACCCACCCTGCACAGCCCACTGGGCACCTGTCCCTGGGCACCTCAGAGGTGCTCTAGGCTCATGCCCACCTACTTAGAGAGCCAACTGTTTGTGGAGGCTGGGTAAGAGGGCAGGGAAAGTAGCCTTGAGGAGGGCCCTTCACAGGGGAAGTGCCTTGGCTAGCTTGGCATCCATCCTGTCTAGCCTCTTGCACAGAGATTGCAGGCAACTTGTCCAGGGTCACACAGCCAGGAGGTGGCAGAAACCCAGTTCGCAGAGCAGGAGGAGACACTTTGCTGTTGCCTTACAAGCGTCTGTCACAGTACCTTCCCCTGCATCATGACAAGGAAGCTGCTAATGTATCTTACAGAAGGGGACACCAGTTTGGGAAGGTCTGCAGGCTCCACTTTACTCAGTGGGCTTCACCTTCCCGAGCCTTACTGCGCAGTGCCATCTGCTGGCAACGGTTGGAAGTGCATCTTCATTTTTGAAAGGGTAAAGGAAATCTTTTAGTCTGGTAAGACAATTCCATTGATTCTCTTTCACAAAAGTTGTTTTGCACACCCACTGTGTGCCAGCCTTTGAATTTATCCATATTCCTGCTCCTGTGGAGTTTATATATTTAGTCCTTATTTCCCTAGCTGAAGGTGACAAGCATTAGTATAATTTCTCTTTAACTTTAATTCTTAATTTAGCCATATGCAGGTTCCACGTATTGTAGGCAGAGTGTAACTAATTGGTTTTGTCCTTGCTTAAACAGATGTGTCTTGAAGTCGTGGTGTTTTGGTTAGCCCGTGCTTTTCTATTCCCTATTATGTGAGTGACTTGGAGTATTTGTTAAGTTCACCCAAGACCATCCATATGGCATTGCCCAGGCGTGTGCAGGCTGGCAGGGGCCTGGGACTTGCCCTGAAGAGCTGCCGCTGGATTCACACCCATTTTGTTTCAGTTCCCCTCCAAGAGCCTCCCCGGGTTACTAGCTCTTGGACACTATATAGGAGAGTACACAGAAGCATTGGGGAAGCATAGTTCTTCTTTCAGAAAGATCTGTCTTGCTCTAAAGATATGTTGGGAGGGGAGGAGGGCTGGATTTTGGATCAGAATGAAAGATACACTCTTAATGTTGAAGGAAAAGTCTGAGGCTTCAGAGACACTTGCCCTTCCACTTGGGGTATTTCTCTGCAGCCCACATGCCTGCCCCCAACTGTATGCATGCTCATCTTTTGTGGAAACCACAGCGTTGGATGGGTAGAAACGTCAGGCCTCCCTGCCCCTGGTGGTGTGTGGGCACGATGTGGTGGTGTCAGGGGGAGGCCTTCGCAGAGGCTTCCAGGGCCCAGGACCCCCTGGAAATTATGCGCAGGATGTCGGGTGCCTAAGAAGACCCACAGCTCTATCAGATTCTCCAACCCTGAGGTCCCAGAGCTGATGAGAACCTCGGATTCAGATGACCTGTAGGGGGCAGCCGGGGAGAAAGCCCTACCTGGGAGATGAGGGAGATTTGCTGGCCAAGTGGGGAGGCTTTTTGTCTTAGAAGGCAGGGAGAGGCTGCTGACAGCCCGATCCACTGCCACCTCTAGTCTCTCTC
This sequence comes from Manis pentadactyla, assembly GCF_030020395.1. Lineage (NCBI taxonomy): Eukaryota > Metazoa > Chordata > Mammalia > Pholidota > Manidae > Manis > Manis pentadactyla. The sequence continues at coordinate 147,275,476 of NC_080022.1, forward strand.
CTTTTGCTGAAAAAAGAGGATGGGGTAAAGGGGCCCACCCAGCCCTGGGGCTGCCAGCCTCCTTAGAGGGACCAGAGAGAACAGGAGGAGCCAGGCATTGAAGTAGCCATGGAAGGTTTCGCCTGTAAAATGTTGGTTCCACACTGGGCTGACCATTGTCTGGTGTTCCCCGGACATGGAACTTTTACTGCTAAAATGAGGAAAGCCGCAGACTTAAGGACCAGCTGCCCAGTCTTGGGGCCCCCTGAGGTGTGGGCTGTGCATCTCTGCCTCTCACTTGAGAGATGCTTCACCAGTGACCCAAGTCTTGAACTGAGGGGTGGGACCTCTGACTCCAACCAGAAATTCCCAGCAGCCATGCCAGGCACCAAGTGCCACTAACCAGGCACCTTGGGGCCTGCCTTCACCTCCTGCTGGCCTGAGAGAGGGAGTAGCAGTACTTTGAAGGGTTATTTCTGCCTCTGAGCAGAGGGTCTGGCCCACATGTCCAGGAAATAATACCCAGTTTGCTTTACCACATGCTTCTGGGGGCAGTTGGGCCACAGGGGAATGGTGTTAACTGAGGTGTCCTCATGTAGTTGGAGTCTCTCCCTGGGACAGAGCCATGTGGCAAAGCCAAGGGCCATAGGGGCCGCGTCCGGGTTCCCTTTCAGGAGTAGAAGTGGCCTGGAGAGTGTGCGTGCAGCCCTCAAGGCAAGGACCCTTCCCTGCGTGTTTCCCTGCTGGGTTTACAAGGTGGCACCCTGTGCGGGGAGTGGGAAGAGGGTCTCATGCTGTGTGTTTGCTTTTTGTTTCCTCCAGACATTTCAGCATTTCCACAGGCAGCCCCACACCCTGATGCAGCGGATGGTACCCGGTAGGCATCCTGTGCTGTGCCCCCCTTCCCTGGGGACTCATTACAGCTGGGCCCACATCCCTGACTCCCTCCCTTCCCCACCTGTAAGTCTCTGATGTCCCACTCGAGACATTGTCATGAACCTGGGACAGCCAGGTGGGACATTCCTCAGGCTAGTTGACCCTCTGGAGCAGTGAAGTCAGCCAGAAGGGTCTTATTTGCCTCCTCTCAGTGCATTCAACATTGGGTGGGGTTGTATGTGAACCTGGAGCTGTCCCATGACCCAGGAGGGGCAGGCAAAGGGCACTCAGAGGAAACTGCTAGAAATAGTTCCTGTGTTGGGAGCCCCCTCTCTATGTCAGGCCATGCTGAGCACTGGACTCACACTCCCTCAGGAAGTAGTATCAAAGCCATTCTCAACATGCAGATGAGAAAGCCGTCTCAGAGAAGTTAAGAAATGTCAAAGTCACCTAGCTAGGAAATGACAGAGTCAGTTCACAAGTAGATTTTCAGGCGCTATGCGTGTGCTCGGCACCTATGGGTGTCAGCTTTGAAAGGTCTTTGGTAGTTACTGCTCACCCCTCACCCCCGCCCCACCCTCAAATTAGTCTGGAGAAGGCCAAGGCCAGAGAACAGAAGACTTTGTTCTCAGCCTTCTGACTGTTTACACAGCACCCAGGCTGCCTTTCCCCTGCCAAGCAGGTCAGAGTAAGGATCCAGGCCTGGTGGCCCTTACTCAGACCTCTCCCAGGGAGTTCCCTGCCCAGCTAAGAGGAGCGGCCCACCCTCAGGGTCTCCTTCACAAACCCTGTTTTACTCTTAGGCTCAACGACCAGCCAAAAGCAGACATGTCGGAGGATCATGGAGCAGAGGTAAGTAGGGGTGGTGTGCTCCACAGATAAAGCCTGCACTCTCCTCTCTCTGCCCATCTCAGCATGTGGGAATGTGTGGGCACCTGTGTGGCCAGGGCCTCTCAGGTGCCTTCTGCAGCAGGCATGGGCAGATGTGTGTGGGCAAGTAAGAACAATATGCAATACAACGAAGCCGCATTCCTTTTGCTTTTCTGTTCTGTTCTGAGCAAAAGCAGGTTCTTAATTCTCAGAGGCCTGGACCCCAGTCTGGGAGGTGCTAGTTGAGTCAGTCTGCATTGAGGGTGAGGCATCTGTATGTTACCAAAGCTCCCCTGGTGATTCTGATTGTAACAGGGCCACGAACCACTGTCTTGACCCTTGAACCAAAGTGTCAACTGAGCCTGGCTCCCTGCGGTACAGTGTGGTTCAGAGGATGTTAGCAGACTGGTTTAATCCTCTCCAGAGTAAGGTCAGAAACTGTGTTACATAAAAGAATACCCAGAAAGGATGAATGCAGTTAAATTCTTCTATGCAACACTCTTCTCCAGCCAATGAATGACACTCACGGGTAGACCTCAGAGCGCCAAGGGAAGGTCAAACGCCATATTTTGCAGATGAGAACATTGAGGGCCTGCGTTGCTAATGACCTGCTCACTGTCCGCAGCAAGCCAGCACAGAGCTCGGTGGAACCCGGTCTTCTGACCCTTTTCTCCTGCCTTTCCTGGCCTGGGCTCTCGGAAAGGGAAGCTGGCTGAGCCCAAATCCGCTGCCCTTCTCCATTCCTGCCTCCTCTCCCTCCAGGCCGAGGAGCCCGAGGCCAATAAGTCGGAGGCAGAAGACGACGAAGATGAGGTGGACGACTTGCCGAGCCCCCGCCGGCCGTGGAGGGGCCCCATCTCTCGCAAGGCCAGCCAGACCAGCGTGTACCTGCAGGAGTGGGACATCCCCTTTGAGCAGGTGGAACTGGGCGAGCCCATTGGGCAGGGCCGCTGGGGCCGGGTGCACCGTGGCCGCTGGCACGGCGAGGTGGCCATCCGCCTGCTGGAGATGGACGGCCACAACCAGGACCACCTGAAGCTGTTTAAGAAAGAAGTGATGAACTACCGGCAGACGCGGCATGAGAATGTGGTGCTCTTCATGGGGGCCTGCATGAACCCCCCCCACCTGGCCATCATCACCAGGTAATCCAGCCCCCAGGCTTCTCAGGGGCCCTGTTGTTGGGGCCACTCCCTGGAGGGCATGGACGTTTCAATGTGGGGGGCACAAAGAAGAAAAACAAAAGTGGGATATCGTTTCCCCATTGTATATAACCCCTTGGGCCTTAAAAAAAAAAAACAAATAAAATAATACCTAAGGATAGAAAAAATTCAAATGTTTCAGAAAGGTACAAAATGAAAACCTGTCACCTCCCACCCCAATTGGGTGCTTCTCCCTGAAAGTGGATACTGGAAACAGTTCCTTATCATGCCTTCCATTAAAATAAAGGCATTTATATATACCCATATTTTTAGAACTGTTTATTTCTTTGTAAAAATACACAGCAAAGATCTTACTGGCTTGCACTTTGCCATCTTCACTTGAGTGCAGGTCTGAGGTCCATGCTATTCTTTTGAACACCTGCACAGAATTCCTGCCAGTGGATGTGCTGGCATTCGTTTAACAACAGCTCTAGGGTGGTGGGGAGGGAAGGCTTCCTTTGTGGCATCTGTCAATTCCTGTGGTGTAAATACTCCCACCACAGCTTGATTTCAAGTGACCCATATGATGTCACTGCAAGTAGAGTGGAATTAGGGAGCGGGTCACATAACTGGGCTCTGGGTTGTCTCTCTCAGGCCAAGCATTGGCCATCCCCTAATTTTTTAACCAGTCCTCTTTTGCTGGACACTGTCAAGTATGTGTGCTGGGCGTATGTAATGTTTCCACATACACCATCCATTTCCACTCCAGAAAGGGTTCACCACTGTCCCCTCCCAACATCAGTGTATGAGCGCCCCCCGCTCCAGCCCAGCAGCAGGGGCTGTGAAACTGAAACACCTTTGGCCCTGGCATTAAAAAATTGTTGCATATTTACTTCTAAAATCAGGGAAAGCAATATGAGGTTAGTGAAGAGATTTTGTAGTGAATGTGAAGTCTCAAGAAGAAACTAAAAGTCAAAAAAAGAAACTAAGTCACTTTAATCTCAACAGCCAAGAGAACCCTCATTAATATTCTGTTGACATTCGCCATGCTTGTACCCTGTGCTTTGGAACAGCTTTCTCCTCACACTATATTTCCTAAGTAAAAATTAATTTCCATTTCTCTTGTTTATCAGAGACATAACCACCCACCAGAACTCTTGAGCAGTGTTGAGATCACAGGTCACAAAATTACAGCCCAAGGCATGACAGCATGATGCTCACAGAGCCTTGCTGCGGCTGCACCAGCTCAGTAGCCCCCAGGATCCCAGACCCCATCACTGTCCACCTTCTGTCTGTCGTCCACTCAGTTGCATGAGAGATGGGAGACTGCTTCAAGGGAATACATATAATAAAATAGGGAAGCATTCTTTCACAAAAAATTCAACATTCTAGATATGCTGAGGGGCCTGGAACACAGATAAGGAACCATCAGCTGATATTCCAGACCCCTCGCCCTATTCTCAAAATCTTATCTCCTTGGAGATGGTTTATAAACACCAGCCCCTTCCTCGGATGGTTTCAGTCAGCTGCTCCCAGGAGCCAGGGAATGAGCCACACATTCACTCTGGGTCCTTCCTCACCCTGGGGTTTAGGAGTCAGTGCAGGTGGAGACCCCTAACCAGGTCCCTTACCCAGTAATCACTCTGATGCCCCTGGCAGCCACCCCCACCTCTCCCCCTCCTCCTGCAGTCTTTCTTTGTGATAAAATCTCTGTGATCAGAAAACAATACAAACACTCATGAGACTCACTGTGGGGAGCCCCAGAACCCTGTTGCTCTGTTACAGCCCAAAAAGTCCAGATTCTTCCCTGCGTTTGTGTGGACATGTTCCTGCCTTAAACACCTTGAGCCTGGGCTGCTGTGGATCCCCAGAAGCCTTAGTAAACTGAGTTTCTGTTCTAGGGTGGGCAGGCCCTCGCCTCAGGAAATGAGGTGCCCTTGTGTGTGGTTTTGTCCCAGAAGGAATGGGCATCAGGCTTGGTTAAGAACGAGGATTCTGGTGCCCATGGTCCAGGGATGGAGAGAGTCATCCAGAGGCTGGGGGGTACGGCTCTCCCCATGGCTCCTCTGAGGCTCCCCAAGAGCTGGGGTCAGCTGCACTGACCCCAGACCTCTGCCTGACCCCCCAACTCTTGACAGCTTCTGCAAGGGGCGGACATTGCATTCGTTTGTGAGGGACCCCAAGACATCCCTGGACATCAACAAGACCAGGCAGATCGCTCAGGAGATCATCAAGGTAAAGAGGCAGCCAGCTGGTTCCGGAGCTCCTGGCCGTCCCCCTGGTGCCCCTGCCTGTGTCAGCGTGCTGTGGCTACTTTGTCTCTCCCTTTAGCTGGGGTACCTCAAGGGTGGAAGCCCGCCTCCTTCCCTCTGTCCGTGTCTCATCCACTTCAAGCTGAAGGAGCTGGACACTCCATCATTGATGGATTTGAATTGGTCAGGGAGGAACACAGCAGGCTTTAGAGACAGTCTGTGTGAATCCTGGTCACACCAGATGTGTGACTTTGGGCAGGTCTTTTAGCCTCTCTGAGCCTCAGCTTCCTCCCCTGTGAAATGGGGGTACCAGCATAACTTCCCTCATTGGAGCGGTGCAAGGGTAAGTGGGATAATCCAGAGAAAGCATGGGGTACAGAGCCTGGCACTTGGAGAGGGGTTCCTACTCCAGGGGGCATGAAGGCACCTGTACCTTCTACCTTAAAGTGGCCAAGTGAAGGTTTCATGAGAACAGGGCCCCAGCCTCACCTCAGGCAGCCTTTTCTCTTTCATCTTTTTTAAAGTGATTAAATACAAATGAAAGAAAAGCTTATTTGTTCATTAATTTAGCAACAAATTGGCCCAGATGAAAAAGGGAATTCTGTCGGGTAGGGCTTCCTCTTTTCTTGTTTCTGTTGAAAGGCTTTCTCCTCACAGCTGCAGGCTGCAGCCAAGTTTATGCCCCTTTCCTGTCTTTCTTTCCTTCCTCTTCTCCTGCCTTCTTTCCCTTTTTTTCCTTCTTTTCTTCCTTCCATCCATTTTCCATGTGTGTCTCCAGAAAGGAAAAAGATAAAAATCACAGTGGATTTTATGAACAAACCCAGATTTCCACATGACATTTCCATGTGGCTAGACTAATGAATTAAACTTTTGAGGCCCCAAAACCAAAATACCACATGTTTGCCTTCATTTGCGGTCGGTCTCATTTTAGAGAAGTTGGGGGCAGGGGCAGAATGTCACATCCACTTGGTGCTGTCCCCAAACTGGCTTGGCCCTGTGCTCCCCTGTGTCCCCCGCTCTGCCCTCCTTTCCCAGACTTCCTTCTTTCCTTATTGCGAGAACACTGGGAACTCTGCATCTGGCTGCTCACTGGCTAAGTTAGGATGAATGAGCCATCTGGAAGATTCCAGGCAGAAGAGAAAAGTTACTGAGTGGTCTTGGAGCTGCAGAGCCAAGAGCTGCCTCTCTGATGGCTCATTTGGTTTTCTTTATGCTGAAAAACTGTCCCCTTTCCCCTTCCGCTGGGAACTTCTAAGCCACTTCCTTTTGCACTCATCTCTGATGTTTTGAGGCTCAAAATATAGTAACAGGGCCTGACTTTGGTTAGAGGGTTTGCAATTTGGGGGTCAGTCTGAAAACACTGAAATTATGGTAAGGCAGGGGAGTCTGTGCTCCAGACCCAGGCACTTTATATCTTGTCTCTTCAAGCTGGCTTCTTAAAGCTGTGACATCTCTTTTATCAACAAGGCTCAGAGAGGTACAGTTACTTATCCTCAGTCACACAGCTGGTCCCCATCCAACCTAAGGTGGGGTCTTCGGCTCTCTTTTGCCACTGAGGAAGGCTTGTGCCTTAGTTTGGTTTGGGAAATGGACAGACATTTTAAGAAGGATGGTCTTACATTCAGAACAGAGTTTTAGGAAGGAACAAGTCACCCTTTCTGGGAACTCCCTGCTTCCATGGCAGGATTTCTGCAAGAGACAGAGCCCATGCCCTCCTGTCTCTTGCAGAAAAGTACCTGCTTTGTGCACCTTCTTTTCTGACACTCTCTGGACCCACTTGGACTAAGCTGAACTGTGTCTGATTCTGCCTTACGTTCAATTCTTTCTATTTCCTAAACATGGCTTGTCATTTCCCTTTCTACCCCTCACCCCAAGATGCCTTTAAAGCCAGGGAGATGTCTCATAATGTGGGGAGCACCCTCCATGTGGGAGACTGAGTGATGGGCTTACACATGCCTCCTGAGCCAGCAGGGGTGGCCATTCACAGCCCTGGCATCTTGCCCCCAGTCCCAAGGGGAGTCCCACACCATACACATATGAGCCAAGTATAAGGTGGGTGCCGACAGGACGGTGACATGCAAAGAGCACAGACTGACCTGAAACCAGATCTTAACTGCTTAACTGCTCTGTGGCCCAGGGCAAGCGACCCCCCTGTCTGAGCCTTGGTTTGCTCACCTGCAAAATGGAGACAGCTGTACTGCACTGGATGGTGACAATTAAATGAGGGGACTTGGGAAAGACATCCAGCTCGTGCCTGGCCCAGAGAGGAGCTTAGTGACTGGCTCATCTTCCTCCTCCTGATGTGAGGCTCCCTGTCTTCCAGGGCATGGGATATCTACATGCCAAGGGCATCGTGCACAAGGATCTCAAATCCAAGAACGTCTTCTACGATAATGGCAAAGTAGTCATCACAGACTTTGGGCTGTTCGGGATCTCTGGTGTGGTCCGAGAGGGACGGTGAGTTGGCCTTGGGTGTCTGGGCCAAACAGGGAGAAACTGGGCAGTGCTGTGTGGGCCTTAGGGTCTGGGAGGGCCTTAGGGCCTGGGTGGGCCTTAGGGCCTGGGAGGGCCTTCGGGTCTGGGTGGACCTTAGGGCCTGGGAGGCCCTTAGGGTCTGGACATGCTTGAGATATGTTGCTGATGAGCAGTGCTCCCCACAGGAAAGGCCAGGTCTTGCCCTTGTGGTTCTGATCCAGGATCATGTTTGGGTGACATTTGGGTCCCTCACAGCACTTGATTCTTAGGCTGACCCTACGGAAGCTGACTTCCTTCACTCACATTTGCCTTCTCTGCTTCCCAACTTGGGCTGGAGACCAGAGTTCACACCCCCAAAATGAGGAAGTGTCAGGTTTTATTTCCCTATCTTGAAGTGGTAGGGCTGGGGAGAGGGGCTCCTCCCCAAGCATCTGGGAGACCCCCAGCGGGGGAGAGTGGCAGCTAGGCTGGAGGGCCAGCCCCAGGCCAGCCTAGAAGATGCACAAGCAGATCTGATTTCCTGCACAGAGAGTACCCCACTCTCCAGGGTCAAGAATCAGCTTCCTTCAAGTGCAGCTCCCTGCCAATACTCATTTGTGGCCTGCTTTCCTGGAAGAACCTGGTTACCACCCTGCTCTAACATTCCGTCCATGCCTTTGCAAGAGCAGGTCCGGGCTCTGCTTTCCTGGGCTGAGCGTGGGTGGCCTGCCCATCGTGGGACGGCTGTGTGCCCAGTGGGCCTCTTTGCTGTCAGCTGAAAGGCCTCATGTCCTTGGCCTGGTTTCTTGGCCTCCAGGCGTGAGAACCAGCTGAAGCTGTCACACGACTGGCTGTGCTACCTGGCCCCTGAGATCGTGCGTGAGATGACCCCTGGGAAGGACGAGGACCAGCTGCCATTCTCCAGAGCTGCTGATGTCTATGCTTTTGGGTGAGGAGGCCCCTAGTACTCCTCCTCCTGGGGCTCCTAGTCCAAATGTAGCCAAAAGAGAGGGCCCTGCTTGGGGGCGGGGGCAGGGTGTGCTTTAAGTCCTGGCTCTGCCACTTGTTGGATGAGCAACCACATTCTCGACTTCTTCTTTCCCCACCTGTAAAATGGTGCCTCCCGGTTGGGTTATTTCATGAGGGCTAAGTGAGGTCATTTCAGGGCATCAGCCTCTCCCATTGTTCTGTGAGGACCCTCGCCAGAGCTAAGAACTGGCCTTCTGGGAGAATGGGGGAGCCCTGCCATGCAGCCTCTACTACCCCACAAAGTTCATCAGAAGAAAAAGAAATATAGAAATATAATGTGAACCAGATATATGGCTTGATATTTTCTCTTAGCCATATTAACAGAAAGAAAAACAGGTAAAATCAGTTTTAATACTGTATTTTAGTCAACTCAGTAGATCTGAACTATCATTTCAACATGTAATCAAGGAAAAAGTCAGCAGATATTTTATCTTACAAAGTGTTCAAAGTCTGGCTTGTAGTTTACACTACCCCACACCTCTCAGTTCCACTCCCCACGTTTGAGTGGCTCACCAGCCCACGCTGGACAATGAGGGTCTAACAGAGAAGCTCCCCGTCCGGATCAGCTGGGAAAGGCGAAGGGCTTGGAGAGGCTGAGGGCCTCTCCCTGGAGCCTCTCCAGGCGTCCTCCCCTCAGGGGTGGTCTCCTCCTCCCTTGGCCTTCACCCATCATTTCCTGAGCACCTGTGTGTGCTGCCACCAGGCCTGGCATTTTTGTTACTCCACAAACAACCTTGGATGTAGGCATCAGCCCCACTGAGGTTAAACAGCTGTACCAGGGTCGTTGTTCAGAGCCTGGGCTGCCTCAGACCTTCCACCACAGCGGAAGCACAGGGCTGTGGATCTCTTAGCACCCCAGAGGAGCTACCAGAGCACCATCCTGGCATTCCCTGAAGCCTGGCGTGTGGCAGAGGCTGGAGTAGGGCCCTGGATGCTCTGACTGGGCTCCTGGCACTGTGGCCGCAGGAGCCCCTGAGCATGAGCTGGCCCAGTGGCCCAGGAGCTCAGGCTCCATGGATGGTCTCCACAGGACAGTTTGGTATGAGCTGCAAGCAAGAGACTGGCCCTTTAAGAACCAAGCTGCAGAGGCCTTGATCTGGCAGATTGGAAGTGGAGAGGGAATGAAGCGTGTCCTGGCCTCCATCAGCCTGGGGAAGGAAGTTACCGTGAGTAGCCACCTGTTCTCAGAGAGGGAAGTAGGGCTAGAGGGTGGGGCTTGGGCACCTGACCTGGCTGCACTTGAAAAGCGCCACATGGACTCAGAGCTGGACCAGGCAGGCCTCTCTGCTGCTACCTAAAAGGTCTGTGTCCTTTATTACCTTGCTGGTAACCCTTTTCTTAAAAAAAAAAAACTTCCAAAATTAAAAAGACTGGAAAGAAATAAAAATAATGGTTTTAGTTGAATAATGATTTGGAAAGATATGAAGCCCTGAAAGATGGTAATAGGATGAAAGAAGATAATAAAAAATTAATTACTGCACAAATACAAATGGCAGGGTTATGTTATGATATCAAATCATTCTCCATGTTTTTTCTTAACTGTTCAAGAACAAGTTGAAGTTTCCACAGCAAGTTTGTTTTCAACATGCCAAATTATAATGCACTTCCTGACCTCACGTTTCTGAATACCTTTAATGGTTTCTCTGCATTGCAGTTTGCAAGTTTCCTTGCCCTGGCACAATGACATATAAGGGAACCTGGGGGTCACTGTTTTCAATGTGGTCAATGATAACCATGTGCTCATGAATGAGGTAGAAGTGGAACAAATAGGTACCAGGCTGGATGTTACTAAGTAGCTCCCACAGGTATTTGTAAAGCATAACCGTAGAAGCATCTGGAGGGATCACCTACTACTTGTCTAGGTTAAAATCTAACTGGGCTGTAAGTTTCTTGAAGCCATGAACAATGTCGGCAGGGTCACCCTCTGCAGACTCTGGGCTAGGCTCAACCTCGTCTTCCCTCAAGATCTTAAGAGATCTTAATATTTTCCTCCTTTGACCGGTAGCAAGCAGCTAGGGTATCTGTGGAAGGCTCGCTTGTGATGTTGTATTTGGTGTACGTTACTCCTCAGTAATACATGTCATGCGGTGGAAGTGCATGATATTTGCGCAGGTGTGCTCCTCTGAGAATGACACCAAACTGCTGGTCCCCAGCAGCACCAGGCTTTCCTTTGGCCAACTGATGCCACTTCGCTGGGTGATGGTGTGCCTCCCCCCACCCGTGCTCCTGGGCACGCCCTTCCTGGCCTCTCTCTAGAGCGGGGCCACCTTCATTGTGGCTCAGCCTTAGGTGCCTTAGGGGAGTGGTAGGAGGGGTTTGGGTTCCTGGCTTTTGGCAGCTCAGATAGCAGCTAAACTGGCTACTGCCTTCCCATCTTTTTATTTTTTAAAAACATGTATCTTAAAGTCAAGATCATAACAAGTAGCTGATTTTTTTTAACTGTGACTTTTTCTCTTACATGGCACCTGGCTCGTTATCTCGTGTGTGGCCCCTTTTCTCACAGCTCTCCTGCATGCAAAGGCTGGAGGGCTGTGGTGCGTGCACGTGTGGCTCCTGAGAGGAGGCACAAACTGCCAGAGGGAAAAGGGCTTCACTCTGGGGGCAGCTGGGGCAGCTCTTCTGACTCTCCACGCTGCCCTGTGTATAGTCCTTGTCACTCCAGCCTCCATTCTGACAAAGCTCAGGCTCCCACCTTCCTTGCAACCCACTCCACCTATTCTGGGCATCTTGCACTTCACCTCTCAGCACACTGCCTTCTGCTTTCCATTCTAAAAACCAACGACCCCATTTCTCATCTCTTCCCTGTTACTCATTTGTTCAGCCCTGTCACTGTGGTTCTATGGGGGTCTAAGAAGGAAGGAGCGGACAGAAGCTCATGTACTTTGTTTGAACTGGAAGTTGAGAGCTCTTCTGGAATTCAGTTATTTCTCATCCTACTCCAGAATGGCCAGTTTTTTTAATGTCAGCAGGATGATCAGGGGACCACCAGCTGAGGGGTACCTGGGATGATCAAAGGGGCTGCCCCTCTTCCTCCCAGCCAGCTCCCACACCCACTGACATCAGCTCCACCTGCAGGAGATCCTGTCTGCCTGCTGGGCTTTCGACCTGCAAGAGAGGCCCAGCTTCACCCTGCTGATGGGCATGCTGGAGAAGCTGCCCAAGCTGAACCGGCGGCTCTCCCACCCTGGACACTTCTGGAAGTCTGCTGAGTAAGTACCATCTGGAGGAGCCAGAACTGCCAGCCAGGCCTTCGTGACCTCCCCTGGCCTTTTAGAGGCACCAATTGCTCTGTCTGCCCTAGACTTGGATCTGAGGGATACGCAAAGCAGACTGGAGAGGTGACTAGTCCCCTCACCCAAGCTTTAAAAAAGAGAGGTAGGGTTGGGCAAGATCAGGGGTGGGCAGACGTTTAAAGGGCCTCATGGGAAATACTTTAGGCTCTGCAGGCCAAGAGATACAGCTCTTATTACCGGGTTCAACGGTGCGCCCAGCAGTAGCGCCAGTGATGGCACCTCCATATGCAGGCTCTGCCACAAGGACTCAGCTCTGCTGTTCAGTGTAGGAGCCTCCACAGTCCAAAACCAGTGGGCTGGCTGAGCTCTAATACAGCTTTATTACAGATGCTGAAACTTGAATTTCATATAGTTTGCACATATCATGAAATAGTCTTTCAATTCTTTTTCCCCAGAACCATTTAGGAAGATAAAAACGATTGTTAGTTTGTGTATTATCCTGAAACTGGTGGTGGGTCAGCTGTTGGTGGCAAGACTCCTGGGTGAGATGAATAGTTATAAACTTTTTTAAGGCAAAAGGTGCTTTCTAAGAGTGAAATCTCACACAGAGCCTCAATATATAGAATATATAAAGTGGTGCTGCTCTTGACAGTTGTGGAGGCAAGAGCCTGTCTGTCCCCCAAGGTAGCCCCTGAGGCAATGCAGTCATCGCACACACCTATGGGGCACCTACAGCCATATCACTGAGCCCCAGAAGCTGCACCCGGATCTCACATCTGCTGCCCAGCAGCATTCCACCTATTCTAGAAAGGGCCAAATGGGAAATTTAGGCTGTGGGTCATACAGTCTCTATTGCATATTTTTTGTTTCACAACCTTTTAAATCGGTCAAAATCGTTTTATGGCCAGCTTTAGCTTACACATAGTTTGCCAGCCTATCTTGAAAGTAAGCCAAACTGAGCTTCACACTGCAGGAAAGGGGAGGCCCAGCATGGGTCACCTGACCAGAGGATGCAAGTGGGAGAATTTGTTGAAGAAAAGTGGTGAATTTTGCTGACTTGAGCCATTTGCAGGGACAGTCTAGAGCATGACAGTTTAAGGACGGGAAGATACTGTAGCTTATAATGCAACATTACTTGCAATATTTTGCTCTTAAGAGCCCAAAATAATAAACAGGGAGTAAGAGAATGTTGCCATTAGAGGCATTACCCCACCATTGCTGAGTACTTGCTACACACCTGACGATACAGAAGGGAAAGGCCGGGCCTCCTGCAGCAAGGAGTTTACAACCTAATTGGTAAATGGATTAGTGACTGAGTGACAAGATGCTGAGTGCTGTAACAGAGCCTCTGTAGGAGCTCAGACAGGGGCCTCTGACTACCCAAGGATGTTGAGGAAGGGTCTCCAGGAGAAGGGTCACCAGAACTGGGTTTTGAGCAGGAGCTGTCCTGGCAAAGTTGGGGAGTCTGGGGTTCTCCTGGCCTTGCAAGAAGTTCAAGGATCTCATTTATCAGACTTTGGGTGACTTATTTAACATCCTGGGCTCTGGACCACCAGAAAAGGCTGTACTAGGTGGGTGTTGGCATTTAGGAGATGACTCCAGATTCTTTAGAGACTGTATAGCTCCACCTTCTCATTTCACAGGTGGGAAACTGAGTCACAGAGAGGGATTATTTTCTGCCCAAAGCGATCAGTTTTAGCCCCTTACAGGAAAGAGTGCCAGCATCTCTGAATGAATTTCTGTCAAAGCTTCCTGTTTATAACTTTTACTCCTACCCATTCAGCTTCTAATTCTCATTTTCTCTTCTTCTCCATCGGTCTTGTTGCTTTTTTATTTTCGGGGGGTGGTGGATGCTCTGTCATTTTTCCCTCTCCCGCCACCTTCCATCTGTCTGCGCTGGGTGCCCGACTCCGTCACCTGCTGGACTGCGCTCTTCCCACACCTGGTGAAATGGCCACGGGGTACTGCCAGTCGCTGGCGGAGCCGCTACTACGGGAAAGGACGTTACGGCCCCCTTGACTTGAAGAACGCCTGCCCGGTTCTGGAGGAGTAGTGTGTCTTCTGTTACGCCCTTGTTCTCTGCCTGTCCGCTCTCGTCCCTTGGCCCACCCTGCTCCCTGTTCTGTCTGCATACAGCTTCCCCCTCTTTGCATTGTACTCCCGTGAACCAGTGTGAGTTGTCGCAGCCGAAATGGCCACCAGCAAGGGCCCAGCAGGCTCGTGCTTCTCTCACTGGGTTGAGAGGAGACCCACAGTGTGCGGCGGGGCCTGTATCCACACAGTATGGCAGATGGTGGCTTGTCCCTGGGTAGGAAAGAACTCCAGTCATTGATGCAAGTCCCCAGGGTACCTTCTGGCCAGCGCTTGAAGAAGGGGTACAGTAAGCAGAAGCAGTGAACTCCAGGAAGTCAGTTTTCATAGTCAAGGGCTGAAGGGCAGTGGGCCCATTGACCAACCTGTCAAAACATTTTGTGACTGCGTCCCTGGGGGAGCTGGGGAGAGGCTCTTTGTGCCAGGCTCCCTTCCAGCTCGCTCCCCTGCCAAGCCTGGAACGGAGCAGGGATGTCCTTGTCTCTGCAGGGGAAGAGGGCCCCCTGCCCTTTGCCCTGGCCAGGCCTCTGCCACTCCCCTTTCCCCTGACCATGGGGCTCAGTTGTGACTCTGCTCTTCCCTGTTTTCTTTCCTCCCTTAGGTTGTAGGTCTGGCTGCCTTGCATGCACCAGGGGCTGCTGCCTCCTAACTGACACCCGGCCCTGCGACTCTACTCAAATGCACACTGAGATGCGGGCACTAACCCCGGGATGCGATCTCTGCTGCACCAATCTCCTTCTCCTGAGACTTCTTTTGCTTTGATCGTTTTTAAAACTGGCCCCCTCCCTGCTCCATGGCCTGCGTGTGCCTGAATAACTGCTCTCCATAAAGGCTCCCTCTCACAGACACCCCCACACACACCAGAATTGCTTTCCTGGGCGTGGCATCCTTCTCTCCAGCTCTTCTGTGGGGTGGGATCTTTATATCTGAATGGTCCTGTCTCCCTACTAACACCTCAGTGAGATGTGCCCCCCACTGAGCACACCGGGCTCCCACTGGCTGTGCCTATGAGCAGGCATTGGTGGGAGTGTTGCTTGGCTGTTAACCCGAGAGGATCTTATCCAGCAAGGAGTGGAATGATCTCAGGGCTGCCCATGGCCAGTCTGCTCTATAGGGCTGGGGGTGGTACAAACCAAGTCCTGTTGCCATAAAAGACACCAGCTTGGAAGGGCTGTGTCAGTGACACCCTAAGGAGAGTCATCCTAAAGCAAAGGAGGGGCTTGTCTCCAAACAATCTGACTAATGAAAGCAAAGATTCTGCCCCAACGCATTGCTCCCTGCCCGTCTGCCCAGCACAGCCCGAAAGCACCAGGCCCGGAGTCCGCATTCGGGAGTGCGGCTGACAGGCCGTGCACAGAGTCCCAGCACTGCTCGCCAAGTGCAGACTCCTGGGGCCCCCAAAAACCAAGTCCCGGCTCTGGTGGCAGGCTCCAAGCTGCATTTCAGCCTGACGCACCCCCACATTTGAGGACCGTTTCTGCAAGAAGCAAGCAAGGCCACCCCCGGTGCTGGGGGCAGGTGTCTCTTCTCTCTCAATTCCATGTGGAGCACGAGGGTCCTGAGCTGCAAATGAGAAAGTAGTTCAAACGAGCCCATGCTGGGTGCTGGGAATCCCAAGACCAACAGGCCACTGTCATCCTGGAGGGGGAGGCGGCCGAGCTTAGCCCCAGGCAGGCCCTGAGGAGCAGGAGCAGCTCTGCCAGGGCTGTCAGCTGAGCAGTCATTCTCACTTCTTGGTGGGGCCTCTGCTGAGCTGCTGGGATTGGCCCGTTCCTTAGCTAACATTACCTAATTCCCAGTCAAATCCAGTGGGGTATAACCCTTGTTTTTATTCCTCTTCGCAGCATTAACAGCAGCAAAGTTGTCCCCCGGTTTGAAAGGTTTGGCTTGGGCGTCCTGGAGGCCAGTAATCCAAAGATGTAGCCGGCTGTGCAGTTTTTTTCTGCCGATTTCTTTCTTAAATGTGTTTCTAAAACGGCCGAACAATCACCACGACAAAAACCCTTCGAAACTTCAGCCACCCTGGGAAGCGCTGCAGAGCAGGAGCCCGAGACCTCGAGTTGGGTTGTTTGTCCATGAAACACTGCGTGTCCCGGAGGTGGAGTCACCCCGGCTACTGCTTAAATGACATCAGCATGCAAACCAGTCCTGACAGATGGCAAATGTTTACATGTCCATTTCTGCAGAGTGAACTCAATTTACAATAGATAATAATAAAAGCAGTCCATGCAGAGGAGCACCGGCCCCTTTGGTCAGGGTTGCAGAAGTGGCCATCTCCTCTGGAGGACCTTGTATGCAGTGAGGAACCCACAGTGGGCTGAAAGGAGGAAAAGCATCGTCGTCGTGGCTGTTCTTGGGGTCCAACAGGAGGATCACAGGCTTGACTGGCCTCTGCCTGGACCCCAAGTGCCATTAGTGGGGGATCTTCTTTATGGAGGGTTCTTCCCTTGTCCTTTCAAAGGGACACCGTCCCTTCCTCCTCTTGCAGAGGAAACCCTGGCTAGAACCCAAGCTGGATTATGAGGGTCTGGAGTTCCCATAGAGCTTGGGTTCCCCTCTGACCCCTGTAATCCAGCCTGTATCTGCTGGAAAAGTAGAGACAGTTAAAATCGAGATAACATCAGGACTGATCAGTGCTTCCTGGCCAGGATTCCTACTGCTTATAGAGATGTTTCTATCAGGAAGGCACCAAGGAAATGGGACTCAGGGCCTCAGCTTTTTAGATACATCCCATCCCTGACTTGCATCTGAGGCCCAACACAATGGCTGCGTGTATCATGAAGGCTTGATGGGAGAGTGCAAGGAAGGTGGTGGGGAGGGAGAGGTGGTAGGCGGCAGGTCCCTGAGCCCATCCTCCCATCCACAGGGTGACCTGGCCCTATAGAAAACCCATCGGCAGTCATGCCAGGGTTCTGGAACTGCCCACCTCTTGCACTCCTCTGGTCCTGCTGAAACCCCTTAGCCCACTCCTGCCGCTCCCACTGTCCATGTTGGAGCTCTTAGATGGGAAGCAGGCACCCCCTCTTCCACTTAGACCCACCCATCAGGGCTTTCCCCAACACTGAGTCAGGACTTCTACTTGCGTACTTTGCACCAGAAGGAGGAGCTGGATTGGGGGAGTCCGTGGTGTGAGCATACTGCCGGTCTTCATTAGAAGCTGTCAACTAGAGACAAACGTCCCAAATGGCAAAAGTCCTTCAGTGGACGTCACGTTGTATTAGGTGCCAAAGCCAGAACTGACCACAGGTGAGGAGAGAGCTGTGCTTGGAGTCAGAACCTGGGTCCCTGCTCTGAGCTGAGAGGGGAGCATGTGGCCCTCCCACCCCCTTTCATTTAGACCCATTTAGCGAAGCTCCCAATCTTTAGACCCATCCCCAGAGTCTGGCCAAAATGTCCTATGAAATGGGCCACTCTCCCTAGAAGCTGTGGGGCTGCCCTCCATGGGGCCAGGCCTCCCTTGGCTGACCCCTTCTGGAGGGCACGGCCGGGCGGGAGGGCCAGGTATGCCAGCTCCGCTGCCCACTGCCCCCCAGCCGGGAGCGCCTTATCCTTTCCCAGAGAGGAGGGAGACAAGAGCTGTAGGCCCACTGGGTGCAACTCCATGTGGGTCTGGTGTCCTCGTGGGCCTCTCACCCCTTCCTCCCTGTGGCTTCCCAGCCAGCTCTCTGCAATCTCCCCCTTCAAAGCCACGCGGTGTGTGCTGAACCTCTGAGCCTCCTCCCCACTCCTCTGCATACTTTCCCAGAGGTCCCACTTTGTGCGCTGGGTCTCCCACCTTTCCCCTCAGGACCCCCAGACATGCCAGGAGGCCTGGGGCTTGGACAGTAGCTAAGCAGGTCAGGCCCCACACCTCCCCAGCCCTGTCCCAGCTACAGGCAATCTGGTTGTGTTTTCTCGTGTTACACTTGCAGGTCAATTCCAGAAGCTTTCACTGAGCACTGCTGGCATCTTGTGCGAGTGCTGGGGGCCCTGCGATGGGAACAGTGGCCGTCCCTGCCCTTAGCAACTAACGTTCAGCAGGAACCCCAGGGGAGGAACCAGGGGACCCCTCTTCCTCTCCCAGGTCCTGGGCAGCCTCCCAGCCTTTGGCCGGAGCCTCTGCGCTGCCTGTCGTTGAAGAGAAACACCAGAGGAAACGCCCCCCATGGTCCCCTCCTTTCCTTAAGTGACTGTGAATTGAAGTTGGGAAGATATGTATCCTTCTCTGTGCTCTCCCTGTCTGTCTGGGAAACACATGAAGGACGGCAGATACTGTGAATTCAGCCCTCACGGCGACTGTGAAGCAGATGGAGAAGCTGGGAGGGCCTCCTTGGCAAGAGCTCCGGGGCTGTGGATGTCCCAAGCCTTGGCCCTCCACGGGCCCCCCAGTTCCCAGCCTCTCCTCCAAACCCTAGGGTCGGAGTGTCTGATGCCTTTGGCCACCGGAGCCACGGTCCCTGGGTTTCCATCCCATGAAGTCTTGAGTCCTAGCCAGTTCCCATTAGTCGTGAGCAGCATGTAGCAAAATTGACCTCTTCATGTCACCAAATCAACAATGTGTGCAGGGCCCAGGGATCCCTCTGTTCTCTCATGCCATTTCTTCTTGTGATCACAGAGGGGAGCAGCCCGCCCTGTAAGCTGTGTTGTCATTGTTCAGTATTGATTTGGGGGCCGAGGGGAGACATAAATGTGAAGCTGATTAGGGAGCTTGCACGGTGCCGCAGCATCGTTAGCCGGGGCTTCATCAGTGTGTGCAAACCACGCGTCTTCTGTGGCCGCCAGCACACACTTGCTTTTTGAATGTGATGTAAAATTTGTACAGTTAAAGTTTTTATATTTTCTATCAACTGCATTTGTCTTCCAGAAATACTATTAATTTAAATTAAAATGGTTGGTATTAATGAAGTGCTGTATCAGTTTTTTGCCACTGGCAAGAATACACCCTCTGTGCCAGGCCTGGCCTGGGTGTTGGCATTTGTGAATAAAAGTGTACCAAGGTGTCCCGGGCTTGTGTCTGCTTGGGTCAGTTCCAGAGGGGGAGGGGGGGCACTCGAATGGATGGCATGGAAGAATGGGGATGGAGGGGGTCAGGGTGCACCTTCCTAAGAAATAGAGGGGGTCAGGAGCCGCTTCCTAAAAAAGAAGTCATGCATGGACCTCGAAGGCATGTATGTCTGAACAGAGGGAGGACTGGAGACAGAACGGACAGAGGCCCAGGATGTACAGAGGAAGCTCGTCCAGCCCCCGAATAAAGCCTGTGAGCAGATCCGTTCAATATCTCAGCTGGAAATGCCTCTGCCTTATGAAAGCCTTGGGAGAAAGGGGCTGGAGTGGTCATTTATCGAAATCATATTTCTAGGAGCCTCTCCCTGCATGTTAGAAGTTTTGGAGGCTGGAGTAAGCAGAACCTATGGAGAAGGGGAACCAACATTTGTGAAGCCCCTACCCTGAACCAGGGAGGTGATTTCTTGTACATCTTGTATATTCCTTAATCTAATCCTTACAACACCATGAGGTAGGAGCCGTGATATTTCATCTGTGGAAACAGGCACAGAGAGCTTAAGGCATTTGTCCAAGAGGACACAGCTTGTGGGTGGCGTAGGGGCTGAGGGCAGGCCTCCTTAAAATGTGCCACTCTGACATGCAGATTATGTCTAGCTGAAAATAGTCAAGGTCTAAAAGAATATTTTGACTTTCACCATCCAGCTGCATTAAAAGAATTTAGATAGAGGCATTGCTCCAGGAAGGGAGCTATCATAGATAACCAGATACATAGTACCATAGATAACTATATTAGAATATGAACTAGGGGTGGTAAACAGGAAGAAATTTAGCAAAGTCTGTTTCTTAGAATTTCTCTTTATGTCCCATTATTTCTGTATGGTCCAGCAGATTTTTGTTTACCAAGCATTTACTCTTTCATATTCCTGTGAAATGCCTGCCTTTTGAAATTCCAGACCCCTACCCCCTCTCCTTAGTTCAGGATGGCATATATATACCTCACTGTCCCTGACTGTTTGGAGTCTCATGTCTATGGATTCCCATCAGGTAAGTGAACTTTGTTTTTTTCCTCCTGTTAGTCTGTCTCATGTCAATTGGATCCTTAAACCAGCTAGAAGAACCTTGAAGGGTAGAAGAAAAGTCTTTGTGGGTAAAATTGCAGTATTTCCTGAATCTCTGCCCAGGCCTTAGTGCATCTCCATGTCAATAGGTGTTTGCAAGGGGTGGAGAGGAGTCCATCTCCGTATCAATGTGTAACTACCTGGGCAGAGGGTATATCTGGACCTGAGAGGTTGGGTGAGGTCCCTTTTTCGTGCAGCCGGGTCACGCTATACACAGGAGAGCAGAAATGGACAACTGCTTGTAAGCAATAAACCGGTTTCTCCCACTTTATTTCTCTCTGGCTGATTTCTGTTTCAGAGGTATTTTGCCCCAGGATTGCTCCCCGGAGTTACAGTCTTCCTCCCCAACATTAGCTAGTCCAGGACTTGGGCTATGGCTTTGACTCCAGGACCTCCCTCTCATCTGAAGGTGGGGGACTTATTAGTCAGACATTTATTTGAGTACCTGTGATCAAAAGGTATTAAGCGCTGGAACACAGATTAAAAAAGGTAGAAGCTCCTTGCTTTCCACAGTAAGCCAGTGAGTGGTCCAAGGAGCAGGTCCCTCAGGCTGCCTGGTGTGCTTCATGGAGGAGGTGGCATTGGAGCTGACTTGAAAGGTGAGTAATGTACCTGGTGCATATAAGCAAGAGGAAGGCATTCTACCCTGCAGGAATAGCATATGCAAAGGCTCAGAAGTCTGGGAACACATGGTGTGCTTGGAAAATCACAAGTATTTTAGCTGTTGTAGAATGGAACATGGGGAGTAGAATGTATCTGAGGAGGCTCCTGTAGCTGCCAAGCCAAGGAATTTAGACTAACGTGGCAGCCTTGGGGAGCCTTGAAAGTTCTTGAGCAGGAGAGGGCCATATCAGATTTATGTATTAGATACGTAGGGTGGGTAGGAGTGGGGCTAAAACTAGAGGCAGGAGGGATATGAACAGAGCTTTGATTGGATGTGAGCATCCAGGATAGTTTCCCAGATGTATGCCTTTGTGAGTGACAGGGTCATTCAGTGAGAAAGCGTATGGACAAGGATCAAGGGAGGGGCTGTGCCTAGGAGATACTCAAGTGAGATCCAGGGAGATGGGCCCTGGGAGACAGGGTTGGGAAGGTGGACTTGGCAATTAGCAGCATACTTGAAGTCATGGGAGTTCATGAGATTGATAAGAATAAATGGTGGAGACAGCACGTGCCAAAGCCCAGGTGTTTCTAGTTTCTGTTCTTGGACACAGGCAAACCCAGTGCCCAGCCTCCCCTGCAGCCCGGTGAGAACATGGGACCGAGTCCTACCCAATGGAGAGGGAGTGCCTGGCCCATAGAAACTTCCCACAAGCACATTCTGATCCTCTCTCCCCCCTTTGGGGGGGCCAGAGTAGAGACCTCCAAGAATGGTTTGGGGAGCCTCTTGTTGAGGATGGCAGCACCACAGCAGCCTGAGTGTCCGACCTGTCATACCTGCCAGGACTGGTATGCAAACAAGAAGAAAGCTACTGGGTTTGAGCCACTCTGCATTTGTGTGTCTGTTGTAGTCGGCCTACACTAAAAACATATTATTTGGTGGTAGTCATAGCGAGCAAGTATTAAGACAATTCCAGACATTGTACTAACCCTAAGAGTGATACCTGATTTAATCCTCATAATAACTGTAGGACATGGGCGCTTTTATTTATTTTGCAGTTGAAGAGACCGGCCCAGAGAAGTTGTATCACTTACCCAAGATCACACAGCTAGTAAGTAGCAGAGGCACAATTCAAACTCAGGCTTGCTTGACTCTAATACCTGGAATCTTCAAAATGTTCTACCTCTATCAGATGTTTTTTTATATTAGAAAAGTCATTCAGGTCCATTGAAATGTCAAACATTCCTGAAACAACAGGAAATATGTTAATACCCTTTACTCACCTGTATCTCATCCATCCATTCCACCTTGTTCTAATCCTTTTCCTGACATAAGCAGCATTAAGCTTGGAGGCTTTTCTTTTCTGTGCCTCTGCTGCACATAAACACGATTTGGGATTTGTGGTGGTTTCAGTAAACATCACATATATGGCATATATTATATGATACGATGTTGTATATGTTTGTCATATTTATTCCTGGAACTTATTTGTGAGAATATCAAGTCTGGTCCTCCCAGTCCACACATGTAGATCTAACAGCCTTTTTAATAGGTGCACGATCGCCCACAGGATACACGAGCCATAGTTCATGTAACGAGTCCCCTGTGGATGAACAGTGAGTGCCCCAGACCTCTGAGAACCGCTTTCATTGAGATCATCAGCTTCACCGCTGCACCCCTGAACTGGTCTCCTCCCTCTGCCCCCGCCTGCCTTCTCCCCGCACATCCTGCATGCAGGTCTGTCCAGGCCCAGGGAGACAGCCCACTGCCTCACCTGGCCAGAATCTGCCTGCTCCGCATCTTCAGCTGTGCTTCACCTGGTCTCCTCCGCAGGCGAAGCCTCTGGCCCCCTGCCTCCCCCTCTCCCTCAGCACCGGATTTCTCCTCGAGGCTTCTGGAGCCTGAGCACTCCGGGCGCAGCGGCTTCCAGACTTGTAACCCCTCTGCAGTCATTCTCAAGAGGCCCAGACCTTGCCTGGGCTCCAGGGGGCTGCCCTGGGAGGAGGGAGGCGGCGAGGAGTGCTGGCTGGGGACCAGCAGGGGGCAGAAGCCCCGAGGCACAGGGGTCCTGGGCCCTCCTCCTTAGGACCCTGTCCCTCCCGTCACTCCGCCACCTGCCCGAAGCCTCACAGGAAATGTGGCGAAGGCAACGGCATCAGCCAGCATTTGCACAGCGCTTTTCAGGTTACGGGCGCTTGGGCCGGCCTCGTGCTGTCCTGAGAGCCGCGCGAGACGCGGGGATGCGGCCGTTCCCGATGAGGGCCCGGAGCCCAAGGAGGCGCTGCGCTGCGCGGGGGGTGATCCCCAAGTCGGCGTGCTGTCTGCTCTGTGGTCTGGAATGAAACCGCTTGGCCCACGCGGCTTCGCGGGGCTTCTGCCGGCTCCTGTCGTCCTGCTCGTCGGCATCTGTAATGCAGCCCCCGTGCGGATGTGTCCTTTCCCGGCCTCTGGACACACTTGTCTCCCAATTCAGAGGACCCCACCTGCAGGTGTATTATTTTGGGCCCGCGGAGTTTAAGAAATGTATTTTTAAATTAGTTACCAACATTTAAAAACAGGAAGAGTTCACGTAAAAATCTATTTTGGCCTCTTTCCGCGATGCTGGGCGGGGCTTCCCGGTGGCAGCCTGAGCCGCGCCCAGGGTTGCCCTCCCCGCCCACCCAGCACGTCTCCCCGGGGTTCGCAGGCTCTGTCCTGTTTAATTCCTGTTCCCACTCCTGCTGGAGCCTAGGTTTCACTGCCTTGAGCTGTGTCTTTCCCTAGAGCAAAGAAAAAGGGACACATTCCTTGCACCTGTCAAAAGTGGGAAGGTGACAAGCTAGACTGAGAGGCAGTACATTTTGTCGAGCCCACTTATTTTCATTATTTACCTGGCCCCTGGAGGCAAGTGAGTTATTCAAAATACTTGAATGGACACTAAAAGGACTGGGAAGTCCACAGGTGCGGATTGACCCTTTTTATTAGCCTTTACTGATTTATCAGCAAAGTTTATCAGCCCTTTGCCAAAGGCCAGTGATTCTCCAATTGGGGTCTCAGGACCAACAGCATAGCATCCCTTAGGAACTTGATAGAAATTCTCAGGCTCCACCCCAGACACACAGCGTCAGGAACTTTGGAGGTGGGACCTGGCAAGGTGTTTTAAGAGTCTGTAACCCTGATCGTAGTCTGAGTGCAAGAGAGGGATTTTGTTTGGTTTTCTTCTGCTTTGTTCATGTCAATATAAATGTCAGTCTTGAGTCGGATACATCTACACCTTCTCTTTGTTCCCCTGGACTCCAAGCCACAGATGCTAAATGGCAAAGGGGCAGTGAATAGGTTTTGGTACCTCCAGCAGGTTGGGAATGTTAAAGAAAAGGAAGGAAACAGCAAGCCCCAAACAGAACCATTTGTCCCTCAGGACAGCAAACCAAGACTTAATACCTATCCCAGGTCAATCTGAAATTTCCAGATCAGCACTAGTGAGGTGATCTGCATGATTAAAAACCCTGCTGTTCCCTTCTCCCAAAAAGGAAGCCTTCTGGCCTGAAACAGTCTTTTCTTTTGCTAATAAACTCCTTGTCCCACCTTCCTGCCTATGAAACCCTTCCACTTTGTACGACTCTTAGAACATCTCTCTACTTGCCAGATGGATGCTGCCCAGTTCATGAGTTGCTTAATAAAGCCAAACACATGGTCAAATTTACTCAGTTGAATTTTGTTTTTTAACAGGAAAAAGCAGAGTTGGCCCAAAATAAGCCAGACCAGGCCGAGGCTGGGGCAGGAGAGCCAGCCAGGTCCTGCTGCCCCCCCGCCCCCACCCCATGACAGCCTGGAACCTTCTAAATCATGCTCACCTAGGCTCTTTGGATACTTTCTTCTTTTCAAGTAAATTTCTGGGCTATTTTGTACAAAATGCTACTTAATACCTGGTTTGGGTGGGGCTGGGAGGTGCTCAGACTCTGCCCTTCATGCTGAGAGCACAAACAGTGGGAGAGGGAGATGGGAGATAATCCAGTGATAGCCAGGATTACTGTTGTTACCCAGAGCACAACCCAGTGGGTGAGGTGGTGGTGCATGGTTCTCTGGGCGGTACTGGAGGACTGTGTTGGGGTGGGGAGGAGGGGCAGAGGAGAGGTGAGGATGGCTGGGGGGAGAGGCTACAGGGTAAAGGACAAAGGGCAGGGTGAAGCCTGCGTGGATGTCCCAGTGTCATCCAAGGGAGACATTGGATGTTGAGAGGTGCAGCAGGCTGGAGTGAAACAGCCAGGAGATACTGCCCCACGTAGAACTAGAATGTGGGCTTCAAAAGTTTTCACTCTATAAAAAGGACAACAAAGACTTCAGTTATCAATTTATCTTTTGAATTTGTTAAAGGTTTCCACGTGCAATTTTTAGAATATTGCGCAGGGAAAGGAGGTGGCGTATGTGGGTGTGTCTGCTTCATTTCTCACGTTCCAAAATGGGAGGTGAAACCCCAGCCAGCAAAGCTGCCATTGCTACCCAGGCAGGCTGAGCAGAAACTGACCATCTGGGCAGCCACAGGGCGAGGGGCCGTGCCCCCTCCCCTAACAGCATGATTAGCTTGTTCAGTCTGAAGGTCAAGTGTGGGTCCATCCACCTGCTGGGATGTGTGGCAGAAGTTAGTGTTACGGAGCTCCCAAACCCAGATTCACATGCCTAGGCACAGGAAGCCAATTTCTGAGTCATTGGGTTTGAAGCAGAAAAAGCTTTATCATCAGAAGGGCAGCCCAGTGAGAAGGCAAGGGGCCTCTCCCAAATCTGCCTTGCCCAATCAGACTGAGGGTTTGGTTATAGACTATAGCAAAGGAACATGGGAGTTAGGGCAGAAACTGGAAGGGCCTTGACACTTCTTGGAATTGTGCAGCAATCCTGTCTTCCTGACGCCCCCTGAGAGGCCCTGGCGTAGTTCATGTTATTAGACATTATTTCTGTAACATAGACATTATCAACTAACATCCCCCCTGGCCTATAGCCAGCTTTGGGGAAGAGGACAGAGGATAAGACTAGGTTAATGGTCTTGCAGCAGGTGAGGTGACTGACAGGAGAGCAGAGTGAAGATGTAAGAGAAGAAAGAAATGTATATCTGGGTTCACTAGGGAGTTTTTAAGCATTGTCTGACAGCAGGCCTTCAAAAAGTGTTTGCTGAATACACAAGGGTGGGAACTAGGAAATTTAATCATCAACATTGGAAATGCAAATTGGGCTTAATTGATCCTGGACGCATTCCTCGACTTGGGTGAATGCTTGATTTGGCAAATTTAACTCTGATGAAAAGGAAATGTATTGCCAAATCTCATTGTTTTATGGGATGTAAAATGATTAGGAGAGAATATGGACATACTTAGCATTTGCAAAGATGTGTGTTTTACTTAACTGCTGTGAGTTGTCCTAAAGTGGACCTGTTACTGTTTCATCACAACACGTGTTTTCGGCTCTGTGCCCGTGGTTTTGTGACCTTGCTCTCAAGGACCCCACAGATAAAGCTGAGGGTCCCCAGTTAGGGAGACTTTGAGGGGGACTTGTTTATAACTGATATTCAGCATGTTTTCCTTAATGACTTTTGACCTAACATATAGCACCTGGATTTTCTAATTTCTTTCTTGGTGGGCCATTTTTATCTTTTGAAGAAGTGCTAAACAGAAGCTTTAGAAATTTATTTAGCAGGACTAGAATGAGGGTATGTTAGATCCCAGGAAATTGAAGTCCCGGAGGGCGTCCCTCTGTCCTCCCTGGAATCAAAGCTTCCTGGTTGTCACAGAAAGCATGGCAGGGAGGGAGCATTTGCAGACAATGGCTCTCTTTGACCCTTTGTTCCACATCTAAAATTCCCTGGTTACCTTTGTGCCCTGAAATGGGATCATTGTAAGCTATTCCATTCAGGTAGGTCCATGGTCTCGGAAGGAATAGATGGTTCCAGATTTTAGTACAGGAGACAGGACCTCCCTGGGATATATTGCGGGTGGGGGTGGTGCTGGCTATAGGCTGATCGATGGAGAAGGAGAAGGGAGACCACCACCTGCCAAGATCAAAATAACACCAGTGCAGGGTATCTGGGTCCATGGGGATTAAGTTTAAAGTTTTATATTTGGAGGAAAATTTTGTACCTGGAAAAATGAACTCTCTTTCCCATCCACTATTGCTGGACTGAAAGAATGCAAATATAATCCAGTCTTTAGGAGCATACCTCTCAAAGCATTGACAGGATCTCTGTGTAATTAAAAGTAAGACCATCACAAGGTGTGTGTGACTCTGAAATGGGCCACCTTCCTCTGCCGCAGGCCCAGAGGGGCCAGTTGAAAGCAGTGGTTGAGGGGAGTAGCTAAAACATGTTCAGAGGGCCAGGTGCCAATCCATTTGCAGGAGAGAGGTATACTGCCAGCTAGCCGACCAGCAGACAGATTTGCCTGACTTCCAGGATGGAGAGGCTACTCAGAATTCATGTGTGTTCTTGGGAGGTGTGTGCGTGTGTGTTTCAGCGGTTAATGTGGTTCATTGTGGTTATATCTGCACAGTCAGGTTTCAAAAGGCAACTGGACGTGGAGGATCCCAGGCTTCCTGGACTGTAAGATGGGAGTCTGTTTCTGTGGACACCACTGACCACCCTGCGGAGGCCCCTCTGTGCTGGGGACATCACTCCGGACCAGAGGATCCTTTCTTGCAGAAGTAAGTGGCAGGGGAGGCAGGGATCCTTGGGGCAGGGTCCAGCCTAGCCACAGTAAGTATATGCATCTCACGAGCACTTACCGTGGGGGTACTCATCCCGAGCTGGTGCTAAATCCTTCTCACACATTTGCCCGTTTAATCCCAACAACCTACAAGGTTCACATTCACCTCATTTCATAGGGGAGGAAACGAAGCTTGGGGAAATGCAGGCGCCCCTGTAAAGAGAAACTGGGCCAGGTGAAGAGGAACGGAAAATAGAACCTCAAGCAAGGAAGATGACTCCTGGAGAAAAAGCTTTATCATCAGAAGGGCAGCCCTTCTGATGGGGTCCATACTGTCTGGGAAGTGCGGGGGATGGTGAGCAGCTTTGTGGTCTTGACCTGCCTCGACTGTGTTTTGCAGCTTGCAGTATGCACAGGAGGGCAGGCCTGGGCCGCAGGGGAGGTGAGCCATTCCCAGTGGCCACCCCACTTAGAGATCCATCAGGCTGCTTACATGATGCATTCCTCTGGAACGGTCCCCCTGGCAGTGCTTGTAACCACAGCTGTTTCTGTGCTTGGTTTACTTGTGGACCCAGAATAAAGGAATCAACTGTCAGGAGTTGTTATAAGTTATAGACAAGGGGTCACTTAAAGTGCAGTGACCATATCATCCAAATTGGGACACTTTGTGAGTAAAAGGTGGTGCTAACCAGCAGGGATGCCAGGGTATCAGGCATAAACTTGGGACTATTCCACATGAGCCAAATGCAGAAGCCATTTCTGGACAGACCCCTTCAGCAAGGTGAGTGCCTAATCTCACTGGTCCTCAAGAGACAGGCTCACGGAGGCCGGGGTCTGGGAGAATCTTTGGTTCCTGCTGTGCTACCGTCCCCTCACAGGCATTCTCTAGAGATCAACTCTGTTCATAAGCACACGTGCAGATCTGTGCTGCTATCCATCTGTGGTTTGGGTTTCACTGTAGGAAGTCTCTAGAACATGAGGTAAGTGTCATGGCACCCACAGTCAATTTCTTGCCTCCATTTTTCTCACTGTTGGATAGAAAGAGGGAGGCCCTCACTGTCTCCTCAGACACTGGACCCTTTCATATGCCTCCACAACCAGAAAGAAGGCTGGACTTGATTATTTCTTCTCAAACCACCAGTGACTTTGGACTAGCTGAGAGATTACAAAAATCAAAGGCCTATGGAGCCAGGAGATATCAAGCAGGAGTGAAATGGACCAGGTGCTTGCTTGTTAAATGTATAGGAATATTCTTCATTTCCACAAAGAAATATTTTCCTTCCCCTTTTTGGTAACAAATTTAGGCCCTTTCAGTTCATCCTTTGTTTTCTCATTTATGGCAGAGACATAGGTATAGAGAAACACTTGTCTCTTGTAAGCAGCACACAATAAAAGTGCAGTGACAAATGGCCACTGACACTGGTCCTAGGTGTCAGAGAGACATCAGGGAATGGTGAGGATTGTGGCTAATGAGAGAATGCATGCTCTAAGAGGGCAGCTGGCACTCAGCTCTGGTGAATTATTGCCTCATGGGGAGCAGCCTGGTGTTGCCAGATCTTCCTTTTTGTTTGTCATTCTTTTTTTTAAGAGGCTCTAGAAGTCTGGATTTTTATTGAAACCTCCCAATTTCTAAAAGTTGACTTGTCCTTTTTTTAAGCAGTGTGTAAAACAAATAAAACAAACTTGCAGACTGGAACTGGCCTGCAGGCCTCCCACTTGCAGGTTCTGGCCCAGCTCTGGCTGCCAACAGGAAGCAATTAGAACCCATGATAAGCTGCTCTGCCAAGCATCCGGAAAGGTGATGTGTGCTCACCCTCCTGACTTTCTGCTGCTGCATGCTCTGCTCTGTGACATGCTCCAGCTTACTGCAATCTCCGGTCCTCTTCCCAAAGCTGCACTGATGATGGGAGCCTGACATGATGTCAGTGGGCTTTAGTGTCACAGAGGTCTGCTCTGACACCAAGACTGAGGGGTGGGAGAGGGGGGCAGCTCATTCACATACCAAGGCTTAGGAGTCAGTCCACTCTGGCTCACGTCTCCTCCTTGGGTACTGGACAGTTCCTGCACTTCTTATCAGGGCCACCCAGTGAGCCCGATCCTCTATCAAACTGTGTGTTCTAGAACAAGCCTGCACTTTTCTCCCAGCTGAGAGCTTCCCGGTGCAGGACCTTCCCGGGGGGTTCTTAGGATGTTTAGGCAGAACTGAAACACAAAATTAAATAACCTAGAGTCACACTGTGAGAAAATTACTCTCTCTTCAAGTAGCTTTCAGCCCCGAGGCCCTGAGGAAGAAAGGCTCGTCGCCTACCTGCCAGGGCTGATCTCCCATTTGAGAGGGCGAACTGCAGAATCAGAACTTCCGGTGCACATTATCCAGCTGGAATTTAATAGCCTCCCTTGCCCTCTACCCTGCCTTTTTTTATTCTATAACAGACAGAAATTTTCATTTTAACCATTTAATTGCATGGTCTCTTAAGGCCTAAGCCTAGAAATTGAGCAATGTTACTTTTCTGCCTTCTGTTGGCCACAGCAAGTTACAGGCCGGCCCAAATTCAGAGGTGGGAAAAGAGATGCCATCACTTAACAAGAGGAAGAGAAAGTCACACTGCAAAAGGCATCGACACAGGGAAGCATGACTCTTTGGGGCTCTTACTGGAGCAAACTGTCATAGGAAGAGTATTTTTAAAGCTCTTTCATGCCTGGGCCTTTAGAATTTAAGCTGTCAGTGGGGACAAGCTCTTCTATGGGAGTACATGGCACAAGGGAGAATAGACAGTAGGACACTGAGCAAGATTCAAATCTCAGCTTCTCACTCATTGACTGTGAGGCTGTGGCCCAGCCCAAGTTCCTGTACCTCCTAGAACCTCAGCGTCCTCATTGATAAAGTGGGGTCTTGCTACTCGGCATAGTTAAGATGAGATGAAGGAAGTGTGCGGAGTGCCTAGCACACAGTCAATGCTCAAAGCCAGTGGCTGCTCCCACCCAGCCAAGATCCGCACCCCTCACTTTCCAGAGCCTCAGGCCTATTCCCTGGAAAGCCAACCCCAGTGACTTCCTTCTCTCCAAGGAGTCTCCGGCGGATTATCTTCAATGTTCCTACCCTGTGGGTGGCCCACGACACTCTCTAATGTGGAAACCCCCATCCCACCTTTAAATTTTTAAAAATTGTCAGTTATTTCTGTAAGTTTGTAGGCTGGAGGCAGAGCAGCGCTGGAGAGGTACACGTGTAGGCTCATTTATCCTGTCCCCAAGCAGGGGCTGAGTGTCTGCTATCTGCCCCCTTGAGCACACGGCTCCTTGGGAACAGAGGTGCTCAGTGAGGAGGCACTGGGGCCGGGGATTCTGAATTTTACCTGGCCCCTCCTTTGTTGGGCGGATTGGTCGAGGCTTCCATGGCAGTGTGGCGGGAAGGCCCAAGTCATGGAAGAAGTGGCCTGGGATTTAGTATATTTCTGGAATACCACAACCACCCCTGTGCAACCAGGGCTATTATGACAGCTGTTGGGAGGGGATGAGGAGCAGCTATTACATACATTTATTCTGGCTGCCAAAAATAATACAAAATAATCATCTTAGGCTTCATTACTAGAGGTAGAGTGTCTAGAAACAAGGGAGGGGAAAGCCCCACACTGTTAGGTGTACATCAGACTCCTTGGATACAGGGTCTAGTTCTGGGCACACAAGGAGACCAGGGCAGAAAGAGAGCATCCCTGAGTCCCACTGTGTGGCAGAGCCATGCAAGATGCTTTACGTATATTCGCTCCTATCAGACAGACTACGTGAGACAAGTACTGCCCACATTTACAGAAGAGTAACTGGGGGTCACTGAGATGAAATAACCTCCTCAGGGTCATTCGTCCAGCAAATGAAGAAGCTTGGATTTGAAGCTGACTGGTTTCTAAAGTGTGTACTCTTGCTTCAACACCTGGGCTCTGCTATGAGGTGATGCTAACTCCGAGGAAAATAGCATTACATTCCACTGTACATTCTTCTCAGGAGGTCCCTGTACACAGAAAATGGACTCGTTGTTGCTTCCTGTTGGGCAGAGCAGCCTCCACTCCCCACATCCTGCCGCCCCTGGCATGGGCGTGGATGAGAGGTGCTGGCAAGACCCACTGCTGAGCCTGGTGCATGGCTTCCTGCTCCCCAGGCACAGAAAGTAGTGACCAAAGATGAGACTAGTAGCTGGTTCTGGCTGAGCCCTTCTTGCCACTGGGGCACAAAGCACAGAGCCACGTGGGCCCATGTTCCCTGCAACAGATGTTGGGTCCTGTGAAAGGAGCCCCTAAAGAGAAGGTATCTGAGAAGCGAGGCAGTGGTCAGCATTGCCGGCTTCACTGCAGCCCACCTGGGCCCCAGCCCTGCTACTTTCTAGCTTGGGCAAGTTGCTTCACTTCTCTGTCCCTTCATTTCTTCTCACATAGGACAGGCATAATCAATTGTACCTACTTCATAAAGCTGACAGAGGATTAAATGCAAGGCACCCAGAATGATGCCTAGCACAAAACACCATGCAAGTATTAACTTAGAGTCTCTGTGTACCACTCCCTCTCTGTCCGTCTGGCTCCCAGCTCTGTATTGTCTTACCCTTTGGAATATGAGCTACTCAAGGAAGGGACTGTGCGCAAGCCCTCTCTATACCCAGTGCCCGAAGGGGCCCGGCACTTGTTTCTTGACTGTGGCAGACATTTTAACTTCCAAATATTTCTGGCCCCCAAAGGCTCTTCCAGAATCTTGGTGCACCCCATCAGGAGGTGAGTTTCCTCCTCTCCCCTTGAACCTGGGGCTGGGGGTTTTGGTGGGGGGCTGCTTTTGGGATTGCCTCACAAAGGGAAGTGGTAGAAATGGCACTGCATGACTTCTGAGCTTGGGTATCAACAGGGTGTATCTTCCACTTGGCTTGCATCCTCAGACAGAGATGAGCTTGCCCCCCTAGCCCTGCCCAAGTTCAGATTTGTGAGCCAGATACATGTCATTGTTTTAAGCTGCAAAAGGGTCATATGATCTTGTGTGGTGGCAGATAACCAGAGTACAGATTGGATGAATTCCCCCTGGTGGTGTCAGCTCAGCAGGTCAGTTAGTAGCTGGTTGCTGGTTGCTCAAGCATCTATTCAACTAACACCAAAACAGAGGGAGGCAGCCGTTGAGGGTCGAGGAGCATACAGACCTAGGAGCCAGGCTGACCTGGTCTTTATCCTGGTTCTGCTGCTCATTACCTGTGTGGCCCTGGGAACTTCTCTGCGTCTCAGACGCATTCATTATTCAGCCAGGAGCTTGAACAGAGATGGCAGATGTCAAATCCCTGGCCCAGGGTCAGGCAGAGAGCAATCTGCTGTCGGTAAACACTGGTTCCTTTCCTGGGGACTGTTTACAGTGATCGAAGAGGGACTTTGTTCCTGACAGCACAGAGTGGGGAAGGAAGAAGGCAAGAGTTGCCCAGAGGGAGGGCATGGGCTGGAGCCATGGGCCACAGCCAAACCAGGTCTCCTCTTCTGGCAAACACCACTGGCCGTCAGCCCATCTGGCTTCCTTGCTGGCCTAGGAACCCAGAGGTGGGTTCCCTGAGAAGCTTGAACCTCAGGGCCCTTCCTGTACGGGCAATGTTTTTGCATAGTCATAGGAGTTTGTCATATTATGAAAAGGTGAAGGTGTATGAACTGCACTGTCACCTTCCCCTCTGACTTCCCCTCCATTGCGCTTCCTCTTGAGTCAGGTTGTGTGGCAAGAGGCCGTGTGCATTTTGGAAATCTGGCTAAAGGGGTATTGATTTGGGCATACATTTATTCTAGGTTGAATGGGATATCTTCATGTGATTCACAGCCACTTCATGAATATTCCCAGCTGTCCCAGTTTAGGAATGGCTTCTGGAACATTCTTCCTGCTCCTTGCGCCAAACCACCTGGTCCAGATGCCAGAGATACAT
This sequence comes from Manis pentadactyla, assembly GCF_030020395.1. NCBI lineage: Eukaryota > Metazoa > Chordata > Mammalia > Pholidota > Manidae > Manis > Manis pentadactyla. The sequence goes on from NC_080022.1 coordinate 147,308,689, forward strand.
CACAATAGAATACGTCCCACATTGCCTGGTACCCAAAGTATACAGTCAGTGGAGAGGAAGCAGGCCATTGGAAAGACAGAATGACCTTTCTCCATAGACAACATGTCAAACTTTCAACACATGGAGAAGCAAAGAGTTATGTGGCCAAAATATAAGAAGTGGTATAGTGCCAGGACATTAACTAACACAAATATTATTTTTTACAGTTTTATGACATTTGGGGCATTTGTCAGCTGCTACAGTCTAAACGTTGGTGTATTCCCCAAATCCACATGACTGCCTACATCCATTTTGCTCACCAGTATTCATTTAGGGAAGTGGTAGTGCTTTTCACTTATGGTCATGACATGAAGTTTGCTTTTAAAATAAATGCATGTGAGTCAATTTAAAGGAAATCGGGAAGTAAGGCTAGACTCAAGCTTGTCACACAAGGAATAAAGGTAGAGGCAGCTGCGTGTCTGGCTAATTAACTGATAGGACCCTAACCCTTTGTGCCTCTGGGACTGAATGCTTGTGTGCATGGGTTCCCAGCGAGAAGGTGACCAGTGACTGAGTGTGCTTGATCCTGCAGAACTGCATGCCCTTCTCTGTGCACCTGCCATCCAAGGGTGGGATGCCTCCAGGCCACTGAGACCCAGCCCAAGGGCCACCTCCTCCCTGACCTCTATCCTGGCCTCACCACCCACAGGTAAGCTCTGTGAAAGCACAGATATAATTTATGGAGTGCTCACTCTATCAGGCATTGACTTAAGTGCCTTACAAGCTTAGCTCATTTAATCCTCACAACCACCTTCTGGAATGAAGTGATTAGCTCCCTTTTCCAGGTGAGGAAACTGAGGTATAGAGAGTTAAAGCAACTTGGCTTCACCCAGCAGCTGGGCCCCATGGAAAACTAATAGCACATTAGCACTGTAAGAATGAGAATAAGTTAGCATAAGAGTAGCCATCTTAAGAGCCTAGAAGCAGTTTTCTGAAGTTGTGACTTAAAAGAAAAAAAACTGGAACTGAGTAAGGCCTTGGAAAACAAGTTAATCATGAACACCGGGATGGGGGCAGCTGTGGCCTTCAGTCAGCTAACCTTAGTCAGTTAATCCTACATACCAAGCTTATCGTGCAGAACCTCCCTAACAATTGAGGAGTGGTCTTGTCTTGCAAAGATAATGTGCAGCTGTAGAAAATTACTAAGAGTTAAGTGTTTTGAAAATGCTATATAAACCATTAGTTTTGAGTGCTCGGAGTCCTTGTTGAGACCCGCTGCGTCGGGCTAACTTGGACCCCAGCTAGCTGGTTCCTGAATAAATTCCTCTTGCTTGTTGCATCAAGAGACGCCTTTCGTGAGTGATTTGGGGCGGCGTCCTCCTCTGGGGGAAATCCAACATTTGGGGGCTCGTCCGGGATCTGCGCTCACCCCGCTTCACTCCCGAGGTCGCTCTTGGAGGAAGAGGTAAGATTAGTGGCGCCTTGGGTTGTCTGTATTCTGTTTTCTGTTTTTCAGTGAGACCGGTCAGAATTCTGAAAGGGTACCCGTTGTCTGGCAGCTGTCTCGATCCCGTAAAGGGGTCGAGACTGCGGTCGGTAGACGTACTAGGAGCACCGCAGGCTGCAACCCTGGGGGACGCCTCGGGGAGGTTGGGGGGCCAGGGACGCCTGGTAGCCTCCCGTCTGTTTTTCCGGCAAAGTGAACCTGATGAGATAGGATTGATTTTTGGGCGCCGAGAGTATCAACCCTCTGATTCCTTTCGGTTTCTGTTTGAGACTCTGAGGAGAACTAAACGCGGCCGCTGTGTGTCTAATTTGTGTGTGTCTTTGTTTTTTGTGTCTTTTACGTGTCTAAATATTGTTATACTGACAATGGGACAGACGCAGACGACCCCCTTGTCTCTCATGACAGACCATTTTTCTCAGACGTTAGGGAGAGAGCTCACAATTTGAGCACGGACATCAGGAAGAGAAAATTTCGTGTTTTCGGCACCTCAAGTGGCCATCCTTTAATGTTGGCTGGCTGCCGGAGGGAACCTTATCATTATGTCTCAGTCTGTATGTTTGTGTGTCTAAGTGTGTAAATGAAAATATCTTTCTACCTCCGGATGGTATTAATGAAATTGATTTAAAGACAAGCGCTTGTGAAAATTGGGCATTCTAAAACTTCCAGAAAATCTGATGGAAAATGTTAAGCATTAATGCTAATTTGGGTTTGCCTGAGGCGGGCATGTCATTGTAGTTATCAGCTGCCAAAGTTTACTTAAAGTCATTTAAGTTGATGTTACCTGTTAAACATTTCAAGAAGATGCTTAAAAAAAAGCTTGACTTTGTCTAATGTTTAGTAAAAGTCTTATAAGTAATCTAGCATGGTTGCTAAAAATAAGTAAACAAATGTAGCAAATAAACATAATAATACTGTATTAATGTATAACTGTGTATGTATGCAAACAGCTTGAGAATTTTTGTGGTAAATTTTTAAAGTTTGCTAAGTTATATAGACATATTTTGTGCCTAATGAGAAATTGTGTTGTAAAGCACATTTCCAAAAATAATATATGTTCATAGATGAAGAATGCTGGTGTAACAGTTTACAATGGCCTATTTTTTAGTGTTCACTGAAGGTTACAGTACCAAATGATTTTAAGTTCTAATGAAAACTACTTAAATAAAGAAAACATTTCTCTATGCTAAAAGATGTATGTTTTAATAAGAGAAGGTATAAAGAATGGAAACTCGTCTGCATGCTAAAGAATGTGTTTTTTGATAAAAGAAAGTGGCTTTGTTCTAGAGTGCAGCTGTTAGAGAGGGACGGAGAGCAGTGTGGTGCAGCAGCGTGGTGCCTTTTGTTGTAGCGGATCCGCTCAGCCTGTTGCTTTAGAGGAAAGTCAAGATGTTTAGAGATAAGGCGGGACAAACCCCGGCAAGCCCAGGCATAATTCTCACCCGTTTATGTGCTTGAGACCATGGGGCAAATGAAGAATAAATTACTATATTCTTACAGATATAGTCATGCTATGTGAAATTAAAGCAAGTGAGTCTTGATATCAAGTGCACAGCAAAATTAGAATTTTGTTTCCAGTTAGTTAAAGAAAACTGTTTTTTTTTTGTTGTTAGAGAACTCTTTGCAATCTTTCAACATTAAGAGCAGACTAATTGTTTTATCAAAGCAGTTTCTCATGCTTAAAGTCTCAGTGAGTTGCCAGAATATTTTTTTTAATGAAATCTTAATATTAACAAACTTTAGCTTTTAGTCTTTTTAACAACTGTGTAACCTTTATTTGCCTTTGAAATATTTTGTTATTGAAAACGATTGCATGGCATGAGAAATTGAATTATTTATTCCTTATATTTTTACAAGTAGAAAAATCTCTCTAACCAACAAATAAAGTGTTGGATTTTCCCAGAGGACGCCGCCCCAAATCACTCACGAAAGGCGTCTCTTGATGCAATAAGCAAGAGGAATTTATTTAGAGACCAGCTAGCTGGGGTCCAAGTGTCAGCCCGACGCAGCGGGTCTCAACAAGGACTCCGAGCACTCAAAACCAACGGTTTATATAGCATTTTCAAAACACTTAACTCTTAGTAATTTTCCACAGCTGCACATTATCTTTGCAAGACATACATCCTGGGGTTAAGCGAGAGCAAGATAAGACCACTCCTCAATTGTTAGGGAGGTTCTGCACGATAAGCTTGGTATGTAGGATTAACTGACTAAGGTTAGCTGACCGAAGGCCACAGCTGCCCCCATCCCGGTGTTCATGATTAACTTGTTTTCCAAGGCCTTACCCAGTTCCAGTTTTTTTTTCTTTTAAGTCACAACTTCAGAAAACTGCTTCTAGGCCCTTAAGATGGCTACTCTTATGCTAACTTATTCTCATTCTTACAAAAGTTGTTACTGATTATTTTCTTAATTTATCCTCCTAAGCAGAATAGTAACAAAGCTTTTTTTTTAGCTGATTAAATGCACTTAGTTAACAAACCAAAATTTATTCTTAAAAATTGTGTAGAATCTGGACAAGATTATGTTTCTCCCAGAAAAACAGGTTTCACTGTAAAAGTTTAGACAACCATGTGACCACTTCTGAGAAAAGTTGTAATAGATTTTTTTGAGAACCACCAGGTCGTCTTGTTTAATTTATATGCTGTGAATATGTTTGTATGTTTTAAAAAACATAGAAGACTCTCCATATTTTTTAATGCAAATGATCTTATAAGCTGCTATGCAAATTCTATTAAAAGCTCTGCTATTAAAGAGTAAAACATTCTTGAAGCTTTCAGGGAAGACCTGTAGACTTAAGCACTTTCTCTGCTTTTTTGTATCTGGTCTTAGACACTTATGCTGAGTTATGTTCTTATTATTTTCACTGTTTGTAAGCTATTGATTGTATATAATCTTTAAACCATCCAAATATCCAGCATACATTTCCATGTCACCACAACCCACTATTGATGCCATGAATGAAATGGCTGGTTAGAAAGCCAAAAGTCATCATTTCTCAATCCCTAAATGAAAGAGATCAGGCATTTTACCTCTTCATCTCAAAGCATATTTCTGGTCAAATCTGAATATCTGTGTGAAAAAAACATTTAAATTTGAGATTCTGCTTAAACTTTTAAGTTGAATTTGACTATAGCCATATTCATTCTTTGTATGTATCTCTAACAAGTCTTTTGTATGCCTGGTGATATTATAATCTGCCTTGAGTTTAGACAGTTCTTTCAGCTAAATGTGAATTCTTATTGTAGCTTTTTTCCCCTCCTGAAGATGAAAGCAGAAAAATCTACCATCTGCTACCATTCTCTCAAGAATGCTTAGTAACCTAGATTATTTTGACTTTGTATATATTGTCTTTAAAAACTGACAGCAGCAGTCTCCCCTGCTGCCCCACCTTTTTAAGATAATCTCGTTTACTGTGCTGGGTATTTAGACAATAAATGTGTAATGATAGACAGTTCTAAAAATAAATGCAAAAAAGTGCTTTTACCTCTAGTTAACTCTGATATTTTCCAGAGGGCCCCTGGAACATGTCAGAAGAATTTTTCTCATTAGAGAAAGTATTTGACTAATTTGGCTTATTTATCTGATATATATATATATATTTACCAAGAAAGCACTGTCAAAGAGAATAATGCTAAACTTTGTTACTGAATGTTTTGTATTACAGAAATATCAGAATTTCCTTATGTCAACTCTTACAGTGAGCTCTCGTCGGATCTTTGACCATTGTCATTTGTAAGTTTTTTGTCATTTATAGTCACTGTTTTGTTGTTCCTGGACTGGTAAAGAACTAGATTTCAGCAAAATAAGTATTAGTTACATAAGATTACATAAACTAAAGAAAATAGTTTTGTGTCTTTTTGTTTCGAATGTTGCTGATAGTGTTTTGAGCTTGTTCTCTTAAGCTGACAACAGTTTAGTAGATAGCTGTCTTTATAAGCAGAATTGAAACATCCTTCTCTACCTGATCCCTACAGAGTTTAAAAACTTTTAGTGACTTTTTGTATTCCATGGCAGTATGTTTATTTGCACGAGTTTAGTAAGAATCTGCTTTCCTTGTGAGAAGACTAATTAAGAACACTGGTTATACTGCCAGGGCTTTGGCTGAAATGTCATACCTGAGAAACATGTGCATAGACTCAGATGTAAACAACTTTAAAAAACTAAGATTGACTTTATAGGGCCAACAAAGCCCCTTAGAAGAACTAGCCTAGTACCTTGCTTGCAGAGTTCCCAGCAGCCTTACCAGGTGAGTAAAGAAAGTCGCTTCCTGGCAGGTGCAGAGACCTCGAGAAGAGAAGAATTCATCCAAATCTACAGGTACTGCAGACAAAGCCTGATGGCAGGTCTGGCTTGGCTGTCTGGCCTCAAGAAGCCTTTAAAAGTTCAATCTGAAGTTCCTTGCAAAAAGTTCCAGCAAAGCATATTTAAAAGAGCCTGTGTAATCAATTGCTCTTCTTGCTGCACTTGTGCAAATAATCAAGCCAGCTGTTAATTATTTTCTTAACCTGGTTACTTCTAATAAAAATGAAAGTGATTTTAAAATATTCAATAACGCAGCCTCCTTCCAGAATAGAAAATCCAACTCCAGATGTTGCTACATAACCTAATAACACAATTTGTTTTATCTTGCCTAGAAGCCACAAAACTGCAAATAGTAATAAAAACGAAACCCAGAATAGAAGCGCCAGCCTTCTGAGGCCCTCTCAACTGACCAGTGATAGAGACCTAGCTGCACCCTTTACTGCGCCCCCTTCTCAGCACGAAGCAGCCAGAGTGGTCATCGCCCCTTTTCCCTAGCAGCAGCTAGAGTCTCTACCTGTAGAGAAGAGAATGAGACAGGGACCATAGGCTTAGACAGAATAAAGTGAGAGCCTCTAGAAGAGGTGGGGCGAGATATTTGCAATCAGAGCAATGTAACTACGTGCTAGAACTCCCCGCTACTAGAACTATGTTGAACATGGAACTCTAGAATCATTCTTCAGTGAGATCAGTTAATGTTCCCCAGATAGAGAGGAGTAGCACATGTTTTGTTATGCTAGTCATTTGTAATCGTGTATGAGATTCGCTTTAGCATACTAGAGGGCCCAGGCCTGTGTGCTGTCTTTCCTCCTTCAGATCTGACTAAGTAATTTTGCAAGCTGAGCAATTGACTTAGCATGCAGACCCAGCTGTAGACGGCATAGTAAAAAGCAAGATTCTTTAGCAAATAGACAATATCTCAGCCCACCTTAGAGGCTGGGCATGCAATCTTTTGATGTGCACCTGAACCAAGGCGCCAGTGTCCCAGAGAGAAATCAAAGAAAGAAATTATCTTTAATATTCAAAGACCCCTTCCCCATTACCCAGACTGACAACCGCGATTTATATAAGTTAAAAGCTCTCCAGGCAGTCCAAAGAGAAGTGTAGACCCAACTAAAAGCAGTCTATGAGCCCGGCACTTCAGAAGCAGCCCACCCGTTCCAAGTTAAAGACTTTGTGTTTGTAAGGTGACACCGAGCGCAGACCCCTGAGCCATGGTAGAAAAGACCCTACTTAGTGTTACTGACCACCCCAACAGCAGTCAAAGATTGCCGCCTAGATCCACGCATCTCATGTGAAACCCGTTGTCTCAGCCGAGACAGCTGACAACCATCTCACGTGGAGAGCCCAACCTACTGAGAATCCTCTCCAGCTTAAAAATCACCAAAGACCCCTAAAGTGACCAGGTGCGCGTCCAGAGACACCAACGCCATTTAGCTGACCCACGCACCGTTCTCAAAAACTCTATTCCAAGATAACCACGTCAGCTGGACAAAGACAACCCTCAAAAGCTAAGACTGCGCCGTTCATATTGTGCCTTTCCCCTATTGCACTACCAAACAGATGACCTCTAATTTCATGATTGAAATAGTTACAAGAAGAAGAGGGGAATGTAAGAATGAGAATAAGTTAGCATAAGAGTAGCCATCTTAAGAGCCTAGAAGCAGTTTTCTGAAGTTGTGACTTAAAAGAAAAAAAACTGGAACTGAGTAAGGCCTTGGAAAACAAGTTAATCATGAACACCGGGATGGGGGCAGCTGTGGCCTTCAGTCAGCTAACCTTAGTCAGTTAATCCTACATACCAAGCTTATCGTGCAGAACCTCCCTAACAATTGAGTAGTCTTGTCTTGCAAAGATAATGTGCAGCTGTAGAAAATTACTAAGAGTTAAGTGTTTTGAAAATGCTATATAAACCGTTAGTTTTGAGTGGCGGGGTCCTTGTTGAGACCCGCTGCGTCGGGCTAACTTGGACCCCAGCTAGCTGGTTCCTGAATAAATTCCTCTTGCTTGTTGCATCAAGAGACGCCTTTCGTGAGTGATTTGGGGCGGCGTCCTCCTCTGGGGGAAATCCAACAGCACATTTAATCATTTGGCTCACCACCAACCCTAATGGTTTATGAGTCTTTGGAGGGAAGTGTCGTCTTCTTGGTCTATGGTCTCCAGAGCCAAGGGCAGGACCAGGTGCTCAGTAAATGCTAGAGGCCAAGTGCTGGTCTGTGCCTCCTCCAGAGAGTTTCACTTCCCCACATTGCTCAGGGGTGAGCTCACAGACAGGCCCACCAGGCTTAGGCTGCTGGGCCCTCACTGTGTGGACCCCAGGCAGGACCCCAGCAATGGGTTTGTATGATCATCTGTTCTAGTAAAGTAAGATCTTTTTCTTAAAATGTCCCCCAGATTTGTAATCCAGGTCCCACAAAACCTAGATCTGTGTGGAGTACTTGTTGAAAATGCAGATATCTAGGTTTGCCCTCAGACCACCTGATGTTAGGCCTCGGGAGATTCTTGACTCACCAAAGTTAACTCACTGTGCTAAATGCTTCCTCTTACCCCCAGGGCCGGGCCTGTCTGCTTTAGGCCTCCAAAGAGTGTAGTTCCAGTGGCAGTGCCTGGACCCTCCCTTTTCCTGGAAAGCCGCTGATTCCAGTAGAAGGGTTTTCTGAGCTCAGAAAACCCGGCCTTGCCCCATTTCTGCCTCATAAAGAGTCCGGTCTCCTTCCCCTTCCAAGCCCAGCCTCCTCCCCAAATCCTTCCAAATAAGTATTCCGTTTGGATTCCACTCAAACAGCAGACCCTGGGGAGGAAGTCAGGCCTGGGGTGACGGCGGAGCCACCACTGGGCCTCCCCGGGACTCCTGGATAGCTTGGCTGCCTTTTGATTGGCTCCAAATACAAACCTGGTGCAACAGACCAGAGTGTGAGAGCTGGGGGGGGGGCTTCACCGGGCAGTGGAGAGATTGTTTAGTCCCTGTCCATTCAATATAGTTATTAATTTGGTTGGATTTAAGTTGACTATCTATTACTTGTTTTCTATTTGTCCTTTCTGTTCTTCCTCTTTTGCTGCTTTCTTTAGAATTAAATGGTACTTTTTTTTGAAAGTCTGTTATCTTTGCTACATTTTATCTTTTATTAGCTATACTCTTTTATTTCTTGGGTTGTTACTTTAGAATTTACAATACATATCCTTCAGGAATGAACCCTAGGTCTGTCTGCTTGCAAAGCTTGGGAATTTTTCACCAAACTAAAGGGAGAAGCAATGCAATGATGTGGCCAAGAGCATGCCCTGGGGCAGGCAGGTAGGAACAAGGAGAGAGAAGGATAAAAGAAAGAAACTCATTTATATGTAAGTATATTTACATAAACAGGAGTTTGGAGCCAACATCCTTGAGAATCTGATCTCTCCATCACACTCAGAAAACTGAGGGAGATCTGTGGACTTTTTCAAGGTTTGGAATGTGGTTTGAGACAATCTTATCTAGGTCATAAAGTAAGAGGTCCCCCCTTTGTCTTGTAACCTAAGAAAGATGGGAAGGAGGCAGGCTAACATTTGTTGAGTTTCTGTTCTGTGCCAAGCACCTTCCTTACTACAAAACTGTAAGGTGAGCCCCCGGCCCCCTCTACTGAAGCTTCCATATTTCCTCACACTGAAGTCACTGTGATCCCCCAAAAATTACATCTGATTTAGTCCATTACAGCTAAATATGTATACCTTATGGCCCAGTGATACCCAACAGAGAGCATGCTTCTGTGCACCAAGAGACACATACCCACTGTTGTTCAGAGCAGCTTAGTCATGAGAGGTAAAGCTGAAGACCACACAAATGTCCATGTGGATAAAACAGTAATATTTCCAGAATATCTCGCCTGGCTTTAGTGCATCTGCATCCTCGGGGGTGGAGAGAAGTATGGCTTTAGTGCATATGCATATCAATAGGTGTTCCTCAGGGGTGGGTAGCAGTTCATCTCCATATCAATGGGTAATTACCTGGACAACTGAGGGCTTATCCAAACTTGAGAGGTGAGGGGGAGTGCTGGTTGGCTTCTGCTGGGGCAGGAAAGAGAAATTGCCTGGACTACAGTTTGTAAGCAATAAATGGGTTTTAAACTTTATTTCTCCCTTTGACTAATTTCGGTTTTAGAGGATATTTCGCCCTGGGATTTCCTCTCCCCGGACTTACAGTCCATCAGCTGAAGAAAGAGTAAATCAGCAAAGGTACTGTCATACAAAGTGTTCTTGGGCAGCTGCGTCTGTGGAGGTCTCTCCCTGTGTGCTAGGTGGAACTTCAATCTGGGCAGGGGAGGGTTCTTGACTCTGAACGAGAGAGAATTCTCGAACAGGTCTGAGGAGTGTAGGTAAGGAAGGAATTCATGGAGAGTAGAAGTGAATGGCAGTAGGGTCCAGTGTCCGCTTGAATCAGCACAGCATGGGAACTAAGCCCCTTCCATCCCCACGATTTGGGGGAGTCACAGAACACTGGATGGGGTGAGATTATTATCTGAAGACTTCCCAAAGGCAAAGGAGATTTTCACGCAGGCTACTACTAAAGAGCATGACTGTACAGCTGCAGTCCTGTCCGGGTCACCCAGGCAACAGGAATTTGCAAGCCCAAATCAGGATCTCAGTAGCCCTTCCCTACTTGTCTGAAGTAGAACAGAGAGAGTGAAGACTTGTGCTTAAGTCTAGAAAATAGAATGAAATAGCACAGGAACAAAAACCCTCACCACTGTAAAAGCGCAGAGATGATTATGAGCAATGAGAAGTCTTTATTTAAGGGATAGTATACACTCGAAGAAAGGGGAGTGCGGGCAACCTCAGAGAGGAGGTGCACATAGAGGCTTAGGATTCTGTCTCAAGGTTTTCAAGAATAGGACAAAGGGCAGTGGGGGTTATGGTAGGCTTGGCACGTGGTCTCCTGATGTCTATCCCCTGTGAGAGACAGTATGTCACCATCCGTAGTCTGTCCTCTAGATATTCTGTAAGATAAACTTAGCACAAGGAATTTCTTGATCCTGTTCTTCTCCAAGGTAGTGATTATCCTCAAGCAGTGGGGACATACCATTTAGGTCTGCTGGCCCTGCCTTAAGATAGGGTCTATTATTGGCTGATTACTATAAAATATGTTAGGAATCTTACCTTTTAACTCTCTGGTGTTTAAAATGGAATCTTAGCCTTAAGATGGAGTCCCTGTTGCTATCTTGGCATTTTTCATTATAGGCAGGAAAAATTAATTGTGATGCTTGTCCCATGCCCCTGCCCCACCTCAAAAGGAACACTATGCAGCAAAGACATACACTGATTCTTGCAACAGCGTAGATAAGCCTCACATAATGTTGAGTGAAAGAAGTCAGACTCCAAAGTGTACATGCTGTATAATTTCATTTACATGGTGTTCAGAAATACAGAAAAATAGTTTGTAGTGCTGGAAGCCAGGATACCAGTTAGTTACTCCTGGGCATACTGACAAGGAGGGGTCATAAGGGAGCTTCCGGACACTGAGCTGTCCTATCTCTTGGTCTTACCGCTGGTTACATAAAGGTGTACATACACAAAATACACTCACCCTGTACACTTAAGATTTGTGCATTTTACTGTTTGTGGATTTCCTCTCAATTAAAAAAATCAGCAACTTCTGAAGGCTCCCCATTGCTTATAGAATAAGCTCTGGACCCTCATAGGCCCACTAGGCCCTGTAAGAATGGCCCTGCCTTCTTCAGCTTAGCCTTCCTCCTCTCTTCCTCTTGCTCTGCACTCCAGATAGCCTGTATCTGTCAGTTCCTAAAACTGGCCACATTCAGCTCCACAGTTTTGTCCGTGCTGGTCCCCTTGCCTAAGAAGCACCTCTCCCACCCCACCATCCCTGGCTGGGAGCACCTCCCCCTTAGCGGTGGGGAGACTGCGTGGCTGGGAAGCCTCCCTGCGGGTTCTGCCCTCCTCCCTCCTCTGTCTTCTCTCCATCTCCTTCCCCTATTGGCCCCTCCTGAATCTCTCCTGAAACTCCTGGCCCTCTGAGCAGGGAGGCTGCTTGCCCTGTTCCCTAGCCAGAAGTGCTGTGGAGAGGACCTGGCAATGGTGTATCCTTAGCCTGATAGTAGAGACCATCAGACTCACATTTTTAAAAATCTTAATGGTGGTAAAATACACCTAACATGCAATCTGCAATCTGAGCCATTTAAAAGTGTGTCAGTCAATGGAATGAAGTACATTCACATTATTGTGCTAATATCCATTGTGGGTAAAATTGTAATATTTCCAGAAAATCTCTCCTGGCTTTAGTACAGCTGCATAATAGGCATTCAGTGGTGGAAAGAATGGCTTTAGTGTATTTGCATCATTCCTCAGGGGTGGAGAGAAGTTCATCTCCATATCAACGGGTAATTTCCTGGGCAAGGAGGGCTTATCTGTACCCCAGAGGTGAGGGGAGGGCTGGTTTTGCTTCTGCTGGAGCAGGAAAGAGAGAAGGCCCCAGACTGCAGTTTGTAAGCAGTAAACAGATTTTAAACTTTATTTCCCCTACTGACTGATTTCTGTTTTTAGAGGTATTTTGCCCCATGATTTCCTTTCTCCGGACTTACATCCATCCACAGAACTTTCTTCATCTTGCAAAAATGAAACTCTGTACCCATTAAATGGTAACTCCCAATTCCTCCCAATCCCCAGCCCCTGTAACTACTATTCTACTTTCCTTTCTATGTGTTTAACTGCTCTGGGCACTTCATATAGATGGAATCATACAGCATTTGTCTTTTGGTGATGGCCTTATTTCACTTAGCATCATGTCCTCAGGGTTCCTCCATATTGTAACATGTGTCAGAATTACCTTTTTAAGGATGAATAATAATCTATTCACTGTGTGTACATTTCGTGGATCCATTCATCCGTGGATGAACACTTGGTTACTTCCATCTCTTGGCTATTATGCATAACACTGGTGTGGACATGAGGGTACCAATATCCTTCAAGTTCCTGCCTTGTATTCTTTAGCGTGTGTACCCAGAAGTAGAATTGCTGGGTCCTGTGGTAGTTCTGTTTAGAATTTTGAGGAATCACCATTCGGTTCTGTTGCACGGGTCTCAGCCTATCAGTAGTGGCACTGTTGGCTACAAAAGCCTGGGGCACTCACCTGGCCCCGTCCTACGTGTGGCAAGCTCCCGTGGACATTTCCCCTGCCAGAACCAATGCTGTGACTGGACCAGCCCTTGTGATTCATATTATGAGTGCAAGAGGCACCTTTGCAACGACCATTACGGCACCCTGAAAGCACAAGGTTTATTACTCAGAAGTCCCAGAGGGTGCACAGCGCTCCTGGAGCCACACAGTGAGGTTTCAGTTAGAAATAGTACAGACCTGGGGTTCTGCCTTTCTTGGCATCTAAGGGCAGGGTAGCTAGGCGGGAATTAGGGCATGGGAAGGGCAAAGCAGTGTTACTCAATTACCTGGTGTACCGAAGGCTTTCCGAAGGCGGAGCATAATGGGTGGTTTTGGCCTGGGTGCATATCTGACTGTTTCACTAGAAGGTGTCATGCAGCTGGCAGTATGTCTGTTCTAGATAGATGGCTTTGAAATGGATGCCTCCTTGGCCATCAAAAGCTGAATGCCAGGCACTTATCTTTTCCCTAGCAGCCTCCCCATCTTCATGTCCCCCTGGAGGGCCTTTCTCCACATTGTCCTCCACACTTGCTGGTTTTTTATGAGTCTAATGGATTGGCTTTTTGCTTTCTTCTTTTTCTTAATTAAAGTATAATTTATATACAATCTTATGATGGTTTGACATACACAACACAGTGGTTCAACATTCACCCATATTATCAAGTCTTCACCCCCTCCAGTGTGGTCACTGTCCATCAGCATAGTAAGATGTTAGAATCATTATTTATCTTCATGTTGTACTGCCTTCCCCATGACCTACCTATATTGTGAGTCCTAATTATAATACCCCTCAATCCCCTTCTCCCTCCCTCTCCCTCCCCACCCACACCCCCTCACCCCTCCCCTTTGGTAACAGCTCATCCCTTCTTGGAGTCTGCGAGTCCGCTGCTGTTTTGTTCCTTCAGTTTTGCTTTGTTCTTATACTCCACAAATGAGGGAAATCATTTGGTACTTGTCTCTCTCCACCTGGCTTATTTCACTGAGCATAATACCCTCTAGCTCCATCCATGTTGTTGCAAATGGTAGGATTTGTTTTCTTCTTATGGCTGAATAATATCCCATTGTGTATATGTACCACATCTTCTTTATCCATTCATCTACTGATGGACACTTAGGTTGCTTCCATTTCTTGGCTATTGTAAATAGTGCTGCGATAAACATAGGGGTGCATCTGTCTTTTCAAATCAGGTATCTGGTTTTCTTCGGGTAAAGTCCTAGGAGTGGAATTCCTGGGTCAAATGGTATTTTTATTTTTAGTGTTTTGAGGACTCTCCATACTGCTTTCCATGACTGTTGAACCAGTTACAGTGCAGGGCCAGAGGGCTCCCCTTTCTCCACATCCTTGCCAGCATTTGTCGTTTCTTGTGTTTTGGATGCTGGCCATACTAACTGGTGTGAGGTGATATCTTATTGTGGTTTTAGTTTGCATTTCCCTGATAATTAAAGATGTGGAGCATCTTTTCATGTGCCTGTTGGACATTCAAATTTTTTCTTTGGAGAAGTGTCTGTTCAGGTCTTCCACCCATTTTTTAATTGTTACTTGTTTTTTGGGTGTTGTGGCGCATGAGTTCTTTATACATTTTGGAATGTAAACCCCTTATTGGATAAACTGTTTACGAATATATTCTCCCATACTGTAGGATGCCTTTTTGTTCTGCTGATGGTGTCCTTTCCTGTGCAAAAGCTTTTGAGTCTGATGTAGTCCCATTTGTTCATTTTTCATTTTGCTTCCCTTGCCCACACACTCACTGTTTTTTGATAGTAGCCATCAAATGGGTATGAGGTGGCAGGCTCAAATTTTGAACAGATCCTTTAGTCCACAGTGCAGACAACAGAGAGCCTCAGTCAAGTGTTGGGGACTTTGAATAACAGAACTCTGAGAAGGAACTTTCCCAAGGGCTGCCTCCCTCCTCCTCAAGATCAGAGCTAGGCCCTGGGAATGGAGCATAGTGAGTGCATGGCGGTGCTGGGGCCCAGCTGCAAGGGCCCCTGTTCCTTGGTTCTTGCCCCTCCCTGCAGGGCAGGAGCCGAGGGCCCTGGGGCTCTACTTTTCTGGGCCAGATTCACTGTGACTCACCTGCAAGGCACACAAGGAGGCCAAAGTACTTCTTTGCTGGAATTCTAGCTGTTCCTGTGTCTCCCTGGGCTCCGGGAGTTATTTTTGTTTTTAAGCAGTACTTTATCGAGATAAGGTTTACATAGAATAATACGTACATATCCTAGTTTGCTGGATGAGTTTCTACGTATGTAAACAGCTGTGTGACCACAATCCATATCAAGCTCCAGAACATTTCCAGCATCCAGAAGACTCCTTCGTGCTGCCCCCTGCCACCCTCCAAGCAGTGCCCTCCATAGGTCATTGCTATTCTGACCTGTTGCTGGACTTGCTATAAATAGAATGATCACAGCAGGTGCTCATTTGTAGCTGGCTTCTCCTACTCGACTTGAAGGTTCACGATGTTTCCTATATTTGTAGTACTTTTTATTGCTGAGGGCTGTTGCATTGTATGAATTCCACAGTTTCTTTTTCCTTTTTCCTATTGGTGAGCATTTGTGTTGCTTCCAGTTTAGGACTATGATGAGTTAAGCTGTAATGAATTGTGCATATGTTTTCACCTCTCTTGGGTAAATATCTAGGAGTAGAACAGCAAGGGCAGGGGAGAGGTATTTCACTGTGTTACAATCCACCAAGAAGTTTTCAAAATCACATCACTTTACACTGCAACCTGCAGTGGGAGCTCCAGTTGTTCAATGACCCAGCCAATGATGAAACTGTCCCCGTTGTTGGAGAGGATTGCAAAGAACTTCCCTTCCTTTCTTCTCTAACTGTACCTTAAATCCAGTCAAATTCTGGTTGATCGGGAATAGAGTAGGGGCTAAAGGTGGGCAAAGGGGACACGTAGCCTCAGTCCACGGAGCATCTCAAAGAAGTCAGTCTTTGCAAATTCATTTAGGCGAAGTGTAAGAACTAAGAAAGGCGCAGACATCTGTATGGGTCCCGAGCGACTCTACCCACTGGTGCCTGTGAGACCCTCACCTGCTCCTCCAGGCTTCTCTCTAGCCCATCGCAGGGACCGGCTGCACTTTAGGGAAAGTTAATGTTATTGTTCCCTCCTTCCCTCCCTCCTCATCCTCCCAAGCCTATCCTGCTAGTCCCTGTTTCTGTCATTTTTCTTAGGTGCTGAAACCAATTAAAGGAAGTTTATTTAACATCTTCCCCCAACCCCATGTCACTGGAAATACTCTATTATGTTCAAGACTTCACTCCTCATTCTAAAGCCCAGAAAAAAGGGAGAAAGGGGAAGAGAAGAAAGATAAATTCAAAGAGTGGGGGACCCAGCGCTCCCAGGACACCGCCAAACCCTGGGAAAATACTCTCCATTATGACATTTATGTTTTCTATTCACAGAACGTTCCTTCCACGTGGCTACATTTTCCTGTGAGGGATAGAATTTTGAAAGGGAGGAATACTTTTTTGAGACCCTAAGTATCCTCACATAGTTCAAGCTGCCTCTGGTGAGCTGTGTGACCTGGGATCTCAGGCTTAGACGCTGATCCTCACTCTCTCTGCGTGTAAAATGGGTATAAGCAGGCCTTCCCACCACCATCTTGTGCACAGGCCGTGCACAGCCTCCGGCCCTGTCAAGCAGCCCCGCTGTTTATGGACACTGACTGAGCAGGCTCAGGAGACAGAGCCACACTTAGGGACAGTGTTATCTAGAAACTCACTCTCCTGTCAGGGTGGTCAGGCTCTTTGGACCCATATGACCCAAATGTGGTTCTGTCTGCAGGATGAGCCCGGGAGGAGAGAGGAGGGATGGTCAAGGGGTGGAGGGAGGCACCCACTCCCCTGTCCCTTGGCACCCACCCCCAGCACCCTACCTTTCTATTTCCAGACCTACATCCTCTTCCTTGTGGCTCCTCCCCATTGAACAGCTGCCAACTTGCTTTGGTTTCTATTTCTCAGTAAATGCTTCCCAGTGCAGAGGACCGCCTGGTTGGTGTGGAAAGTACCGGTGGCCACAGAGGCAGTGCAGACATGGCTTTCAGCAGCACCCAGCCTTGCTACGTGAGACCAGTGAGTTCCAGGGTGATGGGCACGGGCGGCACGCCAGCTGCCTCAGCCAGGGAGGCAGCTCTGGGTCTCAGGAAACAACTCAAGGGGGCGAGGGTGGAGGCGGCACCCCCACGAGGACACAAGGGCAGGAATGCATCTCCCAAGCATTTACTGAGCCCTGCCAGGTGCCTGCCGTGTCCTGCAAGGCAGCAGAAGTGACACCTGGAAGAGGGGTGGTTTGCCTGTGTGTGTGAGTGGTCCTGGAGGCAGATGCCTGGGCGCTGACTCTGGAGGTGGCCTCCCTGGGGCAGCCATTTACTCTCTTGCACAGGCAAGTTACTTCCACTTCTCTGGGCCCCAGTTTCCACATCTGTAAAGTGGGGATAGTCCTCGAGGCCAGCTCCCAGAGCTGGACTGGGATGGAGTGAGGTCGCATGCTCGGAGTGGTAGAACGGAGCCTGCCGCCCTCTGTGGGTGCTTTGGAAGGGGCTTATATTGTTAGGAGTCTGGGGGCAGCCAGGTGGGCTTCCTGAGGAGGTGTCTACTCCCTCGGGGGTGAGTTAACAAGGTGGGGCAGGTCGAGGGTGTCCTCAGAGGGATGCTCTTGGGGGTGAGGGTGGAGTGGAGCTGCCCTGCAGTGTGGGATGTAAAGGGCTGCCATTTGTACCTTTTGCCACATGTGTGTAGACCCTGTCTGTAGGTGGCCTTTCAACCCGTGAGCCTTATTATCACATCATACATGGGAAACCTGGAGCTCAGGGAGACCACTTGCCAAATGTCCCCAGGTGGTGCCAGGAGAGAATAGTAATGAAGGGAGGCAGGGCCATGGCTGCCCCTGGCCGGAGGCTTCTGTGGCCACTGTGTCCCAGCACAGCCCTGCAGGAGCCTCTCTGGCCTTGGCAGGACGCTTTGTGAGGGGTCAGGACAGGCAGGCTGGCCGAGTCCTTCCTGGGTGGGCACACGGGGTGGGGTGGGTGGGCAGCAGTAGGGTGCTGGGAGAGAAGCTACTAGGGCTTCGTGTGGGAGCCGCCTCAGCAGGGCCCCTGGCCTGGCCCATTCCTCATGGCAGCCATGGTGCCGCTTGCCCCGCCGTGTGGAGGCTCCCAAAGTGGGGCTGGAGGACGCCGGGCCAGCCTGGTCGGGGCCTCTGCGGGGCCTTCAGGGTCAGGATGTGTTACCGAGGCTCATTCTCCATCCGGTGCAGGATCCCAGAGATCCTTCCAGGCCCTGACATTCATTTTATTATTCCGGTGACTAGTTTTTACTTTCCAATCCTTGGATTCAAAAGCCAGCTTTTCAGATCAGAAGGAAAAAATCCTCCTGTGGGCAGCAGCGAGTTAAGACAAGGCCTTGGAGTCCAGACAAGAAAGGTGCTGGAAGCTCTGTGCACCCCACCCGGGCACCCTTCCAGTGACCCAGTGACCTCCTGCAGTCGGCGGGCGGCTTCCTCCAACTTTCAGAGGGGAGGCGGGGCGGCCAGCTCTGCCGGCCCGTCCGCCCGGCCTCCCCGAGGGCGGGGTGGAATCAGGAAGCCCTGGGCGAACCGGAGGAGCCTATGCTCTGTGCTTGCCTGTGGAAGGCGGCCTGCGTGGGCGCTGGGGTCAAACACGGATCAGCTAGCTGTGTGTCTGTGAGCAAGTCACCAACCTTCCCTGTGCCTCAGTTTCCTGTAAGAGTGGCACTAATAATGGTCAGGGCTATCTTGGGGATAATGAAATATCACAGACAGAGAAGGCTCATCACCCCAAGTGCCTCCTGAGCTCTGGGGCAACAGGGCCCTTTGGCTCAAGGCCTCTTGCTGCCTCCTGTGCTCACCCCTCAGAGGCGAGCCCCCTCTGCCAGCTGGGGCTGGGTGCCCTTGGTGATGCCAGGCCTCCAGGAGGAGGTGGCTCATCCTCTGACCTGTAGGGCCAGGCTCTGCTCTCTGCACTTATGGAGAGGAAGAGGAGGACAGAGCCTCAGCCTCCAGGCACAGCCAGGAGCTGGGAGCAAGTTCTGACCCAGCAGAGGGATTCGTTCATGCTAATGCCAGCAACTGCCATGGAACCAAGGGCTTTCCCCAGGGCCTCTCCTCTCATGCTCTCAGAAACACTGCCAGGCTGGCACTGCTGTCCCACTGCTTCAAAGAGGGAACTGGGACACAGGCCAAGTGACTTGCTGAGTATCAGAGTTGCCAACACGCGGGGCTGGGGCAGAGCAAGGGTCTGCCTCCCGCAGCACACAGAGCCAAAGCAGGCACGCGCACTCGCTGATGCAAATGCAGCAGCGGCCTCGGCCAAGGCAGGCTTAGAACCACACAATTTTGCTCTTTTATAATTCTGAAGGTCAGAAATCTAAACCCAAAGTGTCAGCAAAGCTGTTTCCTTCTGGAAGCTTCAGGGAAGACCCTGCTTCCCTGACTTTTCCAGCTTCCAGATGCTGCCTGCTTGCCTTGGCCTCGGGCCCCTTCCTCCAGCTGTAAGGCCAGCAGCTTCTGGCTTCTGTTGGCTCATCTATTGTTATCCCCGCTTTCCTGCCTCACTTTCTGAGGACCCTGTGGCCCACCCATATAATCCAGGATAACCCCCCAGTCTCACATCTGCAAAGTCCTTTTTGCCATATAAGGTGATGTATTTGCAGATTCCGGAGATTAGAATGGGGGTGTTTTGGGCAGGTGGGGGTGGGAGTAATTATCCAGCCTACCATACCCTCCTTGTTGTCAGTCAGTTTCTTTGAATCCCTCCGGAGACATTCATGCGTAAGAAGTAAATGGACACCGCCTCCCCAACACAGTGTTGTACAGGTGCCGTTATCCTGTATCAGTTCTCAGAGCCCCCTTCTCCCTCCTCCGCTTGTCTCCATTAAGAATACCGCAACTTGTTTCACCATTTCCCTCTCGGTAGACTTTTAGACTCTTTCCAATCCTTTGTTATCATAATGGTACAATGAATAAATAACCTTGCCTGTAGGTTTGTACTCAATTTAAAATAACCTTGTCTTTCAGAGTCTCAGGATACCATTTGAGGCAGGTTGAAAGCTCACGACACTTTTTGGGGGGAAATCATTGTTTAAGAGTAACTTGAACCGCCCTGCCCCAGGGATCTACACATTTCTTCCTCCATCCCTGCTTTCATCTGGGCACTATGACCCCCTTCAACACACACACACACACACACACACACACACACACACACACACACACACACCACTTTCAGTCCCTACACCCCAGTGTTCAATGCCTGATGGAAGGCCACAGGCTTGCCAGGAGTGTTTGCTTTGAGGCATTCTCTCTCATGGCCCTGTGAAAGGCTCTCACGAGTATTTTTCAGGGTAGTGTGCCATGCTGGTCCGTAACTGTGTTAGGCTGACTCCAAACCACAGGCATGGACAGAGAGAACCAAGAGAACTAAGAAACGCAGAGAAGGTGTGACTGCTCCAGGTCACCAAAGGATTTAACGGCAGAGCTCAGATCTGACCCGAGGAGCACAAATAGGCGCCTCTCCAAATGGTACTGTTGGGCACCAGGATGGGAGTCTGTCTAGATAAGATCCTGGCATCACTGGTTCCTTCACGGAGCTGGGTGTAAGCTGGGTTGGATTTCCCTGGCTTCTGAGAGGTCATCCATCTCGGGGACTCAGGCCAGGGAGCAGTGGACTGAATTTGGCTGGTGGGTGTTTTTTGTTTTTTTGGCCTGCATGGTGCTCGTTTTAACTTGTTGCTGTAGAAAATTCAAAAAATGCAAGAGAATATTATCAAAAACCACACATACCCATTACCTGATTTCAACAGCTGCCAACTCATGACCTATCTTGCTTCATCTCTACCTGACCCTCCTTCCCTTTCCACCCTTGGATTGTTTTGAAGCAAATCCAGATATATCATTTCACTGCAAATATTTCATTACAGATCTCTATAATTTAGGAACCCCTCTACACAATCCTTTTTAAAGAATTTCCCCCCCACCCCAAAATTAGAAAGTTTTACAGAAAAAGAAATCCATATTTCTGTCTTCTCCAAAAAATTAGAAGCCTTGTCAACACTGAGTCTGGATGGTAATCACTGATCAGAGTTGAGTGGACACTGTCCCTTTAGATGAGGGAAAGGATGTCCACTTTGTCCTATAGTCCCCACCACTCCCTATTGTCCCCTACCTGGCCATCTCAAACACATGACCTGCCTGGCTCCTGTAAACATTTAAATTTTTGTAGGGAACTGACTTAAAGGAGAAGTTAGAGAAGATGTTAACAACTTGAAAAATGAGAGATTGGACTAGGAGATGAAACAGTGTAATGCCTGTTTCAGAACCACATTAGATAAAAGGCATGTCGGAGGTAAGCTTTGAAAGTTGAGAAGTAACCAACTTGGGAATTTTGCTCAGAGAGACCAAGATGGAAGCATTGGGGTGGCAGAGAGATACTGACTATATGCCAGCCTCTTCTGCAGACTTTTTCTAAGTCAGCTATCTTACACAGAAGGTGGCATTTAGCCCTAATATATAAATGAGGAAACTGAGGTGAAGAGGTTTAATAAGCTTCCCAAGGCCACTCAGGTAATGAGCATTGAGTGAGGGCTCAAACCCGGAGCATGCCTGGCCCCGAAATGATGCATGCCTCACCAAAACACTGCTCCGCTCACCTGGCCCAGGAAAGAGGATTTGGCAAAGTGGGTGCTGATGGGACTGAGGAGGAGTGGAGATCTCCCATTAGGGCTCGGAAGGCTGCTGAGGGCCTGGGGAAGGAACAGGGGACCCAGGAGCAGGAGGAGAAGAGGGGGCTGCAGAAAGAGGTGCTACCAGGGTGACCAGGAGGGCAAAGGTCATGGTCATCACAGTCCCGTGGGTGGGGTGGGCAGGAGAGTGGGAGGGTGTCTTCTGGGCCCCTCAGGTAAGTGGAAGGTTTTTCCTCTAGAATAGGTTCGTGGGCCTCTTTGGTCCCTTGGACATCCTGATCCTAGCCAGGGCCCTGGGGCCTTTGCTAGGAGTGTGGCCTGGGGCCCGGCAGCCCCCATCACCACCCCGGTTCCTCCCCATCTCAGTGCATGTGCTACTTCCTCCTCCTGGAAGCTGTCACTTTCTCTCAGACTCAAGGAAGGCCAGCTCCCCATCGCATCCTCTCGGAGCCTGGCGGCCTCCCTATCACAGTCATGGAATGTCTGTGGAACTACCTACCCCAACTGGAGGATCCGTGAGGCTGAGACCTGCTCTGTCCCGTCCACAGCTGCCCCGGCCCCCAGCACGGCCTGTGACATCAGGCAGCCACCAGCAAAGGCTGAGGGAACGAACAGTAGGAGGCAGGCCCAGTGACTGACACTGTCTTCTCCTTGTAGGCCGTCCCCTTCTACGGGACAATCAAAGGGGGTCTCCAGGACGGGCATCAGATCACTGTCTACGGGACCATCCTTCACTCCACTGTAACCAGGTAACTAGAACTGTGGTTTCTCTCCACAGTTCTCTCCAGCCTTGCCCCTTAGCAAACCAGGGCACCTGTCAGCTCAGGTTGGTCCACCCGACACCCTCCGAGCTGCCTGCGCCTGGCTAGGGATGCTGGATGAGCAGGGCCCTGCCCCTGCTGACATTGCCTGGGCCATGCCTTCCGCCAGTAGCATGCTGCACCATTCACGTAGACTCCCCACAGACAACGGGCCACAGGAGCTCAATCTGAAGGAAGCAGATAATTATATTCTGGGATCAAACTTGGTGCACTGTGAGCCAGAGTTGCAAAAACATCACTTCCTTTATTTCTCATGACTGTGCTCACCTACTTGGGAGCCCTTGTTTGGCTGATGTGGAAATGTTAAAACTTGCCGTCAAATGCAATTTGGTCTTTTTTGGTTTTAAGGTCTTTTCTGAAAAACACTAAGTCAATTGAAAATACAAATATTTTCTCTGTTTCCCACTGTCTCTTCCTTCCCAAGAGAGGACTTCTGGGAACCAGGAGGAGCGTGCACATCCTCCCAGAGGTTGGAGGGCCCACTGATGCTCACACAGCAGGCCCCTGCTGACCTGCTGAGGTCCGGTGGCTCAGAGGTGTGGGTCTTTCGCCTGCTTTGGGTGAGGTCTCCACATGTGGAGGCTGCCAGCTGAAGTCCCCAGTGCCCCCAGAAACCCCTCTGGATGCGTGCCCATCTCTCGGAAACCTCTGTCTCAATCCCAGATGTCTGTGTCCCCAGGCGGGGGGCCCTCCTCACTGTGCAGGAGCCCAGGGGACCTTCTGGATCCTTCATGCCACTCCCAGACCCAGCCCTGCCTCAGATTCCAGATGACTTCCTTTACTATTGCCTTCCCTGCCAGGTGGGCATGGCCCCGTGCCCCTGGGGCCTCTCTGAGAGCCCTGAGCACCCTCAAGAGACACCAAGGGGAGTGAGGCAGCCGGGTCCCTCTAAAGCCTGCAGGGCCGGCGGGGGCAGGGCCTCTGAGCTTCCAACCCCTACTCGTTCCCTTTCCGTCTGCCAACCCTCCTCTTAGCACCACCAGGGCCTTCTCTCATCCCTCTCATAGAAACTGTTCCGACTTTTTCCCACGGGAGCTGGTGCACTCTCCCATCCCTGGGGCAGGAATTTTCAAAGGACCACAGGAATGACGCTGGAGGACACAAGGAGAAACTACATCCAGAGATAGTTCAGAAACTACATTCTTCATTGTAAGAGGAATGTAGACTTAGGTTTCCCAGCTGCAGGGTCACGTGGAGCCTCCTTGCCCGTTAGTACCCGCAGAGGGAGAGCTGGCTGGGCTCGGGCCTCAGCAGTGCCGTGTGGGGCCTGCTGGCTGGGGGTTCATGGAGCCCCCTGGTGTTGAGGACAGCATCCAGAATTGCCCTCCTCCACAGAGAAACCCAGGGGGCTCTGCAGGAATGTGCTAGAATGTCTATCAAGGGCCACCTCTGGGTTGTGGTGGTACCTGACGCAGGGGGATGTGAAAAACATGAAAACACACAGGGCCCTCCCAGGCTCTGCGCATCAGGTACGGAGCCCAGGGTGACCTGGAGAAGCAAGCCGTGCCCGTGCCCATGCCCAGGCTGAGGTCAGGGAAGGCTCGAGCAGGCCGACACCTCAGTGGAGAACCTCAGACTGGAACATGATTCTTCAGGACAGGACCGAGCTGTGTGGGAAAAGGCAGAACAAACGTTTACAGCACCCCTTCTGTGAGCCAAGCTCTTTGGAAAGATCTTTTAATTCCTCACCTCAGAGCTATAGTGATACCCAAGGGATATTCTGATGGTGGGGGGCTTCCTGAACGCTGCCCATTACTCATCCCCTCAGGAAGGGAGTCACCCCCCTTCCTGGGTGGAACGACCTGAGTGTGGTGTGGTTCAGGCTCGCCGCAAATGAGAGTGCGAGCTGGGATCCGGGCCCAGGCCTGCCAACGTCAGGGCCATCCCTCCACACCTCGCACTCCAGCCCCCAAGGTAGGGACAGACAGACTGACGTGCTCGTGCCTGAGAGACGGGATTCATTCTGTGCCACCTCTTCTAGACACCATCCTTGTCGATATACCAATTTGCTGTCAATTTCACGTGTTCTTCAAATCTGCTCTCTTCTTTCCCAAGTAAGCAGAGATGGGTTGGCCTCCAAGGGTCCACTCAGTGTGAAAGGGTCTTCTAGGCACATTTCCTGACTTCCATCCTTTCTTCCTCCCCTTTTTAAAATTGAAATACAGTTGATACACATTATATTGGTCAAATGGATGACCTAGTGACTCCACAGTTACACACATTACTAAGCACTCCCATGAGAAGTGTGGTTGCCATCTGACTTCCATCTCTGATAAGGATTTGTAACCAGTTTCCAAGACCTAGTCTTGTTGCCAGTGTCCACCTTTTGCTTTACCCATTCTCTACTTATTTTTAGAAAATCACACTGTAAAGGCAAACTGCAGTAATTGCACAGAAACACACTAAGTGCTAATTAGGTGAACAGGAGGGATGGCAACACAGTAAGGATGGGGGCAGCCCTGCCGCGCCAGCTGTAAACCAGTCCCCAGACAGACATGAGTCACAGGCACGAGGCCCTCCATCGGCAGTAAACAGGCTGCAGAACACCAACTGACTTCCCTTGGCCTAGGTTCATTGTGAACTTGCAGACTGGCCGCAGTGACAGCAACATTGCCTTCCACTTCAACCCTCGGTTTGAAGACGGTGGGTACGTGGTCTGCAACACAAAGCAGAAAGGATGCTGGGGGCCTGAGGAGAGGAAGATGCAGATGCCCTTCCAGATGGGGGGATCGTTTGAGCTCTGCTTCTTGGTGGAGACCTGGAGTTTCAAGGTGAGTGGAGGCTCTCCTCTCCTCCCCAGTCCTGCGCCCTGTCCCCCAGCCCCGTGAGGTGTGGCCCTTCACCCGAGCAGCACCCTTGCACAGATCACAGGACCATTTCTTCGTAAGGACATTGCCAGTGGCTGCAGTCTCCTCCTAGGCCTTTACCAGCAGCTACAGCTACACCTGCTGCTTGTTTTACTCAGGACCCAAGAACCAGGAATTCAGTAGAATGTCTGCCAAGCATCTTCTGGGCGTGGTACAGTGCCTGGCACTATGGGCACCATGGTGCTTTTCAGCCTCTTGGGTCTTGAAAGCCCCAGTTAATTCCCTTCCTCTGTGGCAGCTATTCCTTCTCTCCAGGCCCCTGATAACATTTGGTTGTTGGTAACATTGTTAGAGCTTTATCCAGGTGCCATTGTGGAGTGGCATGGCATTACGGATGGTGTCTGCAAACAGGGTCACCTCTCTGGGCTTGGGCCAGTGGGTGGGATGAGTAATCTGCATCTCTCCTTCTCTGTGTGAACACGGATATTCCATCTCCTCACTGTGCAACCCAAGGTCCCCTCTCCTCTGCCCACCTTGAATTTTTGTGCATGTTTAAATAACGCTCCGTGTGAGCTAAGATCAGGAAGACAAACCTACTGCAGTAAATAAATAACCATCAGAACTAAAAAGCCCCCAGGCACCTAGAGCCCCGTAGAGACCGGGTTTGGTTGCTCTTTGGGTCACAGGCACGGTCCTGTAACTGGCACAGCCTGAGGCCTGCAGAGCTGGATGTCAAAACCAGAGGTGGGCCTTCACTTCTAGAAGCAGGGGTCCCTGAGGCACAGGGGTGCTCCCTGGCCTGGGGCCCGTCTCCTGGAACACGTGCTCCCCCTTGCAGGTCATGGTGAATGGGAGCCTCTTTGTGCAGTACTCACACCGAGTGCCCTTCCAGCAAGTGGACACCGTCTCCATCACTGGTGCTGTGCAGCTGTCCTATGTCAGCTTCCAGGTCAGACTGTCCACCTGGCACCTGTCGCTGGGGCTGGGTGCCTCGGCCTTTAGGTGGGCCCTGAGGTAGCAGGGAGTTTCCTACCCAGGTGTCTCTGGGGGCCCATCTTGTCCTTGTGTTGCTGTCTCTGTCCAGAACGCCTGCCTCAGTCTCCTGAACTCCTAGCCCCTCCTCTCTGTCCCTTTTATTTCCACCCTGCTTAGAAGGCCAGAAGGTTCCAGAAGGAACTCAGGCTTAGGAACCAAACGGAATCCAGCTCGGATATCCCAGCTCTGTTGTTACCATCAGCTGTGAGATCTGAGACAAGTGACTTCACCTCCCCCAGCCTCAGTTTCCTCATCCATGGAACAGGCACGGTCACTGCTGCCCATGGGTTATTGTGTGAATTCAATGAGACGATACATGTCAGAGGTCACACAATGACCTATACGGGCCCACATCCAGGCTCTTTGACCCTGTCTGTCTTTTTAAATTTTTTAATGTGTTGCCACCAACTAAAAGATCAGAAGTATCTTGCACCCCGGAGATGGATGATAACCGCTTGCTGTACAACAATGTGAATGTTCTTAATGCCACTGAACTGTGCCCTTAAAAATGGTTAAGATGGTACATTTTATGTGTATTTTACCATAATTATTTTAAAAGGTCAGGTGAAATCACATGGAAATCTGAATTTCTGGCCAGTTGTGAAAACTGGGAGGAAGGGGGTATGCAGGTCCCACACCCCCACAGGGCCCATTTGCAGGCTGGTGCGATTGGCACCACTTGGGTGTTTGCATGGCTCCCTGAGATGAGAAGGGTGCACAGTGGGCCCTCAACAAATATGAGCTGCTTTCTCTTTGGTCCTCATTCCAAATACCCTCCCTCTCTCTCCTCTGCAGGGGTGGAGTCAGGTGGGGGGAGCCAGCCTGGTGTTGCTCTGGAGCCTCATCCTTGGCCTGCCCCTCCCCGTGGTGCCGAACACCCTCCCGCCCCTGCCTGCCTGGCCCTCTGCCTATTGCCCTGGCCCTGGTCTCTCCACTCTCCTCTCTCTTTGGCTCCATTATTGCTTCTTTTGTTTTCATCCAGTGGCACCTTTTGTTTTAACAGAACACCTGTGCAGCCCCCGTCCAGCCTCCCTTCTTTGGGATACAACTCCCCCAGGTCTCCTTTCCCCTGTTCCAGCCCCCACAGCGATTACTACAGGTGAGTTCACTGTGGAGGCCTCAGTGGGAAGCACAGAGGGTCTGAGAGGCAGTTGCCAGTGAGCCAGCTGGCCAGGGCCTAGGTTCCCCGCCTGCACCACAGCATCCCTGGGTCTTCCCTCCCCTCTCCACTATCTCTCCAGGGCCCTAAGGCCCCTCCTTCCCAAAGCCACTGCCCTGGTCCAGGCCATCTGAGCCCTCACCACACCCACCCACCCACTGTGACCTTCTAATAAGCATGTCGCATCCTCTCCCAGCTTAAATATGCTGAGGGCCCTGAGCGCTTCCAGATAAAGCCCAAATTCCCAGCAGCACATGCAGAATCCTCCCCAATTTTGTCCAGCCACCTCCCAGCCTCACTCTTCACCCTGGAGGCTCATGCAGCCTCCATAGCTCACTTGAGGGTCTCTCGGGCCCCCACACTTTTGCACCTTCTGTCCTGGTGCCAAAAGTGCTGTTTACAACCTCACCCCCAGCCCACCCCAAATGGACCTCAATGCTTTCCTTCAGGGTCGCTCCTCGGGGGCATGGTCCCTGCCAGAAGGTTGCTGGGTGCCCCCGTACATCCCCTTGGCCTTTGTACATATCTGTGCAGTGCCAGTCACCACATCCCATCATAACTGTGCTTACATGTCTGTCCCTGTCACTCCTCCCTTCCTTCCACACCCATAAGCCCTTTGTGGGCTGGGGCTATGACTTGTTCATTTGTGTATCCCCAGCACTTTGCATAGTGCCTGGCATGCAGCAGGGACTTGATTAACGAGTGTGGAGTGTGGTTTGCACAGCCAGTAGAATGGGAGACCAGCCAGGCAAGAACAGTCTGCTGGGTGGGGGCAGGGTGGGAGCTGGGCAGAAGGGCTGTGTCTCCGCGCAGCCAACCTGTGGCCCATCGTTGTACAGCAGACACGTGCCTCCTGCCACGCTGACTTCAGGACCAGTCTTTGCAGGGCAGCCCATCTTTGGCCCTAGCCTGGGGAGGACAGGGTGTGGTAGATACAATCAGCCAGAACTGGGTACCATTTGGGGCTTTATCCCTTGCTACCAGGGTAAACTTGGGCAAGTTGCTTAACCTTTCTGAACCTGGTTGTCTCACTGGTGAAATAGGAGCCAAGGATCCCTCCTTCATAAGGCACCAAAGCCAGAGCCTGGCATGCAGGAGACCTCAGTTAATGCTGGTTCCAACTTACAGTGGCAATGGTTGTATCTCTGGGAACCGAGGGCGGCTATGTGGTGTATCTAAGCCACTGTCATCACCCTCTGGGGGAGCCAGTGAGGACTCTTCCCTCCTGCTGGTGCACCTGAGGAGGCTTGGGGTCAGTGGGGCTGCCCGCCGAGGGGCTGAGAGGCAGGTGACTGTGAAGGGGTCTGGGCACACAGCAGGGAGTGCCACCAAGGATGACATGGTGGGAAGCATGTGGGTGTGCACCCCCACACTGAGTCTCCTGGTCTCTTTTCAACAGAACTCCACAATCCCACCTATGGCATACCCCGACCCAACCTACGTAAGTGGCTCTTTGGGGAATGGTGGAGGGGACTGCTAGCATCAGGCAGGGTGGGAGGTGCAGGGAGGCTTGCAAAGTGGAAGGCAGTCATCTGGGGAACTCAGGTTCCTACAACACCCAAGGAAGTTAGCAGCCTGTCAATAGGAGCTCTCACCCTTCCAGTGAGTGGCCTCCCCTCTCAGCCCAAGGACTTTTGTGTCTGGCTAAAGCTCTTCCCATGACAGTCTAAGCCTCTTAATTTGATCAACACTGGCAAGTTTTTCTTTGGCATTTACCAAACCAAGGGAAGATAGCATGGAGCTCTTTCTTGAAAGTGTATTGCTCACAGACATGGTTGCCAAACGAGGTGACTGTCCAAATTCATGGAAACTGGCACACAGCTCCCTGCAGCAGGAGCTGCTCCGGGTGCTGCTGACTGACCTGCCCCTCCTCCCAACAGCCGATGCCTTTCTTCACCAGCATCCCAGGTGGGCTGTACCCCTCCAAGAGTATCATTGTGTCAGGCACTGTCCTGCCCAATGCTCAGAGGTAAGCCAGGGCTCTTAGGGAGAAGAGACACCCCAAGGTCATTTTGGCCATTCCCCTGGCTCTGGGCAGGCTGGGGAGGGTTGGGGGGCACAGGAGGGTCATGTGCGCTGTCCACCCCCAGGTTCCACATCAACCTGCGCTCTGGGAGTGACATTGCCTTCCACTTGAACCCCCGTTTCAACGAGAACGTTGTGGTCCGCAACACACAGATCAACAGCTCTTGGGGGGTCGAGGAGAGAAGCCTTCCCAGAAATATGCCCTTCACCCGAGGCCAGAGCTTCTCGGTGAGGTGCTGCAGCCAGGAGCCCAGAGGGGCCCTTGAGGAACAACAGGAGCCAGGGGTGGGGGGCACTGGGGGCAGCACCGTGGACAAGATGGGGGCCAATGCCTCTGCAGGGAGGGCTCGGCCCCAAAGAAGAGAAAGTGTTCAACGAATCGTTGTTATTGTCATTTTACTATCACTGCCCCACGTAAGGTAGGTGGTGGTGCCTGCAGCTTACAGATGAGGAGACAATCTCATATGTGCAGGTTCCTGGCCTGAGGTCACACAGCCAATAAGGGCCAGACTGAACCCAAGAGTAAGGTGTCATTCATTCACTCCCCACTCATTTGACAGTTGTTTATCAGCTGTTGTATCACAGTCACTTTGTGCAGGAAGCACCCCAGGCTCTGGGGGTACAGCCTTGTCGCAGACAGGTGGGGTCCTGCTTCCGCGGAACTGACAGATTTGGGAGAGGGACAAGGAGGCAATGCGTAGGCAGATCATTGCACATAATGACATGCAGAAAGCAGAACGGAATAACGGGGTAGAGTGAGCACCGGGACAGAGGCCAAGCTGCCTCCAATGGGGACAGCTGTGGGGGGGGAGGCCACAGAGCAGGTGAGACCTCAGGGACAGGAGGCTTCCTGGTAAAGATCTGAGGGGGCGTTTCTGGCGGGCAGTGGAAGGAGCAACTGCTGCAACAGAGGAGAGTCACGAGCATGGCCTGTGAGGCCGGGGGCTTCTGGGTACACAGTGAGGACAGCACGGTGTGGGCTGGTGTGGCTGGAGGCCCCGGATCACGCAAGAGTAGGTGTTCTCAAACCTGACCGCACATTTCAAATCACCTGGAGGGCTTAAAAAATAAAAAGTAATGCCTGACTCCACCACAGGCCAATGAGGTGGTGAGCCTGGACATCTGTATTTTAAAATTTGCCCTAATATTCCTCAGCCAGGGTTGAAAATGACTGATGTAGGGCCCTGAGGGCCATAGATGGGGAATTTGGATTTTAATGCAAATTTTAAAATGTTGGTATGTTTTAAGCTAGAGGGCAATATACTTTGATTTATAGATGGCTGTGTGACTTTGAGCAAGTGACTTAATTGCTCTGTGCCTCAGTTTCCTCATCTAAAAAATGGGACTAATAATAGTATCAATTTCATAGAGATGTACGAATGAAATGGTGTTTGGACATGTGTAGGATGGTGCCTAGGCAGAGGAAGGGGGCTGCATGTGTTAGCTGTTGTGGTGGGGAGGATAGTATTTTAACAGAGGGGCTCCACCTGCCTCCTGGAGAATATTTGGGGTGGAAGAGACAAGGCTGGCTGCTGCCGCAGGAGCCCGGGTGCAGTGCACTCCTGTGTGCCGGGTACTAGGGACATGGAGGCACAAGCCAGCATTCCCACCCCTAGAGGCTCCAGGTGGAAAGGGGATGGGGGATGTGGCCTTGGGGGCTCCTGCCTGGACCAGGAGGGACAGGAGGTGGGGAGAGGCCAGGAAGGCTTGCTGGAGGGGGATGGCTCCCGAAGGGTGATCAGCAGTTATCCATGGGGGCAAGGCACCCAGGCTGGGGAGCAGAGGGCGGAGGGCAGTCTGGCCAGGGAACAGAAGATGGGAAGTGCAGGGGAAGGGGAGCACAGGGCATGGTTCGTGAAGAATGCCTCCTTCCGTGTGTGCCTGGATGGTACGTCTGCTTGCTCGGTTCCTGTTTGAGGAAGGCGGGCAGGAGGAGGGAGGCATGAGCCTGCCATTTTGGTTAGAGGGCTTCCCAAGTGGGGCGCAAACGACTCCGCCTCTCTGTCCAGGTGTGGATCATGTGTGAAGGCCACTGCTTCAAGGTGGCTGTGGATGGTCAGCACCTGTTAGAATACAGCCACCGCCTCAAGAACCTGCCTGCCATCAACAATCTGGAGGTGACAGGTGATGTCCAGCTGACCAGTGTGCAGACATAGGTGGGTTCACTGTCCCTGCCCCAGCCTTACCCAGCCTGCTGAGGATCTGGGGCTCTTCCGGAGAGAATATGTCCTTGTGTGGCCTGATTCTAGCTGTAGTCAGCCTGGAGCGAAGGCAGCTGGTCGGGACTGCCTTCCTTGGGGTAACACCTGGGCTTGCAGTGGCCCGAATCCTCCCACCCGGGGAGAGGAGTGGTCTGTCAGACTGAAGCCGGGGCCAGGCCTCTCGGCACAAAGGGAGGGTCCTGGTTCTTCCAAACCTCTTAGCCCAGGGCTACACCCTATGTGCTTCTCAACCACATTCCCATCCCTGCCATTTAATGCCATCTGGGTTCCAAGCCACCAGTTGTTCCCTGGGGAGGCCGTCTCCTTGGTCCCTCCCCTTTCTCCAACCCTTAACCTGTCCTGAGACCTGCACCAACCCTTTCCCTGCTCCAGGAACGCTGTCCTGATGACACCCTGCTGCTCTCCACCGACTGGACCTTTCTTGGGGCGGCTGTCCCCTTTCCCAGCGTCCTTCAAAGAAAAATGCTTGTTGGCACACATGCATGGAATGATTATGCTTATTATATGTATTTGGAGACATTTTGAAGTCCCTGGAATTGGAGAGGGCCTGGCTGATGGGTGTGGGAGGAGGGAGCCTGGGCTCCCCTTGGCCAGGGGCAGCCCCGACATCCGCACCTGCTCCTGGTGGACCCACACACACCCCATGAGGTTTGGAGGTGAAGCAGGCTGGGCTCAAGTCTCTTGGGCAGGAATCTCTGACACAGGAAGCGTGCAGCAAAGAAGAACCTAGGGAACAGCCCCACACTTGACATGAGCCAAGGGCTGGGCCAGAGCCTGGGAGGACCTCGGCAGGAGGTGCCAGGAGGCCAGAGGGTGTGTCCCAGCAGGAGGATGCGGCGGTAGGGTAAGACGCTGATTCGTAAGAGCCCTCGTGTTTCATGTGGGCACCCCAGGACTAGGGTGTGGTACGGAATGTGGCTCCATGTGCAGGGTTCTGCCAGCCTCTGGGCCAGTCAGGGGGGCCGGGCTCTGCATCCACATCCTAACTCCATCAAGAATCTGGTGCCTCAGGAACCACGGTGGGGCTCACAGCATAGCCCGTGGGCCTGGGAGCTTATCAGAAATGCAGACTCTCAGGCCTTGCCACAGACCTCCTGGGTGAGAGTCTGCATTGGAACAAGGGCCCAGGTGGTCTGCGTGCACGGCAGAGTGCTAACCTAGGGGGCGCTGTTCCTGACTATGATGTTCTGAAGAGGCACTGCTGGGGCGATGCCGGTTGGCATGGCCCTTGGTCTCCCCACCACCCCATCTGCCTAGCACAGGGGGAGAGGAGACGCAGGCCAGGGAGCCGGCACAAGAGAGGCCAAACGCAAGCTGAGAGCTATTTTGCCACACCCCCAACTTATCCCCTGGATGAGTTCCTTGTTCTCAATGGGAGAAGGAAACATGGCTCATTCCCTTAAGAAGCACTTCCCTGAACCATGTCTATCTTTCACTCGCTGCCAAATCCTTGTCACCCAGGTGCCTAAGCATTATTGGCCAACCTCTCATGAAACAAGCAAGTAAAATACAGTGACTCTCTAAAACAGGCTGTGGACAGGCCTTCGCTAAAGAACTGACACGTGCAGCTTCACCTCTGCCCAACGCCTGTGTGGATGCTTCTTCCTACGGGAGGCACAGCACGGACCCTGCAGGCAAACCTGTGTCCCCTGGCTCCCATCATGCATTTCAGATGTGTCCAAAGCCCCACGTGCTGCCCCCGTACCTGGAAGCCATTTCGGAAGCAGCAAGGATGAGCTGGTTTGTCCTTTGTGGGGAATTTTTGTCCAGGCTGTGACACCCACCAGTCCCAACTCTATATATAAACAGCGCTGCTTTCCCTACAAAACAGCCACACGCACACCTACAATGTGGTTAAAATAAAATGTATTTCACATAAATATCTCCATCAAGGAGTCATACAAGGAAGGCCCAATTGGCTCTAAGAAGCATTTGGGCTTGTTTTTTTAAATAGAGACATAAATAACTGTACATGGAGGCCACTAAATACAGGGTGATGCGACAGCGCCCCCTGGTGGCCGCTCAAAGTGGTGCGATCAGAAGAAGGTTCACCCGGGGCCAGGCCTGGCATCGCAGGTTTAGTCTTCAAGGGATCAGGGAGGTCCCAACTCTCCATTATTCGGGGAGGGGTGGGCTCAAGGGAAACAAGAGTTCCATTCAGTCCGGGCTGCTGCTTGGTAGCAGACTGAGTAAAGGGTTGGGGGGGAGGAAGAGATAGGGAAATAAGATGAGAGGCTTGGGGATATAGTTCCCCTCCATCTCCTCCGGCCCTGGGGGCTTCAGATAATCAAAAGTTGAGTCCATCATTAAATTCCGTGGCAGCAGCTTCAACTTTTCCTGTGTGCTTTGCTGCACGCTTCCTGTTGGAGCTCTGGGCTCACTGGGATGCCCCACCCCTTTTCACCTCATAGGGAAATACAGCACCAAAGATGTCTTCATGATAGCGCTTCTGGCTCTGTGAGAGAAAATAGAGCAGTGCGTCAGCTCTGCTGTCTAGCTGCATCACTCATCAGGGCAGGCCGCGGTCCTGCAGCTTCCCCATCACACAGACACCCGTGAACCGTTTGCCTTCCAACTGTCATGCTCAGATTATGCTTGGACCTCACTTAGGCTCTTTAACTCCCACCACCACCTGCTCTGGTGTGGACCCCCCAAAACATCTCCCCAAGCTCTATGAGAGTAAAGGCTATCTCAGGTTTGTCCTAGAAGGTACGCTAGGAAATGTGGACTCTGAGATAAACACATTTGGGAAATGCTGTGTACTGTCTCCAGGCTTGAAGGTCAGGTTACACAGTCGCATGTTAGAGGCTCTGAGAAGTCTTGTAGGAAAACAGCGCATTTGCCTTTGTGTAACTGAGCAACCAGACCCAGTGGTAGAGTCAGGCCTTCTGACAGCCCGCCCAGCTCTGACCTCCAGCCCCCTCTCGGATTCCTCTGTTCTGAGCCTGACTGCCCTAGTCCTGGCTCCCTGGCCTGTGCTCTTGACCTGCACCCCTAGCCCACCAGCTGCCATACCTTAAGCTGGAAGAAATAGTCCTCGACCTGCTCCTCACTCAGGCTCAGCTTGGCAGCCACCAGCTGCTTCAGGGTTTGGGCCACATCCCGGGCCATACGCACGTCCCCACAGACGTAGAGGTGGCCTTGCTCCTCGTGGAGCACGTGGAGCACCTCACTGGCCAGCTGCTGCCTCAGGATGTCCTGAACATACACCTGAAGCCAGAGGAGATGGTGGGTCAGGACCCTGCTGCTGGGGACGAAGCTTCGAGTCAGGCCTGGCCATGAAAAGGGGGGCATGGTAGACTGCAAGGCGTCCTCTCCCAGCCAGGCCTTGCACAAGGACCAGGCTCAACTTGAGGAGGGGCATTGGGCACCTGGCCAGCCCAGGAGAGATGAATGTTGGCCACAGCTCTGCCCTGAGGAACTACCACTGGAGACTTAGGATTTACTCTGAATTCCCCATGCTTCAAAGAGGTATCAGTCAAGTCACTTCCCCCACCCAGGGCTCTGAGGGCCACCCGCCTACACCCCAGAAAAGGAAGCCTCTCAGTGCAGACTGTCCATGGGATCCACACTGTAGTTCCGAGCAAGGCACAGAGGCCCCGGGCTCCCCAGTTACACAGAAGTCCAGGAGTCAGCTGGGGACTTTGCTCTTACTCCACACAAGATGTCCCGTGACCAGAGCACTGGGTCTAGGAGGGGCCTTAATGGGACACCTTCACAGGAGATGAGCCACGAGTCTCTGCTGACTCCCAGGCTCATGGGGCAAAGTGCCCTCCCTGCCCCCTCTGGAGAGCAGAGCCCATCAGCAGGCCATGTTGGAAGCAGCAGCCAACCACCTCTCCCTGGCAGCTGTGGACCCTGGGGGCGGACCTTTAGGCTGGGCACTGGGGATTACCCCACTGTATGACCCTTAGTCCTGGACGTCTCAGACCTGTCTCTTCTCCTGGAAGAGTGACCATAATAGTGTCGCAGCATTGTTTAGACGGCTGGGTAACTGCCTCTGGTTCAGAAATCAGAGGTGGAGGCTCCGTGAGGCAGGGAGCTTAGGAGCCAGGGCACCCACTAGACTGCCCCGCCAAGTGCACGGGCAGCTGCCACATTTACCTTGGGCTGGCCAGGCAGGCGAGAATAGGCTGTGTGCACCTCATGCAGCACCCTGTTCCGGGCCATCTCCAACATCTCCTCCTTATAGATGTGGTCCTCATCCGGGCGGCGGCACCCGAACACCAGCGTCAGGCGGCTGCCCTGAAGCCCTGCGAGACCCAGCAGCCTGCAGTTGCCACGATGGCCACCAGAGGGAGGCCGTGATCAAGGCCTGGGAGCCCCGTGACCAACCTGAATTCTCATTCTCCCAAGTACCCTGTCTAGTATTGTCCGCACTTTACAGATGAGGAAACTGAAGCCCAGGTCATTTGTCCACACAGGCTGAGGCAAACTTGGGAGCAGGACCAGGAAAAATATTGTGGGGTAATGCAACAACGCCCCTGCAGCTCCAGTTGTTCTCCCAGGTAGGTGATGCCCCTCCTCACTCACTGGGAACCCTCCAGCTGTACCTTTGTGCTGGACATCATGGAGTCGCTGCTGCCAGAAACTGCGGAAGGGGGCGATGCCCGTGCCTGGCCCGATGAGGATGCAAGGACGGGAGGGGTCCTCCGGGAGCTGGAAGCCATTGGCACTGCAGGGACAGAAGAGAGAGGCCTGTGTCTTCAGACACCCTGGGATGGACGCACACACAGATGAGGACCACATCTATACGGAGGAGATGTTGGAGATGGCCCAGAACGGGGTGCTGCATGAGGTGCACACAGCCTATTCTCACCTGCCTGGCCAGCCCAAGGAGCTGGGAGTGTTGGGGTGGGTCATGTTGGAGGGATGGAGAAGACAACACCTCAAATTTGACTTCCTAAGTTCTCAGGTTGTTTCATTTCCCTTATCCAGGCACATATCATCCCCTCACTCTGGGTCCTTTTGAAAAAGAGCCTTACCACCACTGCCATCTCTGCCCCTCCTAGAGACTTGGCCACGCTGTACAGCATGGGATAGAATGGAGAGGCCCACTGTGACCCCAGTGTTGTCTTTATGGGCCAAGGGGCCCAGGTGGCACCCAAACCCCAAATGCTTCTCTTTCAACCCAGAACTCCCAGGGGCCAGTGGTCATGATCCCAGGATGGACAGACTGGAGGGGGTGTTTACCTTCGCACAAAGCAGGGCACCGGGTCTTGGGGCTTCAGGTTGTTGAGCCAAGTGCTGCAGACACCGTGGTGCAGGGGACCCTGGCCATCTGCAAGGACAGCAAAGACCTGACCTACATCGCCCCTCCACCTGTGTAAGCACCATCCCTGCAGCTCCTCCTGCACTGATGCATCTCTGACTGTTGCCCACACAGGCCCTCTGGGCACTAACGAGGGCACTGTGTTTCTCCTGGTTCTGAGATCCACGCTGTAGCCTCCCTGGGCTGGTAAAAGTTGAAAGGGACTCAGGGAGGACGCAAACCTCTCCTCTTGCCACCGCAGAAACAAGCCTCAGAAAGGGCGAGTGACTTTACAGGTCATTCAGCTACCAGTAGAACAGGGTCCCAGCTCAGCTTCCCCGACTCCCACGCCACTGTTCCCTCCAAGACTTTCCCCAGGGACCCTCCCAACTCACCATTCAGCTCCAATGACAGCCCAAAGTGGCCCCTCAGGGTGGCCACTGTCACTGCCCCTGGTGGGAACCCGGGTGGTGGACAAACTCGTGTGCACTCTGGTCTGCGCTGACATCTGACTTCCCCAGGGGCCCCTTCGCAGCTTGGGGAAACCCCAGCTTCCCTTGGGTTTTGCTCCCTTCCCAAGGGCCCAGCATTTGAGGGTCTTCCAACCAATTGAGAAGTCCCCCTGCTGTTCCTCTGGATGGAATCTTGCGCTCCCAGGATGCACCTGTCTCTCCTCCCCCCACCCCAGGACTGAGACTTGGCCTGTGCCAATGTTCTCTAGCAAAGCAAATTGAGAGTCTCTTCCCAGGGTTTAGAAACTGTGTGACCGTGCTTCTCGGGGCACAGAAGGCTCTGGGGTGTGGGCCCGCTTCCCAGCTCTGCCAGCCCAGGCAGTGCTCAGCCACAGAGGGCCGGGCAGGGGCACATTCTGTGCAGGTGGACCCAGCTTGGATCTCCCAGTCTACAGTGATGCCTCATCCTCTGCCCTCATAGCACCCTGCGCTTTCCCATCTGAGCACCTGCGTAACAACAACTGTCTATTCCAGTGTATCTGTCCCCACTGCCCGCTCTAGGTGAGAAGCTCCATGCCAGCAGGGGCCATATTATACTTCCACACCCACCACAGTGCCAAGGAGAGAGAGGTATGAAACAAATCATTGCTGAGTGAGTGAGTGAATGAATGTGACCAACCAAGGCAGAACCGTCCCTGTATTCAGGCTGGACTGTCAGGAAGACTGATAATGAATGGGTTCCCACTAAGTGTGGGGCGCTTTCCACATTGAGTCTCATACAGTGGTCCCAGTAGTAGAAGAGTAGAGTGCAGTAGGGTGGTTAAGCATTGGGACCCAGCAGTCAGACCACCTGGGGTTGAATCTCAGTTCTCTACTTCGAACAAGTAGACTTGTTCAGTGTAACTTTGAACAAGTGTCTTAAGCTCTTTGTGCCCGTTTCCCCACTTGGAAGAAGCCCAGGAAGCATCTCCTGTGGTTCCCGACAGTACATGTACACAGGCGCTAGCTCGGGGCCTGGCTCATGGTAACCTCCCCCACGCGCCTCCTGGAGTTGCTGGGTGTGCAGCTGATGAGACTGAGGCTCAAGGATGTTGAACAGCTGCCCGTTAAGCAGCAGCCGGGCCGCTCCCAAGCCTCTGCGTCCCCGTACCTCGGGTGCGGTACGCGAGCACAGCCACGGTGAGGTGCACCTCCGACGGCGTGCGGTCCCTGGAGGAGCTGACGGAGTAGTACCGGGGCCGCAGGAGCGGGAGCTGCGAGAGCAGGAAGCTGGCAGGCACCTGCAGGGACGGGAACTGCTCCAGCAGCTCCGGGAACGTGGGGCTGTCGCTGAGCTTCCACTGGCTGTACTCCGAGGGCTGGATGCAAAGGGCGGTGTGAGCGGTTCAGGGGGCCCCGCATTAGATTTTAGAACAAAGCAAGAAAGCCTCAAGAGGTTAACTCACAGGCTGAAGGCCACGTGGCTCCTAAGGGATGGATCGGGAACTTGACCCATCAAAGCTCACCATCTCATTATTTTACTGATTCAGCTACCTGTCTGTCACTATGCCTAATAACCTCCTCATCCACACCATCCCTCCTCCAACACTCCTAAGTTCTGGGCTTGTTCTGGGTTCCGGGGATACAAAGACAGGCAAGACACAGTAGCTCTCCTTTTCCAACTGATTACTGACAAAGTGCACTTTGGTTGCCTCCTGTAGACAGAAAAGTTCAGCTCACTCAATGCGCCTGTGCCCTAGAGAAGGGGTGGGAGAGGATGCCCGCCTTCCCACCAGCCTCTGGCAGGTCTCACCTCAGGAAGATGGGGCAGATCCCCTTGGAGGTGAACGGCCAGCCCTGGGCTCTAGCTACCCCCAGGTCTGGGGCCCGCCCCTGCCTCACCACCAGCCCCGATCTTCACCTGGCACAGGGTCTCCAGCCTCTGCTTCTCCGCCTCCTCGGTGGCCAGCTGGGCCAGCTTTCGGAGCAGCAGCTGGGTTGGGGGGGTGGTGATGTCCAGGAAGTAGGTGAGGGCCTGGCTGAGTGAGCAGGGGGGCAGCCGCTTGTCCCCCACCCAGTATCTGCCTGGATAGGGAAGGGAGGAGTCAGCATAGAAACAAGGCCCCATTTAGTTTCCCAAAAGGTGATGAGACCTTTGGGGCAGACACCCTGCACCCTCCAGCTGTAGGGGAGAGAAGACACTGAAGTTCTGGCTTCAGGAACAGCAAAAGGACTCATGTGCCCAACTCATGTACAGGAAGGAGGTACTCAGAGATAAGGCTGCCAGGGAAGGCTGATCAACAGCTCTCCAAAGGCATGCAAGTGGACACTGTCCTACAAAACTAACTGTGCACCAGAGTAAGTCCCTTTCTGGCCCAGACCTGAAGTTTAGCAAAACACTCCCAGGTGAATGACAGTGACAGTGACTAAACCCACCCAAGACTGATGTATACACCAGATGCCTGTTGTTCATTTAGAGAAAAGCCCATGACTGCAGCCCCCTGGGGTGCTCTACCAAGAGGGGCTGGGTGAGCAGCACATCCGCCCAGAGTGCGGTAGGAAGTCTCAGGGAGCCCCGGGAGGCCGCACGCAGGGCAGTCACAGTGTGGACGCTGGGCCAGTGGGCCTGGGCTCACACTCTGGCTCCCCACTTCCCATCTGGGCGACTGAACGCTCTGAGCGTCAGGTTCTATCTCTGTAAAATGCATGTGATAACAAAGCTGGCTTGCTGGGTCTGTAAGAGCACTGAATGAAATGGTGCATGTGTAATAGCTGGTACAGCGTCTAGTACACAGGTGCTCCACAAATATTAGCTGAAACATTAGTATTACATTTGTTCATCTGAACCCAAGGCCTGATCAACACCATCTGTCTCCCTACAGTCACAAGGACCACTCTGTCTCCTCATCCCCAAGTTTTAGCCTCGCTCGTGTTCCCCTGGACAGAGGGGGACAAAGCCACTTTGCTTCTCTGATCCCCACTTTCCTGTTTGGGTCTCTCCTTTAAGGGGTACGCACTCTTTGGAGGCATCACTGTTACAGGGTGCTAAGGTTGGGGACTATTCTCATGGGCTGCGAGGCCAGGTGTGTTGACTCCTTACGTTACCTCTCCTATGCCTGTCACCCAGTACCATGTGGCCATGCTCGGCACGAAGACTGAGAGCCTCACCTTAGCACAGGAAGAGAGGGCTCTGAACCCTTCCTAGGACAGGTCTCCCTGGTGAGGATGGCCAGGAGGAGCCACACTGTCCTGGTCACCCATGGCCTGCCCCTGCCTGCCCATGCCCGGGGAAGGTGGGGAGTGAGACCCTCAGTGGGAAAGCAGTATGAAATTCGGATGCCGTGAAATGCAAGGAGGTTAGACATTTTGGGACCCAAGAAATCTCCCAGGGCATAGTCACCCCTTCTCTGACCTTCTGGACAAATGTTCACTAGCTTGTGGGAAATGGACATGGCTCCACTCCTGCATTTATTTGGTGCCAGGAATTGTGGTGAAGGTTGCGCATGCACCTACTCATTTGTTCTTCACAGCAACCCAACAAGGCTCAGTTATGTCTATTTTAGAGACAAAGAAATAAGTCCTTGAGACACTAACTCATATGGCCAAGGCTACACAGCTAGTAAGCGATCGATCAGGGACTTGAACCTTCAAAGCTCACCAGCTTTACATTGTTTCCACATTTCTCTGTTCTGTCTACAAGCAAGCTGCACACGCGTCCGTTGTGGGAAGGAAAGAGGCAGTGCCTGGCAAATGCTGGCACACAGTCATGCCCCACCAAATGCTAGCTGCTGCTGTTAGTAGATAATTATTACTCTCATGAACACTCTCATACATCTGCCTCCTGTACTAGGTAGTGAGCTTTCTGAGGCAGACACTGAGTCTCATTCATTTTTGTAGCCCAGGGCCTGCCTGATATATAAATACAAGTTAAAATTTCGATGGAAAAATAAATCATTTTTTGTTGGCCAGGCTAGCAGAAGAATGAAAGGAAAGCCTGTGTGGCTTCTAGTCCTGGGTAGGGTCCCCAGGAAGCATCCCTCCTTGTTGGCCTGCCAGCCAGCCAAGGACTGCTTGCCAGGCTGCTTGCGCCCCGGCGTGGGCGGCCCACCCACCCAGCAGGCCGGGACAGGATTAGCTGCTGCGGGCTGAGCCCAGCAGCCAAGCTGGCAGATGAGCGGGAGGATGCTGGGCCGCCCCAGGCATGGGCACAGGGCTCACCATTCTCGCCCAGGGTCTCCAGGCGCACAGGTTGGTGGGGTGCAGAGCCATCCAGCACTCTCCCCAGGACAGCTTGGACCAGGGCCGGCTGGTTGCCTGGGAAAACCCCAAGGTGCTCTCCAGGCAGGTAGCTCAGACCTTGGCTGCCCTCACAGGAGAGTTTCACCAGGAGGGTGGTACGGCTGGAGAAGGGAAAAAGAGCCTTTGGTGACGCCACCAGGATTTCCTCTAGAGCTCCCTAGCGGATGGGCCGGTTTCCCCAGGAAATGTGCCCTCCTCTCTTTTTCCTGCCTGGTTTCATGAGCTTGGGGCGCTGGCGTCCCCTGGGGCTGACCAGGCCTGTGGCTTCTCCATGGGGAAAGCGAGGGCCGCACCCCTCCCTGTGCAGCCTTCCTGAGCCCACGAGGGACAGACCACAGACTCTGCCTGAAGAGAGACGCCTTCTGGGAGATACGTGAGCTTTGGGACAAGCCTTTCCTTGTCTCCAGCACTAGTCTGGTTTCTGTTAGAGTAAAGCCCATTTTCCTAATGAATGGTGGTGGGTGGAACAGGTAAGCGAAACCCACGGGAATCCACACACTCGCTTACCCTTCCCCCCAAAAATGTCCTTCACCCCCAAAAATTTCTCCTGAAAGTTCTCAAGAAAGAGCCAAGTGGTGTGAGTGTCTCTTGCCCTCCTGGTCTGGTGAGATAGCGAAGTGACAGGGAGGGAGCAGGCGCCTAGTTCCCAAGCTCGGAAACTGGCGAATGGTTAATGGACACCAGACTTTAAGGTCACGCTGGTCCTGCCGATGGGTCACTGCTAACGCCAGCAGATCCTTCACGCCTCACAGACGCATTTACCCTGGTCTTTCCTTCATTAAAATAAAATCTGTGGGAAATCGCACTCTCCCTTACCTGGATTTCGGGCTCTGTAGATTCTGCCTCGACTTGAGCCTCAAGGTGAACACCGTCTTGGCATGCATGCTGCCGAGGGCTGTAGGGACAGAGAAATGGCAAAATGGCCAAGTGGCCCTTCAGTGCAGTGGAGGCAGCCTCCACCTGTCTGAGTCAATTCCACCCAGGCGCCACCAGGGCGCCCCACTGTGGTGGTGCTGGGGTTTCCTTCCTTCTTTCCTACTGTGTCTCTGAATCACAAGACTGTTGGTCTGACAGAGGCTGGTTGTCCTGCTGCTACAGGTTGGAAATGCAATGTAGATGCCCAGATGTGGGGATTTCTAGGACATCCCCTGACTCAGGATCTGCAGGTGAGCACGGCTGAAGTTGGGAACATCCTAAACATGCAGACGCCTTCAGGACCGCAGTACTTGTGGTACAGGATGCAGGCCCCATGTCCAGAGGGTGCTGTGGAGCACTCACGGCCGGCAGCCTGCAACTGCCTCTGCAAAGTGTTCTTTACCCAGCTGCCATTGGAGCTGGACGGCTTAGGGGGGGCCAGTGGGGAGAGCCCCGCACAGTGCCAGGACCACAGGAGGACCTCAGTTGGCACTGGCTACCTTTTCTCTCCCCAGCACCCTCCCAGGGCTTCCTCCTGAAACAGCCTCCCTCAGACAGTGCAGGGCCTCGAGTCTCACATCCCTGCAGGCTCTTGGAGAGAAATGTCTGGCAGCCCTAGGCCAGCAGCCTCTGTTCAGAGGGTCTAGTGGGGTCCTCACCAACAGGCTCAGGGCTGAGAGATCCCACCCCAGCAAGAAGGGCCAACAAGCCCGTGGGGTGCAGGGGGGCAGTCACCTTTGTTGAGGTCCAAAGGCTGTGAGTCCTGCACAAGCCTGTAGTGGTGCGGGTCCCAGGTCACATCGGAGGTGTAGAGCTTGGGGATCTGGATGCAGTGTCTGCCTTGGACACTGAACATCTCACAGGCTGCCTGGAAGAGGATGAGCTGACTGGTGTTAATAATCAGCACTGGCATGAGCACCCTTAGGACTGAGCTAAGTGCTCATCTGACTGGCTGTTGTGAGGACTTAATGAAGCCGCCTGGCTTGGCGCACAGCAGCTGTTGCTATTATTGTGACGATTAAGATCGACACTATCTCATCAGTATGCCCACGCCATGAGATAGGTTTGATTACGCCCATTTTCCTGATGTGGAATCATGAGGAGGAAGCCTGGGCTTGGGAACCACATCTGCCCCTGACTCCAGCTGGTTCTCCTATGCACCACTATGGGGTGAAATGCATTGCTTAAATGAGGAGTTCTCTAAATCAGTGGGATCAAGCCATAGGAGATAAAGACCTACAGTGATACTGACACAGGCCCAAAGAACTTAACTGCATGGTGCC
Organism: Manis pentadactyla; assembly: GCF_030020395.1. NCBI lineage: Eukaryota > Metazoa > Chordata > Mammalia > Pholidota > Manidae > Manis > Manis pentadactyla. Next base: position 147,352,566 of record NC_080022.1, read on the forward strand.
TGTGCCCAAGCTCTCTGAGGCTGGGAGACTGAAACACTTTTGTAGGGGGTGACCTGGATAATCAGAAGGGACAAGATCTTAAACCGAAGTGCCCAGAGGGCAGGGAGGTGTCTGAGCCACTTTTTCCCATGCAGGGGACACACGCTTGAAGTGGAGCTCCGGGGGCTGAGCGAGAGCAGCAGTGACCCAAGCCCTCAGGCCCACATCTGGGACCATGCCTGCAGGACAGGGCAGGAGGCGTGCCACCAGGATGCTTGGCACAGATGTCTGGGGCACGAACACCCTGCCGCGTCCCTTCCCACGCTGTGGGGCAGCCCCGGCCATGAACTGACCTTGAAGGTTTGCACAGCCCAACTGCGGAAGGCCTCCTCCTGCCCACTGAGCTCATCCCCTTCCCCTGTCGGGGCGAGCTGGGAGGCACCCAGCTGGGACAGCTTCTGGTCAATGTCATGAGCAAAGGCGCAGAACTGAGGGTACATGCTGGAGCCGAGCCCGAACACAGCATACCTGCCCAAGGAAGACACGCACGTGGGGACGGCCTGAGGCCCCCCAAGCAGGCATTGCCCAGCACCCCCAGCCTCAGACACTCCCGTGCCAGCCGGGCACACGATCTGCCAGCGCAGTGCATGCCCCCTCCACGTCCTCCCTGGCTCCGAGCCTTGACACCAACTCCCAGGACCAAACCTACGCTGGGAGGGCAGACCTGTGACAGGGACTTGGTGTTCCCCACTTGGCCCCCAACACACTCTGAGCTCAGGCTCTCTCTGTGCCTGGACATCCCAGGGAAGACCCAGTACCAGCCCGGAACCCAGCCTCTGGGCCCAAAAGGCAGGGCTCGGACAAGCGCGAGTGGAGGAAAGCCTCACCTGAACTTGTTAGTGAGCTCCTTCAGCATGAAGAGGGATTTCTTCAGTTTCTAGAAAGAGAGAACCACAGAGTTCTCAGGATAGGATTGATGAAAGCACTGCTTTTTGTCCAATTCTGGCGGCCCACTAAAGAACTGGCCACCCTGGCAGAAGGCTGAGAGCCACAAGTGGAAGTTGGTTTATGGGGGAGCCGGCTCTGGGGCCCAGGGACGACTCCTGCAGGCCCAGCCCTCGGTGGGCGACCCTGACCGCCCAGCCCCCAGCCCACCCAGCCCTGGTAGAGGGGGCCTGCCTTGGAGCAGGACACCTCCAGAGGCTCTCCTAACATGGGGTCAGCCTGTCTTCCTATCTGGAACCTGGTAAGAGTGACACGGATCCCTTGGTCTCTGACTTCCCAGCGACTCCAGATTATTTCAGATGGTCCAGACCCAGTGGAAATAGTGTCGAATCCCATGGTAAGAAAGTATTCTCTTTTCTGTAATTCTTTTCAGGTTATTCCTGTTTCGATTGTTACTTTTTGTCCTTCTGAACACTAGGGAGAAAGTCTCAGATTGGTGCTAATGGAGCCTTAATATATCTCTAATACCTGCCTATTACTCTTTTTAAAAAACCAGGCATGGTTAGACAACAGTATCTAGTCAAAATTCAGTAACTTTGGCTTTCATTGGATTTATTTTTTGCTGGCTTCCCATTTGTGAGAGAGGTAGAAGTGTCCTTTAAACATAAATTTTTGAATTTAAAAAGGCAGGTCAAGCCACTGACATATAGTAAGAATGTCACAGGAAAGGCGGCGTACCCACGCGGCAGTAATCACGAAGCAGGCCAGCAAATGGCTGACTTCAGGGCAATCCAGAGTGACGATCTGAGCACTCACTCCTCCTTCGGACACCCTGAACCCCCAGATCCTCCATCCCCGGGACCACTGGGACCTGGGCCACCCACCTCGCCGTTGCCAGGGGAGTCTCCATTCCCAAAAGTGCTGGTCACCACGAGCAGGAGCTGCTCCTTCTCCAGGTTGCTCAGCCTGTACTCATCCATGCAGAAAACCTGCATGGCACCCGGAGTGGACGTCAGCCCTCAGTTGCCAGCTGGAGCCCCCCACACCCTCCCCAGACACCCTGTGCTTCCCTCCCCACCCAGGCCTGGAGCCCCCTTTATCATCTCTGAACACCCCTCCCCGCCCCAGCACAGGCGGGCGCAGACGAGGTAAGTGCTCAACAAGTCCTGTCAAATGAACCTACTGAACAATCCTCCTCGATTCTCCTCCCTACCTCAAGGCCCCCCAGGAGCCCAGATGGCCTGCCTCCAAAATACTGCATGTCCCAATCAAAGCACTTCCCACCACTTCCACTGCTAGTTGGAGTGTGCGGACATACTTTGCACAAACAAGGGATGAGTGGGTTACAAAAATGACCGCTCCTTTGGCGGCTCGGGGACCCAAACCCTTTGCCCGAGGCTAACCTCAGTGGAATGTGTTGCTGCCTCACTCTTTACCCAGGCCTGCTGGCTCCGGAGGCCTACAGCCATGAAGGAGAGAATCCAGCACTGCTGGAATGCATGGCTCACCCCCAGGGCTCTGACTTACTTGCCTGCATCTTATTCCTCCTCTGCCCTCTTCACATGTAGCCATGCACCCTCATAGGAGGCATTCAGTAAATGTGAATAAAATTCATCTAGGGCAGCTCGTGTACATTGAGACTTGGACTCACTAGGAAAGTGTTTCTCAAACTGCATCCCCTTGGAACACTATGAAAAACTTACTGTGTGAGTTTGGGAACCCCTGGACACAAATCTACCCTTCCACCTCAGATTTACAATGTTCTCTGGGACATGGGGGAGCAGAGCGGTCGTCTGACTCGTCTCAGGCCTCTCCGCAGACGGCAGAGGGAGCAGCATGCGCCCCGCCGAGCTGCCTACCTTGGGGTTGAAGGCACAGCTGAACAGGTTCCCTAGGTCCCGGGCCAGGGTTTCTGATTTTCCCGTCTCGGTGGCAAAGAGGACAGTAGCTCTCACTCGGGACGCCATGGTCTTGCGCATCAGCACTGAGGTGAAAAGCACGGCTCTGTGGGGACAGACAGACCCTGAGCGCTGAGTGGGCTGTGCAGGGGAAGATGGGGTCCCAGGGGAATGGGAAGGGGACAGCATTTAAAGTGGGGCAGGTCGAGCAGAAAGAGCCCACGTTTCACATGGCTGTCAACCCCAACTCGCCACCCTGGTCCTTCCCCGCCCGCTCAAGCGGCTACTCAACGCCTTTGGGAAAACGGAGGGGAGGGAAGGTCAGGGCAGTGGTGGCAGGGGACACTCAGGATCGGTGTCCAGACCTCTGGGGGCCAAACTCCATAAAGATCCTCTTTCCTCTCTGTTCCTCCCCTTCCAGGCCTAGAAAGCAGGCCGATTAGAAGGAAGGGCTGCAGTTCAGACGTCAACACCGGCTGCGCCCACGTACTTAACCAAGACTTTGAATCGAATCTCTCTTTTCCGGGGTCTCAGCTTCTCATCCTGCCAGATGTGGGTTTTCCAGGCCTCCACCTGTAGAAAAGAAGGCAGATCTGAGGGCAAAGTAGGACCTGGCTTGGCTTGGGCTTGGGGATGCAGAAGAGACAGAGAACCCTCCATGGCTTTAGTGAGCTGGGGGGTGAGAGGCTCTGCCCCAGCCCCCCTCACTGGAAGCCCCGCAGGGAGGGCTGCGCCTGTCTGTCTCTTCCTCAGAGCTGTAGCTCCAGGGTCCAGCATGGCACCTGCATATAGCAGATGGTCAGCTGGTTTTATTCCCATCAGTGTCCCTCAGGAAGGGAGAGGCCCCACTTCTCTTCTAGCTTATCACCTGGAAGACTATATAATGTATAGTCCAAATTGGGATACCTTTGAAAGTAAAAAGAGGTGCTGTGATGACAGGTATAAATTGTCCCAGGCAATAAGTCACCCTACTTACCACCTTTAGAGTAAGGAAGCTCTTCCCCAAATCTAACCAAAGTCATTTTTGACAAAAAGTGAACTCATTTCAATAGGTAATGGTTCCTGAGTGCACTCTGTGCTGGGCACTGGCTGAACTGTTCCACGCACCAACTCATGTGAGCAATACAACCTCCTATCATGGAATTAATGTCCCTCCCTTTCAGAGATGAGAACACCAGGGCTCAGGTGGCTGAAATGACCCACCCAAGATCATATGGCTAGCAAGTGACAGAATCATCCCCGGGTGTGTCTGACCCAGGAGCCAAGCTCTTCACTGTTACACTGTGTGACTGTTTACAGCCTCCCAGGTAGGCAGGTGTGATGCTGGTCACCGTCAGGAGCTTAAACCCCTTCAGTCCCACTCCCTGGGGAAAGGGACAGTAGCTGCTCGGCATCCCTGAGTGAAGCCTAACATCATTAAAGATATGTCTCTGTGTCCCCGATCCTCCCCCACGTGTCCTACATGAGTGAGCAAGCACATGCACACACATGTATACATACACACACATGAGTCACATGCAGACATATGCTCTCTCCATCCCTGAGCTCCCAAGACAGAGAGGGGAGGAAGGCCCTCCCTTACCTGGTAGTAATAGAAAGGGGACAGGACATAGTTTAACATCTCCTGATGGAACACAGGGGTGATGCTGCCAGAAATCGGGGGGACCAGCCAAACCCAGTCAGCTGGGCAGCCCCCCCGGGACCGATACTCATTCTGCATGTACTTCATGAAGGACTCTGCGGCTGAGTGGTGGTCCATGATGGTCACATTTTGCTTCTATATCAGAAAGAGGGAAGATGGGAGTTGAAACAAGGGATGGGGTAATCAGCAGATAATTGGCCGCAGGGTTCCTGGATGACTATGGGAAGGCCTGGCAATCTACAAAATGGGACAGTAATTCCTCCTGCTCCCCACCCCAAACACTGCTGAAAATAAATATTCAAATGGAAGGCACTTTCAGAGCCTCTGAAGGAGCCCAAGAAACTGCCATAAAGCCACAGTCAGCCTACAGGTCCCTTGGCCCTCTGGGGGCAGAGTCCAGCTTCTCAGGCCATGCCCATGAGTCTCCCCAAACTCCCAACAAATGGCGCACTCTGCGAGCTGAAAGTCCAGTTGCAGTGCCTTTGTGCCACTTGTTGGCAGAGTTGGTGTGTGCGTGCATACAGTCCTGGAAAGGAGCCGCTTCCCCCAAGGACGTGGCCCTCCCAGCCGAGAAGGGGCCCGACGCGCTGAGGAAGGCTGAAGCCCCGTGGGAGCTGCAGCACACGGAAGACCCTCCCACAGTGAGCTGCATCCTAAAATCGGAAGCCAAGGGGGTCTGAGCCTTCCTGGGATGACCTGCGATGGCAACTCCACCCCTCAACGCCTGGGGCAACTCAGTCAGTTAAGAGATTTTTGTTTAATGTAGCAGTTCATATCTTGGCCTCATACCTGCGACCTTAACCTCACTGAACCTCAGTTTCCTCATCTCTAAAATGGGGACCCTAGCAGTTTCTATATCATGTTGTTGTTGAAAGGATGCAATGTATTAATATAAGCAAAGCATAGAATGTGCTCAATAAATGTTAGCTACTATTATTATTTTGATCTGCCAGGCATTGTATAAGGCACAGGCATTATAGAAATGATGAAAGCTGGGGCCTTTTCCCTACATGACATCACATTCTAACTACAGGAGGCAGAAGCCAGTCCACTATTTCGTGTGGTCTGATAGAAGTTAGCCTATGGTGAGGGTGAGTGTGGGTGCTGATGGGGGTGCAGGAGAGATGGGGGATTTCAGCGGTGGCTTCTATGAGGAGGTGGGTCTTGAGAGATGGGTACAAGTTAGGCAGGGGATGGGCACTCCTGGAGGAGACTCTGCATCAGTCAAGGCCAGGAGAGGAACCCGCTAACGGAGAGCCCAGAAGGCCCAGTTACATCTTCTAGAATCTGCGTATGCATGTAGCAGCTCCTGGGTGCCAGACCAGTTTTAAGCTCCAGGGCTGATGATGATAGCTGTGATAATGATGGCAAAAATAATAAATAGAAATAACCACAAAACTAATCCTTACTGAATGGTCACTTTGAGCCAGGCAGGGCACCTAAACATTTTACATATATGTTCATTTAATTCTTACAGTAACCTAGTAAAGGAGGTACTATGATTATCTCCGTTCTAGAGATGAGGAAACAGGGCCAAGTCTTTTGAAGTTTATCCTGAAGGAGGATCACAAGGAAGTCCTAGAGACGCTCAGGCACTAGAGGGATGTGGTCAGCAGTGGTCAGGAGACGGCTGAGGATCAGCAGATTTTCTGGGACATATCTGCATCCTGCCAGGGTCAGGGCTGATGCTGGGAGTCCCCAGGAGTCAGGATGTGTGGTCCATGGCCGGCCGGCCTTCCGGAGCGAGGCCAGCCCCAGGGGCTCTTCCTGTGCCTCCAGTCAAGCACTAGCCTGACCTGCCTATGGGGTGACCAGCCCTTGGGAACAGTATGTGATCATATATATTTACTGGGTAATTGTTTAATGTCAGCAACCCACACCATCCCACAAGGACAGGGTTTTTGTCTGTTTTGTTCACCATCCAAATCCTTGGCCCAGCCTACTGTGTGGCACCTGGAAAATGTTCAGTAAAACTTACTGAATGAATGAATGACTCTCTGCCCAGGGGTGTAGCCTCCAGGGCATCTGCCAGATTTGTAGAAATGGTCTTAGCTTCTAAAGTAATATCTTTATGCCCACTCCTCCTTCCCAAAAGGAAGGAGGGGTGCTTCTATGAGTAAGAGCAGCAAACAGAGGGCCCAGTCCCCCACAGGAACGACCTGCTGTGTTTGGACCCAGGGGCTGGCCATTTGCTGCATGTAGGGAGGCAAGAGCAGCCACTGTTCATGTGGACATGGACTCTCATTCATTCATTCAGTACAGATTCTTTTTTAGATCTACCATGTGCCAGACACTCGTCTAGACTCCAGATGGACAGCAGTAGACAAGACAGCCAGGCCCCTGCCCTGTGGAGCTTACATCTTAGTGGGAAGAACAAAGAGAGAAGTCGATGTACTATGTCATTTTAGGAGCTGATAGGCATTATGAAGAAAAAGGCAGAATTAAAGGACTAAGAGACAGGAGGGAGGTGGGGTGAGGGTGCCGTTTTACATGGTGTGGTCAGGAGGGCTACCCTGAGGAGGTGACAGTCAAGACCTGGATGAAAGGAAGGAGCCAGTCATGGGGTGATTTTTGGGAAGAATGTTCTAGGCTGAGGAAAAGCCAGTGCCCAGGCCTGAGGTGGGAACCATCTTGGTGAGTTTGAAAAGCAGCAAGAATTCCAGGATAACTGGAAGATTGGAGGAGAAAGGCCAGACCGGAGCATCTGGGGGATGAGGAAGAATAATGAGCCCCTTGAAAGGCTTCGCTGTCCAGAGCAGAAAAACAAGGTCGTAGCTGGGCGTCCGTGGTTAGCTAGTCACTCATTTCTTTGAGGTGGGAACCACTGCAGCCTACTGATCATTGGCAGGCATGTACCAGCAGAGAGGGAGACACGGGTGACACGGAAGAGAGGGTGGGGATTTCCAGAAGAGCACTGGATGAACTGAGAGAGGACAGGATCAAGTGCTCAAGTGCCGGGAGGGAAGGGGCTGCCTGCTGCTAGAAGCATTCAAGTTTACACTAGAAACCTAGAGTGACTAGGAGGGCTTATTTGTCTCTGCCTCTCCAGCACCTAACACAGTACCTGGCACAAACTGGCTATTTAATGCTTGTCAGATGTATGAATAAATGAACAATGCTCTGAGGGGAAAATCACACTCGAGATAAGCAGCTGGACCAGATGAGCTTCTAAGCAGAAAGTCTTCAGACCCACAAGACACAAAACATACCTGGAAACTGTGAAGCACAGCGACATTGATCTCAATGACAGCCCGGTCTTTCCAGAGTGACGCCAGCTTGTGCGTGTCCAGGCCCATCCTTCTGCCCACTTCCTGCAGAGGCAGAGAAACGGGGGTGAGTCATTCCTTGGGACCCCATCCACAGGCTCACACCTCCAGCTGGCCAGCTGGGTGGTCCTCATTACCTCCAAGATGTTGTAGCGCTGGACATCACAGAAGTCCCGGACCCCGATCTCCGTGCCCATGTACCAGCCATTGAAGGGGCACCCTGGAAACTCAAGGCCACCCACCTCGAGCAGCATGTTGGCCACGGCAGGCAGGGCATACCACTTCAGCTCCAGCTCCTGGAACCACTCGTACCTGGCACAGAGGCAGAGCCAGGGGCAGCTGGGGCCTGCACTTTTGCACACCCTTACCCCCCAGAAAGAAGCTTCAGAGAAAGTTAAACCAAGAAAACTCCTTTCCAAAGTGTTGATCTGTAAGTTCATCCCACCTGGAGGGGTGAACTGGGCCCACTAGATATCATTCATTAATTAGGCATTCATTCATGTAGACACATATAAGCATCAAGTATGTGATAGGCCCTTTCTAAATGCTGAGAACCCAAAAGAACAGTGTAAGAAAGCCTAGGTTCAAGTTCTGCCTTACTACTTCCAAGCTGTGTGACCAGGGGATGTGTTTTAGACTCTCTGAGCCTCAGTATCCCCACCAGCAAAAGAGAGATAATAGCACCAAACTCATGGGATTGTGAAGATAACAGTATCATCCATTTGCATATTAATTTATTTCAAGAGTATTTAAAACTGAGCACCAATTATAGACCAGGCACCCTGCTAGGTGTGCAGGATATACAGCTGAATCAGAAAGGCAAGATCCCTATTCGCATGGCACTTAAAGTCCGAAGTCTAAACAGGTAAACAAACAAGAAAATAAAAACAAGGTGATGTGTTAGAGATTGAGGGTGACTGCTGTAGACTGGGTGTTCAGCAGAGGCTTCTCAGTGGGGCAACATTCGAGAAATACTTCACTGACAAGAAAAAATGAACCCTACAAAATTCTGAGGAAAGGGCATGTCAGGCAGAGGGAATGGCAAGTGCAAAGGCCCTGAGGTATGACTGAAGTTAGTAAATTCAAAGGACAAAAGAAGAGCCCAGCTCAATGCCTGATGCATAGGATATATGGAGGTATTTTTGTACCCCATATACCATCAATATATGGAGGTATTTTTGCAATTATGAGAGTTGCCTGGAGCAGGGACTGAACCAGATGAGCTACTGAAATCACCATAGCCCTATACTTTGACCAGAAGAGTGACAGCTAAGATTACTGGCAGGAAAGCGAAAGAGGCCTGCACTGTTCAGTGTGAGAATCTCATAGCCTTTCAAGGGTTCCTTTCCCAAAGTCACTGCTTCCCAAGTTCCTAGGACCCCGTCTGTCTAAGCCTGTGCTTCACCCCCACCCTCACAAACCCTCATAAATCTGAGGCCCAAGACACTGGTGCAGAGGTGCTAAGCAAGGGTGACAATGGGGACCTTGAAAGTTAGCTCTCTGGGCATCACCTGCTGCTGCTGGGCCTCGGGGAAGGGTTGCGAGGGGCCTGAGGGTTGAGGTTCCACTTAGGGAAGGAGAGGGGCATGCATGTTAACTCACGCCCCCAGCATTCTCAGCCTGCTTACTTGGGATGGTCCATGGGCACCTCAAGCACGAGGTCAGGTGGGATCTCGAAGAGCTCAGGGTCACGGCCATCAGCCTGAAGCACCAGAGGCACCACATCAAAGCGACCATACTTGGGCTTCCAACCCAGGTCGATGCACAGCTGGGGGCAAGAGAGGCCCAGTGAGTCTTCAGATCCAGACCCCTTCACCCTACTGGGCTCCATCCCGCCATCCAGCTAGGCTGGATCTGGTACCTGGGTGAACTCCACTGAGGCAGGGTCCCCTCTGATGGTGCCATCAGGCATCTGGTAGCCAGCATACCGGATAAGCTGAGCGTTCCAGACCCGGAAGTCGTGTTTCCCATCACTCCGCTGGGGGAACACCGTGATAGCCGACCTTCCCCAAGACAAGGACAGTGCTGTTTACCACCTGGTTTTGGTGGGGTCTCCCGGCCATCCCGACTGGTTGCCCTCCCCAATCCCATCTTCCTACTCCCCACCCTCCTCACCCAAGCTAACTGAACCAAATGCTCACAGCTCCCCAACATGCCAAGCTTTTGCTGGCCTGTGTCCCCTGCCCCACTTCCTAACATACCCTCTCCCTCCTTCCCCTCCCTCCAGCCCTACCCTTCCTTCTAGGCCAGCATGGGGACCACCCCCTCCAGGGATCCCTCCCCATTTCTCCGGCAGCATTATTTGTATATTTCTCTTGGCAGCCGTGGCACTTGGGTGCTCGACTAGTGCGAGCTGTAGGTTCAGAGCAGCATCTTAGGGTCTTGGTCACCTCTCTACCCCTCTACCCCACTCCAGTGTAGTGCTGTGCTGGATCACCCTGCGTAGGCACTGAGTGGTCGCTGAGCAGAAAAATGAATGACCGAATGCTCAGTGCTATCAGCCTGGACCTCTTTGGGTAGGGGTAGGGAAAGGTATGGCAAGTGATGAGCCATGACCTTCCCACCTCTATGAAAACCACCGCAGGGAACCACCTGCTGCAAAACCAACATCTCATCCCCTCTAAAATGCAGGAGGCCCTAACCCATGACAGTCAAGAAGTTGCTTCTTAAAGATCCCCCATTCCCTCCACACGCTTCCAAGTCAATGCATCTGCATCTTTTGGCTAAGACGCAGGGGCAGGGCCCCACCCACCTGATGTTGCCGCTGTTGGTAGCATACCGCAGGTGCCTGCAGATGTGCTCAAACATTTCCTGGGCAGTGGAACAGCTCCGGGCATCAAAGACCTGCATACAGCACCCCCAGACCACACCCATCAAGGACGGGGAGGACGGAAGCCTCAGGGTAGATCAGAAGCTGAGTCATAAGGGACGGAGGGAATGGCCTGAATGCCCCCCACCGAAACACCAAACCGAGGAGTGTGCTCTGCTCTCTGCACCGACACTGCACAACTGCCCTCTGTCCTTTCTCCCGCTCTCCTAGAGGAGCCCAGTCCACCCCACTGGGAAGACCCTATCAGAACCCAAATCCCAAGAAAATCTGATGTTCAAACACCATGAATCAGGATTCCCGCAGGCCCAGCCTAGTTCTTTTACAACATGAGCACATTTCACACAGGCCTCCAGCACATTCTATTCCAGCCAGAGCTGGTTTCACGCGCATTTCTCATGGATTTCTTTGCCCAAGTGCTTTCGATTTTATCCAGCTGTAAATGATCCCCCATGTAAAGATGGCCTAGGAGGCCAGGATAAAGAAAGTGTTTTCTAGGAGTAAAGAACTGAAGCAGTTGAGGTAAACAACCCCTCTTGCGGCACCAGGGCCTCAACAATAACAAGGTCGTTTGGTTTAACATTGGCTTTTTGTCCCCCAAATTAATACAAGAGGGAAAGATCAGCTGGAAATGCTGGTGCTGAAATCAGATTCTAGATTTTTAGAGGGGAGGCAGCCCCGTGACCCCCATCTCATTTTGGGAATGCAGAAAGAAACCCCGGGACCCCGGCTTCAGCATGGGGAGCCCTGCGCATAGCTCTCCTCGGCAGTCCGGAGAGACCTCTGCTTGGGGCCTGCCTGCCCCCGCCCTCCCCTCCCGCGCAGCCCTGGCAGCCCACCTGCAGGTTGGACCACTGGATCCTCCCAATGCAGCGGGGGGCATTGCGCCAGGCCTGCTTGGCGGCAAAGATGAGCTCATCTCCCGTCAGCTGGTAGGTTCCTGTTGTTTCTATCTCCTTTGTTACTGCCTCCAGCCTGGCCAGATGTTCCTCTATTTTTGCTCTGGGGGACAGGAAGACATCAGGAAGATCAACAATGAGATGGCCTTAAATGGGGATAATTCAATCTACAGAAGCAGGAACTGAACTAGGACACCAGGAGGGCAAGATGTCACTCATGCGGACTATCTCCTCCAGGGCCAGCTTCTTGGGTATGTGATCCAGGCCCTGAGCTTACAAGGGCCCCACACTTGGTTTAATACTCTGCTGTCACCATTGTCTTGAAATGTTAAATCATTTTTGAACAGGGAGTCCACATTTTCATTTTCACCCTGGGCCCTGCGATTTATGCCGTCGGTCCTGACCCCTCCCCCACCCTGTTGCTTCCAGGTGCTCTTGGCCAAGGAAGCGTCCATCTACCTTTCCATGATTCAGAGGTGAGTCAGGCCCTCCCACAGCAGCTCCTGTGTACTGAGTATTCGTTCTGAGCCAGGCACTGGGCAAAGCCACTCATCTGGGGCGCCCTGGGTCCAGGAGGGAGGCTTCTTTGTGCTCATTGATAGTCTGCTATGTCAAGGCTCTAAGAGCTAAGTACTGGCCCAGGGAGCGTAAGTGTGGGAAAGAGCAGAATCAGGACTCAGACTCAGCTTGCCTGATGCCAAGCCCAGGCAGGTTCTTAAACTTCCGCCTCCTACCCTATGGGGGATTGCGAGCCCAGAGATGTAGAGGGCCTGCCCACACTTCCCTGGTCAGGCCTGGACAGGACCCAGGCCTGGAACATACTTGGCCCCAGGGCCTGCTCGGAAAGGATTCCTCCACAGAGGGGTCCAACATCTCAGGCTCTCTACAGCATGTTGCTTCTCGACCTCTCCACCACTCAGCCAGCAATCCCATGTGAGATATATAAACTGGCTTTTCCCCTCCACTCCCAGATTTCAAAAATATCCCACAGGGAGAAATTCAGTCAGAAAGGCTTTAAAACACACACACACACAGCAACCTTGAGATTCCTAATCAGCACCAAAGATGTTTGAAATGGCAATAAACTATTTAAGGAATGAACTCCTGATTAAGGAGAGGAGACAACTGAGAACAAAATGGCCTTTTTGTGGATGAAGAGTATCTCCACAACTCTTCCTTGATTAAAGAAAAAAGCTCAGAGACAAAACACTTGGCACTATTTATCTTCAAGGACACTCCTGGCATGAGGACCTGCTGGGTGAGGTGGATGCGGCCCCACCACCAGAAGCCTGCCCCCTGCAAGCAGAGCTTCCAGCAGTGAACGTCTAGCAAGCTCCACGCCTTGAACACAGATGCCTGAACATCATCAGAACACTGGTGCGTGCAGCACACCCGGTAGTGTCCACATGTGACTATGTAAGGAAGGACTGTTTTCTACATTGTCTTACCTAATCCCTTCAGAATTTTATATGTTACTACTGTTTTCATATAGTCACATTTCTGAGGCACTGCAAATGCTATGACGGATGCCTATTCTGAAAAAAGAATAGCTTTGGCAACAGTGAACTGGATTTGAACAGAACGTTTAGCAAATTACAATTTCCAGCTATGCAATCCTTCATTCACAAGCGGCTGAACCTGCCCAACTGTCTGTGACTGTGGCTGCTAGTGTAATTGTGGGGGTGGACTGCCATTTGTCATTCATACTCCCCAGGACCTCCAGGGCATCCAAGGTATGGACTTGTGACTGGGAAGAATGGAAATTCCCTCTGTGAGAAGCAAATGGGTCTGAACAGCCACCTGGAGCAGTCTGTTGTTTCGCCAGGCTGACACCCACCCAACTGCCTCCTGAACACCAGCAGGACCTCTCAGGTCCAGCATGGAGTCAGAACCTTCATGGTCAAAGAGCTGGACACCAGGACATTGAGGTTCAAAGCAGGGGCTCTGGTGCCAAACCTCTTGGGTTCAAATCTCAGCTCTGGGACTTCTGAAGGTGTGACTCTGAGCACGGTACCTCTTGTCCATGGGTTTCAGTTTCCTTGTGGGTAAAATGAGGAGGATAATAATAACAGTACCAGTCTCAGACAGTTGTGGTGAGCATTATGTGGAAGGCACCTATGCAGGGCCCAGAACATACCAGCACTCAGTAAATGTTAGTGTCAATACAGTGACCCAATGAAGCCCATCAGGAAAATTGGTGCACCCAAAGAGGCTTATTAGTGGACGATGGAGCTGAGAGTGGAAGGATCCTGAACCTTGCAGTCACAAAGCCCTGCTGTGAAGGCTCTAGTTACACAGCAGGCAACCTCCTAACCTCAGGCTGGCTGCACATTAGAATCACCTGTGGAGCTTGGCAAGCACATATATGTCTGCCCCCTCTTCACTCCCTAAGATCCTGATGCCCTTGGCCCTGGGTCCCCTGGCATCACTATTTGCACAGCCACAGTTGAGGATCACTGGCCCTGGAAGATAAGGGCCTCTTTCACAGACTCAAGCCTCCTCCAGCTCAGGCACTGCAGGATCCTATCAGAAGGGATGTAGTATCACCAGAAGTCACCCTCTCTGCCATGGGCATCCCAGGTGCACCTCTGTGAATCACTTCCTGCAGTGAAGTGTCATGTGGTATAGACCATAAAAGTCACTCTCTCTTCTCCAGCAGACACATTCCCTCAGCCATTCCATCTTGCAATCTATTTGTGTACTTTTATTTTAAAGTTATAAATGGGCCTAAATTAACAGTCATATATTTTATGAAACCCAAGAATATAGAATTCCACAGAGTTCAGTGCAAAGAACATGGGCTGCCCTGCCCAAGTCAGGAGGCCTGGATTCTAGCTAGGACTGCATGACCTCAGCTATGTTTCTGGGCTTCCCTGGGCACAGCTGTAGGAGGGGTTGGCTAGGTGGTCTTAAAGGTCCTTTTGTATCACAAACATTTCATAATAAAAGGGTGCAGATCAATTCATAATCAAGGTTACCTTGTGTCAGGACTTATTTAATCCTCACAACAATGTCATGAGCCAGGTTCTATCACCACCCTCCTTTTACACAGGAGGGCGTCAAAGCACAGAGAGGGTAAACAGATTTCCTGAGGATACAGGACTGGTTACTGGTGGAGCCAGGATTCAAACTCAGTTTACATATGGGTCAGTTTACACTCCTGACCCATACCTTTAACCGCTAGTGCTACGCTTCTTTGTCTTATAATTACAAGAACCCACTCCAGGGTCTGCTCCATTGCATAACTATTCTTTAGCCCTGGATCCACTGGGAATCTGGGAAGGAAGAGGGTCTGGGGTCAGAAGGAAACAGCTGGAGACAGGATAGCTTAGGGGAGGGAAGAGGTGCAATCCTGCAGGAAGCAATTCTTACTCTTTGAAGGAGCTGTAATACTGGTTGACAAATTCGATAGCTTGAGGTAGAAGCTCATCTGGAGGGGTAGGCTTATCCCTGGGTCCTCTGGTCATGCTTCTGGGGTTCATGATGGCTCCCAGGCAAGACTTGGTCTTGCAATGGATGTCCTGGAAAGAGAGAAGATGGACCACTTGGCCCCTCGGCGATGTGCTGAAGGCCATCCTCCTCCGGGGCCTGCTCTCCTGGCCCCTGCCTTCCCCTCTGGCTGTTGCAGCTCGCTGCTGGCCCACTCCACCCCCATGGTGTCTTCTCTTTGGGGTCAACCAGGATTGCTCCCAACCCAGATCTCCTTTCCTCTACTAGCTGAACCCCAGGAAAAGTGAGCTCACTCTCCCCAGACCTAGAGTAAAGTCAACAGCTCGATTATGGGGGACAACTACCTTCTCATTTAAAGAGGTGGTCAGCCTAAATGATTTGAAACAAGAGGATGCAAACCTCAAAGTCAGAGGATGGTACAAAAAAAATACTGGCAAGAAGTACACCCCAGTTTTAACAGTGGTAATTTCTGGAAGGATTCATTCTGCTTTCGTGGTCTTGAAATTTTCTATTCTTTCCCACTTTACAATCTTAGAATGCATTCTTTAGTTAGAATAAGAAACTTAGAAGATAGGAAAGAGTCCTTATAGTGACAGGGAGCTCACCACCTTCTAATGTAGTTCAGTCCAGTTTGGACAGTTCTGTGAGAAAATTCCCCCTGAGGCTATGCTGAAATCAGTCTAAGAAAGAGTGAATTTGTTTCTGTTATCATTTATCTCACCTTCTGGATTATCCATTATAAGGGGGTTAACAGGGAGTTGGCATCATTTACTTCCTACTGTTATTTGTGAGGAACATGAGTCTGCGTCCCAGAACTCTTT
The DNA here is from genome assembly GCF_030020395.1 of Manis pentadactyla. Taxonomy (NCBI): domain Eukaryota; kingdom Metazoa; phylum Chordata; class Mammalia; order Pholidota; family Manidae; genus Manis; species Manis pentadactyla. The sequence goes on from NC_080022.1 coordinate 147,368,293, forward strand.
GCCCAAGCAAACGACTGTTCAGCTTGCCCGGGGGCATCTGTGTGATCCACGATGGCTTCCCCAGCCTGGGACAAAGGCGGTTCTCCCTGAAGCCCCAGACTTCTTACCCTCTTGGCCTTGTGGTAAAGAGTGTCTTGGAAAGTCATCCCATTGTGCCAGTTTTTGATCCTCACATGCTGTGGGCCAGTCGATGGGGGCACGTCCAGCTTGACCAGGGATTCTGGAGACGCCTGAGAGTGAGGGAAAACCAGGGATTTCCAAATGCCTCCAACCCCAGCACCCTGGGCCCTGATTTTTGCTTTGTGCGAGTAGGGGGCTGTGGGCTGGCACGCAGGTCAGGGTGTCAGCCCATGTGCCTCCTGCCTTCCCAGCAGCCTGGCCACCTGGCCAGTGCCTGTTAAGAGGTCCAGGTGCCTGGGCCACTGGCCAGGCTTCTCTCCTCACCAAAGACCCTGCCAAATACTTCCTCGGAGGAACAGCAACAGGAGAGACTAGGTCAGATGTGAGGGAGACACTGCCATAGTCAATACTGCGGAGAACAGAAAGCAGGACAAGGAGGCATGTCTGCACCACTGCCTCCCACAAAGGCATTCAGTAATATGAAACCATGTTCTCTCTCAACTCCCTTTCATTTCTCTTCCCACTTTTCCAGAACTCTGAGGTCCAAAGCACTTACAGAGGATGGAATGGGTGGGATAGAGGCTGGGCCCAGGGGCTCAGCTGCTGAGCCTGGGATTATTTTGGCATGTCCTACCCTGGCTCCACGGGCAGGGTCCTCTCACCCAGGCCAGCCAGCCCTCACAGGGAACATCCAGGTGCCCAGGCCTTGCAGGCACCCCCTCCTGATCACCACAGACCAGCCTGCTTACCCATCTTGCCCACAGTGTGCCCTGGGGTGATCCCACACCTCAGCTTCCACCAGGCTGCTCAGCCTGCATCTGCCTGGGGGAGGAAGGGGCTTCCCACACCCAAGGGAGTCACTGACCTTTGTGGTCCCCGAGAGACACTGGGGGCACTCATTCTGGTGCTTGCTGAGGCTGTGACACTTGGGGTCATCCTGTGTCACTGGACTGCAAAAGGAAACAGCTATCATGAGACAGAGTATCTGTGGGCAGAGAGGGATCCTGGAGTTCCCTCTGCCAAGCCGCTGTTTGTCAGATGGGGGAACTGAGGCCCAGAGATGGGAGTAAATTCCATGGCTTCCAGTCACGTAGGATGTGTGCATGTGGTGGGGGAGGCAGGCAGGAGGACCCAAGCTCCCCCCCATCACGACCCGCCCTCCTTCTCTTCTCTTGCTTTCCCCCTACAAAGCCACAAGACGTAAGGGGAGCTGAGCCAAAGCCAGCGGCCAAACAGCACTGCACAGAGCTCTGGGAAGACACCCCCCGTGGAATCCCGTACAGACATGGCAAAGGGCTGTTTGGGCAGACCAAAGCCTCCTTCAACCCTGCCCACCACCCACTTGTTTGGGGAGGGCTAAAGCTTTTTATTTAAAGTACTTGGTTTACCTTGGTTTATTTATTCATTTAAAATTTTTATTATGCAAAATATTAAGCACACATGAGTAGGGAGAACACTTCTCCTATACCCCATGGGTCCCTCACCCAGATTCAACTCCAATTCAACAACTATCAGCCCAGAGCCAATCTTGTTTCGACTCTGCTCTCCCAGGCCCCACTGTCATTTTAAAGCAAATCTGAGATGCCAGGTCATTCATGAATATCTCAGTAAGTATTTCTGGAAGAGAAGGACTCTTTTTAAAAACATACTGGTTGTATTTATTTCAAAACAGCAGATTTAAAGAATGTCGCCTATCCTTTGAAGAAGAAAAATCCCTATCTGTCTGAAATCACTCAGAAACCACTGCTTCTGGTTTAGGATTTCAGGTTGGCCCTCCTGGCAAATGCATGTGACTCCCCTCACCCACAGGAGAGCACGCATGCCCCCTCCTGGGGTGAATCACACCCCAGGGGCAGCTCAGCATGAAAGCTTGACATAGTCCATGCTCTTTGCAGTATTCTCTGGGGTGTGTGTGCATGTGCGCACACATCTAAGGAGAAAGAAGGTTAGTGAGCATCACAAAGGTCTCTCACTTTCCACTTTATGCATATCGGTGATGTTGGAATATGATAAATGGATATGTATGGCTTTTACTATTGGAAAAAATAGTGATTGTATATTTATATTATACAATTAACTACATATGTTACATAGAAGCATTATATGATTTATAACTACAGAATGCCCCCTTCAGAGAATGTACATATGTATCACAAATCAACTTCTATCTGAATCTCTGAATCAAGTGCTTCAGCAGCCCTGGAGAGGGCCCTTCATATGACCTGCTGTCATCACCCCTCTGTTCTGAACTGGTGTAGCCCACCAGGAAACAAGCCAGTACAGGGTAATCTGGACATTTAAAACAGGCTGAGCAGTCATCATGGGGCTGCTTAAACTGGAAGATGTTTTGAGGCTGGGGTCTCGGTGAGGCATTGCCTCACTGCTCTTTGTTATCTTTTGCCATTACCCTTCACCCAAACTCCCACCCTGCTTGTTTTTGCTTTCTCTTACCTCTTTGTGCCATAGACCTGGAGGATTTGAGAAGTTTACTGGTCCACAATAACGCTGAGATTAAGAATCAATGTCTTTGTACATTTAACATAAATAGCCCCCCCAAATATTAAAATGCTACCAAAAAGTCCACTGTACAGATGGGCCACATTTGGCCTGAGTCCATTACCTATGACTGGATATTTAGGTTATGCCCAGTTTCTATTGTAAATAATGCCTCAAGCTGTATGCAGGGCCTGATGCTGTGTGTGTGTGTGTGTGTGTGTGTGTGTGTGCGCGCGCGCCCGCGCGCACGTGTGCACACACGCAAGCAGAGAAAAACACCTGGGGGAAATGCAAGTACATATTAACAGTGACTAGCATTAAGTGATGAGAGGATGAGCGATCTGAATTTTTCTTTATATTTTGCATTTCTAAAACTTTTACAGTGACCATGAATTCCTTCATAATTAGACTTTATTTTTGAAAAATGAATAAACAAAGCTATGTACAGTCACTCCCCTTTCTCCCTCAGTTAGCAGATTTCTTTGGGCTAGCTGCTGGGAACAGGGTGACCAGAAGCCAGGTGAGCATATTAAGGATCTGCGTCCTTAATGGCCAGGTATTAATTACATGATCTATTCAGACACTCACGCAGTTTTGACTAAACCCACAGCTTGGTCCTGTTTGGTTCTTCCTAGGGGCAGAGGACCCTTAAGGAATTGTCATCAGAAGGAATGTGGTGCTTACTTAGACCCAGAACTGTCTACAAATCCTTGAATGACTGAGGTCAGCTGAGGTCAGAGCTGCTTGGAGTTAGGGTGGGGTCCTGATTTCCCTGTGGTTTCCTCCCCACCTGCCCACCATGCCATACACCAATGTGGGGCGTGGGGGGGGGCGGTGCGCGCTGGGAAATGGGTCTTATTTGTAAAACCAGAACCTCTTTGAGCTCTTAATCATATCTGTGCGAAAGGGTGTAGCAGCCCCAATGCTAAAACACCTAGAAAACTCCCCAGTGCTGAAGCACCCGCAATTCCTACTCCAGCCCAGAGACGCCTCTCGTAGGTGCCTGTAGGGCTTCTGAGTCCTTTGTGACTAGTGAACTGCAACCTTTTAAGCGTTCTAAAAGAGTAAGACACTTTATAATATTCAGCAGCATCCTAGAGAGCGAACATCTGATGTTCGCGGAGAACTGAGGCTCAGAGCACGGCAGTGCCGTGCCCGGATTCGAGCCGCCCGCGCGCCTCCCTCCCAGGGTGGACCCGGCCCGGCAGGAGTACCTGGCTCGGCGGCGGCTGGGGGAGGGCTGCAGCCGGAGGATCCTGCGCAGGAGCCGGCAGAGCCGGGGCCGGGCGGCCTCGCACGCCGCGCCCAGCCCCTCACGCATGGCCCCGGAGCGCGCAGCTCCCAGGGCGCGCAGCCCCGCGCCGCGCCCGCCTCTTTATCGCCGCCGGCCCCCGCGGCCCCCGCCCCGGGGCGGAGCGAGCCGGAGGAGCGCCCAGACTCGGCTTCACCCCGTGTTTGGCCCCTGGACAGAATGTTGCCCCGCGAAGGCCGCCTCAGCCCCGCTTTCCTCGGTACCATTCCGGCCCGCATGCCCCATCGGCCCCCCAACCCCGCGGCGTCTGCAGGGAAGACAGCCTCTTGGATGCTACCGGGCCGTCTCTGCGCCTGTAAAGCTGGCCTCGGGCTTGTTTATTTCGCCGCTGTACAGTGCTTTACACTTTACAAAGCAAACTTTCCTTTCCGTTGTTTCATCTGCCCCTTACTAAACATAGTCAAGAAGGCAAGTCTGTATTGTTATGCCCACCCTATTGAGTAGGAAGCCGGGCGGTGGGGCGCAGAGAGGTTAATGATCTTGCCCAGGGCCGCACAGCAGCTCCAGAGCCCAAGCGTTCTCACTTCACAGGGCTGACCCAGGAAGTGTTATTTCTTTTCTTCAATTCTGTGATTCCACGAAGGAAGCCAAAGAAAGCGCAGGGCTAGAGGTGACTTTTAGTGGCGTCTTCGAGGGGGTGGCGGCATGAGGGAAGGGGGGTGTTGAACCAGAAGCCCCCTGGGGCCCTTTCTAAGGCTTCTGGTCCTGGCTACCTGTGAGGCACAAGGCCCCTGACATTGTTCCATTTGCAAGCCGCTTCTACAGTGGAAGCAGAATAACTCCTAGGGTGCAGACAGGGACAGGGCAGCAGCCCCCCGCCTCAGAGCACCTCCTGGACATACTCCAGCCAATTTAATCCCATACCCAAATTAAAGTGGAAGGACAGAGGGCGCACACTTGTTCTGAGCCGCCTGCACCCCAGCTAGCAACACTAAGCTTGACTTTGTTCAGAATTCCATATACGCTTACCGAGACGTTCCCACGCTTGCCTTTGTCTCTAAAAACACACGTACAAGCACATCATACTCACTTCCTAATCGTTTGTTTACATAAAATATAGAATCATCAGTCACAATGGTCTTACACCTGAATGCATTGGAGAATTACTTTTTAAAATCAAAATATATTAATTGACTCCCACTGCTTTCAGGATAAAATCCCCTCTGTGCTATTTCCTCTTCCAGTAACATCCTCTTCACCCCCTCGCTGTACAGTCATGGTCCAGCTGTGCCTTCCGACTCCTGAAAGCCTTCTCCCACCCCATTCCTCCCCACACCACAGCCAGGCCAGGCCCCCCGCGGTAAGCCCAGAAGAGACCCTAGTGTGCCCACATTCTCCTGAACCTGTCTGCCTCTGTCCCGCCACCCCACCCTGACCCCAACTGATAAGGCTCTTTGGTGTCCCAGTCTTCATGTACTCCTCCACAAGCCAGTGAGGCAGTCATCACTTCCCCCTTTCCTCCCTGACAACAAGAACTGGACCTCTTTTCTCTGTCCCTCTCTCATCCCAGCAGGTGGTAGGCCTTGGGGAAAACCCATATGATACAGAGGTTATGAGTCTGGACTTGGTTCAAACCTCAGCTCCACCACTTTCCAGATGTTGACTTTGAGTAAGTCACTCAACCTTGTTAAATAAGGGTAATAATATTTCCTGCCCAATTACTGACACAGAAATAAGAACTGTATAAATGGTATCTTCTATTTTTAGCTACTGTATATGCAATTAATAAATGAGTCAATTTATTGTTTATTTAACTGAAAAACAGAAGGGTTTCCCTGACATCTCCACAGCACTCCCAGTAGAGTGCCAGGTGAGTAGCCCTCAGCAAATAATTGTTAATGGATTGGAACATGCCCAGGACCAAAAAAGTGGCAGCCTGGCATAGTCACGACAAGCTGGGCTCCTGGTTTAGCTCCTGGCTCAATCATTTGCTAACTGTGAGGTCTTAAAAATTACTTAACCACTTCTAGCAGTGTCCTCATCACTACAGTAGGAGGACAGCGTTCCTTCCTCATGGATGTTGGGAGGGTTAATTAATGTGTGATATTTTCTCTCGTCTTCTTTGATATCAGTTGTTTCTGATTTGAGCACTTCCACCAGCTCTCCCCAGCTTAAAAAGATGGGTCAAGTCAGCTGGTTTGCCTCGGACCATCCTACAGCTCAGGCCTCCCGAAAGGTCCAAAAACACAAGTCGGCCATAACTGTCAGCGCAATTAGAAAGCAAGGTTATAGGCCACACAGTAAAGGATAAGGGAGGAGGGGGATTCAGGACAATCTTGGAAGGTGGGGAGTGGGTCGGTTCTGAATGAACTGAGGGAGGAATGTGCTGTTTAGAGGCACTGGGGGACTCAGGAAGGCTGGGCTGGGCAAGTGGGATGGGCCCTCTTTCTGGAAAGGGCAATCATATAGAACCCTGCAGTTAAGACGCAATGGGGAGCCACTGAAGACCCCAGAGCAGGAGCATGACTTGCTAGAAGTCAGCCTGGAGTGAGAGAGGTCAGAGCGAGTATGGGGGGCTGCAGCTGGGAAGGCCAACCAGAGGAGCTGCAGCCATGAGGTGAAGAGAAGGACGGGACGTGTAACTTAGTGACTGAGCAGAATCAAAGTAGACCCCTGGGGTTCAGGCCCTCCTGAGACCATGGAGGAGAGATGAAGCTTCACCCGTGAGTGTGAAGTGCCAGGGGGATATCTAGAGGCTATCCAACGCTGCAGTCTCATCTCTTGGTCTCTTGACCACCTTGGCCACCACAGCCCAGACTGCCTGGTTTCAAACATTCTTTCCTCCAGTTCAATCCACACACCACACCTGCACTGTCTTGCTCAAGAATCTGCAATGACTCCCTGCATCCAAGCACAGCAAGTCCACAACCCCTACCCTGCACTCAGGCCTTTTGTGCTCTGGCCCCGCCTCTCCTATCCCAGACCTAGCAGGTCAGGCTGCCCTGCTGTCTGTCTGAGTCTTTGCCTGTCTTCCTCCTGGAATGCCTTTGCTCCTTCTCTTCACCTCCACACATTCCACCCACTCTTCCAAGTCCACTGAGAGCACCTGACTTATGTGAAGCCCTTAGGGGGAACTTGGTAACATTGCTCACCCTCATCCTAGCAGCCAACAACAATAACAGTGATGCCCACTGTAACAGATGACACTTACTAAGTAAGCACTTACTCTCTGCCAGGAATAGGGCTAAGTTATTTACATGTGAAAACTCATTTAATTCTTACCACATCCCCAAGGAATAGGCATTACTACCCTCTTCTTACAGAGGAGGAAATTGAGGATCAGAGGCTAGGGGAGTTGCCATAAATCACAGGGCCGTAAGTGCAAAGCCACCTGCTTACCCCCAAGCCCACATTCCTAATCTGGCTGCTCTTCTGTGCCGTCAGGTACGCTCAGCATAGCCATGGTGCACACCTCCAGGGGGCCTCCTCCTGCTACAGTCCATGGGAAAGGCTCCTCTGGCCCCGTGGGACAGCCCTGTGTACTCCAGGGCTTTGGTTTGATTCATACTTTCATGTTACTGCAGATGGGCTTGTCTTTCCATTTGAGCAAGCCTCAACCTCTAGGTCAAAGCTATGAACTCTTCTAGCATGTTCTGGAAGCCTGTCCTCTCACTGGATGGTTGACTGACTAATTCTCTCAGTTCTGCTTTTCCTACAGGCAGGGGGTTCAAATTCCAGCTCTGTAATTATCAGTCATTTGACTTGGGGGAAGTCACTCACCTTTAAGAGCTTCTATTTGCTCATTTGTAAAATGAGACAATAACTGGTACTTCACAGAGCAGCCCTGGAGATCAGTTGACTGTTGCCATGTGCCTGGCCCAGAGTGGGCGCTCAGTAAACGACAACAAATTGTGACATTTATGGGTTGCCTGCTGCGTGCGGGCACACTGCTGAGTGCGCTGCACACACTCTCATTTCATCCTCCATATGCTATGAGGCAGGGCCCGTTGGTGCCCTCATACTGCATCTGAGGATCAGAGGTTAACTTGCCCTAGGTCACACAGCTGATGAGAGACAGCACAGGGTCTGGAGATAGTGAAATATCCTGGTACTCTTCACCTGGTTGATACTCAAAACACCCAACAACTGGTGAGTCATATGCACAGACGAATCAGAAAAGATGCCCGCCAAGATGCCACACCAATTCTAACCACTGGGATCTACTGCCTCTCATTCTCTGTTCAGCTGTTCACTCCATAGTTCACTCCCATATTCTTCCCCCAGAGACTCCGAGCACCTTGAGGGCCAGGACTGTGCCAGGTCCCTTCCTTCTTACATAATGTCACCAACTGGCTGCATCAAATTCCAACAGATTCATCCAAGAAACAGCTGGAGAGGTCAGAGGAGGGAAGGGAAGCTCAGAGGAGATGAGCAGGAGGTGGCAGCCAGGAAAAGCTTACCTGGAGGGAGCCTGGGTGGCCTTCCCCACATTGTTGTTGATGTCCGTTTTCTCAGTCACGTCATACTGGTAGGATTTGGCCTTGAACAGGAACTTCCAGGGACAGGCCATCTCTGTGGCTTTGCAACAGGTCACTTATCTGGACTTAAACTCAGAGATTCTTCACTGTGGGACTGGGACTAAGGAAGGAGATGGTGACAGAAGACTGAAGAAGAGTTTACATAATCAGGTCTTCTCTGTATGGCTAAGTTACTACAGAATCAGTACAAAAGCCAGCATAAGTTGTGAATAGCCACTTCATCGCTGCTTTGCAACTTCTGTTCCCATTGTTGGATTGGATTTGGGGAGCCTATGGACATAGACTTTAATTCTACAAAGCCACATAAAAATCTGAAGGGAAAACACTAGTCCTGTAGCTCCACAAGGACAAAGCACACACCCTGTGAACCTTCTTAATGAGACTTGCTGGCCCGCCTGACCAGGAAAGCTTCATTGATGACCTGAGGCAACATGCTCAGTAGATAGTATCTGTTGTGTTATCACTGTTATTGCCATTGGTCACTAGGAGAGGTTGAGCAATGTTGAAGTTCCTTCTAAGGGCCTCACAGAAGCCCTGGTCATTGAAACATGGATGCCTTTGCCTGGCCCTGCAAGACTGTTTTTGCTGTTCTAATTAGCAACTGTCAGGTTACACTTGTCACTGGTGCAAGCACTCAAGTTGTAGCTGCCTTTAAGATTTTGCAATTGTAAGACACTACCACCTGCTCCTTTTTTAGTATATGAGTGTTGGGGGGAGATAATAAGTGTTTGTGAAAAAAATGCACTCAACTCTCAACATCTGAGATTATCTCCTTATCTTTTTAAAAAGACCAAAAAAGGAGACCTAAGTGGAGGTGCATGTCTAGTCTGGGCTTGCCCCCAGCATAGAAACATTTGGACTGGCAGCCAGCATGGTGGTGTGGCCCATGGAAGAACCTTAGAGTTCTCCAAGCCTGGGTTCAAGTTTTGGCTCTACTACTTACATGACCTTGTTCAAGTCATTTAACTGAGATGCATTTCTTCATCCATAAAATGGGTTTAATAATATCCATCTTAACAGAATTTGTTTGGGAGGGGAGAGGTACATGCTGTAAGGACTGGGGAGGATAATCTATGTAAAAACAATTCTTAGCAGATCACTCCCTACTCTCCAGTCTGAATTGTCCAAAAAAATTTCCCAGTGTTTCCTTGAAATGTAGCAACCACAGCAAATTTTGCAGAAAAAAAAATCTGAACAAGACGCCCTGTTCAAACAGCTGCCCCTTGTGTTGGCATTTCTCAGACTTCCCGCCAGTTTCTCTTTCTAGGCAGAACATTCCCCCCGTTTTCTGAGCCTTCCCAAACAGGAAGAAGCAAAACCCTCTCAAAACAGCATCTTCCCCAGAAATGAAGACAACTCACCTGAGCGCTGGCTCCCCTGCCTCCACAGGGGACAGACAAGCACACAGCTGGACAGCCTCGGAGCCGAGTCTGACTGCCCTGTGCTCCTCCCAAGGGTGGTTGAGAGGTCTCAGAGCGGTGATGCTGAGTTACCTGGGGCCAGGGAACCTCAGTCTTCAACTCACTGCGAAGTTATGATCACACTAGCAGCTAAGAAGTATTTATACCCACCCCATGTCATCAGGGAGCTGTTTTTGCATAAAGGTCTCTTTTTTGTTTCCAAAGGGAGTGTCCCCGGCTGGGTGCACAGTTAGCCAATTTATGACCACTCCTGGTCTGTGGGTGACTTGATCCTATCGTTACATCACTCGGTGTAGTACATCCCCAGTAAACCCACCTATTCCTGGTCGCAAGCCCAAGGAGTCAGTTCGTCAGCAGGGTGAGGGGTCTGATAGAGGAACTGTCCCGGGGTCAGGTTTTCCTTAGCTAAGCCACAGTTGCCTCACTTTCAGCATCTGGATGGGTTTTTTTTTCCTCAGCAGGGAGCTCTCTGCTTAATTCCCATCCAATCTCTCGGATTTCCAGTTTGCGGCTCGAGTCCAGGAAACGGGGGAATATTGACAGCATGGAACACACTGGAAAATGCCCAAGTTACAGAAAACCAGTGAAGCTGGATGATGCCAGTGTTCCAAACAGCCCCTGAAATATGCAACTTGAGATTTTGGCAAGGGAAGGAAAGCCGTTGGCATAGACACCTCCGATGTTGGTGCCACTAATGTCTCATCCTGCAGCTCTAAGTGAACTGTGGTGGGACGGCAGGTAGAGTTATTTTCTACAGGGAAAAAATCCCTTAGAAATGATATAATTTCTTATATGGAAAATTATAATTTCTTATAATTCCATGTACTATAATGCTTCAAATACAGTATTCCTATATGGTAGGAATTGTTCCATTATAAAAGTAAAATAACAATTACATTAGGGAAGAGTCAAAACTGCAGGGAAAAAATATCACCCTTGATCTCACTATCCTGACACATGGTTGTCACCATCCATTTATCTCCTTCCTCTTTCCCAAATTAAATGCAGCCTTATAATAATATATATAATGATATGTATATATAGTAGTGGATTGAATTTGTCTAAGATAGATACACTGAGTCCAAAAAAGACACGAATAGGTGCTCAAAGATCTTTGTTGAGTGAATGAACAAATGAATGAAGATTAGGAATAGACTACAATGAGTTTCAACATATCAAAGCCATCCTTTCATGCTTTAGCCAGTTCTGTTCAAGGAAACCAACACTGCCTGAGGAAAGACGCAGAGTTCCTGGGCTCAGAGAGTGCAAAGCTTAGAGAAAAGAATGGATGGAAACAGTATAGAGAGATAAATATAGTGGTGGATGGACGGCAGAGCTGATGTGCAAATCTGAGTTGCTCAGGGAAGGTTCACAGGGGAGAGGACATGAGGGCAGGGGATTTTTGTTGTTTTTTTGTTTTAATTTTTTATTAAGGTATTATTGATATACACTCTCATGAAGGTTTCACATGAAAAAACAATGTGGTTACTACATTCAGATTATCAAGTCCCCACCCATATCCCAATGCAGTCACTGTCCATCAGTGCAGCAAGATGCAGGGCAGGGTTTTGAGGGATGTTTAGGAGTTTGCTTCACCCTAACTCCTATTCCCTGTAAAGTGCTTCCACATATTCTGGCTATATCTGCAGCAAGTACAGGTATTAACATCTTGCATTCCTCTAACAATCCTATGAGGTGGGTACTATCTATTATTTACTTGCCATTCAATGAAATTCTCTAGAATCCTATCTACTTGGCATTAGAGCATCTGGTTAGTTTTGCTTCAGAAAATGCAAGTATTCCATTATTTGTTCCATTAAACATGTGATAGCTGAGCTCTGAGTACACAGGCAGTGCCGTCCCAGGACGTGTGTGGGTTGCCCTTCCCCTGAGGCTGATGCCCTCGCTCTCTTAGATACTCCCACCGACAATGAAGGCATCCTCTCCCAAGTGCAGTCCCTGGAGAGTGTCTCCAGGTCCTCATTATCTTGTCAGCTTGCCTCAGCAAGGGACCTCCCTCTACATGACCCCCGAGGTGTATGTGCTTATAACCACCAGCTGCCTGGGTGTCCTTGCCTTCTTTGATTCCTCACCCTCTGGACAGGTGTGGAAACGGAGGCACCTGGAGTCTCAGGTGAAAATGTGGTGGAGCCTTGCAGGAAATCCAGATCTCTGACTATGCCCCCACTAAATCATGGGCCCTTAGGGGTAGGAACCATTGCTGTCCTCACCACCCACTATCCCCAACCCTACTGGCTGGCACAGAGTAGGCACTCGGAAGCCTTAGCTGAATGACTGATGAGTGGTGCCAATCAAAGGGCCTTGGGAGTGCCTGGCACAGGGCAGGAGCTCGGTAATGATTTGTTTTCTTTCCCTGTTCCTTTGCATTCTGCTCACGTTACCAGCCTGAGCTTCAAGGCTGCCAGATCGCCCAGGCCCTGTGCTAACTCAGAGCCTGCCAACCTTGATGTCCTTGGCCCTTGGCAGGGTTTGGTCAGCTACTGTCCAACCCAAGCACCAGGCTTTGAGGACATGGCTGCAATAAGCCTGAAAGGCCCTGGGCTCTAGTGACAACCCCATTATTGAGTTGCTGTGTGAACTCAGAAAAGCCACCTCTTGCCTCCAAGCCCACCTTTTCACTCAACAAACCATGGCCAAGATAAAGTGGCTAAGTGAGATACAAGAAAATGTTTTGAGCTATGGACCAAAAAGGCAGCCAGGCAAGAATTTTTGGCCCCTGCTATGGGTCAGGAAATAACAATTTACCTTCTGACAAAAACAAGAAGGTGACATGACCTGTTTTTCAAAATACCCTTTCTCACACGCCAGTGCTCCACCACAAACATTTGCTGTTAAGTTCCCAATTTTCTTTCTCTGTTGTATTACATCCATTTATTTATTTTTATTGGAATAAAATTCACAACAGGGAAAAATTCACCATATTGACTATTTTAAAGTCTACACTTCAGTGGCCTTTCGTGTATTCACCATGTGGTACGTAAGCATCACCACTACCCCGATACTCCCTTAATTGGAGGACAGCAAGGCGGGAAGGAAATAAAGCCACGAGGATCATGATGCACAAAGAGGTTAAGAGAATCACCATGGTCACACAGCAGGTAGTCTCTGAGCTGGGACAAACAGAGGGCCCTGATGCCCACCCCAGAGCTCTAGTCTGCAGGGTCCAGGGCTGGCCACCATCCTGGGCATCATCATGGATTTAACTCTCTGCATCCCTTGGCTTTCTGGACTTACACAGCTGCTCACCCAAACAGGCTGTGTTCCTGGGCCTCTTCTGATGATGGATGTGGCAGGTGAAGGCTGCCAAGGAGAAATCAAAGAGCACCTTGAAGGGCCGGCAGTGGACAGGTGGGCCCCCAAGAGGGCAGGGATGGAAGGTCTGAGGCTGCCTGCCTTGCTTCATTACCAGCACATCCCAGGCACCATGCCAACGGCAACAGCGATGGAATTTCTCAGCCTTGTCATCCTGGGACTGACTTTCCATCAATAAAGTTGCTCTGTCCCTCTGCCGAGTTGTGGAAATGGTTCAGCAACAGTTGGCCCTTGGGAATCAGCAGCTTCGAAGCACTTTCTACAAGAACAGCGATCAGAGGGAACACTTACAAAGCAAGGCACATATATGTATCTTCCATTTAATCCCCACTGTGAGGAAAGTGTTATTATTAGCCCAGTTTTATAGATGGTAAAATTGAGGCTTGGTGAAATTAAATGAAGGGGTGGTGGACAGAGGAGAGTGCCTCAGGTCAGAGGAGATGCGTCAAACTCCACTGCTTCTAAATGAGAGTGCTGATGTCCCTTCTCCGTGGTCGGGGTGCCCTAGCTCTCTGAACCCAGGGAATTCCCACTCTTATCCAGGAAATTCCAGCTCAGCACCCCTGGCACCTGGTGTCCTGTAGGTATAAAGAAAGGAGCAAAGCATCGGGGTGCTGTTGTCTTGGTGAGCTACAGGACTGGCAGGGAAGTTGTGCCACCTGCCCTTGGTGTGGCCAGGAGGGTTCTGGAGCAGCCTCCCAGCGCCACCTGGACCGGGCAGGGGACAGCCTCCAGTGAGCCTGTGATGGCAGATTGCCGAGTGATGGCATTTCTGTAAGGCCTGTAGCAATCGGGCTTGCCTTCATTGCCCTGTACACGTGCGGCTGGGAGCCAGACTGGGCTGTGTTCCAACCCCAGCTCAGCCAGGTGAACTTGGCCAAGTCCCTTAATCCCAGCCCCAACCTCATGCACTCCTTTAGCTGCAAAAAGAGACTAGAAAGAGTTTCTTTGTAGAGTTTTCTGAGGATAAAATGAGATACTGTCTTCAAAGTGCCAGGCATTCAATAGATACTAGTAGTTCCCTTTCTAGCAGATGGGGAAACTGAGGCCAAGAGATCTCACTTCCAAGGCACTTGTCTTAGCTCACCCCTTCATCCTGTCCAAAAGGCCCCCAACCTCCCTTGCATGCACCTAGACTTCTCCTCCTCCCCCAGGCACCCTGGCACCATCCGTACAGCACACACACCTTGTGGATGGTGACATGGCTGCTTATATTTCTGGTCTCTCCCTTGAGCACCTTATAACCTCAGCACCCTGCACATAGTAGGCGTTCAGTACATGACCTTTCTGATGATGCGAAGGGCAAGGTCCATATCTGGGTGAACCTGGGTCTCTGTTAGGTCAAATGACAGGTTTCCCAATGATGGTCAATGTACCTAAAGCAATCCAGAGGGTATTTGGGGTGGTACCTGGAATAAAATTTTTAATTTTAATAGTTGAAGTATTTGTTGATGTGATTATTGTCCATGACATTTTACTGATTTTCCCACGTGTGAAAAATGATAAAAATTTATTTTAGAAATGTAAGTTAAAGGAGAGTTAATTTAAGGAAAAATATTTAAACAGTAATAGTATAGATGGTATGCAGGTATGACAAAAATTCTGCAGGTGGAATATAACTGCAAGGGAAGTCTAGGGAGCAGGTGAGTCTGTGTGTGTGTGGAGGGGTGGGGGGCATGGCAAGTCACATTTCTGATCTCAGCTTCGCTCCTGTCCCTGTCAAAGGAATGCACTGGGAAAAGTCTTTCTAAGAATTCTTTTCTAAATTCTGATACCCTAAGGCATTAGGTCTCAAACAGGCCCCAGCCCCAGAGCACTACATCATTTACTGACTGACCACTGGAGGGCGTGAGTCACACAAATTCCAGCCACTTGGTACCCAGAGTCTCCCTGGGTTTGTACCACCTTGAATGACTTGGAGATGACAGAAGCTGAGGGACTTTTGCTGGAAATGCCCAGGTGCTCACCTGGTGTGGACAGACCTACGGTGGACCAGGAGATGGACGGCTTTGCTTGCTGAGTCCTGCTGGCTGGTGCTGGCCCAGCACTTTGCTGCAGGGCCAGCACAGTGGGAGAGGACCTGGCCAGCTTGTGGGGGTGCTGCTGCCAGGGATTTTCTTCAAGGGCCCAATTTCTTGTCAACACCCCTCAGAACATCTTCCCTTCTCTGCCCTTCTGTGCTGCTTCCTGGGTTGAGGATTAATACATAGAGCAGCATTTGGGCAAGTCGTGAGGTGTGGTACTTCAAGAGTCAAGGATTCAGGTGAAAGTAGTGTATTTGAGACAGGCAGAGGACATCAGTAGGGGAATGGAGAAGGGCAGACAGCCATCAAGGGTATGCCATTAAGCCAGCCACTACAACAGACAACTGGAGTTAAACCCAACGGGGATCTTAGGAAGCAGTGTAGCACCCAGGCCTCAGAGCCATCCCACCCGAGGGGCCAGGGTGCTGGCTGTTTGCCCAGCAATCCCAGAGCATCATCACTGCTTGAGGCTGCTCCAGGGACGGGGTCACCTTCCCAAGGCCTGCCTGGGCCTTCCCTGGCTGTGGAAGAGCCCTCGGGCCCAGAGATGCAGGTGCCGGCAGCTGGAATTCACAGGGTGCACTGGAATGTGGGCTGTGGGCAGAGGACAGGCCGCACTGCTGCAGGGGGATTAGGATTAGGCTAAATGGAGGAGGAGGAGAAGCGTTTGGTTACACTCTCCCCAGCTTCAGCCTCTGAGGATTTGGAAGCTGACCTGACAAGTTTCGGAATGCCTTCTTACCAGCCAAGCACACCCTCTCGGATCCTTCCCTAAACAGCTGTGCATCTTCCGCTGGGCAACGTGAGCCCTCTGGGCCTCTGTTTCCTCAATTAAGGTTCTCTGGAACCTTTTTAGCTCTGAGATTTGGACTTTCTGAGTCTCCCCACCTCATGCATGTCTCGTTTCTGGTGCTCGTGGGAGGGTCCCCTTCCCAACCAGGGTGTCCACCAAAAGGCAGAAGGCAGCAATAACTGGCAACAGTGACTCCACGCTGGCCACTTGGGGCACAGAGACATTCAGGGCGTCCCTGCATATAAGAGTCAGAAGCAAACTGGCTGATCACCATTTGGGAAAGGCCTGCCGGTCCAGCTTAGGGTCCAGCTTCATGGTGGGCCAGTGGATAGTCAAAGAAATGAAGTATATCGAGAGGTTTTTATGACAAAGAATACTGTTTATGATATCAATACCTGTTAGTCCATTCTTGAGTTCTGTGATTCTGCTGCTGTTTTGTTCCTTCAGTTTTTCCTTTGTTCTTATGCTCCACAGATCATTTGTGAAATCATTTGGTATTTCTCTTTCTCTGCTTGGCTTGTTTCACTGAGCATAATACCCTCCAGCTCCATCCATGTTGCTGCAAATGGTTGGATTTGCCCTTTTCTTATGGCTGAGTAGTATTCCATTGTGTATATGTACCACATCTTCTTTATCCATTCATCTATCGATGGACATTTAGGTTGCTTCCAATTCTTGGCTATTGTAAATAGTGCTGCGATAAACATAGGGGTACATTGGTCTTTCTCATACTTGATTGCTGCATTCTTAGGGTAAATTCCTAGGAGTGCAATTCCTGGGTCAAATGGTATGTCTGTTTTGAGCATTTTGATGTACCTCCACACTGCTTTCCACAATGGTTGAACTAATTTACATTCCCACCAGCAGTGTAGGAGGGTTCCCCTTTCTCCACAGCCTCGCCAACATTTGTTGTTGTTTGTCTTTTGGATGGCAGCCATCCTTACTGGTGTGAGGTGATACCTCATTGTAGTTTTAATTTGCATTTCTCTGATAATTAGCGATGTGGAGCATCTTTTCATGTGTCTGTTGGCCATCTGTATTTCTTTTTTGGAGAACTGTCTGTTCAGTTCCTCTGCCCATTTTTTAATTGGGTTATTTGTTTTTTGTTTGTTGAGGCGTGAGAGCTCCTTATATATTCTGGACGTCAAGCCTTTATCGGATGTGTCATTTTCAAATATATTCTCCCATACTGTAGGGTTCCTTTTTGTTCTATTGATGGTGTCTTTTGCTGTACAGAAGCTTTTCAGCTTAATATAGTCCCACTTGTTCATTTTTGCTGTTGTTTTCCTTGCCTGGGGAGATATGTTCAAGAAGAGGTCACTCATGTTTATGTCTAAGAGGTTTTTGCCTATGTTTTCTTCCAAGAGTTTAATGGTTTCGTGACTTACATTTGTTTATGATATCAATAGAAAAACATCAGCTTATAGCACAAAAGGATCCCCACTGTGTAAAATAAAGGCATAGAAAAAGTATTTTGAGGAAAATAATACCAAAATATTAAGAAAGGGGTGAGTATGGGTGATAGTTATTTTCTTCTTCACCCTTCACTGTAGTTTCCATGTGGAGTGGGGCTGGGAAGGGGGAGCAGATAGTTTGTTTGCCGTGTGTAAATCAGGACCTGGAGGACGGCTCTCAGAGGAGGCTGGCTGGCCCCTCTTGGAAGGAATGCTTTGTTTCCTCGGCCCTGGCTGCTGCGCTTACAGAGGAGGCACCTGCTTTACTGTAGGAAGCAGCCTTGACTTTCAGCATCCAAACCTGCCCCTCTGCTGCCTCACCCTGGCCCCTGCCTCAGTGATCTCTGCCCCGCCAGGGAGCACCCCCACCAAGCCACACCTTTTCATGCACAATTCTTGCTGCCTGGAATATCCTTCCAGAAAGCTCCCCACCCCCACCTTCCTTGGCCTACCTCTAATCCCCTTCAGAGGCTACTCTACTCCATGGTATTATCATTTCTAGACCCTCCATCTCCAAGCTCCCTGGGGCACCCCTCCATTTCAACACTGATCCCACTGTTTTAATTGTGGGCTCACTCATCTGCCTCCTTTACTAGACACAACCTCCCCAAGGCCAAGGCCATATCTTACACAACTCTGTAGCCCCAGCACCATGCCTGGCACATAGCAGGCACTCAATAAAATTTTTTATTAAGACACATTCACATACCCTAAAATTCATCCTTTTAAATTGTACAATCCAGTGGTTTTTAGTATATTCACAAGTTGTACAATATTGTACAACCATCACTATCTAATTCCAGAACATTTCCTTTACCCCAAAAAGAAACCCCACACCTGTTAGCAATCACTTCCCGTTTCCTCCTCCCCAGGCCCTAGACAACCACAAAATCTGCCTTTTGTCTCCATGGATTTACCTACTTTGGACATTTTGTTTAGATGGAATCATGCAATATGTGGCTTATTTCACTTAGCCAAATGTTTTTAAGGTTTATTCATGTCATAACGTGTCAGGGATTCATTCCTTTTTATGACCAATGAGCAATGGCCTATTTACTGTTCTAGACCAATATAAGGTGACCTCTCTGTTGGATGTATAACCTTATGTATTTCTATGTCACTTAAGTAATTTTTTGGGTGGAGCACTTTAAAGGTGAGAAAAGAAAAAAAAGGATTAAAATAGATTGCTGAAACAACCTGGGTGGTGGCAGCCACGGCTTCTTGCTTGTGACTCTACGAGCCCTGCAGCACGCATCGGAATCAGTGTGTGGCTTGTGGAGGGCACTGGCAGAGGCCATCACCACCACTCAGAGAGGCCATAAGTGCTCTCGAGCCAGGTCCACTTCTAGGAGATTCTTGGCTCCTCGGAGTGACCAGGAGAGCTGGTTCCCCAATTCCATATAACGTGGGGACAGTGGTGATGTGCACCTCACAGTGCTGCTGTTGAAGTTGCAGGATGATCTCATGGACCCTCATCCAGAAGGGAAAGGGGTGTGTGTGGTAGGGGTATATATGCCCTCAGTTTTACCAGAATGGAAAACTGAAGCATGCAGTGGCTTGGGAGATGTGGAGAAAAATGCACAGAAATGCGGGCAGCTTTGTAATAGCAACTTTGTTCCAGGCCTTTGTTTTGTCTGTAATTCCATCATTGTTTTGTCATTAATACTCAACTATCTGGAGAGATGCGTTCTAGAAGTGTCAGGACATCTGCCCTGACTCGGCCTCTTCTGAGGGATCTCCTGGGCCTTGGTCTCCCTGCTGTGTGTCATGTGATCCCTCTCAGTTGACTAGACAAGGTTGAGCACAGCCTCCTGGGGCCTGGAAGGCAGCCTGATGCACCCTCTGCCTCCCATGGCTTGAACTGGAGACAGACTGAGGAGCAGTGGTCCATAGCAGGGTAGATGTCCAAAAGACCCTCAAAGAGAAGACAGAGGAGGGGAGCCAGTGGGCAGAAGCAGCCATGGATGAGCAGCACCCTGAGTGGGTAGCGGAGGGCCGATGGCTGCTGCTGGAGGGCAGGCAGCCCCAGCCCCAGACAGCATGCATTCAGGTCCCAAACTCCCTGTGCTGTGGCTCCCAGCCATGTGGTCCAGTTTCCCAGCTTCCTTAGCACCTAGAGTATTCTGCAATTAACTATTGTTTTCCCCGAAGGAACCTGTGTGAGGGGACTGCATTTTTGTGGCTCCCTAACAAAGTCTAACATGGGTACTATTGTTTTATTGAGGAAGTCTTCTATTTCATGGAAAAAATAAAAGCAAACAGTTTACCAGGGATTGAGGAAGGAAAGCAGCAAGTCTATAAAAAAGTGTAACTCTGGAAAGTACCCTGACACCGCAGTTAATGGGGTTCTGAGGACGAGGAAAGCTTTGCTGAAATTCCTGTTGAAAACACAATCCACCTTTCATAGCCTTATCATGACCTTAGCGAACGGCCCGTTTTATGACTGCTCGGAGCACCTGTCTGTCTCATGGGAAATGTGGAGACAGGTCTTCTTACCTTGGAGTTGGACAGGTCAAATACCTGCCCAAAGTTACACAATGTTTACCACCTGACCTGCTGAAACCTTCAGTGGGCTTCTCAGTCTCACTCCCTCTCCCACACACTAGATCTGCTGTCTCTCTAAATAAGCTTTTCCTATTATAACTCAGAGCGATGAATCCCAGTGTCAGGAGGACAGGGAAGGATAATCAGGGCATTCCTCAACAAGATTTTGTTTTGTTTTCTAATAGCATTGAGCTTTTTCTTTTGGCACACAGGTCTATGCGTTTGAACACTTGTGTAGATTCCTGTAGCCACCACCATCCTCAGGCTACAGAACAGCCCCATCACCTCCAAAAATCTGTCTCATGCCACCCCTTGGCAGTCACACCCTACCCCCAAACCTAACCGCTGATAATCATGGATATGTTCTCCATCCCTGAAGTTTGCCCTTTCTAAACTGTCATATGGATGGAATCATAGAATGTGTAACATTTTGAGACTGATTTCTTCGCTCCAGCATAATGCCTTTGAGAATAACCTGTGTTGTTGGGTATCCACAGTTGCTACTGTTTCGTTGCTGAAGAAAATACACTATATGGATGAGCCACAGTTTCTTCACCTGCTGAAAGATAGTTGGGTGGTTTCCAGTTTTTTACAATTATGAGGAAAGCTGCTATAAACATTTGTGTACAGGTTTTTGTGTGAAATAAGTTTCATTTCTCTGGGTTCAATACCTAGGAGTGGGATTGGTGGGTCGTGTGGTAAGTGTACAAGAAACCTCCAAACTGTTGCCCAGAATGGCTATGCCCTGTCACATTTCCACTACCAGTGTAGGAGTCCCACTAGCTCCACATGCTGGCGGCACTTGGTAGTGTCATGTTTTGTTAGGCCATTCTAATAGCTGCAGAGCAGTATCTTACTGTGGTTTTGCATTCCCCTATTGACTATTGATGTTGAGTATCTTTTCATGCATTTATTTGCCATGTGCACACCTTCTCTAATGAAGTCTGTTCAAGTCTATTCTAATTTTTTTGTCATTTGTTTTCTTACTGTTGAGATTTGTGAATTCTTTAATATGCTCTGGGTGTAAATCCTTTGTTCAATATGTGATTTGCAAATATTTTCTCCCAGTCTTTTCAGTTTCTTAAAAGTGCCTCTTGCAAGGGAAATGTGCTAAATTTTGATCAAGCACCTCTTATAAATTTTGTTTTTTGTGGATCATTGAGCCTGGTTTTGAAGAACATATTCACTGAGCTGACTAAGGGAGAAAGGGAGTCCTAGACAAAGGGAGTAAACAGCATTTACAAAGGCATGAAGGTCAGGAAAAGCAGGCTCAGGCTGGGACTTCTAAGCAGGTCAATACTGCTGAAAAGGATCATATTGGGGCAGGGGGAGGGGAGAAGGAGTGACTGGATGGTAAAAGGAACGAGATCACGAAGTTCTCGGTTGCTAGCCAAGGAGTGTGGACCCCAGTTCATATAGGTAAGGGAACTACCAAAGGATATTGGCAATTACTTACTTTTATTTTGGTGAACTTATTTGTTTACTACAAGAATTATAGATAATTTATTGTCAAAAAATACAGAGCAACAAAAAGTAATTAAATCCTATGTAACCCTCCTACGTTGTTGGTGGGAATGTAAACTGGTGTAGTCACTGTGGAAAGCAGTATGGAGGGTCCTAAAAGAACTAAAAATAGAAATATCATATGACCCAGTAGTTCCACTTCTAGGAATTTACCCAAAGGAAACAAAATCTCTGATTCAAAAAGATATATGCACCCCTATGTTTATTGCCATATTATTTATAGTAGCCAAAAAAATGGAAGCAACTTAAGTGTCCATCAGTAGATGAATGGATAAAGATGTGGTACATATACACAATGGAATTTTATTCAGCCATTAAAAGAAAGAAATCCTGCCATTTGCAACAACATGAATGGGTCTAGAGGGTATTATGCTGAGTGAAATGAGCCAGGTGGATAAAGACAAGTACCATATGAGTTCACTTACTTGTAGAATATAAAAACAAAACAAAACAAAATGAAAAAAATAGCAGTAGAGTCATAGACACTGAGAAGTGACTGGTGGTTCCCATGGAAGAGGGGCTGGGGTGGGCAGGTGGGGAAGGGGAGGGGGATAAAGGGGCACAAAAATTCTCAATCATAATATAAGTTGGTCCTGGGGATAGTAGTACAGCATGGAGAATACAGCCAATATTCTGTAACATCTTCTTGTGTTGACAGATAGCAACTGCACTGGTGGGGGTGAGGATTTAATAATATGGATAATTGTTGAAACAGTGTATTATATACTTGAAATCAATATGATTGTATATCAACAATACTTCAGTAAAAAAAAAACTATGTAATCCTACACCTGTAGGGTAGTTACACTGTTAACATTTGAGCTGTTTCTTCTAGTCATACACACACACATACACACATATAACTTCTTTACAAATATAAGATCTTGCCATGCATACTGTTTTATAACATGTTTTTGCTTTTGCTTAACAATAATATATGTGAACGAATACTTTCTATATCATTATTCTTTTACGGTATCTCTTTTTTTGTTAAAATGAGCTCCTTTCCTTTGTGGTATTTTTAATATAATATCTTATGCATTCATATTAAAAGATGTAATATTAAAAGCATAATAATATTATGAACTCCCATCTGGCTAAAGGATGGGGACACAACCAACACCAATATCTCTGTCAGCTAACATATATTTAATTCTTACTATTAGCCAGACACTGTTCTTTATGTGATTAAATCCTATCCCCTACAGCAGTCTCCGATGTAGCAATATTATTTCCATGTAACTTTGGGAAAGGGCACAGAGAGGTTAACCAGCTTGCTCAAGGTCACCCAGGGAGTGGGTGGCAGAGGCAGCACTGAAACTTTGCAGATGGAACCAACAGGACTTGGTGATGGATGGACATGGAGGATGAGGGAGGTGTCAGCAGTGATTCCCAGGTTTCTGGCTGCTGTAACTGAGGGGCAGAGATGCCACTTACTAAGCCAGGAGGAGGAACTGATTTAGGGGTGGGATTAGATCAGAAACTCAAAGTTGAATATGTTAAGGCTGAAATGCCTATGGGATGTGAAAGCGGAAATGAGTGAATGAATGCAGAATGAAAGAAATGCATGAATAAATGGGTGAATGACCACCCCCCAGGCGAGGACATGCACAGCACAGCAACAGGCAGCTCTGGCCGGTCATGTCAGGGGAGCCGTAAAACTGAAGTGTCATGTTGGAAAGGTTCACAGCTTCTTACAACAGGCACAGATAGACACGTAGACACAGGAGTTGCGGACAAGATGTTTCAACATTGTTCATCAAGTACCTGGTGTCCGGGAACTGCTCCACCCATGATTGATTGACTCCTTCTGAACCTAGGAGTGGGGTTTTGGCTGGAGACATTGTCCAGAACTGAGTCCTGCCATCCCAGAACCCTGCTGGGAACAGGCACATCCTTAGGGGAGGAGGCGGAGGGAGAGGGAGGCTCAATCTCCTTCTCAGGAGACAAAAGGCTTTTCATGATTTAATTAAAATGCCCATCAAAGGCCTCAGAAAGATAGAGGTTAGTTGGAATGAAATAAAAATAGTTGGAGTGAACACATTACAATTTAATTTCATTCCAGGGGCATCGGTGAGATTCTAATATTAGTGAGACCATCCATTACTACTCCCGTCTGTCCTGCCGTACGGGGGGCACGTCCTAGGATATGCAAGTCCTGTTGCAAGAGGCCCGGAGAGCTCTCCGCACCTGAGCACATCTGACCTTTGTTTCTCAGTGTGAAAACAATAGGGCAGTTCCAAGTGTCGGAATATGATGGGCATTCACTTCTGTGTGTGGGAGGGAGGAAGAGAGGCAGGAAGCTTTGGATTTAGAATTTGCTGAATCTGGCTGTAAGCAAAACTTTACATGGACCACTTTTCCTCCAGATAATCTCAAGACTCACTTCCTCTCCTCCTTGGAGGCTTTGTTCATGTATCACCTCCCCATTGAGGCCAACCCTGCCATCCCTATTGAAAATTATAGTCCTTCCCCTCCCCGACCCTCCTAATTCCCCTTATCCTGCTCTGTGTATCTCCTCCAGACCTTCACTTCACATCCTATATAATTTACTTACTCATTTGTTCACTTTCTATTTCTCCCCACTAAACTGACGATCCCATGAGAGCGAGAATTTTTGTGTTTGTTCGTCGAGGTATACCTAGTGCCTACCAGAGAGCCTGCTTCAATAAATATTTATTTATTAATTGGGTGATGCACCAATTAATATGGCAGAGGATAAATGATTTGTTCATGTCAATCACTGTCACCTTCCAAGGAGAGTGGACTTCAAGGATAATCAGGGTTGGTGGAGCCCACCGATCTGAAGGTGCCTTACCCACTTGCAGCTGCCACTGCTGATTCCGGGTACTCAGGAATAATCCGTGAGTCAGGGAATGAAATACTTGTCCAGCACCAACTCAAGGA
This sequence comes from Manis pentadactyla, assembly GCF_030020395.1. Lineage (NCBI taxonomy): Eukaryota > Metazoa > Chordata > Mammalia > Pholidota > Manidae > Manis > Manis pentadactyla. The sequence goes on from NC_080022.1 coordinate 147,392,699, forward strand.
CCAAGGCCCTCACAGCCATGTCTACTCCCTGGCTTCATGCCCACCAGCCAAGTCCAAATGCCACATACTCTGGAAACGATGAGAAATAACAAGCCCCCTCCTGCCCCATCCTCAGAGAATCAGAGCTGTGCACACAAAGGCGGCTTTCTTGTCCCTTGCAGATGGCAGGGTGGCTTCCGGAGCCCCTGTGGCCAGAGAGGAGGCCCTGGGGAGTGGTCCAGGAAAGCTCTGGACAGTAGTCATCCGTCTGGAAAATATTAATCCATAGTCTGATGTCTGCAGAACCTGAACTTGGGACACTCTTTCTCTTTCACTTACAGAAATAAACAGTTTTGGGTCTCAAAATATTCAGGACTTTCCCTGGTTACTGTTATTGCCGGTACTGGCTTAGTCTTTAGTGGTTTAAAGCACGTTTTCCTCCGGAAGCAAAAATCTGGCCTGGGCAAAAGGAAGAGTAATGACAATATTTTAAAATGCAAAGCTGGGTTCTTCTTTTCCCAGGGTAGTTTCTTGGAAATCTTGTTTTTCCAGCAACAGCTGAAAATCTTGGCCTGTGTGTTATGGAGACTGAAAGAAGCAGCCCCCTTTCCCTGTATGCCACCTTCACCTTAGAGCTGATGACTCCGTACTGCTCCAGCCGAGAGCATCTATACCCCCTGCCTCTTTCTCTTCCTCCTGGTGCATAGCGTGGAGGCCCTCCTCAGCTTTGCACACACTACAGGTGTCCAGATCCCTTTTAAAGACTGGACCTTGACATTAAATGCAAACCTCTTATCATGAGTGGAAAGAATGGCCTTTTCACTAATTGGTACTGGAACAATCAGATTTCCATATGAAATAAAATGAACTTCGACCCACATCAAACACAAAAATAAATTCAAAGTAAATCACAGACCTAGATGTGAAAGGTAAAACAATAAAGCTTCTAGAAAAAAACATAGGAGAGTACCATTATGACCTTGGGGCAAGCAGAGATTTCTTAAGCAGAACACGAAAAACACTAACCATAAAAAAAAAAGTTGATAAATCAGACCTCATTAAATAAAAAACTTCTGTTCACCAAAAGACATTATCAAGAAAGAAAAAGGGCAAGCCATAGACTGAAAGAAGATACTTGCCATACTTATATCAAACAAAGGATTTGTATCCAAAATATATAACAAACTTCTATATATCAACAAGAAATAGACAACCAATTCAATTTTTAGAAACAGTAGACAATTTTTACTTCACAAAAGAGTACCCAAGTGGCCAATCAGAAATGCAAACTACAATCCACAGGGAGACGCCAAGGCACCCCTACCCGAATGGCGGGAACTTAAAAGAGTGGCAGTACTAAGTGCTACTGCGGACAGGAGGGAACTTCACTGGTGAGTGTGAGTTGCTACAGCCCCACTGGAATACTGTTTGGCGGTATGGACTAAAGCTGCACATATGCCTATTTTATGACCCAACCAGTCTGCTCCTTCCATGCCATGAAATGATGCGTCTATTCACCCAGACACACAGCAGCACTAACTGTTGTATCTGAAAGTGGATAACCCAAATGCCCGTAACAGGAGAGTGGATAACTAAATACATCGTGTTTTTTTCAGACAATGAAATTTTATCACAGCAGGCAAGGCTCAGCAAACCCTGCCCCACAGGAGAGCCTGTAGCCTGGTTTGTGTGTATTGCCCATGGCTGCACTGGGGCCTGAGGGGCAGAGTAGACTACAGGCACACCTTGTTTTATTGCACTTTTTTGCAGATAATTCATTTTTTACAAATCAAAGCTTTGTGGCAACTCTGCACCAAGCAAGTCTATCCTCCCCACAGCTTTGCTTACCTCGTGTCTCTGTGTTACATTTTGGTAATTAGTGCAATATTTCACTTTTTCATTTATTATTATTATCTGTGATGGTGATTTGTGATCAGTACTCTTTGATGCTCCTATTGTAATTGTTTGGGGTGCCAGGAACCACACCCATATAAGATGAGAGAACTTAACTGATAAATGTTGTGCGTGTTCTTACTGCTCCACCAAGCGGCTGTCCCCATCTCTCTCCCTCTCCTGGGGCCTCCCTATTCCCTGAGACACCACGATATTGAAATCAGGCCAACTGATAACCCTGCAGTGGTCCCTGAGTGTTCAAGTGAGAGGAAGAGTCGCTCACCTATCAGTATAAATCAAAGCTATAAACAATTAAGCTCAGACAAGAAGGGGTGTTGAAAGCCCAGCTAGGCCGACAGCTGCGCTTCTTGCACCAGTTAGCTAAGTCATGAATGGGTGCAAAGGAAAAGCTCTTGAAGGAAACTGAAAGGAAGAGTCGATCAGTGGGGCAAACTTCATCACTGTCTTATTTTAAGAAAGCCACCTCAGCCTGCAGCAACCGCCACCCTGATCAGTCAGCAGCCACCAACATCGAGGCAAGACCCTCCACCAGCAAGAAGATTACAACTCAGTAAAAGCTCAGACGATGGTCACCATTTTTTTAGTAATAAAGAATTTGAAAATTAAAGTATGTACACTTTTTTTAGACATGATGCTATTGCACACTTACAGACTAGAGTACTGTGTAACAATAACTTCCATGTACACTTGGGGAACCAAAAAATTCAGTTGACTTGCTTTATTGCAATATTCACTTTACCTTAGTGGTATGGAGCCAAACCCGCAATACTGCTGAGCTATGCTTGTAGTTGTGGCAGGGAAAGTATCGTCCACATAGCCGAAAATATTTGTGTCAGGCCATTTATGGAATCAGTTTACTATCCCCTTGCCCACAGCAATAAAAAACACTGAATCTCTAATACACACAAAAATATGGATGAATCTCACAGATAAGATGATGAGCAACAGAAGCCAAACAAAAGAGTGCACCGTGTGTGATACCATTAGGTAAGATTAAAAAAACACATAAAATTAATCTGTGTTGATGGAAATCAAAATAGTGGTGATCTCTGCGCCGGGGGGTATAAGGACGGGGGCACGGGAAAGCCCATGCTCTGCTTCTTGATGGGGATGGTAGTTCCACAGATGTGTAATTATGCAAAAATCCACCAAACTGCACAGTTAAGATTTTGTGCACTTTACTGCATATAACATCTACCTCAATTTTTAGAAGGAAAAGAAAGTGCCAGCCTCCAAGCAATGTCTGCCATGTGCAAAAGCACAGCCTGGGGAGTTCCCCCTTCAGCCCAGAGACTGGACTCCATTATTAGTGCAGCCAGGGCCTGGCTCCTTGTTGAATGGAGCACGCCAAGATGGGGCATTTTTACCTACAGGCCACAGTGCTTAGTACCACCTGATCCCATCAACATGGCTTCAAATATTTGGATCCAACTGATGGTGCCAAAGGCAACCTTCCGCATCAGGTCCTCAAACTTCAGTACGCCTATGAATCAATCACCTGGGAGTTGCTAGCAAAGCCAATTCCTGATCCCCCTCCCCCAGTTTCAAGTTCTTCCAAGTCCTGGTTGGCACTGTCAGCAAGCCCTGAAGGCGAAACTGATGCAGAAGCAGCAGAGGCCACACTGAGAAATGTTGCTGTGCAGCATGAAGTAAGGGGTGAGAGGATGCCCAAGGGAGAAGGCAAGCGAGCTCAGCTGCTCCAGACAAGACAGGGAAGAGGGAGGGCGCTGAGAGGAAGATGCAGCAGAAGGGGGTCAGATGAGGTCATCAGGAGACAGGTGCTGGGCACTAGAGAGGGTCTGGGGACCTTTATGAAGTTTGGCTGTGTGGTGTGTGGCGCCTCTTTCCCATCTCTCCACCAAAGTGTCATAAAGTACCCATTTCTTATTAATATGCTATGACATGGCCACCACCGTCCACCACACCTCCAAGGTATATTAAAGTGCTGAGCCCAGCTTTTCAGGATGAGAAAAGGAGCTGTTCCCAGAGTTTACGGTCACGTCCAGATTTGATAACCATACAGGGAAGTGCATACCGCCCTCCTTCCAGCCCTTGGGGGCAGTCATTCTCATCAGAACTTCTGGTTTCCTTTGTAAGGTCCAGGTTTATATGTTGACAGATAATAGCTGTACTAGTGGGGGGTGAGGATTTAATAATATGGGTAACTGTTGAACCACGGTGTTGCACACTTGAAACTAATATAAGATTGTATATCAATGATACTTCAATTTAAAAATAAACAAATAAAAATAATAAGGTCCAGGCTTAAAGTTGGCTCCCCCCCCCAGTCAGGTAGGTATCTGCGCAGGTGTGTATGCAGACCCCTGTGTGGCCCCCTGCCTGACTATCATGGGCAAGATTGAATAAGCCAGGTGATGTGGCCAGAAGAGGCTACATTAAATAAACTGATGGAGTCCTCCACAGCTGTTACAAAGAACAAGACCAGTCTTTATGCACTGATGTCTAATAACCTTCCAGGTAGATTTTTAGGTGTAAAAAGCAAGATGTAACAATATCACATGTCTAATGAAAAACTAATGGAGGAGTGATATATCTATAAATACTTCTATGCATTAAATATTTCAGGAAGAAATACAGGAAACTGGCACAGTGGTGCCTCTGGGATGGGAAAGTAGGTGTGGGAGAGAATCAAGGTTAGGAGTGAGACTTAGGTTTTATTCTATATTCTTTGGTACTGTTGGATTTCTTTCTTTATCCTGCATATATTTTATCTATAAAAAATGTTTCAAAAGAAAGGAAGAGAGGAAGGGAAGGAAGGAGGGAACAGAGTATTATTAGTGGGGTATTGGTTCTTGAAAAGCCAGTTCAGCGCTATTCCAGAGCAAGAGGAGGTCATGGGCCCTAGCGGGTTCCACTGGCCATGCCGCGACATCCACAGACAGCAGGCCACGACTGCTCACTATTCCCTGGGGCTCCCTCTTCCACTGCTTCAGCCCCAGTCTGTGGTAAGAATACATTGTCTGAAAGTCATGCCTACACCGTGGGTGGAAATGCCATGGTGTGCCAATGTGGAATTCCCAGCAGCTCCTCCAGCCTGGTATAAGAGTTAGAGAACTCCAAGGCAGGAGCAGCAGGGCTCAGTGCAGAATGGGCAGACACTTGGAAAACACACTAAAAGCTGTCAGAGGGCCTCCTGGCCACCACCAATGCATAAGAGCCGAGAGGCCGGGGGCAGTGGTTATGGCTCCAGGCCTGGGCCATCTGAGACCAAATCCTGGCTTTCCCACTTAGAGACTGTGAGAACCCCAAGAGCATCATTTCTCCCATGTACAATGACAGAATCTACCACATAGGGAATAGTGAGAATCTAATTAATCAATACATTTAGTGTTAAGCAATCCCTGGCACAGCAGAAGATAACTATTAGGTTCTTGTATCTTATCTGGATTCTAATAGTACTCTGTAAAGCAGGAAGAGATTATTGGAAATACAAACCAAAGTTTAGATAAACTTCATAAGGGGTAGACAATGAAGTCTCTGACACCAAGCCTTGGGTTTGGTCCACGACATCAACATTTCCCAAACTCTGTTTCAGTTAAAACTCAGTGTCTCACCAAAATTTTAATAAATATTCCTCCAAAACAGGGTTTTGTGACCAATAAATTTGGAAAATGCTAGGTTTGGGGGAAGTATTGGGTTAAGTGAAATTAAGGTTATTTACTGCAGGACTTATCAGTGCCTTTAAAATGCTAATATACCTGTGACTCTAATATGGAGTATCTGACCATCAAACAAGCTTATCCCCCCTACCCCCCACTTCATGGCATACCTCTTAACACCTAGAGAAACATTGGGATTCCATGGAAAATAGCTCTAAAGAGGCTATACTACATTATAGGACAGGCATGATTCAAAGAAAGCCAAACTATTCAACATCTATTTTCATGCCTGTCTCCATCAAAGAGAATGTCTTCAAATCAGAAAGTGTAAAACATTTGGGTATGGTGGTTAAGAGGGAGATGAGCTGGAAAGAACATGGGAAAACATAAGCACTGAGGTAAGGCTAACAACTGAACTCAGGTCCTGACTTCCCTGCTACGGGAACCCCTATTCCTCCTCTATAACCTCTCGGAACCTCAATTTCCTCATCTATAAGTTGTCAGAGTAGCCTCTACTTCATTTGACTGTATTAAGTTTTAAATTTCAGCGTCTGTAAAGTGCTTGCCACATGATAACTTCTCAGGGTTAGTTTCCTTTTTTAATCAGTTACAGTGTTTTCAGTTGCAAATGGCAGTTAGCCGAACTGGGTCAAACAAAAAAGGAATTTACCAAAGTAAGTAAAGGTCCAGATGGGGTTTTACCAAAGTCTGTGTTATCGTTAGAGCAGTTAGTAATTATCATCACCAGGAAGCTTAATGACCAACCCTGGAAAAATTCTAGACTTATGATTGAATAGATTAGTTCATTGACCTCTAGCAACCAACGCAAATTCACCAAGAACAAATCATTTGGAGATCATCTTTTTCCTTTTTCAAAAAGATTATCACATTAGGGAACCGGGGATTCTCAAGCTGTGTGGGCAGGCAGCTATCAGAATTTCCAGAAGGAGTTTCCACCAAATCTCTTTGGCTTGTAGAGATATTTTAAAAATTGAAATAAACAGTCAGTACAGAGATAAACAGTACAGGGCATGGGCAAAAAAAAAAGAAATTCGAGAAGCACTATAAGCTGGAGGAGTGTAGGCCAGCCGATAACAGCTGCTGCTGATAGAAACCCTATATAGTTCCATATAAAACACCGAATCTTGAATTTTCTATTTAAGCAGAACTTTAAAATTTTTATTAAAGTGCATTTGTTGTATGTATACTGCTCAGTGAATTTTTACATTATATAACTATGTGCCTACCACTCAGATCAAGATATAATATTTCTACCTCCCCAAAAAGCTTGTTCGTGCTCTTTTCTTGTCAATACTCTGCTTCAGAAACCACTATTCTAATTAGTTTTGCCTGTTCTTGAACTTCATGTAAGTGGACTGATACAGGATGAACCCTCTGGCTTTCTTAGTTCATTGTTCTATCTGTGAGATTCACTGCATTGTTGATGTAGCAGAAAGACATTCCTTTTCATTGCTGTGTAAATTTATTTGATGGGCATATGGATTGATGTCCTTTACTATACTATCAACAAAGTACTTAATGCTAACATCCAATATAGTGGAAAATATTGAACACTTTTCTTCTGAGTTTGAGAACAAGACAAAAATATCCACTATCACCATTTATATTCAACACTTTACCAGAGATTCTAACCAATATAATAAGTCAAGAAAAAGAAATTTAAAAAAATTGGAAGCCATAAAGCTTTTGTTTTTTGGCAGATGGCATGACTGCATATGCAGAAAAGCCAGAGAATCTGTTGCTGGAATTAAGAGGTGAATTTAGCAAAGTCACTAGCTACATGGTCAATATAAAACATCGATTTTAACTCTATATATTAGCAACAATGAAAAAGAAGATTAAAAAAGTACCACTTTACCAATAATGTGTATATACGTTTATATATGTGCCTGTGTGTATGTGCATGAAAGAGGAGAGAGGATGATAAAGCAAATGTAATAAAATGTTAACATTTAAGGAATCTGGATGACGGGTACATTAAATTCTTTGTATTAACTCTGCAACATTCCTTTAGGTCTGAAATTATTTCAAAATAGAAAATTTAAAGTACTATCCATAACAGTACCAAAAAACATCAAATACCTAGGGATAAATCTTTTAAAAGATGCACAAGATCGCCACTAAAACCATAAAACATTGCTAAGAGAAATTAAGATGTAAATAACTGGAGAGCGATATACCATATTCATGCTTTAGAAGACTCAATCTTGAAGATGGTAGTGACCTAAAAATTCAATGTAGTCTCAGTTAAAATCTCAGCAGGATTTTTAAGATACAGATATACAAAGGACCCAAGACTAGGGTTTGGAGAAATTTTTCTGTAAAGGGGTAGATGGGACATATTTTAGACTACTTACAGGCCATTTAGTCTTTGTTACAACTACTCAGTTCTGCATTTGTAGCATAAAGAGACCATTAACAATATGAAGACCAATAGGTAGGGCTGTGTTCCAATACAAATTTATTTATAAAAACAGGCAGTGGGCCAAATTTGCCCTGTGGGCCATAGTTTGCTGACCTCTGGCCAAGACAATTATGAAGAAGGAGGAAGAAAAGCTGGAAACTAATATTACCAGATATTAAGATTTATTAAGACTAACTATAAAGCTAAACATGACATATGACTAAAGTGGGCTTTGGCTCCAGTCTGACTTGAGTGTGTGTGACAGAACCTCTCTTAATGTCAGTTTCTAAAATGTCAAGAATGTTAACAATAAGAAAATGTAATTTCGCCTCCCCTTAAGTAGTTCATATCAACAGAGACAAAGTTCTCTCTAATGGTAAGCTACACAGCTCTGTGCATGGCTTGGCCTCCTTCAATATTCTAATAAAGACTCAAGTGAAGATGTAGCACCTGTTTATATTGACTCAAACCTGAGAAGACTGTCTAACATTAGGAGAGAAAATCGAGGTTACAGAGATTAAAGTTGAAAAAAATCAAGTAAAAGCAACCAAAAACAAGTTGAATGTTGGGAGACAGTAAAATCTGATGAATAAACTGTGAATTCCCACTTAGATTCAGAGATATTAAAAATATACCAAGATGTTCATCATGCCATTGTTTACAACAGATCATGAGAGCAACTGAAATGGCCAACAACAGCAAAATGGCTCAATAAATTACACAATAGCATATTGAGGTAAAATAAACACTAAATAAATTTTATATAGCCATTATGATCTTATATACCCTCATTATGGAGGATTTGAGGAATATGCAATGACATAAAATACAGCATCTGAATTTTATTTTATAAGGTTAAACACACACAAATAGACAAGAAGGTAGACAGAACACTAAATAGATTAATGACTGATTTCTTTTCTTTTTACCTTTCTACATTTTCCCAAAGTCTCTCATTTATAATCAAGTGGGGGAAATGGCAATAAACATTCTTTTAACATATCATTGGTTGTTTTTGCTGATCAGAAGCCCAGTATGAGTCAACAGTGAGACAGACACATTGGCCAAAACACTTACACAATTCCCAGCTACGTGATGAGAAGCAGAGTGTCCTGCAAATAGGAGGTGACAGCTTTTGGCCTGCAGATGGCTCATCCTCATGCGGAACCTTGTGTCCTGTTCAGGGAACCACATATTTAAGGACATTGGGACACTCGGGCATGTCCAAAGAAGGATGACCAAGGTCATGAGGAAAATTTATACCATGTCATATTTACTAATTTATGAATTCATCAATTCTATCTCCAATGTACCTCCTAGGCACTGTGGGTGAGATGGAAGAAGTCTATCAAAGGCTGGTTGGTGTATCTAAGGACCTTATGGGGCCATGATGTCTATCTATGATATTTAAAGTTCTATTGTATAGAAAAGGGATTGGGGGATATGAGAATCAAGACATCCCAGGGAGGCATGTATAGTCAAATGATTTTGTACAAGGAGTCCAAGATAATTCAGTGGGGAAAGGACAGTCTCTTCAACAAATGGTGTTGGTAAAACTGGTTATGTCCATGCAAAAAAAACAACAACAACAAAAAAAAATGATGAAGTTTGGACCTTATCTTACACCATATTTAAAAGTTAACTAAAAATGGATCAAATACCTAAATGTAGGAGTTAAAACTATAAAATTTTTAGAAGAAAACAAAAGGGGGAATGCTTCATGATGTTGCATTTGGCAATGATTTCTTGGATATGACAGCAAAAGCACAAGAAACTAAAGAAACAATAGATAAATTGGAATTCATCAAAATTAAAAACTTACGTGCATCAAAGGATACTGTCAGGAAAGTGAAAGGCAACCCATACAATGGGAGAAAATATTTACAAATCCTATATCTGATCTTTATGGAATATATACATATATAAATATATATATATATATATGTTAGTTACATGGCTACTTACACCTTCTAATCTTTCCTGGCCAATGATAAAATATTAGTATCATATATATATATATATCCTATAACTCAACAACAACAGAACATACAACTGAATTAAACAATGGGTAAAGGACTTGAATATACATTTCTCCAAAGTTATACAGTGGCTAATAAGCACATGAAAAGATGCTCGATATCACTCATCACTGGAGAAATGCAAATCAAAACCATGATGAGACAACCAGCACTTCACACCCACTAGAATTACAGCTATTATAAAAAATAAAATAACCAGAGTTGATGAGCACGTGGAGAAATTAGAATCTTTGTATATTACTGGTGGGAATGTAAAATGGTGCAGCCATTTTACTCTTTTCTGCCATAAAAGAGTATGGCAGTTCCTCAAAAAAGTAAACAAGACAATTATCATATGACCTAGCAATTCTATTTTTGGGTATATACCCAAAAGAACTGAAAGCAGGGTCTTGAAGAGATATCATACACCCATGTTCATAGCAGCATTATTCGTAAGTGTCTATTGGCAGATAAAGGGATAAGCAAGCTGTGACACATACTTACAATGGAATGTCACTCGAACTTTAAAAAGAAGGAAATTCTGACACATACTACAAACTTGAAGACATTAGGCTAAGTGAAATAAGGGAGTAGCAAAAGGACAAATATTGTATGATTTTATTTGTGTGAGATACCTAGAGTAGTTACCTTCATAGAGACATGTAGTAGAATGGTGGGACTAGGAGGAGGGGAATATGGGGAGTTATTTTCTAATTGGCACAGAATTTCAGTTTGGGAAAATGAAAAGTTCTGGAGGCAGATGGTGATGATGAGGGCACAACAATGTATGTGCACTGAACTGTACACTTAATAATGATTAAAATACAGATTTTATAATGTATGTTTTATAATTTTTAGAGCAAACTTTGAATTTAGAAATTTGCAGAGACAAAAAGTGGAATAGTGACTATCAGAAGGTAGAGGCAGAGGGGAATGAAGAGTTACAGTTAGTGGGCATAAAGCTTCAATTTGGGATAATGAAAAAGTTCTAGAAATGGATATACACTTGTGGTGGTTACACAACAACATGAATGTACTTAGTATCATTGAATTGTGGACTTAAAAATCATTGAAATGGTCAATTTTGTTTTGTGTATCTTATGACAACAAAAATTTTTTGTGTGATATGTAATTTTTAATATTTAAAACTGGCAGATATTTCTTTAAAATATAGTACAGAATCCATTGTAGGTGACATCAGAAAATGACATTCTCTTACACCACTTATAGGCATGTAAAGTCATAGAGCTTTCCTGAAGAACAACTTGCGGTTAAGTATCAAAGCTTTAAAAATGTCCATAGTTAGAACTAAATTGAAGGTGCTCCAACTGGCCAAAAATTAGGACAATTTGAGCATCATAAAGAATGACTGCAATGAATTGAAACACTCTCAATATTTAGAAATCCTTAATTCATAATTACGGTAAAATAATTCAGTTACCTTGGATATAGAAGTAACAACTCATCATTCTTTTAATTGATAAAGATTATCATGTAGTTATCTCACTTTTCTAGTAAGAAGTGTATACAGGGCAACCAAATAATTTATAAGGAAGAGTACTTTATAAATAATCAGAGTTAGTAAATACAAAAGGAATGTTACAATTAGAAAATCATCATTTTACAACTTCATGAAATAATGGATCTAAGCAATAATCATCAGTCTCTATTAAAATCAAGTGGAAAGTTGATGAGAAACTTGGTCAGAGATGAAGCATGTTGACATCACCTGAATCTAGTGATCTCTCTTAACACCAGTTACAGCAAGACAATAGACATTATGTTCTTTCTGATTTGATGCAATAGATACTAGGAAGAACCATCTATAAAGTATTCTTGAAAAATAAAACTTCAATATAATCAAGTCTCTAAGGCTAATTATTAGTTAAAGGGAAATACTGGAAATATAGGAAACATAATGCTACCACAAGGACACAATTAGCCAAATCCAGAAGGTGGGAAAGCTTAACAGAGAATGAACCCAGATTCTTCAACAAATAAATGGCATGAAAATAAATGGAGTGTCACACCCACCAGAATAGCTAAAACAAAAAGGTTGAAAATGTCAAGTGTTAACAAGAACATGGAACAACAAACTCTCAGACATTACTGGGGGGGATGTAAAATGGTACGACTTTGGAACATTGCCTGGCAGTGTCTATAAGGCTAAAAAACTCAGCAATTCCATTCCGATATATTTACCGAAAGAAATGAGTTCACTTAAGAACAAAAACACATGTACAAAAAGGTTCATACGAACTTTATTCATAGTAGTCAAACACTGGAAACAAGCCAAATGCTCATCAAGAGGAAAACAAATAAATTGGTGTATTCATACCATGGAATCCTACACAGCAGAAAAGAACAAATTGTAGGTTTGAAAAATGACATAAATAAATCTCAGATATTATGTTGGAATGAAAGAAACCAGACACAAGAGGGTACATATATGAGGTTCAAGAACAGTCAAAACTTACTGGTAATGACAGAAATCAATAGTGGTTACCTCTTGGGGAGAGGATAGACAGGGAACGGGCACAAAGAAAATCTTATGGATATGTTCTGTCTTTCCTTATGGAAATATTCCATATCTTGATCTCAATAATAGTTAAATAGTTGTACCTGTACATAACAAATCATCAGGTTGTATACTTGAAATAAGTTTACTTTATGCACTCTCCTGTTATCAATTTTTTAATGACATTTCTTTAAAAGGAGAAGTTATAGAAATTTAATTTAAAATTGGAGTGCACATTATAGTTGGTTGTGATATTTCTTTAGATTCTTCCAGTCTGAGATGGTTTCTCTTGTTTTTCATGACCTTGACACTCCTGAAGAGTACTGGTAGTTTTTTTGTAGAATGTTCTTCAATTTTGGTTTGTCTGATGTTTTCTCATGATTAAATTGAGGTCAAGCATTTTGAGCAAGAATAACACAGACACAGTATGTTCTTCTCAGTGTCTTTTACCCTTCCCCATTTATAATATAATTGCCTTAAATATTTACTCTACATACATCGAGATCCATATCAGTGTTAGAATTTTTGGTCCAGTCATCAAACAATTTAGAAAATGCAAAAAGAGAAGGAAATTCTATCATATTTACTCATAGTTCATAGTTTTATTCCTTTATTTGTTATTTCCTTTCTGATGTTTCAAGATTCATTCTTTTACTATTTCCTTTCTATTTCTAGAATTTCCTTTAGCCATTTTTTAAGGTAGACAAATTGTGGAGATAAATTCTCTTAGTTTTCCTTCATCTACAAATGTCTTGATTTATCCTTCAAACCTGAAGGATATTTTCTATATCACTGGATGTAGGATTCTGGATTAACAGTTCTTTTCTTTCAGGACTTGAAAAATGTTGTACTACTTCCTTTTGGCATCCATGGTTTTTGTTGAGAAATATACTGTAATTCAAACTGTTTTCTTACTAGGGATAAGGTATCATTTCTCTCTTGCTACTTTCAAAATTCGTGGCTTGTTGTTAGTTTTTAGAAGTTTGGTTATCATGGGTCTTGGCATGGATTTCTTTAGGATTATCCTGTCTTGGATTTTCTCATCTTCTTGAATACATGTCTTTTGTCAAGTTTTGGGAAGTTTTCATCTATCATATCTTCAAATATATATATATATATATATATATTTTTTTTTAGATAATTATTTTTTATTGAAGGGTAGTTGACACACAGTATTACATTAGTTTCAGGTGTACAACAGAGTGATTCAACATTTATATATATGATAATTCTAGGTACCAGCTATCACCATACCAAGTTGTTACAATATTTTGACTATATTCCTTATGCTATACATTACATCCCGGTTACTTATTTATTTTACAATTGGAAGTGTGTATATATATATATTCTTCAAATATATTTTAAGCTTCACTCCCTTTCTCCTCTCCTGGGACTCCAATGACACAAATGTTATATCTTTTGTTATAATCTCACAGATGGCTCTGATTTTTTTTGTCTATTTCTCTCTATTGTTCAGATTTGGGGGTTTCTATTATTTATCTTCCAGTTCACTGATTCTTTCTTCTGTTTCCTCTATTTCTCTGTTAAGCACATTAGCTGAGTTTTAAAATTTTGTTATTATATTTTTCAGATCTAAATTTTCCATTTGATTCTTCTTTATTTCTTTGCTGAGATTTTTTGTTTTTTCATTTGTTTCAAGAATGTTTGTCATTGCTTGTTGAAACATTTCATGATGGCTGCTTTAAAATCCTTGTCAGATAATTCTTACATCTGTGTCATCCCGATGTCTGTTAACTATCTTTTCTTATTCAAGTTGAGATGTTCCTGGTTCATGGTATAATGAGTGAGTTCCAAATGAATTCTGTACATTTCAGATACTATGTTATGAAACTGAATTGTATTTAAACCTATTTTAGCAGGCCTCCTCTGACACTGCACCAAGTAGGGAAAGGACACTGCCTCCTTACTTCCAGGAAAGAGTCAAAATCCAGTTTCCCTACTTGGCTTCCATTGACACTCTGGGAAGAAAAGACAAGAGTGCTACTGCACGCTAAGTGGTTTCCACTGACATCATGTTGGGGGAGTGTCATTATCAACAATGGTAATGAAAGCCCTGACTCTCCACTAGGCCTCCTCTGATACTGCTCAGGGGGGTGGGGTGGGGGGGATCCTCATTACAGCCATCAGGTACTTAACTCTAGACTCCCCATTCAGCCTTTAATGATGGAGGTAGGGGTGGGGCCACATTTCTTAGGTGTTGGCTAGAACAGAGCAGTTATTCTCTACAAGTTTTCTATCTTGCTAGAGTGTCCTTTTCTTTGTTTGGCTAGAGAAAGCAGGCTTTTCCTTGGGATATTTTCCCCTGTGCTCATTGGTGATTCTAGGATGCTGGCTTCTCCAGCCCCCAATCCGGATCTGGGAGACAGAAAGAAAATCCTAGAGTCCCAAGGTCCCCAGCTGGTCGGCCTTCTCTCCACCTCTATGAGTCTTATTATGTTTGTTTTACATACGATGTCCAGGATTTTTAGGTTACTTAAAGTGAGAGGAAGAGGGAAAAGGGTATCTATTCTGGAAGGAAAAGTCCAGAATGGTTTTAGAATTGTAGAAATCTATGTAATTGTAAAACAAGTAAATGGATTTTGCTCCATGGATGATATTACCACTGAAGTAAACAAAAAAGGGCTTTATTGTTCCCAAGAATATTATATTTAATAAAATATTCTGCTTTGAAGACATCTTCTTTTAAGGACATTTCATTGGTCAGAAAAGTATGATTCCATTTATATAGCATCTTGAAGTGACAAAATTATAGAAATGGAGAACAGATTAATGGTTGCCAGGGGTTAAGGACCAGGGAACTGGGAGATAGGAGGGCAGTGGGTGTGGCTATAAAAGGGCAACATAAGGGATCATTGTGGTGACTTTAATGTCTATATGACATGGACTGTATCAATGTCAATATCCAGTTGAGATATTACACCATACTTTTGTAAGATATTATCATGGAGTGAGACAAAAAGGATACATGGGACCTTTCTGTATTATTTCTTACAACTGACTGTGAATCTATAACAACCTCAAAATAAAAAGTTAACTCGAACCATTTAAATGATGTTATATGGTTTTCTGCATGTCCTAATCTTTTCTAAGACTACTGGAGTGGTATGGCCAAGAAAGGGCAAGGATCACTGCCCCCAACCCCAGATTCCTGCCAGCAGCCAGGGCCTGCAGGCACCAGAGTTGAGGCCCTGGAGGGTAAGACGAGCTGGAAGGCTACAGGTTTGCTGTGGACAAGGAGGCAAACAGCACTGAGCACAGGTACTTCTGGCTGGGAGTCAGCCCGAAGACACCAGGCCTTAAGGGGCTGTCAAGGCCTGGCAAAGTCACCTCATGGCACACCAAGGGGTGAGGTCTGCTTAGGTAGGAAGTATTTTATCACCGACATTGTTTAGTATTATCCATGCATAATGATGATAAACACAGACTGACTTCTGTCTATCTTGGAATGACTTTTAAATTCTCTAGATGTCCCCTGCAATATGTCACTTGACACTGAGACTTGTGCAGCAGAACACTTGGCAGGCGACTCCTCTGACCGGAACCAGTCCGAGCATCAGCGAGAGAGTGACCAAGAGGGATGGAGGGGTTGAGTGAGGGCAGATATCCCTCACACACACACACACGCACACCTCTGAAAAAAGTCTCATGGTGGCCTGAAGGAGGAGGAAAGCTTGGAATTTAATAAAAGATTGGATTTTTTAAATGGACAGAACTTGCATTACATTGTTAATATTAAGACTTAATAACTTACACAAGACTGTGCTTTTTATTCCCCTGGCATTACTGAGATATAACTGGCAAATAAAATTGTATATATTTAGAGTGTACAAAATGAGACTGCTTTTATAAATACAAATGACTAAGGTATTATGGGGACAGACCTGAAGAAAAGAGGGTTGATGAGCACCACAGCAAATATAAGAAAAATGGTACTGTTCCTTGTGAAACAGTTGGTGAGTTGCAATTCCTCAAGTAAAACAGCTATATTAGAATTTTTTCTGTGATAATTTTTCTATATTGGAACATTTTTCTGGAGAGAGAGTATAGGCTCTCAGCATATTCTCAAAGGTCTCCTGGACCCAAAGAATATTCAAGAGCTTCAGAGCCTCACTAGGCTGGCTCCCAACCACCCAGGCCATTACCTCAAGCCACCCTTTCCAATGACATTTTCTTAATATCTTGTGTTCGGCAGAAATCTTTCTACCACTGTACGACCTTGAGGAACTTATTAAACTTCTCTGTCCCAAAGTTCCTTATTTGTAAATCAGGATAACACCACCATGCACCTTATAGGGCTTTTATGACCATCAAATAAGTAAATGTATGGGAAGTGCTTAGAACAGAAGCTGGTACATAGTAAGTGCTAAATAAGACATGGTTGTTATTATTAATATTTTTACTAATGCTACTTCCTGGATCTCTGAGGGAAACTAGAGAATTTCTGCATGGATACCCGGCTCCCTTATAAGTGGCCCAACTTAGTGATGTCCATTTCTGAGAAATGTTTTTTCTAGAGCAAGGTCAAGACTTAGAGCCAAGAACCAAGAAAGGAAATCAGGCCAAGAGCTGAATCACTTCTCTCCCAGACAGGGAAAACCCCATGGTTGTCATGCTCACAGCTGAACCAGGTGCCTCAGAATGTACCAGTTTAATGAACTGGGGAAGTGGGGGTGCTCTCTTCCTGTCCTTTGACTTCACATTGGCTTAATGTCCCTCCAGTAGGGGGACGGCCCCAATCCCTTGCTTCCCAAACCCAGCTCATGCTTTTTGTTGGTCATAAATCAACACACTGTCCTGGAGAGAAGACTGTTACTCATTATCCATGCCATTCACCTGGCACCCTGGATGGAACCTGTGCCATCCAAAGGGCAAACAGCTGCAAAGCATCCCTCAAAGAGCTGCCCTCCAAGTGGAAACTTTCTCATTAAGAGGGCTGGAAGATGGAATGTCTGCACTTCATTCTCTACCTACTCCCTGTTGGTTATTCCAGAGAAGGTGGAAGCCCCTCTGGGAATGGCCTACAGGAATGACAGGGGTCACTATGGCGCTAAACACTTGGGCTTGCAGTGCAGATGTTTGCAGTGGGTTGCAAAAGAACTAGATGAGAGAGGGCAAGAAAACAAGCAACTTGAATCTCCTGCAAATGTGTATTAGAAAAGCTGCCTTTGTATACAAAGTCAAACACTGGAACTAGGCCAGCTTGTCTGCTGGTTCAAGAGAGAAAGCCCTGGGCAAGGGTATTTGCCCTTGGACAGGGACCACTCTTAAACAGATGCCAGGTCTGGCTTTCTTCCACCACCAAGGAAGCCCACACTCTAGGTATAAATGCCAAAATGTGCACACTGGGAATTTCCAATAGCTGAAGCTCCTGTTCAGTTCATGAAGTCAGTGCTGTTCTTAGTGTCTCATTGGCCAAGACTCTCCTGGTTATTTCATTTTCTCTCTTGACAGCATCATAGAGGAGTAAACATAGTATTGAGCAATCAGTGTAAAAAGAAAGAGTGGGGGTTTTCTGATGGTTTGCCCAAGCTGGCTTGTTTCTATTACCTGTATTGGCTGTGTCTCTAAAATCCATCCTTCTGAAAGTCAACTCATCATGAGCAAGCACCTCACATCCCTGAACCAAAGTTAAAATAAATGTGAGATGGAATCGGGCATTACTGCAGGAGTGTAATTATTAGCACACTGCTCTTACTGGAAGAAACATCATTGACATTTGCTTCCATTTCATAGTAATACCTAGACCATTTTTGCTTCTGCAAAAGCACAGGTGAAGATTCTTTGAATAAGTTGCCTCAACTCCTTTATTTGAGGCTCTACAAAATCTACTTTTCCAACGACTTAATGCCCGATGAATGCTTGCTCCTTCAAACAAAACTAAATGTAGTGTCTGTTGCTTCCCTTCTCCTGCTCCCTTTCCTTCTTCAGATGATGATGATAAAACTCATATGGCCTAACATTTCTATTTTTGCCTTGGGTGCTAAGAAGCTCAGAGTTAAATTTCATGCTCAAACTATTTTATCCAGATTCCCAATAGAATATTTCCTACTTTGCCCTAACCAGCTTCCAGTCTCTCTTATAAAATTCTTCATTTTCCCTGTATTTAAAATAATAAAACTCTTTACGTCATTTTTTAAATAAAGAGGTAGAATAAAATTAATTAATTAGTTAATCACGACTTTGGGGTTAAGTGCCCATGCTACTTAAAATAGAATGAAGTCCCTAATGTTAAGTGGGGCTTGGTTAAAGCTATTGTTCACAAAGAATTGGCTCTGGGTGGGGTTTGGGTTACTGATCTGAATCTGTTTTCTTGGAGCTGATTTGAATTGACTGGTGAGGCTGAGGGACAGTCACTTCCTACACTCCTTCGTTTGAAAGGATTGTGTTTTTGCATCACAGCCTAGGGAGGCAGGCAGGTGCAGTAGCTCAAAAGAATCTTTTCTGCTCTTGGCAAAACGTTTGACACAGCTACACACATCCATGTTCTTATTTTTCAGCCAAACCTTGCTACAAGCAGCAGCCCTAAAAAAAAAATTTCAGTAGAATAAAAGATTTCCAAGTCCCTTAGAATTAAGAAAGGTCCACCTATGAAAACAATTGTCAACTAAGAAAGTAGCAGAACATCTATAATATTTGAACTGAGCTCAGGGATGGCTTCAATGAGGGGCACCTGTTTCTGGTTCAGAGCATGAGTAAACATGGGACACGGTTCACGAAGTTGTCGTAGAGTCCCATTATTGGCAAAATCACCCAATTGCGATTCATTCGATTACAACCCTCAGTTAACTGGAATCTTATCTATCCAATCCAATTCTAGATTTAGGAGCTCTGCTCTTAACATAAAAACCAAATTACAAGGAGCTACATTTACATTCATGTCTGAGAGGTAACAAAAGTACCAATACCCAGGGAATGATCCTGACATAGCCCAAGTTCTTACATAGCTGTGTAGCATTACTGTAAGCGGCATTGCTGCCCTGAGACTGTGGGTGCCGCGGCATCCGCAGCCTCAGTATGCAAAAGCATCTTCTGCCAATACAATCCTGATTAAGGGTGCGAAAGCACGTCACCAAAATCGAGTAGGTTTCTGCTCAGTTAAACCAGAAAGCTTTGCCAGAATGCTTCCCTTCCAAATGCTTCTTCTTGAGGAATTAAAAAAAAATCCTCCTGTGTGGCCTGAAGGGTTTGAGTCAATTCCTTAAGGGATTAGCTGTGTCTTTCAAGTCAACAAAAAGTGGCTGAGCATCTATCCATGCCTGGATGAAAGCAGACAAGTACTGGTGAGGCCCTGCTCCCCACCTCTGCTGTGCAAGACAGATGTGGCTGATGGTCCTGGAACCCCTGCACCACAGCCAGCAGTCACTATCCGTGGTGCCTGGAAGACGCAAGCAGCCCCGGCATCCCGCACCATCTCCACTGGGCACCTACTCTGCATCAGGCTGGGAAAATAAATTTGAACAATGTACTGTCTTACTTAGCAGGGCTCATAGTCTCAAGGGAGAGGCAGACATACGAACTGAAGTCCTATAACAACAGTAAAGTGCTATGAGCAAGATGGTGTGAGCACCAGCTGTGCGGGGCAGTCACCTAGCCCAGCCTGCACTGGGCCAGGAAGTCCTCTTGGAGGCAGATGCCAAACTGAGGCTTAAATGCACTCTGGCCAACGTGTTAGGCACACAGGCTCTGCCAGCAGACTTGGTGGGTTCAACCTACCCCAACCACTTTCTAACCATGTGATCTTGTGTATGTTACTTAGTAAGCTTTCATTTTCTAGACTATAAAATAAGAATAGTGTCTACCTCAGAGCATTGCCAGAGGATGAAATTATAGAGTCTGCTAAGGCAGTCAGCACAGTGTCTGACAGGCACATAGCAAGAACTTGCTAAATGTCAGCTCGTCATGCATTTGACAAATATTTAAGAACTCACTGTGTGCCAGGGACTGTGGTAGGTACCTGAGACAGAACAGTGGGCTTCCCTGCCTTCCTACGGCTTAACCAGGAGTGGATGACTCAGGTGAAAATGAAACAGACAAGGAGCCACATGGTCTATTAGGAGGTGGCAAGTCCGTGGAGGGACACACAACAGGCAAAGGCAAGAGGGCAGGAAGTGTCAAGGGTGGTCAGGGAAGTTTTCATTGAGTGGGTGACAACTGAGCAAGACCTTGAAGGAGGTGAGGGAGCAAAGCATACAGCTACCTGAGGGAGGGGAGGGGAGGGGAAGGCCCAGGCCTGCAGAAGGAACAGCAGAGCAAAGGCCCCATGTGGGATGGGCCTGGAAGTGCCACGGACAGAGCAAGAGGGAAGAACAGTGTGGTAGGACCAGAGAGGGAGGGGACAGCACCCTCTAGGAGATGATGTGAGAGGTCACCGAGGGCTTATGGGCCATTTTCAGAACGTTGGCTTTTCTCTGAGAAACACAAGCTGCCACTGGATGGCTCAGAGCAGAGAAGGGGCAGATATGAGTTGACACTTTAAAAGAATCAACCTAACCACAGTGGTCAAGAATCAATTACGAGGGGCAGGTCAAGGATCAAAGTGGGGAAATCAGTTTGGAAGCTATTAAAATAATCCAGGTAAGAGATGATGTGGCTGGGACCAAGATGGTGACAGCAGAGGTGATAGGAGGTTGTCAGATTCTCAATACATTGTCAAAGTAGAGCTGACAAGATCTGCTAATGGATTAGATGTGGAGTGTGAGAGAAAGAGACGAGTAAAGGGTGACTCCAAGGGTTTGGCCTGAGCAACTCAGGTCAGGAGTGGGGAGATGAGGAGGTCAGATTTGGGAACCTCCTTCAAGGCAAAGAGGAGAGACTTAAAGGCAGGAAAGTGTGGTATCCTCAAAGCCAAGTGAAGAAAATGATGGAGAACAGAGGGGAGGGACTGACTGCCAAATGCTGCTGAAGGATCAGCTAAGATGGAGACTGAGAACTGAGCCCTGGATTTAGCAACAGGAATGTCACTTGGTGCCCTTGACAAGGGCACCACTAATTTCTTGAGTTCTCAGGCGCTGCGCCAAGCATGGAAATTCAGGTTCTGGGACACGGAAGATGATGGAAGGAAAAGCAAGCTCTTAACTCCAGGTTTTGCAGCTATCTTGGGAGTCACAGCAGCAACTACACCCAGACCTACGACACTGTTAATATTGAGACCAGAAGGCGGAACATTACTGATCCCAGCAAGTCCATTGCAATGAAAGCAAACAGGTAGCTGATGAGAACTCCAAAGTAGGATTCCAAGGTCCCAGACAACCCAGTGGTTACTTGGGCATATAATGCAAACAAACGAATGAACCAAAATAGCTCAAAAGCAAAGCATAATATTGGAGAGGCAGCCACAGTTTTACGGAAGTGTTAGAGATCTAGTCTCTGCCACCCCCAGAAAGAAGCAATAAGAGTAATTGTTAGTTATATATCCTTTAGGGCAGGGATCCTGCTTCATGTCTACACCCTATACCTTCACCGAATAGATGCACAAGAGGTACTTGCTTGTTGACTGACTGACTGCCATGCACCATACATGTCATCTCATTTAACTTTCACAACACCCAGTGAAATAATAGGTGCCAACAGGAGGTATATTGATAAGAAATTCAAACATGGTCAGAGCAGTTCTGATTAATGTGGCTTACATAGAGGAGAAGAACACATCACTGGTTCATTCTGAAGTCAGTGACAATGGTGAGAGGCAGGGGCAAGAAGGTATTGAGTAACGATAGCAACTATCAAGTGTAGTGCACCTAATGTTTGCCGGCACATTGCCCAGTGGTTTCCAGGTATTTATAATGCCACCACAATGATCCAAGATGGGTAATATGATTCCGCATTTTACAGATGAGAAATATGAAGCTAAATGAGCCAAGACAATGTGTTCTAGACCAAGGGACTGAACCCTGGCTGTACATCAGATGCCTGGAAAAAATACAGAATGACAGTTAAAATAGAAGACAAACTGTCATGTATGGAGAACTAGAATAAAATTAAACCCCTAAGTTTATGCAATTACTGTGGCTGAACACTGTGGGTAGGCAGCAAGGCGTAACAAATAGAATATAGATTTTGGAGTTGGAACAAACATGTATTTGAATCACAGACAACCCACGTTATTGTAAAGCTCTGGGTAAGTCATTTAATTTTTTTTTTTTTAGATCCAATTTCCCCATCCATAAAGTTAGGTGATATAATTTGAAGGTGTTGTGAGAATTAAATAAAATGAGATGACTTGCATAATTGTAGGTATTCAATAAATGCTATTTCCCTTCCCTTAACCTATCAGTCAAGGCAATAAGGGAGATAAAGAATTATGCAATTATTATTTCTATGATTTCCTGCGATAGTTTAATTTAAAGTGTTGTCCGGGCTCAGCAATCTGGATTTCCAGGAGGCTTCCAGGTGATCACATGTGCTCTGAAGTTGAGAACCCTGCTCCATTTCATTGTTTTTCTCCGGCTGCAATGTAGCAGTGGAGAAAAATTGAGTAGCCAGGTAACTCGGCAATGATCACAAAGGTATCCACTGGAAACTTCACTCAAATGCAGATGTCAGGCAGTACAGTGCTTTTGCTGGGACTCATCATTACAAATAGAACACAAGACTTCTGTCATTTTACACTTTGAAATATGGGCGATTTTATGAACCCTGCCAGATTCTCAGGACACCAAATTCACACATTGAATTCTTTCAGTAGAGACAATTTTCTTCACTGGGACCTCATATCACTGCACATTTTTTGACTAACACTTGTGAAAATAGAATCACCGATATTATATTGAATTATTACATTGGATTGAATAAAATGTTAATAATATAAAATAGATTATAAAATTACAGATTATAAGGTAGAGATAAACGCCTTCATTGATATCTTCAAGAAAAGATAATTTTATGTAATATATATGCTTATATTACATATATGTAAATATTAAATACACATTTTGGCATAATTTTTAATGGTTAGGCATTCAGGAGATTAGTGTTTCTATTTATTGCTGAAAAGAAGAATTTTCATTGAATTGCCTTATTGGCCTGAAATAACTGAAACAAAATGAATTACAGTATTTTGAAGTGAGGTGGCTGGCCCTAAACAAAGAATAGAATTTATTTAGGAGAACCATGATCTTCATGGTTTTGTTTTTTGCCTGTGGTCTCAAGATGAAATACAATTTTCACTGTCAATTCTTTTTTTTTCAATCTTAAATTATCCTGGAATTCTTATAACCTCCTAAATAGGACAGTAGGATAAATTGAGTGCAAGTGTTTTAACATATACATTTTAATCTTAAAAATACCTACCTATTGAAACCACAATGTTGTTCATGTGAAACCTTCGTAAGATTGTATATCAATGATACTTTAATAGAAAAAAATTCTACCTGATACTTAAGTAATTTGTTTTGATATCATTTCTTATATATTGAAAGCAGTTTGCTACTGAAGAAATACAGCACTACCAGAGTAAGAATCCTATCTTTGAATTTTTACAAGAAATATTTACTTAGTGTCTGCTAGGCACCAGGCACAGTGCTATCTTGATGGAGCTCACAGATCAGCAGACAAGAACGACATTCACTAAATAGTCTCATGTAGGAAATGGAGAATAGCTACTGGCCTCAAAGGAGAAGTATGTGGTGCCGGGGAGCTTGAGACCTCTTCGCAGGGAATTAGCCAAGAGGGAATGGTGACTGAGCTAAGAGCTAAGGATCGAAAGTGGTTAACTAGGAGAGGAGAGAGGAGATAGGGCCTTCTGAGCATCTGGCGCTTCATGTACAAAGGCCCTGTGGGGTAAGGAGTTTGGCATGTTTGAGGAGCTAAAGAAAGGCTGTGTGCCGGTAGCGAGTCAGGCAAGGAGAGAGGAAGGCAATGAAGTTGGGGGTCATGCAGGGTGGTGCGGGCCAGTAGACAGCTGCTCTTTACCTTAAGAGCAAAGGGAAGCCTTTGAAGGTTGGTTCTACCTTTTTAAGCACCCAATGTACATGGAACATAATAAACACTCAATAAAACACACCATGTTGAAAACATTCTTAACACATTGCTGGTGGGAGTATAAATTCATCTAACTTCTATGTAGGGCAATTTCACATTATTCAAAATTGCAAACATATATACCTTTTCACCCAGCAATTCCCTTCTAGGAATTTATCCTACAGATGGACTTACCCGTGCACGAAATGACATTTGCACAAGGTTATTCGCTGCAGTGTTATTTACAACAGCAGAAGAATGGAAACAAACCAGACGTCTCTCAATAGGAGATAACTGAAACAATTGTGATGCCTCCACACAGTGGACTGAAATGAACCAGGAAAAGAGAATAATGAAGACTTTCATGCATTAAAAAAAAAAGAATTCCAAGATACATTATTAAGTTTTAAAAAATCAAGGTTCAGAACAGTTAATAAATGATTAACATTTATGTGAGTAAAAAAACACACCAAAAAACCATGTATAGCTTTTCTCTGCATAGCATGTCTCTGAAAGGTATATATATATATATATATATATATATATATATATATATATATATATATATATGAGATACCTGGAAGAGATATAAGAAACTGAAAATGTTGCTTGCCTCTGAGAGAGAACCTGGAGTTGGGGAGTGGTTTGAAAGGAGACTTAACAATGTACCTTTTGAATTTTGACCCATGTACATACACCTATTCTGTAACTAAATAAATTTACATAATAACTACTCACTGATTAAATGAACAAATGAATTGGAAAATTAAATTGTTAAACAAATGGCTTCCAGCCAGTATTCCCCTCTGCTATTTAGAGGGAAAGGAGTTAGGGAGTCCTGGCCCCTGCCCGACCCCCTAACTCCTGGCACAGTTGCCCAAAGAGAACCCACCAACAGAAGAGCCTCGGAGCCTTTGGAAAGGCAGGTGGGATGAAAATACATACTACATTCAATAGGCATTGTTCCCAGCAGAGGGCCTCCCTCTTTCAGTCCTAAACGGGGCATATCCCACGGCCCACAGAGACACATCTGTTTGGGGGCTTTCCCCGAGCTTGTTTAATTAGGCTCCTTGCTGAAAAGCTGCACCACTGGTCTCTGAAGTGGCAACTGGCCTCCAGAGATGCAATCACCTTCCCGTTTAGTAACAGGCAACTCTTATTAAAAAGTCTGATACTCGGTGCTTTCCTGGACAAAAATAAGCATTTGAAAGTATTTGCAATATTGGGAAAAACAGCACAAAGTGGGTAAGGCCTGAGTGCCATGCGCTCCCCAACTGCAATAACCTGAAGAGTCAGTCCATGAGTTTGGATTAAATTCCAATAATAAGGGTAGCTGACAGCACAGATTTCATCAGCCCTGCTTGCTAAGGGGGATGAAATGAAGACCAGAGGCCCACCACAAGGCGTTCCCTGTTTGTCTGGGCGGGGAGGCAGGCTCCAGGGCTAAGGGAGGAAAGCCTCTGTGAGCCCTGCCCCGGAGTCTCTCTGGCAGGCCCAAGGCTTGGATTAGGGAGGAGACAAATAACCAAAAGGAGCAACAGAAAAGAATGAGAAAAGGTTGGAGGGCAACAGGGGATCTTCAACTCATGGTCACCATTTGTGCTATAATGTGACGATTTCTACTGCAACCTTTGGAGTTGCCCTACCCCATTCTACAGATGGGGAAACTGAGGGTCAGAAAAGTATATATAACTTGCCTAAGTTAAAAATCACAACTAGCAAGTGCCCAGGTCAGGATACGAGCCCAGGTCTCTCTGATGCCAAAGCCCATTCTCTTGCTTTGGGAACAGGTTTTATATAATCAGAAGTATCCACTTTTAAAGTCAGAAATAAACTACCTTGAAAAACCTGGGCTGTTTTCCTTTTAAATGTTGTGTCTCAATACACTACTTGGCATCTGTAAATTATTTCTATTCCAAAGACAAAGGGAGTAAGTTCTTTCTTTTTTCTTTCTTCTCACATGAGCTGAATGGGATTCTCAAGTCATTTCACCAGTCAGGAAGCCAAGGAGGAAATGCCCAGGAGCCCCACAGCAGTGAAGCCCCTGCCTGGAGGCAGGATCCAGCTGCTCACATTACTTGGACCATTGTAGATGCCAGAAGCTTTCCACGGGGACATTTGGAGGTAAGACCAGCATATTTTCCGTGCTGGGACTTCTCATAAACTGTGTATTGTGCCTCTTCTGAAGACAAAACTCAGGGAAAACAACCTCACATTTGCAGTGTAGACGTGGGTTAGACATAAGAATGAACTTTTTGACAATGATGTGATGACTATTGGATCATAAAACGGGTAGCCAAGAGAGGCTAGCAATAAATTGGTTGGCAAGGTGCCAGACATATAATCCAGACTCAGGGCATTGTGGTTAATCTGATTGTTGATCATCTCTCACCATCTCCTACAAACACCCTGACATCTAGTCTGAGTCTCATCATAGGCCCATATTTATTTATGCCTCTGAGCCTTTGCTCTTACTGATCCCTCCATCTTAAATGCCTTTCCCTCCCCCTGACTGTATCAATTCTGTTTATCCTTCAAGGCTTTGCTCAAGTTCCTGGGTCTACTTCAGGCTTTCTCTGACTATTCCAGGCCGTGTGGCTCTATCCCTCTTATAATTCTAGAGTCTGGACTTAGTCATAATCATCTGGGGGGAGAATAGCTGATTGCTGCAAAGTCAGGTGGGTGTGTTATGAGAAAAAGAGGGAAAGGACAGTGGGATCCAGAAGCAACAAGTATCACAGTCGTCAACTCTGCTGTGAGCCTGCCACACAACCACGGGACTCTGCTGGGAGTCCACTGCATGCAAACATCAGACCCTCATTTGCATTCTGTGAGCCCCTTTACTGGGAAAAGAATGCCCCATTAGCACATGTGGATTAACTGCCAACTGCATTTCCCAAATTACACCAAACTATGAGGTTGGCATTCTGGACATGCCAGTTTCATGTTGGTTTGGATCACAGCCAGTGTCCTCAGCATCCAGTCTCCCCTGATAAAGTGATGTGTTACCATTTGAAAGGTGCTGTCACACATATGATTTCATTTTATCCTCACAACAATTTCATAAAGCCCATTCTATAGAAGAGAAAACTGAGACTTGAGCAAGGCAACTGGTGTGCACCAGCTTACATGGCTAGAAGACAGCAAAGCTAGCAGTAGAGGCCAACCTTTCAGACGAGGGGCCAGGGAGCTTTTCATTATACCACACATGGTATGACAGATACCTGCCCCTGAACCCATTCCCCACTTCACACTACTGAGAGGTACATGTAGTAGACATCACCCACATTGTCAACTGACTGATGACCAGCCAGTCACTGTTGGTACTAGTTAAAAGTCAGACTTTGATCACGACATAGACATATTCCTACTCATCCAGGTCTTGGCCCAGCATTCCCATTCCATTGTCCACATGCCTGTACAGGACCATCTAGGCCACTTCCATTACTTTCTGAAGTTCACACCAGAGGCAGGAGATGGACCAGCCTGGCACCCCAGGTTCTGGGTTTGATGCACTTTCTGCCATTTAAACTGAGCTGAGAAATCCCAAAGCTGTCTGTGCCTGCCCTCCTTCTGGCTCATCTCCGCCAGCCCCTGGGAACTTGGCTCCAAACCACTTGACAGGGTTTCCATTGTCTGGCCTCCCCAGCCCCTGACTCTTGGCTTTCCATCACAGACTTTGGCTTGATCTTGCCTCCTGGTACCAGAAAACAGGGGTGGATTGTAATGGGTCTCTATGTTAATATGTTTGTAAGATGCTGAGAACAATGACTGGCATATAGCAAGCACAGTATAACTGTTTGCTGTTATTGTTATCATCTTTATCCCCATCATCATCTACTACCTGCTTAGTATAACACATCCCAAACACTTAGTCCAGCTTTCCCAACCCCTTGGTACAAAGTACCAAACCATAGCCTAACTCTGGGCTCTCCTAGGTCATCTAACACTTCCCTCCTTGTGCTCGGAAACACCTGCATTTCCTTTAAGTGCACAAAAATGCCAAGCTCTCTAGACCTTTGCCTTGCTGTATTCTCCATTGAAATGCTATTTCCTGTCCCCTTCATCTCCTACAAACCCCCACCCAAATAAAAATTTATCCTTCAGTTCTCAGCTGGAATCTTACTTTCCCTGCAAGACCTTCCCTGTATCCATTCCCCACCCCATTCATCAAAATTAGTTTGGGTCTTCCCACTCTACTATCCTATAGCATCCTTTGGCAATTATGCTAAAGGCATGCAATTACTTCTTTAATGTCTGCCTTCCCACTAGACTGTAAGCCTCATGAGAATGGAAGCCATCTGTAAAGATGCACTGCTATATCCTCAATGACTAACATGATACTTAGAATGAGTAGGAACTCAAAACATACTGAATGGCATTGAGCTGAGTCAAGATGGACTGGAAAATGATGATGGCATTGACGCCAGTGAAAGCAATGACCTTACAGCTTAATATGCTATTATTTATTTACTCTATTTGCCATGCCTAATTAAAACCAGATCCTAGAATCCAATCAATAATAAGAAGATGAAGATTAGAGAAACATAATAGAATCAATGCTTCTTTGTGTAACAACATCTATAACTACTGCTAACCTGAAAAAAGGTATTAATTAAAGCTGGAAGGAAGAGCTGAGGGTCACAGGTACCAGGGATCAAATGTCAACAAGCAAGTTACTCCTCCCTGACTGGCCAGCTTTGTGCTGGGCACAAGGATATCACCGGCACTTTGGTGATGTCATTTGAGGACTGCCGAGAATGTCTTTGCCAATCCAAACAAATCTGAAAAACCAACAAGGAAAGTAAGGGGATTAACCACTTACCTGCTTCACCTGCTTTCTCACTGTGATGGTTTCTGTCTACTGGGGCCCCAGGTTCCAGTCACCAAGGACCTTCCCAATCTCTCGCTCTGCCCATGAGAGCTCACTGAGTAATTTCAATGCTTGTAGTAATTTCAATGTGGAGAGGGTTTGCCTCCTAAAATCCATTGGATCCTGACCTTCCTACTAGTTTTCATCACTGAGAGCTTTTTCTCCACTGTGGATTAAGGGTAAGAGGTTCTCCTGATATCTCACTTAATGGAGGTGGGAACTAAATAAGGTTTTTGAAAAAGTTAAAATTTTACATTCAGGTGTCATGATTTTATTGTTAATAACAGCGATTGTTCACCAGGCAAATGTAAATTAAAACCACAATGAAATATCACCTCACACCAGTTAGGATAGCCAACATCCAAAAGACAAGAACAACAAATGCTGGCGAAAATGTGGAGAAAGGGGAACCCTCCTACACTGCTGGTGGGAATGAAAATTAGTTCAACCATGTGGAAAGTAATATAGAGGTTCCTCAAAAAGCTAAAAATAGAAATACCATTTGAGCCAGGAATTTCACTCTTAGGAATTTACCCAAAGATAACAAGATCCCTGATTCACAAAGACATATGCACCCCTATGTTTATTGCAGCACTATTTACAATAGCCAAGATATGGAAGCAACCTAAGTGTCCATCAGTAGATGAATGGATAAAGAAGAGGTGGTACATATACACAGTGGAATATTTTCAGCTGTAAGAGAAAACAAATCCTACCATTTGCAACAACATGGATGGAGCTAGAGGGTATTATGCTCAGTGAAATAAGCCAAGCAAAGAAAGACAAGTACCAAATGATTTCACTTATTTGTGGAGTATAACAACAAAGCAAAACTGAAGGAACAAAACAGTAGCAGACTTGCAGACTCCAAGAACAGATTAGCAGTTACCAAAGGGAAAGGGTTGGGGAGGGTGGATGTGGAGGGAGGGAGAAGGGGTTTAAGGGGCACTATAATCAGCAATCACAATAAAGGTAGGTCACGGGGAAGGCAGTTCAACACAGAGAAGACAAGTAGTGACTCTATTGCATCTTACGCTGATGGACAGTGACTGTAATGGGGTGTGTGGGGCTTGATAATATGGGTGAATATTGAAACCACAATGTTGCTCATGGGAAACTTTCAGAAGATTGTATATCAATGATACCTTAATTTAAAAAAATAACAGCGATTGTTTCTTGTTCTTCCAGTTAATTTTTTTTCCTGTTCTTAGAAAAAAGAAGATAATACTTGCTGCTCCCTTCTCAAGAGCATGGGAATGCTGTTTAATGAGAGCTTCTCTACTGGCTGTTTATTGTTAATACCCTCCAATTTTTTCTTTCACACATTCCTTTTGGATTGGAGATTCCTCTAGTGAATGGATGGCATCATCTACTCTCTAGGAAATGCCCTCTTGGGTCTAACTCAGTGTGGATGATGAAGTGGGGCGATTGATCATCCTGATACAGACACACAACTTCCTTCCTACCAATTGTATTTCTGCCTTCAGTTTCCGATTTAGCCCTCTATCCCTTAATTGCCCTTGAACTCCACGCACAATGGTTTGTGTGGATATGTGGGTTTCAGTCCCCCGTCATCTCCATCAAACCATTCTAAAGCCACCTTATATAAACATCCGTCCATAAAACGCAGGATAATTGTTGCCCAAGCGCAGCTTCAGACCACCGCGTAGCTGTTCGCTTTCCCACCAGACTGTTAACGCAAGCTTCTCCTAACAGGACTAGCGAGAATGCGCAGCCGCCGCCACTGGCGCAGCCACCAGCTGGCTGAGTAATCTAATTTGAGCCAGCAAAATTTGACTGAGTTCTGAAGACCCACCGTCAATCCTGGCTCTACCATTGATATCTGTGAGTGCCTGGATCAGTCCTTCACTTCTTTGAGCCCTCGTGTTCTCATCAGTAAATGGAAACAATGCCTCCTCACATGGTTGCTGCCAGAATTCAAGATAACATATACCAAGCACCTAGCTTTGTATCAAGTGCCCACTAAACATATGTAGAAAGAATGAATATTGAGTAACCGCAAGATATGTTCTAGAGATGGTAGAATTCCTGAGAACAGGGTTACTTGTGCATCAAGGTCAAGAAAGGCTTTGTAAAGGAGCCTTGAGAGAGGCGTGAGGTGTTTGGAGATGGACCAAAGGGAAGGGAACAACATGAGCAAAGGCTGCAACTGGAGCCCAAGGCACTGGGCCCATGCGGACAGGTGACATGGTGTGGCTGGAGCAGAGTGGGAGGAGGGAGGGACCCCCAAGACAGGAGACCTGGATCAGAGGGGTCTTGCAGGGACATTGTTAAATTGCAGGGGATGTGGTTTGGCCTCATATAGCCAGATTCTTCTCAGCAAGGGCCACGTCAGGGTAGATTCATTATAATAGCGATGGGAAAATGAAAAATTGAGTATCACATATTCAAACCCCACAATGTAAGGCTCTCTGAGCTGGTGGAGACCTCTGTACCTTCTAAGAGGTTTCCTAATCAAAGGAGATGGCAGAATAATGAGAAGATGGGGAATAATAATGAGGCTGGTGTAGGAGAACCAAGTCCTCCAATGGCTCTTCTCATATTGATGCACCAATGGCTCCTGAAATCCAGTTCCCATCTGGTCCCAAAGGCTGGCAGGCAAGTCAGGTCTCAAAGTCACAAGTCCTAAAAAAACACCTTGGAGATTCTCTCTATTCAACCCTGACTGTGTGCTCACCACCCAGGGCACTGCTTTCGGTCTTTGGGGCACAGTAATTGAGGGAGGGCCACAGGCAGCCATCACTGGTGTCCAGCTGCACATGTTCCCCCTGCCCCAGCAGGGCTCTGGGCTGTCACGCGGTGTCCTCCGGGACAGCTCCTAAGCCTCTCTGTGCCTTCGCCGGCCGGCCGCAACCTCAGCTGCTGATGCCAACTCCTGCTCCCCATGAAGACGGCCAGCCATGTCCCTGGGGTTCTTCACTGGTGGGTACACACCGCTCCCCTTGATTTCACTGATGTCGGCCCATTCACTCCTACAGCTACGTGTCTCCTCCTGACAGGATTCTATGGCCCTTGCTCAAGGAAGAAAGAAGGCACTCTCCTCACAGGAAGATTTTTTTTCCAGATTTATTGATACATACTGACATATGACTTTGTGTGTGTACAGTGTGTTGACTTGATACACTTATATTGCAATATGATTACCTTCATAGCATTAGCTAACACCTACCTCACAAAATTACCTTTTTTTGAGACAGTAAGATTTTTCTCTCAGCAACTTTCAAGTATACAATACAGTACTATTAGCTATAATCAGTATGCCATACATTCATTAGGCCCCCAGAACATATTCACCTTATAGTTGGAAGTTCATACCCTTTGTCTAACATGTCCCCTCTTCCCCCACCGCCCAGCCCCTGGTAACCACCACTCTACTATTTCCATGACTTTGGCTTCTTTAGATTCCTCAGGTAAGTGATAACATACAGTATTTGTTATCTCTTTTGACCTTTTCTGTCTGATTTCATTTAGCATCATAATGCCCTCAAGGTCCTTCCATGCTGTCACAAGTGGCAGCTTTCCTTCTTTCTCATGGCTGAGTAACATTCCACTGCATGTGTATACCACATCTTCCTTATTTATCCACTGACAGACACTCAGGTTGTTTCCATACCTTGACTCTTGTGAAAAATGCTGCTGTGAATATGGGAATGCAGGTATCTCTTCAGATCCTGATTTCAGTTCCTTTTCATGCACACCCAGAAGTGGATTGCTAGGTCACATGGTTGGTCTATTTTCAATGTTAAGGAACCTCCATACTGTTTTCTATAGTGGCTGCACCAACAGTGCACAAGGGTTCCCTCTTCTCCACATCTTGCCAACACTTGTTCTGTCTTCTGACCAGAATTATAATTCCTTTATTATAATCCTGAACAAGGTGGTCTTGCTCCTGTGATGTCATATTGCACCCTTATTATTAAGCCTTTTCTTCAATTTTTACTTTCTCTCAGTCCTGGATTCTAAGACTGATGAGAATAGCTTCCCTTGGAGTTGAGTAGGGACAGCATTTTTAGTGTTGCACCTTGCCAAAATTGTCCCTCCTTCAGCCAGTGCCTGAAGACCGACTTAAAACATCTTGTTTCTCTCTCCCCAAATTTAAGTTCCCAACTCACTGGGTGTGGTGGGCGGTCTGCCAAAGGTGGCCACCTTCCATACCTCCTCATTGTATGTGTGTACCACTTCTTCTGCCAAGATGTAGAGTCTATCCTTCCTTGAATCTGGGCTAGCCCTGTGACTTGTTTTGACCAACAGAATGAGGCAGAAGTACCACTGCAGTCCTAGTCTTTAAGGGGACATGAAAAAGGTAAGGCTTTCCTGGTCTCAGAGGAAGCCAGCCACCACAGTGCAAAGGAATTTGCATTCAACTTCTGAATGACAGACCATACGGAGAGAGAGAGGGCCACACAGAGGAAGACCATGGTGGCAGACATGCGAGTGCAGCCTTCCTGAACCTTCCAGCTCAGCACAGCCACCATCTGAATGCAGCTGTCACTACATGGAACTGAAGAACCACCCAGCCGGGCCCTGCCTGAAGTCCTGACTGACAGAACAATGAGAAATAATAAATCATTGCTGTTCTGAGCCACCAGGTTGTGAGGTAACTCTTACCCAGCAACAGGTAAGAGGAACACGGAAAGACAAGCCTCCAGCTTCTCTCCAGGCAGCGTTTGCCCCTTTCGTTGCTTCAGCATCTCAGTTCAGGGCCAACCATGTGTTTCAACTTTTCTCCATGCTTCCTAGAAAGCCTTGAGGATCTTCATGACTCATCTTTGGCCACCACAACCCCAAAAAAGAGGTATGAAATTGTTAGTAGGTGGGCTAATAGCTATTGAACGTTGGGAAAATTACTTAACTCACTAAGCCTGTTTTCTCATTTGTATCATGGAGATAAAAGCAATAGCTGTCTCCCAGTGTAGTTGTGAGAATCCAGCAAAATACCGCAAGTAACTTGCTTAGCTAGAGCCTGGTACACAGCTAGCACTCAATAAATGTAGCTCCTATGCATATTATTTGGAATATGGAGGTATTTTTTTTATAACTTTTTCAGATTTTTTTCTTGATACCACACCAAAACTCAACAAGTGGTAGTTCCTTAAAAATCAGTTGTAACGTGGAAACTGAAGCCGTATAAATGAACTTTTTATATACTGTTACATTAAAATCCATTGGCCAGTGACAGAAGGCTTAATTTTTGGTCATTGGCAAGAAATCCTGTCAGTTGTTTTCTTTGAAGTGCAGGCTCGCTTCATTTACTTTCAAGATGTCTGCCAAATAAGGAAGTATGAGCAACCGGTCTGTCAGTCATTGTTTCAACAAAAAATGGTGTTCTAAGAATAAAGAAGGTAATTCAGCTCACATCTCAAATACTGGGCATAAGCGCTTTTCCTACAGACAACTGTCATGCTTACATATGCAGAACACGCGATGCGTGCTTTCCACCTCACCACACAGACTACGTTTCAGGTATACTCAAAGGTCGAGACTTAATAAAATTAATAATTTTTGCTGCTTCATCAAAGACATTCCTAAGTAACCTGGAATTCATGATCTTAATTCATGCTTAGTACCAGCAGTTTCACCATCCTGGTACCAATGGCCAGAGAATGGAAAAGACAAAGTCTTCATATTATTAGGAAAGTGGTTTTGACTCTGGGGGCAGAAGAGACCCTCCCAGGCTTCCAAGTATCCCCCACTTGCACCCACGCCTGCCTCCCAGCCTTGCTGTGTTTATCCTGCCACCCCTACCTCGTTTGCTACATCCGCGCTTCCCAAGTGTGTGCCCGTGGATGACCATGCTCACTACCGTGATGCACAGGCAGGTGGCCAGCAGCCAACATGGCCCCCGTGTCGGTTCGCGCAGGGGTCAGAGCTCTTAGAGCTGGGCACGCATTGTCTGCCACCTGGTTAGTGAGCACAACTGGCTTAAGCACCAACCAGTGAACTGAAGGTCATGAAACACCACTCCCCCACCCTCAGCAGCCAGTCCAGGGGGAGGGACACTAACTCTCTTCCTGGGCAGCCTTTGCTCATACCTCTCCTGCTGGTGAAAGGCCTGGGGCACAACCACCCCCACTCCTGTGAACAAGACACACTCCGGCTGACTGAGGACGGGGCTCCCGATTCAGACAGCCTGAACAGCAGCAATGGGAGGGGGCTTGGATCATCTGTGGGACTGGCCCGAACCCCCTCATCGTGCCCCACCCTGGTAGGGCAAATCTGACCTCATCAACTGTTGTCTAGCAGTAGGACCAGTGACTGATCACCCCCTCTGAAGAACTGTCCCTTCCCGGCAGCCTTATGTCTGCCTGTTTCTGAGTCCTCAGCACCTAGGATGACAGGAACATGCGTTTGGGGAATGAATGAGCATCAGGAAGACACTGGTGCTTTCACAAACTGATAACATTTACTTCATTATCTGATGATCAGTTGAGCGCATATAGATCTATCTGAGTCACTTTAAGTCACAGAATTGCAAGGTCACAAACACATGTCCTTGGGGGACACTCAGGGGTATCTTCTCTATCTTCAGGCCAGTTTCCCTGATCCTTCCCTGCCACTCTCTCTCCTTCCTTTCTTCTTTTCTTCTGCCTGCCTCCCTCCCTTTCTTTCTTTCTTCCCTCCTTCTCTGCTCCTCTCCTTTCCCTCCCAAATCTGTGATGTCTGATAGACTCAGACAGACCTGGTTTAGCAGGTTTGTGACCTTAAAATGGGACTCAGCTTCTCTGCACTTCCTTCTCCCCATCTGCAAAGCAGGTGCCCTAAGAGTGATAACTGGCAACAGCCAAGCAGCCAGCAACCAGGCCAGGATCCGGGTGGTGCACTTGGCATGCATGAGAGCTCAGGACATCTCGCCCCAGCCCTGTGAGGTAAGTATAGTCATTACCCCATTGGATAGAAGCCGAGGCTGAAGTAGGTAAGTTACGAAGAGGAACCAGTATACAATTGGGATGTGACTCAGGTCTGTCACTCTCCAGTGAGTTCTCGCTTCCCCCTTTCCTGCATCCTTTCTTCCTTCCAAGATGATGGCAAGGCAGGGAAGGGCCAGACAAGACAGATGGCAGGTTCGCAGATGCGGGAACACGCCGGTGTCTGCTGTAGCTGCTTCAGCATTCCTCCTTGTGTCATGAAGCCTGCATTTCACCACTCCAGGGATGTTATAAACTCCACGAAGGCAAGGCCCAGGGCTTCGGGGAGGGACGGCATCAGGAAGGGCAACTGCTTGGCAGACTGCTGGGCAGCATGTGATGAGAGGGCTCAGGGGCTTGGGGCAACAAGCAGGGGCAGGACAAGCCCCCAAACAACTACCTGACTTGAAGCGTGTGAGAGACGTGCACAGCACACAGGAGCAGAGGAGGGAGCGGCAGAGACGGCCTCCTCAGAGGGACATTTGCTGGTACCGCCATGTTGCGTCTTTCACTAAGCTCTTAAACGTCATCGGATTTAATTTCCATAAAGGAGGAAACTGAGCTTGAAGGCAACACCCTTGAAAGCCGCTAAGCAGGGATTCAAATCCAGACGTCTGGTTCTAAAACCCATGCCATCCTACGTACAGACCGCTGTCTAAGGGGCTACCCACTCTAGATCTCAAAGAATGACGTCCAGAATAAATGAATCACTTTCAGAACAAAGTGAAACAACATTCTCCCCAAACCTCACATCATCACCGGCTGAAAAAGCAAACATAAAGGACACTGGGGACACACACATGGCGAGAAGAGCTGTCTGAGCAAATGCCAGCTTCTCCTACCCATGATTTCCTGCTAATGAGAACAATGGCTATACCCCAACTGCTGCTGCTGCTGAGTTCCAGGAGAAGCAAGGCCTTTCAGCTTCAATGGCTTCACTCTTTAGGCGCTGGAGTCTCAGTTTTGGTTTTATACTGTAAGACAGAGAGATTCATTAGAGGCGGGCAAGAAGCCAATAGGGGAGGTTGGACCCAGGAAATACAGAGAACCTTAGCTGGCAGGAGGCATCCTATCTCTAGTTGGCAGCTGAAACCCCTTTCTTCTTTAATGAAAAGGAAGCCGATGGGGTTGCAGAGGGAGTGTAAGAAAAACACTGGAACATTAGAACTGGAAAGTGTGGCATGCCCACACTTCCCTTTAAGTTGAGTCTTGTTCAGAGAAAAATAGACCTCAGGTAGAGGGGGACCCTCAGAAGATATCTAGTCCAGTCACTGAGTTTAAAAAACAAATCCTGACCCCACATCTGGGGACTCTGACCTAGAAGGACAGGGAGGTAGGGCCTGCTCTCGCTCTCCAGGTTGTTCTAACACCAAAGTACAAGAACCAGCAAATTAGTCCAGATTCCTGACTCCCTCCCTTCCTCCACTAAAACAGATCTTTGAACGTTTCCTCAAGAACCCTGCCTCAGTGGGAATACCCCAGGTGAGGGAGCGCACCGCCCCCCAAGCCAGCTTTCCCCTCTCAGACATCACAAAGCTCCTGCTAGCTTTGGCAGTACTGCTTCCAGGGAGACTGGTATCTTCCCTCTTCCTGCTACCCCATCTCAGCTCATTGGCTTATTATTAGGCAGAAATTTGCCTGCAGAGATTGAAAGAAACCCTGCCCAACCTTGCAGAAAACAAATGCAACCAGAGGGGCATCTGCCATCAACTCTGGAATTCTGGTAGAGACGAGAACCTACCTGGGAAGTGGCACTGATCATTCTCAACTGTGGGGCACGGGCGACCCCTGGTGGTTATGGAAATTATGGCCTTCAACACCGCAGCGGGCTGGAGGGGCAGGGACCCAAGCAACTTACTTTGGTCATGATCCAGTCGGCATCTTCAATGGCTCTTTTGATGATCTGCTGGATTCTCTCAGGATTGTCTTCATCTGAATGAACCCTGAAACTCTGGAAATTTAAGCATAAAAAAAGATGACGAAGCAAACTTCATAGGACCAGCATCTTCAAAGCACACTACAGGCACTTTACACTCAGCATTGCTCCTGGCCCTCAGTGGAGGGTTAAGATGAGTCCCTCCACTTGGAGATGAGGAAACAGAGGCTCAGAAACCCTAACCTGCTACTAAGCATTGGCGCCAGCATTTCAATCTTGGTCTCTTCAAGTGCACAGCCTGTATTCCTACCAGAAGGGCGGCTGCAATATGGCTCCTGGGTCACCCCCACATCAAGATGAGTGAAAGATAATCTACAGTGTGGCCCAAGGAAAACTTTCAGCTCTGCTTCATTTGCTCCTCCCAGGAAGCTGCTTTCACCAGGGTGAGATCTCTGCATGGCTTCGCAACAGGGAGCAGGAGGGCTTCTCCTGGCCCCTGCTGGACAGCCAAGCAGAGAGGGCCAGTGGAGAGGGGGGCTTTGGAGAGCCAAGCCCAGTGTGGAGCAATGCAGGGCTGCTGTTTGCTTCCGACCAGATGTTCATCCTTCTAAAGGAGTGTGAGACTCAAGTTCATAGGTGTGGCCCCCAGGGCCCTTCAAAAGAACTGGCACCTCCTCTGCCCTGCCACTCTCTACTCCACACATCCCCCTTTCTTTAGAAACATTCAAATGCTCTCCTTAGGGAAGTCCTCTCTGACCCCCTCAGACAAACTGCTTCCTTCTCCATATTTCCATAGCCACTCTGTTTCTACCTCTTTTTTTTTGTTTGTTTGTTTGGTTTTCACGTTATTTGTAGTCATTTTCGTTTTTTATTTGGAAATAATTTCTAATCTACAGAAAAGCTACAAGTGTAATATAAAAGAATTCCTACCAGAATCACCAGTTGTTAATATTTTGCCAAATTTATCATTCTCTCTTTATGTGTATTTGTATTAGATTTTTTAGAAGCACTTCAAAGTTGCAGACATTATGCCCTCAACCCCTGAACACTTCAGTGTGTTCTAACAACGAGGGCATTCTCTTACATAACCAGTAATCGAATTCAGAGAATCTGACACTGATATAATACTATTATCTAACCTCCAGCCCATATTCCAATTTCATGAATTATACCAATAATGTCCTTTTTTAATAACTCTTTTTTCTGATGCAGGATCCAAGCTGGGTGACTCATTACATTCAGTTGTCACATATCTTCAGCCTTCTTTAACCAAGCAGTTCCTCCATCTGTCTTTATGTTTCATAAGTACTCTCCATTTATGTGGTAGATGCCCCTCGGTTTGGGGGTTTCCCTGATGGTTTCTCATCATCAGATTCAGGTTGTGCACTACTGGCAGGAATGCCTATCGCAGTGACGTTCTATCACACACTCTATTTTAATTATTCAGCTAGCTGCCTTATTCAAGTCCAGGAACAGAGCTGGTATGCTGTTTCCCTGAATAGAAAGCAGAAGAGGAGCTGGGCTGTCCAGCACGGATTTCCAGTGGTTTTTACCAAACTGAGCACCCCCCTCCCCCACCCCTGCCATCTGAAAAGACTATCCTGCCCCTGCCCCTTCCTTCCCTGCTCCCACCTGCCTGACAGCATGCTTGTAATGCTCCTGGATGCCCTTGGTGGGCAGCTGCTGGCAACAGCGCAGCAGGTATCGGTAGAGCTGCAGCGGCCTCTGGACCAGCTCCGCCCCTGGTAGTGGGGCCATCAGTAAGCCCCTCTGTCCCTGCAAAACACAGAGCATCATTTCTAAGTCATCAAGCCAGTACTTGGATCTGGCCCCAAGGTTCCACTGCTCTGTGAGGCAGCCTTGATACAAAACAGAGGCCAGGTCATACCACACCCCCACAGACCCCAGACCCTGAGCTCAGGCCGGGCATTCAGTCCTGTGGGGAATCTCAGCCCACAGCCGGCCAAAGGCGAGATACACAGTCTCATCCTGGCATCTTCTTTCTGAAGACCAACCTCAAGGGGTAGGTGAGGAGGTGTTACTGACAGGCAGAGTAAGAGAGACACGCAGGAAGACCCCTGTGTTGCAATCACTGAGAAACCAGATGACTACAGGCAACAGGCGGGAGCATGCCCAGAGGTCTGAGCCTTGCTACTCAAAGTGTGGTCCTAAACCAGCAACATCGACATCACCCAGGAGCTTGTCAGAAATGCAGTCTCACCCCAGACCTAGTAGACAGAACGTGCATTTTAACAAGACATCTCCTAGGCTTCTGCCTGGACTACTCAACAGCATCTTGCCTACCTCCAGCCTGTCACTCCCCAGTCTTCCCCATGCTGATGCCAGAATGAGGTTTGGACGAGTGTCATCCCACAGTCACAGGAACCTCTTCCAGATCCCCCAAACCAGCAAGTACATCACCTCTCAGGCCTTTGCACACGACACCCTCCTAGCATCAAGCTCCCTTCCCCTTCTCTTCCATGTGAGGAACTCACGTTCACCTTCCAGGTCTAGCTTAGTGTCTTCCTCCAGGAAGCCTTTCCTGACTGTCCTTCCTACAGTGCCTGGTCTGTGGAGCTGTGACAGTGCTTCCCACACTGCTGGGGATTCATCTACTGCCAGGCCTCAGAGCTCCATGCCCTGTTTGTTGATCTGGCCTGAATGGAAGCTGTTATCTCCTCTGTACAGATTGGCCCTCTCAGCGAGAGCTTACTGTATTTCAAAGGAAGGAGCTAAAAAAAACCAACATTAAGTGACTGGCCTTAGTTTTAAAGTAACATAAAAAGAAGAAAGACAACCCCTTTCCCATCAAAAAAAGATAACTTGAATACTAAATCTATCGGAGGTCCTTCAGCTAAGAAAGGAAGCTTATGAAACAGCCGGTTTTGGAACTCCTTTCTTCCATTTCCAGCCTATCTTCTTCCTGTTAGCAACACGTGTGTCTCCACAGCCAAGTTTACCAATTCCTCCTGGTACTCGGGGCTCTCAGACTGACCATGGATGGGGTGGGCAGGTGGTTGTCACCCCACCATCCCTTCTGCTGATAACCCGAGATGTGTGGCTGTGACCCAGGACTCTGCCCACACGTCTCAGTATGGTGCCACTCCAGACCTGACCAATCAGAACCCTGCATCCACCTAGTGGCAGGGATTGGCTCACAGCTGAGCACGTGATGGAAGCTGGTCCAATCAGAGCGAATGCCAACGCCCCTGGAGTGACTGGGACCGCTGCAACATCGTGCTCTGGACTAGGCGCTGAGAGCACTTACTCCTCTCCAGGAAGCCCTCTTGCCCCCTCCTGAAGCCAGAGACCGAGGCCATACAGCCCAAGGCAGAGCTGAGACCCTGAGCAAAACCAAGTCTGAAGAATTCATTTGACCCCTGAAACCGTCCACCTGAACGCAGCCCCACACCCAGACTTTTCAAGGATTGGAGCCAATTAAGCCCTTTGGGCCAAAGCAGCTTGGGTCTGTTGTTTCGTCACTTGGAACCAAGAGTGTCCCAGGTCGTGACCTCCCCAATCCTACTTCCATCCTGGGCTCCAACTGATGGTCCCAGCCCTAAGGAAGACTGCAGACAGGGCAGGACCCCCAAGGTGCTCATGCCATGAGTAAGCAGCCTGCCAGTCTGACCAGCCCTGCTTCAGCCCAACAGAGGGGATCTCTGTACAACTGGGAGCAAAAACCTGAAGAGGCCACCAGAGAGGACACTCCACCCAAGTCCTCAACCTGATGGGCAGACTTCACTGGCAGGCTTCCCCAAACTATATAAAGTGCTAATCAAATGTTGTAAAATGCTAGTCGTGTAACAGATGGTTACCATCTGCAGTCTTTAAAATTAACATTTGGAAAGAGCACAACTTGGTTTCATTACTTTAAAACCCAAGCAATACTTAGAAACCAGCCCAGCAAATAAGGGAGGGAGATTATTTTCAGCTCAATTATAATACTTAGTCATTCTCAGTAATAACCAGTAGAGAAAGCATGTGTGGGTCCACTCAGAAGAGTCAAACTAAAAATGTTTTAATTTAATTTAAAATGTGGGTTTGCTATTATTTAAGGGGCAACGAACCTCACAGCAGCATTGCTAAAACTAGTCAAACCCTGTGGCCCTGAGGATACACGCTTTGCATAATCTGCTTTTTGGACTTGACCGCGGCCTCTCCAACTGGGCTCCCTGCCTCTGTGGAGGCACCTCCATCTTCCCAGGCTACCAAATGAAAACCATCACAGAGCCAACCATCCTCCTCCTCCTCATTCACTCCCCATGCCACTGGTCTCTTAGTCCTATCGAATTCCACCTCTGAATGCCCCCTCAAATCTGTCCCCTCCTAGTTCCACTGCACATCCTCGGTTCAGATGCTTACCACAGCTCATGCAGACAACTGCAAGAGCTCCCAGTAGGTCTCCCAGCCTTCCACCTATTCTCTTCTCAAAAGCCACACTGAGTCTTCGCAATACAAGAATCCCAGCCATCGTGTTCCTGCCTAAAACCCCTAATATCCACCCCTACACCCTTTCACTCATGACTTTTCCCAAAGTATGGAACAAATCTGAAGTTATTTTAAGCAGTACATGGACCGTCTTTTTATTGTAATGACTTTATATTTATCTTCTTGTATAATGAAACAAAATCCCATCATTTCACAGCTATGATGGCTTAAGCCATTTAAAAAGTGAATGGGCATAAAATTGTTTAAAATGCAGCAAGCAAATACAAATAAAGTTTAAATGTGGTTATGATAAAAAAAATCACAAATGTGGTACTTCAGTTTAGAAAGCACTGGCCTACAGAATAAAATTCATATTC
Organism: Manis pentadactyla; assembly: GCF_030020395.1. Lineage (NCBI taxonomy): Eukaryota > Metazoa > Chordata > Mammalia > Pholidota > Manidae > Manis > Manis pentadactyla. Next base: position 147,435,638 of record NC_080022.1, read on the forward strand.
TTTTCCATGGCCTCCAAGACCTCCTCCTGATCTGGGCACTACTGTCCTCTCATCACCTCTCCCACCACTCACTGCCAAGTGCACGCAAACAGTTCTGAGTAGCACACTCCATGAGCAAAGCCTGTGTCATGTCATGTTCACCTGCCATGGTCTCAGCACCACAACAGAATTCTTGGCATCTAGTCAGGGTTCTCCAGAGAAACAGAATCAATAGGATATGATTCATAAGAAATTGACTCACATGATTATTGAGACTGGCAAGTTCAAAATCTGCAGAGCCAGCGTCCCAGTTTGAGTCTGAAGGCCAGAAGCTGCTGTAAACCAAGGGGAGCTAATGTCCCAGCTAGGCCAATGAGGCAGAATTCTCTATACTTAGGGGAGATTCAGTCTATTGTTCTATTCAAGCCTTCAAGTGCTTAGATGAGGCCCACCCACATTAGGGAGGGCAATCTGCTGTTCTCAGCCTCCTGATTTAAATGTTAACCTCATCCAAAAACACTCTCAAAGGCACACCCAGAATAATATTTGGCCAAATATCTGGGCACCCCACAGCCAAGCTAAGTTGACTTATAAAATTAACGATGACAGACGTTTAACAGCCATGCACTGAATGAATCCTCCTACTCCTGCCTACAATACCTCTATCTGCTTCTTGCATAGCTCCTAATCCTTCAGCACTCAGCTCTGAGGTCTGGCATCTCCTCCCAGAAGGCCTCAGTGACCCATCATCCCTGCCACCATGCTCAGTCAGAGACCTGTGGATACCTCAGCCAGCCCCCATCACCCCACATTACTCTTGTTCAGGCTTCATCATCTCTTAACTGGATTACTGGGAAGGTATTTACCTGCCCTCAGCCTCCTTCCAGCCATCCTCCATATGGCAGTCACAATGCTTTATCTAACTCCCAACTTAAAATCTTCCCACAGCTGGACAAGATATAATATTGTGAATTATTATTCATTTTTAATTTTCTTAGGTATAATAACAATGTTGTAGTTATATGAGAGATTGTCCTTAGTCTTAGGAGATGCAAATGGAAGTAGTTAGAGGTGATGGGTCTCACATCTACAACTTATTTTCAAATGGTTCAGCAAAAGACAACATAGAAAGAGAAAAGACAAAGAAAGCTAAAACAAATGTGGTAAAATGCTAAGATTGTATTTAGATAGCAGGTGTAAGGGTGGATATTATGCTGTTATTTCAACTTCTATGTATTTTGAAAATTTTCGTAACAAAAAGTTTTTTAGAAAAATGTTTCCACACTTTTCTCATCACCTAGTAGATAGTCTTAAATTCTTTAGGCCTACACCAATTCCTAAAGCCTTCTTACCTGCCCAGATTCATCCCTTATCACCCCTCCACCTGCCAGGCACATGGACACAACACCTATAGTTCCTTTAACAATAATAATCACTTACAATTATTATTGCAGCTGCCTTATTGAATACTTAGCATGTAATAGGCATTATTCTAAATAATGCACATGAATTAACTAATTTCAATCCTCACAATAACTCTACATTATGCTCTCCTTTTACTGATAAAGAAACAGGCAAAGTTAGAAAGGTCACAAAGTTATGAGTGCATAAGCCAGGTTCCCCCAGGAAATCTGGCTCCAGAGCCTGTGGTGGTTGCTGCCTGGGCTACGAGACCCATCCGCCCAGTGGACTTCTCCTCATCCTGTAGTAGACACTTATGGTTCTTCCTAACACCCTCTCCCCACCACACCCCACAATTTCTTTTTAAGGGATGACTTCTTCCCATTGATTCTGGCCTGCTGAGACCGTCATCAGTGGCTCTAACTCTGCAGGCACAAGGAGAGCATTAGACGTAAGCTAGGCCAACTGAGTATTCCCCACCTCTGGGACTGGGCTCTTGGGCAGGGTTACAAAGAGCCTGAAAATGAGTACATGCAGCCCAGCAGTCATGTGTTCTGATCAACCTCTTTCTGCTCTGAACTGTCCTTGAAAGTCCTGCTGCCTGGCCTTCCAGAAATGTCTAGATTCCTGCCCAGTTCTCCAGCCTCCTTCCTTGAGTCTGTGAGCTCCTGACATTCTTTCAATAAAGTTCTTGGTCGATTCCTCCTATCCCTTTTCACCCACACACAGAACTGGACTCCCTCCCTCACCTGTTGCCACAGCCTCCCGTATCTGCTTAGCTCAGCAGAAACAGCCCCATGCTCTCAAGCGCTGCCTCTCCATGTCCCCACCAGACCGAACTCCCATGAGGGCACGGGCTCTGTCAGATTCCTCCATCTCCGTTCTCCCGACGCCTAGCACAGTGCTCAGCACATAGTGGACTCATCCATAAATGCTTGCTGACCAATCACCTCAAAATCTGATCAATCCCCAAACTTGAGAAAGCAACAGCTCAGCCTTCTCCCTGCCTTCAGGCCCTGGGAGAGGGCCTGTGTATGAGAAAGTCTGGAAGCTGTGGCTGAGACGGTCCTACGCTCCTACCCACTCTGAAGTGATGACCTCTGCCCTCTGCAGGGTCCTTGATGCCCTGGGTACTCCTGCCCATCACCTCTGGCAGAAACAGCCTCCCTTTCCCACCCATCTACTCCAAGCCCTTTCCAGTCTCCTCGGCCTCCCAGCAGCTCACATGCAGGAACTCCTGCAGGCAACCTAAGCCTCCTGCCTCACTCAGTCTGGAGAAGCCAGACAAAAATATCCTCAAAACCCATCCACCATGAAATTCACCCCTGCCTAAAAGCCAACTGCACTAAGCATGGTGCTAGACATTTTTACAACCCTCTGACAAAAAGGCATTATCATCCCCATTGTGCAGGTGTGGAAACTGAGGCTCACAAGTGCCTTGACATAACCATGAATATGCAACTAGAGAGTGGGAGTGGCACAGTTGGGATGCAGCCTCTGGCTCTAACTCCAGTGCTCCCCCTCCCTTGAGTTCTTGAAGGAAAGGGTGCCCCTCCTTTTCCGAGGCTCTGTTAAGCTTTCAGATCTTCTCTCCTGGATTAATTCCAACACCTTTCTGACATGTCTCCTCTTCACTGCCTCCCTGTGCTCAGCCAGAATAAGTCTTTCAAAACAAAAATCTCATCTTTTGAGTCCCATGCTCAGCGCCCTTTAATGGCACCCACAGAACAAGCTCTAGGATCATCAGCATGTATGTGATGATGACGGTGGGTTTTCAAAGCTTTCTCCATCAACGCCAATCTCTCCCCCACCGGCAGCCAAATCCTCCACACACCACCTCTCCCTGGCTCTGCTCCTCTGGTGCTCTGTCACTCCCACAGTGCCTGATACAGAGCCGTCGCTCAACAAAGGCCAACTGAATCCCCTCTTTCCCCAGCAACTTTTGGCCCACTTTCCTGTATCTTGAAGACTGAGAGGAATAGTGAAAACACATGGGCCCCAAATCATTGCAAGACTGATGGGAGGATTAACTAAGAGTGGACCCACAGCTGTTGCATGGAAGCGCACTAAACACGAACTCCCTCTCCCTGGCCCACCTCCACCCCTGGAAAAGCAGCAAGGGGAACACAATATGTTATGATACCCTTTTAATGTTTCTATCCAAAATAAAAAGGGCTAAAGGAAGCCTCTGGTGCAAACTGAGACCAAGAGATTGTGGATTTCATCGATTCCAGTTAGCTCTGCATACATCAAAGAGAAAAAATACATCTTCTTTTCTTTGAAATCAAACTGAAGATCAAGTGAAATTTATTTAGCTTCTTCCTGAATCAGAACCAAGTCCTGGTCATTCATCATGAGGCCTTTAATGAATTACAGAGTTATAAAAACACCTAAGGTAGCATGGCTTGGCTCATAGTAGGGTCTTTGTAAAAGGTGTTCACTAAATGAATAAAAAACAGACAGTAGGCTGTCTTTCAGGACTAGAAACCAAAGAGCTGAAAATGACCTTCTTCCATCCAGTGTAAAAGAAATCCCTTCTCCACATCCCTGGCAGGGCGCCACCCAGCTTTACTGCTTCGACACACTCCCTCGTGGTGGGCAGCTCACAACCTCCCAAGGCTGAGCACTCCCTTTCCTTTCAGCTTGAGCTGTCACACAGCCCTCTTAGTTCTGAGCTAAAATCTGCTCTGTAAAATTGCCCTTCCCTTTGGGGCTACAGTCTCCCAGCCTACCCCCAAGTCCAATCTTTGATTATCCAGCAAGCACCCCAGCCCCTCAGCCGTTTCCTTCCCAAGGTGACCATCCTGCAGGTGTGCTCACCTCCCAGCACTTCTCCGTCCCACTGACCCTCCTCTGGACCCCTCATTACTGAGCTCACTCTTAGACTGTCCAGTGGGAAACCCAGTTTTCTGGGTTCTGGGTGGTGCATAAGCACTGAAAGGTGAAATTGTCACCTCCTTCACCTGGAAAGTCAGGCAGCGCAGCTCAGACTGCACTCTCTGCCCATGCCCTCACATGGCCCTGGCATTCAGCTCAAAGGAACCTTTTTTCCATGAACAATCTTAAGTCTGTTTTCCCATCTTGTATTTCATTAGTTCAGTTCAGGTCACAATCTCCCATAATCTCTGGAATAACTGATCTTGTCTGTTACCCAGCTCAACTCAATGCAGCACAACAAGTACAGAAACAACATACACCAGGTACAGATAGGGTACAGAGAGACAGAGAGGGAGATTGACCCCAGCACACTGTGTCAGTCACCTATGCAACACCATTCAGAGCATCTAGCATGCGTGTGGCTCTGAACTCAGCCCAGGACCACAGAGGTGAACAACCTAACATGTTACCTAGCCATCCTACTTTGAGCCTTCTGCAAAGCTGATGGCATGTCTTACTCTCTACCATACAGGGAGTGATTAGTACGTGCCAGGGAGGTGTTAAGAGCTTTACATGTGCTGTCTCATGTAGCCTCACAACAATCTATGGGGTATATATCAATAGCCCCATTTTATAGATGAGTTAACTGAGGCTCTGAGATGTCAAGTAACTTACCAGAGGTCACACAGCTACTGCACGGGAAAGTCAGGCACCAAACCAAGTCTGTTTGATCCCAAATCCTATGCCCTTACCTAGTTCTGCCACCACCTACCACGTCCACTTCTGAGTCATCCACAAAATGCTGCCTAGACCAGGGCTAAGGACCCCACAGAGAACCCTCCCCAGGGCGGGACCAAGTCTAAGATTCATGAAAGCCCTGGACTGTACTATCATCCAGCACTTATTTTTCAACCTTCCCCGTAAAACCTTGCTACATGATTTTCAGAAACTCAAGGACATCATCTACAGCTACCCCCTAGACATGTACCCCAAGATGAGAAAAAGTCACAAAAATAATGTCGATTATACAAAGAACCAGCACAACGAAGGAAATGCTAAAAGTTCTTAGGAGACCCAACGGAGAAAACGACAGAAAAAGGCAAGGAGTGAAAATAAAGCCACAAAGGGAACTTCTGGGCAGCCAAGGGGCACAGATGTTGAGAAACAGCCTTTAGCCCCATTTAACCCCACTGTCTCCTTCCCTAACCTGGGCCCTGATGCAGGGCACCTAAAAATAAGTGGGACAAAGTCATACATTGAGAGAAAGGAAAGGAAGGAGGGAGGCAGGGAGGAAGGAAGGAAAGAATGGGACTGCAGAAAATGAGCAGAAATTATGCCCTATTGAGCACTGATACAAGCTAAATTAAGCCTGCCCAGGCCATTGTTTAAATATGCAATTATTCTTCTGGATGGGGAGTGGAAATACAGGAGCAGAGTGGTTCTGCTCCCCCCAACTCTCGGGCTCCAGCTTGCATGTGCACGCTACCCCAAGCAAGAAACGGGGCAGCAATCCTTGGCCCTCCAGTCCCTCTCCCACATGGTTTAGGCTCTCAAGACCCATCCCCCCATACTCCTCCCGCCTCCCTCTACTCCCTACCCCCCTCCTCCACCACCTCGGGCACCTGGGCACCCTTGGTTCCCAGCTTTGTAACAATGCCTGGCCCATGATCCAGATACCACCTACTCGGTCTCTCTCCTTCCAATCCAACCTCCACAGTGTCCCCCACATGTCCTAAAAAACACACCGTGCCACTCCCCTTCTCCAAAACCTTTGTCAAGTGTTCTTTACCCTTGACCTTCTGAAACTGTTTCCAACTTCTCTCATCAAACTCATCTCCTGCCATCCTCCCATGCTTCTGCATTTTAGCCAAATACTGAACTCAGAGGTCAAGGTCATGGGCTTTGGGATTAGACAGTCTGTGTTCAAATCCTGATTCCATCACTTGCCAGTTGTGGGACCCTGGGCAAGTTTCTTAACTTCCACCTCTGAGTCTGTTGAACATCTGTCAATAGAGCAACTAATAATATTTCCTACAAAGAATCATTGTGAGGATTAAATGATGTTCCTAAACCACTCAGCACTGTGCCTGGCACAAACTAAGTGCTGACTGAGTACTACTATGAACAGCATCTCTGAAACACACTGTGCTCTTCAATTCCTCCTTCCCCTACACTGAATTCTCCACCGGCTTTAAGAATTCCTCTTTATCCTTAAAGATCCAGCGCCTATGTCACCTCTTTGTCATCCATACCTCTGTGACAGGATCCTCACACTGCACTGGTATCATTTATATAACAATATGCCATGGAAGGGTACAGAGCAAGTGTTAGTGACACACCACCCTGGTTTCAGTGCCTACCTCTGCCATTTACTAACTGTGATCCTGGGCAACTTATTTGACTTCTGCTGCATCCTCTGTAAATTGGAGAGCAAAATACCTACCTCATGGGGGGTTGTAAAGATCAACAAGCTAACATAACTAAAGTGCCTAGCACGGGGGCTGGCACATATGAGGTGACTGAACTTCTTACCCTTTACTGAGTGTTCTACAAGCTGTATTCCTTGCTTAGTGTAAGCTTCTGGAGGACAGGGACTATATTGTATTAGTCATCACTCCACAGTTGAAGGTGCCCAGATCATCTCAAAAGCTCAATAAACATGTGCTGACTGATCCCCATTTACCAGAGAGGAAACTAAAACCAGGAGGAAAGGGACTGTCCTCAAGTCACAGAGCCAGCAGGTGGCAGAGCCAGGTCGCAAACTCAGGTTCTTTGGCTCTGTATCCACTCTTCCCACCACACCAGCTGTCTCAAAGGAGCCACCCTAATCATCCTATTTGTCAGCCCAAACCACCCAGGACCTCTACCAGTTGAAAGTGAGCTTTCTCAGCCAAAGCAAACTGGAAAAATCACACAGAAGCAGACATGCTGGTCTCAGAGCAGAGCCTCCAGCAGCCTGAACTGAATCACTGTGATGTTAGCTGCTTTGTGCTAACCTCCCCCCTCCGACACACACACACAGGCCACAAGACACCACTATGGTTTCAGGGCAAAAGAAAGGAACTAATGTACAGCTACCAGGTGTCACACACTGGGCCGGGTACTTCACAGGGGCTATTTAATGTACAACCCTATTACTCCCACTGTACAGAGGAAGAAAACTGAGGCTCAAGGTCACACAGAACTCGGTGAGAGACACAGCTGGGCTCTGTACCCAGGTCTTGGTCTTCCCAGCTCAAGGTCTGTGTATACACACCCACGACTCTTCTCGGAGGACCCTCGAGCTGAAAGCTCCTGTCTGCCCCGTTCCTCTCACGCTCCTCACCCTCCGGCCCCCTTGCCAGTCCTCGCCCAGCCACACATCCTGGCACCTCCATGGCTCACCACCCCATGTGTCCAGGTCTCACCTAAGAGGCCTCCCCTGACCTCTCTATAATCCCTTCTATTTTCCCTCACGGCACTTCACCACCTGACATGTTATTTGTTTCTGTTTATATTCCCCCACTGGAATGTAAGCTCCGTAAGAGTAGGTTTTTTTAAAATTTTTATTCATGGCTCCATCCCTAAGACAGTAGAGTGCCTGACATACAGCACGCACGTGTGTGGGTCCAGGTGTTGCAACAGTCATTGAGCACCACCAAGGTGCCACGTGCCATGGAGTTAAGAGAAACAAACATGGTAGCCACTGACCCCACAGAACTTACACAGTAACAGATGATGATAAAAACCTATTGAATTATAAATAAATACTACAAAGTGGAATTCAGGTCCCTGAGAAACTGGCTTATGGGGTCTCTCATCCAGTCAAGGGTCAAAGAAGGTTTCTTGAGAAGGGACGTTAAATCTGAGGTCTGGAGTATGGGTAGGATTTGGTTGGGTGAAGGTGAAGGTACAGGGATGGTGAAGGCAGAGCAGCCTGCAACCTGCATGAGGGCCCAAGCTTAGGAGGAAGGGGCTGCCAGGCTCACAGGAGCCCAGGGAGCAGTCGGGGGAGGGAGGGCAAGAGCACAGGGGATGCTGTCCAGGAAGGCGGGCTCAGATCCAGAAGGGCCTAGTGGGTGATCAGGAGTTCAGAGTTGTCCTAAGGTCCACCAGTTGATGAATGGATAGATAAAACGAGGTACAGTCATACCATGGAATATAATTTTGTAATAAGAAATGAACTACTGATCCATGTTTACAACATGGGTGACCGCTGAAAACATTACTAAGTTAAAGAAATCACAAAGCACCAAATATTATTTACAGAATAGGAAATCCTTAGCGACAAATTAGATAAGTAGTTACCAAAGAGTGGGGGGATTGGGAGATTGTCGGGGGTGTGTCACTTAAAGAGGGTTTCTTTTGGGGATCATGAAAATTTTCTAAAACTGATTATGGTGATGGATGCGAAACTGTAAATATATTGCAAGGCATTCAATTGTGCTAAAGGGTAATTGTATGCTATGTAAAAACAAAAGAAAAGATTAGTCCCAAGGGCTAAAGGGTTTTGGCCGCCGCGTGACTCATCTGCTATATAGAAGCAGAAATCAAACGGTGAAGGTTACTCCAGGTAAGCGCACGCACAAGGCGCTCAGGGCAGATGCACGAGGAGGACCACATTTGCTTTTAAAAATGGGTAAACTGAGGTTGGCAGTGGAGGTGTGTGCCAGACAACGAACCTCTCACTAGCGGGCCCGGCTTTGCAGCGGCGCCTGGAGATCCCCGGGCTCCCTGTGGCCCCACAGCTCTCCTCGCGTCCTGGGGTCTCCGAGCCGCCCCGGCGGCTCCTGCCACAGTACACCCGGCTCTCCGGGCAACGAGGGCCGACGGGGAGGGTACGGGGCGACGCAAGTTGTCGCCATGTCTTCCACAGACCAAGCAAGGCCGAGGACGCCAGAGGCCTCTTGCCCAGCCGCCCGCCACCCCGCCGGGCCCCGTGCAGCCCCAGGCCCCGCGCGCCCGCCCGCGCCCCCGCCCTCCGCCGCGCCGCGCGGCTCACCAGCCTCCGCTGGGGAACGTCAGCCCCGGACGCGGCGGACGCGGCGGCCACGAGTGCGCCTGCGCCCCAGACCGGAGCAGCTCCGCCCCCGCCTAGCCACTGGGCGTCTAGCGCCCTCTGCCGGCCGCATGCTGTACTGGGGTCTGTTTTGAGGGAACCCAACTGGTGTCCTACTGGGAGCCCTTTTCCTGATTCGACCCTACCCAGTTGAAAAAGAAAGTTGTCCCACTAACAGCCTTGTTACCTTAACCACCCACTCTTCCTTCTGGCTGTTGCTACCCGGGCTATAAGCCTTGAAGGAAGGCTTTCCCCTGCATTCCTGAATGTGGATTGCGGCTAAAATAGTAGGGGTGTGCACGATTTGTAAAAAGGCTTGCCGCAGGACTTTTCTTAAACCACTCGTGTTGATGACAGAAATTTTATTTGGATGGGAGTCTTGCGTTTTGAGTCATTTCATCAAATTACAGCCCCATAACACCTGTCAAAAGAATAAATATGACAGTAATAGGCATGCTTCCTTTCAGACCCATCTATAATTATAATTGAGCAAAGAATACAGAATTTAAACTCAGAGCTACCGCCAGTATCATTCTTTGAAAATGAAATAATGCTGTTTTATTAAATAGGCTCTCCCCGTTCTCTAATGTTTAAAACTGAAGTGCTTCTCTGAATTGATTTAAATACAAGTTTTATATCCTGAAAGAAAGAAAGATGAGTCTTTATCTTCAGACAAACGCCCTGTTCAATGATGCTGCTGATCGCCTTTCAGCTGATGTCTAAAAGCGAGTTAGGTATTTAGTGGATAATATTGCTTCTGCTCATGTCTCTCTTCTCTAGGGTTTTTTAAACCTATTTGTAATGAAAAGTCTGATTGCCTTACACAGACACTCCATGTGTACCTGATTTAACAAAAAACTTTTTAGTATTTTTCCTTTTTTTCTTTTTCTTTCTTCTTTTTTAGGGTTAATATTGCTTCCTGGTGGCACCTGGGAATCTATCTTCTCCTTTTAAGATAAAAGAATCAGGGGATATTTCTTAACAGAAGTGTTTTTTTAGGCTTTTCTCTCTTGTATTTTCCTAAGTCCCTTTAGAGATTTTTCTGTCCTGTTTTTCCTGTGCACCTAAGATACTAGCCTTCCTCCAAATCAGGTGGGGGGCTCCTCCCCTGAAATATTCAGATAATTGCCTCAGCCCTTCAATTTGTTTTCAATATGTAGACTTGGGCCAAGTATATTTGAAAGAGATGACTATAGCCTCATAAATCAGTTCTCTTATTTAAATATGCATAATCAGGGTCACATCATTACTGCAAATCCAATCAATATAACGTTAAGCTTTTAAAGCCCTCATTAGAAACGATATGCAGTATTGCCATGCATTCCTGTTTTCAGCCTTAGACTAGTCAGTATTTCAAAAAAAATTTACAGTCCGTTTCCTTGGCCCTATCTCCCTTTTGTTCCTAGACCGCTGTGTTCCTGCATCAGAAATATTGTTCTAATACCTAGATCTCATAAAATATTCAAGATGCAAGCTGTTCACTTTACCTCGGAAAGACTCCACCTTCAGGATCACTCGTGCCTCTTCTGTCTTGACAACACACAGGATTTTGCCTTTCACAAAAATTCCTTATAAATATCTAAACACCAAGGGAAAAAATAACCCAAAGTAGGATAGGCTTGGACAACAATATCCAATCTCTTTTTGAGTCATAATGGAAACCTAGATTTTTAAATAATTGGATTATAATACTTTGAACGTGACAGCAAACTTAGGTTCTTACAGCTTCAATAGTAAGATTAATAAATCGTTAACAGTCCAAACATTCACTAAAATGATACCAGGCCCATAATCTAAAGAAAACCCAATCATTCTTACTAGGTCACTTTCCTTTACACTGAAATTTGAGCAAACACCCTCCTGTCAGACAGTGCAGGATATTTACAGATAAATCAAACTGAAAGACTTTCTACATGAGAAATTTGTCACCCAAGAGTTTCCTGTCCAGAGGACATGTTCTCACACGGTAGTTTATTGACTTTCCTAAGAAAATACATCACCACTTTCTCTTGATTTCTGACATTATGTCACTTGAACTGACAACTGCAGGTTTGTAACCAATATTTGTAGGAAAAGATATGACTTGATGCTTCTTTAGCTTAAACCTGTTTTTAGATTTCAAAGAGAAATGATACATTTGCATCCTCTGATTAAATCAGGTTATTGTCTCAAAGGTTGACCATGTAAATAATTCAAATTAATTCATCACTGTACAATAGATTTAATAAGCATAATAAACACTTTGAAGAAAACACTTAGGACCCTCGGTCTGCCCTTGCTTTCCCTCCCATTATCTCAGATTTCCCTGTGAATAGAATGAGTGGTACCACGTTGTTCTCTTCTATTCAAAATATGCAAAGTTGCTATTTACCAGTTTGCAATTTGCATGTCTCAAATCCTGCCAGAACACAGGGTGAGGGGTAGGGGGTGACTGGTAAATGCCCCAAAGGGGAACACCAGGGCAAAAATGGAAAACCCAAAGAACAGATCTTCACCCTAGGGTGTTGCAAAACACAACCCTCACCAGTTATTGAAGATTTGTTTAAGACAACGAAAATATTGGTTACAAAGGTTATGTGAAATCTCAGACATCTAGTGTCTTTTTTCTTTAATTGCTGGGTTGAAGAAGGGGATGAGCAAGGATTTCAAGATTTTTATAAAAAGGCGTACAAGAGGGAAAAGGGTACAATTGTGACTATTTACAACATACACTTGGAGAGTAATTTCCTGCCTTGGTTTTAGCCTTCCTGGACCTCTGTGCTGCGTTATGTTCTGCAGCTCCGTAAATCTAAACTTGCTGCCTAGTATATATCAATCAGTATTCCTTGGTGTGTTCTGTAGTAATCTATTACAATGGCCAAACATGAGACCACACTGATGATCAGATGTATGTCATCTCTGAATATGAGTCAGAATATGAATAAGATGGTCACAGATGAGAATTAAATGCCATAGTTAATAGAAATAGAGACTATGAAATAATCAGCTTTATTAAATTGGATTATTTGGAGGAAGAGGAGAGACAGAAGGGTGCAGAGGGGAAGGTGGGAGAGAAAAGAGAGAAAAAAAGGAGGGGAGTTGGAAAATGAGAAAAGGTAGAAGAGAGTTATCCTTTTGATGCTCTCCCAAAGAGAAAGTAAAGTGAAGCAACCCAGGAAAAAAAAGGCATCATCAATGAAGGGAAACCATTATTCATTATGGCCAGGAAATAGAGTATTCTAGTTAATCAGCTATGTGGTCAGTAATTACCTTCCATGTCAGCACACATTTGCTAAGACCCCTCCATGTGCAGAACTCTGTGTGAAGCCCTGGGTCATAGCAGAGGCCTCTGAACTCCTCTCTCCCACACCCACTCTCCTGTCCTTCTCTATTTTTTGCTGGGGGCAACTCTGATCATGTCACTGTCTGCTTTAGCCCCTTCAATGGCCCCTCAGTGTTCTCTGGATAGATATGCCAAACTCCTTACTGCATCCTACAAGACCCTGCAGTCTGGCCTCTTAGGCCCCGCTACAGCCACAGTGGCCTTTCTGACCCTCAGATGCACTGTGTTCCTTTCACCCTGCTCCTGCTTTCGATCTCAACTCACAGGCCTCTTTCTGACACCCCACTCCTACTTGACCTATAGCAGATAACCCTCTCCCCAAATTGTAGCCCATATCTTTCTCCATGATATGCATAACAGTTTATATTTACCTCAGTTTGGATTCTCCCAGCAGAAGGCTCTGAAGCAAGATTTGAGAGCAAGTGATTTACTTGGAAGATGATCCTAGGAGACATCCAGGAAGGGAAGAGAGACAGGGAAGGGAAGGCAATCCATAAAAAAGAATCTTGTCCAGCAAGTTACCACCATGGGTAACTGAGCTTCATCCAGCTGGGGAACAATGAGGAACACCACCTCTGTTATCCCACATGAGGGGCCTGAGAACTGGGATATATATACACCAATTCCTACTAGTTACTGGTTGAATGATGCTCTCCAGGCGCTAAACCCCTGGTACTATTGCTGGCCTGCCATGTTCTCAGGCCAAGAGATGCTGATGCTCACTCACAGTTGGAAGCCAGCCAAGTATATGTAATGGTAAGGCTCAAGGAACTATGGGCGAGGCAGTGACAGTCCTGTGGGTTACGTTTACATGTAATATATACATAGACGCATATTGTCTTCCCCACTAGAGCCCCATGAGGGCAGGGACAGAGTAGCAGTGTCTCTGCCTCACTTCCTTTCCTGGGGTCCACCATTAAAATCACTCCCCCTTGCCAATACCCTCAACTCCCCAGTTCCTCTCACCCTCTGTCACACTCACTCTGGGGGAACCTCCCATCCTCCTTCTCCAACCTGCACAGTTAATGTTGAGAAAATGATACAACAGAGCTGTTGGGTTTCACTTTAAATTTACGATCCAAACTCAAAGGCATACTGGATGCTGCCTGGGAAGAAAATGACTATTTCTCCCACAGCTCGCCGCCACCCTCGCTCCCAGCAGATGACGCCATTGAAAAGTGGGACACCATCAGTTGAGACCTTCCTCCTTTTCTCACCCCTCCTTCTTCTTTGCTGTCGCACCAGGAAAGTTTGTTTCTGCCTTTGAAAAACCAGTCCCTCTGCTGGATTCTATCCCCTCCGCCTTCCTAAAATCTTTGCTCTTACAAGCTCTTCTGCTTCCTTCATCTCTCCTTCTCCACCTGTTCATTCTAAGCAGCGCACCAAAGTGCTAGGGCCCTGACTACTCAAAGGTGATTCATGAACCAGCAGCACTGGCCTCACTTTGGAGTTTGTTAAAAATGCAGATTCTCCCACCCCAGACCTGCAGAATCAGAACCTGTATTTTAACAAGATCCCCAGTGGTTCCTAGGGATGCTAAAGTTCAAGAAGCACTGGGCTATTTCTCCACTCTCTATCATAAGCAAACTTTTATCCATTCATCCAACAAATGTTTATAGGACATTTATAAGGTCTATAGGCTTTTAGGCTGTGGAGCTATAGGGGGGAAAAAACATTATAATCGTGTGTGTGGTATCCTAGTGGCAGAGAACAACAAAGAAAGAAAGAAAACATGATCAGGTCATAAGCAAGTGCTTTGCAGAGAAATTAAATATGGTCATGTGATAGTCACCGGATGGCTACTTAGGTCGCTCCAAAGAGGTGACACTTAAACTGAGATCTAAATGACGAGAAGCCATCATTAGAGTTGTCTACACAGCTTGTCTCACTTCCTCACTTGTTCACCCGTTCACCCTTCAGGGTATACATTGGCATCCATCTTCATGCCACCAAAATTGTTCTTAACAAGGTTTTCCGTGGCTTCCATGTTGTCACAGAAAACAGCTCCTTTCTGTCCTTAGCCTCCTGGACTGCTCATCAGCCTTTGGGTCAGCTGCAGTGTTGTAGAATTAAATCAGTCACCTAATTGACCTTTACCTTGCCATATATTGTTCAATGTTAGCTTTTGTTAGGAAAAGAAAAATTTTTTAAAGACTTTTCTAGGTAAAAGAAGAGAGGGCAGAGAAGATGAAAGGGAAGAGATAAATGAGATCAATTTTATTCAAGCATAAACATGTAATTCCAAATCACAAAAAAAAATTATTTCATGTTTTTAAAAAGCCCTTTGTTATGTCAGGTGTATCTGGAAGTAAGATAGATAACTGCTTTGATCCAGCTCCCAAAAGAACAAGCTAGTTCAGCATTCCTTCCGGACTCCCTGGGCCCTGCCTTTGCTCTCAGAGATGTGGGCAGGAAGGAGAGCTGGCGGGGGCTACAAGGCTTCCCGTAGGGCCTCCAGTCTAAACTCCAGTCTCAGTCCTGGAGGGCAGGTTGGTGCACAGAGGGGCATGGGGAGTGGGGAGGAGGAAAATCACCTGCTGGGAACTATAGAACCTCACCCAGGAGCTGCATGGAAGTTATTGTTAGCCTGCTGATGAATGGAAAGACCTAATTCAGCACAGGGAAGGTGGTTTGCAATGTCAGTGTAAAGTGCACCAAAGTGGGGGTTTGTAAAAGTAGGGGACCATCTGTGTACCACATTTACCACACGTGGATTGCCAAAACCCTTGACCCAGGTATTTCTTTTTAACGACCAAATACTGTTAAGCCCTTCAGGAGCACACAGCCCCGATGTTGCCCTAGTGCTGCGTAGTGAAGCTTCGTACCGAGCCCACAGCAGTGATAGGACCACAGCTGCTGACAGACTTGTTCACCATCACAGTCACTTGATGCCCCGACTTAGCAGCTCTCTGCCCCTCTGCCTCCAGGCTCATCAGCCAAGTGCTTGGCTCTCTGTGGTTATGTGGATATGGCCAAAGGTAAAGAAGCACTCAGGTTAGGAGACGGTTATGGCTACATGCCCCTGCTTACCTCAATAGCACAGGATGGTAAGTAAAATCAAAACATATTTTGTGATACATGAATATTACACGAAAAATTATATTTCAGTGTCCATAAATAAAGCTTTATAGGAACTGCCGACCCATTTACATGCTGTCTGCAGCTGCTTTTATGCTACAATGGCAGAGTTGAGGAGTTGTGGCAGAGGTATGTCCCACAAAGTGGAAAATACTTACTCTCTGGCCCTTTACAAAAAAAGAAAATTGCCAATCCCTGGTCTACAGAAAGTGGAGCAGATGTTCCAGCCTTAGATTCTAGGTCCTGTCCAATCTTTGCAGCATTATCTGTAATGCTTTCTTTTTCCTTCTTCCTATAATAACCATGCTGAACATCTTCCTGTTCTTCATTTAAATTTCATGCTGTCCCACCTTTGTGTTTTCTTCCTGCTGTTTCCTCATCTGGAAACCACACCCAATACTCACAGTTTGCTTTTATGCCAATTTTCCCTAACCTTCAAGCAGGCCCTTCTGCATCTCCACCCTCTTTTTTGGACATAATCCTTTCTGTACTGTCTCAAGATGCACTAGTTTCCTACTTTGCATTACAATTATTTATGCACATGTTTTATTCCCCTCTAGACTATAAACTCCTTGAAGAATGCATTGGCTCATTACAAAATTAGCATTCCAAGAACCCTTATTTGCATCACACATACGATCTCTTGTCTTCAGCAAAAAGGAGTATACTTATGACACATATAATTGGCACTTATCACACAAATCAATGATAATGGGGAACAAGGGCAAGATGGTTAATGAAAACCCAGAGCAAATTCCCCCAACATTCACTTTTGCCTTCCCTACCATATTACCAATGTCACAGACACTGGTTTGTGCTAAATTCCTTTTCCATACACCTTGTCTCAGAGGTGTAACTGCATTGACCACCATGCATTTAGGGGAAGTAAAAAGATCAGAAACGAATAATCCATCAACTGAAATCATCAGGCCTCCAGGAGCAGACAGCTTTCAGGGCATTCTCTCCTGTGAGGGTTACCAGTGTCCAAACTGTCCACCCCAGGGCTTCATAAAGGTTTGAATTTGAATATTTGCCATTTGGAACTTAGACAAGGAATAATAATCTTTCAGTATGGCCCTCATACTCAAAAAGATGAATTTAAAGTTAAAAAAATAAATAAAACCATCAAGTTCTCCGTGCATATGTTTAATTAGGCAGGCCAAATATTCTATTGCAAACATTAATTCAACAAGAAATGATAAGGCAATAAAATAAATATGAAGCATAACCCTGCTTGCCAAAGCAACATATGCGTTTGGGCTGAATTTCTGCACCCATGACTAGTATACACAAATATTGTGTTAAACCTCTCCTTCTAATAGCCTCATTTCTCACATGCTCTTCAGAGGAAAAAATGTGATCCTAATTTAAGATGACTTATCCTGCTAAGCACATAAATAAAAAATAGTTCAGAATCCAGAACATGACAGAACTCCCCTTTCACGTCTAATTAAGTACTTTTAATTGGCAATTCAATTGGCAGACTGTATATTTCAGGCTGAAAGAGGAAGGCAGAGCAGACCCCTCCTAAGATACAAAAGAGGAGATGTGGGGCATGTACCATTGCTTTATTGTATGTGATGTTAGGCATGGAAAAAAGGCGACTATCCGTACATCTGGGAAGGAATTAGCAGTGAACAGGGCAAATGCTAGAGGGTCTGATCATGATTACAAAATGTCATTTAGAAGGATATTTACATTGTTAATTAAGCAATGAAGCTGATAACTGCTACTCTGTAAATTGTGCTAATTACCCCAATGCCTTGGAAGGTTTTCTAATCAGCCAGATCAATAAGCTCCTGGTTTATGCTAATAATGCAGTGTCATCCTCCTCCTGAAGTGCTTTGCTTACATCAGTCTAAGCCCAGTTCAGCGCCCGCCCACCATCCTGTGCTACAGGCAGCCAGCATTCATCTGTCTGCCCACCTCACAGCTGTGAGGCCGATGCCCGCTCACCCCTATGGCCCACAACCAGGAAAAAGGAATCCCATCATGCACTGCACCTCCACTAATTGTTCAGGAGAGAGAGGCCTGAACCTTTGTGCTCGGGGAGATTTGTGTGTAACCACAGCTCTGTCTTCTTCCAACAATTAGAAAAACCACTTAGTCCTGAGGGACAAAGGCTGTGAAGGAAGACGGCGATTCAATGCCCACTCTGCCACGGACTTGATGGCATGACCTTGAAGCAGAATATGGCAATTGTTGAATGAGTATGTGTATAGACCAGGTTACAAGGGTCAACTGGGTTCAACTACTGGGTGAACTTTCAGGGTTTTATGTTTTTGTTTCTCGCTGAATTAAGTGATTGTTAGTATGAACAGACTGGTCTTTTGAGCCAGAAGAACCAAACTTCTGTGTCTCCCAACATACCACCAGCCTCTCTGGGGCCTCATCAGGACAGTAAGGGATCTGAAATACATAATAAAAGGCAAAGAGTCTAATGTCAAGCACTCTCTTGTGTTCCCCTGGCTCTTGGGCTTCCACAAGGAATGGGGAGAGTATGTATGATAGAGACCCCCAAATCATTCATTTACTTTGTTGCAGTCTAGTCTAGAGTTTCTATCTCTTTCCCCCATCAAACCTCAAACAAAAAAATCATTAGCTGGTAGCCAAGTGTCCTGGTTTGAAGATTAGTTTACTCACCTTCTCATTCCTTAGTAGGTGTCCTAATGAACAAAATTTCACTTGGAGGGTAACAGAGTAATAAAGGGAATTAGCAAAGGGCTTGGGTAACCTATGGATTGATATTCAGTTCCCAAATAACTGAGAGTCGACTACCCAGGACCTTTAAGCCCAGCCAAGGGAGGGCTTGGAGGTGGAAAGCCGAGGCGAGGGAGGCCCCGGGCTCAACTTGGCTGGGACACAGCTGAAATCCATTTCTTCACTTGAGAAACAGAGCTCTTCCTCTGCGCGCTGCGTGGGGCGCCGGAGCTTTCTTCATCCGCGTCGCAGCGCCCGCAGGAAGAGCCTCTGAGTTCAAGGCCAGCTCCTGTGCTGGGCTTTGGGATGGGGCCAATTTGTTGAGTTGTTTCAGTGCTTTGATGTGTAAACTAATCATCTGTCATTGTGCTCTAATTAAACCTAAGTAGTGCAATGGATTTGCTGTCATAGAGGCCAGGGCCCTTCCGGGATTGGGAGAGGGAGGGGCAGCCCTGCCCCACGGGGGCCAAGAGCAAGGAAATGCCAGACAGGAATGTGAAAGGAGCTGGAAATCCTGTCTTGGTCCAGGAGGCTGGAGAAATTGTGACAAGCCAGAAAACAGGGCAGATCTCTGAGTTTCTGATTTCCTGGGTGATGTCGCCCTCAACATGAGGGTCTAGACATAACAAGCTCTGGTCAAGTGGGTAATCACAAGATGACCTGACTGTTTGCCATGGTAACAGGTCTCTCAGGGGCCCGCCCGCTGGACCTGGTATTGTCAAAGTGTAACCCAGTTTCATAAGAAGAATGAGTGATTTCCACCTCTACACCCAAACCAGATGACCAAAATGTACAGGGAGGGCAGTGTCAGGACTCTTAAGAAAATGTTGATCCTCGTGACTAGTTTCTCTCTACTCTCTGCCCCAGATATTTGCATTCTAACTCAAAAGAACTGTTCCTGAAATTATGAAGGGGAAAGTGGATCCTCCTTATGAAAGAGAGCCAGAGGAGAGGGGGAGAAGATGGTGGTGGTGCAGTTGACACTGTGACTTCTGTCCTGGGAGTAAAGTCACCCAGTCCCAGATCTGGCTCTTCCCTGGCTTAAGTGCATCACCAGAGGGCAGGGACAAGGATGCCTGTGTCCCTCACTGCTCCTACATTTCGTGAGAACTCAACACGTACTATGCTGATTTCTTTGTGCTCTTGGCTCAATGTAATTGATAAATCCCGTTCCACAGAGACGAGGCAGTGACATAATGAAAATGCTCTTTTCTTCTTCACCCATGTATTCACTCAGCATTATTGATTGAGTATCTAGGTACAGGGCATGCTCTAAGATCAAGGTTGTGCAAGATACAGATGAAAGAACTCATGCTCTCAGAGGACAGATAAGATGACCACACATGACACGGCAATTGCAAGTAATTCAATAGTAAATGTACCTTGGAAGGAAAAACTAGGTCAAGCATATCTTACGGGCATCTATAATAAAGCAGTTTAGGAAAAATGAAGTATGGCAAATGCTACTACTTACCCCTGCCCTTCCCACACTTCCATATCTACTGTCTCTGCTAATGGAAATTTTAGCCTTACATGGTAGTCCACATAAAAACTACCTTTCCCAGTCTCACCTGTTGCTAGATCTGGCCACGTGACTAGGTCCTGAGAATGGGATGTGACGGTTCATGATGTGTGCTACTTCCATGTTGCATCTTTAAAAAGAAAGCAACCTGTCTTCCTTTTCCTCCTTGCCCATTTCTGCTGGGTGGGACACAAATGTGGTGGTGAGCCCCCTTCAACCATGCAAATGAAGGCGACATACTAGGGGTGACAAAGCTACTAACTAGCAGGATCCTGGATACTCCACACCCCAAAGGTGCCACATCAGTTTGGGCTGCTTCTACTCTTACTTTTACATGGAAGCATAACACTGTCTTGTTTAAATCACATTGACTTGTATAGCAACCAATACAGAGTCGTACGAACCAAATAACAGAGAGGTACAGAGGAGAGGAAAATCATTATGAAAGATATTCAATTATACAGAAAAAAAATTTTATCAAGCAATTTTATTTTAAAATAAAAACAATGTTTATTTTATTATGTGTTAGGCACTGCTTTGTCTGTGGAAATTCAAAAATAAATTAAGCACAAGACCCTGACCTCAAGAAGGAAACACAGAAAACAATCATTTAATGTAGAAACAGCAGTGGTATTAATCACAGGATATATCATAAGTGAGCAGGAAATGGATGCCTATTTCAGCCTAAAGGGGTCGGGCATTTAACCTGGACCTGGGGAAACCAGGTTGGATTTTCAAGGTGGAAACAAGTGGAAGGAAACCTATTAGCTGAGGCAGCCTCCTTACCTGGCTTGCCTTAGTCCCACCACTTGGGACTGCTGCTTGGGAAATTCTCCTCTCTCCAGGTCCTCACCAGTCTTGCATGCACGGTTTAAAGTCCCACATTCTCTGGGAGATTCAGCTGAGCTCCCCCTTCCTATGACTCTGAAGGACTATCTCCAGTGACATGGGCACCTGACTGGCCATGCAAGGCCATGAGTCAAGTATGTTTGCATGATTGACTTATCTTCTCATTCCAGTTAGACTCCTCCAGGGCTGGAAGGATGTTTTCTGAAGTCCTGTGCATCACCCTCAGCACATGGCACAGAGCCTGGAATTGGGAGCACAGAGGGGGAAAAAAACTTGCACTTTGGACTAAGGCAGACAGAGATTCAAGTCCCAAATGGCTGTGTGGGACCTTGAGCAATTTACTCTGAGCTTCACTGTCCTCATGTACGAAAATAGGAATAACAAAACCTATCTGGAAAAATTGTTGTAGCTACTGAATAAGATAATGTTTGTAAAAGTATCTGGCAGAGTGCCTGGCATGAAGATAATTTCTTTTCCTTTCTGAGATAAATATGTGTCCCCCAAATCCTCAACTCTGCATCTGTTATATTATTTATTGGGAACTACATTACACTGAGCACTCTGCTCATTCACACTGACCACATACTAAGGAATTTGGAGGCTGGCTGTAGATAGCGCCTAAATTCAACGGCTTTGTCAATCACCACTACTGCTAACCAGGGCAGGTGTGTGTTGAGTGTGTGAGGGGCCCATAGGGAGTTTGCTGGTCATTGCTGGTCCTCACTTACAAAGTTGACTATTTATTAAGGCTTTGCTACTTGCCAGATTGGACCTACAAAGACAGATTGTTGTCAGCAACCCAAGCTGGGAATCGAGGTCCTGGATGCCTCCTAAAGGCAACTCCTTTGCAGAGAAAGGAGATAAGGCATAGTATTTGCAGTTGCCTGGCACTAAGTTTTTGATCCCTTCCCCACACAGGGTCCTTTCCCCTGCCCCAAAACGCCTGTTCCCACCCTGATCTTCCCTACATCACTAAATGGCCTCACCAACACCCGGTTACCAAATCCAGAAACTCAGTAGTTGCCCTTGATTCTCCTTCCCCCTCTCTCCACATTCAGTAAGTCCTGTGAGTCTCTCCCCAGCCTCTCTTGCATCCATTGTCTTCTCTCCGGCCCACCAAGCTAGGCCAAGCCGCCACCATCTGCTTGGAGCCATGCTACTCACACAATGGTCTGGGGACCTGCAGAGGCACCACACATTCGGAGACTCAGGTCCCACCCATGCCCTAGGGAATAAGAATAATAATCTGCATTTTAATAAGGTCCCCGGGTGGTTCGTTTGCATATTACATTTCGAGAAGCTCTGAGAATACTACCAGAGCCTCCTAACTGGTCTCTCTCTCCATGTCCTTCCTAACTTTAACCCATTGGTCTGGGACCAATTTGCCAATTCCCACACCACCCAGTGTAATTTTTTTGTTCTACCTGGTACAGGATTAAGGTTTAATTTCTTCCAGATTCTTTTTTCCCCCAAAACAAGATTTCTTGTATCCTCCCTGAGTTGGTTAGGGAAGGTATTTTAGGCCATTTCACTGTGGGATGGGAGACCCCTTTCAAGGTCCTGCATTTATGAAGAGGTTTCAGTTCTAAGTCCTTTCCAAGTGGATCCAAGCCTTGTCCCCTGTCCTGGCATATGCATGAAACACTATCCCATATCCATTAGGGTTTGTATTCTGGAACTTTCTCCTGATCTTACTCCCACCTCAAGCAGCCGGAGTCCACTTGGGATGGTCCTGCTCTGTCTTTAGCTTTCCTCTTATTCTCTGACCCTTATTATTTGCCTTTCTTCCTATCACACTCAGATACATAGTTCAGTTTTGTTTTTTTTAAATGAAGACATTTCTCTGTGTTTGTAGGGGAAAAGGGGAAAGTGGTTCTCTATTGGCCCAACTTACCCTGTTACCTTCCTGAGCCATCTTTTTAAAACAGATCCTGCCACTTCCCTGTTTAAAACAGGCCCATGGTTTCTCTGCACATTTAGGACACAGTCCATAACCCTGAGCAGGCACTTTGGTCCCTACCTCCTCAGCTCTTTGGCCATTTGCACCCAAACACACAGCCATCCTTTTGGCATCGCCTACACTATGGGCTTTCCAGCCTCAGGGCCTTTGCACTGCCCTTGTCCTCTGCCTGGAAGGCTCTGCCTCCTCTTCACATGGCTGGTTCCTTCTGTCCTTCAGGTTCCAATTCCTATGTCCCCTCTGCCCACCATGCTCAAGTGTCCTCCCAAGTCACTCTGAGTAGCTGTTTGTCACAACCTATAATTATCTTATTTGCATGTTTACTTGTTTACTGTACAACATCCTCTCCAGAATGTAAATCCCATGAGGTCTCAGACCATGGAGGCTCCTCGCAGGTGCTCGTATTTGAACAATGCAAGTTATTGAAAGAGTTACGGTCTTAAGTCGTGCTGCCCCATCCAGCAGCCACGAGCCACATAGGGCTTCTGAGCAGTCGAAATGTGGCTGATCCAAAGTGAGTGGTGTGCTCAGTGCAAAATACACATGGAATTTCAAGAACTTAATATGATAAAAAGAATGTAGAATACCTCAGTAATAAACTTTTATATTCATTACATGTTGACATGATAATATCTTGGATTATAGTGTTAAATAAAATGTATTTTTAAATTTAATTTCACCTTCTTAAAAACAGAGTTTTAAATGGTGTATGTGGCTGGTGTCATATTTCTTTTGGACACTGCTGGTCCAAGAGTGAAGTCCCTGGAACTGGAAGTGAAAGCAGGCATCGTTCGAACTCCTATCCCATTCACGATTGCTCTGGCAATACTGGATGCCTCGGGGAAGCCCAGGGATTCGGGAAGCAATCCATTCAGGACCGAGCGTCCTCTGAGCTCATTCCTGACTGTGTTCAGGGATCGGCCATCTCACTGGGGAAAAACAAACGCCCCAGTGAGGCTTTGTTCTTAATGCTACTCCTAAGTGCTGATGACACCCCTGCTGGGTCCAGCGTCAGGGGAAATAGTGAGGAACTGATTGACAGCCATTAAGAAAATGGAATTGAACATCTCGAATCAGACATCAAGGCAGAGTCTTTATCAAGCAAGCATCAGACCTTGTCAGCTCCCCAGCTAGGAGGAAGGCTTGCCTGTGATTCTATGATCGTCTCCTATCCTATTTAATATGCTAGGATTAGAATGGTGAAAAGATGTTATTGTGTACAGCTTGCCATTTATGAGCCATGAGTGCAAGTTGGTTAACCTCCGGGTCCCCCAGCTTTCTTACCTGTAAAATGGTGATAATCATTGTCGCTACCTCACAGAGTTGTTGCCAAGATGAGCCGAGCATCAAGCGATCATGCCCTCAGAACAGTGCCCAGCACACAGAGAGTGTTCAGTGGAGATTATTTGCTTTATTATTATTATTACTATTTATGTTCTATATGGAAACTTTACACAAAGAGCTTTTCCTAAAGTACAAAATCTTAAGCTAAAACTGAGATCTCCTTCTTATCACCCCCACAAACCCAAGAGCCATTTCTGGAGACCAGTATTGGGCCTGTCCTGAAATATTTTACAAGAAAAGATTCAGTCTAAGAACCCTTTGCTGCCACAATGGTCATTTATTATTTTGGCTGTGAAGCATCCATTCCCCATTTTCTCAGTACCCCAGTGTTCTTTTGGGAAATAAAGCTTCTCTAGTTTCCTGCGAGTGGAGATTCCTAGCACCCCTACCTGTGTAAGTCCAGCTCCTCTCTCTGTGTTCAGCTACAGACGAGGGCATGCATGTGACCTAAGCCGCTCAGATTACCTTTGTCGCTTTACATGAAACACCACCCAGCCCCCGCAAACATGGCCAGATTTAGCTGTCAACATGTTCTAGAAAAAGATTTGGGGGTAGAATATCACACCCCGACAGCATTTCCCCTCCTCTGCCACCCCCTACTCATGATGACAAAAAGCCAGCACCTTTCCATCTAAGAAGGCTTGGCAGAGATCCCCGCACATCTACAGGATGGCTCCTTCTGCCCACTCCCACCAGGAGCATCACACCACAGATAAACTTCCAAACAAAGAAATACTGAATAAAAAATAAAATCACTTGTTCATTGGGGTTTTCCTGGAATGGATGACTATATAATATCCTAATTAAAAAATTGGAATCTCATTTTCATTTAGATAAAGGCTTGTTAGAAAGAGATGGGAATAAAAGGGGCCTCTAAGACTATGGGCACTCCTCCCAAGGCCTCTCATTACCAGTGAGGGCAGGCAGCCAGCAAGTCTTGAGTTGCCAAACTGTGGTCAAGTGCGGGACTCTGGGGGAAGTCCCCTTGTGTCCACAAGGCCTCAAAGGGGACCCCAGATTCAACTTCCACTATGGCCATTAGGGCATTCAAACAGATCTTCCACCAATTTGCAGTTGGCTAGAATCCTCTCTCAAAGTAGTTGTTTTTTTGCTTTTCAGTAAATGTACTGGAAATTTAACATTTGGTAAAATTGAGTGCCATGATAAAGATATTTAAAATCAAGGGCCAAAGAGCTCTTAACTGTAACTGCTTTTACTTGGACAGAAGGTAATCCCATGTGGCAGGTGTGGGATAGTAAATACATACAAAGACATTCCCAGGAATTACTTCCCTCTTAGAATAAGAACGATCTCACACAGACCATGGGCCATGCTTGGGCACAACTGTGAAATACTGACATCTTACCTTTGCAGAGAGTCACATTTTCTCTCTCTCTTCCTGGTCCTCCCGGACTTCAAGGTTTTTCTATTCTCCCCAGAAACTGGACTTGGGAGCCCCAGGTCTAGATATTGAGATTGTCTGGTTGAGTAAATGGCTTCTCTCCAAGTCAAGCCAAAAGCTTCTCTCCACTTCCGTAGCAAGTGGTAGAGAGTCATGTTCCAGGCCAGCTTGATCCTGAACCCTAAGGATTAATTTGGCTGAGCTTGAATGATACTGGTTATGCCCTGGGGTTTGGCTTCTCTCTTGTCTTTATCTGTCAATGTCAGTGTCAAATTAGGGAGAGAAATGAAATAGGACAAGCCAAGGGCAGCCTTTCTGGGAGTTATGCCAGGCTGGCAAGAGGAGGCAATGTGCCAGCAGAAGGTCACGACCAGGTCAGATGACAAAGAAAGAGGTATGTGCAGGGACAGGGGTGGTACTCTGAGTCCAGATACCTGAGCTAAGGTCAGAGGTTGGGGAGGAAATCTAGAGTCAGCATTCAGGATTCCAAACTGAATGCAGGGAAGTGGTGGTCTGAGCATGAGGTCCAGGCATCAGAAACAATCAAAATGCAACTGCGTTTCCTGAGCCTGGGGATAGAGAAGAAATGGGGTGTGTGCATAGTCACAGAACACATCTCTCTGGTTCGCATCACTGTCATCTCCTTCAGAGCCAAAAGGCCCCTGCAGAGACATTCCTATCATACTTCCAGTCAGGAGTCCAGAGGGATTCTCAAGTGGTGGCCACTTAAATAAACGTTAGGACAACCACAAGGCCCTAGTTTCCTCTCTCCAGGCTCCTTTTTGCAGGGTGCCCTGTTGGAACCTCCACTGTCCTTATAGTAGAAGCCACACACTTCCACACCACTAGCTTCCCACATGCTGCCAGGCAAGATGCCTTTGGCTGACCCCTGCTTATACCATGGGCCCAGGCCTCTGCATTACCCCTCCCCCTACTGCCCCCCAGTGCTCCCTGACTCTCAGGGCCTTGCCTCTGCAGCTCACACCTTCACAGCTTTATCTCTTTGCCTGCGGTGGGCTTTCTCTGTTCGTGGGACCCTGCTCTCCAAGCAGCAGGATGGGCTGGAGAATTAATACCTCTGCTAGCCACTCTAGCAGCTGCCCTCAGTCTTGATACTGGTCTAAATACCCAACTTCTTCAAGATACCTTGAAGGGACATGTTCTACACTGGCCCCCAGAGTTCCTCAGGAGAATTAAGTTCCAGTTTTCCACAGTGGCAACTCATTTAATGCAACCTGTATTAACTACTTTCCCTTCCCCATTCTACTTCCCTATATCTCTGCTGGCATTTTGGGGGATACCCTCCCAAATAGATTCTTTGCACTTAAATGTTTAACTCTGGCTGTGTTTCTGGGTGAACCCAGTGTAAGACACCTCCCAGCCTACCTCCCTGTCCTTCCATGTTGACTCTACATAGCAACCTGAGTGGCTTTGATAGTATCAATCAGAGCATAACACTGCTTTGCTCAAAACTTTCCAACGGCTTCTCCTTACATCTAGAATAAAAAGGCAAGGCCCACTAGGGAGCTGGAAATGTTCTGTATCTTGATCTGGGTGATGGTTACATGGGCATATACATATAGAAAAATGCATCATGTTGTACCCTTAAAATGTGTATACACATAAGGTGTATGTAACTTATACCTCAATTAAAAAGAAAAAAAAAGGAGAAAGAGGACAATAGACTGAGGAGGAGACTGGGATTTTCTTCTAGAACAAGCTCAGTTCTAATACCAGATTTTGGCCTAATAGCAGAGCTACTATGGATGTTTTGGCAAAGAAGAAAAAAGCTAAAACTAAAATAGGTGATCACAATTATTTAGTAATTACAATGGGGAAATAGTAACTTTATGGTAAAGAAACACCAAATAACCAAAGCTAATATCACCAATACCAGAACCAACCAACACCAAGTGCCCACCGATACGATGCACTAAGAAGGACACAGTATCACCTCAGTGATATTTCTGCCAAAAATGTATAACCCAAACATAATTGTGAGAAAACACCAATCAAGCACAATTTTAGGTACATTATACAACATAACTGACCTTTTAATCCTTAAAAATGGCAAAGTTAAAAAACAAAGAAAGACTGAGGAACTGTTTCAGATTAAAGAGACATGATAATTTAAAGTGGCAAATAATCCTGGGTTGGATCGTATATAGACTTGGAAAAATATCTACAAAGAAGATTATTATAGTAACTGGAAAACAGCTGAGTATGAACTGTCAGATAATACTCTCACATCAATGCAAAATTTCTTGATTTCAGTAACAACTACGGTTAAATGATTTTTCTTAAGAAACAGACACTGAAGAATTTAGGAGCAAATGGGACACGCTGTCTCTGAGTTGCTTTGTAATAGTTTAGAAAAACATGCAGAAAGAGAGAAAGCAAATGGGGCAATATATGAATAATTGGTGAAATCGAGGAAAGGTTATGTGAGAACTCCTTATGCTATTCTTGCAACATTCCTGTAAGTTTGAAACTATATTAAAACAAAAAGTTAATCAATTCTAAAGGGAAGCATGACAAATTAATAAACAAAACATTTGTCTTTATGTATATTTTTAAAACATTTGTAAGGAGAGAGATGTGAAGTGCCTTCCCTTAGCTTGTACCCTTGCCATGGACTCCAAGAGCCAAGGCCAGTTTTGTGAAAGCCTCAGCAACGAGAACAACCCGGCCTGAACCTTCTCCCGGCCTGAACCAGTAAGTGAGAAAGGCACTCTCTTCCCAGCATTATCTGGACAAGCAGGCAGAACACACCACACAGCTACAGAACTGTGACTCCAGCTTTGGGGATTTCCTGGCTAATTTAATATATACATTGCAGAATTCTCTCTGGTAATAATAGTAAAAAAATAAAAACAAAAAGATCAAAAACCCCAGCAACAAGGGACCGGCTTGAGACTAAGATAGGTTCATTCTTCATGACAATGTATCAGAGCACTTAAGGTCATAGCCTTAGAGTTTGTTTGTTCTGGGTTCAAACCTTGACTCCACCACTTACCAGATGGATGGCCTTGGGAAAGTCTTCTTCATCTCCATGGGCCTCCCTTTACTCAAGCTTAAACCAAGGTTTTCAATGGTATCTGCCTCAGAGGGCTGTTGTGAAAAAAGAAATGAGACAATGAAGGACGGGTACTCGGTACTGTGCCTGGCACCTAGAAAGTGGTCAATAAATGGAAACAAAAATGGAAAAAAGTACTAAAATAATCCTAGGAATTAGACGGGCTCAGAAAACTAGTTAAGGGCTGAAGAGCTTCCTAAGAATAACAAATGTCTATCGAATATTTACTCCATGCCTGGCACATGAAATATTGACCCCATTTAATTTTCACAACCACCCAATGAGATGAGTATTATTCCCACTTTACAGATGAGGAAATAAGACCTAGAATGGTTAGGCTGCTTACTGAAAGTCACCCAGCTAACAAGAGTTGAGTCCACTACAGAGAATTAAGGCAACCCAGTTTGACTCAATGACAGAGGCAGATGGATGACGTGGGCACAGCCAAGTATCTGTCCCTGAGGTTGTCCTTTAGTTGATTACCTGGAAGGTCCTGACCCTTTGGATGGAGATCAAGTGAGTTCCAAGACGAAGGGGCCCTAAATGACTTTTGAAAGAAACCAACAAAAGCTATTGTCTAAGATACCCAGCCTGGGTTCTAGAAGCGTAGGCCACCGCCAGTGATGACTCGAAATGGGTCTGGCTGAGGAAGGAAACATCACCCTTGGCAGAGATACAACAGCTCTCAACACTGGGCACTGGCAGCCTCCACACTGGTGCTGGAGGGCATCAGCAGCCATGCATCTTCTGGTGGTATCAGCAGGAAACACCTGCTGACAGGCTGAAGTCTTAGAGCAGGAATCTGGAGTTCGAGTGAGGGCAT
Organism: Manis pentadactyla; assembly: GCF_030020395.1. Taxonomy (NCBI): domain Eukaryota; kingdom Metazoa; phylum Chordata; class Mammalia; order Pholidota; family Manidae; genus Manis; species Manis pentadactyla. The sequence continues at coordinate 147,465,009 of NC_080022.1, forward strand.
GGGACAAGACGCTACTGGCCTAGAAACACTACTGGCCAGGGGCTCTCTTCACAATGGGACAGGAAGCCACCAGCATGTGGACCTCTTGAGGGGAAAGCAGCAGCAGAGCAAGAAGAGATTATTACTTGGGGAGAGGACTGCATTTTCTCCCCCAGGCAGAAGAGGCTGGAGCATGCATTGTGGCTTACCTGTCAGAGAAGAATTCCAATGCTCCTATTATGCTGGCTAGACAGTAGGCAATACCTAGACAATTAATTTTCTCATTGCTACATCACCGAAAGGTTTGGGCTTTGTTTGTCAAATAACAGCCTTCATTTAGATCTTTGCAAACAGCCTACAATAACCAATGTCCTTACCAGTCTGGGTACATACCAGACCTGGAAGGGACTTTCCTAGAATAGGACTCACCCACAGTGACTCCTGCCTCCACAAGGTGAAAGAAAAAAAAATCCTACAGACTAAATTTTAAAACAGGACTTTGCTGTTTTTAAGGCCTGCAATACAGCGGGGAAGGAGGAGAATGCTTGCCAGCCAGGGCTCGGGCACCATCATGCCAGCTTCTTAACACATGTATTTAAATGCAGGCTTTCTAATGTACCTGGGTATCCCAAACACCTACCCGTACACGTACAGCCTTCCAGGAACTGCTCTGTGCTCCACAAGGGAGAGAGGCCCAGGGCTAACAAAAACCAAAGGCCAAAAGAGAAGACTGATAACTTGTATTTGCAAACAGGTCAAATACACATTTGAAAACAAGGGGAGTCAAGGATATTCTGAAGAAGCAGGGGAGTGTGATACTGAAGATCTGTAAAGTGGTTATGCTGGTGGTCAGAGGAATAAAAGAGTAAGGATCATTTCTGTCGGTTTAGTCCTAACAATATGTGATATGAACTTCTGGTTTTGAAGAGGCTGATTTCCTCATCACCCTCCATGATTCTGCACAACCCTGGATGACCTTGGGTAAGTCACTTAACCTCTCTGTGCCTCAGATTCCTCATCCATGAAGTGACCTGCCTCATGGGACTGTTACAAGGATTACATGATTAGTATTTGTAAAGCAGTTAAAACAGTGGCTGGCACATAGCAAGCACTTAAAAGCATCTGTTAAATAAATATATGTAGAACTACTGGAAGATCGTGCACCCCACCAGGGAGCCAATAAATGCCTGCAGAATGAAGAGTGAGCAGCGAAGCTGGGTACAAGTCCCACTACTGTTGAGACTCTCCCTCAGCCACTCCACCTGTCACGGACGGTCCTCCTGCCTTGGGGTCCATTGTTTTTAGAGCTGTTTTCCCAGGAAGCTAGCAGCTAGGCAGAGATGAGTGTCCCCTCGCCACCATGATTAACTGGCACTGCCCTAGAAGGCATTATTAGAGCAACACCCTTTCCTACAAACTTACTAGAAATCTGTCAAGTGGATCCCTGGGGCCCATCAAGGCACTTCTGGAAAAAAATGATCTACATGTGTCATGATCATCTGTATGACGATTTAGGCCTGCTTTACCCCAGCCTGTGACTTTCCACGCTTCTCAAGCAGTATAAAAATGAACTGCAATCAGGCTGATCTATAGATAGACAGTTCCTGTTTCTGAGCAGGCTGAATGAGGGTGGGTGTGTTTTTGCATTTGCATAAAGCTGATGGATGTAGAGGGCTTTGGTGTTTTGTTTTGCTTTTTTTAAAGAGGGGGTGGGGTATTCTTCCAGAGTGCAGCCAGAGAAGAAGAGCCGAAAATAAGAGAGGTGAAAATAGGGAAGAATCACAGCTTTTCCGAATGAAAAGAAAGGAGGGAGTCGATAAAAGGTCAAGTTTATCTATGCTCTGTCTGCAAGGAAAGACTGAGCTCTGTTAAAAACAACAACGGGCTAACAGGTGAATGTGAGGGACAGAGGAAGGGGTGTGTGATCTGACTTTCCTGTATATACATTAGGGGAAGGTGTAATCGTCTCTGTTTTCTATGTACAAGGATATTTAGATATGCAAACGAGCACAGCTTGTTAATGAGCCAAGGGTGATTACACTGCGGGGAGCTGCCTGCCCTGGCTGAACAATAGGTGAAGGGACGCCAGGTGTCTGGAAGAGGGGGATGGATTATTCCTAGCAAGGCCCCACACCACTCCTGCCCCTGTCTCAGTGCCACAGAGCTTTCGGCAAAATGAAAATGTTGGGCCAGGTCCTTCCTTTTGTTCCTTCCACCTCCCAGATTCTAAATCTAGTAAAATAAGAAGTAGGAGATCAGGTAAGACTTGGGTCTCATCAGGGAATTGCTCCAAAGGCTACTGAACTTCAAGAGAGCACGGAGGGTGGATGGGCAGCCGATGAAACACGCAGGTCCATCAGTTGGGAAGGACCACCTGGCAAGTGAGGTGGAACTGGGGCAGGAGAAGTGGGACCCTGCAGGGTGGACAGGTCACTTTGTGTCTCTGTGGGCAGCATTTGGGTACAACATGGTGACTGGGAATCTGCATGCTTTTCAGAAATCAGGGCAAAAGAGTCTGCTTTGGATTTCTAGGGAAAGATGCTCAGTATTATTGAAAAGCGTGTGGACTGACTTTGTACAGACCTGGGTTTCTTGAGCCAGATCCTTTGGACCTCTTTTATTCATGAACCCTGGCTAACTAGGTGCACGGCTAACCTTCCCCTACTGATAAGACACAGGACTTGGCCTGTCACCTATTTCTCTCCTGACAACCACTTGAGGGTTACCTTGTATAGAAGCAATTACAGAACAATCTTATGAAAAACTTTTTTTCCCTCAAGCAGATGCCCAGCCTGGACATCCCGGGTCTGGAGGAGTGGTACAGACCCCGCCAGCTCCAACAGGACCTGCACTGCATTTTCTGAACTGGTGTTTTGTGAGCAACAGAACAGGATACCGTCATTTCCTATCAGCCTCCCAGGCTCTGTGACAATCAAATAAAAAAGCATGAGCTTTTCTGGCAAGGTGAGATGTCCCTGCTTGAACTCTCATAGGCTCCCATGGAAGGCTTGAAACTGTCTCAAAACACCTAAGTCTTTGTTAAGGCTCCCCAAATCCACCGTATCTGCCACGTGCCTAGAGCACTCCAGGATAAGGACATGTCCCTAACCTTCTATTAAGGGCATTAGACTTTGCACCATGTCACTATAACATCACTCAACTGTCTCTATAAATATGGATGGTATGCTAACAAGACTTATTGCTAATTGAATGGCAGCAGAGTACAGGCTTGTGTGCTGAACACATTCACAGAGAATGGTACTGGAAAACAGGAAAGGTAATTAGAGTTTAATAAATGGTAATTTGCTCCTTGCTGCTGTGTGAGTCTGGGGTTGGGAAGGGATGAACAGAGAGGGCCCTTCCAGAAAATGAAATGGAGATAGGGTGTCTGCTATGACAGCTTTATTTGGATTCTGACATTGCCCAGCATTGAACTTAATTCTCATTTACCTACAGATCCTATTCTTTGAAAATATTCCCTGTGGAACATGAGTGGAGGAAACAATTACATCAGAAATATTTACCACTGGGACCAAATTTTAACTAGAGTCACAGAACGAAGAGACCAGAGCTCCAGAGACAAAGTGAAGCTGAGAATTAAGACAATTACCTGGATCATTCAGGAGGAAAAAAAAAATCATCAGTTTTGCTTGAATAGGTGTCTTAATTATCTGAATAATGTTTCCCAGCCTCTTTTTGGTCTGGTGGTAAAGACTTATCAATAGATTCAGTAGAAAAGAATGAAATTGTGAGTATGTGGAGAGAGGGGACAGGAAGGCTAGTTAAGCCTGAATCCCCATGGCCTCTCAGGGGATGGTAGGCAGAGGCTGGCCCAGTCAGGAGCTGGGGGTTCCTTGGAGCTGGTGCCAAGAAAGAAAACGAAGGTAAAAACCACATAGAAGCCCAAGGTCCTACAAACCAGAAATAGCCCCTAAAGGACTAAATTTGGTGTGTGAAACCAGGAAGTTGAAAGAGCAAGAAAAACAGAATCAAGAGCCATGTGCCTGTGTGTGTGTGTGTATGTGTGTGTGTGTGTAAGAATAGAAAAGAATTGCCTACATCAAGACATCAAGGAGTCCCAAACTTGGCTGCATAACTCATTCACCTGTTGAGCTTCTACATACAGATTCTTGGGCTCCACTGGTAGACCAAGAGAAGAATTTCCTGGGGCAAGGGTGGCCTGCAGGTGTGCAAATGGAAGGTGTGATGTTATTCAACAGGCCCTGGAAGTCTCTCCTTTTCAAAGACAGCTGCTTTATATAAAGGATCGGATGATCCATCATTTGAGATTCATTCATTACCCACTTGTATGTTCATTTTGTCAAACACAAATTTCCCTTGGAAGGCAACATTAGTTTCTAAGCTTGCTATAGAAATTAATAAATAGCTAATTATGCTGGATTTTAAAATTCCACAAATTATTTATACTCCTCCCTTCTAGAGATGGGACTTGATTTCCTTCTCCTCAAGTATAGGTTGGACTTAGTGACTCACTTCTAACAAACAGAATATAGCAGAAGTGATGGTGTGTGACTTCTAAGAACCAGATCATAAAGGGCACTGCAGCTTCCCTGTCTTGCCAATGGGTTTCAGCTCCGGACAAGTTCCCTATGGATTCAGTGTGACCAAAGTAAATGACAGTAAAATGTTCTTGGGGGTGAAAGGGTTATACCCAACTTTATTTCCAGGTGGCAGGTCAGTCACTAGAATCCCGTTCACTCAGAGCGAGTCTGCATGCAGCAGGCCGGTCTCTGCCTCTGGGCCCCTCTGCCTGCACAGTCGTCCCACACAGCCGTCCTCTGGGCCTCTCTGCACAGCTGTCCCACACAGCCGTCCTCTGGGCCTCTGCCCTCAGTGCTGCCACCACTCCAGTCCCTGCTCTGCTCTCCTACAGCCTTGCAGCCCTGCCACCGTGTCGTGCCCAGAGCACTGGGTGAAGCTCTTTATATAGAGTCAACAGCCATGTATTGCCCACAGGTGTGCAGTGAGCTAGTCAGCCAGGGCCAGGTGAGAATCCTGGCCACAGGAACTCTCATTTTATCCACACTATGCTCATGTCTGATTCTCTTTCAGATCTAGAAGGTGCAGTACCTAGACTGCTGCAACATCTACAGGAGAAAGGATGGGCTGTGAACAGCACCAAGGTTCAGGGACCTGGTTTGTCAGTCAAGTTTTTGGGGGTTGTCTGGTTGGGTAAGACTAAAGTTATACCAGAAGCAGTCATAGATAAAGTCCAGGCCTTTCCTACCCCAACTGTAGCATTGTTACAGGAATTTTGGGGTCTTCTAAGCTACTGGAGAGCATTTATCCTGCATTTAGCACAAATTCTGAAGCCCTTATACCATTTGGTATGAAAGGGCATCAGGTGGGACTGGGATGAGACATGTGCATCTGCCTTTACTATGGCAAAACGGGCAGTCAAGGCTGTGCAGGCCTTGAGTGTGATAGACCCATCAAGGCCCTGTGAGCTGGATGTTCATGTGACTGAAGATGGTTATGGCTGGGGTCTCTGGCAGCGGCTTGAGTGAACTCGCCAACCTACTGGATTCTGGTTGCAACTCAGGAAAGGGGAAGAGGTACGATACACCTTGATAGAAAAACAATTGGCTGCCATGTATCATGCCTTGCTGGCTACAGAACCCATCACTGGAATGGCCCCGATAAAGGTAATAACCACCTATCCCATCATGGAGTGGGTATGAGATTGGACCCAAAAGCCAAGGAATGGTGTGGCACAAATGCCTACATTGGCCAAGTGGGGTGCGTACTTACAGCAGCATAGTGCCCTCTCTAGTAGCCCCTTGAGCGAAGAACTTCAACACTTATTGGGGCCAGTGGCATATACTAGTGAAAAGCAGGAGGAATTTACTTTAAAACGATTAGTAGCAGAGAGTTCTTATTGGGAGGAAAGAGAGCTTATATCAGAAGATGCATGGTACACAGATGGCTCCAGCCATGGCAGCCCCCAAAATGGAGGGCTGTAGCTTTCCATCCTAAGACTGAGACAGTATGGATGGAAGGTGGTGAGGGGAAGAGCAGTCAGTGGGCAAAGTTGTAGGCAGTGTGGCTTGTGACCAGCCAGGAGCCCTCCTCAATAGTTGTCTATACTGACAACTGGACCACCTATCGGGGCTTGACCCTGTGGCTATGGACATAGTACCATGCCAACTGGTTGGTTGGTCACTGACCCCTTTAGGGGCAAGAATTGTGGTAAGAATTGGGCCTGTGGTCAGACCAAAACAGTTACAGTATAACATGTGACAGGTCATTTGCCACTGGCATCCCCAGGAAATGATGGACAGATGAATTGGCCCATGTACATTGGCTATAAGGAAAACCTGCCGTTAAGGTAGCCCAATGGTTAGTCAGCATTTGTTGTATGCGGGGCAAAAGACAATATGGTCTGTAGCCTGTCAGTGGGCTTGCCTTTGACCTTTGAAGAAGTCAGCAGAGCCTAGCAGGCATGTATCATATGCTCTAAAAGGGACTTACACTGGATTCCACAGCAACATGGAACAATAGCTAAGGGACCAATACCCCTCATCAGGTGGCAGATAGACTATATTAGGGCTCTGCACATGTCTGAAGGCTACCAATATACCTTGACTTGTGTGGACATAGCTATTGGACTTCTGGTTGCTTTTCCTACACATTGTGCAGACCAACAGATGACCAAAAGAGGCCTGGAGTGTCTCTTTGCAACCTATGGCCGACCATAGGTGATTGAGAGTGATCAAGGCACTTATTTTACTGGACATGTGCTACAAGAATGGGTGCAACAGTTGGGAATCAAATGGAAATTTAATGTGCCATACAATCCTACTGTGGCAGACATGATAGAGAGGTACAATGGTTTATTAACATCTGGACTGAAGTCAGACACCAATGGTCTGCAGGGATGGTCAGTCTGCTTATGGACAGCGCTATGGCATTTGAACGAGAGACCCCGAAAGGGAGCCCTGAGCTCTGTAGACATGCTAACGCATATTGCTGCCTCCCCAATACAACTGCAACTACAAATCAAGGAAGAATCGAAGCTGAGGTTTGGCCACCAGAATAATATCTTGCTGCCAGCACCAACTGCGCTGAACCCTGGAGACTCCATTGAGTGGATGTGGCCTTGGACCTTTCAACACATGGACCAATGATGGCTGGCTCTCCTGGCACCTTGGGGACAAAACCTGGAAGCTGGCCTCCTGTGTATTCCTGGAGTAACAGCAGAGTGGCCCCCAAAGATCACAGTAGTATATCCTGAATGGCCAGAAGGTATGATGAGCATCTTACTGGGGAGTTTGTTTTATCATTATGGCCAGTGCATGCACCTCCAGTAGCACTGTATATAGACCCCTCAGTAACCCCTATGGGGAGAGGGGTAAAGGTATACTATACTAGACAGGGACAGGACCCCCTTCCTGTTACAGTCCTATCACAGGACCACTCTCTTTCATGCATTCTACCTATTGGATAAGATTTGCCTATGTTGGTGTCATTAAAACATGTGTCTTACTGCTCCTAAAGTCTTTGTGGATTGAGCGCATACCCTAGCAAAAAAACTGCTACTCACTGGGGTGCATGGAGCTCCCTATCCATACCACTACTAAGTGTGTGTCATGAACTCATCTGAGTAGAACTGGTTTTGAATATAGCTGAAATAACCTCCTCAGGCTTGAGGATTATTATAATTTTTGTTACCTGTATCAAAATTTTTTTGTATCTTAATTTTTGTTATTATCTCGTTGTTTTTATACTCTGTTGCTATTGTGGAATCTGGTTACAATGCTCCAGTTTTCTCACACAGGGACCTGTGCACAAGATTGAAAGCATGTAGATTGTGAGGTGAGAGTCCTGGAGGGGTGTGGATAAAGTGAAGGTTCCTATGGCCAGGATTCTCACCTGAACCTAAACTGCTTGATGATGCAACTGGCCTGCTGCTAGGCTACTGCTTCCACACCCATAGGCAATAAGGTATTATTGACTGAGTCACTACATAAAGAGCTCTGCCCAGTGCTCTGGGAGAGGCAGAGGCAGAGACGAAGGAGGATTCCAGACCTGCAGACTGCTGGATGCAGACGTAATTCTAGCGCTCAACTTATTGCCGGGAGAACAAGCCGGGTAATAAACCCTTTCACCCCAAGAATGTTCCATTGTCATTCCTCAGACTCACTGAATCCATAGTGAACTTGCCTGGGGGGGCTGAAACCCATTGGCAAGACAGCATTGTTTCAATAAATCAAGTGCATCAGAATCCTGTCCCCAGCTCTGCTTGAGGGAATCTAACCTACTTTGGGTGTTAGGAATTTCCGTTAAGTAATTTGTCCAAAGACACACAGCCAATATTTGCACCCAGGCTGACTGAATCCAGAGTCCATGGTCTTATCAATGCCTCTGGTATAGCAACTAATACCAGTAGGTAGCAAATTCTAGATTCCTATTCCACCATGAGACAAGTGGAATTTGGTTCAGTTTGGCTTTTTGGAGGTCCTAGTCCTGCTCATGCACCTCACAGATAACACCACAGAAAAGCTACCCCCCACACCTGCATGTCTTCCTCCCTTACCTCTCACCCTTACCAATCTGATCCAGATCCTCACCCTTGTCATTGGTTTTAGCCTCCATCCTTGCAAAGGAGTTAAACTTTCCCTCCTGTAGTGGATTGAACTGTGTGTCTCCCAAAAAAGATATGTCCAAGTCCTAACCTTTGGCACCTGTGCATGTGATCTTACTTAGAAATGGAGTCTTTGCAGATATGATTAAGGTAAGGATCTCAGGATAAGATCACCCTGGATTTGGGTGGCCCTAAATCCAAAAATTCATGTCCTTTTAAGAGAAAAAAGAGAGTTAAAGCAAAGAGACACCATGTGAAGACAGAGGTAGTGACGAGAGTGATGCTTGGAGGGAGGCACAGAACAGATTCTCCCTGAGAACATCCAGAAGGAATCAGCCCTGTGGACACATTGATTTTGGACTTCTGGCCTCCAGAACTAGGATTGAATACATTTCTGTTGTCTTAAGCCTTCCAGTCGTGTTACTTTGTTATGGCAGCTGCAGGAAACAAATACACCTCCTGTCAGAAGCTCCTGTTCATCTCAGCAGTACAGTGAGGAAGGGGAATTGTAAAAGCCCATTAGTTTACTAAGCACACCTTTATCTCACTTGGGTCTAGCCACAACCTTTCAAGGCTATGCTGTTTCAAAGGTAAGGTGGTGTTATTATCATTCCCATTTTTGTTAACAGCTGAGGAAAAGGACCTAGGAAGTTTAAGTGATTTGCCCAAGGTACCCCAAGTTGATGGCATAGACCCCAGAATTTAGGTCTCTAGATTCCAAATCCTGACCTCTAGTTCACAAGAGGAGACTGGCAGGAATACGAGGACACTGGTAAAGTCTCCCTGTTCACTGTCTACAACCCCTCACTTTGAAATACTTAGGTGAGTCAAGCAGCGGGAAGTGGGATCAAGCTTACCAGCTTTCTGCCCTGCTCAAATTACAAGAGACCTTTGATAGTATATAATATCTCCCATAAACTGCAGCACAACGTCTAACTTAAACATTTAAGTGACCCCTTCACATCCTTAATGATGCTATAAATGCAATCCTGGTGTGATTTATAAGTCTATTAAAACAAATGTTTCCATTAAAATAAACATTGCTACCTCTCAGCATATGTTTGCTTGCATAACATAAGCACAAACTTACCTGAATGTGCAAAACCTGAAACGATGATAAAGGTGAAGATAGGTGCTGTGTACAAATGAATTGGGCATGTGCATGTCCGAAGGGCATCCTCTAAGGAGAGGTGGTATTTTGGTCTTGAAGCCCTCATCTTGCTTCTCAGGTTGGAGAAATGCCTCCATGGCTTGATGCCCAGCTGCCACACCATCCATGACTTTCATATTATACACAAAAAAGCACTTCTTAAAATGCTCTCTTCAACCTTTCTGCTTGATTCAGCTCACATGGAGAGCCCCACTTGGGTCTTTACCATTTTTCATGTCACAGAAATGTCTGCAGGTCTCTGGACCATGGGAGGTTTTGGAGCAGGGGAAGTACATGATCAGATTTGTTAATCACATCTTTGAAGCATGAGCTTTTAGGGCTCTATTGAAGGAGGCATGAACCCAGGGCCTGGATTTAATTCATCTTCAATGTCACAGCTCTTTGATCTGCTACATTTGTCCATTTGTGAGAGAGAATATTTAAGAAGAAATTGAATAGGTTTGGGATGATGCCCAGGGGTCACAAGACTCAATAAAAGAGCAACAGGAAAGAGTTTGCACCTGCTCCTCTTGTTCCCTGTGACATCCTCATGTCTACCTTGGGCGCCTGGTACACAGAACATGCTGGAAATAAGTGTAGAAAGAAGGGAGACAGAGAGGAAAGGAGAGGAAGTGAAAAAGAATTCTAAGTAATCTAGGTCACTAGGGAACCGGACTTCAAGTCCCAGTTCACTACTTTTTCTAGCTGTATGACTTTAGGGAAATCTGTTAATTTCTCTGAGTCTCCATCTCCTCAGTTTGAATTAAGAACAATAATATTTTCCTATTAGGAATTTTACACAATATAACTCATATAAAAATATCTAGAATGGTGGATGGCATAGATTAGGTGCTCCATTCCATAAATGTTTAAGAAAGAAAGAAGGAAGAAAAGAGAGAAAGAGAGAAAGAAATTCTGGTTGTTTCCATTGTACATGAATGGCCCTGAGTTTGGGTGCACTGAGTAAGGTGCACGGAGCCAATCCTCCCGAGATGCATCAGTGGAGCACTGTCTGCCTCCTTATTTATGCACCAAGTTTTCATGATTTACCATCCACACTCAGGGGATTCATTCCGTGAGAAGTGCAGCCAGTAACATGCAGCCAGACAACACAGATAACAGCAGCTAAAGTCTGCTTTATCTTAGCCCACTGTAATTCTTAGCCCATCAACAGCCCTTAACCTTTAACGGAAAGAGGAAGAACCCTGTGACTGAAAGCTTCCATTCAAAGGCAGTAGCAATAAGTTACAAGCGACTGTGCAGGCAGGTCAGGTGAGAGGTGGGCAGAAGGCAGGAGGGCAGCTAGCCCCAGCTCTTTGTGCCAACTGTGGAAAAGGTCTGGTCAGGCTGTGCAGATTTTAGACAAATGGGTTATAAGTTTTACAATTTAGAAAACAAAAGTTTAAGAGCTTACTTTTTTTCTTCTTTTGTACCCCACACCTTTGGAACCTTTACAACCGTGTTACCTGGGATGTAAAATGTTTCAACTGCTGTGGTGAACAGTTTGGGTCCTCAAAAAGTTAAATATAAGTTTACTACATGACTGAGCAATTCTATTCCTAGGTATATACTTAAAAGAACTGAAAACAGATACTCAAACAAGTACATATACATGCATGTTCATAGCAGCACTATTCTCAATGGCCAAAAGATGGAAACAGCCCAAACATCCATCACCAGATGAATGAATAAACGAATGGTGGTATATCCATACATGGAATATTACGCAGCCACAGAACAGAAAGAAGTACTGATCTATGCTATGACATGGATGAACCTCAAAAACATTATACTGAGAGAAGCCAAATAGAAAAGATAACATATTGTATGATTCTACTTATATGAAATCATATAAAACGAGCTGAAATATCCAGAATAGGCAAATATATAGAGACAGAACAAGGATTGGTGGTTACCAGGGGCTAGGGGAAGGGGATGATGGGGAGAAACTGCTTAATGGTAAGGGGTTTTACTTTGGCATCAGGGAAATGTTTTGGAACTAGATATAGCTGCTGTTTGCCCAGCATAGTGAATGTACTAAACGCTACTGAATGATTCACTTTTAAATGGTTAATTTTATGTTATGTGAATTTAACCTCAATAAATTATTTTTAAATTGTATTAATTAATGTAATTATTCTAATACATATACATGATAAGGAAAATTCCAATCCCATAGAAGCATAGAAATGAAAGATAGGTCTCCCTTTCACTACTGACCTTCAGTTTTCCCCACAGGCAATTACTAGACATTTTTGTGTGTCCTTTCAGAGATATTTTAAGCCTATGCAAATAAATAAATAAATAGCTGCACATTAGACACACTGTTCTGTGGTAGAGCATGTTTTAAAAATACAATTTCATGGGCCCCGATCCACTCAATCAGAATTTTCAAGGATGAGCCCAAGAATCTATTTTGGCAAAACTTGGCAGAAGCTGTGAACTTGCAGGTAGCTGGTGGGGATGGGCTGGCCCAGACTGTAGCTTCCCTGCCATTCCTGAGCACCCAGGCCTCCTGCCTCCAGCTTCGTTGGCCTCCTGGGGTCTTCTCAGAGCTCGGCCCTTGTAAGTCCCTTGGCCCTCAGTTCTCCCCAAATACTCCTCTGTGCTCACCATCTCCCTCAGACCACCTCCTGCCCATCCAGGGATCCCGACCACTGTGGCCTGCTAAACCCAAACGTCCTCAAGGCCAAGCCTAACCCTGCCCGTTGGCTTCTCTCAGGGCCTTCTCAAGCAAGGGTCAGCATCTTAGAGTCTAAATCTCTAGAACCTGATGGAATTCTCACCTTGACTCTGTTGCTACCCAATAGCTATGAGTCCACCTCACAAAAGACTGATTGACAAATCAGAATGTTAATGTGTTTCAAAAATATCTTCCCTTCTTTGAGCCCCTACTGTGCGCCAGGTACTGGGTTAGGCATTTCTTACAACAGCTCTCTCAGGGGAGATCTTATTAAATCCCATTTTTACCGATAAGGAAGGAAACTGAAGCGTACACAGGTTAAGGAACCTGCAGGCCAATGAGTTGGGAGCCAGGCTGACTCTAAAATCCATACTCTTTCCTCTCCCACATTACCACACAGTCCCAAACCTGTCTGTCATGATGGGAAGTGGACCTTGTTAGGAAGAGGAATAAATGCATCTGCATCCAGGACACCTCTTCCTGCTAACACATCCCTGAGAACTATATTATAACTTGAACACAAGCACAGAATGAGAGTCAAGGGAATGGAGCACTGGAGGCATTGTCCACACAGCTATGGCCACAGTAACTTTGACCCCCAGCAGAACTCTCCTCTCCAGAGACCTGAATATTGGCAACACAGTGAACCTTCCCCTTGCAGAGTGCCTGGTAAACCCTGGCAGATTTGTTTTGCGTCTGCTCCATTCAGGTACTGACAAGTACAATCTGCGGGGAAAACAGGCTTTGGAATTCACAAACCTAGGTTCCAATCCTAGCTCCTCCATTTATTAGACATGTGACTCAGACTTCAGACACATCAGTTCTGCTCTGTGCTCCTAGAGCCCAGTTCTGGCTGTCCCCTTCCCTCTTGCAGACACAGCATTTCTTCAGCTTTTCTTTTGTCACATTCCAGTCCTGAAGGCTATCTCCAGTCATGTTTATGGGACTTCGGTAATTCTTAATCTTCCCCCTCCTGGTCCTTGCTCCCCTTTGCCCTCAATCCAGGCATATGATCAGGTCCTGGCCCAGACACAGAGTAGATATAAAAAGGACATTGTATCTGAGACCGGGAGCCCAGAGCTCCTTGGGGGTGGATTTCTACCTCCCATGGCTCACTAATCAGGCTCTGGGAGTCACATGGGGACACATGACCCCAGGCCCAGAGGGCCTCCCAACTCACTGCAGACTGGACAGACTCCTTGGGGCAAAGCAGCTTCCCGCTGCCTGACTCCTGGTCAGCCTCACGGAGGCGTACCTTGCTCCCGCTGAGAACCATGTGTATGAAAATTTGGATAGTCTGCGAATTCATAAATTAAACCCTCTTTCGCTCCTAATGGCTATCATTATTTCGGGGGAACTTCATCCTTGGCTTCCATTCAGCAGACCATGTCTCCTTACGTTGTGGGGCAGAACTATTGAATCTATTGAATGTTTACAACTTGCTAAATGGATTATACATGTGTTATTTCATTTCATCCTCATAACAGTCTTGGGAGGTCGGTTCTCTTTCTATCTCTGTTCAAAGACAATAACAATAACATTTATATAGCATTATGTAGTAGGCATCATTCTCTGTGCTTCACATTTATTGACTCATTCTATCATTCCCACAGTCCTATAGCGTAGATACTCCAGTCCACTCCCTTTCCTGAGACTCAGAGAGGTTGAGCAAGTGGCCCAGGTCACACTGCCAGCAATGAGAGAGGCTGCAATTCAAGTCTGGGCAGTCTGGTTCCCCAGGCTCCTGACCACTCCGCTGCATTGCCTCCTGTTTTTCTCAAAGCAGGTTCCACATGTAATTTCAGCAGCCCACAGACACCATTACAAATCAATAAGGTGTGAGCCAGATGCAGCCCGGCTCAGCCGCACAGCTTCCGGAGGTGCTGAAGGACAGACCACATTGATTGATTTATTGGCTGGGTCTTTAAATGTCAGCATGTGCGTGACCAGCTCAGACCCTGGCATAGAAGTAAAATGCAGAAGGAAAGGGCATTCTAATGCACGGGGGGAGAGGGACACTGAGCAGAAGAGCTCTGGCCTGGAGTGCACATGCGTGCGGCTAGGTGGGCTTCCTGGGCACTGGGGAGGGGCCCCTTGTAGGCAGTGAGGGATGGGAGTGGAGGGTGAGAGCTGTGCCTTGGACCCTGGGCTTCAGGGAAGCCATTGATGGCATGACACCAACCTGGGCTTGCTGGATCTTAACCTGATTTAGCTCCTTTATCCATGTTGATTGGTCACTGTTAGGAGCTGCTTGTTTAGACCAGGCTGGCCACTTGAGCACAGCTCATGATCATCACAAATGTGCAGTGGAAGGGTAAAGACAGCTTGCTCTCCCTCCTAGCCCCCAGAAGTCACCCATACCCCCTCCTGTCTCTAGGCCTTGCTGTGTCTGCTGGTCCAACATCGGCAATAGCCTTGCCCCACACTCCACTGAGGGAAATCCCTCTCGTTTGCTTAGAATAAATGATTGTGACTCTGTGTAGCCTTTCCTGACTCCCAGCTACATTTAATCACTAGGCTGTTTTTTTTTTAATGCTCATCTGGCATTGATTTAAATATCTATTTGATCTTTCATTTCCTTTTGTCTTCTATTATAGTTTTCTGAACACCTGCTTCTTCCGTCACACCACAGGGCCTGCAGAGAGCAGGACTTCAAATGATGGGTCTGCCATGTCTTTGCTGTAAGATTTTTGGCAAGACACTTAATCATTCCAGACCTCAGCTTCCCTTGATTCCCAGACCCTAAAACCAGGATTCAGTATCAGAAGTGTATTGAGAGGTGATCCCGGGAAGTACCAGAAAACAGTGAGGAAGTAAGACAGAGAAAGGAATGAACCTCAAACAGGGTACATTATCAAGGGAGCTACCACAGTAGGCGGCTGCGGCTCAGTCCTGCTGGGCAACTCTGGGAGACAATGTAGAATATAGGTCCCCTTGGCTAACCCTTGTAATCGCCTGGGAGCTTTTAAAAAATACAGATACCTGGGTCTCACCCACAGAGAGCTGGATTTAATTAGTCTGGGATGTGGCCTGAGCATCACAAAAAAGTTTTCATAGTCCTCATGTGACCTAATATGCAGCAAAGTTTGAGATCCCAGGTGTAGAATACATCTCAGAGCTGTCTCAGCTGAGAAGTGAAGTGTTTATCCACCAACTTTCCATTCATTCCTCATTGAAGATAGTCCCAGCTTATTCTGTGAATAGTCCCAGCATGCTCCCTTGACCAGAAAAAAAAATCTTCAGGTCCCTTGACTAGAAAAACAAAAACAAAAACAAATCCCAACTTACAGATGTTCATAGTAAGCAGTCTTGGGTGCATGAGGGTGAACATGGGCAGGTGTTAACAGCATTATTATATCCTTTATCTCTAAAACGGGGGTAAACCTTTTGTGAATTTTTGTAAGCATTAGCAAATGTGTTAAGTCCTGGCACACAATAGGCACTTAATAAAGGTTGTTATTCTGATGTTTGCTGTGGGTTATTGCCATATTCCCTTTAGCACCCAGCTGGTGATGCCTGGGAAGTATCAGTAATTATCTTCCCTCTAAGACAGCAACGCTGGAAACCTGAGTCGATGGGGCTTCTGAGACACAGCCCTCAATCCTGCAGTTCCTGAGACTCTGAAATAGTGTCTTTCCCTAGACAATCTGGTATTTTTAACCTTGGTGGCACACTGGAATCACCCAAGGGCTTAACGAGAAAATACGCGCCTGCGTCCCACTCCCAGAGATTTCTCATTTAATTGGTCTGGGGTGAGGCCTGGGCACTGTGGATTTCTAACAGCTCCCCTAGAGACTTTGACGTCGCAGCCTTAGTGGTTATTAACCAAAGGTGGGAGTCGGGCAGAGGGTGGGGGAATGAGGGACAGGGTAGTCGCATAAATTCTCCCTTCTGTACCACTCCAGTCCTTTCCTCTGCTGCATGCCCGGGCTTTCAGAGACTCCAGTGTCTAGGAAGAGGCAGGCTGGCGGCCTTGCTGGGCATGAGTGCTGCTGCTCCCCACTCATAGGGCAGCCACTCAACACTGGCACCTTCTAGCTCATTCTAACATGTGTCCTGCCCCATATCCAGCTAACATGGCTCTGGAGCCCACACTGGCTCACCCTGCAGGTGCTCCTGGAGTGGCTCCCATATGCCAGGTGCTAGGAGAGGGGCAGAGAATACCCACCAACACTCACATGTTCAAGTGTTAGGAGTCTGCCTTCTTGCAGGAGGTACATTTCCTCCTGGGGTGGGAGGAGGGTATGTTTTCTGGAATAGCCTTATAGAAACCCTCTGAGGCTGGGATTATCACTATTTGAAGATGAGGAACTGAAGTCATCAGGGAGGGCCTGCATTAAGTTCCTTCGAGGGAGGGTGCTGGGCACTCTACACACATCATTAAAAAAAGCAGTAACAGCTCACATGTCTTGTGTACCTACTGTGTGCTGGAACTCTTTTAAGTGCTCATTTAAGCCTCACAGCATGCTTATGAAACAGATAATGTTTGTTATCCCATCACACCCAAGGCATCCTATCACCCTATTTCATTCTCACAGGTGAGATGAGGTATCATCTGGCTCTCAACCAACGATGATAAAGATCAGGGAGACCACAGTCACACCATGGTTCAAGTAAGTGCCATGAGTGAAGTTCTGGCCTGCCTGATTCTGAAACCCCTCCTGGTCCTTTGCCCCAGCCTGCTCCCAGGGCCTGGCACTCCTTCCACGGCCACACCCGGTTTGGGCAGGTCCTGGCTCTCTTAATCATTTCCTCCCCACTCAAGACCAGGTCCATAAAGCAGACTTTGTGGGCTGTCTGCTTAGCCTCACTGGATCTCGGCCACAGTCGGGACCTCCTTTCCCACAGGCCCCTGCGGGAACTCCCACAGTCACCAAGTCAGGCCCACCCAGCCCAGAACTGACATCGTTAGCCTCACAAGAATGGTGCATATTGGTGGGCCCTGAGGGTGGCCTGATGTTCCTGCTGGCGTGCCTTGCCACGTCCCCATTGCCATCATATTTTTGGCCAGCGTTGTGGGGGCAAAGGAAAGGATGTGTTTTGCTGGAGTGAGCACAGCCCAGCCTGTCTCGGGCACCCACTAGCTCCTTAGGACCCAACTGGGCAGATATGGCAGGACTCTGCCTTCCCCTCCCAGACTTAGAACCTTGTCCCTTTGAGAAAGTCCAGGAAGACAGCTCTGCACTCTGAAAAAACACTGTTACCAGTCTAAGGGCTTGTAATGAACCAAATTATGCTGAATTAATTGGATGTCGTTAGCAGTGTCAGGGAGGGGGTTGGGGAACAGCAGCATCCAGCAAGCCTGGGAGAGGCAAAGGCGGAGGCAGGACAGCCCACAATCCAGAACGCTCTGCGCAGCTTGTGCGAGAGAACTCCTCACTGTCAGCTCTCGCCAAAATAGCCGAGGCACCCACTCTTGCCTCTGACAGCACCTCTATTCTGAAATCGGACTCCCAGCCTTCAGCACTGAACATTGTGCCTCCAGATGCATCTGTCCTTGTTCACAGGAGCCATAACACAGCCTTGATGATAAGAATGAGCCTGTACCAGCCCTCATATCCCCACTGAGCTTCAGGTTCAAATTACAAAGGAATCAGGAGTCCCCATTCTTGGCTGTACATCCTACTTCCTGCCTTGATGGGACACACAAGTCAGGAGCTCCTTAGCTGGTAATCACATCTAGTTAATTATTTGCAGGAAACAGAAGACAGAAGCTCAGAAGAGCACATGTGGTCTTCAGCTGGTGCAGGGAACACCTGCTGGAGGGACCCAAGCCCAGAGCTCTTACCTTGTCTCTGCTACAAACTACTGTATGACCCTGGACATGCCACTCCACTCTAAACCTCTGCACCTTCAGCTGAAGGCATGTTGAAATACACAGTCCGTCTCCATCTGTGGGTCTCAGAAACTGGGCGGAAGAAGGCATCTTGCGAGCATTGTTAAGGTTTAGGAATCTTTAGAACATGCTTGCATGTACCATTGTGTTTCAAATGATCATAGAATTGATGGTTATTAGTAAAATAAAATTCTGCTTTAAGCAGTCACTGAATTCCTAGAAGCTTTTGGTCATTGTTTTCTTTCTTAATGATAATTTCTTTTTTTTTAAATTGTGAAAGTTACCATCTTAAGCACTTAAAAGTATACAGCTCAGGGGCATTAAGTACATTCACAGGGTTGTGCAACCATCACCACCATCCATCTCCAGAATGTTTTCATCCTCCCACATTGAAACTCTACCTATTAAACACTAACACCCCATTCTTGCCCCTCTCCCTGGCCCCTGGTAACCCCTGGTCATTACTCTCTTAATTAAAAAACACTAAAAAGGCAGGACTCTTCTCATGTGGGGTCTGCAAAATAAACTGATGTTGAGGAGCTCCACTTCCTGAAAAGATGAGGTGCTCTTAACCTTGATGTGCAAAACCCCTGCCTGAGCTGACATTTAGTAATTCTGTTTTCTAATGTCAGGAGGAAAAAAAATCAACCTGTTAATTTGTTTTCCTAGAATGATGATGAATTCACTTTTAATTTTTTTTTCTTTTCATACAGGGTGGAAATATGGAGATAGAGTCTGCAGAAGGAGTCAGCTGAGATGACAGAGACGTGGTCCCCTCTGTGGGGCTGGAAAGGGCACAGAGGAACCTTGTACGGATCAGGAAATGTTCTGTGTCTTGATCTGCTGGTGGTTACAGGGGTGTGGACATATGCAAAAATTCACTGAGCTGTTCAATTCAGATTTATGCATTTTGCTGTATGTAGCTTATACCCAGAATAATGTTGTTTTAAAAAGCAAGTGAGCCATCCACTCGAATGGGTACAAATAACATCACAGGCAGGGAAGGGCCACATTTTTCCCTTGCCAGGTTGTTAGGTAAGTGTATGTCTTTCTTGTGCAAGCAGGGCAGGATCTGTTCTATCCTGAAATAATGCCAGGTAATGGATGATCTGTGTATTCATTTATTAAAGAAAAATAGCACTTTCTTCAAGCCAAGCCCTTCAAGGCCTTGGAAATACAGAGAAGGTCCCTGACCTCATGGAGCAACATCAACCATTGCTATCTCACTCATCCACCTACAACACACAAAGATTCTGTTTTACCCCACCTAAACAGCTCCTCTTGCAATCTAAGCTCATTTCCTCTTCTACTTTCTCAGCAGAGGTCATCTTAAAGATGCTCTGAGGGCACTTTGTAAAGCTCCAGCCAGATGATCATTAGTAGGGAGTAATCCTCTTTGTCAGAAAAAGCAATCTCTGTTCCTTTATAAACCTGTCCATCTCAAGTAGTGATTCTACAACATCTTACTACGTGGATGGAGAGTGACTGTAATGGTGTATGTGATGAGGACTTGATAATGGGGGGAATCTAGTAACCACAGTTGCCATGTGATTTTATATTAATGATACCAAAATTTTAAAAAGTATTAAAACTGTTAAAAAAAAAAACCTGTCCATCTTCAAACCCTCTCTGGTCAAATCACCTTGGTTTAACACTAACAGGATGATATTGCAATTTATCTGTTTATGTTTCTCTGACCTAGAACTTCTTGAAGACAGGCACTTGCTATAATCATCTTTGTGTTCATTTTATGTGTTGAGCACGAGATACGTATTAGCACAGTATCCGGCACATGGTAGGTGTTCACGAAGTCAATTGAATAGATAGGTGAGTTTATGGTTGGACAGAGGACTAGAAGAGCAATAAACCCAGAGCGGCTCAACAGCAGGCGAGGATCACACATAGCAATGGCTAGACTGCAAGTGACACTGGTCCCCAGACGTAGACCCACCCCTTTTCCCTTGGCAAGCAACAGCCACACCATATAACTTCCTGTCTATTCTTTGAAGAGGTGGGTTTGATTTACATGAGCCATCAGGCAGCAAAAATATGGGCCTTCAAACTTTTATTGCCTTTTTATTATTCCTGGTGATGCACAGAAATATCATCCAAAACATTAGCAATTACTTTAAAGGTGCATGTTCCAAAGGTCTGGGGATGAGGTGTTTGCTAATTTGATAAGTCAGGGTATTTCTGCCAGGAAGGCCCAGGAGCATCAGCAGAACTGGAGCTAATTCAAAAGCAGAAATGATCTTTCAAGCCTCATTTTCATTTCCATCAGCACCTTATCAGACACTTATGCCTGAGCCAGTTCCCATCCATGTATAATTTATACATTTGATTTCAATAGATTAATCTCTGCCTCATTTACAGCAGAGCAGGGAAAGCTCTCTCTTTTATTTTTCATCAGGAGTGAGCATATTTATTTATTTCCATAGATTTCACTCTGTTTCCACCAGGAGAATTATTTTTTTAAAGACTAATTCCAAACTCACTCTCATATTTAAGATTTTAAGAATAGGCAGAATGGTGAACATGTGTGGTCATTCCTGTTTACGCAGAAGGTGGGTTTGTCCCAGGCATGTCAGAAAGAAGACCAGCCTATCACATCCAGATGCTTAGAAATGGCCATCCACTTTGGGGGCAGAACATGGATGCTGGGAGACAGCTGAACCCTGAGTTCCCAGGGCCCTTCTTAAGTAGCTTAAATAGGTCTCCTGGAAGAAGATCAGAACATCACCAGAGAAGGACTAGATGCTCTTTCCTAAACCTATCAAATTCTCATAATGCCAGGCTCTATGGCTCTTCCCTTTCTCCACTTTGCTGCCCCATTGCCCTCTGGGAGAATCTAATCCAGAATTTCAAGAGAATTTCAGCTAATCCTAGAGTTTCCAGAGCTACCTTGGCAGTGACTGACACCCCTCTCCCTGTGCCCACCTCATACCCAAAGCCTTTTCTCAAGGGACCTGTGTTTCTCGGTGCACTAGCAACTTCACCCCTGGGAGTCAAGCAGTCAAGCCACAGCCTTCCTTCTGGGAGTTTTTCCTAGTTGGGTAGGGTGCAGATGGTATTTTCCAGGATGGCTACAACAAGATCACCCATCCCACCCATTCTTACAGTGTGAGATTGCTGATTTTCCCGTAGGAAGATGTGATCTAAGTTTCCTCCATTTGAATCTAGGTAGACTTGTGTCAATGGCAGAAGTAATCATTGTTTTGCTTCCACCTGAGTCTCTTAGAATTCTCACTCTTGGAATCCAGCTGCCATGCTGTGAGGAAGCCCAAACCACATGGAAAGGTGACATGTAGCTGTCTGGGTGGAAGTCCCCATTGAGAACCTAGCCAACAGCCAGCATCAATGGTGGTCATGTGAGTGAGGAAGACTTTGGGATGAGTCCACCTCCAGCTACCATCTGGCTACAACTGGCCAGTATGTGGTGGGGACTTGATAATGGGGGGAGATCTAGTAACCATAATGTTGCTCATGTAATTGTACAGGAATGATACCAAAATAAAAATTAAACACAGTGACCCAAAAAAACAAAAAACAAACAAACAAAAAAGAACCCCCAACCAAGCCCGGTCAATCCACAGACTGTGGGAGGGAAGAAAAATATGATCGTTGTTTTAAGCCACTACTTTGGGGGATGGTTCATTTTGCATCAATGTATAACTGAAACAGGCCTGGTTAGCAGAGCAAGTGAAGACAAAAGTGGGTCTCTTGGAGCTTTTCCACCTCCTGAGCTTAAAAGACACCCCACATTTATCCAAAATCACATGCAAATGAGTGCTGGCAGCCTCTGATTCCCCCTCCCTCAGCAGAAAAGGAGACAGTGGGGAAGAAAGAGAAACAATATTTACCAAGTGCCTGCCATATGCCAGGTGGGGGATTTCTTACCTATTACATAGCTAAAGAAACTGATGGCCAGAGAAGTTAAATGACTTGACTAAGGTCACCCTGCTAGCAAGTATGCTGTTTGTGAAGTGAGGCCTGCATAAGTGCCTACGGCCTGAGACACATGTAGAGGAAAGAGGTGCTCAATAAATACTAGTTGAATAAATGAATGCACTCCACTTGCCTTCTCTCTCTAGCCTCTTTCTTTCCCAGTGGTTCAGAGGGCAGGTTGAGCAGCCAAATGGAAACCCACCTGCTTTGCTTTTCCCAGGAATGGGTAGAGAAAGGAGGGAGTTACTGCGGGCTGAACCCAGGAGGGCACTGTGGCTAGTCTCCCGGAGACAGGCTGGCCTTCCTGCCAGGTGGGAGGGAGTCCCCATCCTGTTCTCCCTCGCTGGTCAGGGCCTCAGGGCTGCCTCCTCTGGTCCCAGCCCTCCCGAGGCTGCAGCTCCCTGCCTGCCATCCCGGTTGTCCCTTCAGGCCCACCTCAGCTCCATCCTGCCTCTGGGTGCAGTCCCTGGTGTCAGTTCTTGGGGCAGGAGCAACGCCACGGTGCTTGCCACCACAGAGGAGCAGCCCGGCTGGGCCAGCGGGCTTCTCTTTCCACCCTTGCCTCTCAAGCACAGCTGGAATCACAGGTACCTTTCTCCTTTGCCTCAGGTAATCAAGAAGAGCAGCAGGTTTGTAGCTGCACCGTCTTTCTCTAGCTCTTTTTTGGTTCACCCTAGAAAATCCTCTTTTTCCAGGAGAGAAGGAGAAGGTAAGTGTGCAGAGGAGCCTATGCTGACTGAGCACCTACCATAGCCCGAGCACTGTATAATGCACATTCAACTCATTTAACTCTCATAATAATGCTCTGAGGTACATATTATCCTATTTTACAAATGAGGAAAGTGAGGCTCAGAGAAGTTAAATAACGTTCCTCCAATCAAACAGTTACAGCAATGTGGTCCTGGTTTTGTGCCCTGCCAAGCTTGCACTGCTCTAAAGCAGTACTCTTTTCCTCCTTCCCAGGAATCAGAATCCCCTTGACCCTGAAGGATCTGAGACCACCCCAGGGCCAGGAGATAATCCCATCTCTACCTCACAAATATCACACATAGTGCTGGAGCAATAAACACTGGCAAAGATCATGAGGAACTTACTCAGTAAAATGTATCTAAGATGCCTCTGTGGTTCTTCACTTTTGTCTGCAAGACGACTGAGCTTCAAGTTTTTAGTTCTGGCCTGAGCTCATTCCTGGGCCTGCTGCCTACCACAGCCCTGCCTCTTAGAGCTCAGGCGGCGCCAGATGAGGAGCTCATACTCCTTGCCCAGGTACCTTACCTAGCTCACCACTGGATTTCATTTCTGCTCAAGCCCATGATTTCCATTTCTGCTAAATCTCAGTAGTTTGGCACCAAAGCCCAGGAGCTACCCTGCCTGGGTTTGAATCCTAGTACTTAATACTAATATGACCTCTAGCAAGTACTCAATACTAATATGACATCAACTTGCCCTTGGCTCAGTTTTCCCATTTGCAAATGAGGCTAATGAGAAAACTCACCCCATAGGGTTGTGAGGACTCAGTGAGTTAGTCTGTGGAAAAGCTCATTACAAAGTAAGTTGGCTATTGATGCTGTTTCTAGTCTGATTTAAACACCACCTGAGTACACATCCTCCACTCCAGACAGGACTCTTCCCAGGGCCTGCAGCATGCCATTCTGGAGACCTTAGGAAACAGCCCTGCTAGCCCCCTCACCTCACCTGTCAACCCTCAGAAAACCAGGCAGGCACTGACCAGGAAGCCTTTCCGCACCAAGGAGAATGCTCTTTGAAACTGGCGGGGTGTGGCCTTAATAACTCTCAAGCCAGCTGCACCTCTAGTTTCCCTTCCTGTGGCAGAAACTGCTTCTCCACATTCAGGCCTCACCTTGAACCCTCAGATCATTTCCTCAGATTGTCTTTCCTCGCCTGGAGGCAGCACCATACTCAGAGAGCTGGAGAAGCAGCTGCTCATTATCTCTCCTGCTTCCCCACATTAGGATATGAATCACCTCATGAGATGGGGCTCTACAGACAGAGGGTGAATTAGTGACCTCATTGCTCAGGTCACTAGGTTCCAGGCATCCTAAATCGCCAGCGGCCTTTTCTTTCCCTTTGATGAGTTGATACCAGGCTTCCAGTGGCAGAGATCCCAGAGATTCCCCCAGCCCTTAGCTCAGTTGCAGGACCTGGCATGTTAATGGATTCTAGACTCTAAATGGCACTTGTTAGTGGTTTTTCTCCCATCAACACACTGATTGGTGACAGCAAAGCCAAGCTGAAGCCAGGTGGGTCCAAGTTGCAGAAGCAGAAAACAAATTCTGTATTATGCCACTCTCCTCTCAACTCAGCCATCCTGAGTGCGTCAAGGTAACTCCACCCATCCATTCCTTCACCCTGCCTCTGTCCACCAGCTTTCTGTGTATAGCAGTGCACATTCATTCCCTGGTCCCTCTCTCATCTGACATATATTTGTTCCAGTATCAGGACTTTTAAAAAAGACACTCATTGAACTCCCAATTAGTAGCAGGTCATGTGCAAGGTGATTGGCAGGCGTTGTCTCATTTATCCTCACAAATACCCTGGCAGGTATGTACTAGTATTAACCCCATTTTATGGATGTGGAAACTGAGGCTCAGAATGGTTAAGCAAGTTGCCTAGATTCCACATCCAATGAACAGTTGAGCCAGGACTTGAACACGATCTAGACAACTGTAGAACCCAGTGTGTTACTACCACACTGTACTGCTCCCTTTCACTCATTCCTGCAATGTTACTGTCTTGCCAATGGGTTTCAGCCCCCGGCAAGTTCATTATGGATTCAATGTGACCAAAGAAAATGACAGTAAAATGTTATTGGGATGAAAGGGTTATACCCAACTTTATTCCCACAGTGTCAGGTCAGTCACTAAAATCCTGTTCACTCAGAGCGAGTCTGCATGCAGCAAGCCACTCTCTGCCTCTGGGCCTCTCTGCCTGCACAGCCATCCTGCACACCCATCCGCTGGGCCTCTCTGCCTGCACAGTTGTCCCACACAGCCGTTCTCTGGGCCTCTGTCCTCAGCACTGCCACTACTCCAGCTTCTGCTCTGCTCTCCTGCAGCCTTGCAGTCATGCTACCATGTCACCCAGAGCACTGGGCAAGGCTCTTTATATAGAGTCAATAACAATGCATTGCTCACACCTGTGTAGTGAGCTAGCAAACCAGGGCCAGGTGAGAATCCTGGCCACAGGAACTTTCATTTCATCCACAGTTACCTTTATCCTCCCTGCAGATTCATGTTCATACTAGTTCTGCCCTCTGTATCGTTCAAGGCTGAGGTTATTTACCACCAGCATCCACCACTACTATAGGCAAGTATCTCTTAACTACTTCTCCTACTTCTCTACCTTAAGTTACTCACACAGTTCTGAGCAAAGAAGCCTAAGATCCTCAGTCTTATTTTACTATCAATCACAGTGTTTATAGAGGATTCCCTGTAACATACTCATTGACTAACTGGTATTGCAATAAATACCAAATTTAAAGGCCTAAAGTAGCTTTATCAATAGCTGGATTCAAAATCCACCATCCTGGTACCAGGATCTGAGCAGCCAGCCTGGTCACAAAAACTCAGTATACAAGGAAATCACAGGCAATATTTCCCAAAGTATGTTCTATGGAACCTTTACCCCAAGAGACACTACAACAAAAGAGGGTTCCATAGTCAAACAGGTTTGGGAAACGTTATATACTCTAATCTCTGTCTCAAGTTTTGTTGTGCTCCTTAGCAAATTATAAATGTGAGAAGTTTTTCAGTAAAGAGATATGTTTCCCTTTATTTAACTGTATTTCTTTCATTTATATAATCCCAGAACCATTCATCCATTTTAGGTTCCGCGAAATCAGTTGTCAGTGGGATGCAGACTTTGGGAAATGCTGTTTTGGTGTCTCCACCCTGTCCTGAAGCAGACCAGGTTCATCTGCACATAACCACCCACTCCACAGGCAGAGCCAACAAGACCAGCAGCGTGTGGCCTGGGCCCACGGAGCAGAGCTCACACTCCTGCTACTAGTGGGGCCCTTTGGCCACCTCTCTGACCCCTGGACTCTGGAGCCAGCTGCCAGTCTAACCCACAGCTGACCCCCTGTGACCCGATCCCTGGTCTTTAGGCATCTCCTGCCTCCCTGGCTGCTGGTGCCACCCCTGTCAGAACAGCCCTGGCAGTCTGCCTGCCTGCTCCCTGCCAGAGAGGACATGCTGGGGAGAGGGCCTGGGTGATAAGCCTGGAGGCAAGGGACCATTGCCCAAGGCTGCACCTGAGCAGGGCTGTGTGCTGGGGAACTTGCCTCTGAGTACAGGCTCGCAACAGCTTGCAGGGGGAAGACACAAACAGCTCCCAGGCACAAAACGCCTTCACAAACTTACAGGGTGTGAAAGAACGCACCTGTCTCCCCACCACCCCACCCACCAGGTAACACCCGCAGCAGCTGTAGCAGCTGCCGCCGCCTCCAACAGCCAGCGTCATGTGAACGCTACAGCCTTGCCTGTCAGCTCCTAGGGACAAGGGCGCCAGAGCTGGTACATCCTGTCCAGCTCAAAAGCCCAGGACAAGAGACTGAGAAAGAGTAAGGACAGCAAGAGTCCCAGAACAGGTGGAGGTGGCGCATGGGGCTGTGTGAAATCAATACAGGTGTCTACTTCTAAGTGAACTGTACTTCAAGTCAGGCATCCTTTTTTTAAAGGACCTGGACTAATAATGTCCATGATAAAGACCCTTGGTGCATTCACACAGCTAAAACAATGGCCGGCCCAAGGCTTTATTAAATGGGTCCGCACGTGCGTGCTTTGCTGATGGGAACATGTGATTGAAGGGAGGGAGTCGAGAGCACGGGAAGCCAAAATAGAAGGGTTTTGCTAGACAGCACTGCCTGAAAAAGGTACATACTTTCCTTGATTGGTAATTAACCTTGGCATCAACAACTGCTTGCCTTTCCCACCTCCACAGGTCCTCCCAGCCATGAAATGCGTAGCCCCCTCTCTTGGAATGTTACACTCTACAGCAAGGATAGGACCAAAAGAGTAACTAGAGGGCAAAGCAATTAACG
The DNA here is from genome assembly GCF_030020395.1 of Manis pentadactyla. Taxonomy (NCBI): domain Eukaryota; kingdom Metazoa; phylum Chordata; class Mammalia; order Pholidota; family Manidae; genus Manis; species Manis pentadactyla. The sequence goes on from NC_080022.1 coordinate 147,492,269, forward strand.
ATTTCCCCAGGCTGAAGTCCCAACTTATTGCCTTGATAATTTACTCTGAAAGGTGGCATGCACCTTGGCTCAGAATCACTTCCCAAATCTATTTAAAAGTCCCGAAATACTGCTGAATCTGATTACACTCTATCAACAGGACAAAAAACAATGAGGTCTTGTTTGGTGCTAAATATCACCAGTGATACATATTTAAAAGCCTGTAATTATAATACAACTTGGTTTTCCTGCAAAGCTTCCATTTCCTGGTATACCAGGAGACAAAATTAGTGTTTTTATTGTTTTAATGAGTCTTTGGAACAGTGGACCAAAAATTATGTCACTGATTGTCATCCTTTCTCTATCATGTCTTCGAATTTTCACAGAGATCTTGGAGTGCTGAGACCCAGCTTAATGGCTCTCATGGAAATGTTGTGGAGGTTCTGAGCTTCCAGGGAAATATAAGAAATTGGAATGCCAAGACCAAATGGAGCCAAAATTATATCACAATCCATCCAATCCTGAACCTGTGATCTCATCATCTGCTCTGACCTCTCTTAACCCTCAACTGCATCCCCTCTTATTTCCTATTCAGTGAATGTATGATTCCACCATCCCCTACCAGCCCAAGTCACAAACATGGGGGTCCTGTGGAACTTACTCATTTCCCTCACCACTACCCCCATGCCATATCCAGCCAGTCCCCTAAGTTCTGTCAAGGCCATTCTTTCTTCTCCAGCCCACCAACTACCATCTTTGTTCAGACACCATCTCACCACTGGTCTAACAATCTCCTACGTGGTCTTCCTGCTTCCAGTCTTGCTCCCTTATATCTGTTCTCCAGACTGATCTCCAGAATGATCTTTCAGAAAAACAAAATAGGATCATGTCACTTCTCTGCTTAAAACCACTTAGAAACTACCTGTGTTCACCAGGATAAAATCCTAAACCTAACCTTGACACCCAATGCCCTTCATGTTGGCAGCCCAGACCACCTCTCCAGCTTCTTTTCTTGCCACTTCCAATCAAATATTGAACTATTAGAGTTCCCAGAACACACCATGCCCTTTCATGCCTCTAAGCCTTTGCACATACTATATCCACATCCTGGAACAATTTTTCATCTTTCTCCTGGCTGCGCCTACCCATTCTTCAAGGCTCAACTCATGCATCACTTCCTCTGGAAAACTTTTTAGGGAGGTAAAAAGTCCATCCTACTCCCTTCTCTCCCCAAGTGTTCATAAACAGAGGCTGTTGTTTTTACCTTATTCTTATCCTTCTAACATATGGAGAAAGCGATGCAGATCCCTGAGCAACTCCTGCCCCACAACACCCGAGAGGCTACCTATCCCGCGCTTATTCTCCCATTCCTTTTCCCTGGCTCATAGAACCGCAATTTGTTCTGATATCCGCTCTCTCCCAAGCAGCTCCATGCAGCAGGGAAAGCTGACCATGCCTCCTGACCAAGGCAGGACCTAACTGGTCCAAGGGTAATTTCATTTCTCTTCACGATGATTAGCTCAAGAATGTCACGTGACCAAGTTCTGGCCAATGAGATATGATTTTTTTTCAAGAAATGAGAGATGGAAAGAGATGGTCTCACTTCTACTTCCTCCATATCAGGATCCTTAACTTGTGTGTGTGTGTGTGTGTGTGTGTGTGTGTGTACATGTGCACACACGTGTGCATGTGCCAGAATACCTTTGGCAGTCAGTTGAATTCTGTGGGACCCACTTCTTAGGATAATAATTTTAAATATGTAAAACAAATTACATGTGAACAATTACAATGTAACACAGTTATTAAAACATATTTGTGAAAATATATATGTGATACTCTAGTATATTAACATATACAATATCCAAATCTATGGGGAGGTCTAATAACTACAATAAATTCAAAATGAGATCAAACATAAGTGATATTCATCATCTATTCACAATTCTAATGTTATGTGAAAATCCATGTGATTTCTATTGGTTGTAAAGCCACAATACACTACTACCACTGTCATTTGTTGCCTACATTTGTAATTAAAAGAAATACCAAATTTTAGTTAGAAGTCAGTGATGAAATTATTTTTCCCATTCAGGTTCATGGCCTCTGAGTTTGTCCATGAAGCTCAGGTAGGAAGCCTAGCTCTGGACTTCGTACTCTCTGGCTGTGATGGCTGGAACCACTGCAGCCACCTTGCCAATAACCTAAGGATGAACTAGGATGGAGGTTGGCAGAGCAGTGAGATGGAAAGAACCTGGGTTCTTGATGCTGATGCTGAGCCTCTAAACCAACCAACCCAAAAGTCATGGACTTCAGTTATGAAAAATTATAAAATTACTTATTGTTTAAGCCCATTTGACCCAGGATTTCTGTCACTTCAGCAAACTTACAGGGAAGCAATAATGTTTATCTTTATGTCAGAATCAGTGTCACCAGACAGAATAAATGGGGCACCTACATTGAGCTCCCAGTCAAAGCAGGAAGCCCCTCTCCTAACTAAAACGAATTTATACACCACCCCTGGGGTGTTCACAGTACTGGAGAATACTGATCCCACAGAGATCATGAAAGCACTAAGCCCAGGGTGAGAGAGGCTAGAGAAGCACCTTGCCCAAAGCTATTGGAAGGACGTGAATCTCAGCACAAACCAATTGGTGAGAATTGTTCTCCTAACCCCTGCACTTTCAGGACACCTGAACGAAGTAACAAGAGTTCTGAACTTAACAGCTGACACACCATCACTCACAGCTAGGGGCAGGAACAATGTGGGACACATCAAAGAGCAGTATTATTCAAACTATAGTCCTTAGAAAAGAGTATCAAACTTGAGCGTACACCAGAAACACCAGAAACACCCTGAACATGCTTCAGAAACAGATTTCAGTGTTCTCACCCCAAAGGTTCTGATGCAGGGAGTTGGCAATAGGCCCCCTAAAAATTGCATTTCCAAAAATGTTTGGGGTTCTGCTGAGGCTGCTGGTCCAGGGACCACACTTTGAGAAGCTTAGTGGATCTACAGCCATCCAGAATCACTTCCTCACTCACACAGCTAATGATGTCACCTAAGGAAGAACTGTCCTTAAAAGTTCGTCAGATCTTAGTATGCTGAGCAATTGATCTAATTCTCTTTCCCAAATGTGGCTTGAACCCTGAGTATGATCTGCTACTAACCCTGGCATTGGCAGGCTGGAGCCAGCTTGTTAAATTTTCAGGAATTTTGCAAGCTGGTTATTAAATACAGCCATTATTAAAAATGAAATTACATGTACTTAACAGTGAAATAAATTACATTTAAAACAAAGGTTCCAAACTCATCACTTTCTAATTATTTTACTACATTTTATTATCATCTATGCTCTTGAGGTTATTTACATCTATTGTGTCCGTATGGTAGAAATACTATATGTAATGTACTATTCTGCACCTCTTCCCAGCTCCACATTCAGTAACTTAACGTTGGTGGATTGAATTTAGCAATGGTGGGAGTATTTACACCATGGGAATTGTTGATTATATAGCCTTAAGAAAATAATGGAGAAAATGTTAATTTAAACGCATGTTGTGTCTGTTCCTTACATTGTGACTAGCACAAAAAATTGAGGAAATATTCTTTCAGCATTCAGAAACTACTGCCTGATTCAGCAAAGAAGTCTCTATGTCACTGATGAATAAATGAAGTCCCAATAGTCTCTTTGTTCTATTTTGTCTTACTCCTTAACATAAGTGAAACTATCAACCATTTAGTGACATGAGCACCTTCTTTGCTGAACTGCATTTATTCATAGGCTGACTTTCTCAAACCATGGTTGAATTGCAACCAGTTTGGCTACAGACACAAGAGTTCAACAAAGGCCAGTAAAAGCATTGTGAGCATCAACTGCCTTTAGGGAATTTATGGTAAAGCACTGTGTACTCTGTCATTTGTATATTACGTGCTCTATGCCTTTTCTATCTATAAAATGTTTAAAATTTTATAATAAACATAAATTATATAGAATTTATAATAAATGTGTCTTTTGTCTAGAGATCCAGTTTTAGGCACTTACTAGCACCATCCTTTTCTTTGTATCCTGAATGGGGCCGACTCTAGCTAATTATTAAGGTTATGATTCTGTTGCCCAGAGTGAGCAAAACTGGGTGAGCAGCTCCCTTGCAGGACTGTGTCTAACCAGGCTTATTGCTTTTGCATGTGCTGCCTGCAACGACAGTATCTTTCATCCTAGTTGAAATTGTCCTTGAGTGGGGATAGTGGTTCTTTCAGCCTTCTATGCATGGCTTGGTGCACTTCCCTAAGCAGCAAGATGCCCTGAAAGTAATACAACTTGTAGAACCAGGGCCACACCCAGCCTCCCAGTAGTCACAGCCAGGCTGTCCTTTCCTGTAACTTTACTGTGACACAAATAGCAGGCAACTCCCTGGAGAGTCTCTCTGTGAGAACAAGACCAGGGAAGAGACCTCCCTTCCTTATCAGAGGTCTAGGGCAGTGGGGCAGGGTGCTAAGGGGCAGGCAGTGCCACAGAGAACACTCTGGGCAACACAAGGCCTTGAGCTGGGGAGCAGAGGGTCTTTTCAGAGCTGAGGAGATGGTGTAAGACTGAACTTATTCATAAGCACACTCGAGTACTCCCAGATATGCCAGAGAGGAGAGGCTCAGTCCTGCAGGTACTCAGGTGGGGCTACCCAGAAGCAACCTTCTGGTTTTATGACTTCAGAGATCTCATTTGGACCTCATTTGTCGAGCTTCATTTTGCAGATGAGAAAGCCCATTTCAGGAGGGAGATGACGCAACCAAAAGTCACGTGGTGAATTGGAGTGCAGTACTGTGGCTCCGTCTCTGAATGTTTCATCCAGCCTCTGCTCTAGGCAAGATTTCTCCTTTAAATAAGGAGGACAAGCATCGGTTCCTTGCACAGAAACACACACACAGCCAGCTGGCATGTGTGTGAATCAGCATTTGTGTTTCTCCCAGTCATTTACAGATTCTGGGGGGAGAGTGCAGGGTGAGGGTGCTCCAAAGCTCTATGCCCACAGCTTTAACACAATGGCCAGGCTGTCCCTGCCTTGGCCACCAATCACCTGTTTAATTTGTCTCCACCTGGCACCCCAACTACAGTGCAGGTTCCTGTAGATAGGGAACATGACATACATGGGCTTTGGGGCCAGAACTGGGTTTAAATATTGATGATGCCACTTACTAGCTGTGACATTGGGCAAGTTCATTAAATGGGAAAAGAAAAGGAACAAAAGTTTATTGAACGCCTTGTATAAATTAGGATCTTTTAATTGTAAGTGACCAAACCCAGCTCAAACAGGATTAGGCAAAAAAGATAATTTATTAGCTCAGCAATCCAACTAGCCAGGAATAGATGTTGTTGGCTTTAGGTGTGGTTTGTCCCAGGGGAATGATATTTTCAGGACCCATTTTCACTCTCCATCTCTGGGCTCTACATTCTTTTGTTGACTCCATTATCAAATAGACTTTCCACTTAGAGTAGGAAGATAGATGGCTGCCCAAACTCCAGCCATACATATGGTCAGGCCCAGGCCTAGCAGTAAGGAGAACAAGTCTCTTCCCAATAATGCCCACACAAATCCTAGGATTCACTTTGATTGGACCAATCTGAGCCACATGTACCCCTTAACCAATTACTGTGGTTGGGTAAATTGAGAGCACTGATTGGAGAAGAGTCACATGCTCCTCCCACAGCACATGAACACCAATGCAGTAGGGAGTAGAGTTTCCCAAAGAGAAATAAAGAGCAGTGGATCCTGAATAGCCAAAAAGACATTAAATGCCTGCTATACCTACCATCTGGTAGGCCTTTGGTTCATTAATTTCATTAAACTCTTAACCTTTCAGAACTACCATTTCGTCTTCTAAAATGAGAATGATGATACCTAATAAGAAAAGTAGCTACCATTTATTTAGTACTTACTGTACCATGCACTTGGCTGAGTGCTTTATGTATTCCAATTCATTTATTTATTTATGTCATAAGATCATTGTTGGACATAAACTAAAATAGATGATATAAAGGTCATAGGCATGGAACTTGTTATATAATAGGTGATAAATATTTAAATGTATTCTATTCACATCAGCCACTCATCCACTACAGTATTAAACATCTAACAGGTGCTATTTTTAAAAGTCGAATTAATAAATGTAACTGTGATTACTTATGCATTTAATTATTTATATTCTACCTAGTTGCACATAGGATTTGATATAGCATACAGGATATACAGTCAGCAATATAATGCAATGGAATTAGAAAAACAAAATCAAGATCAAGGGAATATGTAAATTAGAATAGAATAACAAAATAGGTAGAAAAATAAAATGTGTTCATGGAGACCATGGAATAGTTTGTGAACTTGGCTCTGAGCTTCCTGGCAAACAAAGGGAAAAGGGAAACCCCATTGATTGCAATTCTATAATTCAAAAGTGTGGGTGTGGGCAGAAGGGAGAACATCATTCCTCAGGGAAAAGAATTTAGTGCATTGGTTTTTGAGATAAAGGAATTCTTTTGGGAGGTGGGGTGGTAACAGGAATAGATACTGATAGATCCTGTTCTGGGAAAGACTATAGCATCTCTAGTACAGAAAGTAATTGGCAAGGTAGCATTTCATCTTTTTATAAAATTAACGTATCATTGATATATACACTCTTATGAAGGTTTCACATGAAAAACATTGTGGTTACTACATTCACCCATATTATCAAGTCCCCCCCCACCCCATTGCAGTCACTGTCCATCAGCATAATAAGATACCACAGAGTCACTACTTGTCTGCTGTGTGCTACACTGTCTTCCCCGTGACCCCCCACACACACCATGGGTGCCAGTCATAATACCCCTCAATCCCTTTCTCCCTCCCTCCCCACCCTCTCTTCCCCACCCCTCTCCTTTGGTAACTATTAGTCCCTTCTTGGAGTCTGTGAGACTGTTGCTGTTTTGTTCCTTCAGTTTTGCTTCATTGTTATACTCCACAAATGAGGGAAATCATTGGTACTTGTCTTTCACCGCCTGGCTTATTTCACCAAGTATAACACCCTCTAACTCCACCCATGTTGTTGCAAATGGTAGGATTTGTTTTCTTTTTATGACTGAATAATATTCCATTGTGTATATGTACCACATCGCCTTTATCCATTCATCTACTGATGGACACTTAGGTTGCTTCCATATCTTGGCTACTGCAAAAAGTGCGGCAATAAACATAAGGACACATATGTCTTTTTGAATCTGAGAAGTTGTATTCTTTGGGTAAATTCCAAGGAGTGGGATTCCTGGGTCAAATGGTATTTCTATTTTTAGTTTTTTAATGAACCTCTGTATTGCTTGCCACAATGGTTGAACTAGTTTACATTCCCACCAGCAGTGTAGGAGAGTTCCCCTTTCTCCACATCCTCACCAGCATTTGTTGTTCCTAGTCTTTTCAATGTTGGTCATTCTAACTTGTGTGAAGTGATACTTCATTGTGGTTTTAATTTCCATTTCCCTGATAATTAGCGATGTGGAGCATCTTTTCATGTGCCTGTTGGCCATCTGAATTTCTTCTTTGGAGAAGTGTCTATTTATACTCTCTGCCCATTTTTTAATGAGTTATTTGCTTTTTGGGTGTTGAGGGGTGTGAGTTCTTTATATATTTTGGATGTTAACACCTTGTCAGATATGTCATTTACAAATATAGTCTCCCATACTGTAGGATGCCTTTCTGTTCTTCTGATGGTGTCCTTTGCTGTACAGAAGCTTTTTAGCTTGATGTAGTCCCATTTGTTCATCTTTTATTTTGTTTCCCTTGCCCAAGGAGATACGTTCAGGAAAAAGTTGCTCATGTTTATATTCAAGAGAGTTTTGCCTATGTTTTCTTCTAAGAGTTTTATGGTTTCATAACTTACTTTCAGGTCTTTGATCCATTTCAAGTTAACTTTTGTGTATGGCTTTAGACAATAATTCAGTGTCATTCTCTAGCATGTAGCTGTCCAGTTTTGCCAACACCAGTTATTGAGGAGGCTGTCATTTCCCCACTGTATATCCATGGCTCCTTTATCATATATTATTTGACCATATATGCTTGGGTTTATATCTGGGCTCTCTATACTGTTCCATTGATCTATGGGTCTGTTCTTGTACCAGTACCAAACTGTCTTGATTACTGTGGCTTTTCAGTAGAGCTTGAAGTCAGGGAGTGTAATCCCTCTTGCTTTTTTCTTCCTTCTCAGGATTGCTTTGGCTATTTGGGGTCTTTTGTGGTTCCATATGAATTTTAGAACTATTTGTTCTAGTTCTTTGAAGAATGCCATTGGTATTTTGATAGGGATTGCATTGAATCTGTAGATTGCTTTCGGCAGGATGGCCATTGTGATAATATTAATTCTTCCTATCCATGAGCACAGGATGTATTTCCATTTATTGGTGTCTTCTTTAATTTCTCTCATGAGTGTCTTGTAGTTTTCAGGACATAGGACTTTCACTGCCTTGGTTAGGTTTATTTCTAGGTATTTTATTCTTTTTGATGCAATTGTGAAAGGAATTGTTTTCCTGATTTCTCTCTCTGCTAGTTCATCGTTAGTATATAGGAATGCAACAGATTTCTGTGTATTGATTTTGTATCCTTCAACTTTGCTGAATTCAGTTATTAGTTCTAGTAGTTTTGGAGTGGATTCTTCAGGGTTTTTTTATGTACAATAACATGTCATCTGCAAACAGTGACAATTTAACTTCTTCCTTATCAATCTGGATGCCTTTTATTTCTTTGTGTTGTCTGATTGCCATGGCTAGGACTTCCAGCATTTCATCTTTCATGGCACAACTACCTGAGATACCTTTGATAACAGGATGAGGAGCCACTTTCAGTATGTGATAAGAACTCAATCTCTTGAGGCCCAATGCTTCCCATAGCCTTGGGAGAGACACCCTCTAATCAAATCCACATTCAGAGGGAACATAGAAGCCTTGTCTCTAGGAGAAGGCTGACTCTGAGGAGCTCCCTTCTCAAGAAGAGGCCCAGAAAATGTGATCCATGAGGTCCAGAAAAAAGAAACCAAGGAGTTCTCACCTAGCATCTTTCCTAGGCAAGAACATCACCTCCTCTTAGCTCCAAGTTTCCAGCCTACAGCCAGGAAAGAGTTAATTGCATTGACCCAAATCTGGAGTCCCATTTTCAGCATGCTGAAAATTACATTTTAATCCTGGCTTTCAAGGCTTGCCTAGGGAGCCATCTGCTGCACCCTCCCCCACCTTGGGCACATGGGATTACACCCACCTGCCCCGCCTAACTTGCTTTTGTAGGGCCTAATTCTGTTCCTGCCTATCCAGATAATAATAATTTGGAGGATGACAGTTTCATCTGTGGAGTAGGAAGAGAGCCCAGATTTTAAAACAACAAAAATCAAGGTCTTCTAGCCCAGATTAAATAGAGAGCAATCTGAAAGGTCAGAATCCATAAACAAATTGCAAGTTCAGGATAATCATACCTCCCAGACTCAGCGTCGCAATGCCAACTGCTGCAGGCTTCTAGGACTGGGCCATGCAGAGCCTGTTTTTTTTTCCTGGGCTCCAATCCTTGGGTACCAGAAGGTTGCAAAAGTGAGTGATGCACCCATGACCCTGAGTTTGCTTCACCAAAGGAAACAGCTGAAGTCCCTGAATTCCCACTGGAACAAAACCCAAAGGTTATGTCCTAACCTCTCAGTCCTTCTGCACGTCTATTGACCAGTGTATGTCGGCTACATACTGTGTGTCTCCCCTTACATCCTCAAGGACCTCATTAACCAGCAGAGGAGAGAGACGTGCCAACAGAGAGGACCCAGTATGAACTATGACATGTGCTATGTAAAGGGGTCTCAGGGAGCACTGAGAGAGCACTAAACCAACACCTGGGTAGGGGGGTTGCTGAGCCTTAAAGAATCGGAGTTCACCAGATGGACAAAGTGAGACAAGACATTCCAGGGAAGGGACTCGCATGGACAGAGGCCTGACAGGGGACAGTGTTTCCGAAGAGGGTACAAGGAAAGTGGTTCTTACCTACATGGCTGGTGGAGGTATCTATTCCTTGGGTAAAACCTCTGGCTTTCAAGGCTTGCCTGGGGAGCCATCTCAATAATAATTTTTGAAATTACAAATACACATATTCTTTCACTTCCAGGGATATTTCACCACCAAGAAATTCTACTTCCAACAATCTATCTTGCAAACACACTCCCACATGTACAAAATGGCGTACTTACAAGGTTATTCAATGCAGCATTGTTTGTAAAAGCCAAAGGTTTGGAATGACTTAAGTGTCTGCCAACAGAAGACTGGTTAAATGAACTATATAATATACCCATACAAAGAATACTCTGCAGTGGAAAAAAGAATGAAGTATTTCTTTATGTTCTGGTATGAAATGATCTCCAAGAGTATTGTTAAGTGATAATAAGCCAAGGATCAACCAACGCAAGGTGTGGACCTTGCTTGAATTTTGATTTGAACAAAGTAGCATCTATTAAAAAAGGGGAGGGGGAGTATCAGGGAAATCTGAATGCTGATGGATAGTTTATGATATATTTTTTAACATGTGATAAATATTGTGGTTATTTTTTTTAAAGGCATTTTCTTTTAGCAATATATGCTGAAGTGTTTCTAGATAAAATCATATGATGTCTGGGATTTGTTTTATAATAATCAGGGGGAGAGGGGAGGGCTGGGGGTAGAGATAAAACACAAGACTGGCCATGTGTGATAACTGTTGAAGTGGGCTGATGGCTGCATGGGGGTTCACACTATTTTCTCCACTTTTGTACACGTGTGAAATTTTTCTATAATAAAAAATTTCTAGAAAGCAAGCAGCAGAATCATATATTTAATATGCTTCCACATAACATTAGAGCATACCCTCGCCAAAATACACATATATATATATAATTTGATCATTTTTATCTTATTTTATATATTTTAATATATATAGAAACACTATGTATTATTGGTTGAATGGATGAATGTTCTCCTGAGACCTATCAGGCTATTTGGGAGTACAATTAGTTAAAAATATAATTATAGTGTGGGAAATGTGAAAATATGGAGAAGGAAATTAATCACGTTAAGTGGGGAGAGGAGTTAGTTGAGGCACGCTTCTCGAGAGGAGATGAATCTGTACTGCATCTGCCCAGGAACTTGCTGGACAAGGAGTGTGAGTGAGAATTCGACTCACACAGCTTGTATTGAGGGAGAAGCAGGAGTAAAGGCAGGAAAATGGAAAGAATGTAGCATGTCTGCACAAAAATACTACTTTTGTATTAATATTACCAAAATCAATACTGTGTGGTTGTCTTATATATAGAACTTTAACGATAGCTCTTCAGTAAAAAAAGGATTTATGCACCTTTTTTTTTTACTAAGGTATCATTGATATATAATCTTATAAAGGTTTCACATGAGCAATATTGGGTTATTAGATTCACCCATATTATCAAGTTCCCCCATACACACCCCATTGCAGTCACTGCCCATCAGTGTAGTATATGCACCTTTTTTTATACACAAAAATGCAGAAACAATAGGATTGCCTCTTTGTATGTGTACATATAAACAAGTCTCTGGAAGGAAACATATGCAGCTGGTAAAATCAACTGCCTCCAGAAAAGTGGACTCACCAGCTAGAGGACAGGACAGGAAGATTTTGTTTTGTTTTTTTAATCTTTGAATGATTACCTGTGAATGCATTACCTATTTTTAAGTTAAATTTTAAAATATATATAAGACTTGGAATCAGGGAGCAAGCCTGTCTAGCCTGGGTAAGTTATTAGCCTCTGCCTCAATGAATCTGTTTTCCTATACACAGAATGGGAGTGACAACATTGTGGGATTGGCAGTTATTGAGGGATTAAGTGAAATAATATGTTAAATTAAGTAATGTAATAAACTAAATTTCACACAGGGCACCCTTATGAACACTAGCTGGTATTGACAAAGCTAGGACTGTTTGATTCCATAATACATGTTCTTTCCACTCCAAAAGTTAATTATTGATTCACCAAATCAAGCTGAAGAGGGGCTGTCCCTAGAGAAGACTTGTCCCCAGGTTGAAGATAGGAATGGGGTCACTGGGCTCTCCCTGAAGCTTAGACGCTACACTATGGCCTCATGGGTCTTTATTAACCGTGATCAGCTCTGCCAGGAACCAGTAGAAATGCTCATTATTAATGCTTGGATATTTTCACTAGCCTTGTCTCCCCTGTGAAGGGTCACTGAAGGTCAATGGATGAAAGGTCCTGTTTTGTCTGTGCAACCAGGACCAGGTCTCCTCCAAGAGAAGTGGTTCTTAGAGCTGCTCACATTCATCTAGGTCCAACAGTAGAGAACTCTGGCCTGGAAATCAGGAGGTTTGAGACCCAAGGATGGGAGTCAAGAGGTCTTGGACACTACTAACAAAGCCTATAACCTAAATACTATCCTTTAACCTCTCTCGGCCTTGGTTTCTTCATCTGTACAGTCGGAATAAAAATGCCTGCCCCCAGCTACCTCTAAGGGTTGATGTATATAGTGAATGAAAAGAGATATGTGAAATGACATCTTCTAACTCAGACTCTAGACTATGAGGATCTCCTCCAATCCACCATACCCAGGCATAGTCTTTGGCTTCATAGACATATATTTTCTCTGTAAGTTAAAAACATGATCAAAGAGAAGTTGAAAAAGCTGACCCTCCATTAGCAAGCCAGAGCCGTCACCCTGAAGCTTCCCTAAACTGTCCTCCTCTCCTCTGTCAAAGAGATTACAAGATACACACAGGTGGGTGGGAAGGCTCCTATGCCCATAAATACATGTAGGCAATATCCATCTATTTCAAATGTTTGTCCTTGGTGAGAGCTGCAGCTGTCTTAATGTGGCTAAATGAAGTAAGGGAAAATCAGAAAAATGCAAATGAGATCTTATTTTAGGCAAATCAATCTCAGCAATGCTCATATTTGATCAAGCTTATCTTTAGGATGATCATTTGGATAATGGATTAATGCAAAAGTTTATTTTTGCCCTGTCTGTTCTCAACCCCCCTTAACATTCTTCAAATCACATCTTGACTCTGCCAGATAAGCCCAGACTCCTTGTAAGTCAGTTTGGGGACAGTGTCCCAGCATTAGTGCCGGAAGGGACCCTGGCAGTCACAGGGCCCAGCTCACTACATGGTCACCAGTACCAGACTGCCCCCACCTCTAATCACATGACATGAGGCAGCTGCAGCCATCCTAAGACTGCAGGGGTTTCCCTTAGAAAGCCCCAGAAATGGGAGAGGAAGACATTTGGGACTTTGGGTATGAGGAGGTCTTTGAGGATTAGTGCAGTGAGAAGGTTAAGCGCTTAAGCCTTGAAGTCAGGTAGTCCTGGTGGAATCCTAGCTCTTTCACTTACTTGCTCTGTGACTCCAACTCCCACGAGCCTCAGTTTCCTCATCTGAAATGATAAACGGTGATAATAATGACACATACTTCACAGGGAAGTTGTGTGATCTAAATGAGAACCACGTGTGTGAAGCACACTGAAATGTCTGACCCAGGGCAAAAAGAGTTACCGAGCACTTTATACACTCAGCACTGTCCCAAGTCCTTTCTGTGGATCCATTAATCTAATACCAGCAACAGCCTTGCAACATAGGTATTATTAACCCCTTTTTTAATAAAGCGGGGAAGGATACTAAAGAGCCCAAGAGGCCTTTGACCTACAGAGGCAAAGTTGCTGAGACAAGATTTGAACCCGTGGCTCTAGAGTTCAGGCTCTTACTCTGATCCTACCCCTATTGCCAGTTCAAAAAGTGACCAAAGATGGAGGCAGGGTCTCTCTGCTTGCTAAAGAAGCACTGGACTTGTAGCAAACCCTTCTAGAATACTGTATAATGAAAACAAAGAGGGCACCAGGTCAGGAAGGAAGAGGCAAGTAAGAGAGAAGGCAGAGGCGGTACAGCGATTCCACAGTACAGTATGGAGAGAGAGAGGCGGCAGCGGCTGGTCGCAGGCAGCCACCTTCGGGAGTGCGGAAGGGTCGTCACCCAGTCAGAGCCCTGGCGCCCTTGTCCACAGCCGGAAGCTTTGGCTAAGGCTCTCCCTTGTCTTGATGTTGGGAAGAGGGCTGGGGAAACATCCTAGGTCTCTGCGGAGATAAAAGTCACAGTATGCTTCCAAAGCCTTTCTCATTTCAAGCATTAGAATCGCTTTGAACCAGAGCCACAGTGGGACTGGAAGGTGGGAGTCAGCCTGGAGGAAATGGCATTTAGAAATATCCTCCCTCTGAGTCCGAAATGTCTAGCTATGGAAAAGCCCTTGATTCTTAGAAACAGCATAATCATTGAAACTAAAGACTCAGAATTCAGGCCTATTTCAAGTTCCAGCTCTAAACTCACTAGGTCTATGACCTTGGGAGATTGTCTTAACGTGGGATCTCAGTTTTCTCTTCTGTAAAGTGGGGCTTCATAGGATTTTGATGATAAAATAAGAGAATATGTACAGAGCCTACACAGGGTCTGGCACAGAGAAAATGTCTAATAAGTAGTAATCAATTATTATACATGGTGGTTTTAAACTGCTAAGGCAAAATACAATATTCAGTTGATTGTGTGTGTGAGATGGGGATGTGTACACACACACATATAAATATGTATTTGTACCTATTTCCTCAGACATGTCACTGACAAACCAGCACATACTTGAGCCAAAATGGGGCACATTTCCCTTACTTCTCAGTCCAGCAAGTGTGCAAGGCCGTGATTATCCCCATTTTAGAGATAGGACTCTAAGGGACTTAGCTGTAACCTAAGCAGTTTGCTCAAAGATTCAAGGTGAATCCAACGTCCTTCCTACTCTTTTCTTAGCCTTCCCGACAATTTGTGTCCACCCTCTCCCTCCAGCATTCTCTGTCAAGCCAAAGGATTATGGATTCCCCCCAAACACTGCCTGATTATGGAAAGGAGCCGCCTAAGAGGTGACAGGGAAAAGACAGGAGAGGAGGAAGATGGAGGAGGTGAGAGGAAGGGCACGAGCTCTTACTGAGCAGTTCCCTGCTCCAGGCCCTGAGACGGCGCCCACCCACGCCCCCAGCCCTGGGTCTGCCCAGGCAGGCTTCGCTGCCTTGTCCTCCCGAGGGCTGCAGGGCTGGGTCCCTGTGGGGCTCTGGGCTCCCGGGACCCTCTGTGCTTCCGCTGTGTCTGGCCACCCTGATGCTGGCTCCTCGAGTGCCTGCCTGCGTCAGGGCTGTGCAGGCCGGGTGGTCCCGGTGCAATTCCAGGAAGGAAAGAGACCTCCTCAGAGCTAACCTTGAGCGGCTCCTCCTCGAGCAGAAGGAATTTCCACTCCCTCCTTCCGCACCTTCTTCTCCAGGTCATCTGCACACCAAGGCGCCGCTGACGTCTTCCCCCCGGGGAGTGTACAGATGCGGCACTCTGTCGTGAGAGCAAAGGTCAAGGCGCTGGAGAGGAGGGATCGGTGTGAGGGTATACAGAATCGGGCATCAAAGGGCCCAGCACAGCGCCTGGCACACAGCAGGACTCCGCAAAGAGAACAGCGCTGTCCCCTCGGCCCCCAAGAGGCTCTCTAAGCAGCCCTCCTCCTCGATGGCCAAAACGGCATTTCTATTCCGCTCAGACACTCAGGCTTCACTCCCTTACACATGGAAATTTGGCTCCATTGATATGAAGGGGCTAATTACTACATGAGACATAATTACAAGACAGGAAATGGATTTACAGACGCTGTCAGTGGGAGGGGAAGCTGCCGCGGCTGCTCACGCTGCTCTGAGCTCCAGGAGGGCTAAAAGCGGCCCAGAGCCGCAGCGGCTTCTTGCGCTGGGAGTTTTCACTCTGCAGAGAAATGTGCTCCCAGAGAAGTCGGTGGTACTACAGATTTCTGGAAACCAAATCCAGTTTCCCTGTGAATTTGTTCCACGGTTAATGAGATTCCCACAGGAGCCCCCGACAAAATAAAAATCATACTTAAAAATGTAGTTAGTCTTAAAGGAATCATTTAAAGAGGAAAACGACAGGAAATGCCAGATCTTAAAACTAGCAAAAAAGAGATGCTGTGTAGAAGTATACGACCTCGTGCCTGCTTTTCTTTGGGGTTAGCTGAACCATGTGCCCAGCAGGTTGCATGATAAATATGCCCTTTTAGAATCCCTTAGGGTTTCATTTTTTCACTCTAAAATAATATATCTTGGTTCATACATACACACAGGCACAAAGAAATATAAACAGACAATATGTATAAGTGACAAGGTCCATCCTTATTGATAATCAAAGACAAAGTAGTTTTAGCTAATCTGCATGTAGCATGCTCTGCACTAAGCCCTGAGCTTGGTGTATATTTGTGTGTTTGTCTTCACAACAGCCCTATGTGGAGCGTGCAATCATCCCTAACTTATAGCTAAGGAACTGAGACGTGGAAAAGGTCAACAAAAGTGCCCAAGTTCACACAGCTAAATGCCCAATCAAGGGTTTGCACTCAGCCTGTCTGAATCCAGAACCTGGATTTTCAAGAAAAATGATAAAATTCCCCCAAATTAGCAATTATATAGTCTCTAGAATCTCATGTCTCCCTCTCTGAGATCCAGCATTGGACCCTTGACCACCTATCTTTAGGAAATAGTCTTTAATTTGAAATAAGTTTAGTGCATAAAGATCTTGCAGGGTTACTTAATTATAAAAGAGAAAAAATTAGTTATAATAGGGAAAAAAATCAATGATAGGGGAGAGGCTGAAAAATGATGGTACATCTATAACATGGAGTATTAGTCAACCACTACAACTGATATTTGCAAGGAGTTTATAACAACAATGTTTATGTTATGTGGAATAAAAAATAGTGTGATTCAAAAGTATATATGCATGACAAGAACGAAATGTAGAAAGAAAGAGCATGCCAAATGTTAGTGGGTTTTTTTTTAAGCATATTCATGACTGTAAGAAACAATTTTCTGTCTTTTGTGATAACCCTTCATTGCTTGTATTCTTAGTCTTTCCCAGGCCCTGCCCATCATTGTAAGGCTTTTATGGTGAGTTTTTGCTTATCTTTTCTCACAGATGTCTCCTTAAAAGAACCACCATCATCATAATTTATTATTCCCATAACTATGTTTGCACACAATGGGCCTCCTTTAAGCAGAAGATATCTGTGCCAAAGTTGCCTCCTTTGTCTGGGATGATAACATCAAATGCAGAATAAGGACCTTTTTAAGACCAGAGAGGGAGATGCCTAAGGGGGCAGAGCTGCAGGTACCTATGAGGCTTCCACACCAGAACATCATTGGTCCATACATTCATGCAGTCAACAAACTTTCCTAGATTCTGGGAATATGAAAAAAAAAGTCAAAAAGTTTAAGTTGTATTGGCTTGAGGAGAATCCCTGCTGATTGCATAAGAAAATGGGAGAAAGCTGAGGCCAAAACAACTAACTGGGACTGTAGTAAGGGATTGGCTGGAGAAAGAACTGGGAACCACATCATCTAGCACTTTGCACTTACTCTGTTGGTAGAAAGAGAAGGAGAACTGGGGAATGGGAATTCTCCTTGCTGGTCTGGGATGGCAGCCCCTGTTCAGTCAGTGACTTCTGGTGCCTGCAATGGGATGACAAGGACACTAGCATGAGTGGTTCATCTTCCATGGGCCAGGCTTGTGCCTAGGTACTCACAGACTGGGACAATTTATACCGTGGTCTTCCTAAGGCATGCCCATAGCCCACCCACGGGCTGAGACTTGTTCTCTCTAGAAGCACCATGCTGCTCCTGTACTTTTAATCCAGTAGGACATTCCAGAGCCTCTCTACTCAGAGGTTTTCAGACAACCTGGCCCTACTCCACCACATACTAGCTAAGCTGCTTTTTCTATGATTCAGGGTCCTCAGGATTAGGGTTGTGGCCTGAAACCGCAGCATCATTTGAGGAAAATTCAGGCTCCTTATGAGCCTCAAGGCTTTTCCCCAGGCCAGAGTGAATTTGATGTCCAGGAAGGGGTTCAGACTCTGTACCAATAATGAGGATCCCAAGTGCTTCTATGACCTCATGGTCAGTGTTCATTGGTAAACTTTATAGAGTTGTACTTTATCAATACCTACAGTTTAACAATAATGTCACCATTTCCTTCAAGGACAATGAGTGAGTACAGTGTTTTACATCTGGTTACTTAAAGGGCTATTCTGAGATTTTTCTTAAAGCAGCAGCCTCCCCCAAAGGTGAATTAAGGTCTCTAAATCTAGATACAGAAAATGATGAGCTGTAAATGTAAACAGATCTTTTTCTGCTTCTACTTATCATGGTTCCAAACACTTCAGGCCCTGATCATATATGGACAATCTTACCATGTCATGTACTCTGTAGAGCCTTGTATATAATTTTCATCTTCAGAATTATATTAAATTCACATATGCAATTTCAACGCATGTATAACTTTCTAAATGTAGCAGACTCAGAAACACAACCCTTGCAAGCCTTGGGAAGCAGTTATATGTGTTTTTATTACTCACCTAAATCTTCACACCCCAATGTGATCAATCATGTCTATCTTTTATAATTATGGATTTTCTGTAACCTCTTCTACAAACACTTCGGTATCATTTCTGAAGCACCACTTCTAAAATTATCTGATTTTCATCTCGTTAGACTGATACTTTCTCCTCTTCAGTGTAAAATTGCTGACATCAGTGAGGTGTGAATTCACCCCCCTGGGTTTTGTTCCTATATGAATTCTCTGCAGAATCATGAGTCATGGCTTCTAAATGAGAACCTTTTCATTGACTTCTTAGAATGAGCTGTCTATAAGAGCTTCTTTATGTCAAATTAGGGTTGTGCTATATTTGAAGGCTTACCCATGTTCAACAGAATACACAGTTTTTTCACATAAATTCTCTTATGTTTCTGATGGCATTTTGAGGTGAATCTTGGTATTTCCACTGGCCTTTAATTCATGCACTTATTTTTGAGGGAGAGGCTCATCAAATTGCTCTCGACAATCCTGCATTTGAAGACCCTGATGGTGCCTTCCACCCACCCAGACCCTAGCAGAAACAGTCTGGACAGGACACCCCAGTTTGGGACCCATCAGGAATAACAACATCATCAACTATTCACCTGCATTCTGCTAAAAACTTTACCTACATTACTCCATTTAACTTTCAAAATAACCCTTCAGAGTGGATTATTATCATCTCTCTTTTAAATGTTTGGTTCAGAGAGGTTAAACGACTTGTTCAGGGTCACACAAAAAGAAAATAGCAGAGCCTGGTCTTTTGGACTCATAACAACAGTGCTTCTAATCTCTGCACTACTGCCTCAATTCCATCTCACTTTTCATCCTGTCCCTTGTGCCTTCTGGGAACCCCCACCTTGCCAAGGGGAAGTCCACAGTCTTTAACACTTTCAGCCCAAACTTAGCACTAAGGCCCTGCCCAGCCCAGCTGGACTTGCACCACAGAGAGGCTTTATTCTCCAGCCTCTGTTCCTTCATAGCCATTCTCTGAGGGATGAGATCATCATGACATTACTTTCTGCGGCTCCAGGCATTCTTCTGCAACTCCAGCGCCTTCCATACACCCCAGTCTCCCAGTTCTATTTATCGCCATGCTGGGTGGGCCCTCGGAGAAGCCTCAAGGCAGAAGACAACTAAATTAAAAGCCCAGGTAGCAAAGATGCCATACTATCTCTGTATAACAGATTACACCCAAAATTTAGCAGTTTAAAATAAGAACATTTATTATCTCACAGATTCTCTGAGTTAGGAATCATGATGGGGCTTAGCTGGGTGACTCTGGTTCAGGTTCTCTCTTGAGGTTGCAGTCAAATTGTTGGCCAGGGATGTGGTCTCATCTGAAGTCTCATCTAGAACTGAAGGACCCACTTTCAACCTTGCTCACGTGGTTGGACCTTAGTTCCTCACCATGCCACATGGGTCTGCCCACAGGGCAGCTCACACATGGCAGCTTGAGTCCCCCCAGCACAAGTGATCTGAGACAGAGCAAGAGAAACCACACCCAAGGTGAAGTCTTTTCATAACCAAATCTCAAAAGTGACATCCCATCACTTCTGCTGAATTCTTTTTGCTAGAATTGAGTCACTAGTCTCTCAAGGGGAGGGGTTACGTGAGGGCATGAACACCAGGAGGTGGAGATTACTGGGGGGCACCTTGGAGGTGTATTGGACAGAATCAGTGGGACTACTTATTTACCACCACTATCCTCCAAATAACCATGCACATTTCCTGAAACTTAGCCTCTTCTCTAGATAGTAGCTTTTATTATCTCTCCTTCTTGGATTTGAGTTGCCTACCAACAGAATAGAATAAGAGTTGATGCCTGTCATTTGTTTAACCCACTCTAAATGCTGGGTCAGACACCCTGAAAGATGCAGAAACTGAGGCTTAGAGAGACAAAGTAATCTGCTAGTAGCTAGTAAATATCTCATAGCTAGTAAACAGCAGGGGCCTGATATAAAGCCGAAACCATCTGCCTCCAGAACCTTGTTCTCTTTACCATGATGGTTCATGCACACCCCTTGTTTTTGTCTGCTGGGTCCCAGTTTGCAGTGACTCTGACTCCTATGATTTGAGAAAGGTGGGGGATGCCTTAGGCAAAAGGAAGATATGTTTCATTTTAAGGATCTTCGCAAACTGCCTGTGAAAGGCAGAGGGGAGGCATCATTGGAAGGGCTGGGTAAGTGGTTGCTTAGACAAGCAGTAAGTCCCACAGAAATTTTAAATATAATAATAAATGGAAGATGGAAAAGGAAACAGTCTATTGGAATCCCTTGCTCTTTCACTTCATTCCTAGCCAGATGTAGTCAGGCACGTGAACTGTGCTCCCACAAGCTTAGATCCACTTGATCTTTAAGGCCAATGCTGAATGAATTGCTGAGTCCTTGTTCCCTGTATCTCTGACACCAGGCAAAGAGCTTTACCTACCCTGGGTCATTTAATTCCTAATTCTTCTTGCTGCTGATGTGCAAACATCATCTTGTGGTATCTCAGCTGGGAATGGCCACCGTAACAAGGCAATGTGGCTCCAGGAGTGACCCTGGCATAAGCTAGAAGGTCTCAATATGCATATCTGTGGAACACACATGTACTTGATCACAAGGCAAAAGAGGATGAATGAGTCATGGAAAATTCATCCTGGATCTCATTCAAGCAGGCTCCGCCATATATAGTGAGGTGGGGCCTCAGCCATGTGACTGGTGAGGAGCAGGCAGAAGTGTGAATGGGCAAGGACCAAGTTGGGGGAGCTGTCCCTACAGTGCCCCCTGGGACAACAACATGGCTGGAGGAAAAATGATCAGCTCACACTCACCTAGGGTGCCTGGGCCACCAAGCCTTCCCAGAAGTGTGGCAGAAGGAATCCAGGTAGGTGTAGACTTCTTGGCTTCAGATAACCTGTCTCTTCACAGCAAAACTCAGGCCAGACCCTAGCATCCCTTTTCCCCATCCCAGGAAAAGACCTGTCAAGAATTAAGTTGGGGTGTTAGGACCCCAATCAGATAAGCTGGATGTAGGGGAGTGCTTGAGTTCCCAGAGAGAGCTAGAGTCCTTGAGTCCTTTGCAGGTCTCTCCTGACAGAAGCCCAGTCATCAGAACCGTGCCAGCACGGTGGGGGTGGGGGCGGGAGGATGGAAGAGAAAGGAAAGGAAAAGACGGGAAGAGAAAGAAAAGGAAGGGAAGGAAAAAAGAAAGAAGAGGGAAGCTTGTCTTGCTGAGAATTCAGGAATCTATGGTTTATCCCAAGCACACCAGGTTTTCAGAAGCAAGACGAATTCCAGAGCCCACTGGCCAGCGCACTGAGTCGGCACAGGGAGGAAACCCATGACCAGAGGACTGGTTTGTAAGTTTGAAGGAATTGGGACTTACATAGAAAGCATCAGTGACCCTAATTCAGAAAAGCAGTGAGCAGGGGGGTGGTTAGCATTGATGGAGGGGGCGGTCAGGACCTGGTGAGTCTGCTGCAGGAAGAGCCATTCAAAGCCCTTGTCCCTGTACTTGTACCTCAAGATATCAAGACAAGAGATCATGATCTCAGTAATCAAGTTCTGTAGAGAAAAAGAACGGGGGTCTTGGCTTCCAATGGCTTTGCAACTCTAGGCAGGTGGCTTGGCTTCTTTGATTCTTGGTTTCCCTGTGAGGATTGAGTCCCTAGACTGTAAGCTCTATGGAGACAAGGACCATGTCTGATGTACTCACATCTGTATATATCAAAGACCCAGCAGAGCACTTGGCACACAGTAAGGGCTTAATGAATGTTTGCCCAAAACTCATAAGGATCAAACATGATAGTTGAGTGTTATGAGTCGCAGAGACCTAACACTACAGAATTTTAACTGCATGGAGAGCTGATCATCAAACAAAAATGGAGTAAAGCATGCTAATAGGCAACAAACTACCATGCTCCCTTCTCTCTGTGTCTGAAGCAAGGATCTCACCTTTCTAATTCACGATGGAATGGCCGCGAATCGCCTGTGGTTTACATGGTGGGTCTCTTGTCTCTTTTGTTTCATACTAAGTCTACTACAAGTTAGCTTTTCTTCATCTCAAGTACTTTACGGCCCCCTGCAAGAACCCAATTGCCTTGTCTAGTATATAGAATGTAGGTAAGCTGAGGGTCTTCAAGCATAATGGTGGGCTTAAAGTGGTGAAAAACCCTGTAATTAAGGGCAAGATTAGGGGCACTGTCCTTTGTGAGGAACCTAAAAGAATATAAGGGCCAGAAAGGCAACCACTGTCTATCTTCTCTTACTCCTCATCGCAGGATAGGGGGTCTTATGGGGCAGAGGATACTGAATGGAGAAGAGGTGGAAAAGATAACAGTGGCAAAATCTTCTCTATAGTATCTTTGTGAAGTCTCTTTATCAACAAACTTGAGATGTCATGTCACATGCTCTTGTGTGGTCTCACTTGGCTTCAGGAAGATAATAAATTTACCAAGTCTCTGCAAGCTGAACTAATTCCTCTGTATGATCTAAAAGACCGTTTCTAAAGAGAAAGGGTTCCTTTTACAAGTAATGGAGATAAGGATGAGAATGTTCATGAAAGCTGTGAAGCAGTGCATCAGAATGCATAATCCACAGACCACCTGCACCAGATCATCTAAGGTACTTGTTAAAACGTAGATGCCAGGTTTTCAGCTCAGCCCCATTGAACCAGACTTTCTGCAGGAGAGGAAGAAGGAAGAGTAGGAAAACTGTCCAGTGCCCCTTTGGTAGGAAGGTGGTAAAAGGGTCAGGAAAGATCCAGGCATGATGAAGTTCCAGCGAGGCAGGGTGTTATCCAAGGCAGACTAACTGGAGATGCAGGGCCTTGAGACCACTACAGGTCAAAGAAGAGATACTGAAGGTCATCTTTAAGTTTCAGTGAAAGAGCGGGGCTGAAAGTAAGAGACAAAAACAACGGGTTAGGACCTCGAAAGATTCTTTCATCAGTCAACAGCTGAAGCAGATAGAAGGCCTGGATGAACACTAATAACAGAAAGGGGCTTCTTATTTGCTAGGTTAGAGTGGGTCTGCCTAGTCTAAGGATTTTTCTTCATTTGTTGCCCACCCAAGAGGAATGCCGTTCTGGCCACCATTTCTGCTGCCATCACCTTCCATGACTCTCACTCAGATTTGCGGAGATTGACAGAGCTGCCAGAGGAGCCAGCCCGGCTGTCTGATATGTGTAGTTAAAAATAATCATTAGAGCTTTCTAAGCTGGCTTCTGAATATCTGTGGCTCTAACTGATGGGTGATCTCCGTGCTGTTATATGAATTTGAAAACTACTGCTTCCAGAATGTATTGTTGTCCAGTGCTGGCTGCTAAGCCTCCCCATATTGTCCCTAATGCCTCCTGACCCCCATCCACCCAATCTATCACCTCCAGGGGCCACAAACTGTGCTTTGATCCACTGGGTTCCAAGTCTTGGCTTGCTTACCGAAAGATACCCTGAAAAACGGCTTGAACTTGGAGAATAACAAGGGGGTTCATCACAGCTTCTTATTTTATTTATTTCTTCTTCTTGGGGATTTCTCTGCTTCAGCTGCCTCAGGGGGCAGGTACAACAAAATGACAGAAATGAAAACACTGAGCCCCATTAAAATGCTCTACCAGCTACTGCCAAATCCTGAGCTTTTGGAGAGCAAGCTGATGCAAAGTACAGCTGTCCCTCTGCTAGCAACAGGGAGTGTAGGCTCAGATTGATGGTTTTGGATGTAAGCCCAGCAGTTTAGTGATAATGATAATGATGATGATGATAATTATTATAATAATAACTAACCTTTATTGAGTGCTTTCTATGTGCCAGACACAGTACTATGCATTGTGTGTATATAGCTAGGTCTGTTTCTGTCTATAAAATCCCATTTAATTCTTACTAGAGTCCTGTGAGGTAGGTCATATTATCAGTCCCATTTTACAGAGGAGGAAAGTGAAGCACAGAGAGTTTGGATAACTTGAACAGAAACCCAACTCCAACTAGCTTTATCCAGGAAGGAGATTGCTTGGCTCATAGAACTCAGGAGGATGGGGGGTGGGGTTAGTGGTGGCTTCAGGCACCTCTGCATTGAGGAGCTCAAGTAATGTCCCTGAGGGACTTTGTCATTCTCTCCATCACTCAGCTCTGCTTCTATGTCTGTACTGACCTCTTCCTTTGCGCTGCAGTTGGGCTTCTGAATGACCACAAGCAACTCCAGGCTTACCTACATCTGGCACGCGTGAGGCTATGATGGTCAGTAGTCAAGGTACTGGCAAACGTGGGAACACTTGCCTCTTTAATCTTTCCTCTCACAACTGCCAGACCCGTTTATGCAACCATGTCACTCCCTTCCTTGAAACTCATCCTTGCTCCTCCATTGTCACCTACAGGGTAAGTCAAATATCCTTAGGAAAGTCCCAAGGTCCCCATGATCTGGCTGCTGTGCTTCCGTGACTTCACCTCCCATGACCTTCCCACACCCTGAGTGCCCAGCAGGCCACAGTACTGACACCTCCTGGATGTTCTTTCACACCTCCGTGCCTTTGTTCACACTGATACCTTGGCCTGCAGTGTCCTATCCTTACTTTTGATTCCTCTTGGAAAATCTTTGTTCATCCTTGAAGTTTCAAGTTAAGCCTTCCTTCCTTCATAAAGCCTTTCTTGGAGCCCCAGGTACAGATGACCGCTTCCTTCATAGCTCCCAATTATCACCACTTGTTTCCACCTTTCTATAGCTGGACTTACCTAATTATATTGAAGTTGTTTTCCTGTCTCTTCTATCAGACTAAAGCCCTTGAAGGCAGGAATCATGTCTTATTTCTGGAACCCTAGTACCTAGTAAGCAGCCAGCACACGGGATGGTATGATCAATGAATGTTGAATTAATCAATGGACAGTTGGATGACTGATTAACTTAGGATATGATTGGTGGGGTAACAACTTGATTGGTGAAATTAAGAGGTTAAATGCTGATCTAAGAGTACAACTCTTACCAAGAGAAAAGGCAGGAAGGCTAATACAGTGGTTAGGAGCATGGGTTTGGGATAAAAACCTGGATTTGAATTCTGTCTCTGCTAGAACTGAGTTAGCATGAGCCTTAATTTTCATATCTGGAAATTTAGAGTAATAATACTGGACACATGGGTTATTGTGCAGATTAAGTAAGATAATGTACACTTGAAGGCAGACAGAGGAAGCTCTATTATCTCAGCTGCCACTAGAAATTCTATTAGGGAGAGCAATCTCTTTGCTGGGAAACTCCCCTGTTAAGGAGCTTAGGGTAGAAGGCGAGGCCATGAGAGGTAGTGCTGAGACATCAGCAAGGAGAAGGGACAGTACTTTTCTCAAAAATAAACTATTTTGGAATTATTTTAGATTCAGAGAAAAATTGCAAAGATAATCCAGAGAATTCCTGTATACCCTTCACCCAGCTCCCCCCAGGGTTAACATCGATGTGATACATTTGTTAAAACTGAGAAATTAACACAGCACAATACTAGTAACTAAATTATAGACCATCCAGATTTCACCAGTTCTTCCACTAAATGCCCTTTTGCTGCTCCAGGATCCAACCTGGGATACCATATTGCATTTAGAAATTACTTTTCATGTATAGAGAGAGGAACATTGTGGAGGTTTCGAAGCAAACCAGGATCAGAAGAGGAGGAAGGGAGAAGGGGGTGGGGTGAGAAGTGGGAGGGGAAGGAAGGAAAAGGGAGATAAGAAAGAGAGAAACAGCAACTTCAGTTGCACTGTGTACAGCTTTTTCCCTTTGAGTCTCTCTCCATCCCACACTATAACCATGTGAATGCTGATGTGAGAAGTTTTAGCTGTGAAAATGCAAGAAGTGCCCTGAATTTCATGTCTAAAATGGTGTGGTGCAAAAAGAAGGCCACACAGAGGACAGAGAAAGAAAGCTGAAGACAGACTTGGGCCTGGGAGCACACATCTCTCAGTCACAAAAATCTGCAGGAGGAGTTTAGACTTCCACAGGCTACAGAGTTGGCCTGGTGGAGAATAGCCTATTTTATCTATATTTTGAGGGACAGAAAACCCCCCTGATTGGCATCTGCCTGACATATAGTAGTGCTCAAAGTGTTTTTTATTAATATTATTAGTTTAATGCTCAGATTAAAGCCCTTTTTAAGGAATGCTGCTCAGCTATCAGCCCAACTCTAAAAAGCAGACTCTATGATAAGGTAAGAACTCCCGTTTCTGGTTCAGGCCCCTCTCCTTACATCACCCACTGGGAATTTCACATGAACACAATACATTCGCTACCAAGAGAGCCTGCTTCATGGATTGAACCTTGTGCATGTTGCTGACAATGGCCATCAGGGTAACCCGCAGGCCCAGCAACAATGGGGAGGATGAGCGAGTGATGTGGCCAGGGTAACAATAGCCATGATAAGGTTATGAATTCCCACAGTCAAATCCTGGATTCCCCCACCTTCTCCCTCCTCCAGAAGCCTTCCTCTTCCTCCCTTCCTCCTCTCAACCAAACCCCTGCCCCAGCTCCAGACCCAGGAAAGTCCCTGAAGGGCTCCTGGCTCTCTTCCCTACAGAGATGTGAAGACTTATGCAGAGAACCCTGGCTGACAGGCCAAGGTCAGAGACTGAGTCCCCAGGGCAGGAACTAGAGCAACCAGCCCAGACAGCCAGGATTCTTCTTTCATTGAATTGATCTGTATTTTGAGCACCAGGTAATAACAATAATCATTCTTTGCATTTCCAAAGTGCTTTTATATCCATTATTCCAAGAGGCAGGAGAGGTGTGCCCATTGTACAGAGGAAGAAGCTGTGTCTCAAGAGGGTAAAGGATTGCCCAAAGGTCACCCATCTAATCATGAAGGATCCAAGAGCAGAAGCTGCCCTTTGAACCTGGCCATCCCTGTTAGCTGCCATTATAGACGGCTCCCCAGTAAGAGTGATTCCCAGACTTTCAATGGAGTGCAGGGGAGCTCAGGTTCAGTATATAGAGCTTCCCAAATGTCAACATTGTACCTTTAACAAATTTATTTGAAAACACATTTCTTCAAAATAATTTATTCCTAAACAGTTAAAGCAGGGAGGTGAAGGCAGTTGTTAAAGAATGAATTGAACAGACGGGATAACAGACAGGTTAAGGGGAATAATTAGAGGCTTTTTTTTTCCTGTTATTCAACAGCTTCTTTTTCAGGCCTGTCAATCACTGTTTATCACACTTGAACCAAAACAATGATTTTTTTTTTCCCTCTCTGAAGCCAGGCAGACCTACTGGGGAGACAGTCATGAACACTGACAGTGTGACATACAGGCTGGAGCTAGGGCAGCTTAAAAGTGTTCACAGCAGCATGGAAACCAGGAGATCTATGTCAGTGGGAAGGGTCTATGCCAGTAGCTAATAATGTGCCTGGCAGAAGGAGGAAGAGATGTTTTCAAAACTCCCTTATGGGCTGGCATTCTTTATTTAAACTTCTCAACAACCATGCCAGATAGACACTCTTATCCCCATTTCACAGATGAATATGCTAAGGCTCAGAGATGTTAAACAGTATGCACAAAAAACAAAATGTATAAGGCTAGATGCAAGAAAATGCAATGCTAAATAGAACTGTCCATTCTCTCAACTAAGCTGAGTGTCAGGATCCCCATAGCAAGTTGTATTCAGTCAAGTCCCTGTCCTACTGGAACTCTGGGTACTAAGACAGAGCAATCAGTATAGCTCTAGATAAGGCATGTGGTAGATGAAGAGCAGCTCCTCAACTCAGGGGCCAGGGTGCTGGAAAGAGAGCTCTGTCCTGGCAAAATAGGTAACTAAACTGGTTGGCGACACAGGCATGTTCCAAATCCCTCCAAATGAAGTCCTGGGACTTTGGAGGGCCCTTAGACATAAACCCACCTTGGAAAGACTGAAGCCTGAAAGAGGAAGAAAATAGAGAGTGTTAAGGGAGCACAGAGGGGAGAATCTGACTCAGGAGGAACAGAGAAGACTTCCTAGAGGAAGGGAAAATAGAGTTGAGTGGTAGCCATGTAAGTGAAAGTACAAGAGAGGGAAAGAGAAGGAATTTCCAGCACAGAAGACAAAAAACAAAGACACACATGCCAGAAACATTATGAAGTGGGGAGAAAAATAAATGAAGTTGGATGTAACTTGAGTATTAAACTTAAAGCAAGAAATGGCCACTGATAAGGCAATAGCTGATAATAGCTAACTTCTAGTGAATGCTTGCTACAAACCAGATACTTCTGAGAGCTTTATGTATATTATTCATTCATTTCACAAATATTTATTGAGCACTACGGGGCTGGCTATATGCTGTGCATGGCTCAGGACAGTGTGAAAATGTGGGGTTCTTGTTCATAAGCAAGAAAAGTTTACTTCCCTCTGCAGTCTCTCTCCAGTGCACCAGTCAGTGGTATTTTTTAGTTGCTATTTGATGTTCACTCCTGAAGCAGAGATACTAGCAGGGCAAATACAAACCATTAGTACTCAGTATTCTGCCTTGCAACTTGGACCACAGGTGACTCTGATATCTGCCTGACTCTGACCTTCCCCTTGCCTGTACCAAAGCTTCCTCTGGGGCATAGGGTGGCAGTGGTTGCTGGGAAGGGGTGGAGGAGCAGGTAGGCTAGGACTATAGGGAACTGTGCAGGAAAAATGGCTGGGTTCTTCAACAAAAACATGGCAAAAATGAAAAGAGATGAAGGAGAAACTTACAGATCAAAAGAGATTTAAAGGTAAATCAAAAAATTACAAGTAACCCTTATTTAGATCTTAATTCAAACAAAGAATAGGGGGAAGCATAACATTCAAAATAATCGAAAATTTCAGCACTGGTTGGATATGTGGTTATAACTTCTTTTAACAGTGATCCTCAATCACTGTTATTTTTTCAGATGTGATATAGTTTTGAGAGTTTTGGTAAAGAGCTCCTATCTTTCCAAGGTACATATTGAAATCTCTACAGATGAAATTATATGTCTGTAATTTGCTGCAAAATAATCCAGGAGAAGGGATGGGAGATAAAGATTGGCCTTAAATTGGTAATTATTAGAAATTGGGTGATGGGCATACGAGAATACATTAAACCATTTTCTCTTCTGTGTACGTTTAAAATTTTCTATGACAAAAAGTTTTTTAAAAATAGAAAGATAAAAGAAAGACTGGGAACAGTAAAGACAATTCTTTCATTGTCTTTTCATTTGACTATTTCATTTAAATATAGTCTTTTGCGATATAATATAGAGTTTTGCGATAAACGGTGCCAGAGAAATAAGGCAACAGCTGGTACTATTTTATTTAATCCTCAATAACAACTTTTTGAAGAAGGTGCCATTATTATCATCCCCATTTTACAGATAAAGAAACTAAGTATAAGAAAATTAAGTAACTTGTACAGGGATGCACAGTAAATGGCAGAGCTGGGATTCAAACCCAAGCAGTCTGGCTCCAGAGCTCTCACTCTTAACCACTATGTTCACTACATTAAATGTAGGGCAATAACATAGCATTGCATTTGGGATTACTTTGACAGATGGCTGGGGGACAAAACTGGAGGCAAGGAAACTAGTTCGGAAACGACTGCAATAGTCTTGGCAGGAGATGATGATGGCCCGAACCAGGGCAGTGGCAGTAGAATTGAGAGAAATGGAAGGGTTGCAAAGATAAACACTAACCAGTAGCTTTTGGTAAGATTAGGAGAACAGGTGTAAGGAAGGCATAAATATGGATCTCAGATTTGGAGCTTGGTTCAGCGAAATAGCTGAGACAGAGAAGATAAGAAAAAAAGTAGAGTGATGTGAGGAACTAGTTCATTTGGGACATATTAAGTGCCCTAGCGCTCTCAATAGGGGGACGGATTCAGAATTGATATCACCTTCATTTACTGGCAGAGCTGTTCTTACTGATAAACATTTTGTTAGTAACTACAAGTGATGGGTTTCTGGTTGTGGAAGAAAGTGAGCAGTATTTTTGCCAAATGTCCTTCTCAGACAGAAAAGAGGCAATGGAGTTAACATGCTGCCTTCAGATTCTGGCCTGCCTCCTAAGTTTGATTTCCCAGGGCCACCTTCTTTCCCATCCATTAGGCACAGTTCCACCAGGTCTTGGCTTCTTCCCTAGGTAAAAATAACGTGGTAAAAGGATACAAGCTTGGAATTTAGACCACTTTCACATACAGAGGCTAAACTTCAAGGAGGGGACACACCACTATAACTAGCTGTGTGACACTTGGTAAATTTGTTTAACCTTACTGAGTCTTGGTGTCTCCAGTTGAAAATTATGGCAATGAAACTTGTCTCTTAAAATTAAAATGAATGATTGGAAGTAAAGAACCTAACAGGCAGTTAAGTGCTCAGTAAATGCCAGCTCCATTCTCCTTCCCCTTATACCAGATGCTGATGTCAGCCCAGGACTCGGGTGAAGAAATCAAAGACCCCAACTGAAGGCCTGAAGACAATATGTAGCTTTGGACATTTTGGCTTCATATGTCAGCATTTAAGAAGCTACTTTCCTTGTTAATGTATGGTTCACATCAGAACTATAAATGACATTAATTTCAACCTAGTGGGGGAACATTAAAATTTTTTCAAAAGTTATATTGTTTGCAAAATAGAAACTTTATGTCAGAATTAGCCTCAGTGGATAACTGTGCAACATTTCCTAAAAAGATGAAGACAGTGATAACAGGTTTAGGAAGTTTGTTTTATCTGAGCAAGTTTTGAAATATGTTGTCTAACCCAGTTTATATGGGAATCGTGTACTTTCTTGTATTACTAAATGTCAAACCTGTGGACTTTAACCTGAATGCTTGAGGCTGTGGCAAGAAAAGTAAGAAAGGCAGGGAATTCAGATCAGAACCATGGGCAGAGGCCGGCCAGTCTCTGGAATTAAAGTAAGAAGTTCTGGGAAAGGAGCTGTCCACGCACCTGGTGCTGATACTCCTAACTGGGTACCCACTGTGAAGCTATAAGCAGAAACAGTGTATGAGACAATCTTGGAGTCCTAGGAGAACCTTACTTAATGAATTTATGCACTCCAAGTGGGGATGAGGTATTCCCATGTCAGGATGAAATGCATCTGAATCAGTTAAGCTGTCAAAGCCTGATGCCCTTGCTCTGCCAGATGTAGAAGGTGACCCATAAACACTACCAAGAGCTTGGGGATATCATATCCCAAGAATCTCACTAGTTTTAAATTAATATCATTTATAGTTGCATTCCCTCTGGCTTTGTTTTCCACATCTTAAGAAAATGCTTGTGTAGCTGCCTTAGCTTTTCACAAATTATCATGGGATTAAGAGTACATTTTGCGGGAACTTGGTCTTCTAGGCTTATATTGAGAGTATATAGCTTAAATAACTCTTTCTCTTCTCCCCCAGAGACAGACATGGACTATGGAAGGAAGAGAATAGTAACTATTGCCATAGGGAATTGTTTTGTTTAAGGGAACTGATGTGAACCATACATACATTAACAAAGAAAGAAGCTTCTTAAATGTTGACATATGAAGCCAAAATGTCCACAGCTACATGTTGTCTTCAGGCCTTCAGTTGGGGTCTTTGATCGCCTCACCCAAGTCCTGGGCTGACATCAGCATCTGGTATTATGGTGCCTGGAGGAAGAGTCCTGATTAAGACTTCTTAAGAGTACGCAGTTGATTCCACTACTTGAAAGTGAGCCAGCATTTACTGCATAACTACTGTGTAGCCAAGTTTTAGTCCAATGTTTTACACAAGTCCTAACAGCAATCCTGGGAAGCAAGTATTAGTATCCCCATTTCACAGAGGTAGATGGAAGCTAAGGTTTAAGGAGGGGTTATAACGTACTCAAAATCACTCCGTTTGCAAATGGCAAAGACAAGGTTCAACCTCAGGTTCCTGTTAACACCAGACTATACTATCTATCTGTGGCTTCAGGGACCCCAATAAGGCAAAAGTCTCTGATGTCACAATAGGAACTGAGTGTGGGAATGGGGCTACTGGTACCTGGATGAATGTGAGAGGTTCAGTGGCATCCTTCACATCTGTGAGCCAGCGTCTCTCAAAAGTTCATCGTAGAAGCACAAACTGGTGTTATGATGACTATATCAGAATCAGCTGGTAGGCATGTTAAGAATGCAAAAAATGTGGACCCCACTCTCAAAGATCCTAATTCAGCAAATATGGAATAGAGCCCAGGAATCTGAATTTTTAAAGATTTATAGGGAATTCTGATGCAGACAGATTTGGAAACCACTTGGCAACCTTTATAAGCTTCAGGCCTCCCCTCTTGCCTTTAGTTATAAAACAGTCCTCAGGGTACAGGGCCAAGGTACAGTTCTGAAGGAGGAACTATGGAAATAATCACACAGAACTCAGAGACTGATTACGACAGTGGTTCTCAATCAGAAGGCATGTGTCAATACCAGGGACACTTTCTCAACCCCAACACATTCACTTCAGTTGAGAACCACTGCATATCTAACGAACGTAGAAATAAATTTATGGGAGGTAACAGATAACCATTTTCTCAGGGATTAATGCTAACCTCGTCTGCACTATCACAGAGCAGCCGTTACATTCTCTACCATCTGGTGTATCTTCCAGGAGGACTTCTAATTTGTCTCAAGGGAATTCCCATGTGTTGCCCCACTAAAACTTGAGGAGATTTGCACTCAGGGGTTCTCTTTGGGCTTTTCCAGATGGGGGCTGATGCTTCCTCCTTTTGGTTTTGAGTGTTCTGGGACACGCTGGCTGCTGTCTGCACACTGACAGAGGTCTGAGCTCCAATGGGTATAATAGCACGTCCCTGGACTGCATGAGTAGTGGGGACTATGGCATACTGTCTAAAGGGAGATGCTGCTTCTCAGTTCCAGTCAATACTTGCTATGCAGAAATGCAGGCTAAGTATTATCAGAGTTTCTCATTTAAAAAGAAAAAGGCCCGAAATCAGAATTTCTAAATGTTGGTCCAAATTAGAAATTTTAAATATAATGTAGGCCAAACAAAACATTCTGTAGGCCACATCTGGCCAATTTACAAACCAAATTCAGTAGAAAATAACCTCTTGCTGGTTTTTGGTCTGCTTGAGAGCAGGCTGTCATACCTGGCCATGTCTGCCAAAGGAAACAGTTCCATTTGGAAGCTGCAATTCTAAAGCACTTAGTCATCCCATGCTGTGTTGATTTGGCCACCTGTCAGGGTGCAGCTCTTAGTGTGGCCTTTAGTTTTAGGGAGAGAAATTAAAGGAGAAGGGCTGGAATAGAGCCAGTTCTTAATATCACTAAACATGTTCCAGTAGATTGTATTTAAACAACCTACTGACATGCAGAAAGGCTTAAAATTTCACTGCTAAAATTTCATATATCTTACTGTTGTCCAGAACCAAAAAAATCAAGTGGTTGACTCAAAGCTCTTAGAATTCCAACTGTTATACTGGTTCCTTTTCTTCTTGTGTATATTCCAAATGGCACATGGAAAAGGATCACCTCCACAGACAGGCACCACCCTCTGCAACTGGAACCATCTGAAACTGACATTTCACTCTACTTATTTCACCAATTCAGATTTCAAGTGAAATGAGGTATTTGACCATCCATAATGGAGATTCAACCTGCATCTTTACCCTCTACCACCACAGAAATGATTGTGAACTCATTAGCTTTCTTTCACTTTCTAAAACCCTTACATCAGTCTTTCCTGTTGCAAAGTAGGTGTGTGTGTGTGTGTGTGTGTGTGTGTGTGTGTGTGTGTGTGTTGGGGGAATCAGTCTTCAGGGGACACACATTCTCTTTGCGTTGCAACTCCCACTTCCACTGGTTCCCTTCTTTCTCACTCTCTGGTGGGTGAGAACTCTGGTGGGTAAATGCCTTCCCTGAGAAAGAAAGCCTCAACCAAGTGGGTGGTTCTGAAACAAAAATAGTGACAAAGACCCAGCTGATGGAGAAGTATCCAAGAAGAAAGTCTTGGGGGATCTTCTCTCGCTTCAAAAGCAACTGGGCTCCAGATTCACTGAATAAAGGCATAGTTCCTTGATACAAGTGTCTGTATGTGTCCCAAGTTTCCAGCCACCATCAGTGGCTCCCTTGATGTATATGGTTTCTTACAAGAATGGGGAAAAGAGAAAGATTTTCAGAATTTCCTATGGATCTTATCCAAAATACTCATGCTTGTCGTCTCCACTCACTCCACCCTCTGGTCCATCAGTGTTGGCAGTTGAGGTAGAAAGTCAATCATCTAAAGTTCAGAAAAGCTCCCTAGTGAATTCTGATTAACTGCTCTTTCCACTCCCACAATACCCTCACTTCTAGTCCTAATTGAGAATCATTGAACTGAGACATACCAGCCACTTGGGTTACTTTGGGTGTATTGTGACTTGATGGAGTTTGTAAATGAGATGCCCATTCTCTCTCTCTCCCTCTCTCTCTCTCTCTCTCTCTCTCTCTCTCTCTCACACACACACACAAACACACACACACACACACACACACACACACACACACACACACATGGATAGAGAGCGAGCCTGGACCTTAAATAAGATAATGCATGGGATTAGACATGCACAATCACCTGAAGGAGACAGGGGTGGATCCTCTGCATAATTGAAGATATTAACAAGCCTAAAGAATCTGTCAAAAGGTGAGGAGTGCAGAGGGAAAGGACAGGTTGGTCAGTCAAGAGAACACAGACAAAAGAAAACTGCTGAATCAAGGACTGGTAATGTCCATCCCAAAGGGAGCCTCAACAATCAGACCTGGAGCATCACAGACCATCAGCAAAACCATCTCTTTTACTAAAGGATGAATCAGGCCACCCAAGGCTGATGTCGGTAGGCATCCATCAATTTATTATCCCCAGGGCTAATTCTTGTTCCTTCAAGCAATTTTCTGACCTCCTCTCTTTCATGGAGAGAAAGTGCTGGTCTATATTTCTGGTCCCTGAGACAGTAGTCTTTCATGGTAAATGGCTTTTGATTGATCATGATTTTGTGTCCCGCGAAGCTTAATCCTAAGACCCTGCCTAATATGTTACAAACTAACTCTTCAACCTTAATCTAAAACCACTGAAGGTGACAAAATGACTTCTTTTATAAAAGGACTATTCTTTTTCTTAAAGTGAAGTTCACATAACATAAAATGAACCATTTTAAAGTGAACAATTAAATGGCACATAGTACATTCACAATGTGCAGCCACCATCTCTACCTTCCAAAATATTTTTATCACCCCAAAAGGAAACCATGACCCCATTAAGTGGCTGCTCCCTATTTTCCCTTCCCCCAGACCCTGGCAACCCAAGTTTCATTCAGTCTCTATGTATTTACTTATTTTGGATAGTCATTTAAATGAAATTATGCAATATATAATTTTTTGCATGTCTAGCTTCTTTTATTTAGAATAATGTTTTCAAGTTTCATTCACATCACAGCATATATCAGAATTTCATCCATTTTTATGGCTGAAAATAATATTACATTGCATGTATATACCACAATTTGTTTATCCATTCACCCACTGAGGGACATTAGGTTCGTTTCCACCTTTTGGCCACTGAAAATAGTGCTGATAAGAACATGCAGATATATGTATTTATTTGAGTACCAGTTTTCAGTTTATTTGGGTATATACCAAGGAGTGAAATTGCTGAGTCATATAATAATTCTACATTTAAATTTTTGAAGAGCTACCAAACTGTTCTACAGTGGCTGCACCATTTTATATTCCCACCAGCAATGCAAAAGATTCTGATTTCTCCACATCCATGTCAACATTTGTTATTACCTGTCTTTCTTTATTATAGCCATCTTAGTAGGTATAAAGTGGTAACTCATTGTGGTTTTGATTTGCATTTCCCTAGTGAATAATAATTTTGAGCACCTTTTCATGTGCTTGTTAGCAATTTGTATGTCTTCTTTGAAGAACGGTCTATTCAAGTCTTTTGCCCATTTTTAAATTGGATTGCCTTTCTATTGTTGAATTACAAAAGTTCTCTATATATTGTGGATGCCAGACCCTTATCAGAAGTAATTTGTGAATATTTTCACCCATCCTATAGGTTGTCTTTTCACTTTCTTAATAATGCCCTTGGATGCACAGAATTTATTAATTTGTTGAAGTTTTATCTATTTTTTTTGTTGTTGCTAATGCTTACAGCATTATATCTAAGAATCGATTGCCAAATCCTAGATCATAAAGATTTACCCTTGTTTTCTTCTAAGAGTTTTATGACTTCATTTTATGAATGTAGGTCATATATCCATTTTGAATTAATTTTTGTTCATGATGTGAGAAAAGGATCCAACTTCATTTTTTTTGCATGTTGTTATCTCGTTTTTCCAGCACCATTTGTTGAAGAGATTATTCTTTCCCCTTTGGACGGACTTGGCAGCCTTCAAAAAAATGTACTGGACATACATGCATAGATTTATTTTTGGCCTCTCAATTATTTTTTATTGGTCTATATTCTACCCTTATGTCAGCACCACACTGATTACTGTACCTTAAATTGGGAAATGTAAGTTTTCCAATCTTTTTCTTCTTTTTCAATATTGTCAGCTATTCAGAGCCATTTTCAATTCCATTTGAACTTGAGGATAGGCTTTTCCACTTCTGAAAAAAAAATCATTAGAATTATGACGGGGAATTTCGTTGAATGTGTAGATAACTTTGGGTTGTACTGCCATCCTAACAATATTAAGTCTCTAATCCATGAACATGGGATGTCTTTCCATTTATTTAAGTCTTCCTTAAGTTTTTTCAGCAGTGTTCTATAGGTTTCGGGGTATAACCCTTTCACCTTTTTAGTACACTTATTTCTGGGTATTATTCTGGCTGCAAGGAGGATGCTACTTTATCTTTGTTATGACCATTTTAACTCATAACAACGATCACTATTCTTACTTCTGTGTGGAGAATAGAACTTACAGAAGAAAGAGTAGAAGCAGGAGGATGTATTGGATAATCCTGGTGAAAGATAATGGTGTCTTGGGCAATGTAGCAGTCTTGGCAATGGTGAGAACAGGTTGGATTCAGGATACATTTTGAAGGTAAAGCCAAAAGATGGGAATGGCTGGAATATAAGAAAGTTTAGTCAAGGGTCACTTTAGGGTTTTTGACCTAAATAATTGGTGAAGAGTGGTTCCATTTACAGAGATGGAGAACACTGCACAAGATGCCAAGAGAAATAAAGAATTCAGTTTGGAAAAGTTGACTTTGAATTGCCTATTAGATATGGGTAGTATTTAATCACAATTTGTATTTACTTATTCATTGCTGTTACTCCACAAGGGCAAGAACCAAATCTTTATTATCAACTGCTGTACTCCTAACACCTAACAACAGTGTTTGGCACTTAGTAGATTATCATGAAATATTTTTAAGTAAATAAACAAATAAAAATGCAAGCTCAGGTCCAACTGGTCTTTCCTATATACCTGGTTTATAACACTGCTTTCAGATGCACGTTCTTATGCTTTATGTATTGCTGCATTTCCAGCACTTTTTCTATTTTTTTAAGAAGTAGGTTCTTGTATTTATAATTTAATAAATGTCTTTCACCCTGTCTCCTTACTCACTCTTTACCTTTCCATCTATGCAATTGCTGGCGCAATGACATAACTTAACAAATGCCAAGAAAAATACAAAAAAAAAAGACCTCAATAACAACAACAACAAAAAGCTAATATTTATTGAGTACAAACTATGTGCCAGGTACTGTGTAAAATGCTTTACATCTTCTCATCTAATGCTCACAACAAATGTATCAGCATAAAGCCTGAAGCATAGTTGGGTTTGCTGTTTTTTTGGGTTTTTTTTTTTCAGTTTTAGGGTCACATGATTTGGAATGTGAGTTTGTCCATATAGCCAAAAGGAACA
Source organism: Manis pentadactyla (assembly GCF_030020395.1). Classification (NCBI taxonomy): domain Eukaryota; kingdom Metazoa; phylum Chordata; class Mammalia; order Pholidota; family Manidae; genus Manis; species Manis pentadactyla. The sequence goes on from NC_080022.1 coordinate 147,530,533, forward strand.
GTTGAGATGGGCACATTAATTTATTTAAGTGAATATATATCAGTGTCATTCTTTTTAAAGGGTGCTGACTTGTGCCAGCATAAATAAAGCCTTGGAGAATCTTATAACTGGGCATATGCATTCCTTCAAGTTAAAAAATCCATCAGGCAATAAACATTTACTGAGCCCTACTATACAGGTATTTGGGGGGTGAAACACAATATAGAAGATATGGGCTTATATCTGGGTAGAACTGGATCTAGAATGGAATGGGTCATCAGCAAGCCCTGGAGATCTGTCCCTTGGTAGCCTCTCTCCCCCACTATCAATCTAAGGAGTTCACCAAGGCCGTCTACAGGAGTTTGTAAAGGCTTCTAACTAGCACTCTCTTAAAAAATTCCAGCAGCTAATGCACATGATCTGTCTTAGAGTGAAGTTTCCAAAAGTGCGTGGTGTTCTGGGGAGAGGTGCCTTGCTAAGGAAGGCAGGAAGCTATGTCAAAAGAACATAAGCCATCCCCTTCCACCCTGAGTATGTGCTGTGCTTGGTGCTTGCTCTCAGAGTATGGTATGGAAGCAGGGAGCTGGAGAATAATGTTACAATGGAAAAATCTGGTAAACACTACCTCAGCCAGATGACCAAGGTCAACATCAACAGAGATGTGTCATCTTGCTAGCATGTACCCTTGATATGATGTTATGTGAATGGCACTTTACTGCTATGGCCTTTCTGCCAAAAACCCATAGCCCCAGTTTAACCCTGAGAAAAATATCAGACAAACACAAATTGAGGGACATTCTACAAAATACCTTACCAGTGTCCCTCAGAAGCTTCAAGGTCATCAAGAATAAGAAAAATCTGAGAAGCTGTCACAGACCAGAGGAGCTAAGGAAACATGACACTCAAATATTATCTTTTAGTGGTAATTCTTCTGTGGTTCAAGTGTTCACAATTCTTTGGTGAGAGGTACTATAGTGTGGTGGTTAAGCAGAAGGACTGTGATGTTAGCAGGCCTGGGGTTTGAATTGCCAGCGTTTGCCACTGACTGTGAGAATTTGATCAACTTAAACTCTGAGCCTCAGTTTACTCATTTGAAAACAGAAATAAAATGAACAGTACCAATCTCATAGAATTGTCATCATGCTCAGATTAGCTTGTGACATGCTTGGTGTCAAGTCTGGCTCATAGTAAACAATAATATGAGTTATTATTAAATTCGTATTTATTTATTTTAGTAAATGGTATGATACAGGGATTTAAGTTTTCTTTTCACCAAAATCTCTAACTAATTTCTCTCAGTATTTTCCAAATGAGCCATCATTTCCTAATTGATTGGAAAATGCCACCTTCATGAAATAACACACATACTTTTATTTGTTACAGCTTTCTATTCTGTTTTATCGATTTGCCTATTTATTCTTGCACAATTAGCATCCTAATTTACTTTGTAGCTTTGTATGGGTTTGTTATTGTTTTGCAAGTGGTACAAATACCTCCATGGTATTATCATTTATATTTTAATAGTTGTTTTTATTCAGAATGTGTTGAACAACTTTCATGTGGAGCACTTTCGTAAGATCAGTAAAAGGAATACTGGAATTAGAGGACATAATCCCTGCAGTGAAGTGTGTGTGTGTGTGTGTGTGTGTGTGTGTGTGTGTGTGTGTAGAGAGAGAGAGATTGATTATTATGTTAACCATCTAAAAACAGGTCATGGGTGTTATTTTCATGCCCGGCACAGTGTTTGGTTCTCGAAATACAGCCTAAATAAGACATACGTTCAGCTCTCAGGGAGCCTTTAGCACAAGGCCAGAGACAAATAAAGCCATGATTCTAGTACTGAATGACTTTAGAGGGTGTGAAGGGAGCACAGAGGTGGGTCATCTAAATAAGGAAGTGACAGTTGGTAGAAGTTTCAAAGGATAAAACTGAGGTGGTAAAGCACAGGGGAGCTGTGGGTAGGAGGGGGCATAGCAGGAGGGGCTTCTAGAAAGGGGAGCAAAATGTGTAAAGGTACGTCAGTTCGTGGAAAAAGACAACCTGCTTGATATGGCTGGAGAGGATGAGGGAGGTGGGGGATGGACTTGCGTGTATACATGCATAAGCATAAAAGAACGATGACATTTAAGGGGGAATTGACTGCCAACGTTCTGGCTGATGTCCTTTCTTCTCCCTGAAGCTTTTCAACACACTCCATTTCACAAAGATCTTGTCAGCCCAGATCACTGAGGAAGAACCATGAATATTTTCTGACATTTCTTGTTCATTTTTATTTAATTTCTACTCCTGTGCCTTGAAGGCAGCTTCTAAATATATTTACATGTCAGGCATTCTTTTAGATACTGGGATATAGCAGTGAACAAAACAAAACTCCTGCCCTTGTAGAGATTATAGTTTCGGTAGAGGGAGACAGATAATAAATAAACAAGTAAATATGTAGTTTGTTAGCTGGTGATAAGGGATGCTTTAGAGGAAGATAAATCAGGATGAGAAAGATAGGCATGACTATAGTAATATACATTGTGTTATAATTATCTGTGCCTCCCTCTTCCCTACTAGAGTGAATGTTTTTCAAGGGAATAGATTTGGTTTTATTAATCCCTGTAGCTTACTGGTCCAGTGCTTAGAATCGAGCATGTGTTTAATAGAAGTAGAGGAGCAGTATAGATTAAACCTGGGTGAGACTGCCTTGTCCAAATCCAGTCTCCATCACTTACTAAAATTATGACCTTGGGTAAGGTACTGAGTTCTGTATCTATGAGTTTCCTCATCTTAAAAATGCAGGTAATGATAGTACCTTACTCAAGGGGGGATTAGATGAGATAATATATATTAAAATATTTAAAGTAGTCCCCCCCCTGCATAGGTTGCATTTAATAAATGATAACTGTTATTATTAAACTGTGATCTGAATATATTCTGACAGCACAGACTTTAGGGTGCTTAAAATAATTCATTGTTGTTTAAAAGTTCTGCTCATGCTAGGATAGGTCTTCAGAAGAACCTTCTTCTGAATTTACACCAGCATATCATTGCAGCCCAAATATGGCCTGAGAAGTTTACCCAGAATATAGAGGCTCGAGCACTGGCACAGACCCTGGCTGTCCTTTGTGGACCTCGGACCATACTTTGCATTCAACATCTCACCAGAGCTGATATCTCACCTCTCTGCCTAGTTACCACGTTTCGGAATATGGCATGAAAAAATACAATTGTCCAGATGTATTTGGTGAAAACATGTTCTGACAGTATTTAGCCTACAGGCCATGTACATTTCCATCATCTTTCTCAGTAAAGAGATTGCCTGGAGCTATGTCGTGTGTCTAGAAATATTGCCTTCTCAATTCTCACCAAAGTAAGAGAGTCATTCCTTAAATTTGACTGGGATGCCGTAGTTTGCAAAGCACTCTCCTATCCATTATCATTCAATCCACAAGCAAACACTCCAGAAAGACAAGGCAGGGTCATCATTTCCACTTAGCGGCTATGGAAATGGAGGCTTATGAGGTTAAGTCTCAGCTTCTTCTAAGTGGAGCTTCTTCTCACTCATGATTTTGTTTCTATGCCATAAACCAGGCTTCACACAAACCCTGGGTTCCCCCAAATATTCAACATGTTCATGTGGGCCCTTTCTCTTGATGTTTATCCATCTCTATTTTTTTTTTCCATTTGTCCAATACATCCCCCTGTTTAGAGTCACAAAATTGACAGTTATACTTTTTACAGGTCAGGTGATCTCAATCCACTAGAATATCCCAGGCTGTGTCCAGTCCCCTGCAGTTCTGTCACTGGGGCTGACACCTCCTGGTTTGAGGCTGGAGGCTAGGATTCTAAAGTGACTTCAAGGAGGGACATAGTTGCCCTAAATAATAATGACAAATAGGCAATCTATTACCATGGCACAAATCTAGGCATACTGAACTTCTCCAGAAAGATATACTCTGCTATTTCTCAGGCTAGTAATTTTAAAAATAACTTTTTAAATTGATGGTATGTAGTAGAGTAAGATAAGCTGGCTAATTCATTTTACCAAATAAGGATGATCAATAACCACCATAATGAAACAACATAGGGACCTTTCCACACCAAAAGGTAGGAGAAATAGAATCTCAGAATAAAAGACAGTACATTTAGCTTTATGAAGAACATACAAATCATCCTCTTATGTCTTATTCTACAGAGGTCTGCATGAAACACTTCATCAGGCACTTGCTCTAGGATTGGCATTTGGAATCACTGCTCTGGGAGTTTAGCATCATTTTTACACTTTTTGCTCTAGTGTCCTTGACTCCTGCTGTGCTCAGAGTTGGAGAATTCCAGGCCTAAGAACACTTGTATATGGACTAACAATAAAGTTTCCCTGTATATCTAAATTAGAGCCAAGACTTGTGAATCATTCTTTCTGGATATACTATTAAAAGCAGTGAACCTGATATAATTAGGTATTATTTGGAACAGTGCATTTGTTTTGTAGTGGTTGGGACAACATGTTAATCCCAGGAAGTCTTAGCCTGGGAATAATTATGGAATCCACCCACAGTCAGCTGAGGAAAGCACCTGATTGGATGTCACATGTTACTGCAACATACGGAATTCTCACCCACTGATGAGATCCTGACCTTCCTATGACCAATACCCATTTTAAAAAACCCTACTGTGAAATTTGGGCAGACATTATAAATGTCATTATAAAGTCAAAAGCGTATTACTAAGAGGAGGTAAGGATGGGGAAAAGGTAGTAATATATTTTGAATATCCACTATGTGGCAGATACATGCAAGTGAATCAGATATTCACAATAAACTTTACAAATCAATTCGTTATCCTTATTTTACAAGTAAGGAAATTAAAGTGGAAGATAGAGCATTTGAATAAGGTCACACAGTCGGAAAGTGGCAGAGTTCAAATCTATTTGACTCTGAAACCATGTTCTCTACATCACACTACTAGAGAAAACAGAACCAAGGCCTAGAGTCCCAACATCATTTAGCATGGTGAAATATAAGCAACTGAAAATAAAAATACTTGCAGGTTAAAACTAGAGGGAAACTTCTTGGACTTGCCAAAGAGCATCTATGAAAAACCTACCATGAACATCATACATAATGCTGAAAGACTGAATGATAGAAGACTGTTACCTGAGATTGGGAACAAGGTGACAGTGTTTGCTCTCATCTTTTCTACTCAATGTTCATTGGAAGTCCTAACCAGTGCAATAAGGCAAGAAAAAGAAATAAAAGTCCTAAATATTAGAAAGGAAGAAATAAAACATTTTTGTTTATACAGTAATAAAATTAGAGAATCCTCAGAAATCTAGAAAAAACCTACTAGAACTGAATTTAGCAAGGCCACAGGATATGAAGTCACTATAAACAAGCCAATTGATTTCTAAATACCAGCAATGAGTCAGTGGAAATACATTTAAAAACCAGTACCATTTACAATAACATTAAAAATCTTGAAACACTTCCAGATAAACTTAATGTAATATGTTCAAGATCTGTGGTACTCTGAAAAGTACAACACATTGCTCACTTAAATTAAAGAAAACCTAAATAACTGGAAAGATATACTGTATTCATGAATTAGAAGACTCAATATTGATAAGATGTCAGTTCTTTTCAAATTGATCTATAAACTCAGTGAAGTACAAATCAAAATCCCAGAAGCATTTTTTTTTTGGTAGAATTTGACAAACTGATCCAAAATCTATATGGAAGTGCAAATGACCTAGACTAAGCAAAACAATTTTGGAAAAAAAAGAACAAAGTTGGAAGACTAAAATTACCTGATTTCAAGACATACATCAAAGCTATATTAATCAAGGCAATGTGGTATTGGCATAAGGGCACATAGTTCAAAGGAAAAGAAAAGAATTTCCAGAAATAGGCCTACACATATTTGATCAAATGATTTGTCAACAAAGGTGCTAAGAAAATTCAATAGAAAAAGATAATCTTTTCAATAAACAACTGGATAGAACAACTGGATATCCAAACTGGGAAGGAGAGAGATAACAAAAAACCATTGACATCACACCATACACAAAAATAAACTCTAAGCAAATCATATATTTAAATGTGAAAGAGAAAAATATAAGAAAAAAATCTTATGGTCTTATGGTTGGCAAAGATCCCTTTTTACAACACTAGCCATAAAAGGAAAAATAGATAAATTGCATTTCAGCAAAAACTTTAAATACTACTCTTCAATACACTGTTAAGAAGATTTGAAAAAGCAAGCCATAGACTGGGAGAAAATTTTCACAATACATATATCCAACAAAGGACTTACCTACAGAATATGTAAAGGATACCTATGCTCAATTTTTTAAATGGGCAAAGGTTTGAATGCACATTTCACAAAAGAAGCTATACAAGTGACCAGTGAGAACATGCAAATATGTTTACCATCATTAGTAATAAGGGATCCCAAGTGCTGATGAGGTTGAGCAACTGGAACTCTCACACATTTTGGGTGAGAAAGCAAAATGCTACAGTCACTTTGGAAAATAATTTGGTTGGGTCATATAAAAGTAAACATACATTTACATTATGATCCAGCAATCATATTTCTAGGACTTTAGTCAAGAGAAATGAAAATATATGTCCACAAAAAAACCTATACATGCAAATTTTTTACAGCTTTGTTCATAATTGCTCAAAGGTATAAATAACCCTAATGTCCATCAGCTGGTGAATGGATAAACAAATTGTGATCCATCTATACAACAGAATCTATGCAGAAATAAAAAAGAAAAGATTTACCAATATAAGCAACAACATGGGTGAATCTCAAAAACATTTTGAGTGAAAGAAACCTTATATGAGAGTACATATTATATAATTCCATTTTTATGAAATTCTAGAACAGGCAAAACTGATTGATACCGATGGGAAGCAAATAAGTGATTCCATGATCTCTATTTTGATTGGGGTAGTGATACATGAGTGTATATGTTTGTCAAAACTCATTGAACTTAAAACACTTATTGGATGTAAGCTACAGTTTAATAAAGTTGACTTAAAAAGTAGAAATAAAAATTAGAGTTAATTTTTTAACTGAAAAATTTCATAAATTCGTAATTGTGTCCTTTGACTAGCTACCATAAAGGGATTGCAGAGATGCAGTCTGAAGCTGTGGACAGGTGCTCTTTATTTGTAAATGACAGCCTGCCTATGCAGGTAAATAAAGGCAACATGTATGACCAAGTAGAAGAAACCCATTGCTCCAGAATCTGATTTTTTATTACTACAGTACTACTTACAATCTGAATAAACCAGCAGCAGCAGGTTTTTAAGGTAGAAGACAAGGGTAAAGTTATAGGGATAGACTATGGAGAGAATATGAGGCTATGGAATTCCCATTCAGTACAGTAGGAAAATCATTAGATGTTCTCAGGTCTTCAATTTTGGAAGAATTCCTGAAAAGGCAAGATTAAGGGACTAAGGCAGAGAGGATGTCTGCATTCTGGCAGCCTGGAGTTCAGAGTGGATCACAGTAGACTTCCCCAGCATGGGAGATTAAAATTAGGGAGAAACATTGTGTAATGGGTGGACCCTCTTGTAGGCATCTATCCTAAAGAAATATTTGCACATGTGCATAAGGAGCATGGATGGAATACTTACTGAAGGTTTGTTTGTATAAGCTAAAAAATGTAAGCAACTTAAATGAGAAGTCATTTAATAAAGTCACATCCATTCTGTAGTAGACCCTGTCAGTGCTCCACCCACACAACCTGTGACTTGCCATGTCTATGCATGCCAGTTGACCTCAAACTGCTAGCACTTGCATCTACTTGATTGAAGATTTTCTCTGGCCCCTAGAGCTCTCTCTGTCCAGGTGCATGGCAATCCAAAAGTACTGAAGAATCAGTGCCTCTCTGAAGCAGCCCTAAAACAATGGTAGATGGGAATTGATGGATAAATACTCCAGCTCTCCTTAGGTAATAAGGTTCTACATTTGTGTCATACGTTGGCTCACAGAGCTCCCCAGTGGACTTGACCTCTGGTTACCTACAGTGATGACTTGCTTGATCAAACACACTTTATTGGTCTCCTTTCCTTCCTGTCTTACTTCCCTGTTCCTCTACCGGTATTTTCTGGGATGACTTCTCACATAAAGTACTTGTTGAATCCTTGTCTCAGGGTCTCCTTTGGAATTCACCATTTTGAAAGAATGAAGAAGATCAATAAATAGATTATTATGGAAAGATCACCAAAAACATTACATGAGAAAGCATGTTAAACAAACTATGTGTATATCATAATAACATATATTTTAAAAACACACAGAAAAGCCCCATATATTTCTAAATGTGTGTGTGTGTGTGTGTGTGTGTGTGTGTGTGTGTGTGTGTGTGTGTGTGTAAATGCACATAAAACAGTCTAATTTGGATTTACACTTAACTGGTAATAGTGGTTACCTCTGAGGAAAGTAGGACTGGATGATCAAGGGAATAAAAAACTTTGCAAATTTTGAAACAAGAATCTATTTGTGAATTACTTGTGTTTTGAAAAGTAAGTTTAAAACGCTTTATAATGTGGTTGAAGAGCTCAGTTTATTTCAGCTTAAGAACCAACACAGGGCACCAGGGATGCAGAGAAAAATAGGAACACGGTCTTTGCCCTAGGGAGCTCCCAGAGCATCAGACAAATAAACACCTGTAATAGGTGTGATAAGTATCACGACAGAAATAAGCAGAAGGGGCTGTGGGAACCCGAGGTGGGGCCCAGCCAGCCATCTATAGAAGAAAACGTCATTCTTTCCCCACATCCCCTGTGGAGGTTTAGGCACACTTCAGCCAAAATCACTAGGGCTCAGTCAGCACAGCTGAAGGTATAATGATGAAGATTTATGCAAATTAAGCGCTTGCCACCCAATCAGAATAAAGATGGTTTTACTAGAAGGGTCATGACATCCCTGAGGGGTATCCTAGAGCAGGAATTTATCAGGGTTTTCAGCCTCACCAGGAATTTTCAGCACTGGCACAATGGCCCTGACTCTTCAGATGCACCAACAGCCTCTCCTCCACGATCCCATTCCCACCCACCTCATACCTGAGACCATGCCCACGGAGCAACCTTCTGTTGACGACTCAGTTTCCCATGGAAGCTTGCCAGCAGGAGAAAATATACTGATGTGAGGAGGTGTGTATTACAATCTAACTCTTGTTTCTATTTGTCACTGAAAGGCAATCAAGTGACCTGTTTCGTGCTTCTGTGCGTTTATCATGAGGCACCTTAGCCCAGTGGTTCCCAACTTTGCTGCACCTTAGAATCTACTGGGAAGATTTAAGAGATCCTCATGCCCAGATCACACTCTATACTAAATGGGGTGGGTACCAGATAGTGGTAGCTGCTATCCAGCTCAGGAGATCCTATCATGTGTCTCCTCCCAACTGTCTTTTAAATAAAAAGTATCTTGGTATATTTGGAGTCTAAGCTGAAAATGGACCAGTGGGACATTTTTTTTACGGTATTATGCAACATAATATCATATTCTATTTATTGTATGTCCAATGCATGTGAGTTATAGTTTCATTTATTGACTTAAGAAGTCAAGGGAATGCAGGGCACCTAAAATGTTAAACATAATGATTTTATTATATATATATATTTTAAAAACTAAGATAAAATGTTCCTCACTGATTCACCTGGGAAGGGGGAAAGTGTTGGATACTGCCTGGCTCTCCTGCCCAAGTACATGGGTCAGGGCCAAGGTTTGGTCTTAGGGTGGGACAAATATCCCACCCAGGGACTGATAGACAAAGAGGGGTAAGATGAGACCAAAGCCCTCAGATACATGCAAAGGGAACTGTCATGAACCTTAAGCTTGTTGTTGAGTTGAGCGGAAGCCTAGCTGTGGGGAAGGAAGGCCCAGGGCTTCAGAAGTCCTGGACAACACATGAATTTGGATTTGTCTGGCCTTACCCAGTTCCCAGCTTGTTACCATGCCTCTTCTCTATCTTAGTTGCTATTGACTCCTGACATTGTATTGCCCCCACGAGGCTGCGTCTTCCACTGTCCTGTCTGGCTTCACTTACTAAGCCTTCCTGTAGCTGATGGTGGACATGCCCTTTGTCCAAAGTACTACCAAATGCTCAAAGGTTTACAACCTTGCTCACACTCTCTTTTATCAAGCCTCCAGCTTTTACTTGGGCACTGACAGCTTTATGTCCTGTCCCATGGCTGATTAGAGGGCCTGAAGGGGCACAGGAAAATAAATGAGGGGAAATAGGAGCAGCAATTTACAATTCATTAAGAGCTAAGTATCTCATCTAATCCTCCAACCCAGTTACCCAAACTGAAGAGCACTGGAAATGGAGATACCAGGAAAAAAAAATAATAAACCTGATCAATAAATAATGCATAGAAGTGGGAAGGAACCTATTCACTTTGTACTGAGTGGCTACTCGGTGTCAGGCACTGGGCTGGGTGTTTCGTATATGAACACATGAACTCGTTTAATCCTCTCAGGATCACAGCAAAGTAGATATTACTTTCTACTTCAAAACAGGTATTGCTAAGAGGATCATACACCATGATCAAGTGGGATTCATCCCAGGGATGCAAGGATGGTACAACATTTGAAAATCCATCAGCATCATCTATCATGTCAACAAAAAGAAGTACAAAAACCACATGATCATCCCCATAGATGCTGAAAAAGCATTTGACAAAATTCAACATCCATTCATGATAAAAACTCTCAACAAAACGGGCATAGAGGGCAAGTACCTCAACATAATAAAGGCCACATATGACAAACCCACAGCCAAAATCATTCTTAACAACAAGAAGCTGAAAGCTTTTCCTCTAAGATCAGGAACAAGACAAGGATGCCCACTCTTCCCGCTTCTACGCTTCTACTCAACATGGTACTGGAGGTCCTAGCCATGGCGATTAGACAACACAAAGAAATAAAACACATCCAGACTGGTAAGGAAGAAGTCAAACTGTCCCTGTTTGCAGATGACATGATATTGTACATAAAAAAAACCCTAAAGAATCCACTCCAAAACTATTAGAACTAAAAACTGAATTCAGCAAAGTTTCAGGATACAAAATTAATACACAGAAATCTGTTGCTTTTCTATACACTAATGATGAACTAGCAGAAAGAGAAATCAGGAAAACAATTTCATTCACAATTGCATCAAAAAGAATAAAATACCTAGGAATAAACCTAACCAAGGAAGTGAAAGACCTATACACTGAAAACTACAAGACACTCTTAAGAGAAATTAAAAAGGACACTAATAAATGGAAATCCATTCCATGCTCTTGGGTAGGAAGAATTAATATTGTCAAAATGGCCATCCTGACTAAAGCAATCTACAGATTCAATGCAATCCCTATCAAAATACCAACAGCATTCTTCAACGAACTGGAACAAATAGTTCTAAAATTCATATGGAATCACAAAAGACCCTGAATAGCCCAAGCAATCCTGAGAAGGAAGAATAAAGCAGGGGAGATCTCGCTTCCCAACGTCAAGCTCTACTACAAAGCCACAGTAATCTTGAAAATTTGGTACTGGCACAAGAACAGACCCACAGACCAGTGGAACAGAAGAGACTCCAGATATTAACCCAGACATACATGGTCAGTTAAAATATGATAAAGGAGCCATGGATATACAATGGGGAAATGACAACCTCTTCAACAGCTGGTGTTGGCAAAACTGAATAGCTACATGTAAGAGAATGAAACTGGATTACTGTCTAACTCCATACACAAAAGTAAACTCGAAATGGATCAAAGACTTGAATGTAAGTCATGAAACCATAAAACTCTTAGAAGAAAACTTAGGCAAAACTCTATTGAACATACACACGAGCAACTTCTTCATGAACATATCTCCCCGGGCAAGGGAAACAAAAGCAAAAATGAACAAGTGGGACTATATCAAGCTAAAAAGCTTCTGTATAGCAAAGGACACCACCAATAGAACAAAAAGGCATCCTATGGTATGGGAGAATATATTCATAAATGACATATCCACTAAGGGGTTGACATCCAAAATATAAAAAGAGTTCATGCGCCTCAACAAACAAAAAGCAAATAATCCAATTAAAAAATGGGCAAAGGATCTGAACAGACACTTCTCCAAAGAAGAAACTCAGATGGCCAAGAGGCACATAAAAAGACGCGCCACAGCACTAATCACCACAGAAATGCAACTTAAAACCACAATGAGATGTCACCTCACATCAGTTAGGATGGCCACCATCCAAAAGATAAACAACAACAAATGTTGGGGGGGATGTGGAGAAAGAGGAACCCTCCTACACTGCTGGTGGGAATATAAACTAATTCAACCATTGTGGAAAGCAGTATGGAGGTTCCTCAAAAAACTTAAAATAGAAATACCATTTGACCCGGGGAATTCCACTCCTAGGAATTTACCCAAAGAATGCAGGATCCCAGTTTCAAAAAGACAGATGCACCCCTATGTTTGTCGCAGCACTATTTACAATAGCCAAGACATGGAAGCAACCTAAGTGTCCATCAGTAGATGAATGAATAAAGAAGATGTGGTACATAGACACAATGGAATATTATTCAGCCATAAGAAGAAAACAAATCCTACTATTTGCAACAACATGGATGGAGCTAGAGGTTATTATGCTCAGTGAAATAAGCCAGGCGGAAAAAGACAAGTACTAAATGATTTCCCTCATCTGTGGAGTATAAGAACAAAGAGAAAACTGAAGGAACAAAATACCAGCAGACTCACAACACCCAAGAATGAACTAACAGTTACCAAAGGAAAGGGACTGGGGAGGAAGGGTGGGAAGGGAGGGATAAGGGCAATAAGGGGCATTATGATTAGCACACATAATGTAGCAGAGGGGGGCACGGGAAGGCAGTATAGCACAAAGAAGACAAGTAGTGACTCTATAGCATCTTACTACAGTGACTATAATGGGGTATGTGGTGGGGACTTGATAATGGGGGGAATCTAGAAACCACAATGTTGGGGAATCTAGAAACCACAATGTTGCTCATGTAATTGTATATTAATGATACCACAACAAAACAAAAAAAAGGTATTAGTACCCCCATTTCACAGATTAAGATACCAAAGCTTAGGAGTGTTAAGTACCAGAAATCACAAAGCTAGAGAGTTTTTCACTGCATTATGTTTCCAGTAAATGCTGCTGACTTTGAACATCTATGTTCTTCAGGGAAGGGAGACATGTGGAGGGCCTAGTATCAGAGAAAGGTTTCATGAAAGATCTGAGACAGCAGCAGACTCTTAAGTGAATAGAACTTGGGCAGAAGAAGAGGTAGAAGGATACTGCAGGCCTGCTGGGAGCAGTCAGGGCATGGAGGAAGTATGTGTGTGCTGAAAGGCCCAAAGTGGTGCTAGCTTCATGCCATGGAGGGTTTGGACAAAACATGTTGAAAAGGTATATGGACCCAGTGAGGGGAGCCTTTGACCCTCGGGCTGGAAAGTGGAAGAATTTCTACCTTTTCTTCCCTGTACTCCATAGTATCACCTCCTCCACTCATTCCCTCCAGCTGTGTGGAACAGTGTGGAGACTGTGCACTGTGGGGCTTCATGTGGTTCAATAAATTACATTGTGTACCTGAGTCTGTTTCTTCACTTGCAAAATGAAATGTAGTGATGACTTATTACATGGGACATACTGGTGGAGCACCCAGGACTACTGAATGTGAGCTGTTCCCTTTGTAGTTCTTAAACCTCCCAGGCCTGGTCCAAGTTCTACAAAGTCTCCAATGACAAGTCATGGGGGGAGCCAGTTCTTGGAAGAAAGGGAAGATCACCTCCCACTTCCTCCACATTCTATTCCTGCTTATGCATTCTGATGTCCTGCTTGCTTTTTTAGGCTCTAAGTGCTATCCTGCTGACTCACTTCCGACTTCTCGTTCATCATGCTCAGTTCCTGAAAATGGAACGGAATGGAAAGGGCCGGATAATGTACTGTCTGGTGATGTGTTTAAGGGGAACTGGGTGTTTGTCAGGTCAGCACCGCATGGATGGAATGCTGGGGACATGAGCTGAGCAGTGCCCAAAGTGCATTTCTCATCTGACACCGAGGACACTTTGCCTTGGATTGTAATACTAATAATAACCTCCCCACTTGCTGCCACTGATGAGAGGCCAGGCAGGCCCTGGGATACATGCTTTCCATGATTATCAATTTGAATCATCACAACTGGAGAAGTCAGGGATCTCCTGTATTTTATGGACAAGCAAATTCAGACTATAACAGGTCAAGATCACACAGCTAGTAAGGGACAGGGTAGAGATTCAAACCCATGATCTAGATCTGTGCTATCTAATCCAGTAGCCACTAACCACATGAGGCTTCTGAGCACTTGAAATGTGGCTAGTGTGCTTGAGGAAACTGAATTTTTAATTCAGTTGAAATGTGCTGTAAATGCAAAATATATGCTAGATTTTGAAGACTTATTATCAAAATATACATATATGTACAATCTTTTTTTACATTGATAACATATTTAAAATGATATTTCAGATATATTAAGTTAAATAAAATATATTTAAAATAATTCTACCTATTTCTTTTACTTGTCTAATGTGACTACTAGAACATTTGAAATTTTATATATGGCTCCCATTATATTTCTATCAGAGCTGATCTAAACCATAAACATTAAATGGTCACTAGACCAGTGATTTTCGAGTATTTTTGTTAAGTTTTTTGAGCATAAATCCCCAACTTATGTATTTTAAAAATTTATTAATTATATATACATGCACACTTCTCCATATATTACGTACATTATGAAACACTGACAAAATAGAGATTTAAAAAAGATGACATAAAAAATAAGCAGAAATAGAAGTTGTACTAATTTCTTCCAGGAGCCTAATGGCTCACTTTGTGTATCACCTGGAGTGTGTACACACCATTTTGGAAACTCCTGCACCAGACTTAGAGCTCCTGATGGGCAGAGACTGTTAATTCATGTATCTCCCTTTCCCCATTCTGAAACCTAGAACCATGCCTGAATATAGTTGGTGCTCAATAAATGTTTGTGGCAGGAATGAATAGCTCTTACTATGCCTCATTTTCTGGTGGATTGGATATTTTTCTTTATTTCACATGTTTCGAGCGCTTTCTAGGTGCTCGGTGCTATGCTAGCGCTGAAAAGTAAACAAAGTTTAAAACAACTCAGCCCCTTTCCTCTAGGTCAGTACTTTTCAAACTTTAGTGTGTTTAAGAATCACCTGGAGGGCTTATTAAACAGATTCCACACACCCCATCCTCCCTCCCCACCAAAGATTCTGATTCAGTAGATCTGGGCTGGAACCTGGGACTCTGCATTTCTAAGAAGCTTCTAGGAAAACAAACTTTGGAGGAGACTGATCCACATTGGGAAATTGGAAGAGCATCCCAAATACTAATGGGAGGATGGGACTAGGGAAAGAGAATTAACATATATTGAACTTTTATTTATTTGCTAAGAATTTTTAAGTACATCATCTCATTTAATTCTCAACTCAACTTGATAAGGTACATATATTATCTTCATTTTCAGATGAGGCAAGTGAGAGAAAAGTTGGTTAAATTTCTTAAGTCATAGACTTAGTAAATGGCAGAACTTGGATTGGTATCCACTTATCTACATCAGAAACTCATGTAAATTTGTATTAAGTGTCATCACCCTTTAGACACTACTCTTGAAACCAAGCATAGAACATTGAGTAGCAAGCTTTCTGCCTTGGTCAAACTCAGTAAACAAAATATAGCGTTCTCAGTGCCATGAGGGAGGCAGTGCCATGGAGATATGTAATAGAGGCACATACTCTACAACAGCATTAGGGAAAGCTTTCCAGAAAAAAAAGGTGAAATTTAAGTGAAGACCTAATGATAAATTAGGGGAGTGGACGTTGGATGCGAGTGTTTTGGGCAGAAGATATGCATGAAGGCTTAGAAGCAACACATCATTTGAGGCACTGAAAGAAGTTCGCAGTGTCTGAAATATAGAAGGTAGAGGTGAGAAATAAGGCCACTGAGGTGGGAACCTGATCACATGGGACTATTTAGGTTTAGTGACCTTTTTTCAAGGGGAGGGGTATGGTCACACTTGTATTTTTAAAAGATTAATATGCTCCCAGTGGAGGATGGATTAGAGGAGAGCTAACCTGCAGGCAGGGAGATGCTTTAAAGATGCTAGTGGCATAAATTTGGTTAATAGTGTGGAGACTGGGGAAAAAGGGGTGGTGGGGAGGGGTGGTGTTTAGAAATGTTTAAAAGTGTTTAAGGCTTGATGATCGATTAGGAGGGGAGAAGTGGGCAGGTAAAAAAGGAGTAAAAAATTATCTCCAGGGTTCTAAGGGCACAGTTTTAGTAAGGATAAGGTTCTGTAAGCTTATTTCATATTTTTTAAAAAGTTCGGATAAATTAGGTCATGTGAAAGTGAAAGAAGGATGTTATTTTAATATAATTTCAATAACTAGAACTTATTGACTTAGAAAATATGGGAGAAAATTACAATCTCTGTGGTTAAGTTCATTATTTTGTTTTAGCTCCTGCCAATGGCCTTATCGTCCAGTGACAGTAGAGTTGTGAATGCTGCAGATAATGCTTCTTTTTACCTAGATCAGCGTTAGCCGTGGAATACCAGCCATAGACCGTGAACTTTCCCTCTATTGAGTTTTTTCCTGACTGTCTCGTTGAGTTTACCTTGGACACTGAGTTTCTGAAGCTGCACACCGCTTTTGGCCCCCCTTATTTCTCCATACCTTACTCCTAAGGATTTGGACTCCGCCCTCTTTATCTAGGTCCCGCCCCTTTCTTTAGACCACACCCACTCGATTGGTCCCCGCCCCCTGAAGATGTCGTCGCTGATATGACAGCGAATTCTCCACAATCCTGACCTATAAGAGATCTGAAGGGTGGGACCGAGATCAGTCTATTTTTCCATTTGTCAAATTAAGTGTCTATCTTACCCCAGTCCTAGCCCACTTCATCTTCAAGGCAAGGATTGGTTGTTCTGTTCTTGGTCCGCGGCTCCTGATTTGTTCTTTCATTCCACCCTCTCTTCTAGCTTTTGCAGGCGGGATTAGCACGCAGCTTCCTGCTCCTGCCAAAAAATAAAAGAAGAAAAAGAAAAGAGGAGAAAGGCGAAAGAAAATGTCACAGAGATCTTTGGTTTTTAATTTGCTTTTAGCTTTGTCGGTCAGGGCAAACTCTGCATTTTGATTGGTCTTTCCATCTGCCCATCCTGGGTCGTGGGCGGGATTTCCCCAAGAGACCCACACCTTGTTGCCACTGGCCGAACGGTGCGCCTGTCTGAAACTCCCGGCCCAGGATTGGAGGCGGACGCAGACAGGTGGGCGTGGATTGGCTAGGGCAGCCGGTCAGTGTGAGGCGGGGGCGGGGCCTCGGCGGCTGGTTGCGCGTGTCCGCCGCTGGCTCCGCTCTATCCGGCTTTGCCAGGGGAGGTGAGTTCGGCCGCTGCTGCACCGGCGGCTGAGGAGGCGACGGCTGAGGAGAAAGCGGCCGCAGTGACTGAGGAGAAAGCGGCCGCAGGGACGGGAAGCCGGGTGGGGGGGAGGGGGGGAGACGGAGCAGCCTTGAGCCCTGCGGGGGCCGTCGCGCGGGGGGACCCACCCGCTCTCCCCCCCAACCCTTCTCAGCAGAAGCAGCCGGCGGCGGGGGCAGGAGTCAGCCCGCTTCCGACTGCACCCCGCCCGCCTCGCGGGGCTCCTATTCTTTGGCCCCGGGACCCTAACCTCATCCCGGGGCGGTTCCCTCTGTCTGGGCGTCCGAGTGCTGCCCACCTCTCTTTCATCCCTTCCTGCACCTCCTTACCTTTACTTTGCCCCGGTTCGCTTTCTCTTCTCTATTCTGCCCTGTCGCCTCGTCTGCTCACTCATCCCCTCCTGCCTCCTTCCCTGGCTCTTTTCTGTTCTGGAAAGTTTAGTTACCCACCCCCCCGCCGCCACCTCCGATCAGGTCTTGACTAGGAGTAGGGTGAGATGTAGGAAGGCCTGAGTTGGAGGGGGGGAAAGCTGGTTTCCCAGGAAATTTCCCCCCATCTTTTTACATTTGGGGTGGTTGGAATTCTTTTTAATTGTATTTTTGAGGAGGTGGTAGGTGTTTAGAAAAGGATGTGGGAATGGAAGGGGTAGATGAGTCAATCCTCTTACAAGATTCGAAGGGTGGTGTGTTACCTGATCCTTTTCGTGTGTGGAGTTCAAGGAGTCGGGAGGTTTGGCCTTTATTCCCACATTCAAAGTTGGAACCTCCCCCAAATTAAGGATGGAGTTTTAGTACCCACTTGTGGCAGGAAACCTGGAGGGAAGGGGACCCTTTTTCCTTTTCCTTTTTCTTTTCTGTTTTTTGTTTTTGTTTTTTTGGCAGTCCACACCCTTCCACACACACCCCAAAACTAAACATCAAGATTCTCTAACTTGTTTGGATTGACTGATGAAGACATAAAGCCAGTTACGCTCCATGTTTTTTGGTGTGGAGTGAGTGGTTTTTCTTCATTTTTAAATGGCCAAATGACAGCTTGACCCAGTTTGCTCTCCAATCAAAGGGCATTTCTTTGAATGTCTCTTTGTGGCGCAAGAGCCAGCGCAAAAATGATGGCGGCTTACAATGGCGGTACATCTGCGGCAGCAGCAGGTCACCACCACCACCATCACCACCACCTTCCACACCTCCCTCCTCCGCACCTGCACCACCACCACCACCCTCAGCACCATCTTCATCCGGGGTCGGCTGCTGCCGTACACCCTGTACAGCAGCATACCTCTTCGGCAGCTGCAGCAGCTGCAGCCGCAGCCGCAGCTGCAGCCATGTTAAACCCTGGGCAGCAACAGCCATATTTCCCATCACCGGCACCGGGTCAGGCTCCTGGACCGGCTGCAGCAGCCCCAGCTCAGGTACAGGCTGCCGCAGCTGCCACAGTTAAGGCGCACCACCATCAGCACTCGCACCATCCACAGCAGCAGCTGGACATTGAGCCGGATAGACCTATTGGATATGGAGCCTTTGGTGTTGTCTGGTGAGTATCAAGAAAAACACAGCTTCTCATGGTTTCTTCTCATGGTTGTGATTGGACGAGTCACCTCTCATTGGTCCCTTCAAGTTTATCGAAGTACATCAACTCAACTATAGGAAGCCACCCTCACCCCAGTGGTAAAGCGGCCTAATGTGTTGGCTGTGTAGGCTTATGCTTTTGAGTCATGTTAAATTTTGGTGCAACACCCTCTGATGACTAATACACATAAGTTTGCCATCTTCCAAACTTTCCGTTTAGAACCTAAGCAAGCCACTGAAGGTAGGATCAGTAGATGAATGTAAGAAATGCTTATTCCTGCAAGGACCTTGATCATCTCTCACGTTTGAGTCAGTCCGCCCAGTTGCAGCAAATGTCACAACGGGATCCAAACCTGATTGCTTACAGTAGTCTTGTCTTTGGGATATGCTTTGCACAACTGCTTTGCTGTCCTTTCCATCTTCTCATTCCTTAATTTGTGATCTTGATCCCCAGAAGGAACATGGGGTTCATAGTTGAACCAGTTAATTCCTTGCTGGAGTGGTTTATTTTAAACCATAAAGCTACAGTTGGGAAGTATGTAGCTTTAGCCTTTTGATAAGAATGCATTAAATATAGCATCACGCATGAGTACCACAAATGAGGTCAGTAGACTGTAGCTATGCAGTGGCCCACATTTGGTATAATGTTTTAGTGTCATTTGGTGCCTCTGAACTTGCTGTTATCCCTTGGTTGGTGCTGTAGTAGGAAGTATACTTCTTAAACATGAAACTGCTCTACTTTTGCTAGTGCTAGGATATTTAAAAAAATCTAAGGCCCTCTTAAATGCACTATTTTGTCTATTTGCCCTTCTTCGAAAGATTAGTGGCATATAAGAAAATGTATTTATTATTGTTGAGTCCTGTTTCTATCAAAACCAGAATGAACTGAGTTTTTTCTCCCCTAAGGATTAAGTATTCTGGTGTGGATACATGAATTGATGTTTTCAGTGCATTCAAAAATAGATTCTTGTTAATGTCTACAAAGCCCCTATCACCAAAGGAAAATGAACTCTTTGGAACTAGCCTGGGAAATGTCTCCTTCCGTCATTGTTTTTCAGGCTGTAATTGATATGAGTGTCATTTTTGCTTTGTATCTGGCCATCTTTATTTATATTTCAGATTTTATAACCTAGGCTACCAAGTGATCTGATTCGTTTTTTAAAAACTACTAGAGTCCAGTGTTTTCCCCACTAGCTCTCCAAGGAGGTTCGTGCTGCAGTGCTCCTTTCTCAAAGATGTGTGGGATTCCTGGTGGGAAAGAGTGTAGCCGGTAATGGTGCCTCTTCAGTCACTGTGCTCAGGGACCTGCCTGTTCCTGTCTTTCTCTTCCCTTTCATATCCTCAGGGATTGCTCTGTGAACTTCCATTCCTTGCTTACCCTTGAGGATTTCAAAGCTGGTGTGTGTGTGGTGGGGGAGGGTGTGGGCAGGAAAAAGAGTGTTCCTTGTGTTAAATGTTGTCCTTGCTTTACTGAGAATTTGGGTTTTCTTAGACCTGGATGCTTTCTTTCATTTTAGTACTTTGCATACAATGCCAAGAACTATAGACTGACGGGTTAATGGGCTGCAGCATTCTTGACTATATTCTAAAGGATGTTAGTCACCTACATTTCTACCTAATGGTGATGTGACTTAGAGAAGTTTTACCTTAAAGCTGGTGCTGAGGGAAAATATTTTTTTAAAGAGGAGGGTGATGAGGGACTAGAGTGCCGAAACATCTCCCGCATCAAACATTCTGGTAGTGGGTATTCTGAATACTGATATATGAGAATCCGGTTTGATTTGAATGCATTCTAGATTCTTTCATTGATTGACCCTTTCCACCGCCTATGGAGTTTGTTCCATGTGCTTGAAGTGCCTCCGTCTGTGCCCCATCTTCTGCTGTACACCAGTTGTGTGTGTTTACCTTGTCTCACTGACTACATTTGTAAGCCTCTTGAGGGTAAGGACAGTGTCTGCTAGGGTATTTCTTTTTCTCCCCATCACTTAGCTCAGTGCTATGGCATCTTTGCTTCTTGGTTACTTGATGTCCTAGTCAGGTCCTTCTTTGTTCTGTTACCAGGTTTTTTTAGTTAGCTGCATTGAGTGTGTTTATCGGCTGTTACAGGTGAAATACAATTTGGCATAAAAAAAGGAAGAGTTCCAGGAGTGTGTTTAGTATGCAAATGCTTTTCTATTTTTGTATTTACATATTGACGACTTATTTGAATTGAATTGCTATCTGGATTGCTTATATTTTTTAATTTAACTGCTATGTGACCTCAGTAAGATTGTTAAAACTAGAGATTTGAACACCAAACCAGAGTGAATTTTACTAGTATTCTAAAATCCAAGCTAAAGATAGTAGTGAGGTTTTTACTTTTTAACGAACAGCACCAGAATTTTTTTTTGATGTAGAAAGCACCTAATGTCTGAAACAACTATTTTCTAAAATTAAGATGGAACATAAAAATATTCTCCCAGTGATACACCATTTGATTCAAAGCACCATATAACTACTTGAGCATTATAAGAGTCACTTAGATTCAAATACATTTAATGCATTTTGCAACTATTTTTCTTCTGTCACAGCAAATGAAAGGAAACTATATCTGCTCTCGTATCTTTTTCTGGACACGCACCCAGTGATACTAACTGATGGCTAAAAACATTGTGTATAATTTTGAGGGATGCTGTTCCTCCATGTAGACAGAAGAGGTATTTGTAGAAGTGATGTGGCATTTTACCATTCAGATTTAACACTGAACAATTTGGTCTACCAGGCTTGATTTATCTCTCTGCTGAATTTAGTGGAATAACTTATCAGTATTGGACAATTGTGTAAAAGTAGCGAACCACCTATTAGCTTGCTGGTAAAGATGGTGCTTTGACAGTTCAATTAAGGTTTCATTAACAACTGTCTGCTGTGTTTTATCTCAGCGTACAGGTTCTAGTTTACCTGCTAATATGATCATGGGGTAGCCTGAGATACATTCATTCCCAATGATAGAATACTATTCTTGGGTTATCAAAGCATCATATATAATTTGACCTTCTTTATCAGATTTCAAGACTTCCAAACACCCCTATGGATATTTTCATAATGCAAAACCAAAACACAAAACCACCCACCAGCAGAAACTTCAGTCATTTGGTGAGGGTAATATAAATACCTTTGTGTCTGTAGTTCATATTTGCCAAAGGAAAGTCAGCATACTGAAAGATGTGACAATTTTGGGACAAACAGTATTAGAGCATAAGGCCTGAAGGGCCTCACGAAATGTATACATTTGAGAGTTGGAGGAAGCTGACCACAGAAGAGAGGTTTGAGGACTGCTAAACCCAGGTAGTTTTGATATTGGCAACCTGAAATATCATTGATTAGATGATCAATATCAAGGTAGATTGAATTTCTACCTTGATAAAAGCGAGTCTGGAAAAAGATTCTACTTTACAAAATTAGAGTTTTGGTGTTTTTCTTGTCTGATTAATTGAAATAATTAGAGATCCTGGGATTTGTTTGATCTGTTGCCTTTACACTCCAATTTTGAGTTTTGGAGAACTTTGAGTTTTATTGTTCTAATATCTTCAGCTGGTTACTTTTGTCTAAGTCTTTCAAAACTTAAGCATCACTTAGTGATACTTAGTTACTTACTGGCTGTGAGGTCTTGATAAATTAACCTTTCTATTCCTCATTTATAAAATGAGGATAATAATGGAAACTATCTCAGGATTGGTGTGACCACTAAATGAGGTAATCCTTGTAAACCAGTGAGTACTCTGGCTAACACACAGTAAGCACTCAATTAATGTTGCTGCTTTTGTTAACTTATTGTTGGTAGAAAAATCAAACTGCTGCGTTAATGTGTGTAGAAGTAGCTTCATATATGGTCAACTTTACTAGGTGAAGTCAACCTGCAGACTATTTTTGGAGGCCTGACTTTAAATACCCTAGAATGTCCCCTTAGTTGTGCTTATATGCCGGGAAGATAAGGAAGGTTGAATTTAGAGTTAGGGGAAAATATTCTGTCCTAGTCTCTCAGTGAATTAAAAACACATAAAAACATACATGTTTGTAGATGTTCTAGTCAGATCATCTGCATTGTTTTTAGAAAGTACTGTGGATTTACATATTGGGAAGGAAATTTTTTCTCAATATAACAAATGAAGGACATCCTTATTGTCAAAGTTTAGCTTTATTGGAACTTCATTTTGCTTGTATTTGGAAGAAAAAGTGAATTGCTGAAGATCCTAGTGAGGTGGGGGGGGCGGAATATGTGTGACCTAATGAAAAGTTATTCAGTGCAAATTCTTGTGCATGGCAAAGATTTTTTAGCTTACTCATCTTGTGAAAATTAGAAACATCATTTTTTTCTGATATTTTCTCTGGTCCTCTTACTCCTCAAATAGCAAATTGTAATTTGGAAAAATGGGGAATGCTTTTGGGATATGTTTAGGGAAAACCCTGGAGTAAGTTGCATCAGAGTAGTATTTTGTTATTAACTGTTTTATAGGTTAAGAATCTGTAGTATTGGGAAGTTTCTATATCAGCCATGATTAACAGCCACCGCTGGATTCTTTGGGGGGAGCCGCTTTGTGAAAAGAACTTTGAAGAAGCAGAGCCTGCACTATAAAAAGGAAACGGTTGCTCTTCTAGACATAACAAAGCATCCATGTGAAACTAGAAATGTGGAAATCTATATTGTTAATTTTAACTACAAACAAACTTTTAGAAGCTGCAGGTTCATGGTTGTGAAGTACAGAAAGCAGAGAGAGAATAAATTAAATAACAATATAATGACATCGAAGTGGTTTCTTGGTCATAGAAACTTCATAGCCCATAACATTGGAGGTCATTTTGTACTTAGGCTCCTGACAAGATTATCCAAATTATATTAAAAAACCCAAACCCAAACCACAACACAACAAAAGAAGCTTCTTTTATTCTTGCGGAGATATTTCATGTTATATTATTGAATATCAGCTTAGAAGAAAAAAAGACATTTTTAATTAAAAAAAGACATTTCAGAATGAATTGCCTTTCAAAGAAGCTAAAACAATAATATCCCTCAAAGTAACATGCAACTTTTTAAGCCATCAATTAGTACCACTGGTGCGTATCCTGAGAAAGAAAGGGGGGCAGATATAGTTCCCTTTCATATGCTGTGCTAGAAGCAGAGTATTTGCAAAATGCAGTAACTGAATATATGTTTGAATCTAAGTTCCGAATCTTAGTGTACCCTCAGAGCATGGGCAACTGTGGGAATACTATTCCTTGATAGAAAAGACTGTCCTCTAAGGGAGTCCTGGAATATTTCATTACCTTCACAACTTGGAGCATTAGAGTTTTCACTGACTTCTATGTTATAGAATTGAGTGGCTCTACTCGGTGGTTTTATTAGATTTGTTGATGTCATAGCAGTTTAAGAATCAACTGTTTATATACTGTATGTTTTGTTATTCTGATTTGATTTCTTTGATGGAAATTGTCAAGGCCAAGGAAGCTTTTCCATTTGTCATCCAACCAAAAGGAAAGAAACCATTGGGTAGAAACTCTTTCATTATAAGATTATATTTGGGCTGTACTTATGATTCCCTGTGCATCTATAAATACTCCATTGAATGTGTGTTGATTGGGTCATCTAACGCAGACCAACAACAGTTTCCCCTAACTAATATAGCTTGTCAGTTTGATCCTGTTGTTGCTTGGGGGTAACACAGAGAGTGCCTGAGGCAGCAGTTGTAATACTGTCAATAAGCATGTAACAGTTCGTCATAGACCACTTGGTAGTTCTGAGGTACCTAGCTAAGAATTGTTAGGAAAAATTCTGGCATTCTGGCATTAAGAAAAAGATCACGTCTAAGGAAACTTTATCGAGTTGAACTTTAACAGTTAGTTGTAATGGTGTGAGCAGAGGGAGTGGGTACAGGGATGCTTGCTATTGATCATGATTGGTGATTTTTACCTAAACCCACTTCCACATCTGTGTTATGAACTAGTTTAGCTGATTGAATCATATCTACTGGCAGACAGTAGAAGTTTTGACATTGTTGCAACTCACTAGTCAATATATTTTTATTGTCAGTGTGCTTGCAGACCCACACTATTGCAAGCACTGATGAGGATATTTCTATAAATCATTTTGCAAGCCTCTATCAAGCTTCTGATGTTATCTGTACTATGTTTTGTACTGGGATATAGACATGTCTAAGTCATGATATTGCCCTGAAGGAGCTTACAGTTAAGTGAATAGTATGAAAATGGATATATTCCTGCTGTCAGGGAGTCTTGATGGAGAGTTGAAACTAAATTTGAAACCATTAAATAAAAACATTATTTTCACTTGTTCTTACAGTACTCCTTTATTGTGTGCTGTTTGCCAGGCACTGTGCTGGTTGATAGGGGTTTAAAGGAGATTATGATCTAGTGTGGGGAGGGATTTGTAAATGGATAATTATAATTCATTGTCATAAAAGCAGCAAGAGATATTCCCTGGATATTATGAGAACATAGAGGAGGGATTTCTGTCGAAGGTAAGGATGCTTCCTAGAGGAGGTAATACTTCAACTGAGTTTCTAGATGGATGGGCACATATGCAGGAGACTGGAGGACTAGAGTTGCTGAAATATGAAGTGCAGTGCAGGGGGTGATAGGAGGTAAGGGTGGAGAACATGCTAGAGCTACATCCTAGAGTCCTGCCGAAGTCCTGCTGAGAGTTGAGATGCCATTGGTACTTGTGAGAGAGGCAAAGAAACCTTAATGCTTTTTATGAATAAAGCGCGCACACACACACATATACTACTGTTATATAACATATCTACAGTATTAACATTTCATGATGAGGGGTGATTTGGGAAAAACCTGTCTAAAAATGCTCTTGGGGCGGGGGTGGGGAGGGCAGTAATGAATAAGTTGAAACACTGGGAATGGCAACTATTGAAAGTTTTAAGAGTGAATTGTTCAGATTGACTTTTTTTTTTAAAGATATGTAAATAGAAGAGTAGCTGAGGTCTGAGTATTAGGGAATGTTCTCAGTTGTAGGTGGAAGAAATTATTGGAGGTGGAACTAAACGGAAGTCAAATAGGAAACTGTTCACAGTGATTGACAACCTATGAATGGCAGAAGATTGTTAGGAAGATAGGAGTGATCTTTGGTGCAGATAAAAAAGTCAAAGAAAATGAAGATGGAGAAAAGGCCATTGGATTTAACAGGTAGATCAAATGATGGCATTTGAGAGAATGTCTGATTTTTTTCCTCTGATACGTATGTTTGATTCTAAAGAATGTCTTAACTTTATTATTAATAAAATCCTCCCAGATCGCAAGTTTTTATTTCTAGTTTAATCAGCCAGAGAACTTGATGTTTATCATGTTCAAGATGCCATTTCCTTGGAAAGAATTTTTTTTTTAAAGGAGACAAGGTTTTGGTCCCCACCTTGCTGCCAACAACCCTGTGACCTTGTTAAAATTATTTAAATTTTATTTTCTGAGTCTTGTTTTCCTCATATATAAAGTCCTGTGTTTCCTAAGTTTTATTATAAAATTGCATTATTAGTTAAGCATCTTAGTGTTATTTGTGGGCAAGAAGAGTTTGCTAGTGACCCAAGATAACTTTCATCAGGACTACAATTAATTGAATAACTTCTAAAGTTGTTTAAAGGAAGAATGAGGTAAATGTAACCCTCCCTGTTCCAGTGTGGTTGCTTTCATAGAGTTTTCAAATTTGGGACTTATTTTTACTGATTTACTGATGAGGATTATACATGTGGTTCAGTTGTGAAAAGCCTCCTGCCTATTTGCAACTGGGCAATCAATTGCTTTCATAATGATACTGTTTTCCTGATAGTACTTTTACCCTTTTCCTGTTTGAGACTTATTTACTTGCTTTCCTAAATATTTGGAGTGGTTTTAAATTTTTAAATAAAGCCTAATATATTTTTTTTGTGAGTAATCAGGTAAGATGGTTTGGGGGCCAGTGCTTACATTGAAAATGTTTTGTTTTGTTTTTAGGAATTACTGTTAAATTCAGAATTTGGGTAGGGAATTTACTAGCTTACAGAGGGACTTCCCAGAAAATGAGCTATGGCACAGCTTTAAGGGTGAAGCAATTTAGGGC
This sequence comes from Manis pentadactyla, assembly GCF_030020395.1. NCBI lineage: Eukaryota > Metazoa > Chordata > Mammalia > Pholidota > Manidae > Manis > Manis pentadactyla. Next base: position 147,557,661 of record NC_080022.1, read on the forward strand.
ATACACTGCCCAGAGATGGAGAAGGGGGCATGCCTAAACTTCTTCCATTACAGGAAGGGAGCACTTTCACAGAAGCCCTCAGCAAAATTAGCAGCATGTTCAGTAGATACGTAATGGAGGCCACATATGTGATTTTAAATGTTCTAGTACCCACATTAAAATATGTGAAAAGGAACAGGTGAAATTAATTTTAGTAACACATTTTATTTAATATTCCAAAATATTGTCATTTCAGCATATTACTATAAAAATTAGATATTTCACATTCCTTTTTTCATATGAAGTGTACAAAATCCAGTGTATCTTAATGCTTACAACATGTCTCAATTTGGACTAGCCAAATTTCCATTACTCAATAGCCATGTGTGGCTACTGACTACCTCATTGACCAAGACAGTTCTAGAGTCTCCGGTCTTCCTTGGGTTGTATATTCATTTCTGAACCAATCACTGTCAGTGGAGATAGGATTACTTTTGGAGCAATCAGGTCCACCCCAGGGCCTGGAGAAGGAGTCAGTTAAAAGTAGAAGGGATGAATTCCTGTAAGGGATTCTGGGAAGGCAGCCATTTATGACCAAGAATGTATTCCACTTAGTTCAGACTCAGAAGACTTGATCAGGTGCATTTATAGAGCAAAATGGAATAATGTTCTCTGTAGAAAAGTTGTCTACCCTGAATTATGTGGAGTATTTTCCTTTTCTTTTCTGAAGCCTTGTTTGCCTTAAATAACAAAAGGTAAGATTGGTACCTGATCCTGATCCTTGCCATGTTTGCTTTCCTTCCCAGTTAGATCAGATATCCTCCATTGATTTCTTTTCTTTCTCCTCTCAGTGTTGTGGTTTTGTTATCCAGATAAAGTTCTCAGTCTTGTTTTCAATTTAAGTAGTATAGAGCCCAGTAGTGTCAGGCAGCAAACTCTTTGCAGGGGAATAGACAACACAGAAACTTTGTTTATCTATTCTTTGACCTAAAATTCTTGTCTGAGCTACAGAGAAAAGGTGAAGAGAGACATTTGAACAAATAGGTAAAATTAGTCTTTTGACCCACATTGCAGCTATTTTTTTTTTCCTGTCTGCACGGATAAAAACCATCTTCCAATTTACATAAGCAGGTGATTCTTCTAACATGCTAATTTTCTTAATACACCATGGCAGAAAGCTCCAGATTTGCAAAATGTAAATAAATTGAAATAAACCAGGTGACTATGTCATTTTATTATTATCTTTCCAGTACAGAAGTACCCAAAGGGTGCAATTATTGGGTGAGTCTCTCATTGCATGTCTAAGTTAAAAGGTAGCCTGGTGAAAAGTTGTTTTCTTTTTCCTCACTTTCTTTACTTCCTTCTTTACTTGCTTTAATAAAGATCCAATTTCCTCACACCTGTATTACTGTATTTCTAGCCCTGTCATAGTAAATATAAAAATTAAGTTTCTGATTTTTAATTTTTAAAAATTCAGAAGCCAAAAAATTGGTAAGTAATGTGGGTATTGTGCAGAAAAAGGGACACATGCATACTTGGTTTGGGTTTGAATTGCCTAATAGAAGTAGGTGAGAACCTTCAACCATGTTTAATTGGTAGGCTTCCTCTGCGTTCCTTTCCCTAGGTTTTGCATGTTATGTAATGGGGTTTTTGTGAATTAACTGGGTGTGTACTAAAGCCAGAGTTCAAAATAAATTTTGATGCATATTCTTTTAAAAATCCAAACTAATTATAGTTTAAAATATCACTTCAGTAAAATAGAAATTTTAGAAAGGTACAACAGTTGGTTTCAGGGGATCTTTTCCCAGAAGGTTCATAAGAACAAATAATGTGAGTCAACAAAGTGCCTTCTGTCTTGCCAATGGCTTTCAGCCCCCAGGACAAGTTCACTATGGATTCAGTGAGACCAAAAAATGACAATGGAACTTTCTTGGGGTGAAAGGGTTTATACCCAACTTTATTCCCACGGCAGCAGGTCAGTCAATAGAATCCCATCCACTCAGAACAAGTCTACATGCAGTAAGCCTATCTGCTCCCATGGCCATCTCAGTCTCTGTCCTTAGCACTGCCACCACTCCAGCCTATGCTGCCCTGCAGCCCAGAGCACTGGGCGGAGCTCTTTTATATAGAGTCAGTAACAACGTATTGCCCACATGTGTGTAGTGAGCAAGCTGATCAGGGCCAGGTGAGAATCCTGGCTGTAGGAACCCTCACTTTCTCCACACTTTATTAAAACATTCCAGTATCAAACTTAGTAGTTAATGCTGTTGAATTCCTGAGATGTTACAACAGTATTTACCTAGTAATGTGTATGGAGATTAAATTATGTTCCCTGTAGCTTTGAAGTAATGACTTAGAAATGAGTCATAATTTTAAGCTGACAAGTTAAAAGTGTTTAGTCAGTCTTTTTTATCCCAGTACTTATGCATTCTTTCTTTTGAATTTAAAGAAAAGTTGCTTAGGAGAACGTGGGTAAAATGAAAGTTCTTGTGGCCAGGATTCTCACCTGGCCCTGGTTGGCTTGCTCACTACACACATGTGGGCAATATGTTGCTATTGACTCTATATAAAGAGCTCAGCCCAATGCTCTGGTTGACACGGTGGCATGGCTGCAAGGCTGCAGAAGAGTGGAGAAGCTGGAGTGGTGGCAGTGCCAAGGACAGAGGCCCAGAGGCAGAGACTGGCTTGCTGCATGTAGACTCACTCTGAGTGGATGGGATTCTAGTGATTAACCTGCCACCGTGGGAATAAAGTTGGGTATAAACCCTTTCACCCTGAGAACATACTACTGTCATTTCTTTGGTCACACTGAATCCATAGCGAGCTTGCCCAGGGCTTAAACCCATTGGCAGACAGAAAACTTTGAGAGAAAAAACAGTTCAGGAATGACCTGAGAAAGACAACATTTAAGTATAAAGAGACAGTATGGTTTAGTAGTTAAGAGCTTGGACCCTGATGACAGACTGCTTGGATTTAAATCTTGACTCTGTCCTTTATTAGCTGTGGGCAAATCATCTAACCTCTTTGTGCTTCAGTGTCATCATGTGTGCAGTGGTGACAGTGATAGTACATCTGTCTCCTAGGGCTGTTGTGAGGATGTACCAACATATATGTGAAATCTTACAACTATGCCTGGCACTATGTAAATGTTAGCTATCATAATTAGGATTACCAATTTCAGTATGAGTGAAAAAATATAGTGCCTCCTTAAAGCTCACCAATTTAGAGCAAAAAACCAACTGCTTTTGTATGATTGTTGACAGGTATCAGGTGTGACTATACCAGAGTTTTTTTTTCCTGATTTACTCAAACTGTTTTTTAAAAATTCACTCAAATCCTAGATTGCCTTCTAAATGTAGCACATTAAAGGAGGGTTTTTCCTCTCTCTTTAACTCCCTCTTTCTACCCCATTATTTAAGTAATAATATGCTTATTGTAGGAAACTTGAAAAATACAGAAAAGCTGTGACCTACAGCTCAAGAGATACCCACTAAGCATTTTGGTGTTTTTTTTACCTGGGATGTGTGTGTTTTTGTAATATTATTGAGTGGGATCATGATTATATTGTATGCTTAAAATTTTGTATCCTGTTTCACTAACATTACAAAGGTAAATTTTGGCCTTTTTTGGGGGTGGGGGAAGGGGCTAGCTTTTTTCATTCTCACAAGTCTAGAGCTCTACCTGAAGGGAATACAGAGTTAGAAGACACTTTAAAATGTATCTAGTGTAACTGCCTCATTTTATAAATGGGAAAATTGAGACCCAGAGAAGCTATTTTTTCAAGGTTATACAGCTGGTTAGAGGCTGAGCCAGAACCTTTGCTCTTTTGCTGCTTTACTAGTAATACCTGTTCTACTTAATGCCCACTGAAAATGGGGGAAGTGTTCTTATAAAAGCAAAACAACAAATAAACAAAAACTCTATAAAACTATGAAACCAGGAACAATGCATCTGAAAGCAAAAGAATTATTTAAAATATTCTGTTGATTGCATTTTTGGATGCCAGTGACTGCAGTTTCTGGTAAAAGTTTAATGTCATGAGCTAGAAGGCTTTTGGTGGAAAACAGCTAAATCTTTTCACGTTATATGTAATTGTCTCATGTATCTGCTCTGAGGACATCATGCTCCTCTTTTATTTTTTGAAAAATTATAAACATCAGAAAATTTGAAAGACTTAATGATATATCTGTAAGCCATTCTTCTAGATTAACATTTTGTGACTTGCTTTATCTACTCTGAGGCTATTTCTACACACCTTGCAGAGATTGGGTTTCCATTAAATTTAGAGTTAGTGTTAAGAAATGTATGGTCACTGCATCAACTAACTGTTCCACGTAATAGGTTTGTAAGCTCTCCAACTAGAGAAGGAACTGCAAGTTTTTAAGCTTGTGACTTTTGGAATGCTCTTTATTCTCTTAATACTTGAAACAAAATTCAGTGTGAATCAAATGTGTAACTGAAACATACACCAGTCAAAACTAGGCTTCAGGCAGAATAGAAATATTCCATTCTGCAAAGTTTTTCTTTTTTGTGGTATTTACCTCAGGCTGGGAATAAAGGGGCATTTTCAAAATAAACTAAGATCTGGTTTCACAATTTTATGACAGAGGCCATGATTGAGGATATGAAATTGTTGAAGCTAAATTTTAAGTTGATGTAGTTTTTTTTTTTAATTACCCTAATGAAGTCACATGAACTGATGCTGCTGTGATTTGTGTCACCCAATTCACTGCTCTGTATTTTTCAGTACCAAATAATTCCTTTGTTAAACTCATTTTCAGTAAATGAGCCATTGTTTCCCAAAGGGTTTTGATTATTTCTATATATAGTACAAATCCCTAAGAAATAGATTTTAAAGTCTAAAGTATTAGTGATTGGAAGTGATTGAGATCATCACTCTATATCAAGGCACAACTGTGTGTATGAAAAGGATAGCTGCTGTGTTTGCTCCGTAGGCTACAATATGAGATGATGCTTATTAGGAACAAACTGATAGCAAGTCTTTAAAAGTGAAGTTTTTTGGTTTATATGCAATAAGGAATTGTTTTATTGAGTCCACCCAGCTATTATGTGACATAGTTTCATAACATCAACACCTAGAACAGGGTAGCTGGAGTTCAAATGTAAGTGGTTTGTGACAGGTAAGGAATTATACGGGCAGCAGGTACAAGTTTACCTGAGGCAGTTGATGCCAGTATCTACAAATAAATCGCTGACTTCTTAAAAGTACTTCAGCAGGAAAGGCATTAAACAAGGGACACTGTGATGTTGAACTGCTGTAGATGTTGTAGATCGAGTTACCAACACATACCAGCTTGTCACTGTAGATGTAGGTGGGCAAACTCTAAATAACTAGTTTTTATACTTTGATTTTTTTCCTCTTAAAGTAGATGCTCATTAGAAGCAAATCAAAATCAATCTCTGTTTCTGTCTCTCTCTCTCCCTCTCAATGCTGATAAAAGCAAATGCATATAACCGCTTACTGCACATTATCTACCCACTGATTCACTAAGAATGATGAGAGCTTTCGAGGGCTAGGGCCATATCTCATTTGCATCTCCAGGGCCTAATATGGTCTTGCATAGGATCTTATTAAGTGCTTGTTGTTGAATTGAAAGTTAGAATGCTAAATTTGTATGTGATGGTGACAGTCAAAGAAAAGGACAGTCATTTGCTCTTGCCATTTTGTAGATCCCTACTCCCTCATGCAGTGCAGGAATTTTTATTAGGGAACTCTTAGAGTGGTACTGAGAATACCCCATGGGAATGATTTTGTTTTCTTGTGGTTGACATTTTTTTTTAAGAGTAAGGAGCCCTAATCTAAAAATAGTATACTGTAACCAGCTATTCCCCAAAACAGTCCTTTATTTTGTTCTACTGCTTTCTATAATCTACATTAAGTTAAGAATGTTGTGGAATTGTTTAGGAAAAATACATTCCTAATGCTGCCCTGTGATCTTATGTTAGGAAAATAGAACTGTGTTTTAAAAGTCTCATTTATTACATGAGAACATACCAAAGCAGTTTGTGATGCTAGCACACACACAAAAAATACATTCAATTCTAAGCTCTTTATCCTCTTTCATAAACTGAATAGTTCATTATGTGCTAGAGATCCTCTTTATTAGTGAGAAAGAATGGCTTATTTCAGTGGTGTGCTGGTCTATGTTCAACAACAGAGTCTCTGAAAAATAAAAAAGCCCTAGTTTGGAAGGTTTGCCAATTTCTCTGGTGTAAACACTACTGTAATGGCCAATTTCAGGTTACCAAGGTGAGGTCACTAAATATTGAATTGGGAAAAGAAACATAGTGGCATACCATTATATTTTTACCATACAGATAGATGTTAAATAACCTTAAGAGCATAAATCATAATACTATAATTAGGAACTGATGATTTCTGAGTATTTGTTTTAAATATGATTTATTTCATTGTAAGCTTATATAATTTAATTTTTTTTATAATTTAATTTTTAATAATTGCTGTTTCATAGTTAGTTTGCAGAATTCCAGAAAACGTAACCATTTCTTAGAAGCCAGTATGAACCAGCTCTAAAACACCAACGATTTATTTTGTATTTTGTTGGGATATTTAGCTAGTGGTAGGGAGGGATAAAGTTATTAGATCAGTATTCATCACATACAAAAATAAAGTCTAAGCCAATCAAATATTTAAATGTAAAAAACAAAGCCAAAAAATAAGAAGAAAATACAGATAACTTTTTATTATTTTGGAGAGAAAGAGCTTATTACCTTGATTTCAAAGCAAGAAAAGAACATCAGATTTGTCTGTGTAGAAATCAGTATATGAGTGCTTAATAAAATATTCCATAAAAAACTGGGAAAAAATATTGGCAACATACATGAAAAGACAAAGTTAATACCTTGAATATTTCAAGAGCTCTTAAAATCAATAAGAAATAAAGGTGAATAACCTAACTGAAAATGGGCAAAAGCTAGAGAACTCGCCGTTAAGAGAAGAAATACATTTGTTTAAAAATATTGTAAGATTCTCACAATCATTAATAAAGAAATGCAGAAACAAGATACTACTTTTAACCCACTAGATTGACATTTTAAAATAAAGGATAACTCCCCCAGTTGTTGCAGATGTGGTGAAACACTCTCAAACTTTTTTAATGGTAGTGTAGATGGGTAGAGACTTTCTGGGGGAGCAGTTTCTCTAAATTGAATGCCATACCTTTGGAATAAATTATTCAGTTTATTAGATGCAAAGATATATTTATAAGGATGTTCATTTACTGTTAATTATAATCCACCTAGATTGAAAGCAACCTAAATGTCTTTGGGCAGGGGAGTGCTTGTTTTTGAAAGATGCTCACAATTTATTAAATATCAATGTTAAAGATTGTCCCCTTAGAAGGTAGTTTAAAATTTACTCATATGTTCCAGAAAACTCTGGAAGGATATCTACCAATATTTTAGTGAGGTGAGAGTACAGATTTCCACTTTGAATTTCATAAAAATAACTTCTACTTTAAAGAAACCCTTAGAGTTTCTTTATTATAAAGAGTAATCCTAAAGAGGTACATGAGGATGTCCCTATTTTTAGAGGAGGAAGCTACATCTCAGAGAGGTCTAACTTGCCTAAGGCTTTATAACTAACAAATGGCCGAATAGCGCTTCCACCCAGGCCTGGATTCTTTAAACAAGTGAACAAACATGTATGAAAGACAGGTGATGGAGGTTATGAAGAAGAATAAAAAAAAAGAGTGTCCCTGAACCCACAACCTGTCCTAAGAAATAGAACATAAAACTAACCCCTCAGAGTTGCCCTTAAGCACCTCCCCAGCGTATTTCTGCCATACCTCCCTTGCCAAGAGGAAACGACTGTCCTGAATTTTGTGTTTATTATTACCTGTTTAAAAAAAAAAAAAGTCAATGAGATATCACCTCACACCAGTTAGGATGGCCAACATAGAAAAGACTAGGAACAACAAATGCTGGCAAGGATGCAGAGAAAGGGGAACCCTCCTGCACTGCTGGTGGGAATGTAAACTAGTTCAACCATTGTGGAAAGCAATATGGAGGTTCCTCAAAAAACTAAAAATAGAAATATCATTTGACTCTGGAATTCCACTCCTAGGAATTTACCCTAAGAAAACAACTACTCAGAGTCAAAAGACATATGCACCCCTATGTTTATTGCAGCACTATTTACAATAGCCAAGATATGGAAGCAACCTAAGTGTCCATCAGTAGATGAATGGATAAAGATGTGGTACATATACACAATATACACAATGGAATAATATTCAGCCGTAAGAAAAAAATAAGTCCTACCATTTGCAACAACATGGATGGAGCTGGAGGGTATTATACTCAGTGAAATAAGTCAGGCAGAAAAAGACAATTACCAAATGATTTCCCTCATTTGTGGAGTATAACAATGAAGCAAAACAGCAGCAGACTCACAGACTCCAAGGGGTTACCAAAGGGGAAGGGTGGGGGAGGATGGGTGGGGAGGGAGGGAGAAGAGAACTGAGGGGTATTATGGTTAGTACACATGGTGTGGGGGGATCATGGGGAAGACAGTGTAGCACAGAGAGGACAAGTAGTGACTCTGGCAACTTACTACACTGATGGACAGTGACTGCAGTGGGATATGGTAGGGGTGCTCAGTAATATGGGTGAATGTAGTAACCACATTGTTTTTCATGTGAAACCTTCATAAGAGTGTATATCAATGATACCTTAATAAAAAAAACCTTAAAAAAAACTTTCTTGAAATATAATTCACATATCATGATTTGCCCATTTAAAGTACGTAATTTAATGGTTTTTAATTTATTCACAGAATAAATTTTCATTTTCATTTTAGAATATTTTAATCACCAAAAGAAATATATCCATTACAGTGACTGTGAAGGTGTATGTGGGGGGGACTTGGTGAAGGGGGGAGCCTAGTAAACATAATGTTCTTCATGTAATTGTAGATTAATGATACCAAAAAAAAAAAAATGCCTGTGATTCCATGGACAAAAAGGGAAATTTGAACTGTTAAGTGCACTATGATTAAAGCTATTAAAAGAACAACAACAAAAAAAGAAATATATCCATTAACAAATCACTCCCCATTCTGCCTGCCCTTGGCAACGTTAATCTTTCTGTCTTTATAGATTTGCCTATTTTGGAAATATCATATAAATAGATATATCACTATTATACAATATTTGTATGGTCTTTTGTGACTTCTTTCACTTAGCATAATGTTTTCAAGGTCCAACCATGTTGTAGCATATACTTAGCATCCCTTTGTGGATTTACTACATTTTGTTTATCTATTCACTTGTTTTTGGATATTAGGATTGTTTACACTTTTTGGCTATTTTGAATAATAAACTTGGCTATTTTGAAAAAAGTAGTTTGAATAAACTACTTATGTAGATTTATGTACAAGTTTTATGTGAACATATGTTTTCATTTCTCGGGTATATACGTAGGAGTGGAATTGCTGGGTCATCTAGTATCTAGTAACTTTTATGTTTAACTTTCTGAGGAACTACCAAATTGTTTTCCACGGTGGCAGAAACATTTTACATTTCCACCAACAATATAAGCGTGTTCCAATTTCTCCACATCCATGGAACACTGTTATGTCTTCTTGATTATAGGCATCTTAATAGGTATGAAGTGGTACCTCATTGTGGTTTTGATTTGTATATACCTAGTGACTAATAATGTCATTCCATGTGCTTTTTGCCTATTTGTATCCCTTCTTTGGAGAGGTATCTGTTCAAGTCCTTTGCCCATTTTAAATTAGGTTGTCTTTTTATTATTGAGTTGTTAAGGAATGGTATCTAGAATAAATAAAAAACTTATCAGATACAAGATTTGCAAGTACACTTTCCCATTCTGTGGCTTATCTTTTCACTTTCTTGATGGTGCCCTTGGAGCATTAAAGTTTTTAATTTTGATGTAGCCCAATTTATCTATTTGTTTTTGGTGGTTTGTGCTTCCAGTGTCATATATAAGAAGGTTTTGCCTAACCGGACATGAAGATACGTATTTTCTTCTAACAGATTTATAGTCTTAGCTCCTATGTTTAGGTTTGTGATCCATTTTGAGTTAATTTTTTATGTGAGGTAGGGGCCCAGCTTCATTCTTTTGCATGTGCATATCCGGTTGTCTCATCACTTGTTAAAAAGACTATTATTATTTCCCAGTTGAGTGGCATTGGCACCCTTTTTGAAAATAAGTTGACCATAAATTTAATAGTTTATTTCTGGATTCTCAATTCTATTCCATTGACTTATAAATCTTTTTGCTAGTACCACACTGTTGATGACTATAACTTTGTAGTAAGTTGTGAAGTAGGGAAATGTGTCTTCCAACTTTATTCTTTTTAAGATTGTCTTGGCTATTTTGGGTCTCTTGCATTTTCATAAGAATTTCTAGGATCAGTTTGCCAATTTCTGCAAAAAAGCCAGATGGGATTTTGATAGAGATTATATTGAATCAGTAAATCAATTTGGGCAGTGCTATTATCTTAACAGTATAAGTCTTCCAATCCATGAACATGGGATGTTTTTCCATTTATTTAGGTTTTCTTTAATTTCTTTGAACAATTTTGTTCCCAGTTTTCAGAGTATATTTTACACTTCTTGTTAAGTTTACTCCTAAGTATTTTGTTGTTTTAATGATACTGTAATTGAAATTGCTTTCTTAGTTTCATTTTTGGATTGCTCATTGCTTATATATAAAATAGATTTTTTTTATATTGATCTTGCCCATACCCTGAATAAACTTGTCCTACTAGTTCTAATTGGTTTTTTTAGTATTTTCTTCATGATTCTGTATACAAGATAAAAAAAAATAGAGTTTTACTTTTTCTTTGCAATATGACTGCCTCTTCTTTCATTACCTTGCCTAATTTCTGGGGCAAGAACAGACATCCTTGTTTGTTGCTGATCTTAAACAGAAGGTATTTGGTCTTTCTTTATTAAGTATGTTATTAGCTATGGTTTTTTGCAGATGCCCCCTATCAGATTGAGAAAGTCCTTGTTTATTCCTAGTTTGTTGAGTGTGTTTATTGTGATTAGGTATTAAACATTAATTGATTTTGAATGTTGATCCAGCTTTGCATTCCTGTGATTAATCATGGTATATAATCTGCTTTATTTTATTTTACCTTACTTTAATTTTGTTTTTGTTTTAAATAGACTTTATTTTTTAAAGTAGTTTTAAGTTCACAGCAAAACTGAGCAGAAAGTACAGAGAATTCCTATAAACCTATTAATCCTACACATTTACAGCCTTCTCCACTAGGAACATCCAGAAGCAGAGTACAATTGATGAACCTGTATTTATGTCATTATCACCCAGAGTGGGTAGTTTACATTAGCGTTTACTCTTGGTGTTGCACATTCTATGAGTTTTGACAAATATAATGATATGTATTCACTGTTGTAGTATCATACAGAATAGTTCACTGACCTAAAAATCCTCTGTGCTCCATGTACTCATACATTTATCCTTCCCCCCAGCTCCTGGCAACCACTGATCTTTTCACTGTCTCCATAGCTTTCCCTTTTCATGTCATATAGTTGGAATCACCTACTATGTAGCCTTTTCAGATTGGCTTCTTTCACTTAATAATATGCATTTCAGGTTCCTCCATGTCTATTCATGGCTCGATAGTCCATTTCTTTTTAGTGCTAAGTAATATTCTATTGTCTGGATGTGTCACAGTTTATCCATTCATCAATTAAAGGACATCTTGATTTCTTTCAAGTTTTGGCCATTATGAATAAAGCAGCCATAAACATCTGGTGCAGGTTTTTGTATGGATATAAGTTATCAGCTCCTTTGGGTAAAATACCAAGGAGCACAATTGCTAGATTGTATATTAAGAGTATGTTTATATTTGTAAGAAATTGCTTGTCTTCCAAAGTGGCTGAATCATTTTGCATTCTCACCAGCAGTGAATGAGAGTTCCTATTTGCTCTGTTCCTTGTCAGCAGTTGGTGGTGGTGGTGTTATGGATTTTGGCCACTCCAAGCAATGTGTAGTGGTATCTTGTATTTGCATTTTTGTGATGATACATGATATGGAGTATATCTTCAAATGCTTACTTGCCATCTGTATATCTTCTTTGGTGTGGTGTCTATTAAGGGTTTTGGCCTATTTTTTAATTGGGTTGTTTTTATTTTCTTACTGTTGAGTTTTAAGAGTTCTTTGTACGTTCGGATAACAATCCTTTATTTGATATGTCTTTTACAAATATTTTCTCCCAGTCTATGACTTGTCTTCTCATTCTTGATGCTTTATTTTTAAGAGTTTATTGAGGTATAATTTACACGCTATATTTGTGCAACCATCACTGTCATCTAGTTTTAGAACAATTCTGTCACACACTCAACCCCCTGCCCCCAGCCCTCAAAATTCCTTAAACAATATATTCTTTAGTTTTATTTTGGGGCTCTGTACAAATGGTAGAGATTAAATTTGAGTTCTTAAGGAAAGATATAAATGGAGTATGTAGTAACTTAATAAATTTTATTCTATTTTCTAATTAGTGAATATGATGAGTTTGTTTTATTCCTTATAACATTTTAATGAATCTCTGAAGAAACAGATGAAAAAGAGTTTATACAGAATCTGTATACTTTGGAACATGGTTGCTCCATTTATTCAAGCCTTTCAAACCACAGGAAGTGACAAACTAGGTTAAATATAAAAGTGGTTCTTTGGGGAGTACCTTTTAAATTTCTCTCTAGCTAACTTTTTATGGTGTCCATAATAGCTTGTAAGATCTTTGCATAATAATGTTTCACCACTTTGTTTACCTTAGCAAATAAAAATAATTATTTTCTGTTAAAATAAACTAATTGTGTTTCTCTTTACTTAAACTCATGATTTTGTTGCATTTGAATCTGAGTTTGGGGGAATTTCCTTTTAGGAAATAACCCCTGAATTTTAATACAGAGCACCTGCTGTTATTTAAGAGTTGCATCTTCAAATAACTAACTCTTACTTAGCAAAATGCTTTGGGAACATGGTCTATAACTGATGCTGGGAGAAACAGTTAGTTTTACATATAGACTTCCCAAGTGATTCAAATTGTTGAGAGTTGAAGGTTGAAGTACTAGTTTTTCCAGTTTCAGTGTTTTACCATTCTGTAATTCTATGAGGTATTTGGAAAAGGAGCCCATAATCTTGTAGTTGGAGGAAAATTGAAAAGAGACATTAAAAAAGAGATTCTGAACTATCCCAGTGATGATTTTTCCATTGCCTCAGTGCTAGCATTGCATTCAGCAGTGCTAGTGATGAAAGTAGCACCAGCTAACTTGTGTACTATTTCAATATCACTAGAGTTCCCAACTTGAATTTGAGCGTAATGTGTCTTACTTTTGTTATTGCACAGGCAGAATAGACACAAAGATCACCTCATCCAATTAATGCTCTAGTCATTGATGATTGCTTCTTTCAGTTTTGCTATACAGGGGATATAGTGGATTTCCTAAATTCTTACAAGATTTTTTTTTTAGAAAATCATGCCATGTAGTTTAGCGGGGAAGATTTGAAAGGTAATGCCTGTTGAAACTGCATGAATAAGAATAGAGTATTGAAACTCCAGAGAGAAAAAGAGAAAACAATTACAGATGGGGCAGGCTATGGGCATTTTTTTCTTAGAATTCCTGGAGTGGTGACTCCATAGTCTTTATTTCGTGGCTTAAAATTCTGAGTTTTATTGCCCTGCTGTCCTGGTCAGGAGTTCTGTATCTGATACTAACTTTATGTCCATTTCCTTTCATTTACTCCTCTTTCACTGAAGGTGCATGCCATTTTTAAGCTTCCTGTAACACTTAGAAAGTCTTTGAGGGTGACTGAGGATTTTCACTTACACATTTAAAAAGTCCTTATTAAAATCATAACCTGCAGTTTTCTAACATTTTAGGTAGACATTTTTAAATTCACTAAAATATACTATGGTGTCTTTGAATAATGATGAAAAGTTTAATACTAAAACCATGTGTGTTGTAAAATTAACACAAACTATGGGATAAATAATTTTAACAAAAATTTATTAAATTATGGCAGATTGACAACTGTTTATCTTTAAGACAATAACCAAGTCACCCCTTATCTGTTTTTCTGTTTGTTACATTGTCAGTTTGGTAACACAAGTGGAACAATTTACCCCCAAATAAACATCATGGGTGAGTAATATTAATGTCTGATGATAGTATACTACAATTATAAAGCTTAATACAGCCTCTAAGAGGAAAAGTAATTTAAAATTTAAGATGATTTATATATGTATACCATTTTTTCCTCATTCTACTCATTTTCTCATTTCATTTCTCAGGGTTTTAAAAACATTTTCTTGTATCTTACTGAACTTTGTTCTTTTAAAAGTATTTGCTGAAATGCTGTACTGAAAGGAGATAATTTTGCAGTCTGAAAGTGCTTTTATGTTTTATCTGTTTGTCTATATAAAGAAAGGTCCTAATTCCTTTCCAAAGATACTGTCTGTAGAGTCAAACTATTGAAGATTTATCCACTTAACCTCATAAAGTCATTTAGTAATATGGAACATCTTACTCACCACTCTTGCTTCTGGAGCTTTTATGACAAATAGGGGGTTAGTAGAAAGGAATCGTGACAGAATGAGAAACCTGGAGAAGTACATTTGGAAGTTAATTAATTAAATGAAATAAGAAAAGAGTATCTACCTGCTGAAGAACTGCAAGCCTTGAGAAAAGTTGAAGCAAAATAGTGTTTTATGAAAAATCCTACTAACGTGGTGGGCCTATTCTTGAGCCTGTTAAATAGTTTAAAGAGCTGCAACTTCAGTAGAGTAGTTGGGTGAATGTTGAGATTTAATATGTCAAAAATAATTTTCTGAACCTAAACATAGGACTCTGCACCATTTTTATTGATAACTTGAATAATAACATACAAGGCTTATCAAATTTCCAAATCAGTAGGAACTAGGAAAGATGGCTAATATAGTAGATGACAGGTATTCAGAGAGAGTGCTAAGAATGATGGGCAGAAATTAACAAGTGAAAATTTAGTAGGGCTAAATGAAAAGGTCTGAATTAGAGTCTCATTTAAGCAAGCAAGCATTTTTATTGAAGACCTGTGTGCTTTGAGCACTGAGGGTATACTGGGAACAAAATTAATATGATATTACATAGGGAAGGCAGAGATTAAACAAATCTCTTGAGACAATAATTTACCTATATGCACATTTTGTTACTTATTAGCTGTGTAACTTTAGGCAAGTGACTGTAGCTCTTTGAGCCTCAGTTTCCTCTTCTGTAAAGATCATAATGGTACATAATCTCAGGTTCTTCTGAGAATTAAATGAGATAATAATATGAAATGCTTAATGCAGTGCCTTGCCCATAGTGAACACTCAGCAAATATTAGCTGTTTTTATTCTCTATTTGCACCTATTATATTTGTTTTATGGAGGAAAACAAAATGATTATGGTACCTAGTCTAATTTAGAAGTCTGAGGAAGCTTCCCTGACACAATTGCTACCTTGAAGAAGTTTGTACTTGAATCTTTGTAAACAGATTTACAGTGAAGACATACATACAGTTAGGCACAGGATGTTTACTGGGGAAAGATATGGCTGGGACACCCAGAGCTTCAGTTTGTACAATTTGAGGGGGCCACTTCTTACAGCATTATATATTGTGAATGGTAGTCCATGTAGTTATGCAGTAATAGGCAAAATTAGGGAAGTAACTGAGTTAAATTTTGATTGTGACGGTCAAGAGATGAGGGGAAAGGACAGCTCAGATAGAGGGAATTTCATGTACAAAGTCATGGAGACATGAGAGACCATGGTATGTTTGGGGACCTGGAATTAGTTCATTCTGACTAGAGTAAAAGATGAGATGAGATGAGATGGACAAGAGAGAAAGTGATTACTAAGAGATGAGATTAGGATGGATCTTGTTTGCTACTTTTATACCTGAATCTTGGAAGCCATTGAATGAATTAAACAGATGATAAAAATAATCAGGTTTATTTTTATAAAGTGCTTAGAGTACTGAGGAGAATAATATGCAGTAGAAGCAAGTCCAGAAGCTAAAAGGCAACTATAGTAGTCTAAGTTAATGCCGCTATTGTGAACCACAAACTATTACAGCCTGGCAAATGGTGAAAGTACCTTTCTCCTTATTTTCTTGAGACTCTTCCCCAGACATTTGGACACTTTCATGACAGTTTGACGTAGTTCATGGTTTATAACCTTTCTTGGACCTTCTGTGTTCTCCAGCAAGTCTCAACTTGTCTCAAGTCATTTCTTTTCTCCACTGCCAACAGCTGCTATTTCAAACCTCCATCACTCAAGTTCCTACTCCACCTCTTCCTCACTTTCCACAGATGACTTCATCCTCTACTTCACAGAGAAAATAAAGCCAAAGGATCTGGGAACTGGATAACTTCCTGTTCCACCCACAGACAGATATATGTACCAGCATTATTCAACTTTCCTCTACTTTTCTGTCTCTAGACCCTCTTCTTCAGTTTTTCAAGGGACTTTGTTCCATCTCTTATCTTCTCTCAAGTTTGCAACCACTGCCTCTCTATAGTGCCTTTCCCTATAGTCTGTAAACTTGCTCAGAGCTCACTCCTAAATGCAGTCTATATCATCCTCTAGATGAGCAGTTTAACTTCTCTTTTCCTTCACAGTCAACCTCCTTGAAAGATGAGTCTTCAATTATCACTCTACTCCTTTACTTCTTAGTTACTCCCAATCCACTGTATGCTCCTTTCTTATACATAACCATACAGTTCATACTGCTCTGACAAGTAAACCAGCAGCTAGGTACCAAATCCAATGGACACATTTCAGTCCTTATGATTTATGTTACATATATCAATAGTTTGTTCTTTTTTTCTTTTGAGTAGTATTCCATTGTATTTATATAACAACTTTTTAAATCCATTCACCTGTGGGTGGACATTTAGGTTTCCATTTTTTTGGCTATTACAAATAAAACTGCAATGAATTTCATATTCAAATCTTTGTGTGGACCTATGTTTTCATTTCTCTTTTGAGTAAATATCTAGGAGTAAATACTGAGTCAAATGATCAATATATGTTTAACTTTTTAAGAAGCTCAAGCTGTTTTCCAAAGTGCTTGCAATTTTGCATTCCTAGCAGCAAAGTATAAGAGTTCCAGTTTCTCCTCCTGCTCATGAGCATGTTAATGTCCCTTGCCCCAGTTTTTAGCTATTTGAATAGGTATGTAGTGCTCTCTCATTGTGGATTTGCATTCCCTAATGGTTAATGATATTGAGCATCTTATCTTTCCATGAGCTTATTTGCCATCTCTTTATTCATTTTGGTAGAGTATCTGTTTAAGCCTTTGCCCATTTTTAAATTGGGTTGTTTGTTTTCTTAATATTAGGTTTTGAGGAATCTATATATTTTGGACATAATGTCATCTTTCAGATATGTGATTTGCAAATAGTTTCTCCCAGTCTCTTGTTCTTTTTTTTAAAATTCTTTCAGCAGTGTCCTTTTATTTTTGTTTTTTTAAAAATTCTCTCAGCAGTGTCTTTTGTGGTGCAGACATTTTAATTTTGATGAAATCCAGTTGATCAGTTTTTTCTTTCATAGATCATGTGTTTGGCATCATATTTAGAAACTCTTTGCCTGACAAGCCATGATTTCTCCTGTTTTCTAAAAGTTGTATAGTTAAAGGTTTACATTGAGATCTGTATTCCATGTTTGAGTTCATTTTTGTATAAGATATATCAAAATCAAATAGGTGTGATATTAAAAATATGGATGTCTGGTGATTCCAACACCATTTGTTGAAAAGTCTGTCCTTTTATTACCGGCAGATACTAGATCAGGGTCCTTGGTCCTTGTCTTTGAGTATTAAAAGAATTTAACACCGAGACTTAGGAGTATGCAAGCAAACAGTGCACTTTATTAGAAAAGTGAGGAAACTTTATTAGAGAAGTGAGATTGCTCAAGAGTGAGTCACCCTGAGAAGAATCAGGGTAGTTCCTATTATGGGGAGTGAAAATGCTTACTTATTAGTTATTAGGTCACCTAGCATGAGTAGGGAGGGTTTCAAATAGGACATGTGATATTGGATACATATATACATATATGTGGCAGCGTCATCTAAAGTAGTATTAGCATGTAAAATCTCCACCCAGGGGTGGGAAATTTAATATAACAAGGAAAAAGCAACTGAAGGACATGAAATTTACCTTATGTGCATGTTGCAGGTTGTGTCTTGGTTCATTGATTATCTGACCAAGGAGTCTCTAAACCTAGGACGTGGTGGCTATAAGACTTGTTAAAACAATAGGTTGATATGAAAAACAGGACATATTGGAACCTTAATGGAGCAGTGGTCCAAGTCACAAGGTACTTTGTCAGGACTTCGGTATGTGGGGTTGGAACTGGTCTCTTTTTTTTCTCCCTACATATCTCACTTTCTTCATTGATTAGATTTTGCACCTTTCTCAAAAATCATTAGCCTTATTTGTGTATGTCTCATTTCTTCCTTAATCTATAGATTATTTAGAAGCCTCTTTAATTTTTAAAACTGATACTTATTTTCAGGTTACTACCTTGTAACATTATTTTGTTGTGATTTGAATATATAGTCTGCATGATACCATTTTTTAAATTTATCAAAATTTACCTTATGGCCTAGTATGTAATCACTTTTTATAAATATTGTGTTTGAAACTTATGTTTGTTCTTAACTTATTTAAGTGTTTTGTGTATTTCCACTAGACAGTTTGCTAATTGTGTTAAATATTACATACTTTATATAACTAAATATTTGTGTAATTAAAATGTTTTATATGCATACTTTTTCAATTGATAATACTGATAAATGTATCGTTAAAATCTCTTAATCTGGTGAATTTGTATTATTTCTCTTCTCTGAAATTTTGCTTCTATATATTTTGAAGCTCTTACTATACATACACAAATCTAGAATTTATATCCTATTATATTGAACCTTCTAAATATGTCATTTTTGTTTCTAAAATCTCTTTCCCATGAAGTTTATCTTTTAGTAATACAGCTGCCACTTTTTCGCTTTTGTAATTAATTTTTTTATTGCGATTGTAATTTACATGCAACTGAATATGCAGGCCTTAAGTATACTGTTTAATGAGTTTTGACAATTGTAACCACTGCCCCAATCACAGAACATTTCATCACCCCAGGAAAGTCCACCATGTACTCTCCTCCTCTTGCCCTAGGCAACAGCGTTTTTTGTTTCTATCATCTTTGATTAATTGTACTTGTTCTTAGATTTTATATAGTTGGAATCATACAGTATGTTCTGTGCCAGTCTTTTTTCACTCTGTTTTTGCAATTCATCCATGTTTCTTGTGTGATCCAAAGTGATGAAAGTCTTCTCCTTTTCTTTTTTCTAGAAACTTCATAGTTTTAGTTTTTATGTTTGGGTCACTTTTCCATCTCGAATTAACTTTTTATATGGAATAAGATAAAGGTTTGAAGGTTTTTGTTGCTGTTCTGTTTTTTAATACTGATAACCTGTGCTTACAACACCTTTTGTTAAGACTTTCCTTATTGAATTTCCTTGTTCTGCTATGTAAATCAATTGATTGTGTAAATATAGTCTAGTCTGGACTTATATTTCATTTCATTGGTCTTTTTTCTATTCTTACGTTAATGCAACATCTCTGTGCAATTTGTGCCTCAAGTTCATTTCTGTTTTATATTCATTCTCTTTGGAATTTGACATAACTACTGAGCCCACATACTTATGTGCTTAACAAAAATGAACATTTGAGTGAAAATGCCTGAATTTAAAAGCTATTCTTAGGTTTTGCTCTTTTGCTTTGGTTGACATAAAGTTCATATATATAAAGTTCAAATATACATAAAGTTCAAATATACAGCCTTCTTGGTTAAGGAATGTAGAGTATTTTAGCTTATGTTTTGCATACAGACCACCTTCTATTCCCTCCGACCCCAGCCTGTACCACTGCAACCCTAACTTTATAACTTTCTTACTTATTTTTTCCTCTTCCCCAAACTTTTTTATTTCCTCTATTTTTAAAAAAAATCTTATACTGTATGTTTCTTTCTTAGCTGCCTCCCATTTGTTTTAGAATGGGGCGGGATAAAAAGGCTAAAACATCAACAAACAAAATCATATCTAAAAAACTTTCTCCCATCTGGTGAAAAAAACAAGTTGAAACCGGTGAAGTGGAAAGTCCATTTTTGTTTCCTTCTATGTGTATTGAAAGAGGTGAATTGTTTTAAGGAAAGGAGAATTTTGTTTTGCTGACATTTGTGATCGTGTCTGGCGGCTAAAAAGGAGTATGAGTTCTTTTAAGTTATTTCTAACCAAAAGACTGGATTTTTAAAAAAATGGTACTGGTAAAAAAAATTTGGATGATTTTTAAAGTAGAAACTTGATTAGCTGAAATAGCGTGAGAGTGCTATATTCTTGTCTAACAGAAAAAGTGCTTTTTTCTGATATTTTGCCTGAAAAGAAGGTAGAAGAGTATCCTCATTTCTGTGTGTGATTTAAGTTAAAAGTTAATTATATAAGTACAATACAGAGACCCTATGGTAACAGTGGAAGGAAAGAAATGAGAATATAGAGAGGGTTAGCTATCTTTGGTATATGCATTTTAGTCAAATACTTTTCCTATTTCTAACCAAATTGAGTCCACAGTGGTAATTGGAGTGATTTCACTATTGGCATATTTTGCTCTCTGTTTCTTCTTCCTCTGAAGTAACAATGTAGCATGAAAAGATTATTAGTCAGAGAGGAACATAATGTTGTGTGTCATGCCAGGTCTTTTTATTGTTCTCTCTTAGTGTTCTCTTTTGTTAGTAACCTTTGTCTCCTTTCCTTCCTTCTGTTCTTACCTGTTTTTTTTTTTTTTTTTTTTGCTTTGTACTTCTCTTTCTTATACTAGATACAAACCTCCTTTCTCTTCCTTCTCCTCTGTTTACTAGCCCTGGGGACAAAAGTTATTCCAGAGAATTGTCTTGGAATACTTAAATTGTAACTATTTCTGAGCATATTAGTTATCTGACATATAAATTAATGAAAAACATTAAACTAGAGAGTAAAATGAAGCATCTTGATCAATTTGATGCACAGAGTATTATTATATTAAACCTTAAACCTTGCATTAATTTGGAAACTTCAGTTTCTTTTTATCAGTGATGTGTTTTGAATTGTAGATTTTCATGTTTTATAACATTAACTTACTATCATAGATCTCTCTCTTGTAAGCTTAAAGGTTAATTCTTTTTAACATGCGCATTCACAGAAAATTCAGTCATTTTCTCAAGCATTTTATAGTTCAGATTTACGGAACATAGTTCTTACAAGAATGTTCTACTTTGAAGTGTACATTTGTTTTTTGTTTGTTTGTTTGTTTTTATTAAGGTATCACTGATATACACTCTTATGAAGGTTTCACAAGAAAAACAATGTGGTTATTACATTCACCCTTATTATCAAGGGCCCCCATACCCCATTGCAGTCACTGTCCATCAGTGTAGTAAGATGCCACAGAGTCCCTATTTGTCTTCTCTGAGCTACACTTGTCTTCCCCGTGACCCCACACACATCATGTGCACCAATCATGATACCCCACAATCCCCTTCTCTCTCTCTCCCCACCCGCCCTTTCCCATCCCTCCCCTTTGGTAACCACTAGTCCCTTCTTGGGTTCTGTGAGTCTGCTGCTATTTTGTTCTTCAGTTTTGCTTCATTGTTATACTTCACACATGAGTGAAATCATTTCATACTTGTGTTTCTCTGCCTGACTTATTTCACTGAACATAATACCCTCTAGCGCCATCCATGTTGCAAATGGTAGATTTGTTTCTTTCTTATGGCTGAATAATATTCCATTGTGTATATGTACCACATCTTCTTTATCCATTCACCTGCTGATGGACACTTAGGTTGCTTCCATATCTTGGCTGTTGTAATTAGTGCTGCGATAAACAGGGGTGCATATGTCTTTTTGAATCTGAGTTGTTTTCTTTGGGAAAATTCCTAGAAGTGGAATTCCTGGGTCAAATGGTATTTCTATTTTTAGTTTTTTGAGGAGCCTCCATATTGCTTTTTCACAATCGTTGAACTAGTTTACATTCCCACCAGCAGTACAGGAGGGTTCCCCTTTCTCCACATCCTTGCCAGCATTTGTGGTTACTAGTCTTTTCTATGTTGGCCATCCTAACTGGTGTGAGGTAATATCTCATTGTGGTTTTAATTTGCATTTCCCTGATAATTAGTGATGTGAAGCATCTTTTCACATGCTTGTTGTCCATCTGAACTTCTTCTTTGGAGAAGTATCTATTCATATCCTCCACCCATTTTTTAATAGGGTTATTTGTTTTATGAGTGTTGAGGAGTGTGAGTTCTTTATATATTTTGGATGTTACCCCTTGTCAGATATGTGATTTACAAATATATTCTCCCATACTGTAGGATGCCTTTTTGTTCTGCTGATGGTGTCCTTTGTTGTACAGAAGCTTTTTAGCATGATGTAGTCCCATTTGTTCATTTTTTATTTTGCTTCCCTTCCCCCAGGAGATGCGTTCAGGGAAAACTTGCTCATGTTTATATTCAAGAGATTTTTGCCTATGTTTTCTTCTAAGAGTTTTATGGTTTCATGACCTACATTCAGGTCTTTGATCCATTTTGAGTTGACTTTTCTGTATGGGTTTAGACAATAATCCAGTTTCATTTTCTTGCACGTAGCTGTCCAGTTTTGCCATCACCAGCTGTTGAGGCTCTCATTTTCCCATTGTTTATCCATGGCTCCTTTCTCATATATTAATTGACCATATATGCTTGGGTTTATATCTGGGCTCTCTAGTCTGTTCCATTGGTCTATGGGTCTGCTCTTGTGCCAGTACCAAACTGTCTTGATTACCATGGCTTTGCAGTAGAGCTTGAAGTTGGGGAGCATAATCCCATTTGCTTTATTCTTCCTTCTCAGGATTGCTTTGGCTATTTGGGGTCTTTTGTGTTTCCATATGAATTTTAGAACTGTTTGCTCTAGTTCATTGAAGAATGCTGTTGGTATTTTGATAGGGATTGCATACAATCTGTAGATTGCTTAAGGCAGGATGGCCATTTTGACAATAATAATTCTTCCTATCTATGAGCATGGGATGTGTTTCCGTTTATTGGTATCTTCCTTAATTTCTCTCATGAATGTCTTGTGGTTTTCAGAGTATAGGTCTTTCACTTCCTTGTTTAGGTTTATTCCTAGGCATTGTATTCTTTTTGAAGCAATTGTGAATGAAATTGTTTTCCTGATTTCTCTCTCTGCTAGTTCATCGTTAGTGTATAAGAATGCCACAGATTTCTGTGTATTAGTTTTGTATCCTGCAAGTTTGCTGAGTTCAGATATTAGATCTCGTAGTTTTGGAGTGGATTCTTTAGGTTTTTTTATTTACAATATCATGTCATCTGCAAACAGCGACAGTTTAACTTCTTTGTTGCTAATCTGGATGCCTTTTATTTCTTTCTGTTGTCTGATTGCTGTGGCTAGGACCTCCAGAACTATGTTGAATAAAAGTTGAAAGAGTGGGCATCCTTGTCTTGTTCCCAATCTTAAAGGAAAAGCTTTCAGCTTCTCGCTGCTGAAAGTATGCTGTTGGCTGTGGGTTTGTCATATATGGCCTTTATTATGTGGAGATATTTGACCTCTATACCCATTTTGTTGAGAGTTTTTATCATGAATGGATGTTGAATTTTGTCAAATGCTTTTTCAGCATCTATGGAGATGATCATGTGGTTTTTTACCCTTCTTTTTTTGATGTGGTAGATGATGTTGATGGATTTGCAAATATTGTACCATCCTTGCATACCTGGAATAAGTCCTACTTGATCATGATGGATGATCTTTTTGATGTATTTTTGAATTTGGTTTGCTAATATTTTGTTGAGTATTTTTGCATCTATGTTCATCAGGAATATTGGTCTGTAATTGTCTTTTTTTCTGTTGTCTTTACCTGGTTTTGGTATTAGAGTGATGCTGGCCTCGTAGATTAAGTTTGGAAGTATTCCCTCCTCTTTTACTTTTCGGAAAACTTTAAGGAGGGTGGATATTAGGTCTTCACTAAATGTTTGCTAAAATTCATCAGTGAAACCATCTGGTACAGGAGTTTTGTTCTTATGTAGTTTTTTGATTACCAGCTCAGTTTCACTGCTGGTAATTGGTCTATTCAGATTTTCTATTTCTTCCTTGGTCAGTCTTGGAAGATTGTATTTTTCTAGAAAGTTGTCCATTTCTTGTAGGTTATCCAGTTTGTTAGCATATACTTTTTCAATAGTATTCTCTAATAATTCTTTGTATTTCTCTGGTATCTGTAGTGATTTTTCCTGTCTCATTTCTGATTCTGTCTATGTGTGTAGACTCTCTTTTTTTCTTGATAAGTCTGGCAAGGGTTTATCTATTTTGTTTATTTTCTCAATGAACCAGCTCCTGCTTTCATTAATTCTTTCTACTGTTTTATTTTTCTCGATTTTATTTATTTATGCTCTAATCTTTATTATGTGCCTCCTTCTACTGACTTTGGGCCTCATTTGTTCTTCCTTTTCTAGTTCTTTAATTATGAGTTTAGACTCTTTATATGGGATTGTTCTTTTTTCCTGAGGTAGGCCTGTATTGCAATATACTTCCCTCTTACATGGCTAAGATTTTGTCCCACAGATTTTGCGGTGTTGAATTATTGTCATTTGTCTCCATATATTGCTTGACCTCTGTTTTTATTTGGTAATTGATCCATTGATTCTTTAGGACCCTGTTATTAAGCCTCCATGTGTTTGTGGGCTCTTTTGTTTTCTTTGTGTAATTTAGTTTCATACCTTTGTGGTCTGAGCTGGTTGGTACAATTTCAATCCTTTTGAATTTACTGAGGCTCTTTTTGTGGCCTAGAATATGATCTGTTCTTGAAAATGTTTCATATGCACTTGAGAAGAATGTGTATCCTGTTGCTTTTGGATGGAGGGTTCTGTAGATGTCTGTTAGGTCCGTCTATTCTAATGTGTTGTTCAGTACTTCTGTCTCCTTGCTTATTTACTGTCTGGTTGATCTGTCCTTTGGAGTGAGTGGTGTGTTGAAGTCTCCTAAAATGAATGCACTGCATTCTGTTTGCCCCTTTAATTCTGTTAGTATTTGTTTCACTTGTGTAGGTGATCCTGTGTTGGGCATAGATATTTATAATAGTTATATCCTCTTGTTGGACTGACCCCCTTTATCATTATGTAATGTCCGTCTTTGTTTCTTGTTACTTTGTTTGTTTTGAAGTCTATTTTGTCTGATACAAATACTGTGACTCCTACTTTTTTCTCCCTATTAGTTGCATGAAATATCTTTTTCCATCTCTTTACTTTCAGTCTTTGTATGTGTTTGGGTTTGAAGTGAGTCTCTTGTAGGCAGCATATAGATGGGTCTTGTTTTTTTATCCATTCAGTGACTCTACGTCTTTTGATTGGTGCATTCAGACCATTTACATTTAGGATGATTATCAATAGGTATATACTTATTGTCATTGCAGGCTTTAGATTCGTGGTTACCAAAGGTTCGAGGGTAAATTGCCTTACTATCTAACAGTCTAATTTAACTCAGTTAGGATGCTATTACAAACACAATCTAAAGGTTCTTTTTTTTTCCTCCTTTTTCTTCCTCCTCCATTCTTTATATATTAGGTATCATATTCTGTACTCTTTTTCTATCCCTTGATTGACTTTGAGGGTAGTTGATTTGATTTTCCATCTGCTTAATAATTAATTGTTCTCCTTTACTGTGGTTACAGCTATTTAGCCTTAGAAACACTTCCATATATAGCAGTCCCTCCAAAATACACTGCACTGGGGGTTTGTGGGAGGTAAATTCTGTCAGCTTTTGCTTATCTGAAAATTGTTTAACCCATCATTCAAATTTAAATAATGATCTTTCCGGGTAAAGTGTTCTTGGTTCGAGGCCCTTCTGTTTCATCGCATTAAATATATCATGCCACTCCCTTCTGGCCTGTAAGGTTTCTTTTGAGAAGTCTGATGATAGCCTGATAGGTTTTCCTTTGTATGTGATCTTTTTTCTCTCTCTAGCTCCTTTTAAAAGTCTGTCCTTATCCTTGGTCTTTGCCATTTTATTTATTATTTGTCTTGGTCTTGTCTTGCTTAGGTCCCTTGTATTGGGAGATCTGTGCACCTCTGTGGCCTGAGAGACTACTTCCTTCCCCAGATTGGGGAAGTTTTTTCAACAGTTACTTCCTCAAAGACACTTTCTATCCCTTTTTCTCTCTCTTCTTCTGGTACCCTTATAATGCGAATATAGTTCCATTTGGACTGGTCACACAGTTCTCAGTATTCTTTCATTCCTAGAGATCCTTTTTTTCTCTCTGTGTCTCAGCTTCTTTGTATTCCTCTTCTCTAATTTCTATTCCATTTACCGTCTCTTCTTCTACATGTAATCTGCTTTTAAATCCCTCCATTGTATGTTTCATTTCAGATACAGAATTTCTTAATGATTGAATCTCCATTGTAAATTCATCCCTTAGTGCTTGAATATTTTTCTGTACCTCCATGAGCATGTTTATGTTTTTTATTTTGAATTCTCTTTCAGGAAGATTGGTGAGTTCAGTTTCATGGGGCCCTTTTCCTGGTGTTTGTGAGATTTTAGTTTGAACCATTCCTTTGACGTTTCATATTTGTATGTGGTACTCTGTAGTGCTCAGAAGCTCTAGTCTCTGGAGCTGTTCAGCCCCTTGAGTGATGTCAGGGTTTACAGGCAGCAGTGCTGGTGCCTGGGGGAAGGAAAGAGCTGTTTCCTGCTTCCTGGCTGCAGTGCCTGTCTCCACTGTCAGAACCAGTGGGCCAAGCACACAGGTGTAAGTTTCTGTGCTTTGTGTTTCCAGCTGCTGTAGGTGGGGCCTCCCTGCTGGTCTGATGCCAGTTTGTGATCTGGTGCCAACAGACTAAGAGGAAGGCGCCTTTGGCTGCATATCACAGTGTGGGGCCTTGGAGCTGGTGATCTAGCCAGGGGGATGGAGCTCCTGTAACTCCTGAACATTCCCCACCTGCTGGGCAGAGCGCACCCAGACAACCCCCTCTACCTTTCCCTTCTCCCAGGCAGCAAGCTCCGTGCAATCCCCGCCTCTTCAGCAGCTCTCTCACTGGTAGGAAGCATCTTAGACCGCCCTCCTTTCCTTTGTCCCAGAGCAGCCGGATGTGGATCCCTGTCCTCCACAAACGGCTAGAATCTCTGTCTCTCCAAGTATTCTGCCTGTCTTAGCTTTCCAACCCCACTAATCTCCAGAGCACCATGCAATATAGGTTTGTGCTCCCAAAGCAGATCTCCAGGGCTGGGTGTTCAGCAGTCATGGGCTTCCACCTGCTCCCCGCACCATTTCTCTTCCTCCCGCCGGTGAACTGGGGTGGGGGAAGGGCTTGGGTCCCACCAGATCAAGGCTTTAGTATGTTACTCTGTTTCGTGAGGTCTGCTCTTTTCTCCAGGTATGTGCAGTCTGGCGCAGCCTGCTTTCCTGTTGCTCTTTTAGGTTTAGTTGTATTAACTATATTTTCATAATATATGTGGTTTTGGAAGGAGTTCTCTGTCTCACCTGTCATGCCGCCATCTTTAATCTCTCATACATTTGTGTTTTAAACACTGAAAAGAATAAGTGAAAAAAGTGTCACAGAATAAAGCTTCCTAATGCCTTTATTCATTCAATCAGCTAAAATTATGAAATAGAGTATTGCTTCCATCCAGGGAGTACTGTACTCTTTTTTTTCTTCTAGAAAACAAATATGGTTATTTTTGGTAAAGGTAGCTGAGTGGGAGTTTAGATCATTGCACTCCCAATAGAAGAAATTTAAAATTTACTTATTAGAACATTTCTTGAAATAACATGTTATCTTTTTCAAGCATTGAAATAAAAATGACTGTAACATCTCCTTTGATTACATTATAAAATAGATCATGTTTCAGTTTTAAAAAATTAATAAACTTTATTTTTAAAGTAGTTTTAGGTTCACAGCAGAACTTAAGTGGAAAGTACAGAGTTCCCAGCTATTCTTACCTTCCCCTGCCAGATCCCCCCATAATCAGTATCCCACACTACTGTGGTACATTTGTGTCAACTGAACCAACATTGAAACATTATTATCATCTGAAATCCATAGTTTATATTAGGGTTCACTCTTGGTGGTGTCTATTCTGTGAGTTTTGGCAGATGTATAACGACATATCTTACCTTACATACGGAATAGTTTTACTGCCCTAAAAATAGTCTGCTCACCTATTCATCTCTCCTTTTCCAAAGCCCTTGGCTGTCGGTGATCTTTTTACTGTCTCCATAGTTTTGCCTTTTTGAGAAGTCATATAGTTGGAATCATGTAACATGTAACCTTTTCATATTGGCTTCTCTCACTTAGTAATACGCATTTAAGATTCCTCCTTGTCTTTTTCTGACTCGATAGCCCCTTTTTTGTTGTTGTTCTGAATAAATTGCATTGTCTGAGTGTACCACAGTTCATTTATCCATTCACCTATTGAAGGACATATCAGTTGAGGCCAAGTTTTGGAAATTATGAATAAAGTTTCTATAAACATTCATGTGCAGGTTTTTGTGTGGTCATTTGGGTAAATACCACAGAGCAGATTGCTGGGTTGTATGGTCATGTTACCATTAAAAAAATTATGTAGAACAAACCAAAACCCTGTAAGCTCTTCCTCTTGGTAGCAGTATTAAACCTGGTCCAGGAAATTATTGAAGACTTCTTTGTGGGGGGTCATTCCAGCTGTGATACTCGTAATCCCTGTTGTTAATATGTGCCAGCATTAGTGTTATCATAGTTGGTCTCTTTATCACCAGTTTCACCCATTTTCCATTTTATCTTACACTCATTTGCAGGCTCATTGGAAGATTAAATGAGAAGATGGATGTAATATATCTAGTACTGTGCCAGACTCAGAGTAGTCATTAAATATTTGATTTGTATCACCTTCTCTACCCCATAGCCCTACGGTGGCATTATAAATGACCCTTGAAAACCAGCCTCAGACACTTTTCCTAGTTTTATTGTGCCATTAAGGATTTTTTTTAACCTCTTTGTGTGTTTAATTGTAAAAAACACTTAACAAAATTTATCCTCTTAGCCACATTGTTGTATGAAAGACCTCTTTAGAGCTTTCATCTTGCAAAACTGAACAGCTCCCCATCTGCCTCCTACTCCAGCCACTAGTAAACTGTCTACTTACTGTTTCTATGAATAACTGCTTTATATAGCTTATATAAGTAGAATTATGCAGTTTTTGTCTTGTGACTGGCTTATTTCACTCAGTGTAATGTCTTCAAGGTTCATTCATGTGGCATATGAAGGATTTCCTTTTTTTAAAGGCTGAAAAATATTCCATTTTATGTATATACCATATTTTCTTTATTTCTTCTGTTGATAATGGATGCTTTTACCTTTTAGCTACTGTAAATAATGCTTTAATGAACATAGGTGTGCAAATAGGTCTTCAAGATCCTGTTTTCAGTTCTTTTGGATATATACCAAGAAGTGGGATTGCGGGATCATTTGATAATTCTGCTTCTAATTTTTTGATGTACCTCCATTCTGTCTTCATAGCAGCTGCATCATTTTACATTCCCATCAACAATGCACAAGAGGTACAGTTTCTCCATATCCTTACCAGCACTTGTTTTATTGACAGTGACCAGCCTAACCGTGTTAGGTGATATTTCAATGTAGTGTGGTTTTGATTTGCATTTCCCTAAATGATTAGTGATACTGAGCATCTTTTCATATATGTTGTTCATTTGTATATCTTCTTTGGAAAAATGTCTAAGTCCTTCCCCCATTTTTAAATTGTTTGTTTTGTTGTTGTTGAGCTGTAGTTCTTATATTCTGGATATTACCTTCTTATCAGATGTATGGTTTCCAAGTATTTTTTCCCATTCCATAAGTCAACTTTTCAGTCTGTTGATTTTTATTTCTGTGCAGTCTTAAATTTGATGTAGTCCTATTTGTTTATTTTTACTTTTATCACCTATGTTTTTGGTTTCATGTCGAGAAATCATTGCCAAATCCAATATTGTGAAGTTTTTCCCCTGTGTTTTCCTTTAGGAGTTTTGTAGTATCAGGTCTTACATTTAGGTTTGTAATCTGTTTTGAGTTAATTTTTATATAAGGTTAGAGTCCAACTTCATTCTGAACAATGTTAATTATGTTTTATTGATTTGAAAGTTACCTGTTACCAGGTTTGCATTTGATACTAAAAACTCCAAGCAAATTCTGCGTTGCTAAGCAAAACACCTTCAGTAGCATGTGTTAGGGCTACCTTTATACCCCTCATCACTGAAAGCTTGTCATCGGTGCTAGGAGAAGCTACCCCCAGCCCCCTGCCCCATAAAATTCATGCTGTTTTTAAAGTGACTATGTTTAAAATGTTGCATCTGCAACATATTAGGACTTGTTTTTGCTGACAGGCTCAGCCAAATAATATAGTTTTATATGTAATCTTGTATCTTTGAAATATTATTAGGTTATTAAAAAGAAATAAAAAGAGGGTGGTAGCATAACATATGAAATTCACTGAGTTACCTGGACTATAAGAAGCTATTTTGGTGAAATGCGTTTTTACAAGTCCCAGATGCCTAATTAAGAGTCTGTGCTAATTTGTTCATCCAACTTTTTTCAGTTCCTTTTGTCTGAAACCAGGATGCCTCCCTGTCTTTGGAAATGGGAGGCTGGGGAAAAGGTAGATAGGGTTAAAAGGGAAGCACAGTCTCCTCTATTTACTGCAGCTCTTCTTATTGAGGGATCAGTTTGGATTGTGAGATGAAATTGAAGAGGAGAATTTAATGTTGACCTCTAAAGTTGATGCTCCAAAAGGGTTTGTTTGTCCTCACTAAAGCCTGTCAGTTTTTGAATTGAGTAGTGTTCTTTTGGCTGTAGAGGCTTTAATATGTAAACATTCAGGAAGTAGCATGTTTTTAATGACTAAGTAACAACATATGCAGGTGCACATCTTAGAATTCTCTCATTTATCCTAAAAGTTATTCCTAAATAGTCATTTAGAAGGGAATTTTTAACCATTAGAATGAGTTATACTGTGTAGTTTAATGCCAGAATTTCTATTGTGGCCCTTCCTAAAAATTTTGGTTGGTTATAAAAATTGTATGCAGAGGACCACTTGAAATAATAGTCACATGGTTTAGAAATAAGCAGAGGGAAAGAATATCCTTATGTTTATTAAATCTGCCTTTTCCCACACTGTCATTTCTGTACCATTCTTTGAGCTGCTTGATAAGTAGAAAATTGTCATGTGTAGCCTTCCATTTGTTTTCAGGATTATGTACACCAGTGAAGAGGCTTGATTTCTAGACTCTAATTGTATTTACTTAATGATTAGATGGACAAGTTCTTGATGTCAGGATGGGTGTCTGTCCCCTTTGTGTATATGACAGTGCCTAACAGCACTCTCTAGGTGATTGATAAATATTTGTTAAATTAATAAATTAATATACCACCCCTCTTTGGATAACACCCCTAAACATGAATTTGTATGTGGAGATTTTGATTACTTTTTAACCAAATATATTTTTGGAATACAGATGAATATGATTTTACGCCCTATTGACAGGAAATTGAAATTAACATAACTTTGAAATATAGAATCTAAGCCTTTGTAGTAAGTGTTAACCAGGAATACACATCAGATATCTACTTGCCAACCTAGACTTGCTAAATCCTAATTTTTGGAAGTAGAGACATCCATTTTTAAAAAGCTATGCCAGTAACTCTGATGTATATTATTGATTGAGGGTACATTTTATGATAGTTTTGTAGCAATTAATTATTACTTTGTATGACAGATAATTTTAAGTATTTGGAGTTTGAATATGAGTCATGAGCACATTATTTTAAATCTCACGGGCCATTTAGTAGATACTACTAAATTTTTCATTTGGAGGTAGAACTTCATATTACCAAATAACCGTGAAAATTCTTTGAATGACATTTAAGTAATATGCAGATATGAAGAGTACTGTATACAGAAGTAGCACCAGGGGAAGAGGTTTAAGATTCATTGAGTGGTCCAGCTCTCCCCTCTGACTTGATAGTGAGCTTTTTTGAGAACTGATTGCACAACACCTAGCACAAAACAAATGGAGAAGGAATGAGTCATCTCATGATAGAGTTGGTTAAGACTGTGTAGAAGATGCATTAACCCGGTACTTGAGAAGACGAACGCTCATTGGAGTTAAGTGTGGTGGGTTTAGTACTGGACTCAGAGGCAGCAACCTGGCTTGTGTCCTAAGTTCTGTATTTAGTAATGTGACTATGAGCACCTTCTTTAACACCTCTTAGTCTTACTTTCTCATCTTTAAAGTGAAAGTTAAAGATCCTATGTACCATGGTTATCATAAGGATTAAATGAGATACTGTATGCAAAAGTTTTAACAAAATGGTAGGTAGTCAGTAAATGTTGCATCATGCCTTTACTAGCTCATAAGGATGGAATAGATTTGAGTTAGAAAATACTGTTTTGTTACATGTCTAACCCAAAGTAGACATGTAACAAAATAGACATGTAGTTTTAAAAAGTCTGAAAGCTGGTAAGTGATAAAAAGAACCCAGCCACCTAACTGCCAGTCCAAAAACAGACAGTGATGGAGTTAAAGGCTTCCAGGCTTCTGAATTGTTTGGGCTGTGAATTGTCAGCAAGGCTGTAGTACTGTATCATTGCTTTTTGTATTTTTTGCAATGTTGTGCATGCTACACAAATCAGTTTCATTGGATTAAAGGTCGGTGTTTGACTAATCATAAACAGGGCTTTATTTCAACTGCTCAAAATTTTAAATTTATGATTAGGTAAGAAGTATCACATACATTTTATGTTTCGTGCCCTCTCCAACCACATGACTTGATTCTGTTGCCAGGTTTTCTGACTGATATTCATGGAGTAAATGAAGTTTACCTCAGCCTACAAAAAGGGGGTTTCTCATAAAAAATGCCACCCCCCCAAAAAAAGGCATTTTACACACCATCATTCATAAATAAATAAATAGAACCATTTAAACTTAAACAAGGAGGAAAAGTATGTATTTCCACTTGTTAGGTTTGTTCTGGGAAAATAATGAGTTTATTTTTTATCATGTTCTACTCAAATGTACTAATGTGGAATATGTTTTTATAACACATAATATTCAGAGTACTGGAATGTTTATCTGGGTACTGTGTTGCCTTAATTCTTTCTTACGGAGTGGGTGTATTAATTGACTGAGTTGGTTTACTTGGCACCCACAACAAATATCCCGTCTCTTCCGATACTCCAAACTGCTGAAGAGCCGTTTTTCTTCACTAAACCTGTAGTAGTTTTAAAAAGTCACGATAATTTTTTTTAACTAATGTGCATGTGTGTTTTCTTCAGTAAGACTCTTACATGGTTCAAAATTCAAAAAATACAGAGGGTTAATGTTTTCTTTTTTCATCTGTCTCCCCAGTAATCCATTTTAGAAGCAAAGAAAAACATATTACTAGTTCCCTTTTAAGGATCCTTCCTGGAAATTACACAATTCCACCTACATTTCATTGGGCAAAATCGAATCACCTGGCCACACTAGCCACAAGAGAAGAAAAATACAGTCTTTAGCTGAATGCATTGCTGCCTTGAAAAAAATTGCAATTCTGTTTCTTAGGAAAAGGAGAATAATATTAGATGGTGACTGAGAAGTCTCTGCCTAAGATTGTTCTGATTTACACTTACCAAAAATGTATGAAAATACAAATTTACAGTATTGTTTTGCTTTTTACTAAGCATGCATAATTGAAGTTAAAGAATTTACATTTTTTGCCTTTAAAATCTAATTCCAGCATAAGGTGTGACTCTCATGAAGTTAGAAACGCCTTGGTTATACTTATTATCTCATTAAAAATGAGAGTTAAATTGATATTACATATAACTGCAAGCAAACTAGTTCTTACAAGGATTATGGGTGAGTCTTTTGCTCTTAGAAAGGCAAAGTAAATGAGTTTCACAGAGACAGAAAAGTTAACTGCTTTACATTTACTTGAAAGTTACTACCCCATATCTAGCATGCCTAGAATTTGTAATTTCAAAAAAAAAAGTTGATTTTTTAACCTTTATATAGGCCGCCTGTTTGTGCCAAATAGGAGATAGTTTGAGAAATGTGGGTCAGAGATGTTAGAGCTATCTAGTCATTTTAACAAGTGGTATTTGAATTGAACTTGAAAGATAGATTTAGTTGTATCTTGGTTCTTCTGTATGTTTTATACTGTATCCTCAATATCAAAGATACTGCAGAAATGCTAATGTTTCACCATTGTTGTATAGCGAAATGTAAATCAGAAAAGAAAATCACTCATGATTTCGTCAATGGGAATATTTCAGCTAATGGAAGTTGTAGTTGTGGCTGTGGTAGCAACACAGATAAGGCAAGGGCATGTAGGCATATTTGGGGAATAGCTATTGTCTAGTTTGGCAGTAGAATAGGATATATGTAGAGAAGAAGGGAGATAAACTAGAAACAGATTGGGCTTTGAGTGTTAGGATAAGAAATTTTGATTTTATTCATTTTTGTTCTGTTTATTTGAAGTTTTTAAAGAAGAAAGTGACCATGTTTGTATTAAATAAACATATTAGGAAAATAGTTAAACTAGATGATCTCTAAGATCTCTAAAGGATCTTTTAGTACTATGAATTTATAATCTATGATGAGATTTTTAGGCATATCGCCTCTCTGGTGTCAGCTCAAGAGATTTAGACATCAGTCATAAGGTTTTTAGCTTAATACGATAGATGAGCTCACCAAGGAGGACAGTACTCAGAATGCCCACACCAGGGGAGTGGTTCCCTCTCCATTTTTCTCCCTTTTCTCCCCCTTGGAATTTAATTTAAGGAATGTAGATTGTTTTATATTAGAGTTTACTGAGATTTACTGGTTGCATTCACATGGTATAGCATGTTATTCTGTTCTATTCTGATTCCTATTCATTGTAGTTGGATCTAGAGGCCTGATCACAGTCATGTTTGTTTGTTTGTTTTTTTCCTGGGTGGCCATGACTGCTTTGCTAGATTGTGGTGTGTACTTAATCAGGAGGATCCTCATATTGGGTTGTCTCTCTTTTTGTGTTACTAATAGACACTGATGATTAATGGCTAGGTCCGTTGATTATTTATTGCAAACTGGTACTATTCTGCTTCTACCATTCTCTCTCCA
The DNA here is from genome assembly GCF_030020395.1 of Manis pentadactyla. Taxonomy (NCBI): domain Eukaryota; kingdom Metazoa; phylum Chordata; class Mammalia; order Pholidota; family Manidae; genus Manis; species Manis pentadactyla. The sequence continues at coordinate 147,592,879 of NC_080022.1, forward strand.
GTTATTAGCTGAAATACTTCTACTGATAAAACCTCAGCTTCTATTTACCTGTTGGTAACTAGGTATAGTTTGTATAGGAAAAGTAGGATAAATTAATGATTTGTTCCTTTATCTGTTTTCAGAATAATGGATTAGCTGACTAGCATCCCTCAACAGTGACTAATTAATATTATTAATTAGGGATTTAAACATATTTGATATTTTCATTTTGATGCAGTTATTGCCTTTATTAATACATAAATCATAATATCTTGGCACTGGGCCCCTGAGTCCTTTTGACATAATCCTGGTAGTCTAGATATGACAAAATGTTCCAGGTACATCCAGTACATTTCCTACCCCAAACCTAGAGTCAGTCATTTCTCCAAGGTCCCCTGGGCAATAGAAGTACTCATTCCTTTTGGGTTGGTCATTGTTTCCAAAGCTTTTTCAGTGGACAAATCTTTTTAAGATAAAATGACATCAGGAGTTCATATTGATACTTGAAATTGAAATTAATTATTAAAACTCTGATCTTACAGTTGTATCTCCTTTCAGACATATTGAGAATCCTGGTTTTCAATAGGCGGCAGAAATGAGAGAACTGAAGGATAGAAGTAGAACATCATATAAGTATGCATTCTTCTTATTACACAGTATGCAGCACTTAGCATACCAGCACCGACAATATGATTAATAAAAAGGAGTAAAGATTTTTTTCAGCTTTATTGAGGTGTAATCAACAAATAAATTGTAATACATTTAAAATGTATAAGGTGATGATGTGAGATACATATGCATTGTGAAAGGATTCACCCAATTGAATTAATTAATACATCCATCACCTCCTGTATTTACTTTTTTTTTCCTTTGGTGAAAACACTTAAGTTCTCTCAGCAAATTTCAATTATACAATACAGTATTATCAACTGTAGTTAACCATATTATACATTAGATCCTCAGAATTATTCATATTATAACAGAAGGTTTGTATCCTTTTAGGAAACTGGTTAAGATTTCTTAAAAAGCTTTAAAAGTATAATTGACATCAGCAAACTGCACATATATAAATTGTACAATATGATGTTTGATATATGTATATAGCCATGAAACTATCACCTTAGTCAAGATTCTGAACCCATTCATCTCCACAAAAAGATGCCTTTGTCCCTTTGTAATCTTTCCCTTCCACACCTCCTCATCTTATATACCCACACACCCCTATCTCTGAGCTTTTTGTCGCTATAGTTTGCATTTTCAAGAATTCCTTTTAAACGGAATCATATAGAATGCACTCTTTTTCATCTGACTTGTTTCGCACAGCATATTTATTTTAAGATTTATCCATTTTGTTGCACAAATCAATAGTTAATTACTTTTTTTTTGCTTAGTAGTAATCTACCACAGGGACATACGATAGTTTTGAGTTATTTCTAGTTTGGGGCTATTACAAATAAAGCTGCTATGGATATTCATGTCTAAGTCTTTCCAGGGCCATGTTTTCATTTCACCTAGGAGTGGGATGACTGGATAATGTGTAAGTGTGAGTATGTGTAACATGTAAGTAGTTTTCCCATTTTACATCTCTATAGTAGTATGTGAGTTATAGTTTCTCCACATCCTTGCTGATACTTAGTAGGGTCAGTCTTTAAAATTTTAATCTAATAGATAGGTAATATCTTACTGTAGTTCTAATTTGCATTTTGCTAATGACCAGTAATTTGCCATCTTTGTATCTTTTTTGGTTAAGAGTCTATTCAAGTCTCATTTTTTTAATTGTGTTTTTATTGAGCTTTGAGAGTTTTTTTATTCTCAATACAAGTCCTTTATCAGCTGTATGATTTTCAAATAAATTCTTTCAGTTGGTGACCTGTCTTTCTATTCTCCTAACAGTGTCTTTTGAAGAGCAAAAGTTCTTAATTTTGATGACTTCCAATTGATCAATTTTTAAAATATGAATCATGAGAATTTTTTGTTTTGTTATTTTAGTTGCTGTAAAGTTTATGGTATACATCTTTAACACATCTCAGTGTACCTTCAGTTGACATTATATTACTTCATATGTAGCATAAGAACCTAACAGTACTTTACTTCCATTTCTTCCCTTCTGGCCTTTGTGCTATTCTTGTTACACATTTTACTTCTACATATGTTTAAACCCCACACTACATTCTTGTTATTTTGCTTAGAAGCAATATTTTGCTTAGAGAGATTTAGACAATACTCAGAAGTCTTTGTATGTACCTATGTCATTCATTATTCCCATGCTCTTCATTCTTTTGCTTTGATCGGTTTGGGGCTGGTATCACTTTTCTTCTGTTTACAGACTTCCCTTCCCACTTCTTATGGTGCAGGTCTGCTGGTGATGAATTCTTTCAGCTTTTGCCATGTGTGAAAAAGTCTTTATTTCATCTTCAGTTTTGAAAGTTCTTTTTGTTGGATATGGAATTGTAGGGTGACAGTTTTTTTTTTTTCATTTAAATACTTTAAACTTGTTGCTCTTTATCTTCTAGATTGTATCATTTTCAATGAAGAATATGCTATAATCCTTATCTTTTGTTCTTGTGTCTGTAATATGTCTTTATTCTCTGGGTGCATTTAAGATTTTCTCTTTACCAGTGGTTTTAAGCATTTTTTTTCAGTTTTATTGAGATGCAACCAACATACAGCACTGTATAATTTCAAGGTGTATGGCACAATGACTTAACATATACTGTGAAATAATTACCATTATAAGTTTAGTTAACATCTGTCATCTCATATAGAAAGAAAAAGAAAAAAGAAAAAACGTATTTTTCCTTGTGATGAGAGCTTTTAGGACCTGCTTTCTTTGCAATTTTCTGATGTACTGCACAGCAGTGTTAACTGTAGTCATCATGTTGTCCACTATATCCCTAGTACTTTTATCTTCTAACTGAAAGTTTGTGCCTTTGACCACCCCCATCCAATTCTCCTGCCTGGTTTTAGGCAATTTGATAATGATGTATCTTGGTATATATTACTTCATGTTTCTTCTGCTTGGCATTCAGTAATTTCATCTGTGGGCTTATAGTTTATTCACATAATAGATTACTAGAGCACATCAACATATATAAATTTTAAAAATAAGGCTAATTGTGAGGAAAAGCAAATTATATGTAAAAGCTTAGGCCAATATGCCATTTATGTAAATTCTTAAAACAATAATGTGCTTTTTATAGAGACAGTCATACATATCAGAATTATTAAATTATGAATGTCACGGATTCACCATGAAGTCAGGGTGATGGTAACTGGGGAGGGAAAGATTGTGGATCAGGCAGTCTTTTGAGACATCTGTAGCATTTAATGTCTTAGCAAAGCTATCTGAAGCAGATGTGGCAAACATTTTATCTGGGTACATGAGTATCTAATTTCTATGTTTACATATATGTCTGTAATATATTATCACTGATTTGAACAAAGGTCAATATAGTTCTTATAGCTTCTATGGCTTTGTGTTGTTAAATACAAAAGAGCTGCTCCCTCATATATCTCATCCATGTGGTTAGTTACATTTCAGTAATCTACCAAATACATTTAATCCCATAGATATAAGACTGCATTTTCTATTAGTCTCCTTGAAAAAGTAATGACCAAAATTTTCATACTACTCTGTAAAATGAGACAGGCTGTTTTGTGGGGCCATTCCTTTTCTGTAGGAGACCCTTGTTGATTTCACTTTGAGGTATTCCAGAAAATACATTGCAAATTTTATGGCACTTAATCCAACTAAAGTAGATCATCTTGGGCAATGTCCCTTTCTTAGCCCTATTTTTAATAATGTGCTTGTTACATATCTTCCAAAAATAAAAAGCCTTTGTCGTACTGGCATCAGATTTTTTTTCTTTTGACAACTAGCCTGTCTTCTATGTCCCAAATGTCATTTTATCAGCTTTTGCAATGTTGCCAGGTAAGTGCCCTTTGTTGAACAAGAAAGACCTAGAAATTATAACAATATACAAGTTTTTCTTAAATGTGCTGCCAAAGAGCCAAACATCTTTGGATTGGTGACATGTAGCACCTGCACAGTGGCCTTTTCTTCCCATTACTAAAGCAAAATGTCCCTTTGTCAGGACGAACTTTTCTTTGGCCTCATGCTTCTGGTCTTAAGGCATTAAGATTGTTGTGTTGCTCATAGCTTAAAAAAAAAAAAAAGGAAATGGGCAGAATAGAAGGTAAGGGAAAGGGAAGGCTTGTCAGCATTTTTGTCTTTGAAAAAGAATTTAGATCATTGAAATGTGACACTTAATATGTAGCAGTTTTAGGAAATTTGTGGATACACATGTTTCTTTACAACAAAAACAGATCTAGAACATTTACTCAGTATGTGGTAATTCTTCCATTTTGGTGATATTTGTTTTTCTCTTTGGAGGAAGCCATAGTTTGCAAGGGAATTTTCTTATTCCCATTAAGTACATAAGTATTTTGGAACAGTATTTTAGGATTCTTTCCCTTATTAAGATTATTCCATCCTTGAGCTCAGTGAACAGTATTTTATAAAATGCTTGTTTCAACAGACTGTCCTGTCCTTGTGTAGAAATAGCTAAGAAACTAAATGGTGTAATGTTGGTTATATTTTTTAAGTTTTCCCAAACTAGATTTTTGAAAAATGTTCTCTCACAACTAATGAATAATAACTGGCCAGGGAGGAGGGGACATATATTAGTGAAACAAAGCCTTTTGTTTTCTTTGACATTCTCTTGTGACCAGGTGCTGGAGAAATATCCAATGGCTTTCTTAAATATAGTTCTGGCTTTGAAATACATACATACTTAATGAAACCAAAATTGAGCACTCCTAAAGTAGGCTGATCTATATATAATACCATGTCCGAAAGTAGAGCTTTGTGGGTGGTGCCTGTTAACTCTCCCTCCATGCCCTCACTATATATTCCCCTTACTCCATAGGCACACCAAAAGGAGCAATTTATAATAAAAAGGAGAATCCGGTGAAATGTAATTGTGGTCAAAGGGGTCCCTAAAAGGTATAGAGGGACAGCTTTGTAATTGCTTCTTCATAGAACTTCTGAGTTCAGAGAGAACAGCCTGGTGTAGAAAGAAGAACACATACTATAGAATTCAACAGACTTTAATTCAATCCTAGTCCTGCCATTTATTCTCTGTGACCCAAGGCAAATTTGTAAACTTCTCTGTGCATCAATTTTCCTTATTGGAAAAATGAAGGTAATAATCTTCCCCATGAAAACTTCACATCAAAAGTTCTCACTATTCATTTATTTCATTTGTTCAGCTAATTTATTAATGTACTAAGCTCTTTAATGGTTTCCCCTAGTGTTACTAATTGATGAACATTGTTTCAGGCTTTATTCAGCTGTTAGACAGCCTAAATCAGCATATGGTCTGCATTTGAACACATTAGAATTTCAACCCAATGTCCCTAAAAAGAGAGTGACAAGATTGCAAAAAATGAGTATTGCTCAATAACGGGTAACAGAAAGAAGCTGTAATATTTTTACTAGAATATGGTAAATTCACAAGTTTTGCTAGTAGCAGTTATATTCTTATCAGATGATACTTGATAACTTATGAACAAGTAAAAAGATTTGTTCTTGTTTATGTATGGTGCAATTAAGCTCTTTGAAAAGGCTATAAGTTTTCACAACTTCCTAGGATTTGCTATATAGAGAATGGTTTGATTCTTTCTTCAGATTTCTGAGCAAAAACACCACCAAAACAAAACCGAAAATAGTTTCAAACCCAAGAAGTTTGAAAGTTGATGTGAGATTGTTTCTGTCCTAGGAACCTAAAAGCAATAACACATTTCAGTAAGAATGGCTTTCTTTTTTGTACCTTGGAAATGACCATCATGGATGTATTTGTAAATAGTGCATTACTGTGCTAGCTATAGCCACTTGTCCTTTGCTGACTGAGTCCAAGGCTTGTATGCCAGAAAGGGAAGTAGTCAGTATTGGGAGAGAAGAGGGGAGTTACTGATTTGCATCATGGTAGTATATAATGTAAGGTCAGTTATGAATTAAATATCTGAAAAGGATTATTTTTAGACAGTGCTATCTCCTAGCAGTTTGCTGGACAAACAAGTTGCAATGTTTATTATCTGTGAGGGGCAGGAGAGGAGAGAAGTCTCACTTCGAGAGTCAAGGATCCTAGTGCTCAAGATTGTAATGTAATTGTATACAGTAGACAACATGGGAATTAAGAGGCGCCAATCCACCCCCTCCCCTGTGCCATCAAATATCTGCATATTATTTTCAACTCCCCCAAAACTTTACTAATAGCTTACTGTTGACCAGAAACCTTACCCATAACATAGAAGTCAGTTAACACATATTTTATATGTTATATGTTATATGTATTATATGCTGTATTCTTACAATAAAGTAAGCTAGAGAAAAGAAAGTTTTTTCGAATTACTACAGATCTCCAAAAATTCTTCTAATATATTTATAGAAAAAAACCTGTGTATAAGTGGACCCACAGTTCAAACTATGTTCAAGGGTCAACTGTACTCCAATCTTTAGGGCCTTTATTTTAAAGCAGGGTGCCAGTAAAATTCACGTGATCAGTTTGTTAAGTGTGATTCCAGGTTTCCTGCAGTTAAAATAAATATAGTTGAAGTAATTATTCCATTAGCCCCCTCCCCTGTTACAATTCAATTATTAAAGTTAATTTAAAAATTATATCAATGGTACAGCCAGATGGCATTTTGACACTCACTATAAATATTCTAGGATTTTCTAAAATAACTTGCTTAAATTGAAAATTCATCTTTTCTCCAAGTAGGTTCCTGTCCCTTTCTCTTGGTTGTGTTCTGTTGCACTTAGCTTAAAACCATAAAACCAGAATGAAGAATTTAACTTTCCCAAAATATTCCATCTGTTTCTCCATCCAAGTGTCTTTTACAAATGAAGTATAATTGCACATTCATGATGATACCTTACTCATTAGATAGTGATATTTAAGAAATTGTCAGCACAAGCATTCTTTTATAGGTAAAGAATATACTTCTTTTGAAGAAGTTGAAAAAACAATGGTAGCTACTTAACTAATTCTGAATAATCTAATTTAAACAGCATTCTAGACTTCATACTGACTCATGAAAAATAGGAATTAATTTTTGAAAAGGATGACAAAATACATAAGTCCTTGATTCCACTATGTAAAATTAAAATTTCACACATGAGCAAAACGAATAGTTTCCTTTTAGCCTTGTTTATATAATTAATCCTAGAAAATGCAGGCTGACCAAAACCCTGCAGAACTGTTAGTATTGTGACTCAATTGGTATAGACTTGAGTTTTCAAAAATGAAAAGTTCTTAAACTTTTAAAAATCTTTCTCAGTTTTAGCCTCAGAACTCTAAATTTAAGGGATATAATCCAAGGAGTATTGATGGAGGAGAAACTTAATCCTTGCATTTGGATTGAGAAGGTTACCTGAATTTTAATACTGGAATCCTGATACCTGGGCATCAAAAGAGAAACTTTGAATGGGCTGCTTATATACTATATCAGTAAAAAGCCAATGTAGATCCTGTGTGGGATTAATGGGATTAATACATAAATCAAGTAATATAGAAATCAAATTGTAAGATAAATTCTAGCCGGAATAAGCAGGCAAAGAGAGGCAACAAAGGGCCAGGTAATTTATTTAAATACCCCCGGGTGAGGTTCTGTGGCCTTCTTGCCAGAGGCCAGAGAAGTCACACCTGGTTAGGGAGGTGGGGAGGGGGAGGAGTGGGCAAGCTATATTAGGGGGTGTTGAGAGGTATGATTGGCTAAAGGTGACATAATAGTCAACAAGAAACTTTTTTCTTTCCAAGAGGGAGGAGGCTGACATCCGGGTCTTAGTTGGCACATCAGGATGGAATTCAGGGAGAGCTGTCCCCTTTCCATATACTACGGCACGGACTTTGGGGTCTGGTATGTTCTCCCCCTATGGCATCTCTCTGTTCTGTTTTCATGTCCTTGTTTTTCCTTTCTCCAGCCTAACACAAATGTACAAATACATATGACTTGATTGCTTTTCCTACAACTCTTGATACGTGATCAAAAAAAGAATAATTAGAGCTGAAACAGTTCCTACAACTCGTGACCGCCCTCACTTGGTTTCGGTATCCTTGAGGAGCATCACACCCTAGGGCTAGACTCAAGGTCAGATAATGATTGTGTGTTGATCATGTGTTGAACCCCCTACTCAGAATTCTTTAAAGGTTTAAGTTCATTTGCTCAATACATATGAGGAGTGCCTTTTCAGCATTACTCTTGTGCTGTAACACCTTGAGTCCCCTGGCTGGCCTTTCAGATCTTGAGCATTCCGTTGTGTTCCCTCCAAATCTGCAGGTCAGAGGCAGTGGGGAGCCGACCAGTGGCACCTGAACAGGGACCTGAAGCTCAGAGCGGGGAAACTCCTGGAGATTGTCGATCCTGTAAGACTCCCAGGAAAGCGTTAAGTAGGGACAGTATCGAAATGTCAGGGACACTATAATGGTCCAAAATGAAACTAAAGCAGATAATCCGGAGGATTACTTAAAATTACTCTGTGCCCTCCTAAAAACATCAGGAGTGAAAATTTCTAAAAAAGATTTTGTGCAACTTCATAAATATATTAAAAAACATTGTTGAGGGGCGGAAGATGGCGGCGTGAGTAGAGCAGCGGAAATCTCCTCCCAAAACAACATATATCTATGAAAATATAACAAAGACAACCCTTCCTAGAATAAAGACCAGAGGACACAGGACAATATCCAGACCACATCCGCACCTGAGAGAACCCAGCGCCTCGCGAAGGGGGTAAGATACAAGCCCCGGCCCTGCGGGAGCCGAGCGCCCCTCCCCCCCAGCTCCCGGCGGGAGAAGAGCAGGCAGAGCGGGAGGGAGACGGAGCCCAGGACTGCCAAACACCCAGCCCCAGCCATCCGGGCCAGAGCGCAGACACAGTGCGTGCACAGGGCCCTGGATACTAGGGAAACAGGGCAGCAAGAACAGTGAGCGGGCAATGGAGGCTGGGCGCCAGAGGACATAAGAAAAGCGCGTGACCATTTTTTTTTTGCTTTTTTGCTCTTTTGTTTTGTCAAGTGCTTTTTGGAAGCCTTAAAGGGATAGGGACCCCAATACTAGGGAAACAGGGCAGAAAGACCGGTGAGCAGAGGCCTGAGGCTGGCACCAGAGAATAAAGAAAAACGAACAACCACCTTTTTTTTTTTTTTAATTAAAAACTTTTTTTTTTTTTTTTTTAATTAAAAAATTTTTTTTTTCTTTTTTTTTTTTTTGGTGGTCGTTGTTTTGTTTTGGCGGGTGCTTTTTGGAAGTCTTAAAGGGGCAGGGCGGGTCACTTAATCCAGAGGTAGGGAATCCGGGATCTCTGGGCACCCTAACCCCTGGGCTGCAGGGAGCAGGGAGGCCCCTTACGGAGATAAATAGCCTCCCAGCAGCTCCTGCTCCAACGCGACTCCACCATCTTGGAGTAGCTGCCCGAGCCAGGCCACGCCCACAGCAACAGCGGAGATTAACTCCATAGCAGCCGGGCAGGAAGAAGAAACCCTGTCTGCGCGCAGCTGCCCAGCACAAGCCACTAGAGGTCGCTGTTCTCCCAGGAGAGGAGGGCCACAAACCAACAAGAAAGGAAGTCCTTCCAGCCGTCACTCGTCCCAGTTCTGCAGACTATTCCTATCACCATGAAAAGGCAAAGCTACAGGCAGACAAAGATCACAGAGACAACACCAGAGAAGGAGACAGACCTAACCAGTCTTCCTGAAAAAGAATTCAAAATAAGAATCATAAACATGCTGACAGAGATGCAGAGAAATATGCAAGAGAAATGGGATGAAGTCCGGAAGGAGATCACAGATGCCAGAAAGGAGATCGCAGAAATGAAACAAACTCTGGAAGGGTTTATAAGCAGAATGGATAGAATGCAAGAGGCCATTGATGGAATTGAAATCAGAGAACAGGAACGCATAGAAGCTGACATAGAGACAAAAGGATCTCCAGGAATGAAACAATATTAAGAGAACTGTGTGACCAATCCAAAAGGAACAATATCCGTATTATAGGGGTCCCAGAAGAAGAAGAGAGAGGAAAAGAGATGGAAAGTATCTTAGAAGAAATAATTGCTGAAAACTTCCCCACACTGGGGGAGGAAGTAATCGAACAGACCACGGAAATACACAGAACCCCCAACAGAAAGGATCCAAGAAGGGCAACACCAAGACACATAATAATTAAAATGGCAAAGATCAAGGACAAGGAAAGAGTGTTAAAGGCAGCTAGAGAGAAAAAGGTCACCTATAAAGGGAAACCCATCAGGCTAACGTCAGATTTCTCAACAGAAACCCTACAGGCCAGAAGAGAATGGCATGATATATTTAATACAATGAAACAGAAGGGCCTTGAACCAAGGATACTGTATCCAGCACGACTATCATTCAAATATGACGGTGGGATTAAACAATTCCCAGACAAACAAAAGCTGAGGGAATTTGCTTTCCACAAACCACCTCTACAGAACATCTTACAGGGACTGCTCTAGATGGGAGCACTCCTAGAAAGAGCACAGCACAAAACACCCAACATATGAAGAATCGAGGAGGAGGAACAAGAAGGGAGAGAAGAAAAGAATCTCCAGACAGTGTATATAACAGCTCAATAAGCGAGCTAAGTTAGGCAGTAAGATACTAAAGAGGCTAACCTTGAACCTTTGGTAACCACGAATTTAAAGCCTGCAATGGCAATAAGTACATATCTTTCAATAGTCACCCTAAATGTTAATGGGTTGAATGCACCAATCAAAAGACACAGAGTAACAGAATGGATAAAAAAGCAAGACCCATCTATATGCTGCTTACAAGAAACTCACCTCAAACCCAAAGACATGTACAGACTAAAAGTCAAGGGATGGAAAAACATATTTCAAGCAAACAACAGTGAGAAGAAAGCAGGGGTTGCAGTACTAATATCAGACAAAATAGACTTCAAAACAAAGAAAGTAACAAGAGATAAAGAAGGACACTACATAATGATAAAGGGCTCAGTCAAACAAGAGGATATAACCATTCTAAATATATATGCACCCAACACAGGAGCACCAGCATATGTGAAACAAATACTAACAGAACTAAAGGGGGATATAGACTGCAATGCATTCATTCTAGGAGACTTCAACACACCACTCACCCCAAAGGATAGATCCACTGGGCAGAAAATAAGTAAGAACACGGAAGCACTGAACAACACAGTAGAGCAGATGGACCTAATAGACATCTATAGAACTCTACATCCAAAAGCAGCGGGATATACATTCTTCTCAAGTGCACATGGAACATTCTCCAGAATAGACCACATACTAGGCCACAAAAAGAGCCTCAGTAAATTCCAAAAGATTGAAATCCTACCAACCAACTTTTCAGACCACAAAGGCATAAAACTAGAAATAAACTGTACAAAGAAAGCAAAGAGGCTCACAAACACATGGAAGCTTAACAACACGCTCCTAAATAATCAATGGCTCAATGACCAAATCAAAATGGAGATCCAGCAATATATGGAAACAAATGACAACAACAACACTAAGCCCCAACTTCTGTGGGACACAGCAAAAGCAGTCTTAAGAGGAAAGTATATAGCAATCCAAGCATATTTAAAAAAGGAAGAGCAATCCCAAATGAATGGTCTAATGTCACAATTATCGAAATTGGAAAAAGAAGAACAGATGAGGCCTAAGGTCAGCAGAAGGAGGGACAAAATAAAGATCAGAGAAGAAATAAATAAATTTGAGAAAAATAAAACAATAGCAAAAATCAATGAAACCAAGAGCTGGTTCTTTGAGAAAATAAACAAAATAGATAAGCCTCTAGCCAGACTTATTAAGAAGAAAAGAGAGTCAACACAAATCAACAGTATCAGAAACGAGAAAGGAAAAATCACGACGGACCCCACGGAAATGCAAAGAATTATTGGAGAATACTATGAAAACCTATATGCTAACAAGCTGGGAAACCTAGGAGAAATGGACAACTTCCTAGAAAAATATAACCTTCCAAGATTGACCCAGGAAGAAACAGAAAATCTAAACAGACCAATTACCAGCAACGAAATTGAAGCGGTAATCAAAAAACTACCAAAGAACAAAACCCCCGGGCCAGATGGATTTACCTCGGAATTTTATCAGACATACAGGGAAGACATAATACCCATTCTCCTTAAAGTTTTCCAAAAAATAGAGGAGGAGGGGATACTCCCAAACTCATTCTATGAAGCTAACATCACCCTAATACCAAAACCAGGCAAAGACCGCACCAAAAAAGAAAACTACAGACCAATATCCCTGATGAACGTAGATGCAAAAATACTCAACAAAATATTAGCAAACCGAATTCAAAAATACATCAAAAGGATCATACACCATGACCAAGTGGGATTCATCCCAGGGATGCAAGGATGGTACAACATTCGAAAGTCCATCAACATCATCCACCACATCAACAAAAAGAAAGACAAAAACCACATGATCATCTCCATAGATGCTGAAAAAGCATTTGACAAAGTTCAACATCCATTCATGTTAAAAACTCTCAGCAAAATGGGAATAGAGGGCAAGTACCTCAACATAATAAAGGCCATCTATGATAAACCCACAGCCAACATTATATTGAACAGCGAGAAGCTGAAAGCATTTCCTCTGAGATCGGGAACTAGACAGGGATGCCCACTCTCTCCACTGTTATTTAACATAGTACTGGAGGTCCTAGCCACGGCAATCAGACAAAATAAAGAAATACAAGGAATCCAGATTGGTAAAGAAGAAGTTAAACTGTCACTATTTGCAGATGACATGATACTGTACATAAAAAACCCTAAAGACTCCACCCCAAAACTACTAGAACTGATATCGGAATACAGCAAAGTTGCAGGATACAAAATCAACACACAGAAATCTGTGGCTTTCCTATATACTAACAATGAACCAACAGAAAGAGAAATCAGGAAAACAACTCCATTCACAATTGCATCAAAAAAAATAAAATACCTAGGAATAAACCTAACCAAAGAAGTGAAAGACTTATACTCTGAAAACTACAAGTCACTCTTAAGAGAAATTAAAGGGGACACTAACAGATGGAAACTCATCCCATGCTCGTGGCTAGGAAGAATTAATATCGTCAAAATGGCCATCCTGCCCAAAGCAATATACAGATTTGATGCAATCCCTATGAAACTACCAGCAACATTCTTCAATGAACTGGAACAAATAATTCAAAAATTCATATGGAAACACCAAAGACCCCGAATAGCCAAAGCAATCCTGAGAAAGAAGAATAAAGTAGGGGGGATCTCACTCCCCAACTTCAAGCTCTACTATAAAGCCATAGTAATCAAGACAATTTGGTACTGGCACAAGAGCAGAGCCACAGACCAATGGAACAGACTAGAGAATCCAGACATTAACCCAGACATATATGGTCAATTAATATTTGATAAAGGAGCCATGGACATACAATGGCGAAATGACAGTCTCTTCAACAGATGGTGCTGGCAAAACTGGACAGCTACATGTAGGAGAATGAAACTGGACCATTGTCTAACCCCATATACAAAAGTAAACTCAAAATGGATCAAAGACCTGAATGTAAGCCATGAAACCATTAAACTCTTGGAAGAAAACATAGGCAAAAACCTCTTAGACATAAACATGAGTGACCTCTTCTTGAACATATCTCCCCGGGCAAGGAAAACAACAGCAAAAATGAGTAAGTGGGACTATATTAAGCTGAAAAGCTTCTGTACAGCAAAAGACACCATCAATAGAACAAGAAGGATCCCTACAGTATGGGAGAATATATTTGAAAATGACACATCCGATAAAGGCTTGACGTCCAGAATATATAAGGAGCTCACACGCCTCAACAAACAAAAAACAAATAACCCAATTAAAAAATGGGCAGAAGAACTGAACAGACAGTTCTCCAAAAAAGAAATACAGATGGCCAACAGACACATGAAAAGATGCTCCACATCGCTAATTATCAGAGAAATGCAAATTAAAACTACAATGAGGTATCACCTCACACCAGTAAGGATGGCTGCCATCCAAAAGACAAACAACAACAAATGTTGGCGAGGCTGTGGAGAAAGGGGAACCCTCCTACACTGCTGGTGGGAATGTAAGTTAGTTCAACCATTGTGGAAAGCAGTGTGGAGGTACATCAAAATACTCAAAACAGACTTACCATTTGACCCAGGAATTCCACTCCTAGGAATTTACCCTAAGAACGCAGCAATCAAGTTTGAGAAAGACAGATGCACCCCTATGTTTATTGCAGCACTATTTACAATAGCCAAGAATTGGAAGCAACCTAAATGTCCATCAATAGATGAATGGATAAAGAAGATGTGGTACATATACACAATGGAATACTACTCAGCCATAAGAAAAGGGCAAATCCAATCATTTGCAGCAACATGGATGGAGCTGGAGGGTATTATGCTCAGTGAAACAAGCCAAGCGGAGAAAGAGAAATACCAAATGATTTCACTTATCTGTGGAATATAAGAACAAAGGAAAAACTGAAGGAACAAAACAGCAGCAGAATCACAGAACTCATGAATGGACTAACAGGTACCAAAGGGAAAGGGACTGGGGAGGATGGGTGGGTAGGGAGGGATAAGGGGGGGAGAAGTAGGGGGGTATTAAAATTAACATACATGGGGGGGTAGGAGAAAAGGGAGGGCTATACAACAAGAGAAGGCAAGTAGTGATTCTACAACATTTTGCTATGCTGATGGACAGTGACTGTAAAGGGGTTTATAGGGGAGACCTGGTATAGGGGAGAGCCTAGTAAACATAATAGTCATCGTGTAAGTGTAGATTAGTGATACCAAAAACAAAGCAAAAAAAAAAAAAAAAAAAGGGCAGTTCCTGTGTGGTAACCTCCAAAGAGTTCTACACAAGGGTATAAAGGGCATATAAAAGTGTAGGCAAAGGGTCTGTTTGTGTTTATACAGAGGATCAAAGCCTAATTGGGCTACCCCGAAAATGAACTAAGATACGATATGAAAAAGAACTTCCAACATCTGCACTCTCTGGAAGACTCATGCCAGAAGATGATCATCAAAAAACCCCAACAAAGATCCAGGCACTGCTACAGCTGTAGATGCACTCATCCCACCAGTTCCTGGACTTGCCATGGGAATGAGGAAGGAGATATCTAAGCTGACCTGTGCATACAGTAAAACAACAAATTTGACTGGATCTATACTGTTGGAACTCAACCAAGAATTTGGAGAAGTGCAAATTGTAGCGCTCCAAAGTCTTACAACTACAGACTATTTACTGTTAAAAGAACATATGGCATGTGAACAGTCCCCAGGAATGGGTTGTTTTAATTTGTCTGATTTCTCTCAGACTGTTCAAGTTCAGTTGGACAATATCCACCATATCATAGATAAGTTTTCACAATGCCTAAGGTGCCTAACTGGTTTTCTTGGTTTCACTGGAGAAGGCTGGTAATTACAGATATGCTTTGGTTATGTAACTATACTCCTATTATATTAATGTGTGTGCGCAATTTAAGTAGTAGCTTAAAACCTATACATGCTGAAGTTACTCTACAAGAAGATATGTCAAAGAAATAATTAATCTTCCCATGTTTTCTTCCGCCTGCTACTTCTATAGCTTTTCTTCTTCCTTCCTAATTACAACCCTTAAATAGAATTCATGCCTCATATCAAATTTACCGAGTATCATAATTCTTCCAAGTGGTAAAGATACCTCAAGACAAATGCTGGGCATAGAAGCCACAGGGCATAAATATGCAAAGAAGTAAAAAGCTAACCTTTTCAAACAATAAGGCTTCCCTCTCACTTACCAACTTCACATTTCCCTGTATGGCCCCGGAAGATGACTGGTTAGCCAGAGACGGGTAAGATTCCTCAAGGGAGGAACAACCTAAGACAGGCACAGTCGCAGGGGGGCCATCAGGTGAGAAATTGGGGATCAACAGAGGTGAGGCTTAGAACCTCACCCCCCCTGTTCTGAGAGAAATCTTCTGCATACGTGGATGTTTTATTGCCCTGGTCTAGCTTGGATTAACACATAGTCTACAGGCACACACCTGATCATCTACATGTGCTCTCTTACAACACTAAACTATGTTTTCTACCTTTATCTTGTATCTACCTACCACCTCAGCATTTTATTAAAAATAATAATAATAAAGAGAGAAATGTGGTATCCACATATAAATCAAGTATAAAAACCAAATTAGTATTCATATTTGAACTGACTGTTTATAGTTCATAATGCATGAGCAAAACCAAAAGTTTCTGTGATGACTGCCCTTGTACTGTTCACTATGTAACTTATTCATTATGTAAGAATTTGTTCTACATGTAAAAAAAAAAAAAAAAAAAAAAACATTGTTACTGGTTGCCACCACAGGGAACCTTCAGACAAGCTGATTGGAGTAATGTATTAAGAGATTTCAAAAAGGCTCACAGACAGGGAAACATTATCCCTGTACCTGTTTGGTCGTTGTGCAACTTGATTACCCTTGCTTTACAACCCTTACAAACTCCTCCATCGTCTGAAACTAAGTCTGAAACACAGGAGCATGAATTTATTAGAGGATGTGGCAGAAGTGAGTGTGCTATCCTCATCACCACATCCTCCTGATTCCTCTTCGTCCTCTTCCTCCTCCGAGACTAGCGATGAGGGTTTTTTGCTTCCTCTCACCGTCAAAGGCCCTCCGCTCCCGTTCCTGCTGCATCTGACACCCTTAGTGGCACCGGTACACGTTGTTCCTTTTGGCCCCAATAGGACTCTGACTTCCCCCAAGGAGGCCGTCAGAGTGCAGTATGCACCCATTCCTTACAAAACATTAAAAGATTTTAAACAAGCTATTTCCTCCTATGGTACTGATTCTCCATATGTTGTGGGTCTTTTGAGGGGGTTGGCAGAACAAGAAAGGATGATTCCTCATGACTGGGATCTATTGGCTCGTACTTGTCTAGATTCTCCTGAATTTTTGCAATTTAAGACATGGTGGTATGAAGAAGCAAAAGCACAAGCTTTGAGAAATCAGTGTGCTAATCCTCCAGTTCTCATAACTGCTGAACAACTAGCAGGGCAAGGAGACTGGCTGCCGTTAGAAAGACAAGTAGGGTACGATGATACGGCAGTGACACAAGTACATTTGTGTTGCCTAAAAGCCTGGGAGAAAATACAAGCAGCTGGAAAGTCTGCATTACCATTTAACAAACTCAAAGTATTAATGAACTATATGTTGATTTTGTTGTGAAATTATAAGATAATTTGAGAAGGACAGTAGCACATCCAGATTTGAGAGACCTGTTGTTACAAATATTAGCCTATGATAATGCAAACACAGAGTGTCAAAGAGTTCTTAGATCTTTAAAGGCCGCAGGAGCTAGATTGGAAGAGATTGTATTAAGGTCTGTGCAGATGTAGCCTCCCCTACATATCAAGTTAATCTATTAGCAACTGCTATGAAAGGAAAGTTAAGAAAGAGTTCAAGAAATTTGAAATGTTTTGGTTGCGGCAAACAAGAACATACGAAAAAAGACTGTCGGTTTAAGAAGGGGATAAGAGAGCCGAATTTCAAAAATAAACCGCCGTCTGTTTGCCCAAAATGTAAGAAAGAGAGACATTGGTCTAATGAATGTCATTCAAAATTTGATAAAGATGGCAGTTCTATCAATGAGCCTCAGCCTTTAAACCTCCAACTGGGCTGCCTCTGAGGCCCCACAAAATAATACACAAGCACCTTCCCCAATTAAAAGGACATGGCATGATTTACAAGCAGCAACTAAAGGAAGTGCTGCTATAGGTCTTGCTTCTTCTCAATCTTCTCACATTTTTCTCCCATTCGCTACTTCTGTAACTTTTCTTCTCCCTTCCTGAGTACAACCCTTTTTCTAGAGTTTGTGTCTCATACATAGAATTGTAGTGTATCAAAGCCTTTCCAGCTAATGAAGATACCTCAAGACAAGTGCTGGGCATAGTAGCCATGAAGCACAAATTTTCAAAAAGGCAGAAAGCTAACCTGTTCAAAGAATACTACTTCTCTCTTAACTTACGAAGTTTACATATCCCTGTATAGCCCTGGAAGATGGCTGGTTAGCCAGAGACGGGTAAGATTCCTCAAGGGAGGAATAGCCTAAGACAGGCACAGTTGCAGAGGGGCCGTCAGGTGAGAAATTGGGGGTCAAGAGAGGTGAGGCTTAGAACCTCACCTCCTCAGTTTTGAGAGAAAGCTTCTGCACCCATGGCTGTTTCGTTGTCTTTGCCCTGCTCAGATCAAAACTCAGTCTATAGACATAGACCTGATCACCTGCAATTACCTTCTGTTTGCACTAAATCTATTTCCTATCTTTATTTCACATCACGTAAATTCAAGAAGTAGACTTTTATTTCATACTGCGGAATTTGTAGAAGTAAATATATTAGAAGCCTTCTGTTAGAAACTACTTGCTATATTCTTTATTATATCTACTACTTAAAAGAAAAGGGGTAAATGTGGGATTAATGGGATTAATACACAATATAGAAATCAAATGTAATAATACATATGACTTGATTGTTTTTCCTGCAACTCTTGATGTGTGATCAAAAACAGAATGGTTAGAGCCAAAACAGTTCTTGTGTGTTGATCATGTGTTGAACCCCCTACTCAGAATTCTTTAGATGTTTAAGTTCATTTGCTCAATAAATATGAGGAGTGCCTTTTCGGTATTACTCTTGTGCTGCAACGCCTTGAGTCCCCTGGCTGGCCTTTCAGATCTTCAGCATTCCGTCGCATTCCCTCCAAATCGGTGGGTCATAGGTGGTGAGGAGCTGACAATCCTGAAGACACTTTAGTTCTCCACTCCCACCTCTATTTCCAAACAGCAGAGAGAAAAGGAAAAAGAATATTGGAACATCTTCATTTTCCTCAAGGAAGAAATGAGGACCTTATAAAAATTAACTTTTACAAATCACTGGTACCAGGGAAACAACTCAAGATATCCCTTACTATTAGCAGATAAAGACCATTTCCTTTTCTGCTACAAAATAAGAGGTACATTCTTCTCCCAGCAGTTGCCTTGTAGAATACATAAGTGAGACACTGTGTGGTCTAAACTGATAGGATGGAGCCTACCCCTTGTTTCATGCTTTGTTTAGTTTGGCTCCATCTTGTATGTTGTAGCACTACATCCCATCACCACCATCTTCAGCCAGACTTAATCATAGCTTTATTCTTCTTCCATCTAATGTAACTTTGCTTGAGCCAGTTGCCTATATTTCAGTTTGGTTTGGGTATAACTTAACTTAAAAACGAGGTACCAAGGTACTGGGGCCATATTACAAGTTATTTTTATCGTGTGACTTCTAAAGACAACTACATAAAAAATGTTCAGACCACACAGTATTTACTTGATTGATTATGAAATTTTAAAATTATGCTATGTTATTTATAATTGGCCATTCTTCTAAATGTAATTATTTCCTTGATTAAGAAGATTTCATTGAGTTTCATTTCTTGTGTGTGTGTGTGTATGTGAATGCTTAATTTGTTTTCTTTGATTGGGCATTGAATGTGGAAAATTCAAATCTTCCTTTACAGACATTTTATGTAAGTTATTTACTCTCTTCCTTGGATTAAGATACGCTGAGTTGCAGGGCAAATTTGTTAGACATGGTGCTATTTGTCAGGTGAAAACCCAAGTTGTATTTCATTTTTATAAATGAATTATTCTTACTTGATTTGAATACCTGAACATACCTGGATTGGTAAACATTATTTTAATTAGGCATGATAAGTTATTAACCTTGAATAACCAGTAGTATATTGCTCTTTTCTGTTTGAAATTACCTGTAGTTGTTAGGAGTATTAGACATCTCCCTGATGCTGATGTGGTTATAGTGACTGATGTGCATACATTTTCACTGCCTTTGAGTAAGATGATTGACTTTAAATTTTAGCGACTAGGGAACCATTGAGGATATATCACTTTTTAGTTGTGATTCCTGTTTTTGTTAGTCTCCTTGCACAGATTAAATTTCCATTTTGTGTCATAGTGAAAGTTCTGAAGGTTTGAATTTACCAGGATTTAATAAGAATCCTATTCCTTTTTTTTCTTTAAGTGAATGTTTACAAGGTATACCAGACTAGTTGACAAAGGTTTATTTCTTGGCATTTATATTTGCCAATTCTGTAGTTTTTGAAAGTGTTGACTGATTTTTAAATAGATTAATTAATCTTCCTTAGAACTAGAAATAATCTAATTCTGTACCCTGCCATTTTCCTTTTATAGATAAAAGGAACCTTCTGTTACTTCTTTATCACAGGGCAAACTCTAAGTAAATTATTAAAATAACTAATTAAATTTGTGAATCAGAGCTCTTCTGAAATGAAATAATTGCTCACATCAGATCTTTTGTAATAATACTGAGTAAAGTCCAAAGGTTCCTTTTTTTTCATTGATCATCATAAGCATCAGACAAAATATAGCCTTATAAATATGCCCAAGGTGGGGTAAAACAGCAGGAAAAGATGAATTGATTTTCTTCTGATGTTAGAAATCTGTTGTTGTATCATAACTCCCACAAGTGGAGACTAAACATTTTTGTGAAAGGTACCAGCATAGAATGCAGGAAAGGGGAAGAAAACCAATGTTGAGTACATTTTCATACATCAATAACGGCACATATATTATTGGCCACACTATATTAATTGGATGGCTATTTCATTGTTTAGCCAATCACCTACTGCTGGACATACTGGGCTTTTTCCCAATTCTTTTTCACCATTATGAAAAGCTTTCCAAAACCATTCTTGTTGTAAGTAGTCTTATTTAATTTGTCTGCTTATTTCTGTAGTAAAAATTCCTAGAAACAGAATTGTTGGGGTCAAAAGGTCCACACATTTTTCAGGAGTTTAGGTATACCCCACCAAATTATTCTTCAGAAATACTGTACTAATTATTACTTTTCACCATTAGTGTAATTTTTGTCAAGTCTACTGGAGAAAAAAATACCAATATAGCTCATGGTTTCAGTGTCATTTTTTGTGTTAGTGGAGCACCAGTTCTTTTGTTTTCTGATTGTGTTCTCTTAAAAATTAATTTAAAATTTTAATTTAATTAAAGTTTTCTTTACATACAAGAAAATTCACTTGTGCAAAATTCAAAATTGATGAACTTTGGTAACTATATACAAATATGCAACCACCACCACAATCAAGACAGTGGTTTCTTCCCACTGCTTTGCAGTTGGTACCCTCTCCCACTTACAAACCTAGACAACCATTGATCTACTTTGTGTCACTTTAGTTTTGTCTGTTCTAGAGTTTCAAACAAATGAAATCATACAGTAATAGTCTCTTGTATTTGACATCTTTTACTTAGCATGTTTTGAGGCTCATCCATGTTTTGTTTAATAATATTTATTTGTGATACTGTGTTGTACTGTATAATATGAATAAAGACCTGAACTTTTTGTACAGGTCTTTATATGGATATATATTTTCATTGTTCTTGGGAAAATACAAGTTGAATTGCTAGGTCACATGTTAAGTATATGCTTAAGTTTATAAGGTATTGACATACTGCTTTCCAAAGTGTCTGTACATTGTATATTCCCACTGGCAGTACAGAAGAGTTCAAGTTGTTCCAGATCCTCAGTACCACTTAGTATTGTCAGTCTTTTTTTTCTCTATGAGTTTACATTTTATTGAAATAGAGAAACATGTCCATAATTTCAGTATGATGTGATTAGTGCTAAAAATACAAGTTTTGTTGAACTTTAGCCATTCTAGTGGGTGTGTAGTAGAATCTCACTGTGGTTTTAATTTGTATTTCTTTGACTGTTGATGTGGAATATCTTTTTGTGTGCATATCTTGCATATCTTCTTTTATAAATTGTACAGATCTTTTGCCCCTTTTCAATTGGATTGTTAGCTTTTTACTATTGAGTGGAGAGAAATATATGTACATATTCATACAAGCTTTTTCTCACCTGTTTTAAGAAATATTTGCTTCCATTTGGTGACTTGCCTTTTCATTTTAAGTGTTCATGGAAGAAAAAAAGTTTTTAATCTTAGTAACAAAGTCCATTTCATCTTTTTTTTCCTTTGTATTTGTGCTCCTTTGTGTCCTCCCAAAGAAATTTGCTTAACCTAAAGTCACAAAAGTTTTCTTATTTTTTTTCCTGAAAGTTAATAGTTTTAACTCTACATTTAGGTCTGTGGTCAACTTTGAATTAATTTTGTAGATATTGTGAGGTGAGGATTGTGGTTTACTGTTCTCCATATGGTTATCCCATTGTTCTAGCACCACTGGTGTTAGAAAAAACTCTTTTGCTCCATTGAAATTACCTTGGCTATATTGTTAAAAAAATCAGCTGACATGTAACCATGGGTCTGTTTTTGGACTGTCCTCTGTTCTATGTTTGTATGTCTGTTATTATGCCAATACCACACCATTTTGATTTCTGTAGCTTTACAACTCTTAAAATCAGGTGGTGTGAGTGTTTCAGCTCTGTTTTTCCATATAAATTTTAAAATCAGCTGTTGATTTCTTCAAAAAAGTCAGGATTTTTATTGGAATTGCATTGAATCTAAAGATCAATTTTGGAAGGTTTGCTATTTGAACAAAATAATAAACCTTTGAGACCAATAAACATGAATCCATGGATATGGTATATTTCTCTTTATTTAGGTTGTCTCTAATTTCCCTTTGCAATGTTTTGTAGTTCTCAATATATAGCTCTTGCACATCTTTTATTAAGTTTATTCTCAAGTATATTATTTGTTCATTCTATTTTATTGTAGATGGGGTTGTTTTTAAATTTTTATCTTCTGATTGTTCATTGCTAGTAAATAGAGATATAGTTGAATTTTATATATTAACCTCATATCCTGGAACTTTGCTACATTAATTTATTCCAGTAACTTTGTTGTAGGTTCCTTAGAGTTTGCTACATGCATGCTCATGTCGTCAATGAGGACAATTTTACTTCTTAAATTGTCACCCATGTGCCTTTTATTTATTTACCCCCTGACTGCATTGGTTAGACACTCCAGTACACTGTTAAACAGAAGTGATGAGAGTGGACATCCTTGCTTTGTTCCTGATCTTAGAAGATACTGAGCCTTTCATCATTAGGTATGATTTTAACTATTTATTTTAATCTGGTTGAGGAAGTTATCATTTACCTTTAATAATGAAAGAGCATCGAATTTTGTCAGGTGCTTTTTCTGCGTTTATTCAAATGGTTGTGTTCCTTTTCTCCTTTATTCTAATATGGCAAATTGCATTGATTTTCAGAAAGAAGTTAAGCCAACCTTGTGTTCCCAAGTTAAACCTCACTTGATTGTGATGAATTTTCCTTTGTATATACTATTAGATTCAATTTGCTAACATTTTGTTAGGATTTTACAACTTACATTTTATGTTCTTGAGGAATATTGGTCTGATTCTCTTTTCTTGTGATGTCTCTGTTTTTGATAATTAGTAAAATACTGACTTTATAACATGAGTCAAGTATTGTTCCCTTCCTTATTTTCTTCAAGAGTAGTGTAGAATTTGTTTTGTTTTTTTCCTTAAATACTTGATAGAAGCTACCAGGGGAGAAATCTGTATCTTCAGTTTTCCTTAAGGGAAGTTTTAAAACTGTGAATGCAAGTTCTTTAGTTGATAGAGGACTATTCACGTTATCTGTTTCTTCTTGAGTCAGTTTTGGTCATTTGTCTCTTTCAAGAAATTTGTTCATTTCTTCTAGGCTGTTAAATTTGTTAGCATAAAAATTTTTTTAATATTCCCTTGTACTTTTAATAGCTGCAGGATCTATAGTGATATGCCCTTATTCATTACTAATACTAATAAATTGTAGCCTCTTTTTTTCTTTTTTTCCCCCTTTGATCAGTATCACTAGAGGCTTAGCAATTTTGTCAGTCTTTTTAAAGAACTAGCTTTTACTTCCATTGATTTTTGTTTATTTTTTTTCTTTAATTGATTTCTGGTCTTATCTTTATTATGTCCATCCTGTTTATTTTGGGTTTTATTTGCTATTCCTTTTCTAGTTAAAGGTGAAAATTTGGTTATTGAGTTTGGATCTCTTTTTCTAATACATTCATTCAAAGCTATTTATTTCCCTGCAAACACTGTTTTAACTGCATTCTGAGTTTTGCTCTGTGGTATTTTCACTATCCTTCAGTTTGCAGTATTTTCAAATTTCTTTTGTGATTTCTTTGACGCATTGATTATTTAGAAATATGTAGTTTAATTTCCAAATATTTGTGTTTTTCTCTTGATATTACTGTGATAGATTTCTGATTAATTCCACTGTGGTCAGAGAATATTCTTTGTGTGATTTTAATCTTTTTGAATTCATTGAAACTTATTTTACACCTCAGAATATTGTTTATCCTAGTGAAACATCATATACTCTTGAAAAGAATGTCTATTCTGCTGTTGCTGTGGTGTTCTATAAATATCAGTTAAAGAAAGGTCACCTATGTCTTCTCTGATATTTTGTCTAACTGTTCTCCCAATTACTAAGAGAGGTGTTAAAATCACAGCTATAATTGTGGAATTGTCTGCTTCTCTCTTTAGTTATGTAACTTTTAGCTCAATTTATTTTGAAACTGTTAGTGGGCACATGCATATGATTGTTGCCTCTTCCTGATGAATTGTTGCCTCTTCCTGATGAGTTGTCCTTTTAAGTATTTAAAACGTCTCTCTTTGTATCTTGTATAAATTTTGTCCTGAAATCTTTTTTTTTTTTTTAGATTCTTGGTTACCAAAGGTTCAAGGGTAATTCCCTTACTATCTAACAGTTTAATTTAACTCACTTAGTATGCTATTACAAACACTACCTAAAAGTTCTTTTTTTTTCCTCCTCCATTCTTTATATATTAGGTATCATATTCTGTACTCTTTGTCTATCTTGATTGATTTTGGGGGTAGTTGATTTGATCTCAATTCTGCTTAGTAATTAATTGTTCTACTTTCTTTGCTGTGGTTTTAGTTCCCCTGGTGACAGCTATTTAGCCTTAGGAATACTTCTATCTACAGCAGTCCCTCCAAAATGCACTGTAGAGGTGGTTTGTGGGAGGTAAATTCTCTCAGCTTTTGCTTATCTGAAAATTGTTTAATCCCTCCATCAAATTTAAACAATAATCTTGCCAGGTAGAGTATTCTTGGTTCAAGGCCCTTCTGTTTCACTGCATTAAATATATCATGCCACTTCCCTTCTGGCCTGTAAGGTTTCTGTTGAGAAATCTGATGATAGCCTGATGGGTTTTTCTTTATATGTGATCTTTTTTCTCTCTAGCTCCTTTTAAAAGTCTGTCCTTATCCTTGATCTTTGCCATTTTATTTATTATTTGTCTTGGTCTTGTCTTGCTTGGGTCCCTTGTGTTGGGAGATCTGTGCACCTCCGTGGCCTGACAGACTACCTCCTTCCCCAGATTGAGGAAGTTTTCAGCAGTTACCTCCTCAAAGACACTTTCTATCCCTTTTTTTCTCTCCTCTTCTTCTGGTACCCCTATAATGTGAGTATTGCTCCTTTTGGATTGTTCACAGTTCTCTCAATATTCTTTCAATCTTAGAGATCCTTTTTTCTCTCTGCACTTTAGCTTCTTTGTATTCCTCTTCTCTAATTTCTATTCCATTTACCATCTCTTCTACTACATGTAATCTGCTTTTAAATCCCTCCATTGTATGTTTCATTTCAGGTATGGAATTTCTTAATGATTGAATCTCTGTCCTAAATTCGTCCCTGAGTTCTTGGATATTTTTCTATACCTCCATGAGCATGTTTATGTTTTTTATTTTGAATTCTCTTTCAGGAAGATTGGTGAGTTCAGTTTCATTTGGCCCTTCTTCTAGTGTTTGTGAGATTTTGGTTTGAACCAGGTTCGTTTGACGTTTCATATTTGTATGTGGCACCCTCTAGTACCCAGAAGCTCTAGTCTCTGGAGCTGCTCAGCCCCTGGAGTGATGTTGGGGGTTGCAGGGGAGCGGTGTTGGTCCCTGGGGGAAGGAAAGAGCTGTTTCCTGCTTCCTGGCTGCAGTGCCTGTCTCCACTCTCAGAACCAGTGGGCCGAGTGCACAGGTGTAAGCCTCTGTACTTTGCGATTGTAGCTGCCATAGGCGGGGCCTCCCTCTGGCTGGGGCAGGGACTAACGGTTTTGTGAGCTGGTGCCAGCAGGCCAGGAGGAAGGTGCCTTAGGCTGCATATCACAGTGGGGGGCCTCAGAACTGAGTAGGCAGCTAGGGGGATGGAGTGCCTGAAGCTCCTGAAAGTTCCAAACCTGCTGGGCAGAGCTCGCCCAGACAACCTTGTCTACCTATCCCTTCTCCCATGCAGCAAGCTCCGTGCAAATCCCGCCCCTTAAGCAGACCTCTCATTGCTAGGAAGCCTCTCTGACCACTGGCCTTTCCTTTGTCCCAGAGCAGCTGGATGTGGATCCCTGTCTAACACAAATGGCTGGAATCTCCATCTCTCCAAGTATTCCGCCTGCCTTAGCTTTCCAACCCCACTGATCTTCGGAGCACCATGCAATGTAGGTTTGTGCTCCCAAAGCAGATCTCCAAGGCTGGGTGTTCTTCAGCCCTAGGCTTCCACCCCTTCCCCGCTCTGGTTCTCTTCCTCCCACCAGTGAGCTGGGGTGGGGGAAGGGCATGGGTCCTGCCAGATCAAGGCTTTGGTACGTTACCGTTTCATGAGGTCTGCTCTCTTCTCCAGGGGTATGCAGTCTGGTGCAGCCTTCTTTCCTGTTGCTCTTCTAGGATTAGTTGTATTAACTATATTTTCGTATTATATGTGGTTTTTGGAGGAGTTCTCTATCTCACCTCTCATGCCGCCATCTTGTCCTGAAATCTTTTTATTTAATATTTGAACATAGCCATTCTAGGCTCCTCTGCTTATTGTTTACATGATAGATACTTTTTCCTTCATTTACTTTCAACCTGTTTTTATGGTTAAACTGTGCCTCTTATACATAGCATGTAGTTGAGTATTGTTTTATTACCCATTCTAACAATTACTGCCCTTTAATTTGAATTTTTAGGTCATTAATGTTTCATAATTAATGATGTAGTCTGGTTTGGATGCTGTTTTTCTTTTTTGTTTTCATGTTCCTTTTTGCCTTCCCCCCCCCGACCCCACTGTTGGTTATTTAAACTATATTTTTAGAATTTGATTTCAATTTTCCTTTTGGCTTTTTGACTATGCTTCTTTGTATTATGTTTTTAGTAATTGCCCTAGGGATAGCAGTATGCTTTCTTATTTCACATCTCAGCTACAATTAATAAATAACATACTACTTTTCATAAAATATTTAAATCTTGCAGTGTTAATCTCCCAACCCATCTCATCCTTTATGATACAGTTATTACATGTAGCACATTATGAACCCCAGACAACAGTGATAAAGAGTGAATAAAAAGGAAAAAGAGTGAACTTCTTTTCACTCTTTTATGGTTTATAAAGAAGGAAAAAAGCAAACAGGAAAAAATAAGCTTTGTGTCAACCAGATATTTATCATTTTCAGTGTTGTTTATTGTTTTCTGAAGATTCACATTTTTATCTGGCATCAATTCCTTTCATCCTGAACAACTTTCTTCAGCATCTGTCATAATGTAGGTCTCATGCCAATTAAATTTTTTAATTTGTAAATATTTCTTTTGCCTTTATTGTTGGAAGGATACTTTCACTGAATATATAGAAATGTGAGTCTTTTTGGTTTTTTTTCTTTCAAAGGCCCTTCAAAGATACTACTTCACTCTATTTTGGTATTGTATCATTCCTGATGAGAAGTAGGTTGTGAGTCAATAATTTTTTCCCCTGTATGTATGTTATTTTTTTCTTGCTGCCTTCAAGATTTACTCTTAATGTTTGAACAGCTTGACTACAATGCCTTCATCAAATTTGAGGAAATTATAACCATTATATTTTTTTCTGTCCCATTTTCTTCTCTACACCTTCTGGCACTCCAATTACAAATATGTTGAACTACCTGATCTAATCATATAGGTCCCTGAGCTGTTCTTTTATCTTAAAAAAATTTTTTTTCCTTTATGTTCTTTATCTTGGGTAATTTCTACTGACTTATATTCGTGTTCAGTTACTTTTTCTGCTACCATTCCCATTTGGCTTTTAAGTTTATTCAGTGAATTTTTTATTTCAGAAATGTAACTTTTCAGCTCTAGAATTTCCTTTTGTCTCTTTATTTTTCTATTGAGACTTATTTTTGTGATGAAATTTTCATTCATTAAAGGCATGTTTGATATACTTTGTTGAGGATCGTAATAGCCCCTTAAAAATCCTTGTCTTTTTGTCTAAACATTTGGTCTATCTCAGAGTCATTCTTGATGAATTTATTTTCTCCTTAATATGTGTTCTATTATCTTGGTTCTTCATATATCAGGTAATTTTGGATTGAGTCCTGGACATTATGACGATGTGCTGTAGAATGTATGGATTCTGCTGTTTTCCTCCAATCAGTATTGTTTTCCTTTCTCAAAGCAAATAATTTTCTTTTAATTCTTGGCTGTATATATTTTTCTGTGAAGTCCCTATTTATGCTCTTTGTCCATTTTTCCTATTGGGATGTTTCTGTTTTTCTTAACAATTTGTAAAGTTACTCATATGAAGGATAAATATTATTTGTTATGTTTTTTAATGTTTTCCTGGTTTTCTTAATAGTGCTTATAATTCTTACATAGTCCAGTTTTATAGATTTTTAATTTAGTTTTTTTGTCATACTTAGAAAGGTTTGCCCATTTGAACAATATATAAATATTCATCTCTAGTTGATCTTATGGCTTTATTTTATATTTTGAAATATTCAATCTATATTTTTTGTTAGTTTTGCCATAATATATAGATAGGGTAAAGACACACCTTTTCCCCCCAAAGAAGTTAGTTGTCCCAGCATCATTTATTGCATAATACATATTTTCCCTATGGTTTTGAAATATGTTTATCATTCCCTAAAATCTTTTTTTTTTTTTTTTTTTTTTTTTTTAGATAATTATTTTTTATTGAAGGGTAGTTGACACACAGTATTACATTACATTAGTTTCAGGTGTACAACACAGTGATTCAACATTTATATACATGATAATTCTAAGTACCAGCTATCACCATACCAAGTTGTTACAATATTTTGACTATATTCCTTATGCTATACATTACATCCCGGTTGCTTATTTATTTTACAATTGGAAGTGTGTACTTTTTCTTGGTTGTTGTTGTTAGGGCATCTCTCATATTTATTGATCAAATGGTTGTTAACAACAATAAAATTCTGTATAGGGGAGTCAATGCTCAATGCAGAATCATTAATCCACCCCAAGCCTAATTTTCATCAGTCTCCAATCTTCTGAAGCATAACGAACAAGTTCTTACATGGAGAACAAATTCTTACATAGTGACTAAGTTACATGGTGAACAGTACAAGGGCAGTCATCACAGAAACTTTTAGTTTTGCTCATGCATTATGAACTATAAACAGTCAGTTCAAATATGAATACACATTTGATTTTTATACTTGATTTATATGTGGATACCACATTTCTCTCTTTATTATTTTTAATAAAATGCTGAAGTGGTAGGTAGATAGATACAACATAAAGGTAGAAAACATAGTTTAGTGTTGTAAGAGAGCAAATGTAGATGATCAGGTGTGTGCCCGTAGACTATGTGTTAATCCAAGCTAGACAAGGGCAATAAAACATCCACATATGCAGAAGATTTCTCTCAGAACAGGGAGGGTGAGGTTCTAAGCCTCACCTCTGTTGATCCCCAATTTCTCACCTGATGACCCCCCTGCGACTGTGCCTGTCTTAGGTTGTTCCTCCCTTGAGGAATCTTACCCGTCTCTGGCTTCATTCCCTAAAATCTTATATCTGATCAGGCCTATTTCAGAATTTCTGTTTTTTTTAAATTTATATGTATGTCTGTTCTAGTACCATACCATAGTGTGGTAACTTTTGTAGCTTGTTACATTTTATATCTGGAAATCAAAGTATTATTTTATCTTATAATTTTCCTAGCTAATTATCAGTATTTATTCTTTCAGGTAAATCTTAGAACCTGTTGTAGTTATTTATTGCTGCATAACAAGCCACTCCAAATTTAGTGGCTTAGAACACAGTCATTTTACTTGTTCTCACAATCTGTGGGTCAGGTATTCAAGCAGGGTTGGCCGGAAATTCTGTTCCACATGACATTGACTAGAGTCATTTGGTGGTATTTACCTGTGTGTTGGTCTACTCTGAAGGGTCTAAGAAAGCTTAACTCACATGTCAGGCAACTTAGAGGGGATGAGTCAGAAGGTAGAATCATCTAGGCACTCTCCTTTTCTGTATGATTCTAGGGCCCCTCTGTGTGTTATTTCCAGCAGAATAGTTAGACTTCTTCCATGGTGACTTGGAACTCTGTGAGCAAGTGTTCCAAAGTAAGAAGGGGAAGCTTGTCGGTGTCTGATGGTGTCTGAAGACATGAGCCTGGAAACTGGTGCAGTGCCACTCTTGCCACATTCTGTTGCTCAGAGACATAGATCCAACTCTTAATGGCAGGGAGGGTATGGGTTAGTGTCTACAAATTTATGGCCATCTTTAATCTGCTACAGAATCAGTTTTATCAGATTTTTTCCAAATAAATCTGATAATATAATTTTGTCAAATTTATAGATGAGTTAATACTTTACATTCTAATAATATTTTCCCTTTTAACATTGGCTATGTAACACCACCTGAAAATTTAGGACTAAAACAACATGCCCTGTAGTCTGGAGGGCTCAGTGGGGATAGCTAGTTTCTGCTTCATTTGGTGTCAGCCTGGACGGACAGCTCCACTCTGAAGGCTGGAATCATCTGAAGGCTTTCTTACTCATGTGATAAACAGTGCATCAGCTGGGAAGATTGAACATTTGGAGCTGGAATAGCTGAGGCTCCCTAGGCATCTCTCCTACTGTGTGGTAACTTCAGCATGGTAGCTACAGGATAGCCAGACTTCTTACATGTAGCTCAGCTTCAAAGGTTGAAAAGAGAGAGATTTTGTTTGACTGGTTTATGTTTGGGATAATTAATTGATTAACACTATTAGCCACAAGCCTTCTCCCAGACTCAAGGGAAGAGAAGGGTGAGTCCTATAGTTTGCTCTTTGAAAGTACAGCAGTTTAGTAAGCCAGCCACCACTGAGATAATGCATCGTATGCCTCTTTAAGTTAAAATTTTTTGTACTCACTTTCTAAGATTATGCTTTACCCTTTTTTTCTAAACTTTGGAACTTTAGTAAGGTGAAAAATTTTGTTTGAAAGTTGTTTGTATTCAGCCATATATTAAAACAGTTCAAGAAGAGCTGTTTCAGATAGTCACTGCATATATCAAGATCCAAATATTTAGTTAAGGGGATTTTTAATGTGTATTTACAGATGACATAATGGATTTGGAAATATACTTAGGTTTCAAATTTTATCTGGTTATCACAGTGGTGACAAGTTAATATGTCACTGAAGAACTTCTGAAACCAAGTTCTGAATGAATACTTTGGAAAACAGGCAAAAAATCAAGTATCTTCTTAAACTTAGCAGTTTTGTAGATTAGATTGAAGTTCTAACCTAAGGGACATAGTTTCAAGATTGGTAAGCTCTTTGAAGAATTTATTCTAAACTTTTCCTGTTAACTTTTGACTCATCCATTTATCATTTTGTATACTCTCATTCTATTACTATTATTAGTTGTAATTGCTACTTAATAAGTGAAACACTTCAGAATTCATTTACAACTTGGAAGAAATTCCCCATTGACCCTTTATCTCATGATGAATGTTTCCTGCCTGATGTTCACTTTATTATATCGTTCACCGAAACTACTATATTCTCTAAGGATAGGCAGGGATTTTGAGATACGGTCTTGGAATACAAGTTCATAAATCTGTTTTTCTTGCCTCTTTATCAGACCTTGGCAGTTTCTTATTTCTCTGGTTTGTTTCTCCTGGGGATCTGTGTGCTCCTATAACAAATTGCTATATAATAAACAATGATTTTTACTTTATCAAAGGGGGCTTGTCAATGGGAAGACAGTAGCTTGGGTTTAGTTATCTTTATTAAATGTTGTAAGTGGCAGTTTTCAGATAGACTTTTTTTGGCAAACAGATTTGACATTTTTCATCTTCATGACTTTAATGGTTAGTTTCGTCCTTCCTGAAGTGAAACTGACAGTAAACAGAGCGAAGCTCTTAAGGAGAGTTTCAGGATCCATGTGGAAATAATTTGTAGTTATTTGTTAGGAAGTGGTAGTAATAGTCTTGAAATCTTTTTACATGGAACCCTGTACGTTCAGGGAACTTTTTCTCTAGGATGGTATTTTGGATATAAGTAGCAAAAAAAAAAAAAAAAAAGAAGCTATTTAAGAATCAACGGATTGGTGCTAGTTCTAAATCCATTTTATCGTTTTCTTACAGCCACCTTCTCTGAATTCCCATTACTAACACTGTTACACCATTTAGTCCCATTTTTGTTATGCTTGACTTGCCTTCTGTTCTTCAGGTGGTTTTGTTAGGGATTTCTCTCCTCAGTAAAATGCAGGACAGCAGACATATTCCTGTATTCAACCACATTCTGCCTAACTATCTTTGATTGCTACCTGAGTCTTCACCTCGGTTCAAGGTTTTCTGTCTTAGCTGAAGGGAAAGGAAACAGGTACCCCTTTCATCCAGCACTGTCTTTCAAATTATATCCCAAAGAAGGACTGAAAATCCTCCTTCCATGTAAAACACACCTGAAATTCTAGCTGTGGTATAACAGGTGGCTTCTCTAATATGGCTAATGAGCTGTGGCCAAGCAAATGTATCCCTTTTTATCTGAGATTTT
Organism: Manis pentadactyla; assembly: GCF_030020395.1. Taxonomy (NCBI): domain Eukaryota; kingdom Metazoa; phylum Chordata; class Mammalia; order Pholidota; family Manidae; genus Manis; species Manis pentadactyla. The sequence continues at coordinate 147,625,740 of NC_080022.1, forward strand.
ATAGTTTGCAATGACATAATCTGTATATTATATTAATCTATATTTTTTAAAACTGATAATATAAAAATTTTAAATTGTTTGATCTAATGACTGCTATGCTTCAGATCTAAACCTGGGATGCTGTTTTCATCTCCTCCCGTCCAGCTGTCTTTTCAAGTGGGAGAAAATATGGGTTACTCTTCAAAGAGTTGCAGGTGTCATTTGCTGGTGACAAATGTGTTTGGGAAAAAGTAAAGGTCTCAGTCATCAGATATACTCCTGCCAGGTGGTTGGGCAGCCAAATCTTCCCCTTCCCCTTTCTTAAATGACCAAAGACCTGGTGATTTATGCATAAATTGGCTATAGAAGAAAGCCCTTGTTATCGCTTACTAACAACATTTGAGTCCACCCCCATTTCCCCAGGTGGGTTTGAGGTAGACATTGTTAGCTAATTATGATCATCCTCATTTAGAGTCATTTTGCTCCCTGCATCATGCCAGCAGGCTTCAGTGCCCAGAGCCATGGCTGCATGCAGCCCTGTGTTAGGACACCAACATATGAAAAAAACTGCTTGCAGTGTTTGATGTTTCTTTTGTACATGATTTATTTCATTATTTTATTACTCTATTTACCATAATTAGAAATAGGGTAAATTACAATATTTGCCACTGCATTTTTTCCGAGTGTGTTTTCCAAAACTTATCCTGCATCTAAAGTATCCGTATTATGGTTGGAAGAACCTAAAATGAAATACATAGAATAATGATTGGTGCACCTCACTATACCAATTTTACTGAAAACATACTCAAACACGGTTGATGTCTTAAAATTTTGTAGTTAGAATATTTTTGCATATTCAGAACTAATTACCCTCAACTAAGTTCTATTATACAGTGTTTTATTTAAATGAACAAAATAGTGTTTTCCATTACCATTTAAAAATAATTTTCAATTTATATATAATAAAAATACATCATTTATACCAAAACTTCCTTTGTAAAGTTGGGATGTCTCACTACTCTGCTTCCCTTACGTAACAGGAAAGCATGGGAAACAAAAACGATTTTTCTTTATTTTAGCTAGATAGCAGAACACGTAAGTTGGAGCCAATATCTCACTGTCAGAATTTCATTTCAAATAAGCCAAATATTAATTGCTATCAGTAATGTAAATTTTTGAGAGGAAGAAATGAAAATAGTAAGCATATGTGCTTTAAAATGCACAGATTTGAATATGCACAATTTATTAGTCAATACTTTCATAAGTGCAACATCCTCAGATTATGGTGCAATAAGATTAGAAATGAATAATAAAAATGATGGTCAATCTTGTTATGAACAGAGATGAAAAGACTCTAAAGTAAAATAATGTAAATGATAATGTAAAATATATTCAGCATTTAAAACAAATATTCACTAAGACCAAGTGATATTTAGTATAGAAATTCAAGATTGCTTCAGTATAAGGAAAAACTTAACGTATTCCATGGAGAGAGAGTAAAATCAGTTAAACTAATATTCATTGACCTAGGGAAGATACTGTTTAGGTGCTGGGAGGATACAAAGATATATACAAGAGAGTCCTTGCTCTAAGATTTATAACCTGATAAATTAAAAAAGAAAATTTGAGAAAATCATGATGTTCCCAAGCTATTTTTGAATATTCTAAAAATATTTCATAAAAATTAACACCTGTTTCTGACAACTCTAAGAAAGTATAAAGGAAATAGATTTTCCCTATATATTTATAATGAAAAGTCAACATTAGCACAAGTGGAACCTTCTATTAAAAATATAAATAAAGCAGTACTGTCTATTATCCAGTGTTATCCAGTGCATAAATGTAAAAAAAAAAAAAGAACTATAGATATATGCAAGATAGAAAATGTCACAATGTAAAGTATAATTATATACTTAGAAAACCTAAAAAATTCAACAGCATAATAAATGAATTTAGGAAAGTTGCAAATTTTTTATTTAAAGTATGTTATTGTATTTTAACAATAAATTACATAACAGTATACACTTATTTACAATGGTACACATTAAATACATTATTTTCATGTGTGTCTGTGAGCAATAAAACTTTAATGGCAAGCATAAAAGAAGTTTGAATAAATGGGGAGTTGGGAAGGCCAAATGTATTAAAGCCCCATGTTTTACTATATTAATATATTGAATTTAACCAAGTAAGATGCAGACATTATCTTAAAGCCTTACCACCAGCAACATCCGCATCACCTAGGAGCTTGTTATAAATGCAGAATCTCAATTCCCCATATAGTAAATCAATCCACATTTTAAGATTTTAAGAATTCCAGATGTTTCTTGTGTACATTAAAGTTACAAAAGCACTGTGTTTAAAGCAGTAGTTCTTGAATCTGACTAAAAATCAGAGTTAGCTGAGAGCTTTTAAAAATACAAGTTCTTAGGCCCTTGTGTTTTTTTCATATACAACAATAATAGTACAACTCCTTTCAAGTTCCTGGACCCGATTCCAGTGTATGTGTGTATGGGAGGGGGTCTTGCCATACACACCAAGTAATTCTCAAATGCCAGCAGGGTGTTTGAGGCCTCTAATTATGACACTATCAGTCCGGAGACAGCACCAGATTCCCCAGGTTAAGGTCTCTGTCCTACAAGACTGCCTTTCCACCCCTGAACTCCAGACGTCAGTCACAAGTCCCAGGCAGTTACTGTACTTCTAACCAACTGGCTACAGATTGGAGGTTCCAACAACCTCCCCCTTAGGTTTGAGTAATTTGCTAGAGCGGCTCACAGAACTCAGGAAAATGCCTTAACTAGTTTAATAAAAGATACAAGTTAACAGCCAGATGAAGAGAGACATAGGGCAAGGTCCCAAATAAAGGAGCTTCTATGGTCATGGAGCTTGGGGCCTGGCTAGGTGGCACATGGAATCTCTCCAAACAGAGAAGCAGGATCTAAGAGAGAGGCTTTTCTCAGGGTTTTTTGTGAGGACTTCATTGCGTAGTAATGATTGACTAAAATCATTGGCCATTGGCTAATTAAACCTCTTGGGTCCCCACCCTTGGGTGAGGTCCAACAAAAAGTCTCTCATTAACATGACAAGACACCCATTTCACCTTTAAGACTCAGAAGTATTTTCGGCAACTGCAGAAGAAGACCAGATATACCTGAGAAATACATATTTGGTCATCTGAATGACCAAATATGTGTTTCTTATGACGCATTATATTGCAGCCCTGCTGCAGGTTAATGAAATAGTTTTGGGTTTTGTTTTTTGGTTTTGGTTTTCTCTTTCTAAAGCCCACCACTTGATTGTGATGAGCTAAATTTGATGGCAGCTGCTTTAAAGAATTTGACAAAATGGCAATAAAATGTATATGAAAAAGTTGAGACATGTGAAGTGATAATTATCAAACAGGTTTTGAAAGATAAGTAAACCATAGAATAAAGTAGCAGTTTAAAAAATTGATTTATGGTTTATATTGTTATAAGCTAATAACTTACGGCATATATCATAGCTATTTCCAAGTGAATTAAAATACTGATGTTAAAATTTAAAAAGAAATGATAGTTTTTCTGTATTTCTTGGAATAAGTGGTTATGTATGACCTATGTGGATAAATGAAAAAAACAGCATAAATATATCAAGGAAGGAAATTATACAGCGTCAAATCAGAATAGGGCCTGAAATGTTATAAACAACTGGTATTCTAAGGTGATGATTTGTTTTTAAAGCTTTAGTGAGGCATAATTTACATACTCTAAAATCCACCCATCATGAGTACAGTAGTCCCCCTTTTGTCCACAGGGGATACATTCCAAGAGCCTGACTAGATGACTGAAACCATAGTTAGTACCAAACTTTATGTATACTGTTTTTTCCTATAGATGCATACCTCTGATAAAGTTTAATTTATAAATTAGGCACAGTAAGATTAACAATAATAAAACAATTACAACAATATACTGTAATAAAAATGTAAATCTCTCAAAATATCTATTGTACTATACTTACCCTTTTGATGATGTAAGACTGTAAAATGGCTATGTGATGAGATGACATAGACATTGTGACAAGCCTTAGGCTACTACTGACCTTCTGATGAATCATCAGAAAGAGGATTATCTGTTTCTGTACCACAGTTGACCCTAAGTAACTGAAACTGAGGAAAGCAAAACCACAGATGTGGGGGAGGCTACTGTATGAAATTCAATGGTTTTTTTAGTATACTTCCACTGTTGTGCAATTATTACCACAACCCAATTTTAGAACATTTTATTACCCCCTGAACTTAGTTTATACCGTCCCCCATTCCATTTTACAATGCAGAGTGTATTTCTGGGGAAAACGTGTTCCTGGAGGGGGGCGAATAAACTGGTGTGACCTAAATCAGTCAAGGGAAAAGCTAGGCTGGGAGAAACCCGTTTCCTGCTTATGAGAAGGCTGTTCGTCACCTTATCCGCTGCTCTCACTCTCACCTCCGCCGGAGCTCGTCTCTCTGCCCGCCCTTTTTGGGAGAAACTCCGCAGGTGGGTCTGCAGCGACATACCGGGAACAGAGGGGCGGAGCGAACTGCCGTCCTCTATCCCTTGCCCCTGGGCTGCAAGAGGCTGCAGCTGTATAACACCTATTGTTAATGTAAAATTACCAAGGTCATGGTAGAGGTTCTGGAAATAATTGCAATTTTACCCTCATGGAGCAAGCTCTGAAATGCTTTTTGTCTGTATAAATTTGTCTTTTCTAAAAATGTATTATAAATGGCATCATGTATTTTGTGGCCTTCTGTGTCTAGCTTCATTCACTTAGCATGTTTTTGAGGTTTATCCATGTGTTAGTATGTAGTAGTTTGTCCCTTTTTATTCTGTTTTATAGATGTACCAGTTTGTTTATCCATTCACTAGTTGGTGGATTTGACTCGTTCCACTTTTGGCTATTCTGCTATGAATACTCACACAGAAGTCTTTGAACATGTTTTCATTTACCTTATGTAAATATATGATTGGAGTTGTTGGGTCGTATCTTAAGTTTAACTTTTTAAGAAATAGCCAAACTGTTTTCCAAAGTGGCTCTACCATTTTACATTTCCACCAGTAATATATGAGGGTTGCAGTTTTGATTGGGATTACATTGAATCTCTAGGTCACTATGGGGGAAATTGCCATCTTAACATTGAGTTAAGGCCACACAGATGGCCTTCTACACCTCTGGCCTCCATTGTATCTGATGAGAAGTTAGTCATGAATTTTATTGTTTCTCTCATTATTTTCAAGAATTTGGCTTTGATTTAAACTGTGTTTGACTATGACTTGTCTAGGGTTCTTGCATCTATCCTGTGTGGTTTTTTTGAGCTTTTTGGATCTATCAATTTTCAACAAATTTGGGAAGTTTCAAACCATTATTTCTTCAAACAGTTTTTTCTGACCCCTTCTCCTGTTTTCCTGGTACCCCATGTGGATAAAGTGAAGGTTCCTATGGCCAGGATCTTCACCTGAACCTAAACTAGTTGGTGATGTAACTGGCCTGCTGCTAGGCTACTGCTTCCTCACCTGTAGTCAATAAGCTATTACTGACTGAGTCACTATATAAAGACCTCTGCCCAGTACCCTGAGCAGAGGCAGAGATGGAGGAGGATTATACACCTGCAGACTGTTGGATACAAACGTAATTCTAGTGCTCAACCTATTGGCAGGAAAACAAGCTGGGTAATAAACCCTTTCACCCCAAGAACATTGTCATTCCTCGGTCTCAGTCCATAGTGAACTTGCCTGGAGCTGAAACCCATTGGCAAGACACCCCATTAGATGTATGTTGGTATACTCAATATTACTGCATAGGTCTCTGAGGTTTGTTCACTTTTTCATCAAACTTTTTCCTTTCTGTTCTTGAAATTGTGTAATTTCTATTTATTTACCTTTTGAGCTCACTGATTCATTCTTCTGCTATCTACTGTTGGGCAAACTAGTGAAATTTTCATTTCTAATGTACTTTTTAGCTTTAGAATTTGATTTGGTTCTTTTTTTTAGTTTCTATTTCTCTGTTGAAATTCCCTGTTTGTTGAGTATTGTCACTGTATTTTCTTTATTTCTTTAAACATTATTTCCTTTAATCTTTGAACATATTTATAATAGCTGCTTTGAAGTCGTCGTGAATACAACATCTGGGTCCACTCAGAAACCATTTCTATTGACTACTTTTTTTCCCAAGTATGTCACATTGTCCTGTTTATTTATGTCTTATAAGTTTTTTTTTGTTAAAAATTAGGCATATTTGATCATATATTGTAACAACTCTGAATATAATTTCTCTCCACCACCACCCCAGCACCACTGAGGGTTGTTATTATTGACATATTGCTATTATTATGTATTATTTGCTTATATTTAAGTAACATGACTATACCTAAAGTGCAGAATCTTTCTCCTTTGTGGGGTGCAGCCACTCAAGTCTTTGCTCAGTTTTTGATTGTTTCTTATTTAATTTTTAACCTGCCTAGGATTCTTGGGGTCTCTTTGTCTACATAGCTTGGTGGAGTCAGTGATGTTTTAAAAGTTATGCTCAAACGTCTTGAGCCAGTAAGGGCTCTACTCTTTGCTGATCCATTTGTGATTGTGTTACAGAGAACTCATATAGTTTTCAAGCTCTTATTTTCTGCTAACCTTGCAGTTCTTTTCACATGCGAGAAGCCTCCTGGTCAGCCACAGATAATGGAGAGCTCAGGCCCTCTCCAGTCAACTCTGAGCATATATGCAGCCTCCAGTTAGCAGATCATGTGTGGAGAGTTTACTTAATCCTTTGTGGCTCTCATCTCCAGAATCTCCTTGTTAAATTCCTGATGGTCTGTCCCTGTTCCCAACTGGGATGACAGCCTTAGACCAGCAAATCTGTAGGCTTTCTTTGTTCTTTTCCAGTCAACTTTAATGCCTTTACTCTCAATGCCATTGGGTGTGGGGTTTTTGCCCTCCACTTCAGATCACATCAGCAACCTCAGACAGTGAAGCTGCTGGTTTTCATGGCCAGCCTGGCCAAAGTACAACTACTGCATGGAGGGGGAGACAGGGAGTAGGGTAAGGAGCAGCCCTAAGCAGTAATGCCACTGGCTCCCGCTGTTCTCACTCAAAGTTCCATGCTTTTTCATAAATAAACTGTGAAATTTGTCATTTGTCTTAGGTTGTTTTCTGGAACCCTGAAATAGTTGCTTTTGATACTTTTATCCAGTGTTATAGTTGTTTGGGGAGGAGAGGATTTGCTGACCTCTTCAGTTTGCCACAGCTGGAAGTCCTGCCTCCTGCTTTGTATTTGCAATATTTTTGGTTTTGGTTATTTTAAAAGGCTAATTAAAAATCTGAAGCACATCTATATTTTGTAGCTGCTTCAGCATTCTGCTCTACAATGGAAAAAGGTAGGAGATTGTGATTAGGTTAGGGGTGGGACTGTAGTTTTGCTATAATTCTGCTGACAGCACTCTCCTGTGGAATGCTTAATAGCATATTCTTATGTAATGATGAAGAAAACATTTATTTTTTAAGCAAGCAAATTCCTTTGGAATTCTACCAAAACAAAATTCTATACTCCTCTCTACAGAATGCACCAGTGGCTCAAAGAAAGATACAACAAAATCCACTGGGCTGTCGTAGATTTGTATCTTTATGAAAAATAATGGAAATAATCATCTTCTGTAAAAATTGTTTATTATACAGATTCAATCTAAAATGCTTTTTTATGCTCAAAAATTTAACCAAGAACTTTGTCTTTACCTTTCTTGTGATATAACTATACACATATATCATACACATACAGAAACATACACAAAATAAAATATACAGCTCAGTGGTTTACCACAAAATACATAATCTCTGTAGCCACCATTCATGTGAGAAATAGGACTTCACCAGCACCCAGAAGTCCCCTGTGCTGCTTCTCCTCCCCACAGGTAACTACTCTCCTAACTTACGGTAACTACTTCTTTTCTTAATAGTTTGTATCTCCTAAGTATACACCCCTAACATGAGTTTAACTTTGCTTATATTTTTAATATTATAGGAATGAAAGCTTACAGTATCTATTCATTTGTGATTGGTTTCTTCTGTTCAAAATTAAGTTTGTGAGATTCCTGTATGTTGAATGTAACAGTAGTTCATTTCAATTGCTGTAGAATATTCAGTTATATGAATATACAACAACTTGTTTATCCATTCTGTTGTTCATGTATATTTGGGTTGTTTCCAGTTTTAAGGATATTACAAATACTGCTAGCATGAACACACTTGTATGTGTTTTAGTGTATAGGTATCATAATTGGGTATGTAGGAGTCAAATTGCTGGGTCACAGTTAATACATATTTTCATTTTAGTATATCAGGCCAACCTGCTTTCCAAATTGATTGTACCAATCAACATTCCTACTAGCTGTCTATAAGAATTGCCCCTGCACCACATCTTCACCAAATATTTGGTATTACCAGATTTTAGCAAACAATGGTATAGCCATTCTGTTGGTTATATGGTATTTCCTCATTATGTTTTGATTTTCATTTCCCAAATGACTAATGAAGTTAAGCTCTTTTCCATATGCTTATTGGCCATTTGGGTTATACTTCTATGTAAAGTGCCTATTAAAGCCCTTTTTAAAAATTGATTTGTAGGAGTTCTATGTGTATCTGGATAAGAGTCCTTTGTTTCCTCTATGTGTATTGCAAGTGTGTTCCCCACTGTATGACTTGCATTTTTACTCTTTAACAATACAGATAGGAAAAGAAATTCTTGATTTTAGTCAGATATATCAGTTTTTTTCCATTATGAGTGCTTTTTTGTGTCCTAGTGAAGAAGACTCTCCCTGCCCCAGTATCATGAAGGTATTCATCTATATGTTACCTTCTAAAAGCTGTATGATTTTAATTTTCACATTTATATCTAAATCCACCTGGAATTTATTTTTTTGAATGGAGTGAAGTAGGGGTGAAGATTCATTCTGTTTTCCCATATGGCTCTCCAGTTGTTTCAGTACCACACATTGAAAACAATGTTGTGTCTGTTAGGGTCCAATCAGGAGAAAGAAACCATACCAGTTATTTAAATAGAGTTTAATATGTGAAAAGGTTGCTATTTAACTGTAAAGTTGTTTGTAACTAAAGTTAAAAGTAAAGTTTTAGGTAACTAAAAAGACAAGAAGAAACTACTAAGTCATTGTGGAAGTAGCCGCTACCACCCCAATGGCTAGAGGAATAAAGGGAGACATTGGAGTTATTAAGACTTCGAAACCCGTGCAACAGAAATTCCTATGTCTAAGGAGAGGATAGCTAACTAGTGCTGGTATCTGGGGTGGAGGATGCAGTGAGGCTGGTTCTGCAAATGTGGAAAACTATAAACTACATTCAGCTGCTGTTACAGAAGGGCCCTATCACTCCTGGGAGTGAAGGAAGTGTTGCTAGGGTGACAAAGAACAAGAAACTGACAGGAAACCCACTGAAGGAGCAAGTCTCCTTTTCTTCTCCAGCTTTGCTGTCTTAAAGCCTCCTATTGGCAAAGCCTAACATGGAGCTAGTAGGCAAAACCAAAATGTGGTTTGCAGAGTCTTAGCCCCAATATTATAAAGCAGTGTTTAACAGATGGGTTTGAAGCTGAGAAACAATAACTTAAGGCCCAACTTCCCCATCTGCAGAGCCACCTTTATGATAAGTCCAGTGTCTGTATATTGTAAAAATCTGTTTCTGGGTCATATTTCTATTTCATTGATCTGTTGCACCAAAATTACACTGAGTTACTGTAGCTTTATGTTTTCATAACTGGTAGAGCGATTTTTCCCACTTTACTCTTCAAGAGTGTCTTAGCTGCCCTTGGCTTATTTGCATTTCCATAAAAACTTTAGAACTAATTTGTCTACTTCCACAAAAATCTTTTGGGGTATTGATTGGAATGTCACAAAATCTGTAAGTCAGTTTGGGGAGAATTGAAATTTTTACAAAATTGTTTTCTAATCCATGAATATAGTATGTCTCTCCGTTTATGTCTTTAATTTCTTCTCTATAATGTTTTTTGGTCTTTTTCTATAGGAGTCTTGCTTGCATAGCATTTATTAGCTTTAATCCTGGAAATTGGATGTTTTTTATTATTATAAATAGTACTTAAAGTTTTTCATTTCAATTTTATTTTGAAAACGTTCAAGCATACCTTTTCTCTACTTTTGAATAGTTAGATCACATTATACCCACTGCCCAGATTCAATAATTACCAAGATTTATTTGATTTGTTTCAAAAATCCTTATTACTAAAGTATTGTAAAACAAATCTTAGGATGAATTCATGTCTTTTTCACGTAGACACTTTTCACCTAGATACATAAGTATCTCTAGGAAAAGGGACATTTAATTTATAATTCCAAGCCATATTCTAATTTTCCCTTTCCCTTCCTTCAAAAATGACTTTTTACTGTTATGTTGGTATGTATAGACAGCTTGCTTTTAACTAACAGTATATTGGGACTTATAGTTTATGTTAAGTAATAAAATATTAGCTTAGCCATTGAAATATTAAATGATAAGCATTCTCTATGACAATTAAAAACAAAATTTTTTTTCTGATGTAAACTTTCTGTTTCCAAATTCATTACAGTTTTTTGGACCTTGGCAAAGCTATACTTTTATAAACCTATCATGTAAATAAAACTTTCTTTTGTTGGTGTCTTCTATATTCATAAGCTTAATGTACAATAAAAATGGTCATTCTTTAATTTTAAAAAATCTTTATATTCTTCAGTGTTCTTGTTACTGAACATGTTTTAGGGAGTCATCAGTGGGAATAAAAGCAGCACATTTTTGTGTGACATAGTTTTAGTTTTGGTTACTCTTTGTAACATCTTCTTGCCCAGACATAGTTGTTAAAATACAAGAAGGAGATACAAGTGTGAATTCTTTTCCTTTGTGGCTTTGTGCAGAAACCTTCCCTTCATTGCAATTGGTTTTCCCTCTCCCTACAATATTCATAGGTCTGTTTCTAGGAAAGGACTGTGGCTAGTGAGCCATGAAAACTTCCTAGATTTGGCAAACTAGACTGTCATGTTCACCCCCTAACATGAGAAAATCCCAGTTGAAAAGACAGTGTGGCAACTTTCCTGCAGGCAGGTCAGACTCCTTAGTGACAGTGACTGAGGAGATAGTTTATCTTGCCAGCATCTGCATTAATGATGGAACTAATTTATGATCTAAATAACAGTAAAATATTCCCAAGACAACAATAATTAGCATAAAGTGATTTTTCACCTGTTTTTTAACTTAACCAGTGATTATTGGTGGGGAGTTGAGGAGGCCTCATAAGTTAGATGTATTCACTAGTAACAAGTATTTGAAAATAGATATGGCAGCCTAATACTGGATGGCTTCCCTGTGCTTATTCCTCCTTCTTTATCAGCATCCCTGGGTATCTCACTGCAGATCAGAATGGCTCAGTGCTGTCTCACTTACTGAAGTAATTGCTATTTATACTTATTTAAACAGAGTTAGAGGATGTTTAATTTCATATTTAAGTTCATAACTCTTAGAATTAAATGTACATATTTTGCTTCTTCTGATCAATAGTTATGTTATTTAGGATATAAGAAAGAATGAACTATTTCACTGCTTTGGTTTAGCTATTATGTCAGACCTTTTTTTCCTTGTAATATCAGATTAACAAATTTGGGGATCATTTTATAAGTATCTCGAAAACAGGGAAAAGGATCTCTTACATGTAGGGCTAACGTGGCAAATTCCAAATTTAGATAAACATTTTTAAAAAATCAGAGAGATCCAACTGATGTAATTAAATTACCTAAATATGAAAGATGAGAAATCTTTTTTGTGTTTTTGGGTGGAAACAGGGAAGCCAAGGAGGTTTGTTTTTCTAAATAGTGTGGAACTCTGTAAACTACGTCAAAGTGTACACAAACTATAGCTTCTTAAAATTCTGATTAGAAATGACAGTCAAGAATAAATTCCTTATTCCTTGTCCTTGAACGTATAACAAGAACTAAGGTACAAATAAGATACATTTTCTAGACTTACTTGTTATCAGAAATTTTGCCTCATAGTTTGCTATTGTTTTCTCAAGCAGAAATTACTTGTATTTATTATCTAAATACAAGTAAAAATAACTTTTAAGGAAATGAATTTCAAAATGAATGTGAAGGCAATAATCTAAATATTTAGAGGCTAGTTAAGAGGTTCTGTCACTGAGATGTGTACTGTATTGGTATAGTTGACATAGTAATTGTAGTGTGTATAGCAAAAAATAGAGGATTGCTGATTATAAGATTATGTGAATAGAAATAGAAAAACCTGATTTTCTTAATCCAAGTTGAAGCATTCTCATTATAAATTATTTATTTGCTTTGGATAGTTAAAAACCTGTATCAAAAACATGAACTTTAAAACTGCTGAAACACATGGAGAAAAGAGTTTTCACATAAAATCAATGGGGAACATATAACTTACTGGAGATTCTTGCTGACTATACTAACTTCAAGACGTAACATTCTAGTGTCTGGGAAAGTATCCACAATAAACAGTTTCACTCATTTCATTCCAACCCTTCTGCTTATCAGTAATTAAAGCAGATTTGTGGCAATAGTCACAGATTCCTGGGATTAAGAAAACTCTACAACAAAATGACCATACTAGACCTAAAAACCTTCTGTTTTGTTATTGTATTCTCTTGACCAACTCTATCTCTGTGAGGAATGGCTTGTGGATTCTCTCGGCTGTTTAGAAAAGCAATTGAACTTGTATTCCAAATGTAGAGGATTAATGTACTTGGGGCAGATATAAGAAAGGATTCTTTCTCACAACCCTTAAAACTTTATTTTTCATGTAGTGTTTGCATAATCAAACATTAATTAAAAACTTAGGAAGTAAATATCTGTTAGTATAACCTGAATGTTCATGAAGGTAATGAGATGAATTGACAGGTGCACTTTATTATTTAGAGCATGCAGTGTTTAATAGAGAAAGTAACCGACCAGGAAGTGAATTGTAGGTCAAAGGGTGGCTCATTTTTTCCGAAATCAGGAAAGTTGCCCTAAAATGCCTTTCATTATCTCTGCAGCTGGAGCTTCATTAACAAGTGCAGTTGGAATAACCAGGGTATTGCAGCAAAGGAGAAACTAAGCACAGCAAGCCTTTCCGTAACAAAGGAAATAACAGATTTCCGTGTAACAGGCTTCCACACTTATCTGTGTTTTGTGGCAGTGCTTCTGCTGAACTAAAGCATCTGCTTCCTCAAGTTAAGAGAGAACAAACTCAACATGGCGTGAAATTACTGCACAGCCACTCACATTCATTAGAGTTATATTGTTACCAGCCACAGGCATGACTGGCTTTTGCATGAATAATAAAGTAAACTGCTGCTTTGTGAAATTTACCTTAAAACATAAGGCACAGTACTAACCTTGAGCCAGGAGTGGGTTTATCTTAGGGCAGCTTTCCCTCACCACTTTCGGGTCAACACCAGTAAGAGGTAGGAAGTTGGGAAGAAGTATTGCTGTATGAGGCCTTTGGAAAGGGCATTGTGTTAAATCAGTTTACTCAGCTTAAAAAACTAATTTTATTGTGCAGGCCAGCTGTTATATATTAAAAATTTTTAAGTACCATTCAGCAACCATTATAGTAATAATTGAATCAGACAAAAATTAGCAGTGGATGCTAAAGGTAGTTAGTTGGTCAAAGTTTGGTGAGGAATAGAATATTGCACAGTTACAAAGGGAAAAAATAGTAACCTTGCAGTGGAGAAACCTGACAGACAACTCATCCAAGCAATCACAGTTACTACCAGAAATGGGAAAAATAGACATCATGTACCTCCTAATGTGATCACTCCATGTTATTCCTGTTAAAAATGCATAACTTGATTTTATTTAACACAATAACGTGTGTCTAGGTCTGAAGCTTGCATTGTACTTTAAAAGTTACTCTAATTAAAATCAGGAACAAAGTAAAGACATATGTCTTTTAAAATGCAGAACTTGAATCTGATAATGAGAGAACACCAGCTAAATCCAAACTGAGGAACACTCTGCAAAATAATTGGCCTTTACTTTACAAAAATGGCAATGTCATGAAAGACAAAGAAATGCTAAGTAACTGTTCTAGATGGAAGAAGATTCAAGAGACTTTACAGTGTTCTGAATTGTGGTTGGTATTTTTTAAGCAATGATCAGGAGGATTAGGTCTCTTAGCCTAGCTGAACTACATTTCAAGCTATTGAAGACTTTAAAATGATAGTATTTAGTTGTTTTACGAAATTTTCAGTCAATGGAAGAAAAGAGAGTCCTCGTGCTATTTTAAAATGCTAGAATGTACCATTTAAGAGTTTCATGAGCACTTAGGAAAAGAAGGTAGCAATCACTTAGATGAATTTATCAAGTTATAATATTCATAAAGAAGTTTGGTCTGACTTTCATACAGGTAGATAACAGGAATGCTTTGTTTTCGGGAAGGCAGTTTATGAGTGTCTGATTTCCTTGTGGACAAGATAAAGAAATAAACAGTGATTGTAGTTAATTAAATAAGTAGTTAATTGGATAACCATACCCAAGATTAATAATCGGATGCCAGTCTCATAGATGGTTTCTAGTGTTGTGTCTATTGCAGAGATCAATTCTCAGTCCTGTTCTAAACTTCAGTTAATAATTTGGATAAAGGCATTGATAACATACAGATCAGATTTTAAAGTGACACATATCTGTGAGGGACAGCCAAACCACTGGATGACTGAAACAAGAGCCAAAAGATTGTGGTAGCCAGGAATGCTAGGTGGGAATCTGGTAAAGTAAATCTGACAGGAATAAATTCTACAAGGACAACCAGTTGTAGATGATGGATGGAAGGAAAATAAGCTTTAGGTTAACTCTTGGAAAAAATGAATTTGCCAAATGGCTAATTGGCCATATACCAAACTTACTTATTTGTTTCTTTTTACTGTTTGATTTAAATATGTATTGACTGAATCCAGTCAGAAAAATGGAAACCACACGGTATTTCAAACATAGGGAAATGTAATAGAGGGAATTGGTTATACAGGTGTTAGAAGGCTAAAAGAGAAGAAAGGAACACTGAGCTATTCAATAATAAGTACAAGAGGCATCTACCAACAAAAGCTGAGAAACAAAAAGGATGAAGTTATAACCTAGACTCCACATCCCTAAGCTGGCACTCAGACTTCTGAGAAGGGGACACTGTTCAGCACCGGTGGTACTGAAATCCATATTACTAAAAGATGTTCATTTATATAAGAAGCCAGAATACTTACACCGTGTTCTCTATGTTGAAGTGTGAAAATATTTGAATGAGCATTTCTTGCATCTTGAATTTGGTTCTGAAAATAAAACAAAACTAATCCATTCACTGTGTTAATATTCTATGCTTCCCCCACCCTCACCCCACTCCACAATCTTTAAACTGGCTTTACCACTAATAGCTCTCCTACCTCAGATGTATTGCTAAGTGACTTCTCAGTAAGAGTGTTTACAGAAAGGGATTTAAAAAAAAAAGCATGACAAGTAATTGGGTGGGCTGAACATTTTTTCTGATTATAGTTGGGTGTACTTTTTAAATCTCCCTTCTCACTGATATCTTAACCAATATTAAATGAATTTAATATTGAGTGTTTTAAGGTAAATATACTTGTTGTGCTCTGAAACAGTGAAGAACAAGGTTTGGAATTGATTTCTCTGTCCTTTTTTCCTCCCCCCCCAAATATTGCTTCTTTAGGTCAGTAACAGATCCAAGAGATGGAAAGAGAGTAGCACTCAAAAAGATGCCCAACGTCTTCCAGAATCTGGTCTCTTGCAAAAGGGTCTTCCGGGAATTGAAGATGTTGTGTTTTTTTAAACATGATAATGTAAGTGAAATTGTTGTTTGGGATAAACTATTTACTCATCGTGCTTAACTATATTAGTAAAGAGCAAAAGAGAGTTGAAAAAGGAACATGCACATTATTATAAGGGTTTTGGAATCCTGAGACAAATTAGACCCTTTTTGTGAACAATAAATGAACAAGTTTAAGTGGGACCTAGGATGTATTGATTGACAGACAAATATTATTTGATGTAAAGCAAATGTTAATATTTAGCTGAGGAACAATACTAATATTCAAGGTAAAACTAGAGTATAATATGTAATCTGAATGATTTAAGTAGAAATAATTGGCCCCTGATTTTAAGTGCTTTATTTTTATCCTTTAATGTTTTTAATCAAAGATTAAGTTAAAGATGTAAGAAAGTAGTTTTTCCTCTTAAAAAATAGTACAGCTCTTAATATAGGCTAGCCTATTTATGATTGTGTTTAGGTATGTCAGAACTCATGGACTAAGAATCATTATGGTTTGAGAAAGAGCTTCTCAACTAATTCGAATTAAAAGTTTGACATTTATAAAATTTACCTGGAGGATGTTAGCATTGGACTCCCAGTTTTAAATTTCATATGAAAAGAAAAACTGCCTCACATTCTTCTTTTGGTACTTAACCTATGTTATTAATTGCTGAAATGAAAATTTTATCAAAAAAATAATTTCTGTAAGTGATGGCTTGTTTGCACAGAAATCTATAGAACTTTGTCCAGAGTGTGGATAGTTTTAAGTATATGGTATATCAAACTGGAAGCTCCTTGGATTGACACACTTCATTTTATTGATTACTGCTCTTGAAATGTTTTCCTTAAACTTTTTTAAAAAGTTATGTCTTTCAGTCAATTGGAACTGCCTAGCAATGTGTTTGTTTCAATAACTTTCAATGTACCACTCAAGTTGCCTTTTATGACTGGTTCCTCAAATTTTAGAAATGATTTAGAATGATAGTGCTCGCTTTGTTATTTGTTTCTCAAATTTGCCTGAGTACCACCCCAACATCAAAAGTACAAACTTTATGTACATTGTTAGAAACTCAAAGGTATCCATGATGAAGAAATATTTCAAAGGTGGCATCAGAAATTCACGTACTCAGGGTTTAAATGGCTTATTTTATTCAAACCTATCTTGGCTTCTTTTATAAAGTAGGAATGGTATAATTTGGCCATTATCTGTACACATGGATATCTTTCTGTGCTCATGACTCATTCCTGTAGGGTAACTCAGTTATAAAGATAGTGTAAGAGTGAGTAGTGTAAGAAAAGAAACAAACTTCTTAAAAATCACACTATTAAAACACAGTTAACCGGTGTTTGAAGCCCTATCATACGGGATTGCTGATGACTTCTGTGAGAATGTTCAAAAGTGAGGCAGATAGTTGGAGATGAATCAGAAGGCATGACACCACCATTTTATACATAATGAATTTATGCTATGCCTGAGGTCTATCTCCAAAAGCATCTCATGGCCAGCATACCTGGTATGTGTGGAATGCCAGTCTTTGGTATTTGATGTAATTAAGGCAATGAGTGTATATTAATTGTGTGGAAAATACAAAAATGTTTAAGACATAGTCCTCTTTTGAATGGGGTAGACCAAGTGTTAACATTTATTACTGTGTGTCAGGAAGTATGCCAGCTGCTTTACATACATAAATACATTTTATCTTTAAAAACCTTATCAGATAGGGCCTGTTATCCTCACTTAATAGAGAAGAAAAACCAAGGCTTAGAGTTAAGCAATTTAAGGTCAAGGTGGCACAAGATTGTAGTCTAAAACTCTGACTTGCTTCAGAACCCATCTTTATTAATTTGGTATACATTTATTGTGCACATCCTGTGCTCTTAAAGTATATTAGTTTCTAGGAGGTTCTACCTTCAAGGAGTTTAGCAGTGTGATAAATGCTGTGATAAGGGTGCTCTGGGAGGATTGCCTGTGTGGTTATAAACATTAATACAGGACAGTCTGTTCTGTGCATAACAAAAAGCTGAGCAACCAAACCAAGGAGTATATTAGGATCACTAGATGAGCCTTAAAAATGCAGATTTTGGTGTTGAGGCCCAGCTGTATTTTTTAAAGCTTCTCAGGTGCATGCTGGCAGACAATTACCAGAATATCAAGGTTTTCTTTTGAAAGAATTGCTGTGGACTTAGAAGTGCAAAGACGTTTTAAACATGAAGAAAATAAACCTTAAGATGAGCCTTTTGAGGTTAAGATTTGATTGGATAGAAGGAGAAGAAAGGAATGTCATAATGAAAATGGCATTTAGAAAGATTAACCTGGCCAGTGTAGGAAGGTTAATTTTAAGGGATTTTAATTTAAGGGATTGTAATTTGGATGGCTTTTTATGTGTCAAAGAATAGCTACAAAGCCCTGGGAGGCTTTGGATTTTCTTTTGAACAGAACCTCAGAGTCACTTTATCACATTCATTGATTTCAGGTGATCTGACTGAGATACACATAAACATGTAAATATATATAAATATATGCATAAACATATTTTTTTCCTTAAAGGACAGACTGCTCATCATCTTAAAGGATAGGTTCACCTTGATGTAGTAATTTGCGGAAAGAGAAAGGAATTTAACATTCTAAAGATGGACGTTATTTTAGGCTTATCACTACTGTCTAGTCAGAATCTGAGCTATTATAAAACTTGACAAAATATCTACTTCACCCACCTATGCACTTGTGCACGTGTGTTCACACACACATAAATTGTCATATTATCAGCATAGAAAAAGGGATGATTGAGGTTTTTCCAATCTTGTACTCCTTTGAGAATCTGATGAAAGCTATGAACCCTCTCGGGAAAATGTACATACACAGAAATTTTATGCCAGGTAGGCTTTCACTGCTCCTCTAAAGCCCATTCAGAGTCCTCTTAGGGCCCATTGATTCCTGCTTAGAGTTCCTGTAATACAAGTCTAAGGCTTTTTCTTATCTTTAAGCAATAGCACTAAGCACATAGTAGCAGTCTATTGAAGACAGAATGAGTGAATGAAAGTAATAGAAAAAAGAAATCTCAGTCTGGAATGATAATTACTCAACAATCTCTCAATTTTTTAATCTGAAATAATCTAGAGAGAAATAGAGGAAGCAAAGAAGGACCATTTGTTTTCCTTTTATGGTCTGACCTAATTCAAACAAGGCCTTTTTGGGTTCAGAAGTATGAAAAAGAATCACACAAATATAGGACCGTAAGGACCCTTCACTGAACGCTGACATGCTGTTTACCTGCAGATTTACTAATGCTAATGGTTCTACAGCTAAGGAGTTTGAAAAGGCAAGGGTGTTTTAGAGTAGGTTACTTTTCAGTGGACTTGGTTGTGTTTGCTCTGTGCGTAATATTTGTGGTACTGGATAGATTCTTGATGCATTTAAAATAATAGTCTCTCATGTTCATGGATTGGAAAACTCACTGTCATTAATATGCTTGTTCTCCATGAGTTGAGCTATATATTCAGTGTCCCAGTCAAAATCCCAGCAGGATTTTGTGTTTATGTATGTGTGGAAACTGACAAATACGCCAAAGTTTATGGAAATGGGAATAGACCTAAAATAACTCAAGGCAATCTGAAAGTTGAGTAGAGTTGGAGAGTCATACTTCCAGGTATTGAGACATATGAAACTACGGTAATTGACAAACTGACATACACCTGTATTTCATCTGATTTATAAGAAAGGTGCCACTGCAGTCCAGTGGGGGAACAGATGACCATTTCAATAAATAGAAATCAGTAAGATACCCATACGAAAAACTCTACTCCACAGTAGATAACACAGATTAATTCATATTGGGTCATGGATACATAGATTAATTCACATTGGGTTAAAGACCTAAATATGAAAGGTAAAAAAATAAAACTTCTAGAATAAAACATAGGAAAGTATCTTCACGATTTCAAAAGTTGCTTAACTGAACAAGTAAAACATTGACCATTAAAAAGATTACCAAATCATTAACATTAGGAATTAATGCTTATTAAAAGTTAAAAGAATGAAAAGACAGAACGTAGACATATGTCCAACAGAAAACTTGTTTCCAGAATATGTGATAGAACCATTTTTAGGTCAATATTTAGTGTTTGAGGAAGACCATTAGAAATAAATATTTTACTTGACATTTTTCAGACTAAATTCTGTATCTAAATATCATGTATCTTATAAAGAGCTTCTACAAATCAAGAATTTTTGCCCATCAGTAAAAGACTTTGGTTATCCCAAATAGCCAATAAGTATATGGCAAAGTGTTCATTAGTCATCAGAGAAGTTAAAACTGCAATGAGATACTACTATATACTCACCAGAATAGCAGAAATAAAAAAGACTGACAATATTCAGTGTTGGCAAGTATATGAGTCAACTGAAAATGCTTATGTTTGCTGGTGAAAATGTAAATTTGTAAAACCACTTAGGAAAACTGGCAATTTCCACTAAAACTAAATGTACGCTTACCCAGTGACCCAGCAGTTCTGTTCCTTGGTATATGCAAAACAAATCACTGCATAAATCCACCAAAAGACATGTACAAGAATGTGCATAGCACTTTATTCATAATACCTAAAAATTGGAAACAATTCAAATGGGTACCAGCAGTACTCTGGAAGTACATTGTGTTATATTCCATTCATATAATG
This sequence comes from Manis pentadactyla, assembly GCF_030020395.1. Lineage (NCBI taxonomy): Eukaryota > Metazoa > Chordata > Mammalia > Pholidota > Manidae > Manis > Manis pentadactyla. The sequence goes on from NC_080022.1 coordinate 147,646,217, forward strand.
GTATGCTGCACATCATTAAAAAGGATGAACTACTTATCCACACTCACAGGCATGACAGTAAATGAAAGAAGCCATGCACAAAAGACTTCACTCTTTATGATTCAATTTGTATAAAGTTAAAGGACAGGCAAAATGAATCTATGGTGATGGAAATGAGAATATTGGTATCCTCTGAGCAGGGATGAGTTTTGACTGGATAGGGGCAAGGGGCTTTCTGGAATGTTGAAATGCTTAATTTCCTGATCTGGATTTTACCGTGGATTTAAATTTCATCATATTATATACTTTGTGTGTGTAAAAATTAATCTGATTTTTAGGATTTGTGTACTTTGTTACAGTTCTATAAAATAATAGTAATAGCATAGTCTTTCTACTGTAAAGAAAAAAAATCTGTTGGGAGTTGAGAATGGGGTAGAGGGTGAGGAATAGCTCCTTTGCTAAATATGAGGTTAACTGGACTCTATGAACAGTTAAATTTCTAGTCTTTATATTTAGGGTTGAGATTATTCACAGCAATAGTTTTATTGATAAAGGGCTGACTAAAAAAAACACTAAAGCCATTTAGTCATCAGGTAATCAATTTGTAGTGAATCTTCTTAACATTGCAGAGGTTAAAATAAAATTCTGAAGAGCAGCTACCATAATGAGCTTTTGTCCAATTCTTGAAAGATTGGAGAAATGTTCTGAGACACTGTCTGGTAATGGCCATTATTTAAGGATGTAGTTTTAGTTCATTTTTTAATTAGGCAAGTCTACTTACTTTTTTTGTATTTGAGATCCTTTGAAAGGTTGGTGGTATTTTGGGATACTTTGACTTTTTACAAGTCAGTCTTTACAAGTGTTCTATTTTACATCAAAAGGCTAATCTCACACACTTTATTCCCACAGATAATAGTGGGGTTATTGAGGGACTCAGGCTGCTTAAATAGGGAGTCAAGCATGAAGTCTGGAGTTTGAAACTCTGCTACTATTCTTTCTCACTTATTTACACTTCTGAGATCCTAGATCATTTCTACTGGTTTAAAACACTGTTTTTGCCATCTAGATGCATTGTGGAATACCATCATCTGATAAACATTGTGTGGTACAAAGAACAGAGTATAAAACAACAGGCATTTTTAAATTTCCAGGCAGAGTTTAAAGTTTTGTTCCTTTGAAGCTAACAATCACAGCTAAATGCTTTAGTGCAAATGTCTAACCCTGTTTTATATAGTTTTTCTACAAAACACCTCATCAGTTTGGAGTAAGAAAGCCTCATTCTTTTCTATCGAGGTTTAAAATGTATGGCTGTCACTTTCCCCTAGATAACCTCTAATTATAGCAGATAGATTTAGAGTGTAAAATAGCTTTGTCTAATGGACACTGTCACTCATTGCATTCTGTTTGCACCCAAGACAGGATGTATGTTGTTCAGATGCAGAGTCTGAAAGATACTAAGTGCTAATTCCAGCTGCCTTCCTCAAACATCAAATATTCATGTTAAAAATTGTTCTTCACATAATGAGAAATGGATTTACAAGAAATGGATATTTGTAACACTAGCTAATTATAGGTTTTAAAATACAGAAATGAAATAATTTATCTTTCTTATGATAAAGATTATTCTTTGAAAAAATTAAATCTGTTACCTTCCATTTGTACTAAGATTCTAAGTATATAAACATTTAATTCAGAAAAGAAAAATATTCTTTATAAAACATGTGAACTATTTTAAAACCTTACTGTTTAACTGTCTTTAAAATGAATGAAGGCTCTTTCCTTACAGGAATTCTTAGTTTAATTTAAAATTTTAAAGTGACAAATGCTTGGCTGAAAAAAGAATAACCTTTAAAATGAACAAGGTTTCTTCCACACATAAATTGCAACAGAAAAAGAGAAAGAGATGGAGGCAAAATCCTTGGGTTAAAACTTAGAAGACATAAATCAACCATATATGGAAATGTTACTTAGCTCCTGATTTAGACTAACAAACTTGAAGAAAATTAGAAATTCGACCACTTGATATTTGATTGTATTAAGGAACAATAAATTTTTAGATTTGATAATTGTATTTTTTTTAAGTTTTATCTTTTAGAGATACTTACTGATGTATGGCTGAAATAAGTCTGATATTTACTTCAAAATTATATAGGGAGAGTTAAAGGTTATAAATGAACCAGCAATGACTGTGTAGATAACTATTAAGGCCAGGTATTGATTACATGAGTACTCTTTATTCTGCCCACATTTATATCTTCAAAATTCTCCATAGTAAAAAAATTTTGTTCTTAAAAAACTAAGCTACAGATCAGAAAATTTGAACTTGTCCACACAGTTACTTCCTATTAAATAACTTCTTCCCTATCCTTGAAGCCTAGTATTTCTTATTTCTCATTGGCAAGATAGGTTTAAGTTCTTAGGTGTAATGTTATAGATGGGACTTTATGAGTAACTATACAGTGGTAAGGGAAGTGGACCTGTTTATTATGTTTTGATGGCAGAAGGAGCATTGTAGTATGCTGCTTTATAAAGGATTTGAATTTTGGATGCCTTGAAGTCTTTTTTTCCACCCTAGTAACTTTGTGGGGTTTTTTGTATTTGGAATAAAATCTAAAATGCTTGGCATAATTTAAAGAGATTTTGTGTGATATATCTCCTGCCTTCCTTTTCTATTTTATCCCAGTTTGTTTTCCTCCCACCCACTACATTCCACGAGCCCTGGCATTTCAGTTTCTAGAATCTGCCTGGTTCTTTCCTGCTTCAGTGCCTTTACATTGCCTACTCATTGCCTGACCAGCTCCTATTCAGTCTTCAACTCTTAATGTTACTTCAGGGAAGCCTTTACTCCTCCTCTTTGCTATTTCCCTTCATAATAATAAATGTCATGGCTATATATTTGTGTACATATTTGTTTAATGCCTTCCTCTCCCCTAGTCATGAGAGCAGGGATGATATCATTTTGTTCATCAGTATAACCCAAGAGCCTGCCACAGTGACTGCCAGGCAGAACACACTTAGTAAACGTTTTTGAACAGAGGAATAAAAGAATGAATGGTAGGTATGGCTAATGCTCTTAGAGCAACACTGATTGCTAAAAATAGAGCATTACTTTCTAACACTCCTATGCAGGGGTCTAGTAGCATGTAGTTATAACCCAGTTGCCTCTTAATTTGGGCTTATGTATGATTAATTGTCTTTTAGATAAGTTTATAAACCCATATTAATGTTTAGGACTGTTTTTTGACTGATAAGTTTAGTTAATTTCAGTGGGCAATTGTAACTAAGCCTTAAACCATTAAAGTTAATAAAATTTAAGTCATATTTTGTTTTCCTTTTTAGTTCTCTAAATGTGACTTTTTTTTTTTTTTTCCATTTCTCAGGTACTCTCTGCCCTTGACATACTCCAACCTCCACACATTGACTATTTTGAAGAAATGTATCCTAACCAGGGAATGTGAAAGAAAGGGACAATTTCTTATTAAGTTGTTCTTCTAGCACCTTTGGGGGTTTGTGTCTTGACGTGTATTAGATTTTATCCTTGCAGAAATGGTTGAGTACCTAGAACCAGGTAATTTTCAAATCCCAAGTATCTAACAGAATGTAATTACCTGAGTGGTGATATCACAGAATAGGACTTATTAATAAATACTTTACTTAATCCCCACCCAGCTTTATGACATAGGTTATTACCATCCCCATTTTGCAGATGAAACCGGGGAGGAAGCTATATTGTAGTGAACTGCAAGAGTTCTTGTTACTATACAACAACTGTATGTCAGTCAAGAAGATAATACTGCCCTTTTTTTCTACTACTTAGGGTATGGTGAAAATTAAAGAGATTTTTTTTTTTAAGTTTAAGAAAATTAACATAAGTTAAATGTCCTTAGTTTCTTGCAATAATGGGGAGGATGATAGTAACAGCCATTATTTATGTAAGTCTTTATCAGATGCCAGGTACAATTGTAAGTTCTTTACACATACGAATTTATTTAATCCTTATAACAACCGTGTGGGGAAGGTATTGCAGTTATTCTTATTTAATACAAGAGGAAATTGAGACATAAAATATTTTAAAACTTGGTCTAGATCACAAGCTAGTAAGTGCTGGGATTGCTGTTCAACTCCAGGCCAGTCTGACTCTAGCTTTAATTTCAACCCCTACCTGTATGACTCTCAGGATAGAGGCTTTAACATTATCCTATTACTGGTTTTTTTTGTTTCTTTGTTTTATTAAGGTATCATTGATATACAGTCTTATGCTCAGATTTCACATGAGCAACATCGTGGTTACTACATTCCCCTTATTATCAAGTCCCCACCGCATACCCCATTACAGTCACTGTCCATCAGCATCGTAAGATGCTATAGGGTCACTACTTGTGTTCTCTGTGCTATACTTCCTTCCCCATGTCCCCCTCTATATTATGTGTGCTAATCATAATGCCCCTTAATCCTCTTAACCCTCCCTTCCCACCCACCCTCTCCAGTCCCTTTCCCTTTGGTAACTGTTAGTCCATTCTTGGGTTCTGTGAATCTGCTGCTGTTTTGTTCCTTCAGTTTTTGCTTTGTTCTTACACTCCACAGATGAGTGAGATCATTTGATACTTGTCTTTCTCTGCCTGGCTTATTTCACTGAGCATAATACCCTCTAGCTCCATCCATGTTGTTGCAAATGGTAGGATTCGTTTTCTTCTTATGGCTGAATATACCATTGTGTATATGTACCACATCTTTATCCATTCATCTACTGATGCACACTTAGGTTGCTTCCATTTCTTGGTATTGTAAATAGTGCTGTGATAAATGTAGGGGTGCATATGTCTTTTTGAATATGTGATCCTGTTTTCTTGGGATAAATTCCTAGGAGTGGAATTCCTGGGTCAAATGGTATTTCTATTTTAAGTTTTTTGAGAAACCTCCATACTGCTTTCCACAATGGTTGAACTAGTTTACATTCTTATCAGCAGTGTAGGAGGGTTCCCTTTCTCCACATCCTTGCCAGCATTTGTTGTTGTTTGTCGTTTGGATGCTGGCCATCCTAACTGGTGTTAGGTGATCTCATTGCGGTTTTAATTTGCATTTCTCTGATGATTAGCGATCTGGAGCATCTTTTCATGGGCCTGTTGGCCATCTGAATTTCTTCTTTGGAGAAGTGTCTGTTCAGATCCTCTGCCCATTTTTTAATAGAGTTATTTGCTTTTTGGTTGTTGGGGCATGTGAGCTCTTTATATATTTTGGATGTTATTTTTAAACGCTTATCAGAAGATATGTCATTTATGAATATATTCTCCCATACCATAGGATGCCTTTTTGTTCTACGGATAGTGTCCTTTGCTGTACAGAAGCTTTTTAGTTTGATATAGTTCCACTTGTTCATTTTTGCTTTTGTTTCCCTTGCCTGGGGAAATATGTTCATGAAGAAGTTGATCGTGTTTATGTTCAAGAGAGTTTTGCCTGAGTTTTCTTCTGAGAGTTTTATGGTTTCATGACCTACATTCAGGTCTTTGATCCATTTCGAGTTTACTTTTGTGTATGGAGTTAAGACAGTAATCCAGTTTCATTCTCTTACATGTAGCTGTTCAGTTTTGCCAATACCAGCTGTTGAAGAAATTGTCATTTCCCCATTGTATATCCATCGCTCCTTTATCGTATATTAACTGACCATATATGTTTGGGTTAATATCTGGAGTCTCTTCTGTTCCACTGGTCTGTGGGTCTGTTCTTGTGCCAGTACCAAATTGTCTTGATTACTGTGGCTTTGTAGCACAGCTTAAAGTCAGGGAGCGTAAGCTCCGCCCCCCTCCCCCCCACTTTACTCTTCCTTCTCAGGATTGCTTTGGCTATTCAGGGTCTTTTGTGGTTCCATATGAATTTTAGAACTATTTGTTCCAGTTCGTTGAAGAATGCTGTTGGTATTTTGATATTTTGATATGGATTGCATTGAATCGATAGATTGCTTTAGGTAGGATGCCCATTTTGACAATAATAATTCTTCCTACCCAAGAGCATGGAATGAATTTACATTTATTAGTGTCCTCTTTAATTTCTCTCAAGAGTTCCTTGTGATTTTCAGAGTATAGGTCTTTCACTTCCTTGGTTGGGTTTATTCCTAGGTATTTTATTCTTTTTGATACAATTGTGAATGGAATTGTTTTCCTGATTGCTCTTTCTGCTAGTTCATCGTTAGTGTATAGGAATGCAACAGATTCTGTGTATTTGTTTTGTATCCTGCAGCTTTGCTGAATTCAGATAGTACTAGTAGTTTTGGAGTGGAGTCTTTAGGGTTTTTTATGCACAATACCATGTCATCTGCAAACAGTGACAGTTTGACTTCTTCCTTACCAATCTGGATGCTTTTTATTTTTGTGTTGTCTAATTGTCATGGCTAGGACCTTCCAGTGTTATGTTGAATAAAAGTGGGGAAAGTGGGCATTCTTGTCTTGTTCCTGATCTTAGAGGAAAAGCTTTCAGCTTTTCACTGTTAACGTATGATGTTGGCTGTGGGTTTGTTGTATATGGCTTTTATTATGTGGAGGTACTTGCCCTCTATACCCATTTTGTTGAGAGTTTTTATCATGAATGGATGTTGAATTTTGTCAAATGCTTTTTGAGCATCTATAGAGAGGATCATGTCATTTTTGTCCTTCTTTTTATTGATGTAGTGGATGATGTTGATGGATTTTCAAATGTTGTACCATCTTTGCATCCCTGGGATGAAGCCTACTTGATCATGGTGTATGATCCTCCTGGTGTTTTTTTTGGTTTTGTTTTTTTTTAGGAGAGCAAGGTAGAAGCTTTTATTTAGAGAGAAAGTGAGAGGACAGAGCTCCTGGCTCAGTCCAGGAGGGGACAAGAATGCCCCAGGGTGGGTGATGGGTTGCCTAGGGATTTTATAGGCAGTTGAGAAACAAAGGGCTAGAGATGTACAGCTGCTAAGTGATCCCAAAATCTTTATCTTTGAAGAGACATTAAGTTTCTAATTAGTCATCCTGGTTATTTACAAGAATTTTACTGCTCTCATTTCCTTCCAGGATAGTCTGGGAGCCTATCACTCAAGACAGGCTGCTTTGCTCCCAAGGTGGGCTGAGTTATTATCTGTTAAGAGACTTACTTTTTAACTAATTGTGTTTTAAGATGCAGTCTAATTTTCAAAATGGCATCCTTCCTGTTTTTACTAGGTTGTTTTGGGCTTGCTTGCTACATTGCCCAGGTTGCAAATCATTTGTTTAGGGCTGGAGGAAGAAAAGCAGCACCTGGGTAAAATCAGAAAAACAAGCTGGGCCCACCAGCAGGCTAAAGCAAATCCCACAATGGATTATTTTACTTTGTTTTTTTTCAGAAGCCCTCACCCTACTCTAAGCCCGTGGTCTCTGTCTCATTACCCCCTCTACAGATGGAGAGCCTAGCTGTTGCTAGGCAAAGGGGTGATGACCGCTCTGGCTGCTTCATGATGAAAGGGGGTGCATAACGGGTGCAGTTAGGTCTTCATTACTTGTCAGTCGAGGGGGCCTCAGAAGATGGGCATTTCTATCTTGGGTTCTGTTTCCACCACCATTTGCAGTTTTATGGCTTCAAAAGGATTTAGAAAACCAGCTCAATATTGTAGTAGTCCATGGGACTTCTGGGCCTGACATAGCTTGGACTTGCTTTCGGAGGTCCTAAAGTGAATCAGAGACATTTTGTGAATAATTATGAATGTACACACAATACACAATTTTAATTACAGCACAGGTCCCACCTGTACTGCTTTTAAGATGTCTAGTGCCATTCAATTTTGTATAGCTGCTTGGTGCATTAGTTTAAGTTTAGTATTTAGGGGAGCCATTCCTTGGATACTATCGTACAAGGCCTTTTGAGTAAAATTGGTTAAGGATTTGATATGCCAAATTACATTTTTTAAACAAAGAGATGGTATAAAAACGGAGGCTAGGTGATCATACCAATGAAAAACACTCCTAGTCCATCGATGTTGGAGGCTTGGCAAGTTTGCAGGGTGTGGGATGTTCTTAACTCATCTTTGCAACCCAGAAACTCAGTCACTACACTTATTTAAGTTCACTTGTTCTTAACAACCATGCTAGATTATTTACAAAACCTTCACTAAACATGACAAAGTCAAGCCTCTCTTTAAGCATTTTTTTTCTTTGAAAGATTTAAGCCAGGCTGCATTGCAGAAGATAAATTTCTGTCTCAGGGAGTCTAGTTCAAAAAACTCCCAATTTTTGAGGATAATGTTGAACCCGATAAGTAGAATAGATTTCTAATAAAAGGATTTAGAAAACTAGTTTTATATTATAGCAGTCCATAGGACTTTTGACCATTTTCCTTCCTTGTGACAGAATTAATTTAGCTGCATAACCTTACTATATTGTATACTTTTCTTAGGCACCACACCTCTCTTAATCAGAGAGTTTGTATTGAGGCTAGGCCTGTGTGCAGAAGAAGATAAGACACTTATTTTTCAGGGTTTGGGGATCAAATTGCTCCCAATTCTTAAGAATGCATGCCAGAGGCATGTCTGGCTTTAAACTTGAAGAGGACACTCCCATCTGAAAGAGAGAAAGACAGGTGTGTGACACCTGGTCGGCCTTTTCTGTGAGTGTGTTCCCTCGCCTTGGAGCCTGGGTGACAGTGGTCAATCACCTCCTCTGCTAGGCCTTCTGGACTTAACCACTCCCTACCAACATGGCCTGCACCTTGCTTTGATTTCCCTCTTGCCTTCCCACTAAGCAAGAGTAGCCTCAGAGCTCTGGATTTAGTGGGACCTCAGTGTGCTCTTACTATATGCCTTTTGGAAGTTCTAATCCAGACCCTAATTTCTTCTGCATGGGTTTTAGCATTGTACACTTGGGATTATTCTTTGAGAGGCCCCTGCCTGACTGGTAAGTACAGGGACTGTGTGACCTCTTGTTGCCAGAACAGTGGTTGGTCAAAGACACAAGCCTTTTCCACTTCCCTGGGGCTGCAGAAAAGGAAATGCCGTACCCCAAGATGACTGCCTTTAAGGACGAGAGGTCAATAGAATAGAGCCATTTACATGTTGGACTCAGTTTTCAGCTTGGCTACTTCACAAACTTCATTTACACTACACAGGAGAAAGTGGCACAGTCCCAAGAGGACTGCCTTGAATGAGGAGAAGGGGAACTTTTTCTAAGGCCAACGATAAAATTCAGACGGGCTGCCATGGACAGTTATGAAGGGGGGTGGTCTATACTCTGAAACACAAGTTTCTGCCACTGCCTGGGCATTATCCGACTGGTCACCCACTGTAAGAAATCTAACCTGTTGAGACAAAGAGGTCAAGGGTTATCTATGACTCTCGTATAGGCAGCAGCCTAGCTGGAGGTTCACTCAGCACCATCAGATCAATAGGCCAGAGCCGAGATTCAAGGACCACTGTCTACCAGTCTGGTCTGCCCTCAGAGTCTGCAGATTAGGATAGGAAAGTAGGAAATCGACTCAGCCACTCCCATCCAGAGGTGGGGGATCAATGAGTGGCAGACACCAGGAAACATTTCACCGGAGACTTAAGTCTTAAGTCTGGCAGCCAACACTAATCGTCTTTTAAGTGGCTAACAGGTGCCCAGACACATTTTCATGAGATAAAAAGTACAGCATTTAGTCAAGAATAAGAGTGAAGCTAGATCTCCTACCTTACGGTCGTAAGCATCAGATTCCATGAAATTGATGAAGTTTAGAGGCACACAGCATGTAAAGGAAGGAACACCCCTGCCTCACTCAGAGGCCAGGGTGGGCTGAAAAAGCAGGCTGGAAGTCAGAGAGACAAAGACACTCCTCACGGATACCCAGTTGGGCTGTCGGGGTCTGATTCCAGACATGCAGACTTTTGAGAAGCTGCTAAAGTGTAGCCACAGCCTAGACTCTTGCAGTTGTCCATGGCTTTCCTCAGTCCCTTGCATCCAAGGAGATGCCTCTGAAAGGGAATCCTGGCCTCCACTCAGTTGACTTTCCCAGCCCCCAAGGGAGCCAGGGGATCCATTGAGGGAAACACAGGGGAACCTGTCGCTCGAGCTTTGAGATTGGCAGCCGGGCTAGTCCCATTTACGTGGCTGACGAGCACCCAATTTTGAGTGCCATAGACAGCTTCCTTGTATAAGGAGAGTGAAAGAAAAAGTCAGGCTCAGATGCCAGTACTCACCTCTGAAGTTATCCTGGACGAGCCCCCAAAAATGATGCCTAGGTTCTTGTTCACGGAGTTGAAGAATGAACTTCGCGAACACTCAAGGTAGGAGAGCAAGGCGGAGGCTTTTATTTAGAGAGAAAGTGAGAGGACAGAGCTCCTGGTTCAGGCCAGGAGGGAACAAGAGAGCCCCCTCTTCATGTATTTTTGAATTCCATTTGCTAATGTTTTGCTGAGTATTTTTGCATCTATGTTCATCAGGGATATTGATCTGTAATTTTCTTTTTTTGTGGTGTCTTTACCTGATTTTGGTATTAGAGTGATGCTCACTTCATAGAATGATTTTGGAAGTATTCCTTCCTCTTCTATTTTATTGGAAAACTTTAAGGAGAATGGGTATTATGTCTTCTCTAAATGTCTGATAAAATTCAGTGGTGAAGCCATCTGGCCGGGGGATTTGTTCTTGGGTAGTTTTTTGATTACCGATTCAATTTCATTGCTGATAATTGGTCTGTTCAGATTTTCTGTTTCTTCCTGGGTCCGTCTTGGAAGGTTGCATTTTTCTAGAAAGTTGTCCATTTCTTCTAGGTTATCCAGTTTGTTAGTATATAATTTTCCATAGTATTCTCTCATAATTCTTTGTATTTCGGTGATATCCATAATGATTTTTCCTTTCTTATTTCTGACTCTGTTTATGTGTGTAGATTCTCTTTTATTCTGATAAGTCTGGCTAGGGGTTTATCTATTTTGTTTATTTTCTCAAAGAACCAGCTCTTGGTTTCATTAATTCTTACTATTGTTCTATTCTTCTCAATTTTATTTATTTTTTCTCTGATCTTTATTATGTCCCTCCTCCTACTGACTTTGGGCCTCATTTGTTCTTCTTTTTCCACTTTCAATAATTGTGAATTTAGACTGTTCATTTGGGATTGTTCTTCCTTCTTTAAATAGGCCTGGATTGCTACATACTTTCCTCTTAGAACTGCCTTTGCTGTGTCCCACAGAAGCTGGGGCATTGAGCTGTTGTTGTCATTTGTCTCCCTATATTGCTTGATCTCTGTTTTAATTTGGTCATTGATCCATTGGTTATTTAGGAGCATGTTGTTAAGCCTCCATGTGTTTGTGAGCCTTTTTGTTTTCTTTGTACAGTTTATTTCTAGTTTCATACCTTTGTGATCGGAGAAGTTGGTTGGTGCAATTTGAATCTTTTTGAATTTGCTGAGGCTCTTCATGTGGCCTAGTATGTGATCTATTCTAGAAAATGTTCCATGTGCTCTTAAGAAGAATGTGTATTCTGCTGCTTTTGGGTGGAGTGTTCTATAGATGTCTGTTAGGTCCATCTGTTCTAATGTGTTGTTCAGTGCCTCTGTCTCCTTACTTGTTTTGTCTGGTTGATCTGTCCTCTGGAGTGAGTGGTGTGTTGAAGTCTCCTGAAATGAATGCATTGCATTCTATTTCCTCCTTTAATTCTGTTACTATTTGTTGAACATATCTGTGTGCTCCTATATTGGGTGCATAGATATTTATAATGGTTATATCTTGTTGAACTGACCCCTTTATCATTACATAATGTCTTTGTCTCTTGTTACTTTCTTTGTTTTGAAGTCTATTTTATCTGATACAAGTATTGCAACTCCTGCTTTTTTCTCTATATTGTTTGCATGAAATATATTTTTCCATTCCTTCACTTTTAGTCTGTGTATGTCTTTGGGTTTGAAGTGAGTCTCTTGTAGGCAGCATATAGATGGGTCTTGCTTTTTTATCCATTCTGTAACTCTATGTCTTTTGATTGGTGCATTCAGTCCATTTATATTTAGGGTGATTATCAATAAATATGTGCTTATTGCCATTGCAGGCTTTGGATTTGTGGTTACCAAAGGTTCAAGGGCAGTTTCTTTACTATCTAGCAGTCTAGCTTAACTCACTTATTATGCTATTGTAAACACAATCTGAAGATTCTTTTTTTTTTCTTTTTTTCCTCCTCCTTTTTCTAACTCCTCCTCTCTTTATATGTTAGGTGTCATATTTTGTACTCTTTGTGGATCCCTTAACTGACTTTGTAGGTAGCTGATTTAATTTAGCATTTTATCCTACTACTGCTGTTAATGTATAAAAAAATATGTTAGGTATCATGGATAATAAACTGAAATAATGCCTGGAAATAGTTCCCAGGACTATGCATAACAAAAAAATTGGGACATAGGTAGCCCATCTGACATTCGTAGGTAAAGCATCACCAATTTTGCATTTAACTTGGTAAAGCTTTAAGTGAAAGACAGGGAATCCTAAATCATTGAATTTGGTGAGCTCCCTGAGATACAGCTTATTCACTGTAGGTTGGTTTTTTGGTTTTTTTTTTTCACTAACACTGGGCCTATTACTCAGAATGGAAACCAATATAGCAAGATATTTTTTCTGATTCAGCAGTGAGATCAACAAAAATCTCATTCTTACACAGGTGGTAGGTAATTTCATAGTAGACAATTATCTTTGATAATTTCCTTAGTAATTGGGAAGAGTTAAGACCTCTTACCAAGGGAAAAGAGAATGGCTAAGCTGCCTAGGGAATTGGGAAAACCTACAAGCTGATAGAATTGTTACCAATTAACACTGCTGGGATATTTTGATCTAAGAAACCAAATGCTCTTGGATGCTATAATCCTTGGTGATATTTTAAACCCTCCATGAATCCTTTATGGAATTAATCACTTTGTGCAAAAAAGGGTTAGCTAACTGGACTTGGGGGCTCAAAAGCCTGTGCAGAAGAAAGGACTGGACCTCGACTGGCTCCAGGTGGTAAGAGTGTCTTTGTATACCTGAGATCTTGGGCCAAGACAGATAATTCTGACACACACACCCTTTTTTTTTTTTTTAAGTACAAAATTAACCTAAGAATAGAATTGAGAAAGTCCTTTTCTCCTCAACTATAGTTCAGTAATAGCAACAGAGGAGACAGCATCAATGATTCCATTTCATAAACTTCCTGAAGATTCCCTACATCCTCACTGAAGAAAAGGAGGGAGCAGGTGGTGTTGGGCAGCACTTGTTTCATTCAGCAGAAGTACCTTTCTGCACCTGGCCAGGAACACCATCTTTATTCTTTGAATTGATGGCAAGGGAATCCACATACTATGGATTGTGGCATTCCTATGAGCGTGTAGTGCTCTATCTAGGTCTACCTTTTGGGAAATGGAAGTTGCTGACACCAAACCTTGAAATTAGAAGAAATCCTCTTTATTAAATAAGAATTTTACTGTGTTACAGGCTGTGTAACACAGCCTGTCACTGTTCCCCAGGATCACCCTCAGGTTCAGTGATTCATTAACAGGACCCAAGAAAGCTGCTCTACTTACAGCTACAGTTCATTAGAGCAATAGGATACAGATTAAAATCAGCAAAGGAAAAAGGTGCACAGGGTCCAGGAGAAACCAGGCACAAAGTTCTAGTTGTTCCCTGGAATTGTACAGATAGTGCTTAATTCTCCCAGCAATGAAATAGGACAACATGGGTAAATGTTGTCAACCAGGGAAGCTCACCTGAGCCTTGGTGTCTAGGGTTTTATTTGAGGTTGGTCAGGTAGACAGACATACAGCACCCATGAGATTGACTTCAGCTAGTCAGTCTCCAGCTTCGCCCCTACCCAGAGGTTGAACTAATACAGCTAGCCAGAGGCTCCAGATGAACAAAAATAGGTGTCAACCATAAATTACATTGTTCGCGTAAACTGGTGTGGCCTAAACCATACTCTTATGAGGCATGAGGCAAAGGATAATGAAAGGCTCAAAGGTTATTTCTCAGGAGCTGGTCAGGGGCCAGCCCTAAAGACTTTTGAAATGTGTTTGAGAGGCCCAGAGCTGCTGAGTTAACCCTTTATTGCACATATGCCATTTCTGGGGGAAGAAAAGTTTTTAAATAAGATAATTGGTGAATATGGGTGTATTTGATAAATGCCAAGTCACTGAACCTTAACTAATTAATTATATCCATTTTCTGTCTTGGTCTTAGTAAGTAGTTCAAGCATGAATTGTTGATATCAAGCAATAATTTTGTTTACTTCGGTTTGTCATTCCTTTAAAAACCCTGCACGTATGTAGGAATAGGAGTTCTCAGTCTTTACAATTATTGACCATAATTTGAGTCTGGGTGATTCTTGATTTGTTATTGTTTCAAATACAGCTGTCGCTTGAACAATACAAGTTTGAACTGTATGAGTCCACTTATATGCAGACTCTTTCAGTAATATATTGGAAAAATGTTTGGAGATTTGCAACAATTTGCAGAAAACACTAGCTTTATTGTAAGAATATAGTATATAGTATATAATAACATACAGAATTTGTGCTAATCAACTGTTATTGGTAAGGCCTCTGGTCAACATTAAGCTACAAGTAGTTAAGTTTTGGGAAGTTAGAAGTTATACATGGATTCTCCACTCGTGGGGGAGGTGGTTGGTGCCCCTAACTTCCATGTGGTTCAAGGGTCAACTGTACTTGCAGAGCAGAGGAAAAGTTAGCATAATTATAGTTTACAACCATGAGTGTTGTAGGTGGTGTAGTACCTGTTGATAGCTGATTTCAGCCCATTTCATTAATCAGCAGAAGTTGTATGAAATTCCTCTCCCCAAAATTGCTCATGAATGTTTAAATAAAAGCCTTTGCCATAAACTATTTGTGGAACCCACTGATAGACCACTTACCTTAAGTGTTTTACTTTTTTATTTAATTTTTTACCTTCAGGTTAAAAAACTGATACCTGTTGCTTTTATAGTAGTTAGTTGGTTACAGATGGAAAAATCCCCTTTCAAACCTTAAACCCCAGTTATTCTTGTTTTCTGGTGTATAATTTTTAGCCATATGTTGAATGATGCACACAGAAAAAGGTGTTTTCCAGTGGTGGTAAACATTTGAAAAACTGAATCCTTTTAACATAAAAAGGAATAAAACCTATAGCTGCCACAGGATTATAAAAACGTTTTAGGAATATATGATTTAGCTTGGAGTACTGGATATTAAACATTCATGTTTTAGCACAGCTATTAAATGAAAACTAAGAAATTCCTTACATATGTGTTTTGCCTTTGCTGATTCCTTTAATATTCTAAGTAGGAAATTTTCTGTGTACTGTGCTTTTTTTAAATATAAATATGTTGTAGCCAAAGCAAAAAAAAAATTTCCCTCAGTTTCCCTCTGAAAAAGAAGACAGCTTACTATCAAAACCACAAAAATGTTGAAGATTAATAGGATCTCAAGTTACTATTGTCAACTTAATATATTATCCATCTGTGTTAGGAACTCCCTGTGTGGTACCTTAAAAACATGGCACACACATTACATGTGGTTTTAGACAATGTTTTTTCTTAAATTGGAGGATTGTTGTGTCTTTGCAGATTTTAGAATGGATAATATTTTGAATTTTAAATATCTAATCACGGAATTATGCTTTGAAGAACTGTTTTTGAGGTCTGAGGCTCTGTCACTTTAGGTAAGTTCTAAGTATATTGCCATGCAGTTAATAGATATTCTGATATTTAGATGATAAAAGAATCAGTTCATAGAGTTTAAATATATATTTATCATATTATTTAAGTTGTAAAGGGAAAAATACTTTCATTGTTAATACAGTATCATATAATTGCACTTCTTTTCTAAGATTAGAAATTTGGGATATCACATTACATGTTAACTTTTAGTAGACAAACATTTTAAATCAGATGATCTCTTTAAGACTAACTGAATAGTTAATATAATATCATTTTAGAAAATCTGAGGTCTGTGAACATTTTGATGTAATCAAGTGTTGCACTAAGAGAAACAGCATACAGTACCATGCAGTTAATCATGTTTTTCCCTGAAAATGTAATGATTACATCAGTGCCTACCAAAAATTTCAGGTTTGAAAGGACCATATGTCTTTAGATAACTCCTTAAGCAACTTTTAAAGACAATGTCAGATTATAACTGTTTACAAATCTGCCTACAGGGTGCAACAGATTTAGCACATATCAGGTGTGGAAGGAGCAATAAATTCTACCATGACCTCTGTGCCTTTTAGCTTTTGTGACTTCATATTTTAAAATCTAATATATCAACCTGCAAAATATATTACATAACAATTAAGAAAGATTGTGTCTTTTTCTGAACTGAACCTCTAGCTAGTCAAAGGATTGTGTTACTCATTTCGCACTTTGAGTTTGTTTGGAAATCTGTATGAAAACAGTTTGGTGCTTAGTTACTTTGAGCTAAATTTTAGATAATTAAATTTAGCTAATTCCTAAACTTCAGTAAGAAATTTAATCCAAGAAAAATAAGTTCTAATTGTTTGATGAAAAACATGATTTATCATGCTTCACTCAGGATTCTGGACTTTGTACATAAACAGGCCCCTTCCCAGAAAGTACTAATTGGAAATAAAAATTTGGCTTGCTTTGGGACAAGCTTATTTTTAACTTGAAACATAATCTTAGCATTTGCTAGAGAAGAAGATGGGTAGTGCAAGTCTTCTGTGCTAGAAGCAATTACAACCTAAACCCAGTGGGAATGGGAAGCCTAATGGACTGATCATGTGTCCCTGTTTGCCAGGACCCCTGGATTTTACCTGATATTATGGCATAATTATTAATAAGTTCTTCCTTTCACTTTCAGAAGTGCCCCTGTTTGGGTAATAGGTTTGGCTTGTGCAGGCGATTTTTAAACAGGAATCTCTTGTCATGAAGGCAGCAAAGGGATATACGTGTCCATTTTAGCCAGTTGTAATTCTTGGTAGGCAGTAATGTAGTTTTAGGCTCCCTGGGTACAGCAGCTTAGTTGATAGTATTTGTAAACTATATTGTATAGCAACATGTTATAATTTAAAGAATAAACAATACATGATTCCCTGATTGTCTGAGAGAGCTCTCTAACCTTCAAGAGATCTCAGGAGACAGTGACAAGCCAAGAACAAGCAAACAGAAGTGTGCATAAGCGTATGTAAGTGCTCTTCCTGCAGCAGCAGTGCCCACAAGGACCAGAAATCTACATCCTAGGAGCTTTGAAGATTCCCATATTGTTAGAATTTCCTCTTCATTTTTTCCATAAACATAAGCGTCAAGTGTTTTCCTAGAAACAGGAATTTTTTTCTATTTTGCTCACTGTTATATTCCCAACACTAAAACAGTGCCTGATACATAGTAGGTGCTAAATAAATATTTGTTAACTGAATGAGTAAGGTAATCTTTGCCTTTCAGGTTTGTAACCTAGTAGGTGAAATAATCATAAACAATTACTATAAGCTAGAAAGTACAGTAATATAAAAGAATCAGCATATCCTGAGAGCATCAGAGTCTGATTTTCACTCCTTCCTGTTTTAGTTTCCAAGCTAGATTTCTTGAAAAGCATTTGATGATTTAAAACAAAAATAGTAACTTTCACTTAGCACTGTCACCAATTCTGGCTCCTAACCTCTGACACCTGGAACAGAAACACTTAGAAAAGCAAAGCAAAAGAAAACTTAAAACACTGTAAGAAAAGCCAAATTCCTGTCTTTAACCACTACTTAGTCAATATCCAGTGAGCCTAATTTATTTATTCAGCCAGACATTTAGCACTGTTATGTATATACATTGTACTAATCTCTGTGGAGGATACAAAAATGAATTTTTCATTTGTTTAATTTTTTTTCAATTAATATGTCAGGCACTGTTCTGCCATTATCTCCATTTTACAGATGAAGAAATTAGCTCAGAGAGGTAAGTAACTTGTCCAAAGTCACTTAGAAATGATAGAGCTGGGATTTGAACCCATTTTGACAGGTCCAGGGGGCCAAGTGTGCTCTTAACCCACTGCTGCCTCTTAATGCTTTCCCACAAGAAGAATAGTGTGTGGAGTGGGATAACATGTAAAGAAGTAAATATCATGTATGATAGAATGTGCCAAATGAATATAGGCAGGTGGTATGGGATTTTTTAAAAAGATTGCTTCAGGCAGAGAAAACAGTAAGACTTCATGGAGGGAAAGATATTTCAGATGAGTGTTGAACAATGAGAAGGATTTGAATGGGTAGCATTAAGGAGGATGGATATTCCAGATGGAATAAGTTATTAGGAGCATCTGTTAAGCAGTAGCAAATCATCTAGTTGGCTAGCATTTGGCATGCATGAGTAGTGAGAAATTAAATTGGACCAAGTATGGAGTACCAGTTGGGTCCAAGTATGGACCAATTGATGAAGGGCCTTGAATGTTGAGCTAAGGAAATTTGTTTTATTCGTAGGCATTTGAAGGTCCAATGAAAGATTTTTGTAATGAAGAATGACAGAATCACACATATTCTTTATAAACATAACAGAGTTTCTGTTTAGGATGTTGAAAAAGTTCTAGAATTGGATAGTGGTGATACTTGCACCAACATTCTGAATGTACTTAATGTTACTGAATTGTATGTGTAAAAACGACTAAAATAGTCAATTTTATGTTATGTGTATTTCATCACAATTTTTAAAAGTGTGTTTTTTACACCTTAACAAGGACCTGACCTGACTCTTGGGGCTAAGAGGCAGTTACTGTTGTGTACAGGCTGTGTGAAAGGAAAACAGGATTCTTGCCAATTGACAGGGACTTCTTCAGCCATGTACTCAACAAGCTGGGTTTTACTGTTGATGATGCTTTGGGCCTTTACAGGGGCAGGACAAGGAAATCAACAAATCTGGAGGGCTACCTAGAATGTTATAGAATGGCTGGCCACATTGTAGAGAAGCAATTGAAATCAGAAGAGGATTTGGTGTACTCTGAGAAAGGGGAGAGGAGGAATCCAAAGACCAAACTTAGGGATGAAAATGAACAGCGGGTTCAGCAGGAGGAAGAGTAGTGTGGTTAGAATATAGAGATTGTGTGCCAGGAAAGGAATTTGTAGTTAGGACAAATTGTAGTAGTTGCTCCAAGATACAGAGAGGAGCCATCCTTTGAGGTAGGTGAAGTAGAATAATAATAAAAGTCCTTAAAATTCAGATGGTTGAGAAACTGAGAGGTAGAAATTCTCTACCCGGACTGCCCATTAAAATTATTTGGAGAGCTTTTTTTAAAAAAGACAAATTCCCAGACACTACATCCCAGAGACTCTGATTTAATTGGTTTGAGTTGGGTCCTAGGCATCAATAATTATTTTTTCAAAGTTCCTGCTAGTGATCTTAATGCACCCTCAAGGTTGGGATCACTAGGCTAAAGCTCTGCAGTGATGATGAACATGAATATTGACTTTACCAGCGACCACCTGAGGGACTTTAAATGTGCAGATGTAACCAGCTGTTGTGTCATCTAGCTAGCTAAGATCGGAATTGTTGTAAAGGCTACTACAAAGACAAATATAAGAATCTAAACAATTAGTTTGGGTATCTTTTTTTTTTGGTATCATTAATGTACAATTACATGAGCAACATTGTGGTTACTAGGTTCCCTCCATTATCAAATCCTCCCACATACCCCATTACAATCACTATCCATCGGCTTAGTAAGATGCTATAGAGTCACTTCTTGTCTTCTCTGTATTGTACTGCCTTCCCCGTGCCTCCCCCCACATTATGTGTGCTAATCATAATGCCCCTTATTCCCCTCCTCCCTCCCTTCTCACACACCCTCCCCAGTCCCTTTCCGTTTGGCAACTGTTAGCCCATTCTTGGGTTCTGTGAGTCTGCTGCTGTTTTGTTCCTTCAGTTTTGCTTTGTTCTTGCTTTGTTCTTATACTCCACGGATGAGGGAAATGATTTGATACTTGTCTTTCTCTGCCTGGCTTATTTCACTGAGCATAATAACCCCTAGCTCCATCCATGTTGTTGCAAATGGTAGGATTTGTTTTCTTCTTATGGCTGAATAATATTCCATTGTGTATATGTACCACATCTTCTTTATCCATTCATCTATTGATGGACACTTAGGTTGCTTCCATTTCTTGGCTATTGTAAATAGTGCTGCGATAAACATAGGGGTGCATATGTCTTTTTGAAACTGGGATCCTGCATTCTTAGGGTAAATTCCTAGGAGTGAAATTCCCCGGGTCAAATGGTATTTCTACTTTGAGTTTCTTGAGGAACCTGCATACTGCTTTCCACAATGGTTGAACTAGTTTACATTCCCACCAGCAGTGTAGGAGGGTTCCCCTTTCTCTGCATCCTCACTAGCATTTGTTGTTCCTATTCTTTTCTATATTGGCCATCCTAACTAGTGTGAGGTGTTATCTCATTGTAGTTTTAATTTGTGTTTCTTGATAATTCGCGATGTGGAGCATCTTTTCATGTGCCTGCTGGCCTTCAGAATTTCTTCTTTGGAAAAGTGTCTGTTCATATCCTCTACCCATTTTTTAATAGGGTTATTTGCTTTTTGTTTGTTGAGGTATGTGAGTTCTTTATATATTTTGGATGTTAATCCCTTGTCAGATATATCATTTACAAATATATTCTCCCATACTGCAGGATGCCTTTTTGTTCTGCTGATGGTGTCCTTTGCTGTACAGAAGCTTTTTAGCATGATGTAGTCCCATTTGTTCATTTTTGCTTTTTTTTTCCCTTGCCCTAGGAGATATGTTCATGAAGAAGTTGCTCATGTTTATGTTCAAGAGAGTTTTGCCTAAGTTTTCTTCTAAGAGTTTTATGGTTTCATGACTTACATTCAGGTCTTTGGTCCATTTTGAGTTTATTTTTGTGAATGGGGTTAGACAATAATCCAGTTTCATTCTCTTGCATGTAGCTGTCCAGTTTTGCCAACACCAGCTGTTGAAGAGGCTGTCATTTCCCCATTATATGTCCATGCCTCCTTTACTGAGTGTGATGCTGGTGTTCAGAGAGGTACTATGTATAGCATGGCCCCTTAACACAAGCCAGCTATTTTGTACGGAAATTATTCAAAGAAAACCTCACTCTTTCCAATACCAGAGAACACAATACTGTCAAATGTAAGGAGAGTTTGATATGTTGGTCTCCAATATGTCATCTTCCCAGATGATCTTTTGTAGTACGCTGTCTTCATTCTATGCCCTAACTTTAGAACTTTACCCTTAGGAAAGATGTACCAACATAGTGTAAAATATAGTGGCCATCTTTAAGGAATTTATGAATCAATGGAGATGATTGTCAGTTTTCAAATAATTAAAATAACCAGGGTAATTAGTTTTACAGTAGAGATACTAGCCAAATTTTCTTAAGTAGAAAAAATTGCCCTGTCCTTCTCTAACACCCCCTTCAAAGAAAAAAAGTAATTTGGATGATGTATCTGAAACTTACAATTTTCATAGAATAAAGCATTTTCACTAGTCCCTCCTATATCAATCACCTATTAATAGGGTAAATATATTTTCAATATGTCCAGTCAAATTCTTATTTTTCTACAAAATTTTAGGCAGTATCTGATTTTTATTTGTGAGTCCATGTGACCCTTTTTGCTTAGATGTTCTAATTAGATAGCAGCGTGGAACAGTGCTAATAAGTGGCAACATCTAAATGCTTGATAGAATATTCATTCCTTAAATGTTAGAAAGGTGGGTGCTGTGAACAGATGAGTAAGGCTCCGTGTCAGATCTTATATCTTTTTTCCCCAGCTTTACTGAGGTATAATTGACATACAATAGATCCCTTTAAATGGACCACCATTTTATTTTGTCTCAAGTGCCAAGAAGTACTCAGAAACATACTTCTCTGAGATACCTCATCTAGATTCTTCTTGATTTTTATATTCTATATATATTTAATCCTCTTTGCTCATTGTAACTGTTCCTTTTAATAACATTGTCTTTTAAAATCTTCAACCAAAAATGAGTTTCACTGGTAATGGGTAGTCCTCGGTAGGTAAGGAACCATCTGTAGCTTGCATATTGAGAGGCTTGTCCTCCCTTCAGAATGCTGATTGTGGTTGTTTATACCACTGATAGCAATCTGCTCTTGGGTTTTAATGACATTATTCTTGCAGCTTTACAGTAGATCAGACTGGAGTAAAGTACTCTCAAATTCTGTCGGGCAGAAGGACATTTGAAACCAGATTGTCTGGACGTAGAAGGTTTTCAGACCTGTTAAGAAAGGATGGGTGGGTCTAATTTGAGGGCTTACTTTCTCTTGGAGAAAGTGTTAAGATTTGCTGTATGGTCAGTAAGAAACATGATGTAGTTTGTGTGACTGATATGTGCATCCTTTATCCTCTGAATGGATTAAGAGATGATTAAAGAATTTGCCTCTTATCTTTCAAATAATTTCTTGATGTTCAGAAAAAATAGAGTGACTATTTTAGTCATTTCATTAGTCTTCTGTTCCTTGGCTCTTAATCTCTGGGTTTGTATGTGCATTTGCTCTGGAGGGTTATGGTAGTAGAAGAGGAGTAATTACCAAGCTCTACCAACTACAGTTAACAGACACAGAGCTGGCCTATGCATTCTTCAGGGCACTTTGGGAAGAAGAGAGGTGAAATTGGAAATGACATTTTCTCTAGGATGCTCCTTTCTGGGTTATTATGTTTGTGTTTATAGCCTTAGTAACAAGGATGCAGCCAACAGAACCTTCTGGCCTATAACAGAGCATGTAGAATGACAGCTTTCCAGTGTTTTCCTTTTTTTCCAGTGGTAGAATTGTTTTTTGGTTTTTATAGTCAATTTTAAGTTGCTAATTAAAGACAGTTCTAATTTTTTAATTTTTTGACATTCTATACAAATTAGTTACCTTAAAAAGAAAAGGGATTTGCCTTTGCCTAGGATAGAGATTGTTGTATCCAAACATTTTAACAACCTGGTCTTTTACTCCATTGATTTCTATAGAGAAGCATAGGCATGCTTCTTCAGAAAAGGTCAGTGATTGTAATTGAAGCACACAACGATTTTTGTCTAGTTGCAGAGGCACTCATCCTTTTTGCTGCAAAAAGATGATGAGATTTAGGGCTGACAATTTGTTACAAGAGAAAGCAATTCATTCTGTGATGCATTGCTATTTTTCTTTCACGTGGAAAGCGTTGTTTGAAACCAATATACATAAACCAGATTTTCATTATCCATGCTATTTAATGCCCTCACTTCTATTTCAGAGTTAAGTCACATATCTGAGATCTAGGGTGAAATTTACCTCCTCTGTGGACCTGATTCTGAAAGAAAAGAATGTGAGGAAGGATATACTATTAAGTCTCACATATTTATTATGATTGTGAGATTTTTCTTCTAACAAACAGGAATGGCAGGATTTCAGAACTAGTGCTTACTGTGGGTTTAAGCATGTTTTGACTGTCATTCTTTGACTTTTCATGTAAGAGAATCCATGGCTTGAGGAGCCAAACTTGCATATTACAGTTTATGAAACCACAAATTCACTGAGTCCTTTTGGAAAAAATCTCCTGACTCTCGTTTTTCTTCCAACATGTGTCACAAGAAGATGAAGGCTCTTCAAGGGAAAAAAAAAAAAGATTACAGAACTATTGACCAATATGGCACCTACTTGATAAATATTTAATATTGTAAGATTTCCTTTTTTATAATCTAGCTTAGTGTTAGTTTCTGTCCAATATGAAATGAAAGAAAATGATCCAGTTTTCATTATTTGAAGTCATCAAAGACTATCGAGGGATTAAAATTGTGTTTTCAAAGCTTTCTGTATAGCATGCCACATACTATAAGTTCGGAACTCTAGGTGACAGGAGTTTTTGAATCTAACAGTGTTTTACATAAGACCATATCATAAATTATCACACATACACACATATATAAACTTGAGCTGTCCATAATGATTAGCTCTCTATTATGTGCTTATTCAGCAGTGTCTTCTCATGGCACATTTGCGTAACACCTTATCATCAGTAGTAAGCACTTATGCCTAATAGTTTATAAATTTACCCAGGTTTTATGGACTACAGAAGCTGTGTAATGAATCAGTTTTATTCTTTCTCTTTTGTCTGAGAGTTGGGAACAATCTAACTCATAAACTTGTTGGCAGGCCTAAACCTCGGAAAGTGGAAAATTGACCTTCTCCAGTATTCTTAGAGGGCTATTACATTAGGAAACTCACTTGCAAGTGTCTCCCTTTCTTCTCCCTACAGAGCCTTGGTGGCTCCTCCAATACATGTTCTTGTAATTAGAACCTAAATAACAGCATTCTAAATTCAGTGTCCTTCCCCATTCCTTCTGCCTGCCGTACTCTCATCGTCCCTTAGTTCTGCTGCCTGAGTAGGAGTCTTGAGTTTAGTGACTTCCTGTTTCATCATGAAATAGCAACAAGATCATCATCTGTTTATTTCAAAATCTTTATGATTAATTGAGGGCCTACCTAGCTTCTGCTAGCTTCAGGTAATAGAAAGAAAATCTGTTGTAGTGGTAAAGAATATGGACTCTGGAACCAGACTGCCTAGATTTGAATCCCAACTTTGCCTCTTACTACATGTATGATCTTGGACCAGTTACTTAACTTCTCTGTGCCTCAATTTCCTGGTTATTAAAACGAGAATAATAATGCTATCTGTTTTACAGAGTTATTTTGAAGATTAAATTGGGATGGATGGATAGATAGACACTCTGAGTGACAGAGAACAGTGCCTAGCACTTAGTAAGTGCTACAAAAGTAGTAAGGGAAGGCCTTCTCAAGGAGGTAGAACTTAGTGAAGCTGAAAGACCATAGGAACTTCTATGAATTTTCCGACGCCAAAAAATATCTTGAGCCCACTACTAACAGATGGCATTAGCAAGTACTCACCATAAACAAATGGCCTTCCTAATGGCTTATCACTAACAAACCTAACCTAATTAGGGAGAGAAATTTTCTTTTAAGTAATATGTGAACTGCTAATGAGGAATGGGGTTGTTAACCTCAGTACCCCATATTCCCTTATCTGGTCTCCTCTTCCCAGAAAATGTATTAAATGTACAACTTGCTAGTACCGCCTTCCATCCACACTGCATCTATATATATCTTACTGCTTTTTCCATTGTCATTACCAAACTTTTCTTTTAAATTTAAAAGACATGATTTTCTTCTTAGCCTGCCATCCAAGAACCACTCCTCTTCTTTAGCCCTGTAATCAGTCACATGGCCTAGTAGACCCTTCCTGGCTGCATAAAGATTACCTAGACTGTAGTGTATTAGCAAATCCTGAGGTTGTTTTAAAGAACTGTTTAAAGTTCCAACTCACAGTTAGAATTTTTTTCCCTCAGTTTTGAAAAAAGTAGCTACAGCGACACCACCTCTTTGAATCACCTGTGTTTCAGGTGAAGCCAAAAAAAAGGGGGGAAGCTTGAATCTAGTCTTTTCACCTCTCCATTCAAAAATAAATCTCTCTCTGAAACTTCCCAGCTGGTGGGAATGAAATGCTGCCAGGCCTCCCAGCTAGGAGAGGGTTATATTGAATAACAACAAAGCCACACCTAATTTGAGCTGCTGAAACATCCTCTTAACCCCATTATCGTTCTCCTGAACTGCTTAACTTTCTGGTTAACCTTCTGATTATTAGCCTCTTGACATATTTAATTCAGGTGTGGGAGTTTAGAGAAGCTTGTAGGACTATTTATTTGATCTTTTTTTCATATCCCACTATTCTGACTATTTTTTAAGGTTGGTAGACACCAGGAGGCAAGTGTTACATGGAGACCCAGAGGCTTCAGAAGCCACTAAATATGTCAGACTTCCTATAATTGGAGGAGATGGGGAATCAGTGGGGCTTTTAGCCACTTCATAGACCAGCCGAGTCTCCTGCTACCAACTCAATTTATTTGAAAGCAGTACATCAGGGAACTTAATAGACTTACAGTACACAAGCACAAATCTGTATTTTAGCTAGAATACAATTTATTTATGAATCACTTACTGTATCAGTTTGCTTTCTGCATACTATATGAATGTCATTATTAAATATTAAGAGCACTGAATTAGACAGTTGGTGATAGGTTTAATAATTGTGTTTAATTAATAGTCTTTTCCTCTTATTGATGCATCACTTAGAGGTGGCAAGAGAACCAGATCATAGAAATACAATTAGATTGAAGTGGCTTTTTTCCAAGGAAATAGGTTATGCATAAGCCAAGCAAAGTTGTTTTTTGTTTTGTTTTGTTTTGTTCTGTGTGTGTGTGTGTGTGTGTGTGTGTGTGTGATTTTAGATATGTGGAGTACAATCAGATATGGAATACCAGTCTAATAGCTAATTTTTACAACCTTGAGCTCAAGACTGAGAAACCTTTCAGGTTACCAGAAACCCTTTACCAAAATCAAGGGTCGCCTGTGCAGAGGTTCTCAGAGGTCTCATAAAAATGAGCACTTTCGAGATGAGCTCCCGTGAGTTTTCAGTCTGTCCAGAATTGACCCTAGGTCTCTCTCAGAAATTATATGCCCTATAGAAAACTTGTCTTGGTCTAAGAAAAGGTTTTTTTGTCCTCTTATGAAGGAATGTGACTGTCATGGACATACTGTTTTTTGGTGCCAAAAAACCACATGGGATCCCATTAATAAGAAGTGAATAAAATTTTCCTCTTCAGCAGTGATATCTTTTTTTTTAGCAGTGACATTCTTTTTAGATTGCCTGATCTTTCCTTTTAAGATCTTAAAACTTAAAGGAGCTTTTTTAAATGGTTGCCTGTTTTGTGTTTCTTTTTTACTTATATTCTTCTGGCTTTTTTTCCTGGATGAAAGGAGAAATGTTAGGAAGGGGGCAATAAGAGCACAGTCCTACATCTTGACAAAGGCATGGACTTTGACATCAGACAGTCCTGAGTTCATATCCTGATGATTCCCCTACTACCACCACTTACCAGCTTTAAAGCCCTAGAAATAGCTAGTTGAGCCTCAGTGTCCTCAGTGATAAATGGAAATAATATTTATCCCAACAGGATTGTTGCAAGGAATAAGTGAGTTAATTTTTGTAGGACATTTGGCACAGTGGCTGGCATATTGGTATGTAATAAACTCAGGTCCCTTCATCCTTTGCATTATGATGGTAACATCTAAGATCTTAAAAGGAAAGATCAGGCCTTCTCAAAAGGATATCACTAAAAAAAAGATATCACTGCTGAAGAGGAAAATTTTATTCACTTCTTATTAATGGGATCCCATGTGGTTTTTTGGCACCAAAAAACAGTATGTCCATGACAGTCATATTCCTTCATAAGAGGACAAAAAAACCTTTTCTTAGACTGAGACAAGTTTTGTGTAGGGCATGTAATTTCTGACAGCGACAGTGATAGCAGCTTCCACGCAGTCCCTGTTTCTTTCATGCCAGGTATTGATAGGTGAGTACATGCAACATCTAAACCCTGGCAGTAACCCTGCATAGTAGATAATCATTGTCGTTGTTTTATAAATGCAGAAACAAACTCAAGAGAAGTTAACTTGCCTGATGTTATCAAGCTAGTAAGTGGCAAAGTCGAGATTTTAACCTGGTCTTTGATTCCAAAGCCTACACTGCCTCCCACTGCCTAAATCTGTTTTAACTTCTCATTTTGAAAATCAGCTTCTTGGCCTTCTCTCTTCTGAAGTAGAATTATTTTGTTCACCTTTTTTTCTGAAGTGTACTCCAACTGTTGAAAGATGAGCAGTTTAAGAACAAAGGCTGGAATCTAGCACCTACTCTGCCACATAATAGCCATGACCTGTGGCTACTCCCTCTACCTCTCCAAACCTCTTTGCTTGTTTGTATAATGGGAATCATAACAGAACTGACTTCCTAGAGTAATTCAGAATACATGAACCTGAATACCTAACATGTAGAAAACTCTCAACAAATATCAGCAATTTTTCTTTTTGGATCAAGCTTCTGTGGCCATGTATATTAAAATCTTTCTTGTTTTCTCCACTTGATTTTTACATACCAATTTCAGCCTTTTTCTAACCACCTGAATGTTGCCTCACATTCATCCTTTTTTTCCCTGTCTTGTCATTAACATGTTCTCTATACCCACTTGCTGCCTGTCAGTATTTATTGGTGCTAATGATGAGGTTAAACAAAGATGCTGTTGGCACCAGTCCTGCAGTCTGACACTGCTTGAATAATCATGGCTTCCTAAAAACAGTAAAGGACTAAATCATCTCAGTCAGAATTTGGTGTCAGCATTTGTTTCTGTAGTGATTGTGTAGGTTTTTCTGCAGAATTACCTTTGATAGGTGGAGTAGTCAGGCTTTCTGGCATGTTTAAGTAAATGCAGCATCATAGAGGTTGGTTAAACAAATAATGATCACAGTACAGATTTGCTTTAATTGGGACAGAAGGTCAGAGGAAGCCTAACCGTTGAGGTGTAGTTGTCTACCAGGCTCTAGATTAGTTTCCTAGTCTTCTTGCCCATAATCTGTTTGCATCAAAGAAAATTATACAAAACTGTTTTTAGTCCTCACCACCCCTCTCTTTTCTCTGCCTTTCTGGTGTGTTTTACTGTATTTGCAGCTCATTTCTTTGATCCTCAGAAGAGTCTTTATTTTTGCTTTTTTCCTGCTTCAAACTCTGTCCTCTTCAACACATTTTCTTCTTCAACAACCTTTGTGGGAGTCTAGCAGGGTGTCCTGTGTTATATTTGGGCACAATACACTAACCCAGCTGCTGACACTGGTGCATATTATTTTAATTAGGATTAAAAACAGTTGTGTCAGTAAAGTTGAACTTTTAACCCATTAATGGTGACATGCTTCAGTAATTTCAATATCCAGATTTTTAAAATCAAAAGAAGGAAAGAAGTGAAAAAAAGGTAAAAAAAAAACTTTGTTCAGAGAAAAAGAGGATTGTAAGCAAAAGCAAAATTAATACCCCATCTGTGGCAGATTTCATTTAGTAGAAAGTAGAGATTATTTATTTATTACCATTACTATATCTGATGATTCCCAAACTTATATTTTCAACTTAGACCTCCCACCAAAAGGATGTCCTATTTTTCCAGCAATCTCTAATTCAGACTTTTTCCCTCCCATGTCAGCCCCTTTATGTTACTACACACACAGAAAATGTTCGTACACACACACACACACACACACACATGCTAATTTTGTAAGTTACCTTATCCATTAGAAAAACTAATAGGGAGTATGAAGCTATTCAAGAAGCATTCAAATTGGCATGTATGATTCATAGGTACAGGAAAATGTTTATTAAATAGTCAACTATAGCTTTGTAATTTCACTATAGGGTGAAAAGACTTGAAGGGAGTGAATAGTCAGGAAGTGGAAAGAGAGACGCGTGAGGTAGAAAAACTTGCCTCTATTATTTTTTCTAGCCTTGGTATTATTTTTCGATTGTTGGCAAAAGAAGTATCATTATTTAGCCTCTCAACCTGACATTCCTTCACCCCCAATCTAGATCTGTTACCTGGGAATAGGCCCAAATTGTTAAAAGGATTAAATAAGGTGATCTGTGCCATTAAAACATGGCACATAGTGGGCTCAAAAATACTTTTCAGCAAACTGTGGGATTACTTCTTACTTGAGGTTGGGGGATTACTTCTTACTTGAGGTTGGGGCCTACCAGAGACAAAACTAAGATTACATTTCAGGTGCTAAGCGAAATAAATAAGAGGACTTGTATGGATTTGGGCACTTACTTCAAACATTATTTGATTCAGTTCCTTGTTGAAGGAGAGACTGAAACTCAAAAGAGAACAATTAGTTCCTTAGAATAACCTGCCACTTGTGTTGTGAGAATTCTTTGAGATAATTCATATAAAGTGCTTAGAAAGTGCCTGATACATAGTGAGAACTCAGTTGCTTTTATTTTTTATTTCTCATGTGTTTTAAAAACATTTTTTGGAGATGGACCATTTTAGGAAACCGAATGCAAGTATGTATATAAATGTTTTTATAGATGTAGGTAAATTGCCAGTTAGAATGTGCATCCAATTTAGAAGTTTGGTAGGAGCTGAAGAAATCATGATGGTTTCTCACGTGTTTAACTGAAGGTTAAATCTCTAGCTATTGGAATTTAGCAGTCCTGATAATTGAGAGATTTGTGTCTTTAGAAGAATCTCTTTGTGCTACTTTGTTTCTCACATCTTTTGGCTATGTTATGGCAAGTCTGGCATATTCAGTTCCAAAGCATTGCTTAAGGGGTTTTATAAGATTAAAGCCATAACACTGTTGTAATCTTTGAGTGAATCTATTGTAATTGCTTGTTTAATTGCCCATCTCCCTTGTTAGGATATAAATTCAGTGAGGGCACTGAAGCTCCTGTATATTCTGGGCATTTCCAGAGCCCAGAAAGGTGTCTGGCACATGTTGCTCTTCAGAATATTTGTTGAAGAATGAAGAGAATGACTTCATTCTTCATGGCAAGGGAGGGAGGGACTCTGAAAGCTGTATCATTTAATGTATTATTATATTTCTGAATTTTGCTTGAAACCTGGTGGTTACAATATCAGTCTCATCAACTTCATTTTCTCTCTTAATAGTAAGCAGAGTGAGGCAGAATTTTATGAAAGGGTCAGACTTAAGAATCATTACCACCTAGGTTTGAATCTAAGCTCTGCGTCAGCAGCTTAACCTCCAGCCTTGGTGTGTTCATCTAAGTAGAAATACAGTTACAAATGAGGTATTATGAGGATTAAATGAGGTGACATAAAGTGGCACATTGTAGCTTCGACAAAAAGCTTCCTTTCTCCATTTCTTCTCACAATACATAAAAGTAATTCAGCCGTTAAGAAATGAGAGTAAGTAAGCAAGCTCCTATTGATGCTGGGGTTTTTGTTTGCGAAGTCGAATAATGAGCATCACAAACACCCAAGGTAGGAGAACCAGGGAGAGGCTTTTATTTAGAAATAAAGTGAGAGGAAAGAGCTCCAAGCTCACTCCAGGAGGGGACAAGAGAGCCTGGGTGGTGTGTTGCCTAGGGGATTTATAGGCAGTTGAGGATTTTTGAGAATTGAGGGCTTAGGGTGTGGACTTGTATCACCTGCTCTGCCCTCAAGATGGGCTGGGTTGTTGTCTGTTGCTAGGGCTGTTTACAGTGAAGTCACGGATTATCCTGAGATACCCTTGTGGAACACTCAAACATTTCAGGCCAAGTTGCTCCTGGCCTTTTGACCTTTAACTGATATCACTGAAGATGTCTATATTCCTAGTCTAGTATCTTTACCCTAGAGAATTAGTGTGACCTTGACTTTACATAATGCTGAACACAGAGTTTCGATAGGGACTTTACATTGTTACATTGCTTTGACTGTAAATATCGTGCCTTGCTTTTTCCAGAGGCCCTCACCCTACTCTGTCTAAGCCCATGGTCCCTGTCTCACTATGGTAAGTAGGTTGATGGGGTAGAAGGAGTGCTGGGCTGGGAGTCTGGAAACCTAAGGTAGTATTGACTTTACAAACTGAGAATGTGACCTTGTGCAAATCACATAACCTCTCCAGCCTGAGCTGGTGTTTCTACTAAGTGGTATTCTAATACCACTAATAATATTTGAGAAAGCAGCAAAAGGACTATTTTTTACCCCATTATAAAGAAGCCTCTAAAATGTCAATATTACCAAAACATACACACACACACATAAAAAACTCTTAAAAAACAGAAATGCTCTTGTTTCTTGGGGCACCTCAGGCATCAGAGTTGCTGTGAGGCCCCCCTCCCCAATGCATTTATAATTGTTAATTTGCATCATTCATTTTTTTCTGAAGCAAATCAGTATATTTTGAAATCCATATTTCATGGAGCTACTTAACTAATCGCTGCAATCAGCAGCAGTTTAATTTATAGCAGGGCTGTTCAAATCACTCTGAGTGCGTGTTTTATGATCGTATTTTTAATGATGAGTTTTAACAGGGGAAAACAGTTAATCTGTTAATATTCTCCTGAAAGGCCTAACTTTTAGTCCTGTATTTTCTTTTTACCCAAAGGTAACTTAAAGGCCATACATAGCAAAGTCACTGACCCAGTGGGTGCACCAGCTGTTGGAGAGGCTGTCCCATTTAGGAGAACCAGGAGAGGGAACAAGCACCCTGTTTTTCCTTTTGTTTGGAGACCCTCATTACATAACTCAGAAACAATAATCATATAGCTGGTGTTCAAGTTAATGGTACCTCTGAGTCCCTGTCAAGAGAGCTTTATCTAATGCACAACAGACCTGGAGTGATGCAGGTGCTTTTCCAGGCCCTCATTTAATTTAAGCTGCTTTAGTTGGCATGGCAACTAGTTGAGACATCTGGGAGACATTATGCTGAGGATTGAGACTTCAGAGGATTTCTGCCAGAGCAAAGCAGAAACCTTATCATAAAGTGGTGTGTGTTGCTTCTAAATTTCTGCAGCTATATTGTTAAATCTTCAAATTCAGGAGTTGTATTTTCCAGAGAAATAAAATTTTGAAAAGTTGTTCTGGTTGGCTTGTTTTCTGTGAAGAAAAAACTGCTTTATTCCTGGAGTGAAAATGTCTTTCTCCTGAAGAAGTTACTTTGCTAAACTAAAGTGTGACAAAATTTATTCTCTGCAGAGTGGCTATTTTAATCACTTTGTAAAAATCATAAATTCAAAATTTTTCAATCTTTTGTATTTAAAAGATATTAGAGGAGAGGAAAGCATCTCTGCACAAGGGTAAACAAAATGGCAAAGGTGGACAGGAGCTCTGTGGTTTTGCCTTAGACTTTTTGGTTAAATTGAGAATTTATTAACCTACCCCCATTCTTTTTTAATGCAGCCTGTCATCTCAAGAAGCAGAGATAATGAAAGCAGCACTCTTAAACTTTCTGAAATATTATAACAGGCAGTAGAATAAAAAGTTTTTCAAGTTCACAGATCATGAGGACAGTGATGTGGTCATTTCTGCTTAGCAGAGGGAATACCTGCTGATTTATAGTTTGTGAGAAATTATGCATATGTGTATGTGGTCTTAGTATAGAAGAGTTGACTTACCATTTGAAATCATGCTCTTTATTCATTTTAACACCTTGCTTTTCAGTTCCTTCTGTCTGATAATAAATCACTCTGTGTTAGGTTGAACCATATGAAAAATGATTATTTTTGTTTGTTAAAAATGCGCCAGTGTTGTCAGTTCAAATCCCAGTAGGTTTAGGGTGAACAATACCCTGATCTGGGATTATATGTTTCATAGTGCAAATGAAATGTAAGGATTTTTTTTCCTGAAACAAGTTTTAATAAAATATCTGGTTAGAACAGTATCCATTCCAGGCAGTCTTTCCTTTTCTCCTTTCTTTGAATTATGTAGTTACTGTTAGAAAAAAAACACACAACATTATTTCATAGTCATTCTCTGTTTTTGGCTTTTGTATCAGTTTTATTACTTTTATAAGTCAAAGCAAGATTTTCCAAGTGCCAGCAATATGAATTCAACCTGATAACATGAAAATTAAGATGTTTTCTCTCTGCTACTTTCATGCATACCAACTGTCACTACTAACAGTAAAAATTTTGGCATCACAACTTGGCTGCCAGTTTTATAGTTATGTGAGGCAGACTAGAATATAACCTGCTCTTCACTTCCATGCAAGCACTTTTCAGTACTGGCAGAAATAAAAAAAATTGTCAAAATCAGCAGATATGACTGACATCCCATAGAGATGAGTGCTGCATACTCTTCTTTCAAAGACAACACTTAATACAAGGGTGGCTGTTGTAAAGTTTCTCTGTTTTTGTTTTGTTGTTTTGTATGGTGTTCTTCCTGTATGATGTTCCTTTGTTTTTGTCCCTTGAGATTTCTGGAACTATTGGGACTTCTGATTAAGGCTTAATGGTGCAAACAGAAGTTTTTTCCTGTGTCTATCCTATGATTAAGATTTCCTAGTCAGAAAAAGGTTTTCAGTACATACATGAGGGTTAATATCCTTGGTATGTAAAGTGCTCTTTCAAATAAAAGTTTGTCGAGCAAAGGACAGGAAAAGTTCTCTCTCTCTCATACTCTCATTCATCCTCTTCTTCACTTTCTCCTACTCACACATATATGTGGCCAATAAACATGAAAACAGTCTTCAACCTGAAACATAATTGATAGAACACAAATATTTGCTGCCAGTCCATCCTGCAGTCCCTGCGAAGTGTCAGCAAAAGGTTAAAAACAAACCAGCTAATCTGTCAGGAATGAGAAATCCCAAACAGGTTGGTTCTTGACTATAGAACATCAGAACAGCTCAAAAGTTGGAGGCATCAAGTATCTCAAAAGTACGGATACAAGTAAGCCTAAACACAGGATTGTTTGCAAGCCTGTGTTAAGTAGTAAGACGTTCAGCTCTTCTCTCCTGCAGAATACTAAAGCTTCAATCCATGGAGACAGTGGGAGCTGAGCTGTGGTGTCTTTGACCCCTTCCCCTATTCACACAGAACCTTGGCAGCCTGGCCTATGCCTTCTAAGACAGAAGTTTGGAGGGCTCTTTGGAGAAAAGGATTACCCCAAGAGAGAGGGCATCTATACATAATCAAAGATCCCTCATAAAACAAAACTGTAAAGTGCCACGCCCTCCCACAGAGCTACATTACAGTCAAACAGTAATAGCCAAATGGCCACTGATGAGGAATTGCTTAAGGCATGACATGGTACATAAAATGGAATACTATTTAAGCACTTAAAATGATAAAGAATTGTAAACCCTGAAAAGGTATTCACAAGATATTTTAAGTGAGAATAAGAAAAGCTTATATACAACTTGACATCATAATTCCACTTCAAGGATTTATCATTAGGAAATAATCAGACTCAGATAAAGCTATATATATATATATACATATATATATATATATATATATATATAGGATGTTTATCTTAGGGTTATTTAAAATAATTTTAAAAATTAGAAATAACTTGGATGTTCAACAGTGACAGATTGGTTAAATGAATTATATATCCATACATCAGAATACTATACAGTCATAAAAATTCTGCTTTATTAGGATATTTAATAACAGGATATTTTATTGTTAAGAAAACATGCAGCAAAGCCATGTGTATGTTCTAATCTCAATTTTAAATAAACAAATGTATGCATATACAACATTTTCATGAAGATCTTATAGTTCAAAGGTGAATTCTGGGTAGTTTCTATATTCTTTGGCTTTTGTATTTCCCTAGTTTTCTACAATGAGGTTTATTTGTTTTTTTTCAACTATCTTAGAAATTTTCAAAAATACATAATAACTATCGTATACCCAATACCCGGCTTCAACAATTGTTAATCATTTTGCAATCTCATTTCCTCTAATCCCTTTTTATTGAGAGGGAAAGGAAGACGAATTATTTTAAAGTAGATCCCAAACATCACATTATTTTATCTATAACTACTTAAAAATGTCTTTGTAACTAATAAGGACCTTAGAAACGTTAGATCATGTCATTATCATACCCAGTAAAATTAGACAACTTTTTACTATCCCCTGATGGCCTCAAAGATCTCTTTTTTCATCAGGTTTATTTGAATCAGGATATAAACAAAGTCCATACATTGCATTTGGTTACTATATCTCTGAGATTCTTTTATTCCAAATACCATTCCTACCTTCCCTTCCCCTCACATATGTTTGTGTGTGTGTGTGTGTGTGTGTGTGTGGTTTATTGGATAAATTTTTCCCAAAGGGTAATCAGCATTACCTGTTTGGCTGATTGCTTCTTCGTGGTGTTTGGGGTTTTTTCCCCCATATTGGTCTTCAGAGCTATAGAATTGATTATATTAAAGGTGGTTTTTTTTTGGCATGAATACTTTCCAGGCAGTGGTGTGCATATCACAAAGATATAATATCTTGTCCCACATTAAGTGCTGCTAAGATTGAGTAGTGGATTGAGGTGAAGGCATTCTTATCCCTTTGAAATGGCTTTAGCAGCCATGGATAACTGGTACCAAGATACCACTGAGGTTACAAAATGGCAAAAATTTTCCCCTGATCTATCACTGCTTCTGCATTTATTAGCTTTAATTTTGCTATGAAGAACACAGTGAATATTTCGTATATTTTATTACAGTTTGTAAAATATAACTTAAAAGAAGAGAAATCCAAAATTGTGGAGGGTCATTGAAACAATTTTAAACATAGTCAAGTCCAAGTTACCACTGTGTCATCTTAGGCAGGTTACTTGCCTTTTATTAGCCTCAATTTCATCTTTAATTGGGATACCACCGCCTACCTTACAGGTGTGCCATGAAAATTAGATAATATATTTAAAATACTTCAATAGAGTGGCTGTTCCGTAATAGGTGCTCAATATAAGTTTATTCATTCAACAAATATTTATAGGGGACTTACTATGTGCAGGCATTGTTTCTGAAAGTTTGGGATAGACTTGTGAATGAGACAGGCAAAAACTCTTGCCCTCATGGGGCAGGGCTGGGGAGGCAGACAAAAAACACTTAGGTGAATCATGTTGGATAGGTGCCAAATGAAAAAAATTGTACAAGGGGGTAGCAATTGGATAAGGCATGTGGGACCAAAGTATTAGAATGATCAAGGTAGGTCACATTGAGAAGATTCAAGCAAAAACACAGGAGGTAAAAGAGTTAGCCAAGTAGGTGTCTGGTATCCCTCATGCCAAGTCCAGGCATAGGCAACAGCTAGGATAAAGGCTTATGGTCAGAGTGTGTCTAGCATGTTCAGAGAATAGCAAGGAGAGAAATGATAGGAGAGGAGGTAGTGAAGTGAGGCCAGATCATTTATGGTCATGAAAGGACATTTTAAGGACTTTGACTTTAGGTGAAATGGGAAGCCTTTAGAGAAAAGTGACATAATCTGGCTTTGTTCTAAAAGATCATTCTGTGAAAATACATCTAAGAAGTGAAAGGAACTCATGAATGGAAAGAGCCATGGATAATGTGTACTAAAGCAAATAGAGCAAAATGTTAAGTAGAGCATCTAGGTGGTAGATACATGTATAGGTAGATATGGGTGATCACTGTTTAATTCTTCCAAGTTTCTGTGTGTTGAAAATTTTTTAAAGAAGATTTAAACTATTAAAAACTGAATCTAACCCTGATAATAGTATCATAATTTAACTGATGTGTATAATTTTATAGAATGATTCTAGTAGGTCAATGAAAACTATTCTGTAAGGAAATACTACATACCAAATCTGATTTCCTCACTAGCCTTCGCTATGAAGTAGAATGTATTTCTTTGGAAATAATTTGATTAACACCTAAGATAAAAATCATACCTGAGAGTATTAAAAACCTAAAAAATTGTCTTTTCTATATAGTAAAATGTTAATATATGTAGACAAATAAAAATAGAAGAGTAAAAATTTTATTCTGGCTGCTGTGTTTTAGAAATCTAGAGGTCTTGGACCAAGGGTGGTAATGTGGACATAAGTGGTCTAATTCTGTAGCTAAATTGTGAAGGAACCAACAGGGTTTTTTGATGGATTGGAGGTAGAGTGAGTGAGAGAGAGAGGAATCAAGGATGACTTCAAGGTTTGCACTTTGTAGTGTGAGCAGCTTGCTGGACAAAGAGATTTGCTCTGGGAAAGCCTGCAACTAGAAAGATGAAGAATAGTTTTGGACATGTTTGAGATGTCAGTTAGACAGCCAGTGCAGATAATGAGTAGACAGTTTGATATACAAGGCTGGACCTAAGGAAAGGAGATAAACTGGAGACACAAAGTTGGGAGTCACCAGCAGTGATGTTAGTTAAAATCACAGAACTGGATCCACCACTCAAGAAAGTGAGTGTGGAGAGAGAAGAGGACAAGCCCCGGGGCATTTCAATATTGAGTGGCTGGAGAAGAGAACCAGCAAAGGAGGAGGATTGGGAAGAAACCGGTGAGAGAAGGAAAGCCACACCTGGGTAGTCTAGAAGCCATTTGAAGAAAACGTCTCGAGGAGGAGGGCATTTTTCGACTATTGGTCACTCTGTTCCCACTCTCAAGTCTTCCCTTTTTGTACTTGTTTTTGTTAAAACATTAAATGAGAAGTGTTTTTAAATCCTTTCCCCCAAATAATGACCACTTACTGTAAGTTTTTTAAAGGTAAGATCCAAAGCCTAACAGCACTTCTTAAATATTTTATTTTTATATGCCTAGCATTTACCCTTACAATGAGCATGTAAATGCAAAAAACAACCCCAGGACCCTCTTAGTCAATTTAGAGCTAATGGTAAGCACTCTAAGACTACAGCTGCGCCCCTGAGATGGCCTGTCGTCTTCTAGGACCAGCTGTGGGACAGAACTGGTACAGGGGGCTCTTGTTTTACAGGGTATTGGGTGGATGGTCCTTTCAAAAGATTCCATAGTGTCTCTGAAAGAAGAAAGTTAGGATCTGAAAAACTATGTAAGAAAGCAGAGTAACTGCAGCCCAGTGACAATCTCTGCTGTTTTTTGTCTTGTCTTTCTCTGCTTTCAATTGCAAGGGGAGCGTTAATGTTTTACTCAGAGCATGAAACTAACTTTTACAAGGTGTCAAAAAGAATTTGAAGCCTGGTAGGAACTCCTCAAGTCAAGGGTCCTATCCCCTTATCTTAAGGAAGGTTGCTTAAATTATAAAACTCAAATTTTTCATGAGTTCTTAACTGCAGGCAGGGTAAGACATGCTGTTCTAGATGTAGCAACAGATGACACCTTCATCCACATCTCTACTGCCCCTCAAGCCCCAGCCTTTTATCATCTGTTGAGCAACTCCTGAGAGACATAATGCAGTACAAAGCATAGGAAGTTTAAATTTAGTAACGAAGGTACAAATGTATAAAAAGCTAAGAAAAGAATTAAGGTTGTAGAGAGGCTTGGATCTGAACTAACCATTTTACACATTTTTAGGCGTACCATACTTTAAAAAGTAAGTTAAGCCACAGTTGATAGGTAGTTTGTCATCTTTCCATTGGTGCCATGGTTATCTAGGGTGAGACCAACCCACTTGTTTGGATTCAAAGGACGCTACAGTGACATGTCTGAAAAGACCCTGAGAGTCTTTGGTCTTGACACTCCTCCTAGCCTGGCTATCATTTAAAATATGTTTATATTTTTCTTTTATAATGCTGATTATAGAGAATCACTTGGTTGTTTATTCTTGCTGACTTTTAAAACAGTTTTTTTTTTTTTTTGATGCTGGCAATGTTTTATCTTGTGAGAGCTGAAGTTCTCACCTATGTCATTCTATCTTTTTTGCTTGCTTTCCCTAAGCTTTTTCCAGCCTTAAGAAATGGAAGTTATTCTTTAGTCCTGGTGCCTACTTTGAGGGGGTTAGGGGCTGAATTCTCTGAACTCTCCTTAACCTAAAAACCTCAAGATACGTTGTCACAGAATTGATGCAGAGTGACCTACATAAAATTATCGTCTCTCCTCAACCACTCAGCTCAGATCATGTCAAAGTTTTTCTTTATCAGATTTTGCGAGGTAAGATTTTCTTTATGAAGAAAAAGGTAGTGTCACTGTATTACCAATATGTGTTGCTTTTCATTTGAACTTTAATCTGACCTTCCAAGGCTTGCTTCTTCCTTAAAGACTTTTTTCTTTTAATCAAGGAATATTTAATAATCTGTATACTTCATGTTAAATAAGAGGCTTTTAAGAGTGTTGAAATGGTTCTTATTTTCAGTGGTGGAAGAGAAGGCCCTGTCTAGGTAGTTTAGTGGGTTAATCTAGAGAGGTAAATAAGCAGGAGAGTTTGTCAAGCAGAGGTAGTTTACAAAGTTTCCACTAAACAGCCTTTAGTTAGGAGTGTGTGGCTGGCATCAGATGACCTTAATTGAAGAGTAACTCTCCTGTGGATGACATCATTCTTCAAGCCGGCAGTAGGTGGGCCTGGTTAGACTTTTGACTGACATACCTGGATATAACTTTAGACAAACTTTAGACAAAAATGACTTTTAAAACATGTAGGAGATTGATAGAAATAAGCATGCAGGAGATTGATAGAAATAAGCCAGCTAAACAATTCTCCAGACTATTTAGCTAACGAGCACCAACTTGATGTAAAAGCGATTTGGTCTGACGTTGGAGCTGCTTCTGGCCAGCAGGTGTCCTTCAGAATTCTGTGATTATAAATGGAGAATTATTTAAAGCTGAAATAGCTTTCTTAATGGTAAAATATCACCCCCCCACCATTGGGATCCATAGAATTAAGACATTCTATATTTCTATATTTATAAAGACTGAAGCATATCTGCAAAGAGGATTAAAACACATGCACAATATTAAAACTAGTAAGTTCACCTTCCGTAGATTTGTTGATACTCTGTGATGGAGCATATGGAGAGAAGATACTAGATCTTTTCTTTCACTTGTAAAAAAAATGTGATTTGCTACATTTTATTTAAAAGATTCAGCCCTGAAGCTGTGGCCTTCATCTAGCAGTGCTTAAGCCACTAGTCTTTTAAGGTGTCAAAAAATATTTTACAAGTAATTAATTGCCCCCTTGATTCTCAGTGGTGGAGAATGCTACCAACAAACCTGGGCAAGTTTCTGAATCCTGTCTCATCAACAAAATTCTGTCCTGGAAAAGGTTTCCTGTTGGTTAATGGGCATAATTTTGTTGGAGCCAGCTCAAAATCACAAGGTGAGAGCCTTCAACAGCAGAGCTCCAGCAGCCACACTTAGGAGCAACTCAAGAATGTTGCTATGGTCAGCCTTAACTCCTGTGCCTGAAAAGTTTATACTTAAACCTAAATAATCTCTTGAATTACAGATACTGGATTGTACAAACCCTTGATGACACTTTATTTTACTATAGCAAAATTAGAGTCTTTTGAGGTAGGCCTAAGGCAAGCTTTTAATAACATTCATTATGCAGTTATTTTAAGGAACAGTCTTAAATCCTGTCCTCTCTGTTTCTGTAGTTTTCCCAGAATCATTGGTTGAGTAAAAAGAATTAAACATCTTCAATTAAATCTGTTTGTTATTTCAGGTTTGAAATATCTCCATTCAGCTGGCATTTTACATCGAGACATTAAGCCAGGGAATCTCCTTGTGAACAGCAACTGTGTTTTAAAGGTAGATTTTCCATTATGTAAATATCTGAGGAAAAAAAATCAGAATATCAAGGCAGATTTAAGAACATGTTTTTGTGAAAGAATTAGTTAAATTTATTTTTATCAATTTACCAAAAATTAAGAATCCAGTTTTCTCTAGTAATATCACTAGTCATGGCCATATTAACTAATTTGTGGTCTTGGTTAATGGTTTCTTCATGATATTTTTTTTTGCCTATGTTTTGGAACCACTAAAATTGGAATTTACAGTGTGACTAAGAAATAGAATAGAAAAGGTGACTTCTTTTCAAATTGTCATAATTACTGTGGAAATGTATATTAAAGGAAATACTGGACAAAATCTTCATCATAAAGTTAGTCATGGGGATGGAAGTACACCATAAAAATATAGTCAGTAGTTATAACATCTTTCTATGTTGACAGATAGTAACTACACTAATTGGGTTGAGCATTAAAAAAAGAAAGAAAGAAAGAAATATTGGAAGACCAGCAAACTTCTGTTTATATGAGAATGAAGTGTGGCTTTTAAGACTGTTTTTTTTGCACAGCTAACATTTTTATATGCCATTTGACTGAGGTAGCAAAGTAAGGAATTGGAAACATTTAAAAGTGAAAATGCCAAGCCAGGAAAGGGTCAAGTGTATTTCCACAAAATATAGTGTCCAACCCTCAGTTATTCCTCTGATGGGGAATTGATTATAGGACTAATGCTAGTTAGCCCCAAAATCTCAAGCCATCAACTTCAGTTTCACTTTTTCCCCAGTAACTCCCTTCCCCATTATTTTTTTAGAGTGGTCCATGTATCTGCATTTCCCACCTCTAATAAGAAAAAAGTGCTGTTTAATGTAGCCTCTACTTTATAAATACTCAAAATTGTTGGCAGTTAAACTAAACACTAAAACCAAGTATACAAATGAATTTCATTTTTTATTTTAAATGTTTTCTTTAAGTAGTAGGATAATTTTCTTTAAAAGCTGGTATGTTACATTGTTTTTGAATAAAAATTCTCCCTTCATTATAATATAGCCTTGAACTGTGTTCCTGTTTTAACTCAGAAAGATTAAAAAACCTATTTTTCATACTCTCCCTGAACACAACTAAGACTGTAGTTAAGTCTTTTGTTTCCACAGAAATTGTCCACAAAGTCCACTATATGTTCTTTCTATAGGTCACTGAGTTCATTCCCCTGCTATCTTTTTACTTTTTTAAGAGAACAACAACTTATCCTATCCCCCATAGCCCATTTTAATTTTTTAAAAATTAAAAAAAAAATTCTTGAACTTTATGGTCAGGCGTCTTTATCTTATTCAAACCAAATCAGCTTTTTGACAATTTAAGCCAGTTTCTTCTTACTTCAATTTCTGATTGAAGAACTTCACAAAACATTTGTGTAAAACCTGTCATGCTTGATGCCATTAACTACTTGAAGTCCACTTTTCAGGTCTTCTGTTATGGTACTGTAACTTCTGGCTACATGAATGAGTAACTAAAGGAAAGTGTCACTTACAAATAAATAACGCACAAATCAGAACAAATTGAAATTTTGCCCTACTCCTTTGACTTGTCCTAGCAGCCTATTTTTAACAGCCAGAGTAGAATGCCAAGCTAGAGATGTTAATTCTATCTTCTCAAATGTATGAATTCATTTAAAATAATTATAAGACATTTCTTTTAAGTTGTTCTCCTCATTTTATGAATATATTTTGTTTCCTGCTAAGCACAAAATGGATAATTTTGCTGGAAATCTCAATATTTTTTTCATTATCTAATCATACAAGCTTGTTTTAGGTTTAGCTTGTCTTCTAGATAAGTTGCCAAAAGTCTCTCCAGATCAGACTTGCGTTGTAACAGAAAACACTTTTTGTCGGGTGGGTGATTGGTTTTTTACTATCAATACAAAAAAATGTGTGGAAAAATGGATTTAAGCTCTTCCCTTTGCTTTTGTTTTAAGGTATCCTAAAAATTCATGGCCAAGTAATAGAGCTTTTAAATATGATGTGTTATTTGAACACTAGCCTTTGGGAGCATTTGATAAACAACTTGTGCTTTTTTTTTCCTTTCTGGTATGGTTTTTCTGTGTGGTCTGGAAATCTTTCCTTCATTTTTAAGTTTTAAAGATGTTGGCTTCATACTGATTCATCCCCACATACAAACATGAATTCATTTGATGTGACCAGACATAGTAGATTCAAGACAGAAAGAGAGGATTGCCAAAAATTAGAGGTAAAATTTGTTTCCTTTAAAGCAGTGGTTTTCAAACGTTTTTTAAGCTGCCAGACCCTTTTTCCAAATAAAATCCTATGCTGGGATCTGAACTTAAACATAGATAAAAAGTTATTTCTTCACTTACAGTCTTAATTCACAAAGTTAATCAGTGAAAACGCTGGCACTTAGATGGCCATTAACTGTCTTATCTCATCCTCAATGCTTCCAGTTTTTGTTCTTAGTTGCACAGTATCAAGAAAGTCTTCATTCCTGAAAATAAGCAGAGGTTGCTGGTGAGTAGTAATGTTACTGTATACTAACAGCTCACCTGGCAACCTCAGCATACTTTCCAAACAGAAATAGCAAGAAAAGATTTATTCCTAGGTCTGTATATAAATTAACCAGTAGTCTTTCTCATTTACTGTTACATCTCCAGGTTCTAGCACTCTCTCTGAAACATAACAGGTGCTCAATTAAATGTGTATGGAATGAAGAAATGAAAGACCTTGGTAGCATTGGTATTCTACGGTATGCTACATTTTGACATAGTCATACATTTGAGTGTGATTTAGTATTCTAAATAAATACATGTGAAATTTAGGTAAAATACTTATGGAACTTCGGAAGTACCTCCTCAGAACTGGATTCAGCAGGACTCAGTTTGAAATCCATAGCTTTAAAGAAATTTTACTATATGTATTCTATAAAGATAGTGAACATAGCCCAGGAGGTCTTCAAGATACACCTTTTTTCTTGTCATATCTCCCTTAATAAGCCAGCCCTGAAAATAGATAGTTTGGTTTCTATGTTAAGCCTGAAAATACGCATTCAGCTGTTTTTGGTTTTATATAGAAATATGGAAGTTTGTTCCCTCTCACCCAAGTAAGATCAGTTTATATATTGTCACAAATATACTCTACCTTTATCAGTGAAAATTTTTCAAAGTTCAGAGTTCTGTCAAGGTTTTGGCTTTTGTTGTTTTACTTTTCCACTTGTAAATATATTTGTCTTTTTGACAATATTTTGATAATTTTTTTCTACTTAGATTTGTGATTTTGGATTGGCCAGAGTAGAGGAATT
The DNA here is from genome assembly GCF_030020395.1 of Manis pentadactyla. Classification (NCBI taxonomy): domain Eukaryota; kingdom Metazoa; phylum Chordata; class Mammalia; order Pholidota; family Manidae; genus Manis; species Manis pentadactyla. The sequence continues at coordinate 147,690,404 of NC_080022.1, forward strand.
AGATGAATCCCGTCATATGACTCAGGAAGTTGTTACTCAGTATTATCGGGCTCCGGAAATCCTGATGGGCAGCCGTCATTACAGCAATGCTATTGACATCTGGTCTGTCGGATGTATCTTTGCAGAACTACTAGGACGAAGAATACTGTTTCAGGCACAGAGTCCCATTCAGCAGGTATGATTTCACTTTAGGCTTTAATAGCTTTATTCTATTACAGATTTAAAGGAAAAATTATTCTGTACACGTCTTGGGCTTATTCACTGTCTAAATTGCTTTTAGGAAATTCAGGATCACTTAAAATTCATGAGGTTATGAAATTGAAAATTACAATGAGATCCATTTAGTGACTTGCCAGACTATTAGAGGGAGTGGTGATTTTATTGCATGCACTGTCTGCATAACAGCAGACCCTATTATAACAATTTGCACAGGTATAATTTTCTGTTGTGAGAGGGTCTCTGTTCTTTCTGACTGAATTGGTCTAACTTGAAAATGTATTTGGTGATTTAATATACTTATACTCTGTGCTTAAAATATAAATTTATAAATTTATATATATAGTTTGATTTCTTTAAATCATCATTTAGAAACATTTCTAATCTTTATTATTAGGCTAAAATATTTAAATGTGGCAGAGAACATCAGAAGCTAGTTAAAATGTAGCTTTTGGAAACCATTCATGATACTTTAATTGTCTGCCTTTATAGCTAATTCATTACTCACATATTTTCTTGTGATAAGTCCTAAGCAGTTTTTAATTCATAAATTTTAACAATATTGTTTACATGAGACTAATACAACAATGATGAGCTCAGGCTGTAAAATCAAATTGATGGGTTCAAACCCTATCTCTGCCTCTTGTTACCCATTAAACCTTGGGCAAATTAAACTGTTCTGAGGATTGTTGTACAGATTGAAGTAGTAAAGGTGAAAATAAGGCCTGGTACATAGAAAGCAGACAGTAGGTGTTAGCAATTATAATAGTGGTGATGTGCCAGGATTAATCATACAGTAGTAAATAAGACAAAGCTAGTTGCTGCCTTTGTAAAACTTTACATGAGACAAAAAAGTAAATAAGTATACAAATAAATATAACCCCAAGTAATGGTAAATTCTTTGAAGGAAAATTAAACTAGGTCAGAGAGAGAGAGGGATGATGGAGCAGAGCAATGCTCTGCAGGGTTCTCTGAGGGGATGACACCTGACGCGCAATCCAAGTGAAATGAGGAAGTAGGATAATGGGAAAGAGTGTTTTAGGAAAAGGGACAAAGTAATAAAGCTCTGAGGCAGGAACGCTGTGCCCTGTTGGAGGGATGGCATGGTCATCAAAGAAGAGCATGTGGGAGACGAGGGCAGAGAGAAAGAACCTGACCTGGTGATCCAATGAGGACTTTTGAATTTCATTCTATCCAAAGTGTGATGGAAAGCTGTAGGAAGGTTTTGAGCAAGAGAGTGTTAAGATTTCATTGATCACATTTTGAAAGATAACCCTGACTACCTGACTAGTGTGTATCTTTGTAAATAATTCATACACTTGGCCAAATATGGCATCATTTTCTTTTATACTCTTTGTAAGAAGAACTGTTAACTGATACATTAAAAACTATATATGCTATGATCACATTTAAATTTATTTCTGAGCTAGACATTCACAGTGTTTTTTGATTTACAACTTAAAACTGATCCAGATGATAAAAAATTATCATATGTAACTAATATTGGGTACTATTGACAATATCCACTTTACTGTTCAATTTCCTTAGGAAGTAGAGTTTAACAGACTTACCTGTAAGCCTATCATGTCTGGACATAAGCTGCCATAACTGCCATACAGAAAAGCTTAAGTAAAAATTAAGGGATTATTGGTTGATGCTGAAAAGAATATTAAAGGAAAAATGTGAAGCAACTGGAATAGGATTATTAGGTCTTGAGATTGCCAGTAGCCAGTGAAGGCTATCTATCACATCTATTTATCGTAAGCATATTTTAGGGTGAGAAATCAAGATTTAAAATGGGAAAAGAGTCTAACTTTATTTTCTATAGCATTGTCTCTGTATCTTAGAGAAGTAAATATCACAGATCCTGTAATACCAGCAAACTTCATAAAAATGTTTGCCAACCATGGATCTGACCCATTTTAGACAACTCTCTGAATGTTTCCATTTGATTTCAAGAGCCAGTCTTTTCCTTCTGCCTTTAGTGTAGTTGTTAGAGGCCCAGAAATATCACCAACACACTTTTCCCAAAAAGCTTTGTATAGAAATCTTTACTTCTGTGGAAAAGAAGCTACTTGACTCTCACCATTATCCTGGAGGGCAGCGATACTACCGATGGCTAACCCATGGCTTAGTTAAATGCAGAAAGTTTTACTTTCTATTTGGCAACCCCCAAACCAGGAAAAGAACTATTCTCTAGGTAAGAATTTTCCATCCTGGAGGAATCCAGATGAAATGTTACTGCTAATATTAGAACAATTGTAGCACTACAGGAAATTGTTAAGGTGGTTTGCTACCTACAAAGACTTGTTTATGAGAAGACCATTTTTATTGGGCTCTTATTGTTCCCAGCTAACTAAATGTAGCTTTACGTCAGTGTCGTGGTTTTCTGAGTACTACAGTTTTCTGCCAGTGTTAAGAGATTTCTAGCATAACTAGAATGTAAAGGTTGTGTAGTGGTCCAAACATTGATAGCTTAGCTTTCATTTCTGGTTTGAATGTTCTGAATGTTTACTAAATCACAGCTGCCTGATTTGTGGATTAGCTCCTTAATGAGCCTGAATCCATTTGAGCATGAGAATCTGTTAACTGTTGGAAAAGAACAGTTGTTAGCCATCAGAGAAAGAGCAGTTCACCTCTTCTCTAAGAACCTTAGATACTCTGTTATTAAGACATAGGGCAGGTAGATGCAGTCTCCTAAATTACTCTAGCCTTAGAATGCCACACCTGCCAAAAGATCTTTTCTATATTTTTATCATATGGATTCTTACTAAACATTTCTCTGGTATTTTAATAGTCCAGAAAGTGGAGGTAGAGGGTCCTGTCAGTTAATCTGGAACTTGTCTTAAGGTTTTTTCCCCAGATTTGGTCCTTGTCTCTAAGGCTGTGATTTAAGAATAATTAAGTTGTTTCCTTGACGTTACTGTCCATCTGTATTTCACGTTTTCTTGTAGTTGGATTTGATCACGGATCTCTTGGGCACACCATCACTGGAAGCAATGAGGACGGCTTGCGAAGGCGCTAAGGCACACATACTCAGGGGTCCTCATAAACAGGTAAAAGAGAGGGTGGGGATCTGTATTTGGTAACCATCTGTTGGGGCAGGGTTGTCCTTCCAGCAGAACAATGAATTGAGAATTTTTAAGTAAATCATTGCTTGTAGGTTTTGGTTTTTTTCTTTTTAATATCATGGCCATAAGTAAGAAAATAGTAGATATTTGTCAAATAAAATAAAATATGGTAATTCCCAATGCCAGTATGTGTTAGCCTAGACAAAGTAAATAATTGTTTTATCACCTTTGCAAATAAATGACCCCTGGCTGCTTGGGTCCTGGTTTTTGATGAGTCTGGGGAAAGTTATTGGGGGCGGAGCTTTGACCTTAGTGCCATAACCTAGTACATGTATATCACGATGTCCTTTCCAAATACTGAGCCAAAATATCTGGTATCTCTTATTCCAGCCAAGAATATGAAGCTGTTTCTATTGCAGTCTTGCCACTAACAGAGAATCAGATGTGAATAGGGTTAGAAAAGAAGTATGAAGAGAGATTGCCAGATTTGCACTGATCAATATTACTTGGAACCAGCCAACTCACTGCTGAGAGAGACAAGATGGTTTTTATCTCCACCCTGTTGTTGATTTAGCAGCATTTTTTAGAACCACTTTCCCCATCTCCTTTGGACAAAACAGCTTAATGATGTGAAGAGTGAGTAAGGGGAATACTTTTCCTAGGAACAACAAACTGAAACAGAAGAGAGAAGGCTTGAACAGGAAGATCCACAACTGATTTTCCTGGGCTTTGCCTTGGTGTCTTTTAAACTGGACCTTTAGAGGATCTGATTGATCTTTGATTGACCAAATGATAGACCCAAGTTTGACACTTCTCTCAAATTACCAGCCGGACATTTGGTCAAGGCCTTGCCTTCGCCTTGCAGTTCCCACTCTGATTCTAGCGTAGCTCCAGAGCTTCTGTTTTCACAGGCATACAAGGCAATGTGTTACATGTTTTATCTTCTAAAAACTCGTAGAGACATGATGCTGGTACTTTAAATAGCCCCCTGTCGGTTACATCCTTCTGTTGCATTTAATTTAGAACTATGAAATAATTTGAGTCCCTAACTGCCTTATAAGAGCACAGTATGTGTTAACCTAGAGAAAGGTTCTATATTAATAGAAGGAAATAAAAAGATCTGTTATGATCTATCTGTTGGCCAGTATCAGGAATAGTAAAATTTATTGATACCTCATGGTAAATGTGTCCTTGGAAATAGCAAAATGCTTTTCTTCTTTTTCTAAAGAGGTCAGTAAATCTTGCCTGGCTAAAGGTAGCTGGTAATGAAAAAGTGAAATTGGATACCCTGGTGCCACCCTTTCATCTCTAGAGGAATTTTAACTCTTGCTGATAGTCATCAGCTTTGTGTCAGAGTTGCTAAAAACACCAGCCAAGAGAGCAAGGTTTCTTAAGGAGTTTCCTGCCTGCTGTCTAGAACAACTCAGAAATGTAACTCAACTGCACCAGAAGTCACTGCACACTCCTTTGAGCATTCTTAGCAAGCAAGTCCTTTTTCTACTAGAAATTAAAAAAAATCTCTTAGTTGTAAAAGGCTGGAGTTTTCAATTAAATAAAAACTAGCAAATGTATTATTGTCTAAAACCAGGCAGGGAAGAAAGGAAAATTTTAAGTTCCATACTGACAGTTAAGTAGGTTAAGACATTTAGCAGAATCCTTTCCCATACATTTTCACTTGAATTGGCCTCTTAACAATACTGCCTCTTAGAGTTTAACATTTCGCTTACCACTAAGTTTAGTGATGCCATAAAGTGAGCACTGAGGTAAAAGTCAGGTAGCCCTAGATGGTCTTGGTTGTTGAAATGTTTTAATTTTGAAGAGATTGACTGGGCGAAAGAATTAGGAGACCATTTCTGCTCAAAGGTTAGATAAGCTTTGTTCAGACTTTAACGTCTTATCTTTAGATAAGCTTTAACCAGTGCTGGAAATTGGCTTCTTGGACAGGTGTTCGTGGTCTTTGAGTACTAACCCAGGTAGATTTGTATAGAATAAGTTATGCCTACCGTATTTAATTGAATGAACTTAGAATATTACATGGTTCCATTTTTCCCCCAGTTTGGAAATTCCGTTTTTTATCTACGTTTGCTAACTGATCTTTACACCACCGCTGCTCACAAGAGAAGTTAACAGACCCTTGAAGCACTTTCCTTAACCTTAGTCAAATCCTACCTTTTCCCTTCCCACTGGGTACTTCTTCCCTATTCCCATGATGCATGTCCTATATGCCCCTTACTAGCCTGCTAGCAGCTGCTTGAAGGTATCATCATTCATGTAGCTATTTAGTGCTAAGCCTGAAAGACATATGCACACCCACACTCAAGTATATTGGTGTGTAGCCCTTGGATTTTTTTTTTAACTTTAAAAGATTAATTTGTTCCCAAATCCGATATACACAATAAAGATTCTGAAAAGGGCATAGTGCTCAGCTCAATGCTCTGTGCCAGAGTTTTACTCAATTTTTTTCCTTTGGACTATAGTGATTGAGAATGTAGGCTGTGGTATCTCTCAGGCTCACCACATGTTGAGTGGTGTCCCAGGAGTTGTACACTACAATTTTCAGACAAACAATATGAATCATAGCTCTACCAGTGACATACTTTGTAACCTTAGGCAAATTATTTAATTTCCAAGTGCCTCAGTTCATTATCTGTAAAATGGTACCTACTCCATTAAGTTTTTATAATGATAAAGAGATAGTACATGCAAGGAGAGCATAGAATAGTGCCTAGGATTCTAAACACTCAGTAACAAAGTTATCACTCTAAAATAGTAGGTACAGTTTGTGATTTTTTTTAAAATAATACATTATGATCAAGTGAAGTTTGTCTCAGGAATGCAAAGACAGTTCACCTACAGAAAATTTATCAATGTATTTTGACATTTTAAATAAGAAAAACCGTGATTGTCTCAATTGATGCAGAAAAGGAATTAGATAAGATTCAATCCTTTTTATGCATTACCATGATAAAAGTTACTTACAAAAACCTATAGAAAAATTTTGGATGAATTCCTTTTAAGCTTATGAACAAGGCAGAAGGATCTGTGTAACATATTACTGATTACATGAAATAAAAAAACCTGCACAGAAAAGAGCCTCTAACTTTTAGAAAAGACTCCAAGTAATTCTGAGCAAAGCTGCTGAGGCTAATGGGTGCAGCTAGTAAGTACAGCTGTCTCACTGTACTTACCCTAAATTACTTAATATAGGAGTTAGATTAATTTTTTAAACTCATGAGGAATACTTTAAAAATTTCAATACAAGTTTTTGAATTTGGACTATAAAAAGAAAAACTAAACTTCTTTCAAGTAGTTCCCATTTAAGTAGCTACTCAAAGTTAGATGGAAATGACCATTCTTTACTACTAATAATCATTTCTAATAATAATTAAGAGGTTTGCTAGGCATTAATCAGTGTCCTAAACACTCCTTACACATTAGCTCATTAAATCCTCACAACACTATAATGTACCACTTACCGTTCCTTTTACAGATGGGAGATAGAGAATTATGGGGGTTAAATAATATGCTTAAGGTCATAAGCCAGATCTCAAAAATAATTCTAAAACCTGTTGTCTTAGCCAGTATATACTGCCTGGCACATACATCTTCACAGCGGCTTTTTAAAATTTCATTTGTATATATGCAAAAGCAATATGTGAGTACACATACAACAAAAATTTTAGAGAGTTCATCATCCTTAGCTACTACCCCCCCATGCCTTCCCAGTCTCCTATGGATTAACTTGAGAATATCTTTTCAGATGTATTTTTCTATACATTTATTTATGTATGTTTGTACAAAGAGCAATAAGTACTATTTGTGGGACCTTTTTAAAAATATAAATATACATATGTAGAAGGAGAACCTAGTTAGCTATCTTCTTAAAGTCACAGGTTACTGCCTCAAATTAACTTACTTGTGTTGGTTGATTGATATACATTGGTATATCAATCAGGACTCTTTCAAGTAAAGCTCAGTTCAAACTGGTTTAAGCAAAAAAGGGGACTTACTGGGTCATGTAACTGAAAAGTCCCGATCTGTAACTGACATCAAGCCCTGCTGGATTCAGACAGTCAAGAAATGTTCCAAGCCGGGAACTCTGACTTCTGATCTCTTTTCCTGTGTGTTGATTTCATTTTCAAACTTTCCCCTGCGTGTCTGCAAAAATGGAACCAGCAGTCCCGGCCTATGTTGGAGTAGCATATCAGTCATTCATGAAGGAGCTTTCTTCAATAGAACCAAAAACAGTATTTGGAGGGTCTCTGATTCAGTTAGGAATATGTTTGGTTGTAGTAGAAAATCTTGCTTGCAGTAGTTTAAAGAAATAGTAGTTGAGTTTTCCTCCACATCAAGAGTTCCAGAGGTGGGCAGTCTGGAGCTAGTAAAGCATCTCAGTTATGTCATCAAGGATCTAGTGTTTTCTCCTCTTCCCTCTTTAGAGTGTTGACTTTAAACTCTCTTGCTTATCACCTCATGGTCACAAAATGCTGTAGCTTGTCTAACATTCCTGCTTACATTCAAAGCAAAAAGAATGGAGGAAAGAGGGAGCACTTGAAGTACCTTCCTTTTTATCAGGAAAGCAAAAGTTTTCCTGCTTCTAGCAAACTTGTGCTTATGTGTCATTGTCCAGAACTGTGTAATATGTGGCCTCCCAGAACCAAGACAGGCTAAAAAAGTAATAATATTTTTATCCCGTAAAATAAAGGTAGATAAGGGAGAAGAGGATTGGGGTACGTGTTGGGTTAACCATTCCATTGACTATCCCTTACCTGTTTTAAACCGTGTGCCCATCTGGAGCCAGTCATGATGCTCAGGGAACTGTATCACCTGATTGGCCAGGACTGGGTTAGGTGCTTTTCTTAGAGTTGGGAGATGAAAATCAAGCCCAACCAAACCACTTGATCTGAGAGTGAGAAGGAAGTGGTTTCCTAAAGGTCGGAGAATGCTGGGCAGACAAAAACACTGTGCGATATTTTTTATTGTCTCATTTCTACAACTCAGAATCTTAGATGGAAGGAATCCTAGCCCAAGTATCTACTAAGGTGACCTACTGATAGCATTGAAAAGCCCATTTATCAGCCTTTAGTCTTTTTGTTCATCGCTTAAAGGGTTCTTCTCTTACAAGGTTCATCTCATTTTTCCTCAGATTATCCCCAACTAATTGTGTCAGAAATAGATATATTTTCACTGAAGTGAAAAGAGTCCTGTCTCCTGACAGGGACCGTTTCTTATATTTAATAGAAGCAGAGTAGAGAGTTCATTCAGTTCCAACTTCTTTTTTTTTAGGTGGGGGTTTCTTTTATATAACCTCAGAACGCTTGCGTTAGTGCACTGTGTATCATGCACACTCAGTTAACATTGGTGACTGACGATCCCAGCTTCTTTGCTGTCCTGTGAAAACTGATAGGACTCGCACAGCCTGGCTGTGGCCGATTGTGGTGACCAGCGGCTCCGCAGTTGACTTATGATGACTGTGGCATATAATATCTCACCCAAGTTCAAAAGCTTATCCTTGCTTTGTTACACTGACAATTGATCATATTCCTAAACAGAGCACTCTGTAACCCGCCTGTCCTTGTGATTCAGTGCTGGCACCCACTCGCTCCTACATTGCTGACTTACAAACTTGCAGAACACACAGAAAATGGACTGCATATTTTAAAGGGGGAAGTAATATGTATGAATGTTGAGGGAATTGGCAACAACTTTTTTCCAAGCGAGATACTGAGGGCATATTTATAAGCATTCTGTTTTTTCTTTTATTCAAATTGATTCTTTTGCACTTGATGAGAAATACAAGCTTCTTTTCTAGTTCTGAAACCCTGTTTTAACCATAATGGCTGGTGAATCAGAGGAGAAGAAAATGGAATTAGAATTGCAGCATCTCTGGTATTCCATGTTTTCCTGTGGAGCCAATGCTAGGAACTAAATTACTAATGGTTTTCTTTCTGGAGAGATGCTGGCATGGCTGAACAGACTCTTGTCCTCTGTGTCTCTTTAACATGTGTATAAACACAGAAAAGGAGAAAGCATATCATATGACCATTCTAGGCTGAAATGAAACAGCCTTATTTTTAGTGTAATTTTAGTGTAATTTACATAGAGAGGAATTTAGGAGAGGATTTTTAACATTCCAGGTAGCCTTAACATCCACTTACTTGATTCTCACAAGCTCCCCACCCTATATCCAGTCATCCTAAAGTCTTATCAATTTTCCTTCTAATTTGTTCTCTACCCTTCATTCCAGTGGCCTCTGGAACTAGTTCATATGGTTTCCTTCCACCAGAGAGGTGTTACTCATCTTTGTTGCCCCAACCCCTGGTGTCCGGCCTGGCAGTCAGTGGGTGTTAGATGATTAGCAGGAGCGTTGGCAGCGGGCAGATCCGTACTGTGCCGTCAAGTAGCTGAGAAAGCCAAGGTTCAAATGACTTAACCAAGTCTAATGATGGCAAAGTTAGATTTGAACCCACATCTCCTAGTACTCATTCAAGCACGCCCTTCCCTAAGCAATAATATACCTCCATCACAAAAACAGGATGAGGAATAGATGCACTTTGAGAGTGGAAGAGAAAGAACTGCTTGTTGTGAGACATTTTGGCTGGTAAGAATTGGCTGGAATTTGGCTCCCAACCTGCACAAGCCAGTGAAAAAGAGGGAGGCTATTCACAGACCAAGAACCAGAATCTTTCAAGAATATCAAATTACTTAGTTTTGCACAATAAAAAAAATTATCAGGGAAAATATTTAAATTACTTTGCAAGTTAAAACCTCTTCCCCTCCCTTAACTAATAGAAATAATTTCAGAGCTGCCATAGACCTACATACTTTTAACAAGAAGTACTTGCAAACATGTAAATGCAACAATGAGTAGTGAGTGGTCTACAAATCTTTGCCAACTATAAATGGGCTCTGTGCATACACCTTTTACCTATAATAATCCTATTATCTCATTATAGAACTAAAATAAACTTGAGAGATCATTTAATCCAACCTCCTCATTTTATATTTAAGGATACTGAGAGTCAACCTCCTCATTTTATGTTTAAGGATACTGAGATTCAGAAGTGTTGATTTGTCTAGTTAATTAATGAACTATTCCTCACCTTACCTCTATCACTCCTTGATCCCGAGGAAAATTTCTATAAGGTAAAGAATTGCCTCTTGATGCTTCTGAGATGTCTTCTGGTTCTTGCTGTATCTTCTTACATCGCTTTGTTGAAAGGACGCAGACACGTCAAATACCTGATGTTAGTAGTCGCAATAGCAGGATTCTGAGGCTGTGATGGAGATACAAGAAGACCTTTTAGTGTTACTTGTGTGAGAGGCAGAGCAGTGATGCCATTCGCCTGCTCTGTCCCAACTCTCCAAACGTGAAATAGCAGCTTTATAAACTCTGTGGCCCCTCATGTCATCGTAGCCATCTTCCTGCCTCAGAGCAAAGGGTTAGATATGGGCAAGTGGATATGCCTGCCACTTACCAGAAACATTACTGAGTGAGAAATTAGGGCTAAAGGCAATATAGGTAGAACCAGCAAAAGTAGTGGCATGCTTACTTAGAAGATTATATAAAATCCTAAGTGTCCTATGTACCTCCTTTAGGACCAGTGTCTTAGCGACTTTATTGTAATGCCACCATCAGATGTAGTTTACATGGCACAGTTTACATGCATAACTTTGCATGTGGCCCAGGTTTAAATGTTTGTCTCTCCCACCCCTAGACATGTTTGGTCTTCCTTTCTTGCCAAAGCATTTATGGTATGGCTGACAGGAGCTCCATATTTACAGGACTAGCTTTCACTTTTTATAGATTATTTTGTGCTCTGACCTGCAGTGGGTAATCATGCAATATAAAATTTGCTCTTGGAAGTCAGTGACAGCTGTTGCTTTTGAAGATAGGTTGATGAAGTGAATATTCATTCCTTTTGAGTTTAGATTGTGTGCACACATCTTTTGAGCTGGGTACTCACCTTGTCATAAATTGGCTGGATTCCATATCTACTTACACAGAGACTCACTTAACCTTATTTGAATTCTTTATTTTTTCACAGCCTTCTCTTCCTGTACTTTATACCCTGTCTAGCCAGGCTACACATGAAGCTGTTCATCTCCTTTGCAGGATGTTGGTCTTTGATCCAGTAAGTAGTGTTTGCTTTTTGTTTGTTTTTTTAATGAATTAAAAATACATGTGTTCTAAGAAAAACATCCTGGCTTTGAATAGGTGGGCAATGTAGATAGTGGCTTTTCAAAGATAAACTCCAGTCCCCAGTTTCATGTGTACCATGCTCATCACACAGAACTTTGGTTATTAACAAAGCAGTCTAGATGAACAGAGAGAAGGAACTGTACCATCCTTATTTATCTTGGTATTTATAAAAGGAGTTTGACACCACGTTAAACCAGGAGAAAAATGTTTTAACATTACTTGAAAAAATTGCCCATTATCCTGCATAAGGAGTACAATAAGGACTCCTTTATTTGGGTTGTTGAAAGGTAGTTTTTCCAAATGCCATTTCTAGACTTGACTCTTCTGGGACAAAGTTCATCTCTTCATTTATTCATTCACCCAAAGAAAATGTGTTACTCATGTCTGTGCCAATAACTACTTTCAAAGATGACTCAAAAATGGAAACGTTTAGAAAAGAAAATTTTACCTGCCAAGAGTACAAGTGAGTCACAGAATATAAAACACAACAGGTATGTAAAGAGGGGAAACCCCACAAAATTGCCAGTTACTAGGTTTACATCAATCTGTTCATGAAGAAAAAATAGCAACTTTCTCACATGATTATCAGGTCCAGGAGGGTCAGAACTATACTCAGCCAGCCACGTAACATAGATTAGGGATAAAATGTTTAGTTAGGGAGTCCAGGTTTGTCAGACATAGTAAGGTTTTATTGTTTGAGGGACCCAAACACATCAGAGTGACCAAGGTATTTTTGTTACATCTCAGGGTACAAAGGGGATTTTTGTTTGTTTGGTGTTTATTTTATATTCCTTTAGTTTGTTTCCTTTGACATGTGAGGTGATTAATGATAAGGGGAGCAAGATAAAGTGGCAGTTCTTATTTCCACAACCCCTCCATGTGGCCAAGTTCCTGCCCTTAGGGACAGTTTCAACCACATGACTTGCTAAATGAGCTAGGGATTTAGTGTCATTAGTCTGATATTTTATGTGACAAGTCTGCATAGCTGAACTATGTATATAACAGGACATGTGGATTAATACATAAAGACCTTTTATATGGTAAGCATAACTAGAGCCACATGAACTTCAGCTTCAGAGGTAATTTCTGTCTGCCCATAGAGAACTTTTTAAAGGCCCTGAGGTTAAAATTTACTTCTTTTTGTCAGAAATATGTTAGTTTCTTTAATCTACATTAGGAACCAAGAGTCATGTAATTCACGTGTACCGGGTTTTATCTGCGGTCTTAAAGCTGCCAGATATGCTCTTCTTCTGAGATCCCATGTTTATTAGTGATCCTAATCTGCCAAGAGCTCCTAGTCTTTACAGTCCTAAGCCTGGAATTTTCTAAGCCATTGAGCAGATCCCAAAAACATTTTCCTGGAAGGCCTTCTAAGTCTCAGTTCTACACATGAATTATAGTCCTTATTCCTTAATAGTGGGATTGTCACACCTAATTAAATGAAACTTTTGGTGTGGTCATAGTTGCAAATTAGATTTATCTCTAAGAAGGAGGTAAGATTTATCTGTTAAGAAGGAAGACAGATTCTTACTGAGCCTGTAAAAGTTATTACATAGTCCTTTTTTTAAAAAAAGAAAAGGAATTTAGTTAAGGCACAATACATAATATTCTGCTTTTTTTATCATTGTCTTATAAAGCAAGGCCAACCAACATACATTGTTATGTTTTTACAGAATTGGCCTGGTGCTTTATTAGTTTATGATAGATATTAAAAATTCTTTTCTTTCCAGTTCTGACAGTTCAGTTAGAAATAGGTACCATTTTTAAAGGGTGTCTCATTCTGTTTTTAACCTGTTAAATTGAGGGTTAGAGATACATTAAGAAGAAAGAAATTAGGTGGGGTTCTTTAATATTCATTAAAAATGTAGCATTAGGCACATTTCAGTATTGAGTCCATTTAGTCTGAGGTAATTTAGTCTTACTTTGTTGATCTTGAGCTAAGCAATCTCTTGCCATGTGTCTTCTGGACTGAAACATTCCTGGAAATCCTGACTCAGTTACCTGGTTCAGTCTAAGAGGTGGCTATCTGTGGTAACAGTATCAGCTATACCCGTAAATTTATATCCTGAAGACAACAGTCAAGGGTACCTGATAATAGTCCTTTACTGAGGTCTTTGTGATATTTCTTACGGAAGGCTCAATTCCAGATCTTTAGCTTGTAGCAGAAGCCTGTAGGCAAATAGAAGGAAAAAGCAGAAACCACCCAGAAGATGGTAAGATTAAAGGGTTCTGGTTCTCTTATAATAATATCAATAATATTGGAAGGATGGGGTATAAATAAACAATCAGTTTATGAAGATGTAATTAACTATTACCTCCAAATAGTGAAGACATTAAATAAATCTCGAGACTTAGTTTATCTAAAAGCAATATTCACAAGCAATATTTTTAAGATATACAATAATTGTTAGGAATTTAGACAAATTACTCATTTTTTTCCCTTGACAAACACATTTGTTTTCCTGAGTACACATCTTCCTGCTGTCACACATTCTTTTATATTCTTTAAAAAAATACATATGTATTTTAACCCAAAGGTATTTGTACATCTTTTTTAACTATTTACTGATAACTACTCTGTATTATATTAATAAAGAGCCTACATACATTAAAATTATGTTGTCCAGGTATCCAAAGACTATTTATTAACTCAAATTAATATTAGTAAAGTCTTAATGTTACCTAAGAGTCGGATTAAAATATCAGTTGACACATTAAATCTTTATGATTAGTAGCATTCTAAAAACTAATTTCCTTTTAGAAACACGTTATCTGTTATCATTGATCTAATTTAGTTGAACCCATAATTTTGAAATTCCATAATCTTAGACAAAGTGACATTAGTATATCTGGTCAGTAAAACCAGTAGGAAAAAATCATATTCAAAATGATGGCTCTTGTGAGAACACAAACCTCAAATTTGTGTAAACTAGAATATTGTGCAAACATTATTTGTATATGGCAGTAAAACTGGGAAGACAACAAAGATGTTTTTAAATTTTTATAACTATTAATTCAGACTGATGTGTCCAAAGAGACATCTTGCATAGTAATATCACATGACCTTTTTATCTTATACAATTATATACCAGATTTTGAAACTCTTGTTGTTTAAAGAGAAATAGTTGCATCTTACTTTGTAACCTAGTAGCCAAGAGTATTATTTTAACTCACAATTAAAGCTTTTTTTCAGTCTTTGAGTTACTATAGCAAAAAAAAATTTGTAAAGAGCCGACAAACCTAATGAAAATAACATTTTAAAAATCTGTTTCTTTTTTTTGTCTTTAATGTATTAGTATTGTTTCTAAAAGGCAGATGGACTAGGAGTTTGCTCCATATGATTTTAAGAAATCTCCCTTCATAGTTACACCAAGTGTATCAATTTGTTTACTTAGAAATATTTTATATTTGTAAAATCGGAAGTTTTATCAACTCATTAAAAACTAGAAGGGCCAACTTGGATAAAGCAACAAAATCTAGGATAGAAACATGTGGCCTTATCTACTACAAATGTTGATCAGTTAAAGAAACAAGATATGTGTCATATGTAATTAAGATATATAGGACATAATTAAGCACTATTAGCTCCTTCAAAAGAACATCATTATTGAAAAGCTCAGTGATCTTGTGATCTCTCTCAATTTAGCAGGACAGTTTTTTCTTTTCAATGTTCATACCCCTTACAAAATGACAGTCTCCTTTAGCTTTATTTCAAAAGTTCCTAAAGAGATACTGATTTGTTGAGAGAAATGAAAGTTGATCATTGCATACTAGAGATTTGATTTACTTTTTTGTTCAAAGGCTTCTCTTAGCAGAACCCCTTTAGAGTTTTGTGCACTCAGAACATACAAACATAACATGCTATCAGTAGTTGGGAAGACACCAAATCTTTCAACCCTACATTCTCAAATTGCAAAAGTATCAGAATGCACAAACAAAAAAAGACGAATAGGGAAACCAGATTCCAGCTGCTGGTGGCAGCTGACAAGGACCCCATTTCTGACATCTGCCACCTGACAGAAATGACTGTCAGATGATACACCTAAAACCCAGATTCAGTCACTGCTGCCACCAATGTGGACATGATTGGCCATGCTCAATCAAAAACAGAGTTGGCCAAGAACCATATTTAGTGTGTGGATGACAGAGCTCCCTCTCACACAAGAGACTGGCCGGGGCACTGAAGATGCAGAGGGGCCCGGCCCAGGCAGGTGCGCTGTCAGCGGCTTGCTCCTTTGGTTCTAACAGTAGACATTTGTCCCAGTGGAACTTCCAGAAATAGTAGACTCATTTAGGAAACAAAGAAAAAGTCCTTGGTGAGAGTACCAGTGAGTCAGACTTCAGAAGGGCTGGAGCACCAGCTATATAACAACACAGCAGGTAGGGAAAGGCCCAGAGCCAAGGCCGTCAAGTGTACATTTGTGTGTTCCTGGTGGGTAAGCAGCAGCTTGTTTGGTGATTATATCCTGACAGGTCATGGCATGCCTTTTAACATCAGCATAGCAAAAAATCAGAGATAAAAGTGTTTTTAGGGGATCCCAGTTTATGGGAAATATTTAACATTTTATTATTTGGGGGTCCAGAATAAGTCAGGATGACCCAGTTACTTTCTTGTTTATTTCAGTGTGAAATGGTTTTGATCTTTTAAATTGTCTTATGTGACATACTTGAGCATATTGGAAGCAGGACAAAGTGCCAGTTTTTGTTCTACTTTTTACTATTGAGTCTGTCCTTAAATCCTTTAAAATCCACTTTGTCTCTCAGTACTATTGATATGTCCACTGAGCTAAAAGGAGGGACAAATTTTTTTTAATGGAGAAATAAGTTTATTAAGTATTTTGATCTGAAAGACCAGAAAAACCACAAGCTGCCAATGTTCAGACTGAGCTGGGTGTCAGAACATGGCTGACTCCAGAGGCTCCCACAGATGGGCTTTTGCCCCAAGTTGATTCTAAGAGAATGAAAGTTTTAGGCAGCTTTGTAAAATTGCCACCATCATCAGATCTCTTCCAAATGTGGAGACGTATTTAGAAAATATAACTTATTTAAAATGTAAACTTACCCCTCCAAAGCATTAATATTTCAATGTCATGATATTTGTCATTTTTGACCCTGCATAGCAGAAAGTCACTTCTAAGGGCTTTATGGTGGCATTAACAGTGGTTTGTTGTCCTGAGTCATGTATTCCCTCTACTGCTGTATTACCCACCTCTAAATTCAATTCTCTCTCTTTACACAGGATGTACCATAAATTAAGTATCAGCTGTGTAAAGCAGTTACTCTGTCTTGTGAAAGATCCTGTACAGACAGTCATGTTTATTTGTAGTATTGATGTTCTGGTCTCTAAATTTGCTTTCAGTCCAAAAGAATATCCGCTAAGGATGCCTTAGCCCATCCCTACCTAGATGAAGGGCGACTACGATACCACACATGTATGTGTAAATGTTGCTTTTCCACCTCTACTGGAAGAGTTTATACCAGTGACTTTGAGCCCGTCACCAATCCTAAATTTGATGACACTTTTGAGAAGAACCTCAGTTCTGTTCGACAGGTTAAAGGTGAGTTGTTTTTTTTCTTTTTGGCTTTCAGCTGGGCAGGATGACAAGTGACATTTCCCATCACATGGCCACAGAAAGATCTGCATAGTGACGAAGCTCCTCTGTATGTTTATTTTACAAACTTGCATACAGCTGTTTATCCAGAGCATATATGCCAAGAACACTGTGTGTTATAAAAATGCTGATTTAATATTACATCTAGGGAAAGGTCAGGCAGAGGAATGAATATTTTGTTCTTGTTTTCAAAGCTGACTTATTTAGTGAGTGTGACTCAATACCGTTGACCTTTGAACAACACAGGTTGAACTGCACAGTTAAAATCCCTTACACACAGATTTTTTTCCAATAAATATATTGGAAAATCTTTTGGAGATTTGCAACAATTTGAAAAATGTTTTCTCTAGCTTTATTGTAAGAATACAGTATGTAATACATATAACATACAAATATGTATTAACAGACTGTTTATATTATCAGTAAGGCTTCTGGTCAGCAGTAGGCTATTAGTAGTTACACTTACAGAGAAGCAAGAATTATATGCTGATTTTAAACTCGGTGGGGGCAGCACTCCTAATCCCCACATTGTTCAAGGGTCAACTGTATATTGAATATGTGTTCACTCAATGTGATTTCACCAAGTGAAACATATTAGGTTTCTTTTTTATATAGCATGTAAAAGTTTTTAAAAAGATAAACATCCACTGAGGGTATCATTCCTTGGATGATGACAAGAGAAGGGCATTCCTGATAATCTACTGGTAAAATTTCCTGACATGGTCTCCTACTGGGGTGGGGGTGGGAGTTAATGACATCCAAAATTCTGAATGAGTTTAGTGTCTGCTCTTGGACATTTAAAAAGAGAGAATAGTCCCCAAAGTAAACAGCCCCAAACTATGTACCCAAACACCAACTAAGGTTTTTTAAGTGATTTGCAGAAGGACAATAGTTACCAGCAGTTTGGAAGAGTTCGCTCATAAGGCCAACCCTGTAGATCGTCTCAAATTTGTAGACCATTTTACACCTCCCACTGATGGGGTTTCCAGCATGTGTAATGCCACTTTGGGGGTTTTCACCTGTGTTTAGCAGCAGCTGTCATTTTGGTCTCAGGAACATTCTGCTGGATTCTGCCTGATAGATGTGTATATTTAACTCAACCAGGAGGAAATGCAATTCAGATGTTGGCTAGAGTTATCTGAGAATCCACTGCTTCCTGGCCTGCAAATTGGCGTGGGTTGTATGATGTTTGTTTTCTCCACAGAAATTATTCACCAGTTCATTTTGGAACAGCAGAAAGGAAACAGAGTGCCTCTCTGCATCAACCCTCAGTCTGCTGCTTTTAAGAGCTTTATTAGGTAACTATGTGTATGTCATTCTAACTTCCCTGTCAAATTAAAAGAATGCCATTGTGATTTTGTTATCCAGGATATTGCAGTTTTTATTTAGATTAAATAAGATAGTGAAAAGGCCCAACAGGAAGTTATGAGCTTTAGCTTTAGTCAAAAGCATATTAAAAACGTAAGCATTAGTTCTTACACTAATGCTAGTTCACTGCAGTTGCTTTGGCAGTATTTTTCCCAGATGACCATTGTGCTGCCTGATCGCATACCTGGGGATCCTCCTGCGGCAGCAGTGTGGCCACCACTGCCCTGGAGTCCTCTTAAGTGTGGTCATCCTGGTGCCCATCCCATCCCCACCACCTTAATGGCCTGCTCATGTGTCCTATTTAGGGAAGAAGCCACCAGGCTTATTGGTTAAAGAGTTATAAACCTACTCCAGAACCTAGCAGTTCTCTGTCTCTCTTTGTCCTTTCCTCTCGATCTCTTTGTCCCTAACTCTCATGTATCAGTCAAGGTTCAGTTAGGAGAAAGAAACTCTATCCAGTAATACAAACAAGGAAGATGGTTAACTACTAAAAGGCATGAAAGAGGATTATGAAGGGTCCCAAAGTAGCAAATGCAGACAGCAGGTACTCTCTCTAGACTGAGGAAGAGAGAAGAAAATACTAAGAACTTTGGGGGGGAGGCTCTCCACCCAAGGCCAAGGAGATTGGGACCTCTTTGGAGAAGACAAGGCTGCCTGCCCCAGGAACACACAGCATGAGGGTAGTAAAGAAACTTTCCAAAGGTGTGGCCAAAACTGGTCCATCAAAGACCCTACTGGGTTGCAGAGAAACTTGCCACAAAGTTTGGGCAGACCAAAGCTGGGCCCACCATGCCAAAAAAACAGCATACCAGAGCTGGGAAGGGGGGGGTGGCTTAGTGCTGTGGCCCCACAGGGTCCTGCCAGCGAAAGCCAGGTGGCAAGGGAGAAATGGGCTGGGGTCTGGCTTCAGTATCACAGAGAGGACAGAGGCGGGTGGATTGGAATCTGTGAGGCCACACTCTGCCTCCTTTCTTGCCCATCTGCCTTTTTCTCTCTCCTTTTCCCCACTTCTCTCTGCCTCTCTTTCCCTTACCCTTATTTTCCTTTTAATTGGCCTTGGGGTGGCATTGAAGTTGACTAAATTTATTGAACCAAAGTCAATAATTTTTTAGAATTTTTAAAATCAGGGTGATTTTCATTTCTTTGGTGTATTTTACTGTAGAAAGAAGGCATTAAGTTGCATTTTCACTTCTCTGTGGTTTAAAACTATTTTGTTTTAATATTTTCCTCTAAGGTGACCCAGTCAATTTGGTGGTGTACTACCTTTCAGGTGCAAGTGATTCATTATCCTGGGCCCCAGAGTAACAAAGTGGTTACACATACACGCCCCTCACGTCTATAATCTAGTTGGCAACATAGGCAGACACACGAAAGAAGAAGACAGTTCTGAGGATAACAAATGCTAAGTGATTATCTATTACTGCTCCATTAATACTTGTTAAGAGAGTACTTATAAGGCTCATTCAAAGTAGGTTCCCACTTAAAGTCACTGTATTTTGAGAGGCTACTTTAATGGATAATTCTGCATCCTTTAAGGTTATTTTCCTGATTGATTATAGACGTTATTTTATAATAGCTACCATTTGTATTATGAAGTAGGTGCTGTAAAATGCACTTTACATACATTATCTCATTTATTCATCACAACATCCTATGAGGTGGATGGCATTATCCCTTTCCAAAAGAGAAAAGGTAAGGAATTTGCTGTGTCACACAACTAGTAAATGACATGTTGTTTTCAAGCCCATGTATTAGCCACTGTACCATACTGCCTTGCTATAGATACAGATCCTTCAATGAGTAATTTGGAACAAATACAACTTTAGAGAAGTTAGAAGAAACAAATAAAAATCCAGAAATGGACTTCCCAGTTTTTTAACATAAGAGAGAACAGACAGCAGTAAATTACCCTTTGCCCTTTGTGTTATTAAACTGATTTTGTCATGTCTCCATTTTTTTCCAGTTCCACTGTTGCTCAGCCATCTGAGATGCCCCCGTCTCCTCTGGTGTGGGAGTGATGGTGGAAGATAATGTACTACTGAAGATGTAATGTAGCTTTCCACTGGAGTCTGGGATTTGCAATTCTGGAGGTTAATCATGCTTGTACTGTAATTTTACTAATGAAGTTTTAAATTAACAACCACTACTTGTATGATATGAATAATATTTAGAAATGTTACTAGACTTTTAATCTTGTAAAGTGGTTGTGCTTTTAGAAGAAAAATATTTTACCCAGAGTTGCACATGTTTTATGAATTTAGTGCAGCTGTTATGGCTCACCTCAGAACAAAAGAGAATTGAACCAAATTTGGGAGTTTGGGGTTTTGTGTTTTTGTTTTGTTTTTCCTTTTTAAAATGAAGTGAGATTGTTCACACACACACACACAAAGGACAGTCATACATTTTGATATTTGAGCCATTCCTGAAAATTTGGGTTTTTCTAAAATGAAAGAATCTAGAAACCTTGCCTGCGACCAATCATGAAGCCACGTGAGCTGATCGTGGCTGCACCTCGGGGGGGGTAGGGGGAAGGGGCATGCCACCTAATGATCAAGCCCTATAATTAGCTTCTCATTAGAACCGTGATGGTGATGTGTGCTGTCTAAATCCAATGTTGTGGGTAGAGAGAATGAGTTTGTGACTAGGAGAGACTAAACTTTTGTTTTCCTTACCCAGTATAAATATATATATATATATTTAATCTATTTTTATTAGAAGTTTTTCTGCTCTTTCTTACATAAAAGGACCCCCAAGCATGCATCTTTCATGTGTGTAAATAATTCATTTCTGGGCTAATTTCAAAAGAATCCCAATATTGCTGTATAGAGAAAGAACTAGCTTGCACATTTTAGGTCTGTGAAATTTTGTGAGACTTTTCCTGCACTGGACAGAAAAAAACAAATAAATAAAAGATAAAAACAAATTTTTAAAACTTTTAAAGCCACAAAAAAAAGGCACATAGGGAATTATGTCAAATGTGTTTGTGTCCTTAGGCAAAACTGTGGGAGTCTTGAAATGTCACAGTAGTAAATAAGTTATTACTTTTTGACAAATTCTTTTTTCTGTTGGAACACTGAATTCTTCTGTGCATATGTATATATGAATACAAATTGAAGGCCTCTACCTCCTGGAGTTATACAACTTGGCTTGTTTACCTCCACATGCTGATGATGACTATTTTTTTTTTTTTTAAGTTCAATGTGGAGACTTGAAACTTGAATGTCCCTTCCAACTTTTATATTAAAAATAAAAAGACAAGAAAATTGAAGATCGTTTTTCACCTGTACAAGGAATACTAATGGATCGTCTTAAAATTGGTCTAGGAAAAAAACTTGGTGTGTGTTATGGACAATTAACTGTTAAAGTTACTGTAAGTTATCTGTATTTAGCAGAGTATTTTCATCTTGAGTGATCTGAGCTGAATTTGAAGACTATTAATAAGTTATGTTTGGAAGTTTTAACTTCAATGAAGTAATTATTTGCTGTGAAAGAAACAAACATTGAATTACTAAACAAAGATGGTGCAATATCTTTGTTTTTTTTTTATGAGGCTCCTGAGAATCAACCCAACTGAAGCATTTCAATTCACTTGAATGAGAAACGTGTTTAGTATCAAAAGAGCCCAAGAAGACACTGGTGTGAAAGGTACAATCTCAGAGGTTGGTCAATTACCGTGGCACACTTACTGGTCACTTTGTACAATGTAGATTTGAAGTACAGTGGTGAAAACATTAAATGTGACAGTTGAAAAAGATGTGTCATCTGCTTTATTTCAATTCCTGTCCTTTGTTTTCCCTTCGTAGTACAGCTTGTATCCTGAGTTTGCAAAGTTTTGAGACATTTCCTATTTATATGTCCATTTTGTCTTTGAAGAAATTAGTTTTTTAATCTTCTCAGAAACTTTAGATTGCCAAAGACATACTGAAAACTTAACCAATATCAAAGACACTGTGATTTAAATACATACAGTTTGAAAGTCTTCCACTTTAAGAGTCTAATCCAGTAGTTTTCAGACCTTTTTTTTTTAAGCAAAGAACTATATTTTCATGTGAAATCAAATTCCAGTATATTGGAGTCCACTATATTAAACAAGTAAAAATGGACTCTCTGGATGAAGCAGAATGCTGTGGGGACTTAACACCCTCCCCCTTGCCCCTGGCAGACAAAGGTACTTGCAGCTAAGAAGAAGGCCCGGCTGGGTGGCGTGTAATTACCACCTAACATCAGACTGCCTCATTTTGAATACTTCCCTTAAGGCTAGGTAAAGCAACATTATTCTTGGGTTTATAGATGGCATGTACTTCTCCCTATCTTTTCTTGATTTAGCAAAATGAACAGATTTGTTTTCCCTAACCTGGAGAGAGTTGACTGTTCTGAATCATAAGTTAATACAAATATACTTACTGATTTATACGTCCAACAAACTTTGGAATAGGAAGCCTTGTTAATATCAGTAATACTTAAACAAGAGAGCTAGTTTTCATCACTTAGAAGAGAGCATTATGAATTACACATGTAACACTTGGAAAGTAAAGTTCTTCGCAGATAAATATTAGGGAAAAGACCTGTTCCCACTAGAATCTGCTCAGCTAACCAAAGAATTTATGCCTTATTTTTTTACTTAAAATTGTTGATAATTGCAAAAATGTGGTATTTCTACAGCCAGTAGATTTACTCTAAGTGTTGTAGTCAGATAACTTGGTCTATAATCAGCTGCAATTTGTTGGCAGTTTAGTAGAAGAACCCAGAAGATGGAGATAATCTCATGTAATGGCTCATAAGGTTTGAAATTGTCATCCCCCCCATGCTATGTTTAAAATGTTACTTTGATATTAAAATAAAAATATATTAAAGAATAGAATGTAAAATGTGCATCAATTTTGAAATTAAGGCAGCTTTGGGAGGGCTGTGTCCTGCTATGCTCTATTAATGTCTAGACAGCATGGCAATAATGGAACTTTGAGTCCTCTCTGCCACATTTGACTCCACCTCTCCTTCCTTAAATGGCCTTGTGACACCACTCTGCTTCTCTCCCTTTTGGAAGGCCACAAGTCTCCCCTAACAGGCTTCTTCCTTTGCTTAGTCCTCTTTTGTGTTCCCTGGGCTAGGGACTAATCCGGATTATCTCTTACTCTAAAGCCCAGGATTTGGCTATGTGGTAGAACTGCCTGGAGAACTTTCAGAAATCCTAGTGCCTAGGCTGCACCCCAGACCAGTTAGATCAGAATCTCTCTAAAGGTAAGGTCATGCATCAGTTCTGCATTG
Organism: Manis pentadactyla; assembly: GCF_030020395.1. Taxonomy (NCBI): domain Eukaryota; kingdom Metazoa; phylum Chordata; class Mammalia; order Pholidota; family Manidae; genus Manis; species Manis pentadactyla. Next base: position 147,714,139 of record NC_080022.1, read on the forward strand.
TAGGGTGTGGGGTTTTTCTGAAGTTCCCTAGTTGATTCCAGTGTGCAGTCGAGGCTGAGACCCACTGCTGGACACTCTTTTTGTGACATCTTCTACCCTCATAGCATCAATGACTATAAGAGAATGACCCCAGTTCTCTTACCTGTATACCCCTATTTTTCTACTAGGTGCCTATTAGAAATTTCCACCTGGGTATCTTGTAGGCCCCTCAGACATGTTAAAAATGAATATAATGTTTTCCCCCCACAACTTTATTATTATTCAGTCATTCTCACTTTTCCCTCCTGGCTCTTTTTTCCCCTTCCTAGACTAGCAAAATGGTTGGGGCTAACTAGCTATGGCCCTAACTAACTAGAAAAAAGCAGGGGCTCTGGGAAATGGCAGCTCTCTGAGCCCAGCAATACCCTTGGGAACATGGGTATGGGAATGGTTGACCTGAAGACCACTCCTCACCCTCACCCTCACCCTAAACATCAGTTTAGACCACCCTTTGCATTTCATGAGGAACTGTGGAAAGGAAAGGAGGTGTGAGTATGCTTTAGGTTTAGGGGGAAGGCAGAGTTTGTGGAGCTCCCTCTCCACATGAGGTTAGGATCTGTGTGGGGATGGCGCTCTTGACAACACAGCACTGGGTTTTGACAGGTGAGATGGAAGAGAATGATGGGTTACAGTGCTCCATCTGCTCCCTACCTGTCAATCCTGAGCCTGGGCTTCACCATCCACCCAGTTACATAAGCTAGAAATCAGTCCTCCTCACTACCATTTTCACTCCAGAATTCATGCACATCTGCATCCTATCCTTTAATATACTTTTATCTCAGTGCTTTAAGTAACATACCATAAAGGAAAAAAACAGTAAAAATTTTGCAGTTAATGAGTTAGGTGCTACTGAATCTTGTTTTCCATTTTGGAAATCAGGGCTAAATTACAGAGACTGTTACTGCTTAACTGAACTGAACATCCAGTTTCTCCTCTCTTCAGGTTTAAAATACTTTGAGTATCAAATCCCTAAATGGTAACATTTTTTCCTGTACATATATATATGTTTCAGGTGTACAACTTTATAATTCAACACCTGTACAAAGTGATCACCACCACAAGCCTAGTTAGCTATCACCATATGGTTGACCCCTTTCACTAACTGTGACTACTCTCCAACCCCCTTCCCCTCTGGTAACCACTAGTCTCTTCTCTATATCTGAGTTTTTGTTTTGTTTGTTCCTTTTTTCAAATTCCACATGAGTGAAATACTATGGTGCCTTTCACCATCTGACTTCTTTTACTTAGCATAATACTCAAGGTCTATTATGTTGTCCCAAATGGCAAGATTTTCTTATGGCTAAGTGGTATTCAACAGTAAAAATATATCACATTTTTATCCATTCATCTATCAATGGTCACTTAGGTTGTTTCCATATCTTGGCTATTGTAAATAATGCTGCAGTGAACACAGGGGTGCATACATCTTTTCAAATTAGTGTTTTTGTATGCTTTGGATAAATACCCAGAACTGGAATAGCTGGATCATATGATAGTTCTTAATATTTTGCGGGTCTCCATACTGTTTTCCATAGTGGCTATAGCAATTTACAGTTTCACCAACAGTGTGCAAGGGTTCCCTTTTTTCCACCTCTTCTTCAACCCTTGTTATTTTTTGTCTTTTTGATAATAGCCATTCTAACAGGTGTTAGGTAATATCATTGTGGTTTTGATTTGCAGTTCCCTGTTGATTAGTGATGTTGAGCATCTTTTCATGTTTGTTCGCCATGTGTATGTCTTTGGAGAAAGGTCTATTCAGATCCTCTGTCCAGTTTTTAATAATACTGTGTAGTTTTTTGTTGCTGAATTGTATGATTTCCTTGTATATTTTGGATATCGACCCCTTATTGGGTATGTGGTTTACAAATATCTTCTCCCATTCAACAGTTTGCCTTTTTGTTTTGATGCTAATTTCCTATGTTGTGCAGAAGCTTTTTAGTTTGATATAGTCCCACTTGTTTAATTTTGCTTTTGTTTCCCTTGCCTTTGGAGTTAGATCCACAAAGACGTTGCCAAGGCTGATGCCATCTATGTTTTCTAAGAATTTTATGGTTTCAGGTCTTACATTCAAGTCTTTAATCCATTTTGAGTTAATTTTTGCATAGGGCATAATAAGACAGTAGCCTAGTTTTATTCTTTTGCATGTCCAGTTTTCCCAGCACCATTTCAGAGATTGTCATTTCTACATTGTATGTTCTTGGCTCCTTTGTCATAGATTAATTGTCCATATGTGTATAGGTTTATTTCTGGGTTCTCAATTTTGTTCCCTTGGTCTGTGTCTGTTTTTATACAATTACCATATTGTTTTCATTACTGTAGCTTTGTAGTATAGTTTTAAGTTGGTTTGTTCTTTCTCAAGATTGCTTTGGCCATTTGGGATCTTTTGTAGTTCCATGCAAATTTTAGAATTATTTGTTCCAGGTCTGTGAAGTATGCTATCAGAATTTTGATGGGTATTTCATTGAATCTGTAGCTTGCTGTGGGTAGTATGCACATTAATTCTTCCACTCTGTGAGCATGGAATATCTTTCCATTTATTTGTGTCTTCAAATTTCTCACATCAGTGTCTTACAGTTTTTAGTGTACATGTCTTTCACCTGCTTGGTTTAAATTTGTCCCTAGGTATTTTATTATTTTTGATGCAACTATAAATGGTATTGTTTTCTTAATTTCTCTTTCTGATGTCCTGTTACCAGTGTATAGGTATGCCACTGATTTCTGAATACTGATTTTATATCCTGCACCTTTACTGAATTCATTTATCAGTTCTAACAGGGGTTTTTTTGTGGATTCTTTAGGGCTTTCTATATATAGTACTGTGTCATTTGCAAAAAAAAAAAAAGCAATAGTTTTACTTCTTCCCTTCCGATTCAGATGCCTTTTATTTCTTTGTATTGCCTTATTGCCCTGGCTCGGACTTCACTACTATGTTGAATAGAAGTAGAGAGTTGGTGTCCTTGTCTTGTTCCTGATTTAGGAAAAGCTTTCAGCTTTCACCATTGAATATAATGGTATTTGTAGTATTGTCATGTATGGCCTTTATTATATTGAGGTACATTCCCTCTACACCCACTTCATTGGAGGTTTTTATCATAGATGCATGATGAATTTTGTCAAGTGTTTTTTTTGCATCTATTGAAATAACCAAATGATTTTTAGCTTTCATGTAGTTAATGTGACTGGAAGCTTTCCCTTCTCTTCAGTTTTTTGAAAGAATTTAAAAAGAATATATATTAAGTCTTTCAGTGTTTGGTGAAGTTCTCCAGTGAAGCAGTCTGGTCTCCTGGGCTTTTATTTGTTTTTGATTACTGTGTCACTCTCCTTGCTATCAATCGGACTATTCAGATTTCTATTCATTCATGATTCAGTCTTCAAAGACTATGTTTCCAATAATTTATCCATTTCTTCTAGGTTGTCCAGCTTGCTGGCGTTTGTTTTCCCTGCATTTTTTTTTTTTGAGAGGGCATCTCTCATATTTATTGATCAAATGGTTGTTAACAACAATAAAATTCTGTATAGGGGACTCAATGTACAGTCATTAATCAACCCCAAGCCTATATCTCAACAGTCTCCAATCTTCTGAAGCATAACAAACAAGTTCTTACATGGTGAACAAGGTCTTACATAGTGAATAAGTTCTTACATGGTGAACAGTACAAGGGCAGTCATCACAGAAACTTTCAGTTTTGATCACGCATCATGAACTATAAACAATCAAGTCAGATATGATTATTCGTTTGATTTTTATACTTGATTTATATGTGAGTCCCACATTTCTCCCTTATTATTATTATTATTTTTTTTTAAATGCTGAAGTGGTAGGTAGATGCAAGATAAAGGAAGAAAACATAATTTAGTGCTATAAGAGGGCAAATGTAGATGATCAGGTCTGTGCCTATAGACTAAGTATTAATCCAAGCTAGACAAGGGCAACAAAACATCCACGGATGCAAATTTCTCTCAAAACGGGGGTTAAGGTTCTAAGCCTCCCCTCTGTTGATCCCCAATTTCTCACCTGATGACCCCCCTGCCGACTGTGCCTGTCTTAGGTTGTTCCTCCCTTGAGGAATCTTACCCGTCTCTGGCTAACCAGTCATCTTCCGGGGCCATACAGGGAAATGTAAAGTTGGTAAGTGAGAGAGAAGCAATATTCCTTGAAAAGGTTAGCTTTTTACTTCTTTGCAGATTTATGCCCTGTGGCTTCTATGCCCAGCATTTGTCTTGAGGTATCTTTACCACTTGGAAGAATTGTGATACTCGGTAATTTTCGATATGAGGCACTAATTCTTCTAAAGGGTTGTAATTAGGAAGGAAGAAGAAAAGCTATAGAAGTAGCAGACAGAAGAAAACATGGGAAGATTGATTATTTCTTTGACATATCTTTTTGTAGAGTAACATAAGCACATACAGGTTTTAAACTACGCACATACATTAACATAATAGGAATACAGCTACATAACAAAAGCAGACCTACAATTACCAGCCATATCCAGTGAAACCAGGAAAACCAGTTAGGCACCCTAGGTATTTGTGAAAACTTTTATCAATGATATGATGGATATATTGTCTAACCAAATTTGAATAGTTTGAGAAAAATCAGACAAATTAAAACAACACATTCCTGGGAACTGTTCACATCCCATGTGTTCTTTTAACAGTAGATAGTCTATAGTCGCACAATTTTGGAGCACTGCAACTTGCACTTCTCCTAATTCTTGGTTGAGTTCCGACAGTATAGATCCAGTCAAATCTGTTGTTTTACTGTTTGCACAGGCCAGCTTAGATATCTCCTTCCTCATTCCCATGGCAAGTCCAGGAACCGGTGGGATGAATGCAGCTACAACTGCAGCAGCGCCAGGATCTTTGTTGAAGTTTTTTGATGTTCATCTTCTGGAATGACTCTTCCAGAGAATGTTGATGTTGGAAGTTCTTCTTCATATCGTATCTTAATTCGTTTTCTGGGTAGCCAAATTAGGCTTTGATCCTGTGTATAAACACAAACAAACCCTTTGCCCACACTTTGATATGACCTTCATACCATTGTGAAGAACCTATTGGAGATCACCACACAGGAACTGTTTTTGTTTTTTTTTTAAGAGAAAGGAATATTATCAGAAAAATGTACTTCCATAGCTGATCATCTGACACCCTTTAAAAGATCAAAACTAAGGATATGTAAAGCATGCATTAATCATTGATTTGCAGTTAGTTTTATCCTATCAGGGAGTAATCCCCCTTTTCTTTCTCTTTTTTTTTTTTGTTATCATTAATCTACAATTACATGAAGAATATTATGTTTACTAGGCTCTCCCCTATACCAAGTCTCCCCCACAAACCCCATTACAGTCACTGTCCATCAGCATAGCAAAATGTTGTAGAATCACTACTTGTCTTCTCTGTGTTGCACAGCCCTCCCCTTTCTCCCACCCCCCACATTATACATGCTAATCATAATACTCCCTTTCTTCCCCCCCTTATCCCTCCCTACCCACCCATCCTCCCCAGTCCCTTTCCCTTTGGTACCTGGTAGTCCATTCTTGGGTTCTGTGATTCTGCTGCTGTTTTGTTCCTTCAGTTTTTCCTTTGTTCTTATACTCCACAGATGAGTGAAATCATTTGGTATTTCTCTTTCTCCGCCTGGCTTATTTCACTGAGCATAATACCCTCTAGCTCCATCCATGTTGTTGCAAATGGTAGGATTTGTTTTCTTCTTTTGGCTCAATAATATTCCATTGTGAATATGTACCACTTCTTCTTTATCCATTCATCTACTGATGACACTTAGGTTGCTTCCATATCTTGGCTATTGTAAATAGTGCTGCAATAAACAGGGGTGCATATGTCTTTTTCAAACTGGGCTGCTGCATTCTTAGGGTAAATCCCTAGAAGAATTCCTGGGTCAAATGGTATTTCTATTTTTAGTTTTTTGAGGAACCTCCATACTGCTTTCCACAATGGTTGAACTACACCAGCAGTGTAGCAGGGTTCCCCTTCCTCCACAACCTTGCCAGCATTTGTTGTTGTCTGTCTTTTGGATGGTGGCGATCCTTATGGGTGTGAGGTGATATCTCATTTTGGTTTTAATTTGCATTTCTCTGATGATTAGTGATGTGGAGCATCTTTTCATGTGCCTGTTGGCCATCTGAATTTCTTTGGAGAAGTGTCTGTTCAGATCCTCTGCCCATATTTAAATTGGATTATTTGCTTTTTGTTTGTTGGAGTGCATGAGCTCTTTATTTATTTTGGATGCCTAATTCTTAATTGTTGCAATTATATCATGGTTTTTAAAAATGAACAGCTTTACCTTAGAGTTTTTGAGAATACTTATCCTTGAAAAGAAAAATTCGGTAAAGACAATATTGTGAGGTCCTTTTAAAAACTGTATTGATTTGTGTGTATGTTGCTAATACATTCACATGGTACAACCTACAAAAGGATAGTGAAAAAGAAATCATTCTCCCTAGAGGCAAACCACTGTTTCCAGTTTCTGTGCTCATTCCAGAGATAGTATATATAATCAAGCTAACATATTTTTGTAGAAATGATAGCATAATATGCACACTGTTCTGCACTTTGCCTTTTTCCATTTGATAATATGTGGAAGATTGTTCCACATCAACACACATAGAGCTAATGCTTTTAATTTAAGCCACTTTATTATTTAGAAGGTGAGTAATGAATAACTTGAATTCATTATCCCTTATCCATGTTTTTATCCTTTGTCATGATATTTTCTCCATGAAGACAAATAATTCAGTGGTAGAACCAACTATTTTTCCCTCAGTAAGCCATTGCTTATATATGTAGCAGTACCTGTGTTTTAAATCATTTTCTATTTTATTACAAATTTTCTTAAAATTTAAACCACATTTCTAAAACTTTTTTTTAACATTTTAAAAACATTTAAATCGTACTTCCCATCCCACAAAACACACTGAAAAAAATCAAGAGGCATTTAGGTGTATAAACTTTCTTACTTTTGCCAGGTTCAGATGTGACTCTATTCTTTTGTGTACCTTTATCTTTCCGTACTATTTGCCAAAACTGCTATCATTCAGTAGTTCTTCACAGTCATTTTACCAAGAAGGGCCTTAAAAATTAACATGTCTTCACGTCCATCACCATACAAATTGGCAAATTAAGACCAATAGAAAGACCAAATCATCAATATCCGTGCTTTCACCTGACTATCAAGAATCAGGTTAAACTGAGTTTTGCAACAAGTTGTGTTTGTGTCTTGAGTACAGCAAAAACATTTGAACTTTTATTTCCAGCAATATAGGTGATTAGTTATTAGATATGACTAGATATTCTAAAAAAACAAACTACTAAACATCTAGGAATTCTTGATGAAATAAAACAGACATTAAATAAATAGCTTACAGGAAGAGGGAATTCTTTAAGGACCACAAACAGCACTGGGGCCACTGCTTCCTTGAGGCCATTTGCCAATTGGTAAAAATACAAACAGCTCACACTAATAGTAATGTTTACTGAGTAATTACTATATGCCAGACCCTGCTCTATGCTCTAATAGTCCTACAAATACTAACTAAAACAACCCCGTAATGTGGGTGCCATAACTAGCTCCGTCTTTCAGAGGAAGAAATAGGCTCAAAGAACTAAGTTGGAACTTTGGCTATTAACAGTTACATGGCCTTGAGCAAGATGGAATTAAGACAGATTCCTACATATAGCTGAAATATTCAAAGGGCTATGTCTTCAGTGAAAGAGCTGTGAGGAAAAAAATCCTACCCACCACAAGGAAATTGGTCTGTTACTGCCTTAGCTCTAGATGGGGAAGAAGTCTTCCACAAGAATTCTAAACCACAAGTTTGCTTTCGCAGGCCATTAAGAGTTCAGATTTATGCTAGTATCAAGGCCTAGGAAACTAAAGCCAAAATGTTAAAGTGGCCCTCAGTTGCGCATGCCTTGGGATGCTTGGCAAAGCAAACATGTTCTTTTTGGAGATGACTCCTTAACAGGGATATTGAAGGATTCCAGTAGATAAAGCCCATGCAAATACAAGCTCACAATTCAAAATTACAAAACACAAGGGAAGAAGCCCCCATTCATAACAGAATTTAATGATAAACCAAGTACTTCAGATAGTAAATAATAAGCTAGTACTTAAGATATTGGGAGTATTAGATGCAAAATGCAAAAGGATTATGCTTTAAAATATTTAGAGAAATGCAGGTATCACAAAGCCAAGCAAGGAATTAAAGTCATTTAACTATGACCAGGCAAATTTGAAAAATAATCAACTTACACAAATGAGGAGGGGGGAGTCATTGAAAGTAAAGAGAGAATGATTAAGTTAAATGGCAGCTTGAACACAGCTAAAGAAAACTAAAACCTGTGAAAAATTTACACAGTATTCATTACCTAGTATACAGCAAAACTACACAATACATGGAAAATAAAAAATACTGAGAGATGTGGAGGATAGAGTGAAAGATTATATCTATGTAAAATTGGAGTTCTAAAGATGAGAAGTAATATTAAAATATAGCTGGAAATTTCCCAGATTTGACCATAGGAATCATTGGGTTTAGGAAGCACAGCAAATCATAAGACAGATAACGTTACAGTGAAACTGCAGAATGACAAAGAGGATGTCTGAAATGTAACAAAAAATTGCCTAAAAAGAATAATACTGAAACTTATCAAAGTTGAAGCTAGAAGACATCAAAATGATACAAAGTTTTGAGAGGAAACAACTGTTAACCTGTAATCATAAATTGTCATTTAATGCAAAGACATGATGAAGATATTTTCAGAAAACAAATTTAGTTGACTATCAATAGATCCTCACCAAAGGCAATTTTAAAGGATGCACTTCAAGAAGAATGAATAAAAATGAAGATCTCCAAATGCAAGAATGGTGAACTAAGAACTGGTGAATATGTGGGGAGAACAAACATGGTCTGCAAAAAGCAGTAATGGCTAGTTGAGAAGGGGTAAAATTAGATGGTCATTCTTTAAACTGGGTTACTCACATGCCTGGGTATAAATGAAGACTGCAGAAGGTGCAGCCACGTGTTTTTAATAGTCAATGTCAATGTATTCTGCCATTCCCATTCTCTAGAGTGTCCTTTCCTACCTTCCATTTCACAATAACTGTTCTCCCATTTTACAAAAGGTATTTCTTAGAGATCTTAAAAAGTACTATGGCACAGTATCCCTGTGTATAAACTTTTTGGGTTTGCCAAGTAAAGGGACAACTTGAAACAGTGTTTGTTTACAAGGATTTTACCTTTTTCATCTCATTAACTGTCAATACATCAATCCTGGAGAGAACTCGAAAAATAAAGCAAAGAGAACATTAGGAAGAAATGTTGAGACTGGCAGTATTTTATTTCACTCAGGCAACAAATTAATGGAACAGCTCTGACTGACTGAAAATTAGGAAGTGAGATATTTTTTATGGAAATGTATAAAATGAAACCAGACACTTACCAATGAGAGGTAAATTTCTTTTGACTGCTTGGCTTGCCAATGAGGACTTTCCAACTAGTTTATATCGTAGTCATTTTTTCATCATTAGAATTAGCTGAAATATGCAGCTACAAAGTTCTGAAAAAAATATATTTAAAGCAAAAGATTGAAAATTATCAAATTGTACAAATATTGGTGAGAATGTGAAAGGTTGGAATCCTTGTGCGTTGCTGAGGGGAATGTAAAATGATGCAGCTGCTATGGAAAAGTGGCAGTTCCTCGAAAAAATTAGAATTACCCTTTGATCCATCAACCCCACTTCCAACAAAAGAATTGAAAGCAGGGAGTCAAACATATTTGTGCACTAATGCGCACAGCAGCATTATTCACAATAGCCGAAACATGGAAGCAACCCAAATGTCCGTCATGAATGAATGGGTAAACAAAATGTATGTGCATACAGTGGAATAGTATGCAGGCTTTAAAAGGAAGGAAATGCCGATATATGATGCATGGATGTACCTTGAGGACATGATGCTTTGTGAAACAAGCCAGACCCCAAAGGGAAAATGCTGTATGGTTCTATCTATATGAGGTATTTAGAGTAGTCAAGTCCATAGACACACAAAGTAGTATAGTGGTTATGGGTTGTGGGGTGGGGCAGTTTTTAATGAGTATAGAACTTCAGTTTGAGATGCTGAAGTTCTCAGGATAGACGGTGGTGGTGGCACAACAGTGTAATGTACCTATGCCATTGAACTGTACACTTAAAATGGTTAATTTGGTGTGTGTTTTACCACAGTTCAAAAATATGTGTAAAGCTGTGCTGTCCCAGAAATAGAAAGATGTTTAATCATTATATAATCTATTTTTTATCTAAGTAAATAGAAACATTTTAAGGACATAAAATCAATTGTAAACCTAAGGGTTTATTTTTGGACTGTCCATTCTATCCCACTGAGCTATATATCTGTCTCTATGCCAGTTATTACACTGTCTTGATTACTTTAGTTTTGCAGTAAGTTTTTAAATCAGGAAGTGTGAATCCTCCAACTTTGCTCTTCTTTTTCAAGATTCTTTTGGCTCTTTTGAGTCTCTTGCAATTCCATATGAATTTTACAGTCAGCTTGTTAATTTCTGCTAAGAGACCAGCTGAGATTTTGATAGGGATTGCATTGAATCTGTAGATCAGTGTGGACAATATTGCCATTTTTGCCATGTTAAATATTCTGATCCATAAACATGGGATGTCTCCCTGTTTAGCTCTTCTTTTAGTACTTTCAGTGTTTCATGGTTTTCAGTGTACAAGGCTTGCACTTTCTCTGTTAAACTTATCCCCAAGTCATTATTTTTGATGGACTTTTTAAATTTCATTTTCAGATAGTTGGCTGCTAATGTATAAAAATACAATTAATGTTCTTTAATTGATATTTATCCCACAACCTGGCTGAATTCATTGATTAGTTCTAACAATTTTTCAGTGTATTCCCTTAGGATTTTATGATAAAATTTAACATCCTCAGGAAAAACATTGTAATCTAAAAATTTTATATAGTTTTTCTTTTTTTCCTCAGAATAAAAAGGAGTAATAAAAATGTTCCAGTTCTGTTAAAAATAAAAAACAAAACAAAACATTGATACCATTTAATAAGGAAACCTTTTTTGTTTGGTTTCAGTTTTAAGAATAGTTAATGCTTGTCTATCTCTGTCCTGCTCAAAATTCTGTTTTGAAAAATGTCAAATGTACTGCAAAGTAGAAAAAAATAGTATAATGAAAACCCGTATCTCCTTCAGCTACATTCACCAGTTTTTAACATTCACCACATTTGCTCCATTGGTCTACATACAAATATGTATATATATATATATATACATGTATATTTATGTATACCAATGTATGTGCTTTTTTATTTTTGCTGAAACATTATAAAACTTCACCCCTAATGTATCTTCTAAAAAGAACAATAACTCTATATAGCTACAATTCCATTATCAAACCTAAGAAATTAATAATTTGTTTATTATCTAATATACAAGACATAGTCAAATTTTTCCAACTGTCCCAAAAATTTTATTTAGAGCTGGCTTTTTTTTTCCCCTTCAATTCAAGATCTAGCCAGGGATATGTCTTGCATTTGGTTATCATGTCTTTTTGGCATCCATTAATATAGGAGTCTTCCTGACTTTTTTTATGGCATTTAACATTTATGAAGATACAAAGCCAACTGTCATGTGGAATGTCCTACAAAGATTTGGATTTTCTGATTGTTTCCTCATGATTAGATTCAGGTTAAACATTTTTGGAAAGAATATTACAGAGGTGGTGTAGTATACTTTTCATCAAATCAGGAGGCATAGATATCCCATTTTTTGGTGATACTAAATGTGATCATTTGATCAAGGTTGTGATTGCCACATCTCCCCATTGTAAAAATACCTTTTCCCTTCATAATTAATAATTAATCTAAGGAGAGAGATTTTTTTCATCCAGTGCCATGTATTGATGATCTTTGCACCAGTTACTCATTACATTTGTGGTTGGAAATAGTGATTTCCTCATTCTGTCATTCCTTCTACACTTGGCTTTTTTAGACCTCAGATAAATTCAGCCATATAGTGATTCATCAAAATTTCTGAGTATGTTTGCATACTTTCCATGAGATTTCTGAAACTGCCTATGGCAAAGACTGGTCATGAACCACTGAAATCTCTCGTCCTTCCCTAGCATAAGCCTGGATGACATTCCTGGCCCTCCTGGTAATAAAATGTGGGCACATGTCTATATTTTCTCCAATGAAATGTGGCTGGAAAGGAGGTGTGCCACTTCCAGGCCTAGGCCTTAGGATGATGGATACACTCCATGCTTTTTTCCACCTACTAGAACCTATGGTCCCTTGGCCTTGACCATGAAGATAACAATGCCTTAGAGCAGAAGTGCGTAAACTACAAATGCCACAGCTCAAATCAGGCTCGATTTTGTAAGTAAAATTGTATTGGAACACTGCCACATTCTCTTATGGACAGACATATTGTCTATAGTTGCTTTCACACAACAAATGGCAAAGTTAAGTGGCTGGGACAGAGATTGGCCCACAGGGCTTAAAGTATTTGTTGTCTGGCCATTTACAGCGAAAGTTTGCCAACCCCACTCTAGTATATAGTAGGTACTCCGTAAGTGAGAAATGTTAATATTCCGTTAAATGGGCCACTTTACTTCTACTACCAAGTGTATTTGAGACACATCTACCTTGAAAAATGCCCGATCCTAGTACTTCCAGCTCTTTCCTTTTTTAACTTCCAAACTTCTGGAAATACATGATCTAGCATATAAGTTACAACATCTTGCTTTCCTCCTACAACCAGGCCACCTTGCACACTGGGACCAGATGAATCTTTCTAAAGCACTACTGTAATCCCAGACGGCCTTGCTCACGATTCCCCACCGCCTCTCTATTGCCCTGATACCACATCTATTGGCTCTTAGCTCTCCAGACCCAGCAGTAACCTGACGCTTCCCCAAATTAAACTTAACCCTACTCCCACCTCACAGCCAGAGCTGTAAGGTGCTGGGGTGAGAGTAAGACACCACAGGCACATAACTTAGGTGGGCACCAAAAAACTCAGTAACCAGGATAAATAACATTTCAATGCAATATTTTAAAGAATTATGCAAGAGGACAAAAAACAACAAAATATCCAAATTTTAAACAAAGTCTTTCAGAATTAACCCGCACCTGCTCTGCCCTTCTACCCAATTTCACAGGTTCTTCGACATGAAAAGGAGGGAGTTAATCACTCAAGACAGCTGGCCAGATCTCAAGAGCTGATTCTGAATCTTCCCCATACAGCCCCCTTGCTATGCCTCCAGCACTGAGAGAATCTCAGCTTTTGTTAATATATGTTTTAGCTTTTGCGGTGAAGCCATCTGCTGATTCTGGAGCCACAGCAGCTAAGTCTTATCATTTTCCATTAGCTGCAAAAGCTCTTGAAATTTGATACACCTACATCTTGCCATTGGTTGACTGTTATTACACCGTGTTCCCGTTGCAATTACACTAAGTGACAGTGTCTGTGTGGCAGAGGAGTTTGAATTTCACGTTTAGTCCCTCAATGACCCTAGCTTTGTGTTCATAAAGATGCAGAAGGCACAGTCTTTGTTGTCAAGGACCCTACAGCCTAGCAGGAAAGGTGTGCAGAGACACATACTCAGATCAGCATTGCTCATTGTGAAAGGAATAAACACATCAGAGACTGTCACAGGGGTTCAGAGAGGGCAGCAATGCCACCAAATAGAGGCGATCCTTTGGGCCTTAAAATACATAAGGACGGGAGGTGGACAGGGGTGGGGTGAGAAGGGTGGGTGCATTTTAAGGAGAGAGAGTGAAACAAAAGCAGAGAAGAAAGAGCTTTACACAGTTGCAGCAAAGGAGGGAAGTGGTGGGTCCAGCGCAGCCTTCTCCGAGCACCGTGTGGCTGAGGCTCCAAGGCTAGAATGCCCTTTCCACCTACACTGCTGGGTTGATGGTGTTTGTCTCATCACAAGACGAATAATTTTCGAAAGGTGCTTATCATCACTTCAACTCAGGACAGGAAAGCCACTCAGGGCCTGTTTTTAAGTCATTCTTTCACCCAATACGGCTTTGGGTGAGGCAATCTGCTGATTAACTATGTCCTCCTCCCCAGAGCCATTTGCCTTCTACCACTTATCTGACCTCATTGAACTAAGAGCTGCAGTTCCCACTAAAGGAATTTCAAACATAAGACAGCAGCTGCACAGAAATCTTTTTGGATGGAGTGGCCTTCCAGTGAAAGTTCACCCTTGAAAGTCTTTATCTACAGATAACAAACTTGGCTGAGTGAGAGGTTTTTTGAGGAACAGTTACATTAACAGCTTAACAGCTGTACACACCACATTCCCCTGTCTGCAAGCAAATCGCAGTTTAGGGGCCCCACACCCACTGTGCCCAGCAAGCAGCTATCAGCTTGGAGTACAGCTTAAAAGGTGCCGCACTCCTGAAAGCCATTCTTGGGGGACGGGGAGCATACCACTGCCAGGCCGCTTCCTGAGTCCTGCTGTGACTAGGGCTCCAGCCCGCCCCGAGAGACCTGGGGGACGCCCAAACTGTGTGTTCTGACAATGATCCCCTACCAAGGCCAGTCACCCTTTGCCCACCACCCCAGAAGGAACCTCCACCTACCCTCTCCTGCTGCTGCTTCCGCCCTGCTGATTGTCCTCCTTAATAACACACCCCTCCTCTCCAGAGCCAGAGCCCTTCCACACCATGAGCCTTCACCTTCTGCGGTAACCGACACCTGGCTCCTTCCCCACAGCCCTCTCCAGAGCAGGCTGCTCATTTTCTCACGCTCCACAACCTCAGAGTCAGGAGGTGGGGTCCCCAGCCTCCCTGCTCCCGAAGCCCACATCCACATTGTTTCACCTCCACTCTGAGGTTTAAGCTGTACCTCAGCCCATATCCACCTTTCTCCTAGTTACCTCCTTACATCAACTCTGGCGATGGGCTCACAGGCTTCTCTCCACCCAACTGGCACCACCATCCTAGGCGGCCTTTGCAGTGGATCCATCCCAAACCTTGGACTCTCATATGCAAAGACGTTCCCCTCCTCTCCATTTCAGCCACACCATCCATGGGCAGACCTCTTCTGACACCTGGCCTATCACACCAGCACTTCTTTCTTAGCCTCAAACCCAGTCACTTCTCCACCTTCCCCAAGCCTACCAGCCCCTTTGGCCTCATATTGCTCACTTCCTATCCAGTTTGAATTGTATACTCCACCTCTTCAATCATTCTGCTTAACTCCTCAAAATCACCTTTGTCTTTCTGAATCCCAGTACTGGAGTCCAACAGCCTTTTTCTGAGCAGACAGCACACACTGGAGAAAAGCACACAGCCCAGGAGGTTGGGGCCTCCAGATCATCAGCCACCCATTCCCAGCTGGGCCTTCTATGCTGCCAACAATTTCTCTGTCCTAGCCCCAGCGGGCTCAGGCAGGGGAGCACAGAGCTCCTCTGGCCTAACCCTAATCCTTACATTCTCTCCAGCTTCTCAGGACCCTCAAGCCGTATTTCTTCCTTTCTTCCTCCTATATGGACAACCTCTCCTCAGTCCCAGCAGCATCTAAACAAATGAAAGTGCTCTAGGTTTTCTCATCTAAAAATTAAATAAGCCCTTTCTTGAGCACATCTCCCTGGAGCCAATGCCCCATCAATCTCCTCCCCTTCCTAACCAGGTATCTATACTCCATGCCTCCATTTCCCCACTTCCTTACCCACTACCCTGCTGTTACCTGGCTCCTGCCTCCACCATGCCACAGCTGCTCTTCAGGGCCACCAATGGGTACATTCAGCGTTGCTCTGACACAGATGACCCTTCCTCCATCCCCATGTTTCTGTGACACCACACTCCTGTTGTCCACCTGTATCTCAGCCCCCTCCTCCCATAAGCTCTGAGGTTGGAGATCCTCCAAGATCTCTTACCGGCCCTCCTCGGCTCCCAAAACTTCAACGCCATCAAACGCCTCACAAACCTACATGGCTAGACGGTCATTCCAATTCCTACTAGACTTCTCCATCAGATGCTGCAGAAACTGCTCAGTGTCAACATGGCCAGAACCAAATACCTGCCCTTCAATTCACTTCTGTATGTCCCTCTTCTCAGCGAATGGCAACCCCATCCATCCTGTTCCAGGGCGGACCTGGGCCCAGCACATGAAGATCAATATATGCAAAACGAGTATGTGAATCCTTGATCCGCCCTCATTCTCCACAGCCAATCACCAAGACCTGTCAGTTTTACCTCCTATTATATCCCTTAGCTTGGTTCTTAATTAAGGCTGACTGTCTCCTACGTCGCATTTTTCAGAAGGCTTCCGTGACCCCTCAACTCCAGCGGGACAGGGATCTTGCCCAGTTTTCCCAAGGCCCATGACTGCCGCACCACTGCGCGGATCACAACGCACTGCGCGGCCGGCCCCGATCTGTGACATCGCCAGTGCATTGAGAGCCCCATCACTGAAAGCGCCCACAGCCCGGCACACAGGAGGCGCTCAGCAAGCACTAAAAGGATGGAGTGAATGGAGTAGTGAGCGAGGGGGATCACGGTCAGCAGCCGCCGCCGCTCCAGCCGCCACGCGGTCAGCGGCAGGAGTTCCGGCCCGCATCCAGGTTTGCCTGCTCTGTCTGCACTCCGCGGACCGGCCCCGCGCCAGCGGGTGCTGGGCTAGGAGCCCCGCCCCTGCTCCGCGCGATGCTCGCAGCGGCCAATGGAAACGCTCTGCCTGCCGCCTTCTCGGCACGCTAAACTCAGACGAGCCAATGGACGCGCCGGGAGGTGGGCCCCGCCCCTCCTTCGCGCCCAGGGTGGCGGGGGCTGGGTTCCGGGACAGCGCATGGGCTCAGGCTGTCTTCCCACGTCTGCTGTCCCAGCAAGCGCAGCCTCTGCTCCTGCTCGGCTGAACCGGCGGAAGATGGGAGCTCCGGGCGCCCGGCGCGGCCTGGAGTGGCTGCTGGGCCTCTACTTCCTCTTGCACATCCCCATCACACTGCTCATGGACCTGCAGGTGGTGCTGCCTCGCGAACTCTACCCAGTCGAGGTGAGGGCGACGGTCGCCCCTGGCCGCTGGTCGCCGAGTTCGGGGCCCCTCCGCCCGCCTTGGTCGTGCCCTGGCGTCTCCATGGCCTCCCTCTCCTCTCGCCCGCCCAGGGCTCCAGTTCTACCCCCCTCTCTCCTCCCTTAGGTCCTGCCCGGGCTCCGGCCCTTCCCGACCCTTTAAGTCTGCGTCTTCCTCGGGGTTTTCTTTGTCCCAGACTCTCTCCCCAAGCTGCTGAGGAAAAACACTTTGTTCCTTTTAAAGACAGTTTTTCCTTGACAGTATGTTTAAGGCTCCCACACCCCACCCAGGGGCAGTTGTCAGTATTTGAAGGAAGTAGCCTGGATAAACCAGTGTCTAAATCACGTGTTGCATTTATTTTAAAGTTGTGTTTCCTGGAAGACCTTTAAAATGCCGTCTCCTCCCACAGAAATAATCCAAGTAGACCCGTTTACAGGGCATTCACAGGTTGTCGTTACTTCAAGATCAGCATCCAGCTCCTTCAGAAGCTCGGAAGTAAATGACACCTTTTAAAATCGGCCCTTTCAATTGCGTTCGAGTAAGAATGATCACCTGAGTAGAAACAGAAGTGAAAAGTCCCATTTCCTGATTATTGGAGAGCATTCTTTATCTCAAATTTTGCTTTAAATGCTTATTTTTTTGGAGCTCCAGCTTTATTTTCCCAGTCTTTTCATGTCTGGACCCTGTAATCCTTTCTTCCATGGAATTCCTGCCCTCAGTCCTGTGCTTCTCCAATTTCTCAGTAGAGCTGTGAGCAAGACTGACTTGTCTTACTAAAGATTTGATTTTGCCTCTGTTTCTCCTAAAGTGCTTTCTCTCTGCAGAGCAGGGGTTCTTAACCTGAGGTCTGTGAATCCCTGGTGATGTATGCAAAATTGTGGCGCCTTGTGTTTTCTAGAAGAGTACATAGCGTTGGCAAACTTTTCCAAGGGTCTAACCCTCCCCAAAAGGTGTAAGAACTTCTGCTCAACCATGTACTCCCACTCCAGTCTTTTTGTTTGCTTCTAGATCCAGTCATAATTGGGAAGACCTCTGACACACGTCTTCTTGGGAAAAGCGTAGGTGGTGTATGACAAGAGCATTGGAGCAGTTGGCGGCTTTGGTTCATGCAGAGAACGGCTTCAGTGTTTGGGGCAAGTCAGGACTCTGTAGTCTCAACTGTCAAGTCAGAGAGAGTTGGGTTAAATTACAGGTTCAGGTTCATAAACGGTGTATTTATGTCTTATTGCTGCGGTAACAAATTATAAAAATCATAGTGGCTTAAAACAATACGTTTATTCTCTTACAGCTCTGGAGGTCAGAAGGTCTAAATGAAACTTGCAGGTCTGGTTCCTTCTAAAGGGCCTCGGGGAGAATCCATTCCTTGCCTCTTCCAGTTTCTGGTGGCTGCGGGTGTTCCTTTGCTGGCGGCCACAGCACTTCAATCTTGGCTTCTGTTACCACTGCCACCTTTTCTTCTACAGTCCAGTCTCCCTGTGCACCACTTTTATAAGGACGCTTGTGATTACTTTTAGGGCCCCCACAAGACAGCCTGGATCATCCCAAATTTCAAGATCCTTAACTTTACCACATCTGCAAAGTCTCTTTTGCCAAATAAGATTCAGTTCACAGGTCCCAGGATTAGGACATAGGTATCTTCAGGGGTGTTGCTCGGCCTCCCACAGAGGCCCAGGTGGTAGGTGCTTTCTGAACAGGTCATCACAGCTCTGCACCAGCTCTTAGTTGCCTTGAAGAAAGGAGAGCCACGTCTGATTTTCCAAGGCTGTGTGGCCAACAAAACGCAAGCAGGCCACCTGTTTACAGTCTCTAATGTTATGAATCCCTTTAATTCTGGGCAAATTATGTTACACCAGGAAGCCATCCCAGACTTACCAGCTACTGGTTTCTTGATACTTTCTGGATGTGCAATTCCCACAAGTCCTTGCTCACCACTCACAAAATACAGTTGAATATGTCCAGCATCGTAAAGACCCCATGTAAACTTAGATATTGATTTGGTAAAGGTTTTCCTCAGCCTTGTGTTTTTAATTATGACCTAAAAAGGGTCAAGAGACAACGCAGGCAGGATCTGGCCAGAAACGCATGCCCGTGTGTGCTTGCATGTTTGTGTGTGTGTGTTAGGTGCTATTTGAATGCATTAGCAACACCAGGAAGGTCTGTGTTTCTAGTCACTGTTGTTTTGGGGTGGGGAATGATGGTTTTGTTGCTTCTCTATGGGGAAAAGTAATGATAAAAGCCTTGAGTTATTCTCAGATTCTTTGAAAAAAAATGCCAAAATTTGAAATCTGTTGTTTTTCCTGCCTAAAAAGAAGGAATTTTCCCCTAGAACTAAAAAAGAACTTGTGGTGATCACATAATGGTTGGGCTAAAATTTGCAAATTAAGTATATTTCTTGGTTTGAACCAGAACAACACTTGGAAAAACTTACTATGAAACAGTAAAAGTTTGAAATAGAATATGGAGAGGGTCGGCAGCGTTCTGTAGTATCCTTTGCAGCTGGGTAACACTGCTTCTGTTAAAAGGAAAAATAAGTGAGCCTCTGGGTCTGAAACCAGTCTGTGCTCTCATTCTAAGTTAGAGAAATGCAAGATTGTGCCGGAGCAGCTCCTGGCTTAGAAATCCTTGAGTGTAGACCAGGTGAATATTTTAATGGCTAACAATTGTAAGGTGAATCACTTTAAACTTTGCAAATCTCATTTTGCAGCCCTTAGTATTACAAATCTGCCTGGATTTATGAAATGGGTAGATCTGAGAGATTGTACACAAATTGAATAGAAAATGAAGTTCAAATAACCAGAATACCTTTTAAATTCTGTGCTAAATCTTTTAAAGCAGGTCATTCCCTCCAGCATTCTTTTTTTTAAGTAAACTAAAGAGCAAAAAAGGATCTTAAACATTTAGTCCAAGTTGTCTGTTTTACAGACAAGGAAATAGAGCCCAGGAGAGGTGTAGTGAGTTAACCTTTATGATTATATTCTGCCACATTACCATCCTATCCAGAGAAGTGCTTAAAAGAAAGCTAAGGGTATTGCCATGAATTTAAATTTCAAGTCAAGTACAGATTAGAGATCATTTGGTCAATAAATCGGTTATCTAGCCAGAGTCTTTCCGAAGTTAACATTATGCTAACACAATGTTTGTTTCTGGCTATTTGCTTAAACCTTACTCACAGCAGGGAGGCCTCTATTTCACAATAGTGGGCCTTCATCTTTTGATTAAAAATTAACAGGAAAAATATCTTTGGGTTTTCCATTAAGCTAAATTCTTACCTTGGATTTGCCTTTACTTGTAAGATCAAGACATATATTTGGCTTTGAAGGCAGGTGTGTCAAGACGACACCGTCTCCAGGAGGTAAAATGTGACCAGCCTTCTGCAGTCCATGTTGTGTGGAGAGCTGCTGGCTTTGGGCTCTTAACAAGCACAAAATGGACACCAAACACTCCTGCGTCCTGCCTCTGCGTGTAGCCATGTCAACATAGATCTGCATCTTGTGATCTGACAGTATAATTACACGGATCCCCATCCCAATTAGGAGGGTGAAACTGCTAAACACTCAAGACTTGGCATAGCCTAGAAGCTATATGGTTTGTGGTTTGGGAAGTTTCTTCTACAAATACCCTGCTGGTCTCCTTATAGAAAAATTTAAGGGGAGGTAATAATGAGGAACTTGAGATTTGGGGATTATTTAAATTGTCTAAAATTGCACCTTCACAGAGGTTAGATTTAACTCCCTTCCACCCCTACCCGCCAAAAAACACAAGGAAATCTAGTCTCAGAGCTTGATGTGCATTTATTATTGTGAAAGGACAAATTAGCATGCTTTTCACATCTCATTTCTGTATAAAGAAGGGTACCATCAGCAGGTATGTCACATTTGTGTGTTCATTCAGCAAACAGAGCCAGCTAAGTGACAGATATTGTTGCTCTTGATAGTGGGTAGCATGCCTGGACTGGTGTCATCACAGAGCCAGGAATAAATGCTGGTGGCACAGAGGGGCTGGAATTGCTGAGGAGAGCCCCTGGAGGAGGTAACACTTGAGTTAGAGCTAGTGAGTTTTTATTAAGTAACCATCTGGGCATCACAAAGCCAGCTGGTGTGCGGTACGCTGCTGAGGGGCTGTGTAATGAGACTTCCAGGGGTTGGAGCTGCTGAGCCCTTCCTGTAGGTGGCTGCGCTCATCGTGATCTTCATCTTGTTGCAGTTGAGAAGCCTGTTCAAGTGGTATGCCAAGGAGTTCAAAGACCCGCTGATACAAGACCCCCCAACATGGTTTAAGTCCTTCCTGTTTTGCGAGTTTGTGTTTCAGCTGCCTTTCTTTCCCATTGCAACATATGCCTTCCTCAAAGGTTGGTAAATGGTGGAAAAAGTCCATTTTTGCTCTGAAACCAGGTCCCAGAAATCTTTAGGGAAAGTATCACCAAGGGGTAGGGAGTGGTCAGTGGTCCCTGTAGTTTGTGTGAGGGTGGCATAGGATCTGCCGGGAATGGCCAGGATAGATCTTGGAAAAGGACATGAATGTGGCTCAGGTTAATGTCTGTGGGCAGCTGTGTGCACAACTGCCTCAGTTAACGGGAAATCTCTTATACACACAAAACCTGAGGCTCAACATTGAACTTACTCCTTTTTATTGCGTGTCTCCCTCCTACAATACACACACACTTAGAATTCTTGTTTATCACTGGCTTTTATTTAGCTTTGGGTAGTACCATGCCGGCTTATAAGCAGTAGCATGAAGCTAATCACTAAAGATTTGACTTCTCATTTACAAGTCATTCTTATAGTGTCCCTGTACACTAATGCTTGTATAGAGGAGGCGGCTGCATCCGTGTACATGGTAAACCAAGCCTGTACAGCTTATTTCCCACTGGAGCCCCCCAGTGGAAATTGTGAACACACATGAAAAATGGTAGAAACTGGTCCCAGTTTCTTTTTTGCCTGTTTTGCTCACAAGCTATAATGGTCTGATTGTTGGGAGTACCGTCTAACTTGTATGTCTGATCCAAATAAAGGTAGCTGCTGACTACTGCCTCTTGGCAGAATCTGCTGATCTTCTCACCTATAATGCCGCTGGCAGCCCCCACGCGCCCTCTTGCATTTTAGCCCAAACAGGTTTTTAACTGATAATGGCCATTTTACTGACCTAGAGTTTTTCTGAATGAAATTCCAGCTCCCACCCTTGGCTCTTCGGCAGTCAGTGTGCTAGGGCCCCAGGTGTCACATAAGTTTGCACACTAGGCAGTATTCTAACACGCCTGGTTTTCCACTTGGATGGAGACTGATTCAGCTGAAGGGAGCAGGCAGAGACAGGGTGGAGAATGTTGTGGGCATCCCCAGTCTTGAACAGACCTAACGCTTCTCTCTTTTGTCCCTGGTGACCTTAGGAGGCTGCAAGTGGATCCACACCCCTGCAATCGTCTACTCGGTTCATGCCATGACAACTGTAATTCCAATTCTCTTCACATTTCTATTTGAGGATTTCTCCAAAGCCAGTGGCTTCAAAGGACAAGGACCTCAGACTTTCCAGGAACGAATAACCCTCGTATCTGTCTATGCCCCCTTCCTTCTCATCCCTCTTCTGCTTCTACTTTTCATGTTGCGGAGTCCCTACTATAAGTATGAAGAGAAAAGAAAGAAAAAATGAAAGAAATAGCCACTGTCCCAGGGGAGAGATGCCCACAGGGCAGTTTCCTACTGGACTCAGTACAAGGAAAACTGCTCAGAACCCATTTCTTCAGTAGCATTTGAAACACACCAGCAGCAACACATAAGAGCAAGACTGGCAGGAGCCCCATCAGACCCTCACCTTGCAAGGACACCTGCGACCAGTCACCTGAAGAGGGACAGTGGGTGTGGGCCAGGGCACAGAGAAGTGCCAAATACCTCACTGTAACCCCAGGCTCTGCTGCAGGATTACTAAGAGCAGGACAGAATAGAAACGATAAACTTCCGGGAAACAGCCTGCTTGGCGTGTTCACTGTCACATGACCCACTACATACATGCAACGAAGCCCTTGGTCATGATTCCCTACAGTACATCACTAGGCAAAAAGTGCATAGTGGGATATCACAGGCCGTTTTTAAGTGTGAAATTATGCGTCCTTAATATTCATTAAAAAGTGTCATGTTTTCTTGCCCCCAACCCCTGAAGGAAAAACCAGAAAATGTGCAAGAGGCTTAAACTTAGTTTTTTTTAAGATTCAGCCCTAGCATGACTTCCAGTCAGAAGAGGGTTAAGAGGGAAGGTGTTTTGTTTCCATCTTAAACAGGTCATCCCAAGAAAAGAGATGTTTTTAAGTCTTCTTGTTTATCTTTTCTGAACCTTAGTTGTCTACATTTCTACAGACCCTCTTAACATGGTCCCTTTACTCTGAGGTCTGGTGTCTCCAGCCTGATCTGGAAGTGTGATTCCTCCTGGATGACTTCACCCTTCCTAATTGTTTCATCATTCCTTCTTCCTGGCTTGTTCTCAACTGAAGTGGCGGGTGGGGGCAGTCGGGGGTGGCCAGGCATGACACGTCTGATGTGCATAGAGGGTCTCTTCACTTTAGTACCGGGTGTTCCATTAGCTTTCTCTAAATTTGTACTTAAGACTAACTAAAAAAAAAATTGTGAACACACATGAAAAATGGTAGAAACTGGTCCCAGTTTCCTCTTTTTGCCTGTTTTGCTCACAAGCTATAATGGTCTGATTGTTGGGAGTACCATCTAACTTGTGTGTATGATCCAAATAAAGGTAGCTGCTGACCACTGCCTGGTTTGTTTTGTGGACTAAGGGCTAAAGAGCCCAGGGTTCTCTTACAAGGGGTTAAACATACATTTCAAAGGCACCAGGAAAAGAGATCAGGACACTTAAAAACAATAATTTATTGCTTTTCCTTTCAAAGGTTTGTGAATTTACATAAGAAAAAGGATCAAAGTTCATAGACTACTCAGTTCAGGCCAAGAACGCAAGAGGTGAGAACCTGGACCTCGGTCGTTGCTGGGTGTTCGCCAGCAGACAGGCACTCATTTCTGAAACAAGCTCCCCAAGATGTTTTAGTGCCCTCAGAGGTGCAGCATTCCTTACGTACCATCTCAAGTGACACACTTGGGTCAACAGACAAGTCAATGGGATGGTTCAGAGGTTTTTTGGGTTTTGTTTTGTGTTTTTGGGGTGGGGGTGCCTTTCTGTTAAAAAATGAAATTTTCAGTTCATTTCTGAAAAATAAATTGGTCAATAAATTCATTTTGTTCTGCTTCTACTTTACACAAAGCTTCATATTCAACCCGATACCTGAAAAACAAAATTGTTAGAAGCCCTAAAAATGGACGAAATAAACCATGGACTTAATTCTTCTAGAGAAGAATACAGGTGATTTCAATGATTCCAAGAAATGATGTGAGCTCAGAATAACATTAGGGCAAGAAGGAGAAAAAAGTAAGAGGCAGAGCACTGCCTAGGGGCACCCATGAGAAGCCTCCAGCCCAGAGGGGGCCTTTTCCTTTCAGAGAAGCAGCCAGCTTTGTGAACACTCACTGCCTGAGCTTTCATGCTCCCAAGACTACTAGAGGTGGTTTGATACTAACAAATTTTCTATTTCCTTCCCATCAAATGTAACTTTATTTTCAAAATCTTCAAATCAGGATGACAAGTGAGACACTATTCCTGGGAGGACAATGATGATGAAGGACAAAAGGTGACCACTCAAGAAGGAAAAATAGAATTGCAGCTGAGAAAAGAACTTGGCTTTCCATCATAACTTCTTACCTTTCAAGCTGCATTTTCTTTTCTGTTATTAGGGCTTGGAGTTGCTGCTGTTGGGCCTCTCTCTGCTTTGCTATAGATTTGAGCAAGTTCCGAGCACCGATGGCCTAGGAAAACAGCAATGCCAAGGAAGGCCGTGGCTTCATTATAAATGTTTTCAGCATTAAGTCCTCACTTAAGTGGAAAGGGCCACTTGGGGGCTACTCAGTGCCCAGCAGGGAAAAGAAAGTCAGGCCTGAAAGCTTCAGGAATAAGTCAGAAGGATTAGTGCCTGACAAGACACCTGCAGCTCTGAGGTAGATCTAGGAGTATCCCCAGAGCCTGGCACATGGGCATTTGGTGGCACATCTGGGGCACCACTTAGCCTTGTATCCTTTGCCAAGTCATCTACACTCTGTACATTGTCATTTCTTCATAAAATGAGGATAAAATCACCTATCTATACAATGATGTGAAGATTAAAGGAAATAATGAGTGTAGTGGCATGTAAGAGTTCAGTGGTAGGTTAGCTGGGCCAGGAATTGTTCTTTAGGATCATGTTTTAATTAGACAAATCCCCCCAGCAAAAGAAAAGAAAAAGCCAAGAGGGTAGGAGGGTGAGGGGCTAGTGAACCAGGGTGTCAGGCCAAGGTCAAGAGAGAAGACATGCTATTCTTACCTTCATCTTCTCATTTTCTGCTTCTTTTGCAAGTTGATCAACAAGCTCAATTAAACCACCAACTATTTTCTGAAACTGGCCAATTTCTTTTGGGGAAAGAACAAAAAATAAAATGTCTTATTTTCTCAGCATCATCGCTCCCTGAGTTCCTGCAGCAAAAGCGCAAGGCTAACTACCCCTTCCAGTTGGAATCAACACAGTTCGGTGCCTGCTGGCCTGGAGTTTGCTATCCCTGGTCTGAACTGAGAAGGGTGGCCAAGATACCCAGAGCTGGACCGGGGCACACTTGGACCTTGAGTCCCCACTAAGCCAGCAAGTTGCTGTTACCTCAGATGATGAAGGCTGGTGGGCCCGTCTTCTGAATGGACCCCATCCTGCTTTCCCAAAAGTGACAGGAGGCACAAAAGGCTGTGTTTGTTGAAAGAGCTGCCTTAGGATAGGATGCTGCCTCTTGACTAGCCACAGATAGGACACTGGATTAGTTAATAGCAGGGAAGGGCTTTCCACCTGTGATCAGAGCTACTAAAGAGCTCAAAGCATTTAAATGCCTAATCTCCCATAATGCTTTTTTCAATGTCCTTGGGTGTGATGGAACCTTATTTTACTGAGGTGCTAAGACTCAGAGAGGTAGGGCAATATGAGAGCCATCAGATGACCAGCGACAGAACTCACGCTCCCCTTCACCAGTCAAGCTCTCTGCAGCCTACGGAATGCCCAGAAGGCTCAGGAATCTCAAAAACTCTAGAGCTAGATCTGCTCTGTGTTCACTTCACTGCTGGGGCAGGAGGCATCCTGGAC
This sequence comes from Manis pentadactyla, assembly GCF_030020395.1. Taxonomy (NCBI): domain Eukaryota; kingdom Metazoa; phylum Chordata; class Mammalia; order Pholidota; family Manidae; genus Manis; species Manis pentadactyla. Next base: position 147,740,450 of record NC_080022.1, read on the forward strand.
ATCTAGTTTAAAAATGACTTAATTGAGTCTGTTGACCTGCTTCTATGGACTTCAGTTAATCAACTTTCACTCCAAATAATGGCAAGCCTGCCGTTGAGAACGGTATTTCTTCCAAGAACTCAAATCATGAGTACACAACTCTGTTTACCATCCCCCAGCAACAGTTCTGCCCTGATAAAGTTTAAGGTTTCTGAGAACAAAAAACAAATCAAATGTGGCATATCTAGTAACACCCTCCTCTCCCCATTCCAGTGTTTGTTTTGATTAGTGCCATGTGGGACTACCTGAGAGCCCAAGACAAGGACAGGTAGACAAGGTGGGTGCGCATGGGATTTCATGAAGGCAGGGCTCAACCCGAGGGAGCCGCAGGCGGGGTGGGGGTGGGGCGCAGGCAGAACAGCTCAAAGCTGTGGCACCACACCTCCCCAAATGACACTCACTGTCCACAAAGTCCTTGCACTCTTCCTTGAGCTCTATGGTCTGCTGGGTAACCTCTGGGTCCAACACCCGCAGCTTGTTCAGCTCATCGAAGTGCAGCCCTGCTTCACCTAGGATGTCCTTGGCCATAGCTGCAAAGAAACCAGCCCCAATCCCTGATCACATCCCAGCCACCCAAGTAAATGCCTGCTTCCAACCCAGCCTCGTTCCTGCCCCCAGACACCGACGCCAACTTCCAAAGGCACCCCTACCCTCTGCAGCCACCTCTCTGGACCTCACCTGTTTCCCTTCCGGCTTCCCTAGACAAGTTCTGCTCTGAAGGGGTGACAGTGGCAGCCAGAAGGAGATGTGTCATAGGAGCAAGGGTCAGGAAAGAATAAAGTCCAGTTGCTTGCCACAGGCATCGTTCATTCAACACACATTTCTTGAGTGCCTACCAAATGCCAACACTGCTAGATGCTGGGGGTACAGCGATGAAGGCGACATGTGCCCGCCTGGAGGAGCACATAGTTCAGCTGGAGGAAGACAGACATGTAAACTGAAAAAGTATACTTTTACAGAAACATCACAGCACTGGAGAACAGAGCGGTTACTTGGGGTGAAGGAAGACATTTGAACTAAGTTGTGAGCCATAAGCACATTTACTATCCCCAGTTATGGACCCAAAAGGACATGAAAAGCTTTCAAATACAGTATAGGAATAACACAAAATCCAAGTAAAAGAGGAAATCTCAGAGAATTAAAAATTAGGGTTAAAAAAATAAGCCAGAAGTGAGACTATTACTGAAAATGTATGCCACGGGTACTGCTCACTTGCCTGGGTGGGGACCCAAAGCTGGTCAGTCTCTTTCTAGCAGAAAATACAAAAAGGAATGAAGTATCGGCAAGAACGTACCAGGTAAGGAAGCCATGGAAGGACATTCCACTCTGAGAAAACAGCCTGGACAACAGCCTGCAGTCACTGAAAGGGCCTATCCTGCCTAGAAAATGGAAGGACAGAGGATGGAATTGGAAAGGTTGGATACAAACAGATCAGGAAGACCTGTGTGCCAAGCTAAGGAGTCTCGGTTTTTTTCTGTGAGAAAGAGAACCAGCAGAGAGATCTCCACTCCCCAGCCACCTTGCATTCCTGGTCCAAATTATGCCTCAGTTCTAGGAAGGAAATGCTGAAAGTACTCTCATTCTGGCTCAAAGCAAAACAAAAAGTGAAAAATAGAGAGCACATGCCTTGTCTGAAAAGGGAGGCATTGCTGCTTAGGTCTAACCACTGGCACATAACAATTCCAAAGCTCCAGGTGTCCCACAGGCTGCCACATTCCCCCTGCTCCCACCTCCCCCAGCCTCCCCTGCTCCCCTCCCAGCCTTCCCAGAGAAGTCATGTTCTGACTGGGGTGATCCTGGGAGTGCCTGCCCAAAGCAGGTGTACCACAGGAGGAGCAATAGTTAAAAAGGAAATGTCCCCACAGTGATGGCCTTCATCTATCACCCTTGACTGATGATAACTGCTAAAAAAAAAGAAAGCAAAGGAAAAAGAGAAACAAGTCCCATGGTTGCCAGAACTTCTCTTCAAAAGGACCAGAAATCCAGATTTATACATGAAATCTGATTTTTAAAGAAACATCTATTCAAAAAATTTTAAGTAAGGAAAAAAACACATCTGATACTGTGTCAGCCAACTAATACACATGTCTTTAGGCTGTCTGTATGACTGTGGCCCAGAGCCTTCAGCCTCACTGGAATCCACTCAGGTAGGCTAGCATCTTCCTTTTAAAATATTTTAATCGTCCAGAGCTTCCTTATACTCTGGCTTTTTAAAAAGATCTGTCTTCCCGCTTGTTCTGTTATACTTACACATATAGTCTGAGCATTTAATACCTACCAGGTAATTAATCAAACCAGTTGCTCTAGAAACCTTCAAGCAACCTGAGAGAGCAAACATCTGCTTCAATTTCCACTCCCTTCCTTCAGAGCATGCACTTATTCAAAAATATCTACTGAGTCCCCACTCTGGACATTACAGTAGTGAAGAAAATGCTTTAATGCTTTAGTTCCTGACTTCTGGACATGGAGTTAAATAATCACAAACTGTGGTAACAGTATGAGGAAAGGCACATGGTGCTATGTGAAGCTTCAGCAGGAGGATGTAATTCATTGGGGGGAGCAACAAAAGATTTCTAAAAAAGTGACATTCAAGCTGAGACCTACAATATGTTCAAAAACTTGTCAAGTGCAGGGGGCATTCTAGGCAGAAGGAAAAGTATGTGTGATCCTGAGGCTATAAGAAATTTAATGCATTCGGAGAACTGAACGGCTATGGTGTGGTTGAAGCAGTGAACAAGGGGGAGGTGGTACAGGATGAATCTAATGGGGAGGCTAGAGCTGGATGATGGAGGGTCCCAAAAGCTGGAGTAATGAACTCGGATTTTACCACAAGGGTAATGGGCAGCCAGTGGATTCTCAGCAGAGTGGTATAATCAGATTTGCCTTTTAGAGTCACTCCTACTCAAGATTAATTGGAATTGGAGGGAACAAGAGAGAGAGGCTACACCTATCTTGTTCATCACTGTACAAGCAGCATCTAGCACGGTGCCTGCACAGACTGAGAATCCGCACTCAGTAATGTTTAAGGAATGAATGACTGTGAAAACAGAGGAGGCTATTACAGTAACCAAGGCTTGGAGTTTCTAGAAAAGTGTAAGTCGAGTTGATAGGACTTAGTAAAGGACTGACTGAATGTAGGGGTTTGGGGATGAGTGAAGGAAAGAGTCAGGCAAGATTCCCAGGTATCTGGCTTGTGCCAGCGGTAGGGTAGGAAAGGATAGCTGAATGAGATCGGCAAGACAGGAGGAATGTAGGAAGAGGGTTCACGGCTGGCCATCAGATTGTCTCCCAACTCCTAACACAAAGCGTGTGTGGTTATCTGAGGAACACCGGGCACATGAGCCAGACCGAGCTCCCTGAAGATGAGGGCGGCGACACTGTCTCCGCCCCCTGGCTCTCTCAGATCCACGCCAGGCACTACGAGCAGGCTCCATTCATGGGGTGTGGGGAAGGGTGCTTGGGCAGAAAGTTAGGAAGACCTGGGTGATGGAGATGGCGGTCTTCAGTGTGTAAACTCCTTGAACTTATCTGAGACGCGGTTTCCTGAGAGGAGCGTTGCGAGTAAAGCTTCAGGCCCAAGTTAGGTGTAAAACCGCTCCCAAGGAATCGAGTGGAATTCCCACGTTTCTTTCGGCCTGGGACTTCCCTTTCCTCAGGGCGGGGGCCTGTCAGATTGATCTTGCCTCGGGTCCGCCCGCGTCCCTGGACCGGGATTCACTGCCTACCTGCCAACCCGTAGCGGCGACGCGCCGCGGCCCAAACTGATATCTGCGAACAGCTTCACTCTCCGGTCAGCGACAGCCGGGGACTCGTAAGCCAGCTTCAGCCGCTGCCACGGCTACAGGACCTATTTATCCATAACGTCAGTATCTGACACGGGAAGCACTTATAGCCGCCCCAGCCGCAGAGTGGGCTGGGAAACAGAGGCCTGAGAGGAAGGGTGGATGCCTACAAGGCCCAGAGGCCTTTGCGCCGGAAAGGCTGCCGGAAGTAGCTGTGCGTTCAGGGCGAAATAGTCTCACGGGCTCCTCCCTCTCCCCTGATTGGGTGCTGGGCGTGCCCGGTCTTTTAGTCTCAGGCTACCGGGACTGACGAGGGTGGGCCGCGGCTCGGGGTGGAGTCCACGGGCAAAGGATGTGAGCTCACAGGCTGCGATTGCTGGCCGGCAAGGCGACCGCAGGTGTCGGCTTGAGACCCAGCGGAGAGGAGAGGCTGCCCCCGGGACGGTGAGAGCCGGGGCTGCGGATGACCACGGGGAAGGGATGGAGGGACCCGGGCTGGAGCAAAGAGAGCCCCACCTAGTCCTGAGGAAAAAGCGTAGGACAGCGTAGGGAAGGTGGAGAGCTCAGAGTCTCCAGGAGGGAACGGGGGTGTCAGGACTTGGGTTTCCCGGTTGTGAGGAGGGGTGCGGGCTGGGGAAGACTTTACACTGGCCACAGAGAGGTTGGCCCCAGACCCTTTGGATGAAGCCGAAGATTTACACCTAAGATTTCTGCTAGATCCGCCCTTTTTCTGCCCTCCTTTCCCCCGTATGTGATAGATTTCTGGGACCTTCTTTCTTTAGGACCCCAACTTCTTCTGCCGCTGTGATTATTTGTTCTTTATTGCGCTTGGGTTCCCATTAGCTTCTCCGAGTGAGACACGGATACGCCCCTGCCCCAGGCATCCCTCAAATAGCCCCACACAAAGTCCGGAAGGAAGAGTACTGAGGCTACCGGTGGAAACTTCATTCTCACTGGAATTACTTTCTGGGGCGTCACCTGCCACCAGATTCCTGGAGCCCATTGGTCTGGGTAGAATCTGAGCGGGCGGAATCTGAGCTGACGTCATCCAAGGGCTGAAAGCAATTGGTTTGTAGGAAAGGAATGGATCAGCTCTGAATTTGTATTCCTCTGTTGGCTACCGCCTTGCTTTTGATTTCCAGTACTTGGGCATAGTATTTATATGTGCTTTCTTTGATCCTGAGAAATTGGGACTAGACATAAAATATACCGGGAACTTGCTAAGGGGTGGATTTATTCCTTTAGGGTGGGCGGAAGAAGGCAAAGTGATCTCATACTATTCAAGTATTAGTTACTGATTGGGCAGTCTGGTGAGGGTTTATCTCATCCATATTCCATCCTTGCCGGGAAGGAGTCTCCCGGCCAAGTCACCAAAGGAATTCAGTAGTTCACGCAGCACCTGATCTGGCCTTTCCTTGGACATTATTCTCAGGGACATACCTAAATATTTTCAGGGACAATTTCAGTCTAATAAACTATATATATATACACGAAGTACTTTAAAATGTGCATGGCATTGTGCTAGGCAGTATTTGGAGAGTGGAGCAGTAAACTTGGGAAAACCAGTGCCTTGCTTCTGGGCTGCACTTTTACAAGAGATGATGGGCAACTGAAAACTTCTGCAAGTTGCAGTGATTTAATGAGGTAATTCCACTTGTTTCTGTCTCTGTTACCAACACTGTAGTCCAAACCTTCATCATCTGTTTAAGGCAAGACTGCTGCTTCCTCTGGTCTTCCCACTTGCTGTTTTGCACCCTTATATTCCATTCTGTACACAGCAGCCAGGATGATCTTTTCAAAATGTAGAGAAATCATGTCACTCCGCTGCTTAAAACCATCCAGTCAGTTACCACTGAAATGAGTATACAATCCAAACTTTATCATGATCTGGCCCCTGCCTTCCCTGACTTTACATCAAGCCAAGTTCTCCATCCTTTGTATGCACCAAGCATCTAGGCCTTATTTCTGTTCCTAATACTTGTGTCTAACTAAAGAACTTTATACTTACTCTTCCATCTGTCTGGAATGTCACCTTCCCAGAGAGGCTTTCCCTGGATTATTTAGATTAGTGCCTCTCCCGGTCACTCTTTTATCACTGTTATCTTTATTGCATTTCTCTGCTCCTGGAACTGCCTGCTTATTTATTCATTTTCTCCTTTGTTACCTGTATCCTCCCACTAGAATGGAAGCTACATGAGGCCATGACTTGTGTTCTTCTGTATCCCCAGTGCCTGGCATATGGCAGAGGCACACTAAATGTGAACTCTTACTATTTTTATCCTTGTTAACATAATGATGCTTCTTTGAACTCCTTGAAGGCAAGGATAATATCTTTTCATCTCTCTATATCTAATGCTTAACATAAAAGACATTCAATATTGTTTTATTGCTGAATGAATTAAATGAGCTAATACATAGTGCCTAGAATAGTACCAGGAACATAGTAAACATACAATGAATGTTTGCTTTTTTTTTCTTCAGTGAATGAATTTTGGTGATGCTTTAGAAAACCAACACATATAATAGAGATTCTAGATCATGAGGAATGATCTGGCTTTGCCCTCCTTTGCTTTCTTTCCTCACTCCTCCCTATGAACTCCTATTAGTGTTTCAGTTTCCAAATCACTTACCTGTTTTTAGATTTATTATCTGGTCTTTTCTAGCCCTTTCTTCTCATTCTTGTTGGGAGGGAAGACAGGAAGAGATTGGGCTGGGGCCCCTCTCAGGAAAAAGAAACAAAAATAGCCATCCTGTAGTTGTCCTAGCCTGGAAAATGGTGACAATTTCAGGAACTTGGGACAGGGCTGGTACCAGGAAAGGGGAAGGTCAGGAACCCCGGCTGGGGCCAGGATAACCTCTGCCAGAAATGCTGGCCAGCTTTCCCTCCCTGGCACATTCCATGCTCCTCCTGAAGCTGCTTTTACTTGCTTTCCTGAAGCCAGACTCTGGGTGGTGCTCAACGTAAGCACTGGTGCAGGCTGCTCCTGAGCCTGGAATCTGTACAAAGGAACTGCAGCCTGTCCCTCTGGCTCCTGGGAAACTCCTAGGCTGGCTGTATTCCCAGTAGGTTTGGCTGGGAGTCTTGGAAAGAAAATAACTGGAATCTGACTGGTGGATCGCTGGGGTGAGAACCTCTGCTCTGCTCAGTCTGTTCCTCAAGCCACTCTAAGTAGATACAAGGGTTTGCTTGTCCTCCTTGCTCCACAGAACTGAGCTGAGCCTCAGGGACTGGTGAGGTGACCAGTGCCAGGGTCTGGGAGATGGTGCTCCCTGGCCTGCTTCCTGGTACCATAAAGAATAGCAGGAATGTCTTTTTTTGCCATTGCCTCGGTTCCTTGGCCTCGGCAAAGGAGTCTTGGGCTTATCAAGGAGAGAATGCATCATCAGTGTTTCTCCTCCTGTCCCTACCTGGCTGAGGGCGCTCCTCTGCTAACGCCTGCCTTCTCTCCCACCTCCTGCTCACAGCGCTGAGAGTATGAGGCTCTGGCCTCCACTGGCCACTCACTCGTGACCCTTCCACCACGGCGGAGCCTTCCAAGCCGACCTCCTGCCGTGTGGTGATCTACCTGCAGCGGGAGATGTCAGGGGATACCTGTCTGTGCCCAGCCTCAGGGGCCAAGCCTAAGCTGAGTGGCTGCAAGGGAGGAGGCCTGGGTAACAAATACGTCCAGCTCAATGTGGGTGGTTCCCTGTACTACACCACCGTGCGGGCGCTAACCCGGCATGACACAATGCTCAAGGCCATGTTCAGCGGGCGCATGGAGGTGCTGACTGACAAAGAAGGTGAGGCATGGGGGCTTGTTGGGCGGGGTGAGGAGAGAGAGAGGAATTCCTGAGAGTGACTTCAGGGCAGGGCTTAAGCCTGGCATATCTAGAACCTAGATTGACTTTTCTGTTCACCTGGTACAAGACACCCTCACCTGGAGCCCTGGATCCTCAGTAGAGCTTCAGAATTTTTTGAAATTGTACATAGGATGTGTGTTTACACATCTTCCAGGGACAAGATCCATACTCCTTTAATATTCATATAAGAGTAGATTCTCACATTAACCCTCAGTTAACGATCCAGCAGTGAGCAGAAGGCAAGCAGGGCCTGGTGGTCTCTGTGTTGCCAGGAGATGGGCCTGAGCACCACTGAGCTTAGACCTCTGGGCCTCCACAGTCTGGAGGGCTTGTGTGCCCTGCTATGTTCTAATTCTTGGTTTCCGGGAGAAGGGATAAAGAGCAGTCGCGGACCTGAGAGCTGGGGGTTCCGCTCCCCTGTGCTGTGGCCTCTGCTCATGTGCTCTTTACCACCTGCCATCAGGCATGTCAGGTGGCCTTTGTCTGCTGCCTGATTCTGAGGTACCTGGAGACCAATAGTAACCCTCTCGGGCTCATCTGAATCCTAGGCTGGATCCTCATAGACCGATGCGGAAAGCACTTTGGCACCATTTTGAATTACCTCCGAGATGACACAATCATCCTCCCTCAAAACCGACAGGAAATCAAGGAATTGATGGCTGAAGCGAAATATTACCTCATTCAGGGCCTGGTGAACATGTGCCAGACTGCCTTGCAGGTATGGAGGCAGCGTTGGGGCAGGTCAGTGAGGTCAGAAGTTGACCCTCTCCTTCGGGGGCATGAAGGTCCAGTTCCTGGAAGACTGTGTGGCAACCTTCCAGGAACTGATCCACACCTAGTTAGACATGCCAGGTGCTGCCCAGGCCAAGCAAGCTAGCAGCCAGTCAGTTTGTAAGGTGACAGACTCGGGCAGAATGCTTCCAGTTTATGTGCCTAGATATCTGGACTTTTAGGTTTTCTGGAAATGGGGGTCTGCCTGCCAGATGGCAGTTCCTGTTGCCCAGGACCTCCTGATCGCTGATACCTCCTCAACAAGTAGGGGTGGCTGTGGCAGAGGGGCTCTGACGGCTCCTGGGGAAGCCTGACAAGCAGACCTCAAAAAGATTCCTGGCTATGTGTATCACCCAGGACAAAAAGGATTCCTACCAGCCTGTGTGCAACATCCCCATCATCACGTCTGTGAAGGAGGAGGAAAGGCTCATTGAGTCCTCCACCAAGGTACCGGGACACCAGAGGGCTCTGGGCAGGGCTTGTCGGGACCCTGGCCTGGCCCTCATGCTCTCCTCCCTCACAGCCTGTGGTGAAGCTGCTGTACAATAGGAGCAACAACAAGTACTCGTACACCAGGTGAGGTGGGCATCCTGGCGGGGGTCGGGGGCCAGGGGAACGGCTGCAGGAGCAGCTGAAAGGACCAAGCTGCCAGGAATTAGGCAGCAGACTCAAGGGAAGCCACCTGCTCTCCTGGCATGCTTGGCATGGGTCTGGGTCTCCGGAGGGAAGAACAGAGCAGAAGGGAAATCTAGGCAGGGGCCTCTGGAACTTGGTGCAGGATGCTGGCTGGGGTATAGACAGAACCAAACATGTGACACCCCCCTAACATGTCATGTCAGGCAGCATGCCAGGTGGTTTCCCACCACTCACTGGAAGGGAGGGCAATAGGCTGGGACTTCTAAGCCAGGTTTTGTACTTCACAGCAGCCACTTCCCCCCTTGCCCCCACCCCGGTCCTCTCAAAAGGCCACAGTTAGGTATATGCAGGAGGCTACAGGCTCAGGGTCCCAAACCCTCCCAGTGACTCCCTGTGGACAGACATGTTACCAGCATCATGCCTAGCAAGAGGAGGGATCCTCCTGCTGAGAGACAGTGAGCCTCCTTCCATCCAGGCCTGAGAGGACCTCCCTCTGTCCCTTCTCACTGCTTTAACTCAACTCCTTTTCCTTACAGGCCCCCAAACCCTTGACCTTTTCTCTTCCTGTGCCTCTGGCATCTTGACTTCTCATCGTCATCATGGCAGGGGAGGGAGAGTGGGGAGAGCCCAGCCAGCGCCTGCTTAGTCTGGAACTCATTCCCAGGCCTACTGGCCCTCATTGGTTTTCCAGCAACTCCGACGACCACCTGCTGAAAAACATCGAGCTGTTTGACAAGCTCTCCCTGCGCTTCAACGGCCGTGTGCTCTTCATCAAGGATGTCATCGGCGATGAGATCTGCTGCTGGTCCTTTTATGGCCAGGGTCGGAAACTGGCGGAGGTGTGCTGCACCTCCATTGTGTATGCCACGGAGAAGAAGCAGACCAAGGTATGGGGGGCTTCCCTCTGCATCGGGGGGCAAGGCAGGACACACTAGTGCCACCCCGATGGAGCCTTTCCCCAGGAGTGGAAAGGCATATGCTTTGCTGTTTCTTTCCCAGACTCACTGTGATGGTGCTGGGCGGGGACAAAAGCCAATAGCAGGGGCTCAGGGAATGGCATGGGAACTATTAGTTCCAGCCAGCTGAAAGAGGTAGGGGGCTGTTGACTGCAGGAAACAGTCTGGTGCGGTGTGAGGGACCAGGTCTTTGGAGTTAGCCCAATTCACATTTGAATTCTGGTTCTACCATTTATCAGTTTCCGACTTTAAATAAGCCATTTGAGCCATCTGGGCTTATTTCCTCATTTACAGACATGGGAATGACAGTATGAATTTAACAGAGCTTTTATGAAAATGAGACGTTCTTAAGAGGAGCAGTGTAGTGGAAATAGCTATTCAGAGCTGTTCTCTGGCTCCTGATGGTGGGGTGTTCCTGGTCAGCCAGCACAGCCTCTGCCGGAGACACACAGCACCTGGCACATGTGAGGGATGTGACAGGTGGTAGTTAACACAAACTCAGCTAACCCTGGTCTCTCAGTCTGCAGGCAGTTGGCATCCTCCCTGGTGGGCAGTTGCCCCCATGAGTGTGTGTTAGGGAGATGGCACAAAGGCCAAAGGGCAGCTCATGGCGGGAGGGCGAGAGCTGTGTGCCTGTGTAAGAGCCAAGCTCATGTAGCACCTTCTCACCCCCAGACCACTGAAGTGCCTCCAGCTGGGTGGTCTGAGGGTCAGGGAAGGACAGCTTACGGGAGGGGGCCCTGCTTTCTCCTGTCATGTTGGGGGTGGGGCACCCATGTGCACACGTCATGGGGTCAGGTTTCGGGGCTGGTCACGCTGTGGGAGTCCAGCAGCACTGCTCACCTTCCCAAGTGCTTTGCTCATGAACTCTGACTCCTCACACCACCTCCGTGAGACAGGCAGGGCTAGAGCCGCTCTCCCCCTGACAGATGAGCGAACAGAAGCTCAAGGTGACACAGCAGTTTAGGCTAGAATGCCAGCCCTTCCATGCTGCGCTCATAGCAACTCCCTGAAGTAGATGTTAACAATGATTTTACACATGTGGAAACTGAGGCGCAGCAGGGTTAAACCCAAGACCCTAGAGCTAGTGAATGGTGGAACTGGATGTGTACCTAGGCCTGGCCCCAAAGTCGACCCCCTAACCTCCAAGCAGACGAGCCAGTTGGTCTGAGGTCGGATGGGGCATGTTTCCCCAAGAGAGTTCGGGCAGGCTTGGGGATCCAGTGCGGCCCTGGGCCTGGCATGCTGCTCTCTCCAAGATGAGACTCATTCAGTTCTCCTGTCTCCCTCACCCCAGGTGGAATTCCCGGAGGCCCGAATCTATGAGGAGACGCTGAACGTCCTACTCTATGAGACCCCCCGAGTCCCTGACAACTCCTTATTGGAGGCCACAAGCCGGAGCCACAGCCAGGCGTCCCCCAGTGAAGATGAGGAGACCTTTGAACTGCGGGACCGTGTCCGCCGCATCCACGTCAAGCGCTACAGTACTTACGACGACCGGCAGCTCAGCCACCAGTCTGCCCATCGCGACTGACAAGACCCTCTGGGAGTCAGGGCACAGGACACCCTGCCTCCCCTCCTGTAGACACCCCCTCCACTGGCCACCCCACGCTGCTACTGGCTGAGTCTCTGCTCTAGCACCCAGAGGTTTGACGGCCCGCATGGGGCTTCAGAGGGCCTGAGCAGGAAAGGGCCCACATTCCCTTGCCCTGCTCCGTGAGCACTGTGGGATGTCCGAGCCCTCGCCCCTTGGCTCAGCGGCTCCCTGCCTGCCTGACAGGGAGCTGCCTCTGCCCCTGGAGTGTGGATCAGCCTGCCCCTCTCCCACTGAGAACATTGCCCTTGGCCAGGGCTGAGCAGCTCTTTCCTCTGTTGAAGGGCTACCTGTAGGGCTCAGCTAGGGAATGGGTTCGTTCTGTGGGGAAGGCAGCTTCTGGTGCTGTGGAGGCCCAGTTTCTAACAAGGTGGGGCTCCTTTTTTCCTAAGGTATTTAAGCACAGGCTTGATGAGTTTTTTTTAAAAATCATCTAGGAAATGCATAGTTTTAAGTAATAATGAGGGGATTGGGTACTTCTGCTTCCCTTCCAGGGTGCTAAGACCCTGGATCTGGAAGAACCCTTGGCCCTTTTTGATGCCTTTGGGATCTGTTTCTTTAAAGCACTTTGTACTTTTGTTCAGATTTGTATTCTGCCCTGACCCACATCTTTTTGACCCTTACCCCCTTCTTCCCTGCAGAACAGTCTGAGGGAGGGGAGATAGAAGCAATAGAAGACAAGTAACCAGCTCTGGCTTTGCCAGCCTGGCCAAGCAGCCAGCCTAGAGCACACTGAGAAAAGGCAGTTTTGTAAGTTGGGACCTGAGGTCCTAATAACAATCCTATGAGAAGGGACATTGCACCCCAATATCTTAGAGTCACAGTGCTGACTCCTAGAGTCTAACATGAGTTGCACCTTTTGACCATCTTGCCCTCAGTTCCAAGGCAAGCTGCCCCTGCTTGCTGTAAAGCCAGAGAGCCATTATAGGGGGGTCAGGAATCATGCGAGTCCAGATGAGCCACAGCAGCAAGGCTGTGGAGCCCATGGGCACTGCACTTGCGTGCCCATCAGCCAAGGACAGAGAACACAGAGCCTGCAGTCCCAGCAGCCTGAGCAGACATGGTGTGTGCTTGGCCATACATCCTCTTTCCCCTACCCATGCTGTGGTTAAGTGTCCTGGCTTGGGGGTGGGGGGTGATTCTGCTCAGTGGTGAGTCCCTGAACACAGGATGACATGAGCAGCCCCTTGAAGGGTTTTGTTATTTCTTTCTTGTTGAGTAACTTGGACATGGAAATGCCAAGTACCTGCTGTTGGACAAGGGTGTAAGCTTCTCTTCAAGGCTTTTGTTCTCATTCCCTTGTTTGGCTTGGCCCTCGGAAGTCTGCTTATTTGAATTCTTTCCCAAAAGAATACCATCAGAGAAGGCGCTGTTCAGCCAGCTTAACAACACATAGCCATCAGCAGTGCCCACTCATTGGGGAAGGGACATAGGTTATCAAGTTCATTTCCCTTGGCTACTCTTATTACAGATAGTGGCTGCTCATGGTGACCCCTGGGCAGATGCCAGGCCAGGGTTCGTATGCAGGGACCTGAAGTGACAGGATGGGGCAGGGGAAATGTGACTTATCAGGCATTTTACACTTGTTGCAGCCTTGAATGTTGACTTTAAAAGTGAGGCGCCCTGGTGATCAGCTTGAACAGTTCTAGCTCTCACTGGAGTAACAGGATGACGGATCAGTTTCTTTGGCCAGATTCCGGCCTTGGCTTTGTGGCTTTCCCACAGGGACTGGAATGCTCCTGCCTGAAGCCACTGGCTAACTTCCTCAGCTGCCCTTCCTCAGTCCCAGCTCCCCATGGAGGTATTTTAATGTTTATCCTTTGACTTCCTCTGTAGTCTGTCTTTACTGCTTTTGACATTCAGATCCTTAGTGTCTCAGTGGTGACCAATCTTTCTTGAGAAAGCACAACAGTCTGGGACTCTGGGCATTTATCTCCTCTGATTGTAAATGTCTCCTTGGTCTTAAGTACTAACATTGAACTCCCTGAAGTAATCTTAGCTTCTTTAGTAAGAATTCGTGGTGTAAGGGTTTGGGGCATTTTGAGTTTCCTAACCCCTTCCAGGAAGCAGTTCTTGGCTGTGTGACTTTTTCAACTCCGAGCAGCATGGGAAGGCAGACAAAAAGCATGGATGAAGTTCAAACCTTGGCAGTTGCTGAGGAAACTGGGAGTCTGCTGTTAACCACATGGACAGTGTTGTTAACATGTTAACTGTGACTGTTAACATGGGTTGGGTTCTAATCAGTGTTACCTGACCATGCACAGTTTGTCTGCAGTATGGCACTGGCCATAGCATGAGAGAACTTCGCCTTTATCAGGAACTGCAGCTCCTTATTGTTCAGACAGGTGATGGAAACAAACACTAATTTCTAATAAAATTGTATGACACTGTAGCGGTGCAGAGTCGTACTTATAGTTAGTACAGCTCGGTCAGCTTGCCGCTGTGGACAGGGTTCTTGCATTTCTATTTACCACCTGACTTTACATTCAAGCCTAAATCCAACTGCACGCAGTTGCCCTGCAACCCAGGCTCCCCCTGGTGGAGGATTAAGGACAACGCTGATAAGGGATAGAACTGAGATTTAATTAATTCAAGAATAAAATGACCTTAACAATCACTGTAGTAGTGGGAGAGCGAGAATCTCAAGAATTGGGGCAAAATGCAGCACATTCATCTCTGGCTCTTGGAGTTCTGCAGGAAGCTCAAAGTAGCTTGGCTTAGTCACCATCCATACCTAAAGCTCCTTGCCTGAGCTTAGGCATTTGTGGTCTGGAGATTTGACAGACTCATGCTCATGGCTGGCAAGCCCTCTGCTCTGGGAAACCTGACTAGCGTGCCTCACTCCTCTCCCAGGCCCATGGAGGGCAGAGATGCCCCCAGTGGAGGGCCAGCACTAAGAGCCAGGCCACTCCTCTAATGCTGACACCGGCCTCCTGTTCTGCACTTAGCAGAAGTAAAGAGAATAAGAGCCCAGTCCAGCCCCACCCCACTGGCTGAGAGGCACAGTGACCCTGGGAGATGTCCAGCCAGCTCCCAGCCACAGGAGGGAAACATACATACCCTTCTAAAAGGGACAGCTTCTGGAAGGGCAGCAAGAGAAGCAATCAAGGGCCCCCAGTGGGTCAAAAGGGGACCTGAAACCGTAGGGGCCGAAAAGGTAAGAGTGGCCAAGTGTGCACTGGTTTACTGACAAAACCTCACATTCCAAACAATTTGTGTGACCAGCCAGGAAACTTCCAGGCCTGTGCAGTTGAACATAGAGCGTTTCTGGTGGAAAGGTTTACTGGAACACAGTGTAGCCAGGGCTTATGGGGGAAGCCAGCCTGGGAGGAGTCCTACACGAGTCTTCTGGAGAAAGCAGTTGCACCCTATCCACCAAAACAGAACCCCACAATCAAATGGCACAAACAAGTAAGAGACCCACTATGGTCGGTGATGGAGAGAGTTCTGCAGCAATTGTGGTATGAGAGGTGTTCTTCAGGAGCTGAGCCTGGCACTCAGGGCCTCAGGTGGTCTACCAGTGAAGGCCTGAGGGCGGTGTCTTCTCATCTTTATTGCTCTCCAGGGAGAAGGGAGGGATCCGGACATCAAAGTGGGAACCATCAGGCCTCTCGAAGCGGAACGTACCCCTGCATGTCAGAGAAGCAGTTTAGCGGGAGTGGGGGCCCCGCCCTCCTGAGGATCTGGATAGCCCTGTGCGCTCAGCTATAGACCCGCAGCAGGATGAGGCAGGCCAGGGCTGGGCTCTCTTCCCCCTGGCTCATGCAGGGGTGCTATAGTCCAGAGACCCACGAGCCCATCCTGGCCCTACATGAAAAGAAGAAGCCACTATCCTGATTTCTGGCCCTTAGGTGCCCACTGCATAAGCTACCCATCTACACTTTCAGGTTAAGGAGTAAAACGTCAGTTAAAAAAACTAACTACATGGGCAAATCACCAGACCTCTTTGGCCTAAGACCTCAGTTCACAAAATCACAGGGCACTGGAAAACAGGCAGTCCTAATAAGTCCCACACAACGATGAACAGCCGATAAGACTCCATCTCAGGACTTGGCCCAGAGTTAATCACAAGCTACCAACTCTCATTTTTCTGACCTGCAGCCTGTGTCTGTGGAGTTGAGCTACCCCTGCCCTGGCACACACTTGCTCACCACATGTGCCCACTGGAGGCTTGCAGGGAGACGTGGCTGCTGTACTGGAAAGCAGGCTGCTCCTTGGATAACACTGGTTCCTGTGAAGGTTAAAGCAAAATCGGTCAGGCCAGACAAGTCCCCTGTACTCCAGGGCCATGTCTGCCTGCCAGTCCATCAGGAGTGGATGCCCCCATGCCTCCCACAATGACTGCCTGCCAGTACCTCCCCCCACAGCACAGCCACTGACCTCTGGTTTTATTCTGCTTCTGGGGAAAATGATCTTAGACCAGAAGATGCTCTGCACAGGACCTGCTCTGTAAATCCTGTCTCCAGCACCGACACTCTGAGGGCCCAAGTGCCAGGCACCATGGTGGTGCTCAGCAGACCTTTGCTGACTCAAGACTCCTAGCAATCACAGGGTAATAGGTGTGATCCTCACTTTCGTAGTAAGAAACCTAGATTTGGTAAAATAACCTGCCCAAGGTTATGCTGGGGTTGAGTTAACAACTCCCCATAAACACACACAGCTGATGTCTGACCCCAGACTGCCTGGCTCCAAAACCTCGTGTTTACTCACTATCCCACCCTGCTTCCCCAAGTCCCTTCTGACTCAGGGAAGTGCTTACTAAATGCGGCTACTTCTCACGACTATTTCTCAGGAGGCAGGGTGGGATAGTGCAGGAATCGCAAAATCACATCTCTTCACAGACCAACAAAGGATGTATGCATGTAGAGAGGCAAAGCAAAGACAACCAGGAGTGGTGGGGAGTGCATACCCCACCCAAGGGCATTCAAATTCAGATTTTCTAAAAAGGCACTGTGCTGGCAATAACTACCAAGCTGTGATGTCAGACTCACTTGGATTCAAACCCAGGTCCTGCCATTACTAGCTATGGGACCACGGGCTAGTTAGTTGATGCTCTTCATCTGGAAAGTGGGCTATAGGAAACCTATCTCACATGGTTGTAAGGTTTCTCACCCCAAACAGCCCAACGCAGTCACACACTGAGTCTCTGCCCCTAACCAGAAGAGGAGGAAGCCATGCACTAAGCCCACAGGCCTGCTAGGCAGGGCCAGAACTGGTGTTCTTGGCCCAGTGACACTCACCCTGCCCACCACCCCTCGTCCTCGCACTGTCTCCAAGGTGCCAGAGAGACTGAATATCCTCCAGTGTCGTTCCCGGAGCTGCACCACATCACTGTCAAGGTTCTCCAAGCGGATACAGTAGCGCCACTGTAGGGGTGGAGAAGAGAGGTCACATCTGAAAAGGAACAGACCTTGGGCTAGCCTGCCCAGAATTCTAAAGGGCAAAAGGCAAAAAGGCTGATACACGTGTTGAACAGCATCCCCTACCAGAGGTAAACTCTCCCATCTCCCAACCTGCCTCCCAGGGACACCTCCTGAGCCCCCTCCCTCCTCTGTGAGGGAAACACTTACCCAGTAGACGTGGGAATTCTGGGCTTCCTGGGGGAAAAACACAAAGAACTGAAGTCCCAGAGGGCAAGACGAAGTCTATTTCTAATCAGCATCTCTCTGATGGAATAGAAGTACTCCAGGAAGGGTACAGAGACAGAGAAATGCTGCAAATATCTGTGGGATGATGGTGACTCATCTATGGCTAACAAGCCCATAGGGAGGCACCTTCCCTGGGTCTGCCCCTGGCCTCCCTCCTCATCCTACCAAGATCACCAAGAGTGCTAGAAGTCCACAGAAATCAGCCACAGGGCCCTTCCTTTCCTCACCAAGCTCCCAGCCAGCTGCTGCACCCAGCCTCCTCGCAGCTGGCCCAGGCCGCTGCCCTCTTCCTCAGCCCACCCACAGCCCAGCCATATTACAGTACTTAGTAGGCAGCCCTGTGCCCTCTTCTGCCTATTTTGGCCTCCCCGACTACCAGGAGTTCCTGCAATGCAGGAACAGTGTCTCACTTTTATTTGTAGTTTATAGCCAGGCAAGAAATAGCTCAATAAATGTCTGACGAATGCATAAGAAGTGTGAAGATCAGCCTAAAGTGATTTAAACAGGGATGTGTATATTCTTCACAAACATGATTGAGTCCCTCTGAGCCAGAAGAGAGTAAGGAAATGTCAACCTGGAGGACTCCTTCCTGGGAACCACAGGTTTCCCTGCTCTAGGTCAGGGTGTCAGCATGGCAAAGAGGCTGCTTTGAAAGCACTTGGAAGCAGAACCTCAGGCACACGGGTTAAATTTGGAACCCACTGTAGCCATCACACCAGGGATACCGCACAAACCGTGGGGGCCTAGCCCTGAGGGAAGGGACCCAGCTGGGCACATACCCTCATGCCCATGTAGAAGGGGATGACGGTGACACGGATGCTCTCGGTCGTTTCCCGGTGAACATCAGAGAGCTCCAGCCAGGGGTGGTTCTTCTCCTGCCAGGCCCGGAGCGTCTCCCGAGCCACAAAAGGGGGTGCTGGGGCAAGAGACAACTGCTCAATCCCGGCCTGACTCCAGGGTGCCACACCCGCTCTCTGACTGCCCCTCCTAGAAAACTCTTCCCAGCGATAGTTCAGATAAACAAGAGGCCCAAACAGGAAGCAAAAGCACAGGCAGAAGAGGGCACAGGGCTGCTTACCAAGTATAAGCCTTGAAGAGTTAAGTGACATAAGGGAAGATAACTGGACTGGGAGTTGGGAGCCCTGGTTTTCAGACCTTGTTCTGCCACTAACTAGCAACTCTGAATCTCTTCTCATCATTCCTGAGCCCCAGTTTCCACATCTGTTTAGGTGGAGACAACCGTCTATCTATCTGACAGGGCCAATGGGAGGCTGAATAGGGCTGTGGAAATAGAGCTTTGAATTTAACTCTATGATACTGTCTTTGAAGAAGAGGCCCTCCCATTCCAGCTTCCCTTCTTGAGAGATTACCTTTTGTCTGATCATACAGAAGAAATCTTTCAAAGAGCTCATGCTGGATGGGCACCTGATCAGTGGAGGTGTAGGGGAGGATGTCTTCATGGCTAACATAGTCCAGGCCTGACAGAGAGAAGCAAAGAGACAGTGAAACTCACCTGGACGTGGAGGAACAGGGCTGAGAGAAACACAATTCCTGGCCTCGTCCCAGGGTGGGACAACCCTGGCACCACTGCTCCCAGCATCTTTAACCCCTCCAGGCTCAGAAAGGCATCAGAGTCCCCTCCCTAAAACGCACCAGACCCCTCATTGACAGGCACTATTCAGATGCTCTACTCACCAGGGATGGCATAGAGGGCCCGGCTGTCATCATGGTTAGCCAAGAAAGTCACAGCTTCTGTCTGAGACCTCTGAGACTAAGGCAAGAAGTGAGCCAGTGACTTTCTCAGCCACTATCCAGTCCCAAGGACTTGGGGCCCAGTGCTGAGCTGGGCTGATTGACCCCTCTGCCTCCCTTTATCCCAATCAGGGTTCAGGCCTTTACCATGAAGCGTAACCCAGGCCCAGCCATACGGCTTACTTACTATATGTGGACAGTCTCGGGCATCAATCAGCACCTGATAGTACGTGTGCGTTTTGCCTTTCACCTCCTTAGACCCATGGCCGGCAGGACTTTCAGCTCTACAGGGTGGGAGAAGCAGCCCAAGGTCACCCGAAGAGAAACATAAGCAGTGCCTGCTCCAGCTCCCTACTACCCCCTCATCTCAACAGACTGGTTCCCAATCAGAAGGGACTGCAGCACTGGCTGGTACCTGCTCAGCAACACCCCAGCCCAGCCGCTCCCCAGTCAGGGGCAAATGTGGAGGTACATGGAGGACCCCCCGCACAGAGTCATCATCTGTATCACTCTCTGGCTGCATCTTGGAGGAAGGGGGCCATGTTGATAAAATCAAATTGCTGCTTTAGTCCCCAGAGCCCAGTACCCCACTCTTTTCACAGCCAAGGGGGCTGTCTGTGATCATTCAGCAGAAGCAAGCCTTTCTTTTTTTTTTTTTTAATTTTTTATTAAGGTATGATTGATATACACTCTTACGAAGGTTTCACATGAAAAAACAATGTGGTTACTACATTTACCCATATTACCAAGTCCCCACCCATACCCCAATGCAGTCATTGTCCATCAGTGCAGCAAGATGCCACAGATCCACTATGTGCCTTCTCTGTGATACACTAGAACCAAGCCTTTCTTCAGTGACACTCTAGTGACGGTAAGATTCTGTATAAACATTAAGAAAGCAAGACTAGACCCTTAATTCCTTCTGGGGTACTTATGATGTGAACTGAAAACAGCTTAGGAGAGCATCCTAGAGGAGCTTAAGGGACACTCTCTCTGGCTTCAGACTGTCCCCAGCACTCAGCACCTGGTCTCTGTGGGTACTGGTGCCAGGGGAGTACTATGTGCTGTTCCTATGGCTGGGGAGGAGGCTACCTTTGCCCCAGGGGCCCCAGTTACATACGTTTACCATGAGTCAGGCCTCCTCCTGAGAGTACTATGAAGCAAAGTGACAAGAAAACTTACTTTTCTGGAGCTGCAGAAGCCACATCCCGGTCATACAGTCTGGCTTGCCAGGGAAACAGGACGACACCTCGGTAGCCAAAAATGCTATGAAGGAAAAGCTGGGAGGAAAAAGGGGCCTCTGTGAGTCTGCGGTCCAGCAAGCTCACCCAGGTGGGGCCCAGACCACTGAGCAGCACAGGGAGCGGCAACGCCAGCACGAGGTCTTGCCAATCTTTCCCTCGAACTGTGATCCACCCACATCAACCAACAACACTCTTATTCCCCCTTCATCTGGCTGACTTATCATCCTTTAGGCCATAGCTTAGGCCTCCCCTCCACTTAGCGCATATGCAGCCACTGACCATCTGCATGTAATAGACTGTCAGCTCAATGAAGGACTGTTTTCAAATTTAATTCCAATATACAATGCCTGCCCCAATGTAGGCGTACCAAAAAAAAAAGTTGAGAATTAAAAAAAAAAGTCCTCCTTATTTACAATCTATCTCAGTGGATCTGGCACAAAGCTGAAAAAGAGAAAGAGCCTCACACCCAGAACTTCCTACCGTGCCACCAGTTCAATTATGAGGGAGCAGCATCAAAGATTTGCTTTTCTGAAAGCTCCCTCCACTGACTTCCCATCACCCACAGTGTAAGAGGATACTCAGCAGCTTGGCTCTCTCCTCACGATGGTCCAAACCATCTCTGTCCACATTAACTTGGAAAGAGAAACTCACTGACACATGGAATGCATTCAAATCCGGGAAAACATAAATCCCATCTTTAAAAATTGTGATTCTTGTCTGGCACCAAACACCAAGGCAGAAAACTGTAACATTCAGGCCTGGGACCAAATCTGACCCTTTCAGAAGCAAAACACAGCATGAAAACGAAAGATGACCCATCCCAGCACTCACCTGCCCGGTCTCGTATTTTCCGTTCTGTTTTGGCACCTCAAACACACCCACTGTCTCCAAAACTTTGCCCTCTGGTCGATTTCTGGTTATGAAGGAAAAGAACAAGCAACTGAGAAGTTGAGAAAGTACCTACCTATCAGAAAAAGCCACTAGGAGACTGAGGGGCCAGGGCAATGACGGCAGAGTAGGGGCTGGGCAGTGGGCCTGCTGAAGTAGGACCACTGCAGATTCTGCCTTTCCTCCTTTGAGGTCCAGCCACAGGCTTGTTAGGTCAGACTGCTCCCAGATCACTCTCTTCACTCACAGCATTCCTCATGTCATGCCCTCATACCCTGCTTACTTGTACCCCTTGCCTCCATTTCTTCCCTGATCCACCCTCCAGGCTTCCCATAGCATTTAACTGTCCCTCCCACTTCATATTTCAGTTGTGTCCATGTCTTATCTCCACTAGAGACTTAAGTTCCCTGGGGGCAATGCCTGTGTCTGATTGGCCTGTGTTCCCACTCAGAGCCTAGAGTATAAGAGGCGCTCAAAATATATTTGTTCTGGGCTATATAATTCTATGTACGTCTCCCTCTCTAACCTGTAGTCTTCACCCTGCCTGCTCTTGAAGGGCTTAATCATCTGTAGACTTCCTACTGAACTCCCTGCACTGCACCTAGTGGTCTCTCAATCTAGTTTTTGTTCAGATTTACATCAATTTCACAAGGTTCTTAAATTGCAAATAGTTATTCTCTCTCCCCTCAGTGTCTTCATCTCAGCCACGAAAGGGTCAGTTCTCTCTGTGACCTCTCTGGACTGGACTGCTCTTTCTAGAGGCTCTTCAAAGCAATGTTATTCTTACTACTTTGGAAATGTAGATGTTATGCTTCCTCCTACTTATCGCCGGCCACAATTCCATCTGCTTGTCCCATCACTAGAGACAATGTTCACACCCACCCCCATGGCCTAAGGCCCCCTTCTCCAAGTCACAAAGAGAGAACGAGTCTCCCAAGGTCACACTGAAACCTGGGACCCACGCAGAGCCCAGACTCAAAGAGTTCTGCTTCCTACTTCGAGCATCTTTCTGAGAAAGACCTTAACCCAATCGGGGGCTGGGGGTTCAAGTTAAAAAGGACTTAATTAAAAGTCTGCCCACTAACTGCGGCGCTCGGAGACCCCCATTCGGGGAGGCAGGATTCGCTCCAGTAGGGTTACTAGCTCCCCATCAGGGCCAGCGTTGCACAACCCAGGGCTCTGGGCCGCCCTCCCTTCTCTGCTCCTGGCACACGTCCCAGACAGCGCGGGTCGGCTCCAGGCCGGGACCCTCTCCCGGGTCGAGCCCCGATCACCCTCAGCCGACCCGGCCTCCTGGCCCCCTCGCTGGCCGGGAACACGCTCCCTGGGCTCTGGGCCCGGGCCCCGAGCTCCGTCCCTCACCGGGACGAGAGGTGCCTCCGCGTCGTCGCGGTCGCCGCTGGTGGGAAAGCCCCAGCAACACCCGCTACACAGAGCGGCCTTGATCCCCGGGCCCCGGTCAGCGACCGGGACCACCAGCGGCTTCCCACGGCCAGTGCCCGCCGGGCGGCACAGACCGCCATGTCCCGCCCGAGCGCCCGCTCGGCTGCTGATACAGGGCCCGACCCGTGGCGCGCGAGTTCCGCCCCCGCCCCACACTGCCCCGCGCTGCGTCCCGCCCCCTCGGCCCTCGGTCCCGCCTCTCTCCGCCCCGCGAGCTCCCGCCTCCTTCCGGCGTTCGGCGGGCGGAAATCCCGGTCGGGGTCACCTGACTGTAGAGTAAGTTGGGCATGGCGTCTTTCTTGGTAGCTGGCGAGCGGCTTGTTCGCGCTCTGGACGCCGGCGGGGAGCTGGAGCCAGAGCAACTGCCCCGCAACCTGCGGGCTGAGCTTGAGGCCGCGCTGGGGAAGAAACACAAGGGCGGTGGTCGTCCCAGTGGCCCCGCGCACCTGGTTTCCTTCCGCCTGATTCGGGATCTGCACCAGTACCTGAGGGAAAGGGGTGAGCCCCAGTCTCCAGTCCGGAGTCGCCTTCTGTTTTCCAGAGTCTGTACCCTTCTGAGGTCTTTTTCCCACCTCTAACATCTTTCTGAGGGAAGAAGTCCATCACTCTATTCGCCTGCGGAATGGTCATCTAGCCAACCCAAATGTCACTTCAAAAACCCTAAGGCAACCCAGTCCTTTCACAACTTTCAAGAGAATGCTTTGTGGATGACAAAATTTACCTGCGCAGTTTCTGCCCTCTTGAGAATTTCCTCTTCACTTCCAGGCCCACGTAGGCCCACCCAATTGAGGAAGACCAAGTTCTAACGTAATAACCACCGCAGAGGTTCAGTTTCTTCCTTCTAAGCCATTTTTGAAAACAACTTAGCATAGTGAGCCTGTTCTGTTAGGAAATCTGAATTTCTTTCCATCTCAAAAGCAGGAGAGGTCAAATTTGATACCTTTTTCATTTTTTTGAGATAGAATAAAGATCTGAACTAGGTGTAGCATCTGATACCTAGTTCTAGCTCAGCCACTAACTCCCCTTGGAGGAGTCATTTCTCTTTTTTGGGCCTCAATTCCCTTAACTGTAAAGGTAGGGAATAGGACAAACTGGTATGTAAGGACTTTGCCAGAATTAACATAGTCTATTCAGAAGTGCAAAGTGTAGACAGCTCAGTTATTGGAACTAAAAAGGACCTTAGAGATCATCTAGTACAGTGTCCTCTAAGTATTCAGCATCACTATGACTTGAAGGACAGTTCTGTGGCCACACATAACCTGAAGACAAATATAAATGGCTTATGAGTTAGCTGTGACATTGGCAGGATACTTGAGAGCGAAGTCTTCAGTGTGGCACTAGGAAATACTTATGTGGAATTGCCCTAGATTCTTCCCAGTTGATAATGATCCTGGGGATTTATTGATATAGGAATGGCCACGTTTTAGTTTAGTAGAAAGACTCCAACGGGTAGACCCTTCTCTGATCTTAATTCTTCAGCCTTAGTTCTATGCATCATTCTGTTTATGGAACCTTTTCTTCCCAGATTCCACACTATACCTTCATGAGCTCCTAGAAGGCAGTGAAATCTACCTCCCAGAGGTTGTGAAGCCTCCCCGGGTATGTAAGGGATGTATTTGTGAGAGTTGGGTGCTGGCTGAGTTGGGCTGTTTATGATACGTTCAAATCTTATCAATTTTGGGGGTCAGAAATTTGGCTTTTAATTCCTTCATAGCTGGGGTGGGGAAACCAGATATTGTCCCTGTTTGACAGCTTGGAAAACTGAGATCCAAAAAAAACAGCAGTGAACATAGAACTGTACACAGCTCTCCTGGCACACTTAGCAGTGCTTTGCTCCCTGAAACCAATGATTGTGACATGCTTTCTAGCAAGCTGGGGCGACCATTCTCAATTGATTTTTCTGCCTCAGAACCCAGAGTTAGTGGCCCGTCTGGAGAAGATTAAGATACAACTCGCCAATGAGGAATATAAGCGGATCACCCAAAATGTCACCTGTCAGGTAAGGGCTTGCTCTTCAATACATGGACCAAATAGCCCCTGAAAGCAGGGCCCTGCACTTGGAAGAGGTACAGAGGGAAGAAACAACATGGAAATTTGGTCTGAGTACTATTCAGGGACCACAGAAGCTCCATACTACATTCAAACGAAATACAATTCCCAACTCATTCACTGAGACTCTGGGCTCAGATGGTGACTGGTTCTTAAAAATTGTAGCAGTGGAGATGAGCCTTGGAGCCTTCCTTCTGATAAGGCTCACTGTTGTTCTCTGTCATGCTCCTGCCCTGCAGCAGGAAACAGCTAGGTAGGTATGAGGAGCCTATCCTATGTCCTTCATCTGAATTGCTTCATCTGTGACCCAGAAAAGTCTCTGACAGGTCCCAGACAAAAGCATCCATGGAGAAGGCAGAGTTACTATGTTGGGGAATAAGGAGGGCTAAGCCCACACTGACAAATGGATAACTCTTTGGGCTGCCTCTGAGCTGCTTCCATTCTGAAATCATTTGCTTTTGCTCTTTCCCAGGATTCAAGGCATGGTGGGACTCTCAGTGACTTGGGAAAGCAAGGTGAGGTACTAGGAAATGAAGCTGCTAAAGCCTGTCCCTGGGAGGGGTTGGTCATGGCATTCCTTCCCACCCCAGTGCCCTGAGTTTAAGGCTTGCTGTTTGAGGGAAACCCAATTGGTGGGGGAGACAGCCATGTGATGGAGGGTCTCTTGGAGCATGCTGACCTAGAGTTTTCTTCCCTGGGCTCCTCCCCAAAGTGAGGTCAGTGAAGGCTCTGGTCATCACCATCTTCAACTTCATTGTCACGGTGGCAGCCACCTTTGTCTGCACTTACCTTGGAAGCCAGTATATCTTCACAGAAATGGCCCCAGTGAGTAAGCACTGGGCTGGGTAAGGTGCCCCAGGTGGGAGTGTTGGGAAGGGAGGATGTATGTGAAAACACCTTGCACATTGAACAAATATTTATGCAGTTAAATGAGAGGAACATTTTAGCTGTTTGACAGTAATGGGGGGAAATGATAACCTCAAGGGAATGCAGTTCCTCTTTTCTTCCCTTCCTCATCCACTTACAAGCTAGGTTAAGCCCTCTCCATCCTTGTTAGAGGTGCTGGAGGCTGCAGAGCTGCATGCTAGCCTGCATCTCCTAAGCCCGTTCTCTCCCCAGCGGGTCCTGGCTGCACTGATTGTGGCCTCTGTGGTGGGTCTGGCTGAGCTGTATGTCATGGTGCGGGCCATGGAAGGCGAGCTGGGAGAGCTGTAACTGATCCTTCATCATCAAAGTCTGGAGGGGATTTTGGAAGACTCCAGGCTTCCAGCTGTCAGTCACTCTCAGTCAACTCATCAGGCTCTTTGTGCTTAGCTCCAGTTAGGAGGGCTGAGCCAGGGCTGCCTGCTGTGCCTGCAGGGAGTCCCATCCTCCGTCAATTTCCAGAGGGGCCAGTAAAGGAGACTCAGGCAACAACTGAAAAAACTAGTCTGTCAGTACTTTCTCCTGCACCCACTGCCCATCTGCCCTCTCCAGGCCATCTGGGCACTGCTGAGGCTGGGTTTTTCCCCATCAAGATTTAGCATCCAGGCCTTCCCAGAAGCAGACCATACTGCCTTGAATTTGCCCAACTGCACAAATCAATAGTCATCCTTGATGCAGACCTGTTATTTGGATCAGAAGCCTACAAGAAAGGAGAAAGGGTTCTCTTTGTCCAGTTGGTGCAGGAAGAGGAGCTGATTAGAGGACATCAAATAAGAGAAACCCAGGTTGGTACATGATGGTGCAGCCGGAAACAGGACAGCTGCCTTCTTGGAGTCTTAGTTCCTGTCTCCATCGTCTGCCTTCTGCTTGCCTTTTCCAAATTTTTTATATGCTTCTGCCTATCCACCACTCACCATCCTCCTTAAATTTCCCACATTCCCATCACTCTGTTCTGCCTCCAAAAATGAAAATAATTCGGAGGGTAAACAGTATGTCTGCTTTTAATTGCAAAACCCCTTGTGCTTGTTGGTGTTGGTTGGGAGAGTATGCCTGCTGTGGATTGTCTTGACTAAGTAAGGTAGAAGTTCTTTGTAGACAAGGCCTGTTTTCAGATTTAACTACATGTATAAATAGATATATGAATATGAATGAAAATACACTTAAATATGTATATGTAACGTGTACTATGAATGTGTATAACATACTGTTATACATAAGCCTGATTTAGGCTGTTTTATGTGGGTTCCTAAACGTGTTTGGCCTGTCCCCTGTTCTCATTGCAGAAAAGGCCGCTCTCTGCTCTCAGCCTCTTCCTCCGTCTCAGCGTACCCTGTTTTCTCTGGTGCAGCCAGGTCCGTGGAGAAAGGGGGATGCTGGGCAGGAGGCCAGAGGAACAAGAAATTTGGGGCCTTTCAGCTTCTCATGGCCTGCTGTATGGAGAGGGAGAGAGAACTGGTGTGTGTTGAGAGGTTTACGTGTCACGCACTACATGAGGCCATTCACCTACATTATTGCTTCTCACTCACAGAATGGAGAGAAGTATTAACCATTCCCATTTTTCAGGCTCATAGATTTTCAGAGAGTTGAAGGTTCAGGAGTAAAGCCAGAATGCAAATCCAGGGCAGACCTATGGCAAGCACCATGCTTGTCTCTCTGAAGTAGAGCAGCTCCAGAAGTGGCAGAAGCTGGGTGTCCTGGAACCAGTGGGACCAGGAGCAGGCGGTCAGAGCCCTAAGCCTTTTAATGAACCATCCCTCTAATCCCAGCAAAAGCCTGGGTAATACCTCCCACCCAGAATCTGTGTAGAACCTGGCCCTATTTAGGGATTAGATGATGGAGATAAATTTCAAAAGCAAATGGCCCCCATCCCCATTCATTTGCAGTGCGTAACAATCCAGATGAAGGTATAGTGTTGGGCCTTATTTGGAGATGAGATGGTATTACAGATGACAGTGATAAAAAACCCAATGCTGCCACACACACACTGTGCCGCCCCATCCTAAATCTGTCAGGTTGTCTCCACATTTCAGGTCACAAGGCAGCCAATCTGATCTTTGTGAAAATGGAATCAATGTAAACCCTGGCTCCTATTTCTACTTTATTACTTTAATATCACTTCCTGTGCAGATCCATGGTTCTGGTTAATTTGTCCAGGTGCTAGGAGGTCAGGAGAGGAGGCCCTGAATTATAAAAGGGTCAGTCCCCAGTAGTCTAGAACTAGGATCAGCACTCTCCTCTCCTAGTTTACTTAGCAGTTAGTAGGTAATGGCCTGAATGTGAGGGGCAGCTACCCATTATTTAGAGGGAAGAGATGGGGACCAGGCCTGGCAGGAGAGAGAGAGAACATGGCCCCCTACCTCATCCCCCAGAAGGCACCTCCTGCTGAGACCATGGGCACATGCCCCAGGAGGGGCAGGGTGCTGGGTAGTAGGAGCGGGCTGCTGTCACTCCACAGGACCCACATCTAGATGGCCTGGAAGAAGTGTTAGGGAGGGATCTCTGTGCTACACTTCCTTCCATAAGAGAATTCCCTTGTGTAAAAGGATGGGGAAGGGAATCCACTTCTGATATGTTCAGTCCTACAGGGCAGGGTGGACTACAGGAGCCAGAGGAGGGGTCTTGCAAGTTCTGGGCCTAGATTAGGAGTGGTCCAGGTTGGTGACAATGGCCGAGGCATAGTTGAGGTCAGACAGGCTGCCTCGTCAGATCTGGGAAGTAGCTTGCTCTGAAGAATGGTAGACCACTGAAGCCCCAGCTGGTCCCTGTGGGGCTGCAGCTGTTGCCACTGTCTGGCCCTGCCCTGAACCCAGGCCAGGAGCTGGACAGGAAGCTTGTTGACACACTGAAGTCGCACTGAGGGGTGCTGTTGGAGGATGGAAGCTGACACAGTGTGCTGGGCTCCCGGGACTACTGGAGGGTTTCAGGAAGAGAATGGGATCTCTATGGGGGCCTGGGCCTGGTGCGTACGCCTCCTGCTTTCCTATTCTTGATTCTCTTGGCCCAGGGGTTCTGGAACCACAGTAAGGGAAGTAGAAAGAGTCTCCTCTGGCTCCAGCACCCCTTCCCCACCAGCCATAGAGAAAACAGAGCCTGGAGGCAGGATACCCAGAATGAAGGGGCTGTGGGTCAAGCCCAGAAGTTGGCTGTGCAAGAATACCCCTTAGGGGGTCAGCTCACCTTTATCTTGGCCTCAGGAAGGCAGGTGACCCGGGCCAGGTGCTCACGGGTGCCAGTGTCGGGGTAGGGCCATGCTGCAAACGTGCTCCAACTCCAGCAGCTGCCCTCTGCTGAAGGTGGTCCGTCGTCTGCTCCAGTGGGAACCCAGCCCACTGGCATGACCTGTAGACCTAGCTGGGAGTCAGGCCAGGACTCCTGCAAGAGCCTTCACCCCAGCCTCAAAGCCCCCAGCAGATCCTGAAGCCCATACTCTTTCCCCCATTCAGCCTTTCCCCATTATACCTTGCCCAGATTCTCCCCCTGCCCACCCTTTCCCCACCAGATCACCTGTTGGAGATGCATCCACAGGACTGGCCATGGAACTGGAAGAGGGTGAGGAGCCAGAGAGCCATGCCAAGGCTGTGCCCACACCAGATCCCTCCTCTTGGGGTTTTATCCTGCTCCTAGGACTGTTTCAGCCTCCAGGAACGGAGGGGTTTGCCACCCAGCTCTGGGAGAGGCAGAAAAGTCCGGAGGAAAGAGAGGAAGCCAAGGGGCAGTGATGGGGTTTGTGGGGGTATGGGTTGGGCAAAAATCTGTCACCCCTGTGCCTCCAGGGCTTCACAAAGGAAACTGGTCCCAGACCCCTTCCTTGAACCGCAGACTTTGGCAGTCTGTCTAACGTCCTGTACTTCATGAAATTCCTCCCAGGGCTCTTTCCAGGAAGCCAAAGAGATCTGGTGCTCCCAGTGGGTGATTGAGCTGCCCCTTCTGGAGACCACAGTGCCTGGTGCTGGCTGCCTCAGGGGAGAGTGGGTGGGTCCTATCCCACAACTCCGGACTAGGCTGGTGACGCTGGACAGGATGAGGATGTTACAGGGACAGCAGATGAGCTGGAGCCATCCCCCTTACCCCCTACTCCCACCCGCCTTCAGCAGGGCTGGGGAGCAGCTGGCACCACCAGATTGCCCTCTGCTTTAGGGCTTTGCCTGCACCTAACCTTTTCCCCTTGGCCCCTTGAGAGACCAGATGGCTACCCTGGAGTCGAGGAACCTGGGACCAGAGTAAGTTCCAAAGGTACATCTGAGGGTTTTAAAGAAAAATGTTTGTTTTTGCAATAGTCATTCTTGAAAGTCTCCTAGGCCACTTTTCTAAGAGAAGTAGATACATTTGAATTTCCTTTGAGTTCCTGCCCTTCCCTATCTCTCATACATTCAGTGCCCTGCACCCCAGACCCAAGACAGATACCTCAAACAAAGTCTCATCCTCAGGAGTGGGTTTGGGGGAGCACAGTGAACAGCTCCCTGGGGACTCAGGTGTCTGGGCTAGCCACATTTCAGGCTCAGGATGGGCAGAAAAGCTGAACCTGAGCCCCACCCCTTCTGCCCCTTCTCTCCTCCAGGACCCTAGTAACTCCAGAGGCAAAGCAAGCCCAGGGCTGGGAGGGGCTGCTTGGTAACTCCTGTCATCCTCAGAGGGGTTCAAGCTCCTGCTTAGCCACTGATGGGTTGTTGAGGGCTGCTTAGTTCCAGAGGAAGCCTAGCACTTGTAAGGCGTTTCTCAGCCAACAGTTTTTCTGGTTCATAGAGGGCCGGAGTCCAACATGGGCTGGACACAAGGAGGCTCTCCTTTGTCCTCTTCCCCAAGCCATCCTAAGAGTCAAGCTTCCCCTCCTTTACCCAGACATGTTCCTGCCTCCTGCCTGTCCACCCCAGTCAGAACAGTGATCTTAAACTCAGGGCCAAGGGATCTTTATTGAGATGGGAGCAGGGAGCAGCAGAGGGCCCAGCTGTGTGGGCCTGGGCTCCTACTTGCCGCCAGGGGCTGGGCAGCCCAGCCAGTACTGGGCAATGGAACGTGGGTAGGGAGGGCTCACAGTGTCCACTTGCCGTGTGCGAAGGTTGACTCGGTAGTACTTATCTGGAAGACAGGTTGGGAGAGAGTGTGAGACCCAGCCTGGCCCTTCCCACTCCTGCCCTGAGAAAGTCTTAGGTCCCTCCTGGAAAGGTGAGTGAACATCCACAATGCAGCCAAGGCCCCCTCCCTGACTTTCTGAAGTCACCACTCCAGGGCTGTGTTCATCCTGTGGGGAGCAGAGACAGCAGGAGAGAACCCCAGCTAGACCAACTGCAGGGGCTCCAAGGGCCCCCACCTCCTGAGAAGAAGTAGATGCTCTGGATGGGCTCACACGTGGCTGGCACAAGCCAGTCCAACTCATAGTTGTCAGAGTAGGTTCCCAGGCCTCCCTCCTCACTGGAGAACCAGGACAGCAAGGCTGAACGGGATTGCCGGCGGGCGTTCTTGCTGCGGCCACGACCACGGCGCGAGCGGTAACGTTTACGGTTGCGACGCTTTGACTTAGGCTTCTTGGCCGAGGACAAATGCAGAGCTGAGCCTGAGATGTAGATGTGGCCAGCCATGGCTGCGTCCACTTGCCCGGGCACACCAGGCCAGTCCTGGCTGATGAACTGGGGCTCTCTGGCACCACCTGTGGCAGGGAAGGGATTGATGGAGTACCTGGACCCTGCCCCCAGCAGGGCCTTTATAGAGTTCATCAGCTGCTCAAGGATGGACTGTGCCTTGCCAAGGACACAGCAAGCTAGTGGTAGAGCCCAGCACCCCTGCTTTCTGACTGTTCAATCCTCTCCCCTGGCCTCTTTCCACTATATCCCTCCCCAGCTGCTTCAGTCACTGCTCCTCCCTGTGTTGGCTGTGCCGTTGGTTGTGCTACACAAAGTCCAAGGTGTGGGGTCCAGGTGGAGGCAAGTCTCCCCTCAAAGATCAACAGAAGCAAAGTCTGGCCTGAGCAAAGTTTGTGATCTGTAGGTTTGCAGCCAACCCCCTCCAGCCAGCCCAGCCCTACTCCTGCCCAGGAGAGCCCAGCCCTCTTGAGGGTTAAGTAAGGCTTGCCCTGCCTCCATACCAGAGGATCTGCCCCAAAAGAGAAGCTCAAAGATGTCCTCCCAGCTGTCCCGCTGCAGCAGGGCAAAGTGTTCAAACACGGCCGACAAGGAGCTGCCTTCACACTCCTCCTGACTGGGCTGCTGCTGAAACTCGTACTCCCAGTACTGCTTCCCTGGGGAGGGGTGGGCATGAGCAGAGTTGGAAAACCCAGAGGCTGCTGAGATCAGGAGCTCCTGGCAGGAGGGGCGGGCATGATTGAAGGCCTGTCCCAGTAGAGTGCAGAAGAAAACAGACTACTCCCAGCCTGCTCGTTCTCCCACCCACCGAGTACCCTTAAAGAAGTAGGCCCGCTCGCGGCCACTGTAGCTGTGAGCGGGGAGGGCCAGGGCTGCATCCACGTTGTCTGGAATGCCCTTGAAACCATCAGAGATGTTGCGGGGGTAACTGGCTTCCAAGACACCATCCTCGAAGCGCCAGTACTGACTACCCTAAGGGTTTGAGAAGGAGGAGAAGGGTGAGGAAGCAGCTGGCCACGCACAAGGTGGAGTCCCCCACCCAAGGCAGCATGCCCCAATTCCAGGCGTCTCACCTAGAGCTCTGGCTTCCCTGTCCTTAGCCTCAGCCAGGGACCACAAGTCAGGATCCAGCCTTTTTGCACACCCTGGTCTTGGGCACAACAGCTTTCAAACCCTACCTAGATACTCTCCACCCTGCTCCACAGCCCCTGGCACCTTGAAAAGGTAGGTCTTCCCCTGACAGTTGATGCGGGTGAAGGCAGCATCAATAGGACCGTCAATGCCCCAGACATCTCGGATGAGTTTGGGATACCCAGGCCTCACTGCCTTTTCATCCAGCTCATAGCAGTACTGCCCTGAAGTGGACGAGGCTGTGTGAGGGACAGGGTGCTCCTGGGGCAGACCACCCCCCCAAGATCTGCTCTGGAGTCACCTCTGAAGGCAAAGAGGGAACCATTCTTGAGGTCAGTGAAGGCATCAAAGGGCTTCCCACTGCACAGCTCCTCGCCTCCTGGGAACTCAGAGACCCCTTGATCAGGGATCTCAGGCCTTAGGGTTCCCTGCCCAGGGCCCAGACTCAGAACAGGTGCCAGCTGGGAGATGACTTCAGGTGGGTCCTGCAGGTCAGGAACCAGGGTGGGGCTCTCCGACTGTGGGTGGACACTGGTGCTGTCTTTGGTCTCGCTGTGGTAGTCATAGACCCCATACTCATCTTCTGGCAGAGTGAATACATCCCCGCGTGTCACTGCAGGCAGAATGGGTGGCAGTGAGTCTCCAGCTGCAGAGATGACCCCAGGCCCCCTCAGCCACTCTCAACGCACCTTGGGGCTTGCACTCATCAAGGTAGTCGGCACAGCAGCTCTGGTAGTAAGAGCAGAGCT
The DNA here is from genome assembly GCF_030020395.1 of Manis pentadactyla. Taxonomy (NCBI): domain Eukaryota; kingdom Metazoa; phylum Chordata; class Mammalia; order Pholidota; family Manidae; genus Manis; species Manis pentadactyla. Next base: position 147,773,475 of record NC_080022.1, read on the forward strand.
CATCACACTGACACTTCCGGTCAGCATTAAAGCCCTCAGTGCAGCGTTCCTTGCACGACTCTGCAGGAGGGAGTAGCAGTCAGCATGGCCAGGCCTTCCCCCACCCTGCATTGTCCCAAATGCCCACCAGCACTCCCGCACCTTGGTCAGCCAGAACAACCCAGGCCAGCAGGGCCAGCATCAGAAGAGGCCTTGCGCAGGCCATGGCAGGGCCCTGAGCCTCCAGCCTGGCAGATCTGGGCTCTGCACTCTGTGGTCTCTGCTCTGATGCCTTAGGAAGGGAGGGAAAGGTGAAGACAGGGAGGGAGGGAACCAGAAAGAGGAGTTGCTTTTCTGCTGCTCTGTTTGCCCAATCTCTGGCCTGGCCCCCAGTGCCCTGACCCCAGAGCAGGGTCACATTCTTGGAACTCTGGGGCTGCCATAGTTGCAAATAGGATCCTTGCCAAGCTCAGGGTCATCTCAGAAATGGAATAGTACATGGGTCTGGAGGGCAGAAAACAAGCCCACTCGGCCATCCACAGGCCGTGTTGCCTTGGGGAAACTGCTTTACCTAGCTTCGTTTTCTTTTTGGTAAAATGAGACTGATAGTACTTGCCTTATCAGGTGTTGTGAAATTACGTGAGCTAAAGAAGACAAAATGTCCAGTGCCTGGAGTAGCCCCAACTTCATTTTCCATAAATGCTTATTTATCCATGATCTGTTTGATCAGGCACATCCTTGGCTGGGTGGTTAACCCTCCATTGTGTATTTAGGGTAGGGTAAGTGGGGTAGAGAGAATGCTGGTAAGCTCCTGGGGATCTTTTTTTTTGTAATCACAAAAACACAGTTTCCTTTCTGGATTCATCTCCTGGTGCATTAGTCTCCCCAAGCTGGTCTTCACAGTATTGTAAATTGGGTGACTATTAACCTATTGGACTGGATTTGATTCCTGAGTCTTCTGCTAATTCACTGTTCCTGGGCAGATACTCCCTGTCCCCACCCTCAATCTCCCCACAGCAACAACTGGCCTAGCTCCCCACACCTTTAGTCTGTCATGAAAAGTAGGATCCCTTTACCCAGAAGATGCCCAGTGGCACAGAATGCCTGATTTTAGGCCCACTGTCAGGGACCACAGACCACCTTTACCTAGCTTCATTTTCTTTTTGGTAAAATGAGACTGATAGTACTTGCCTTATCAGGTGTTGTGAAATTACGTGAGCTAAAGAAGACAAAATGTCCAGTGCCTGGAGTAGCCCCAACTTCATTTTCCATAAATGCTTATTTATCCATGATCTGTTTGATCAGGCACATCCTTGGGAAGTGATCCTCAGAGTTCCCAGCTGACTTTTTCTGTTCTGTAGTTAGAGGGGAGTGTGACTTTGGGCAATCTCTTTGGGCCTCAGTTGGCTCAGCTGTTAAATGGGAACACCAGTCTCTCTGTGGTAGGCATGTTGTAAGGCTTAGTTGAGAAACAGGCATACAGGGCCTCAATAATTGTACAGAATTGTTCCTATGATTGAGCTAACCGCTAGCGGGGAGGGGGCACACTCAACGGTGTTTTAAACTTTATTTTGCCCCGGGATTTCCTCTCCCCGGACTTACACCCTCACATGCTAGCGTCACAGGGAAAACCGAGGCAGTTCCTCCCCACCCCCTCCCGCGCATCCAGCCGTGGGGGGGCGGGGGATGCGACTAGAGGCCTAGGCCTGGCCGAGGTGTGGGCGTGGCTGGGGAAGGCTGAGTAGGCGGCAGGGGCGGAGCCCCGCCCCGGGTCCGCGGCTTCTCACGGGCGGGGCTGCTGCAGAGGATCTCAGCTAGCAGAGCCCGAGCTGGAACAGCGCTTTTGTTCTGCTTGCTGCCTCCTAGGCCAGCCGGCGTCTGGGCCCATCCCTCACCTGCCCGCTCCTTCCACCCGCCCATCCTCCGACATCTGGGCCTGCATCCCCTTCCCCAACCGCTTCGTCCCAGATCCTGCCCTCAACCCTTCCCCACACTTCTGGTTAGGGCCATTGCCTGGTACCCTTCTATCCATCCTTCCCTCCTCCATCTCCTTCCCTAGGGCCCCTCTCGCGGACTCCGTTTTCCCAAGGTCCGTATCACCCCGCCCGGCCCCGCCCCTCCAGGCCGGGGATGTTCCCCGCGGCCCGGCGCCCATGGTCCTGACGCTGCTCCTCTCCGCTTACAAGCTGTGCCGCTTCTTAGCCATGTCTGGCCCACGGCCGGGCGCCGAGCGGCTAGCGGTGCCAGGTCCTAACGGAGGCGGAGGCGCCGGCCCGTGGTGGGCTGCGGGTGGCCGCGGGCCCCGGGAGGTGTCGCCCGGGGTGAACACCGAGGTGCAGGGCGCCCTGGAGCGTGCGCTACCGGAGCTGCAGCAGGCACTGTCGGAGCTGAAGCAGGCTGGCGGCACGCGGGCCGTGGGCGCCGGCCTAGCCGACGTTTTCCAGCTAGTGGAGGAGGCCTGGCTGCTGCCGGCCGTAGGCCGCGAGGTCGCCCAGGGTCTATGCGACGCTATCCGCCTGGACGGCGGACTCGACCTGCTGTTGCGGCTGCTGCAGGCGCCGGAGCTGGAGACGCGCGTGCAGGCCGCGCGCCTGCTGGAGCAGATCCTAGTGGCTGAGAACCGGTGAGGGTGCTGCGCGGCTGGTGGGGAAAGCGTGGGATGCTGGGGGGCCGCAAGGGTGGTCCAGTGCTTAGGGCTGTCGTGTGACTCGCACCGTGCCTTTCCTGCCTCACCTCACCAACTCCCTGCACTATACCCCTGTTGGGGATCAGCGTGTCCATTTTACAGATGAGGAAAAGAAGGCTTGGGAAAGTTTAATGATGTGCCCATCCTCACACAGTGAACTGATGGTGCAGCCAGAGTTCGCTCCCAGGGTGTGGGGTGAGGCATGACGGGAGGGGAAGAATGGAGTGGTGGGAATTGGCCCCTGTTCTGAGGATGGACATGGGATCCTATTGTCAATGCCCCCACTAAACCCACAGCCCTCCGCCCTGTAGGCCTGGCAGCCCTCCCATGCTATCTTCTCTCTGCCACTGAGAGAGGAAGAGAACACAATGCCCATAACTGGCAGGGGTTGGGGGGCCTTTCCCCTCTCTGTAAGCTGAAATGAGTGCTGGCCTAAGGGCAACTTTTCCCCTCCATGCCATCCCCAATCCACGTTTTGCTTCCTCCTTCCTCATTGTGGTCCACATAAGAGGCTACACATGATCTTATTCTGTGGCTGCTAATGGGAAACAGGTTTTCTGCTGGGATGAATGGGTGGAAGAAGGAAGAAACTGAGGTGTGGGGCTAGGCAGCAGCCAGAGTATGTATTCTCTACCCCTTCCCCACATAACACCAAGATACAGTAGGTGGGGTCCAAATGAGGCCTGGCAGCCACTCTGTTGCCTGCCTCTTGGGACCCCTGAGCACTTACTTTCTCTTCATTCTGATGCCAGAGCGGACCAGACTGTCACACTCTAGTCTCATGCCGAATTCTCTGATCCTTGATGTTGAGAAGGGTTTTGGAAGGGTCACTTTCAGCTCATGCAGTTCCTTTCTTTTTTTTTTTAATTTTTTTATTAAGGTATGATTGATATACACTCCTGTGAAGGTTTCACATGAAAAAACAATGTGGTTGCTACATTTACCCGTATTATCAAGTCCCTACCCATACCCCAATGCAGTCACTGTCCATCAGTGCAGCAAGTTGCCAGAGATCCACTATGTCCCTTCTCTGTGAAACACTGTTCTCCCCGTGATCCTCCACACCATGTGTACTAAACATAATACCCCTCAGTCCCCTTCTCACCCCCTCCCCACCCGCCCTCCCTCACCCCTCCCCTTTGGTAACCACTAGTTCATTCTTGGAGTCTGTGAGTCTGCTGCCATTTTGTTCCTTCAGTTTTGCTTCATTGTTATACTCCACTGAGGGAAATAATTTGGCATTTGTCTTTCTCTGCCTGGCTTATTTCACTGAGCATAATGTCCTCCAGCTCCATCCATGTTGTTGCAAATGGTAGGATTTGTTTCTTTCTTATGGCTGAATAGTATTCCATTGTATATATGTACCACATCTTCTTTATCCATTCATCTACAGACGGCCACTTAGGTTGCGTCCATATCTTGGCTATTGTAAAAAGTGCTGCGATAAACATAGGGGTGCATATGTCTTTTTGAATCTGAGAAGTCGTATTCTTTGGGTAAATTCCAAGGAGTGGGATTCCGGGGTCAAATGGTATTTCTATTTTTAGTTTTTTGAGGAACCTCCATATTGCTTTCCACAATGGTTGAACTAGCTTACATTCCCACCAGCAGTGTAGGAGGGTTCCCCTTGCTCTGCATCCTTGCCAGCATTTGTTGTTCTTAGTCTTTTCGATGCTGGCCTTCCTTACTGGTGTGCGGTGATATCTCATTGTGGTTTTAATTTGCATTTCCCTGATGATTAGTGATGTGGAGCATCTTCTCATGTGTCTGTTAGCCATCTGAATTTCTTCTTTGGAGAACTGTCTCTTCATATCCTCTGCCCATTTGTTAATCAGGTCATTTGCTTTTTGGGTGTTGAGGTGTGTAAGTTCCTTAGATATTTTGACTGCTAACCCCTTGTCGGATATGTCATTTACAAATATATTCTCCCATACTGTAGGATGCCTTTTTGTTTTGTTGATGGTGCCCTTTGCCGTACAGAAACTTTTTAGCTTGATGTAGTCCCATGAGTTCATTTTTGCTTTTGTTTCCCTTTCTCGAGGAGATGGGTTCAGGAAGAAGTTGCTCATGCTTATATTCAGGAGATGTTTGCCTATGTTGTCTTCTAAGAGTTTTATGGTTTCATGACTTAAAATCAAGTCTTTAATCCATTTAGAGTTTACTTTTGTGTATGGAGTTAAACAATAATCCAGTTTAATTCTCTTTCATGTAGCTGTCCAGTTTTGCCAACACCAGCTGTTGAAGAGGCTGTCATTTCCTCATTGTATGTCCATGGCTCCTTTATCATATATTAATTGACCATATATGGTTGGGTTTATATCAGGACTCTCTGTCTGTTCCATTGGTCTATGGGTCTGTTCTTGTGCCAGTACCAAATTGTCTTCAGCTCATGCAGTTCTCACAGTGTGATGGCAAGGATTAAGAGTGCTTTCCCTGCCATTTTTTAAAAGTTAAAAAAAAATCTGTGGATGGTGGAAATGACACAACTTTTTTATTTATTTATTTTTTTAAAAAAAAATAATTATTTTTTATTGAAGGGTAGTTGACGCACAGTATTACATTACATTAGTTTCAAGTGTACAACACAGTGGTAAAACATTTATATACATAATTCTAGGTTCCAGCTATCACCCTACCAAGCTGTTACAATATCTTGACTATATTCCTTATGCTATACATTACATCCCGGTTACTTATTTATTTTACCATTGGAAGTCTGTCCTTTTTTTTTTTTTTTTTTTTTGTGAGGGCATCTCTCATATTTATTGATCAAATGGTTGTTAACGACAATAAAATTCTGTATAGGGGAGTCAATGCTCAATGCACAATCATTAATCCACCCCAAGCCTAATTTTCGTCAGTCTCCAATCTTCTGAGGCATAACAAACAAGTTCTTACATGGAGAACAAATTCTTACATAATGAATAAGTTACATAGTGAACAGTACAAGGGCAGTCATCACAGAAACTTTCGGTTTTGCTCATGCATTATGAACTATAAACAGTTCAAATATGAATACTCATTTGGTTTTTATACTTGATTTATATGTGGATACCACATTTCTCTCTTTATTATTATTATTTTTAATAAAATGCTGAAGTGGTAGGTAGATACAAGATAAAGGTAGAAAACATAGTTTAGTGTTGTAAGAGAGCAAATGTAGATGATCAGGTGTGTGCCTGTAGACTATGTGTTAATCCAAGCTAGACCAGGGCAATAAAACATCCACGTATGCAGAAGATTTCTCTCAGAACAGGGGGGGTGAGGTTCTAAGCCTCACCTCTGTTGATCCCCAATTTCTCACCTGATGGCCCCCCTGCGACTGTGCCTGTCTTAGGTTGTTCCTCCCTTGAGGAATCTTACCCGTCTCTGGCTAACCAGTCATCTTCCGGGGCCATACAGGGAAATGTGAAGTTGGTAAGTGAGAGGGAAGCCTTATTGTTTGAAAAGGTTAGATTTTTACTTCTTTGCATATTTATGCCCTGTGGCTTCTATGCCCAGCATTTGTCTTGAGGTATCTTTACCACTTGGAAGAATTATGATACTCGGTAAATTTGATATGAGGCACGAATTCTATTTAAGGGTGACACAACTTTTTTAAATGCATGAATGAAGCAATTAAAGTTGGGAGACCAAGTTAGGTTTCTGCTTGTTCAGAAAGTCATTAATCTCCCATCCAACATCTGGTGTCCTAATAAGGATGGGCTGTAAATTTGGAGGGCTAGCAAACAGAGTGGATGCTCACTGGATGTGGTGTTCCTGGGTTGGCGGGTGTGCCCTGCAGGTCTGGTATATGGGATGTGGCGGCTTTAACCAGAACTCTTGGGGAATGGGGGAGGCCAACACCCTAGGAAGAGGAGGGTTGCAAGAGGCAAACTTCACTGGTATTTTTCAAGGTTGAAAATAGCAATTCTCATCTGGTTCAGAATTGCTGAGAGAGGAGTCACACTAACCAATGTCCCTGGTCCCAAGGAAAAACTTCCTAGAGCAGGCATCACCACTTCAGGACCTAGGACAGAGTCCAGGGCTCCTTGAGTGGAGCTTGAAATCCTTCCAAAGGGCAGAATCTCCTCACCTCTCTGTGCTGCAGGGAGGAGGCTAGAAGGGAGAGAAGGAGGCAACACCCTGAGAATTTGTGTTTATGAATTGTTTTCCTTCCTCCACCAACCAATCTCCTCTTAAAGACGATTCTCCCATCAGTGAACACACTACCTCTGTCATTCCTTTTCCTGCAGCTCTCTTCCAGGTTGCTGTCACACCCACTGTCTAGGAGCCTAGGTCACATCTTCCCTCACCCCCAAATACCAGGAGAAGCCCAACAGGGTGGGGCCCCTGAGCTTGGTCCCAGGACACCCAGTGAGGGCCCCATCTGACTGCTAGCCCTCTAAATTCACAGTCCTTCCCCATCAAGGGACCATAATGAGGTTAAATGGTTTAACTAAGAGAGGGTAAATGGTTTCCCCAAGAATACACTATGAATAAGTGGAGAAGACAGGTTTTTTGTGGGAAAAAAATACCAAGAAACCACTGCACATAAATTCATTCAAAACATGCAAAGGTACAAAAAAGAGACACACTTTAAAGTTCTTTTCACCCAGACCTCCTCCTTGGAAGCAAACCAGTGAAACAAATTTCTTGTATGTCTTTCCAGGAAAAGCCTATGCATATAGAAATATTTGCATATATGTGTATATTATGTATATATGCTTGTATATGTGTAGGTATGTACAATTTCCCGTACTTTGGAGCTGGGTTTTGAATCCAGACCCACAGCCTCTCAGACAGCAGAAGAATTGAGAGATGAGTGAATAGTTTTCAACCACACAGTTCAGGTTATGTAAAGGTGCCAAGTGCTAGGTAAAGGCAAAGCTTCTGTCAAGACACATGGAATAAAGTACCCTTTCTGAACTGATGTTCCTGAATAAGTCTTTCCCTTCACTCATCCTCAAGAAATGAGGTTGTTGGATTAGATGATTGCTTAAGCACATCCTGGTTCTGATATACGCAGAGTTTATGTAGCCAGGTTGTTTGGAAACACGAAGTAACCACAAAGGATCTCGAGCTCTGGAGACAGACAGATGTAAATTCAAATGCCATCTATGCCTCTCACCAGCTGTGTAACCTTGGGCATGTTGTATGACCTCTCTGAGTTCTGGCTTTCTCGTTGGTAAAAAGGACAACTGTCGTTGCTGGCTGCCCGAGTGGATGATTAGGATCCATCTGTTCCTTTGGACTGCAGAAAGCTCAGAAATTAGCTCAGCAAAGCTGTGTTGGCCTTATGCCATATTCTGGGTTCAGCTGGGCCCTGCAGTGGATACAAAGTCGCAAGTACTGTGGTCACTGTGGTGCTCACTGGACAAAGACTCCCTAAGGCTTTAGGGTTAACATCACCTGTGGAGGACGTCACTATGGAAGTCAGGAAGACAGGAAACTTTCATCTCTTCCTGGAGCACGGCAACTCTTCTGCCTGCCCTGCCGACTTCCAGGCTCTCTCCCTTGGATCCGTCCTCTCACAGCAGCCCGAGTGACTTTCCTAAAACCCACAAAGGTCAACCCCTCTCCTGAAGGTTTTCAGTGGGTCCCCATTTGCCACCAAAATAAAGTACAAATGCTTTGAGATGGCTCAAAAGGCCCCCAAGACTGTCTCTTCACTCTCCCTGGTGTTGTCCACCTTAGTCACTTGAAGTGGCTTGGCTTCACTTCAGCATGGCTGAGGTGGGGCAGGTCCCCAAGTGTACCAGCTCTCAGACACGTCCAAGCCGTGGCCTGCATCTATGCCTAGAATACAGCTTCTCCTTCTCTTGACTGTCTGCACTGTATTTCTGACTAAATTTGTTTAATATGTTTAATGTGTATCTTTCAATATGGTTAATGTGTATCTTTCTATCTGTATTCTGGTAAAATCTTTATTCTTGTTTTCTGTGCATACATTTTTAATTTACACAAATGGTGCTGTTACATAGCACATTCCATTACTTATGTTTCCCCACTTAATGCTCTGTTTTTAAGATCCCTCATGTGGCTGTGTTACATCTGCTCAGTTCCTTGTAACTGCTCCTTGACCCCCAGAGTGGGCACCTGCTCATGCTACCTCTCCACTCTCCCAGGCTTGACACTGAACTGGGCCCAACTTTCCTCACTACAAATAACACTGCAGTCAGTGGCCTTATCCACATCCTCTTGTGGATCTGTGTGACCATCTCTTTGGGGTATAAAACCAAGAGCCCCAATTTCTGGTTCATAGGGTGTGTGGCTCCTTAATTTCACCCATTCATCCCAGCCTGCTCTCCAAATTGGCTGCCTGAGGCTGCACCTCCACCCGCAGAGCTTCAAGGCATTTGTGGCCCCACACCTCACCAACCTTCCATACTACACAGCTGCAGCCTTTGCCTACCTAATAGGTGTAAAGCAATAGCTATTTTACTTTTAGCTTCTCTGATAACTAACAAATTAGAGCATCTCTTTATTTGCTTAACATTTTGGATTTCCTCTTTTATAAATTGCCCATTTATGTCCTTTGCCCATTTTCTATTAGATTTACTGCCCTTTTCTTGTTGATCTTATTACTTGTTTATTCTACATATGTGAATCCCTTGTTGGTCTTATATTGTTCCTTGTTGGTTTTAGACATCTCAGAGACCTCTGGCCTTCTTTCCATTCCTCAAATGTGCCAAGCTCACCAGCCCTCAGGGTTTTTGTCCCTGTTGTTCTCTGACTGTTATGCTCTGTTCCAGATACTCAGAGGCAGGGGTCTCTGGACATTTAACTCTCGGATGTCACCTCCTCAGACATATCCCTCCATCAGGCATCCTCCATGACATCCCTTGGTTTTGCTATCATTATGGTCATGTCACTGTCTTGTTCACGCATTGTTTCCTTGCTTATTGTCTGTCTCCATATCAGCTGTGTATAAGCTCCAGCCCCTCTTAGTCACTGTTTCACTTCAGCCCCTAGCAGAGTGCCTGGTACATGGTAGGTCCTCAAGAAATGTCTGTTGAGTGAATGCATAAATACATCCTAATCACTCTGCATGGAGTGAAGAAAAGTTTGAAGGCAAGGCTAAGAGTGGTGTACTTCCAAGTGTCAGTTCAAATGATGATAAGAAGTTAACATATATTGAGTCTTTCCTATGTGACAGGCACTGTGCCAACCACTTGACATGGATTGTTACATTAGTTCTCACAGTAATCCTATGGAATACATACTCTTTTTAGCCTATTTGTGAGATGAGGAAACTGAGGTCTAAAGACAAAGGAAGAAACCCAAGGCCCCACAGTTACAAAATGGCAAATAAGAAACCAGGACCCAGGTGATCTGCTCCAGACCTAGGAGTCTTAACCACCCCACGTGCCGGTTCTCCTGGGGGAAGAGGGACCCCGGTGTTTGGGAGGGCAGCAAGGGAGGAAATGGGTCAGGTCAGGATGGCACACCTTTATAATAGGGGAAGTGAGCACAGGCGGGGAGGCGGGGAGGCAGAGAGTATAATGCTCTCCCTCGTGTCCTGTATGGCACTAGTGAGGCCCGAAGAGGTTAGGTGACCATCCCGTGGTCCCAAGGGAACAAACCAAGCACCCCAGGCCGCGGACACTCCACCGTCCCCCTCCCACTTTCTCTCTGCAGGGACCGCGTGGCGCGCATTGGGCTGGGCGTTATCCTGAACTTGGCCAAGGAGCGCGAGCCTGTGGAGCTGGCACGCAGCGTGGCAGGCATCTTGGAGCACATGTTCAAGCACTCAGAGGAGACGTGCCAGCGGCTAGTGACGGCGGGCGGCCTGGACGCGGTGCTGTACTGGTGCCGCCGCACGGACTCGGCACTGCTCCGCCACTGTGCGTTGGCGCTGGCCAACTGCGCTCTGCACGGGGGCCAGGCGGCGCAGCGGCGCATGGTGGAGAAGCGCGCCGCCGAGTGGCTCTTCCCGCTCGCCTTCTCCAAAGACGACGAGCTGCTGCGGCTGCACGCGTGCCTCGCCGTGGCGGTGCTGGCGACCAACAAGGAGGTGGAGCGCGAGGTGGAGCGCTCGGGCACACTGGCGCTCGTGGAGCCACTCGTGGCCTCGCTGGATCCCGGCCGCTTCGCCCGCTGCCTAGTAGATGCCAGCGACACAAGCCAGGGTCGCGGACCCGACGACCTGCAGCGCCTCGTGCCGCTGCTGGACTCGTCGCGCCTAGAGGCTCAGTGCATCGGGGCTTTCTATCTCTGTGCCGAGGCTGCCATAAAGAGCCTGCAGGGCAAGACCAAGGTGGGTGCGGGTGTGCAGTAGGGTGTGTCGGGGCTTGCTTCCCAGAGAAAGAGACATTCAACTGGGACTTGAAATAAACACAAGAGGTAGGCGAAGCAAGGAGAAGGATGTGGAGCTAGTTATTCTGGCCTTGAAGGCAACACCAAGGTTTTTAAGCAAGGGACACTTGTGTTTTACAAAGATCACCCTGGCTGCTGAGTGGAGATGAATCGACAAGTGGGAAGCAAGTAGCCCAGATAGGAGGCCATGATAAGGGGGCAGAAAGGGGGAGGTTGGGACTAGAGCGTGGCAGCCGAGGCAGAGACAGAATTAGGACTTGGATGGCTGAGTGAAGGAGAGAGGAGAGCTGTGGATGACTCCTGGCTTTGGACCTAGGCAATCCAGTGGCTGATGGCACCCGGTACTGAAATAAGGGGAACTGGGTGAGACAGGTTGGAGTGGGGGAGGGGAAGGTCATGAGGGCTGGGTTTGAGGCGCATGCGCTGGGGAGCTCCAGGGGGGGCATTTTGTCATTTGGGTCTGGAGGCCAGAAGGAAGATGAGTATAGAGACAGAGGCCTGAGGCAGGACATGAGTGTGTCAGCCAGATAACTCCCAGCTGAGTCCCTAGAGGTCATGTGTCGGGGTGTGATCTGAAGACTCTGCCCTCTGCTTTCGCTTGCTATGTGCACTTGGGTACCTGGCTTCCCCCCTGAGTCTCTATATGCCTCATTTTTTACACACTGAAAAGTGGAAGGAGTCGACCACAGCAGTAGTTCTTACCCTGGATGTGGGACTAGTAATAGTAAAATTATCAAAAGTTTGTGTTTTGTTTTTTTTAATGTTACAGAATCAGCATAATCCCTATAATGTCACTCTCTCTCCTTTGCATTCCTCTGGGGGTTTAGGGTTGGGGGTTTCGGGTTGGTGCACAGGGAGTGATACACACCATTGGACCACCCTGTCTGTACCATTGCTGTCATCTGGGGCTGCTCAGAGGACTGTGTCTCACAGGTGATTGTCACTTCTCATGTGTGTCCCCACATATCAAGAAGATTGTTGTGTTAGGGGGTCTCTGAAGCTTCTTCCAAGGTCCAGTGTTCTAGGAGCTTCTGATTCTGCTCTCTGTGCCCCAGAGTTGGGTCATGGGAGGGCTGGCTTTACAATCAGGATATTTTGCTTTTGGAGAAGGGACTTGAAGGGAAGTAGAGAGTGAGAACCCCAAGGATTGGGTCTGGGCAGCAGCCATGACCCCACCTCTGACAATCCTCCCAGCAAGACCAAATGAGCGTAGTTCAGTAAAGACATAGTGAGCCCACACTCCGGGCCCTGCAGTGTGCCAGGTATGGGACTCCAGGGATGACTAAGACATGACCTCAGTTTATTGTCCAGTGAAAACTGCATTATCAACTAGCAATAGCAGTGTTCAGAGTGTGGTACAAGGCCTAATTGGAGGTATGGGCAAATGGTGAGGAAATCAAAGCAGGCTACATGGAGGAAGTGCTAATCAATTTGGATTCCAGTGGATGAGTAGGATTCCCATGAGCAGGCTGGAAGGAGTAAGGGTTTGGGAACACCATGGGCTGAGGCTCAGAAGTGGGAGAGCCTTTGTGGGTGGGTGTCAGACAAGTGTGGGTTTGTGAAAGGGAAGATGAGTTAGAGTGGCAGGCAGGGGCTGCACTGTGCCACACTTGATCCGAGGGCTCAGACTTGATCCCAGGGCAGAAGGCAGCTGCAGAGGAGACAGGAGGAGAACCTACCTGGTCAGGAGTTGAGATCAAGTTGCAGGAGGGGGAACCTACAGGATTATTGGGTGAAGGCAGGGCTAGGGCAGAGGTTTGGAAGAGGCTGGCGAGCTGTTGGATCCAAGATGCCCTTCCCCCGACCCTCCGTAGGTATTCAGCGACATCGGCGCCATCCAGAGCCTGAAACGCCTGGTTTCCTACTCCACTAATGGCACCACGTCGGCGCTGGCCAAGCGCGCGCTGCGTCTGCTGGGCGAGGAGGTGCCGCGGCCTATCCTGCCCTGTGTAGCCAGCTGGAAGGAGGCTGAGGTCCAGACGTGGCTGCAACAGATCGGGTTCTCCCAATACTGCGACCGCTTTAGGGTAGAGCCGCGCGGGGCCGCCTCCTCGGAGTCGGAGCCCGAGCATCCCTGTGGGCGCGCGGCCGCTAGGGGGCGCCCTGCACACAGGCTACCATGTGGCCTTTTGAGGGGTGGAGAGCCCATGCTTAGCCACTTTAGGGGTCAATCGGCTCTGATCTGGGTTCCATCCGCCTCCCCCACCGTCGTCCCCAGTTCCCCTCCCTTGCATCTTGTGCTTGGGATCCGTGGGCTAAGGAGGGGAGCCCTGCCTTAATCTGACCCCTCTGCAGGAGCAGCAGGTAGATGGCGACCTGCTTCTGCGTCTCACGGAAGAGGAACTCCAGACCGATCTGGGCATGAAATCGGGCATCACCCGAAAAAGGTACGGAGCCTCCTGCCCGCCCATCCCTCTAAACGCCCCCTCTGCCACTAGCCAGTCCAGAGTAAGGACCTCAGCGACCTTTCCTCCCTGGGGTGCAGATTCTTTAGGGAGCTCACGGAACTCAAGACCTTCGCCAACTACGCTACGTGCGACCGCAGCAACCTGGCTGACTGGCTGGGCAGCCTGGACCCGCGCTTCCGCCAGTACACATATGGCCTGGTCAGCTGTGGCCTGGACCGCTCCCTGCTGCACCGCGTGTCCGAGCAGCAGCTCCTGGAGGACTGTGGCATCCACCTGGGTGTGCACCGCGCCCGCATCATCACGGCTGCCAGAGGTCAGCCTGCCCATCTGGGACCCCAGCCCTGCCCTGGCCCCAGCCCTGGAGGGGCGAGGGGAGACACCTGGTAAGGCCTCAGAGCCTCACTGTGGATTTGAGCACAAATGCTGTGCCAGACTGGACAAAGATGAATATGTTGCCCTTGGCCCTCAGGAAGTTCCCAATCAGAGGTGGGTAGAGTGTGGCAGTAAGGGCGGTATGTAAACAGTGGGAGGCATGCCCAGGACTCCAGTGGGAGCCCAGAGGAAGCACTGCCTACCCTGTCCTTTAGCAAACACCTGACCACAGCCAGAGGACACCTGGGGCGGGTGGGCGGGGCACAGGGCGTGTGTGTGGGTTCAGCAGGCAGAGCAGTCCAGGCAGACGGAGTAGCATGTGGAAATAGGTAAGACAGAACATGGAGGGGGCACATTCGGTGTATGGGTAGGAAGATAGAGGGACTCATCCTATCAGCCAGCAGCTTACAAAGTATGGCTTCTGAAGGTGCTTTAGGAAGGTCTTGAGGGCTGAGTGGATTCTAGGGTTCTAGCAACCCTCTTTATTTACTCACTTATTTTAATTTACTATTTAGCTAATGCTTATTGGCAAATATATATGGCAGGTCCTATACTGTTTTTAACTGATACTACCTCATTAATCTCTACATGCATTGTATGCAATGGAAGTTAATTTTTTAAAAAATCAACTTTAAAAAACATTTTAAACAATAAACAAGTTATAATTTCATTTAGAAGTGTCCAGTCTGAAGAGTTTCAAAAAAGTCATACCTCTGTATAATTACCATCAAGGGTGTTAATTTTAAAGATGATGAAACTAAGATATAAAGAATCTAAATTTCCATGGTTATAAATCATTAAATAACTGAACTGGGACTTGAACCTCTGTCTTTCTGCTTCATAAATAGACAGATACTGTCAGTGAGCATTAAGTCTGAATGTTGTAAGAAAATGGATTATTTTCATTCATCCATTCTTTCAGCAAGTATGTACTAAGCTTCTACTAGGGACAAGGGGCTGGGCTTTGGCCCCATTCTTTTGCTTCAACCAAAGCATACATATTAGCTTCTGTCGTTTTACATTGCAGGTCTCAGTAAAACCCCAAGATTTCATTTTTTTAAAACCAGGAGAATGCTATTGTGAAAATAGGTTACAAATCCCTTCAACAGTGAGTTGGAAGCCATGCCTGTTTTTAAAGTGGGGCAATGACACACTCAGACTTAGATTTTAGAAAGTCTGGTAGCTGTGCAAACAGCTTATACAGGGTAAGTATGGATTTGGGAAGACCACTGAAGAGGCTGGAGTTGGGGGCCTAGACAGAGGGAAGGCACTGGAGCTGGACTCTAGGATGTTTAGCAGGAAGAGTTCACAGAACACAGTGCCTAGCTCTGAGCTCTGCACTTCCACGAGGACAGGATTTGTCTGATTTGCTCACTAATGTATCCCATATACTAAGGATAGTGCCTGGCACACTTAATAAATATTTGTTGAATGAATGAATGAGAAGCAGGGGTTTGAGGCCAATTCCCAGGTTTCTGGCTGTGGTGGGAACTAGAAAAGAGGGGGCCAGAGGAGAATTTGGGATATGCTGGGTTTGGAGAGCCTGGGGGCAGCTGGGTGTGCAGGTCTGGAGAGGGCAGGGCTGGAGGTGCGCATCAATGTCCCTGCAAGCACAATGCCTGCTTCCTGAGAGGGACTCACCAATAGTTAGTGGCCTTCCTTCCTGTAGGCCCCATACCTCTACCTCAGTGACCCTTTTTAGAACAAGCCACTGTGCCTGGGCTAGCCTGAGAACTGTGGGAGGGCGGGAAATGACGAGCCTCATGGTGAATGAGGAGGAGGGACCACCCTCACCAAGCCATGTCTCATTCTCCTCAGAAATGCTACACTCCCCACTTCCCTGCACTGGCTGCAAAGCTAGCGGGGACACCCCAGATGTCTTCATCAGCTACCGCCGGAACTCAGGCTCCCAGCTGGCCAGGTGAGGAGGGGTGGGGAGGCAGCCTGCAGCCTTGGGGCAAGACCAGGGCAGTGACACAGGACCTCTTCACAGCCTCCTGAAGGTACACCTGCAGCTGCATGGCTTCAGTGTCTTCATTGATGTGGAGAAGCTGGAAGCAGGCAAGTTTGAGGACAAGCTCATCCAGAGTGTCATGGGTGCCCGAAACTTCGTGCTGGTGCTGTCAGCTGGGGCACTGGACAAATGCATGCAGGACCGCGACTGCAAAGACTGGGTACACAAGGTAGGGGCTGGCCTCTGTGGTTCCAGAATTGGCCTGAGGCCAGGGGACAAGGTCCTCCTCCCATTCCTTCTCATCTACACACCCCAGCAGCCTCCATGGCCCAGCTGGCAGTCAGGAGCCACAGTTCCAATTGTACTAGGACTCTAGCAAATCATTTAGACTCTCTGAGCCTCAGTTTTATCATCTACAAAATGGGGATAACTTACCTGTCCTGTTCACCTGGTAGGATTGTTGTGAGAGTCAGAGAATGAAAATGCTTTGGAAAATGATCTGTGAGGGAAGGGGGCGCAGGAGAGCATAGTGACAGGCACAATAGAATCATTAAGAGCAGAGAGCTGTGGGTTTGAATCCTGGCCCTGGCCTTATGTAACCCCAATGACCTTCATGTCTTTTACTGTGAAGTGGGATAATTATAGTACCAAACTCCCTAGGATATTGTTATAAAGATTAAAAGAGCTAAAATTTTTGAAGTGTTTAGCAGAATGTCTAGCTTATGTATTTATTATGCATACTACCACTGTTTATTTCACCATTGTATCTTCAATGCATGACACACAGTAGAAACTCTTTGAATATTTGCAGAATGGATAGATGGATAGATGGATGGATCCGTATCACATGTGCAAGTTATTAAACACTAATCTGTGAGTAGGAATTGGGGCTAGGGCTGAGGAATGCAATAGTCATCTGACATGGGCCCTTATCCTTAAGCAGCTAAGGAGACAAGAATATGCCCAGAATAACTAGATCGTATATAAATTGGTGTCAATGCTGAGCTAGGTGAGCCTCTTAGTTGCCATAGAAGTACGGAGAAGAGAGAAAACACTGAGGTCTAGAATAATCTGGAAAGGCTTCATGGAGGAAGCAGAATTTGAGAAGTGTCTTAAGAAGTTAGGTAAGTGGAAGGGAAGGCATCCCAGGCAGGGGAAACAGCAAGAGCAAAGAACAAAAATAGGGCTAAGAAGGGTGCCAAACACCTACACGAATCACTGGTATTGCTTTCTCCATCTTATAGATGAAGAAACTGAGGCTCGGAGAAGTAGAGTACTTTTTTCCCATGGCCACACTGGTGTAGAAATCAGAAAAGCTGGGCTTTGAACTCCATCCATCTGACCCACAGCCCCTGATCTTTCCCGGGACCTGACTGTGTTCCATGGCACAGATCTGAGTGGTATGGGGAGAAGTAGTGGGATAGGGCTGGAGTCAGCTGACACCAGAGATAACTGTATCTCTTCCCTACTCGACATTCAGTGACATCATATTGCTAGCTTGAAATCAACCATGGTGAGAGTATTTACACTACAGAAATTGGTAGATCCTTCAAATCAGGGTTTTATTTGTTCATTTGGCTGCAAACCTAGTGGGTTTTTTTTTGCCCCCTGGCGAGCTGGTTGTTAAGTATTTATCAGCATACCACTGACTATAAAAACTATGGAACCAGATTGTGCCTAAAGGCTGGGAGAAGACCTATGCTTAAAACACTGGGAAAAGGAACCCCATGAGGGCAATGATGCCAGAACAGTGGGCTTTAGGGAGAAATTCTGACACTATAGAACAGTCTAGATTGACTGTGGAGAAGAGGGTGTGTTCATGGCTGAGTCCTGGGCTTGATTTGGGGAGGAGGTGCTAGGCCAAAGAAACACCCTGGAGGATTATGACTGATGGCCTAGAGCAGGTGGCAGGTGTCCTTCTGAGAGAAAGAGAGGAGTATCTGTGAATTCCATGAGAGCGCAGACCTGGCCTTGTTTACTTTATCTCTGATGTCTAAAATCATGCAAGGTACAAAGTAGGCTCTGAAGAGTTTATAGAATAATTGAATGAATGACTAAACAGATGAGTGATTCTGGAAGCTGAGATAACTAGGGAAAGTGAACATTTCCACTAGGTTTACCAGGTCAGACAACTTAACTCTAGTTAAGTTTTCATTCTAAACCAGCTAGGTGATATTGAACAAGCCATTACTCCTCTCCAGGCCAGATTCTGAAATGGATGTGCTGTCTTTGGTGCTAAGTAATTATTGATGAAGCAAATGAATCTGAAACACATGTCTAAAGGTTCCTGAATGCATTTCTGCAGGATCATAATTCATCCAAATTCTCAGCAGAGAGGCAGAGGGCTTAGTTGAAAGAGCCCAGGACTTGGAATCTGAAGGCTTGAGTCAGAGGCCTGGCCCCTCCTGGGATGGACATGTGTGTAAATTGGGAGCAGGTCCCTCTCCTTTCTGGGCTTCCTTCTTCTCATTCATAAAATGGAGAGGTTACCCAGAAGCCAGTCAAGGTCAAAGTCATGCAGGTTCTCTCCCCAGGAAGGATCTGCTCCATTAGGGTGTTTGGCACCCATCATTGTCCCAGCAGACTGCAAGGAGGGAAGAGGCAGGCAGAATGGTGGGAGCCTTTACCTTGGACTAGTCCCAAAGGCTGCCTCATCCCTCCTTGGCTGTTTTTAGTGCTTAATTGCTTCTGGTTTCAAACCTCCTTTCCCCAAAGCCACATTTAGTGAGTAATCAATATGGAAAACCACAAGTGAACAGCACTGAACAGTCCAATCCCTGTGGCTCCCCCTTGAAATGAAAAAAAAAAAATTCAATAAGCATTTACCAGAGCACCCACTAATAGTAAGTAGTATCCTCAGGACAACCTTGTGAGGCAGGTTTATTATTCCCCACTTTACAGAGGAGGAAATAATAACACCTATTACTTATTAAGCATGCATTACATGCTAGGTGCTGTTCTGACCACTTGCCATGGGATAATGCAGTTATTCCTCCCAACAGTCCTACCAAATTGTCTGCCAGTAACACTATTCTATATGTGAGAAAACAGAGGCTTTGAGATCTATTCTTTTTGCCTCAGGTCACAAAGCCTATGTCAGAGACTCAAAGTGAACCCAGATCTGATGACTCCAGAGTGCTATGCTATCTTGTTTCACTCATCCAGCCATTCTGCCATCCAGCCATGCACTAAGTATTTAGCAAGGGCTGACTGTGGGCAGGGCTTTTTGAAAGATGCTGAAATAAAAGGTGAGGGAGAAAAAAACCTCAGTGTAGTCTCTGCCCTTATCCCTGATGCAGAACAGAGATGTTTAATAAATTACCCATTAATTAAATTTGAAACTGTAGCATGTGCTGCAGAGCCTATGAAAGCCTATGACAGGGGAATCTGACCTGGTGAGGGAAGTGAGGTACGGAGAAACTGTTGATTGAGCTCAGATCACAAAAATGAGTAGGCATTAGCTAGGTGAAGGGACAAGGAAGAGCATTTTAGACAGAGGAAACAGAATGTGCAAAGGCCCTGTGCTACTAGGGAGATGGCACATCTAAGGGGCTGCAAGGTCTGTATGGCTGGAAGACAGTGCAGGGGTAGAGTCTGAGAAACGAGCCATAGCCAACCACACAGGGCCTTCAGATCACATTAAGGAGTTTGAACTTTATTCTAGGATCCATTTAAAGTCTTGGAGAGTTTTAAGTAGCAGGTGACAGGATCAGATTTGCATTTTGCAAAGAGTAGCTAGGTGAAGGGTCAACATAGAGAACAAATTAGAGGGGGCAAGAGTAGATGAGGAGAGACCTGATGGGGGATAAAGATAAGTGAGGTTGGAGCAGGGCAGTGGTGGGATGGAGGCAGAGAAAAGTAAGTGGATTTGAGAAATAAGTAAGGAGGATAATTGGCAGGTCTCATGATGGATCAATTTTGCTGCAGTAGGTGTGATGTTTTTCTTCTAACACCAAATTGTGTGAGGTTTTTCCCACATCAACTACCAGTTCTCCAACTTACCATCACCAACTGGGTGTCCCACAATTCAGTTTGATTCTGGTACTAACTACCCAGAGCCAGTGTCAGACTCCGCAGGTTGAAGGGTACAGCCCCATTAAGTCTGCCTTCATTTCAGATGCCAGTCAGAAGTCCCAGGTTCCTAAGCTACCTGCACTTTTATCTGACTTGATTACAAATTCAGGGGTTCCTGTGACCAACCCCTCAGGGTCAATAATTTGCTAGAATGACATGCAGAACTCAGGAAAGCATCTTACTTATTACTGGTTTATTATAAAGGATACAACTCAGGAACATCCAGATGTAAGAGGTGCATAAGGCAAGGTATGGGCGGTGGGTGCACGGGCAGGAGAAGCACAGAGCTTCCATACCTAGATGTGTTCACCAACCCACCCCATCCTTAGTGGCTTTTATGGAGGTCTCATTATGCAGGTGTTGCCAGGGGAGGTCTCTCTGTGCGCTAGGTGAAACCTCAGCCCAGACAGGGGAGGATTCTTGACTCTGAGAAAGAATTCATGAACAGGTCAGACGAGTGTAGGTAGGGAAGGAATTCATTAAAGCAAGATAGAAGCGAATGTCAGCAGGTGTGCAGACAGTAGAGCGCAAGGAAGAACAGAGGGAGGAAAGGGAACTCCTGCTCGACATGAGGTAAATCCCTTGCCAACTCCTGGAGTCAGGGTCACCTAGTGTCCAGCGTCTGCTTGAATCTGCACAGCGTGGGAACTAAGCCCCTACAACCCCAGGATTTGGGGGAGCCGTGGAGTGAGATTATGTTCTGAGAACTTCCACTTCCCTACTGGTCCGAAATAAAACAGGGAGAGAGAAAAGGACTGTGTTAAGACTAGAAAGCTGAATGAAATAGCAACATGACAGACATTTACCACCGGAGGTAGAAGTCAGCAAGTTCGTCTTTATCACAGAAAAGAGTACAGAGACAAGTGCAATCTGCTTTTGCAGCAATAAAGTTTGTTTGATGTCAGACAGTACACACTCAGACAGGAGGGTGGGTGACCTCGAGAGTAGGCACATTTAAGGGTTTAGAGTTTGGGGTTTTATAGGGCCTTTTGGGTAGGTGTCGGCGTAAGGCATGATGTATACAGGTGATTCATAATTCCTTTGAAGTTTAGTTTTAAGAACAGGGTTATATAAGTGACTGTGTTGATCCAGATCACAGCATTCCTTATCCACATAGGTTCATTTACACTTGGGGATCTGTCTCTTGTCCTGGTTACAAAGTTATTTAATTGATTAAAGGGCTGGAAGAAGAAGAACAGCATATTGATTAAGTTTAAGAATAAAATGGGCCTTTTTTGCAGGCTAAGTAGATTTTACAATGGCAATGATCCTTGTCCCATTTCCGTGCTCTTTCTTGTAAGTATGCATGATTGTCATTGGCCATTGGTGACTGAACTCAGTCTCTGGCCTCTCTCCCCTCCCTAGTGGCCTCTGTGTTTTGAAGGGTGTGTCTGTGTAAAAGTTTCAACCCTGTAATCATAGCTTGGTCTTTCTGGAGACCAGCCCCTGTCCCAAAACATCCCTACCCTCCCATCCTAGACATCTGGAGATTCCAAGGGTTTTAGGAGCTCTGTGTCCAAAGCTGGGACAAAGAGCAGAAATTTATTTTTAATTATACCACAAGGGGTGAGAGAGAAATCAAGATAGATTTCAGGACCAGCACCCCATCCTGGGCTCGGCCTTAGGTTATTGGCCCTCCAGGCATCTGCCTGGCCCCAGAATCCCTGACTTGGGGACCCAGGTCTCTTCCCCCTCCCCTCTCTTTCTCCAGGAAATTGTGACTGCTTTGAGCTGTGGCAAGAACATTGTGCCTGTCATTGATGGCTTCGAGTGGCCAGAGCCCCAGGCTCTGCCTGAGGACATGCAGGCTGTGCTCACCTTCAATGGCATCAAGTGAGGAGCTGGGGACAGGTACTCGGGCCCCCCAGCCAGCAGCTCCCTCTGCCCAGCCCCTGACCCACCAGCCTCTGTGCCCACAGGTGGTCCCACGAGTACCAGGAGGCCACCATCGAGAAGATCATCCGCTTCCTGCAAGGCCGCTCCTCCCGGGACTCATCTGCAGGCTCCGACACCAGTTTGGAGGGTGCTGCCCCCATGGGGCCGACTTAACCGGTCCCTAATTCCCAAGCCCAGCTGTGACCCCTGTTCCATTGTCCCTTCTGAAGGAGCAGCTCCTCAAACTGGCCTCCCTGGGCTGAGACAGCATGGGCCCTTCTCAGGAAATGGCTCTCCTGTCCCCTGCCCTCTGGCCCACCTCAAACCCAGCGTCCTCAGTATCTGGAAAAGGAAGGGATGCCAGGCACTGTGAGTGGTTAATAGTTAAGAGAACTCCCCCAGGTCTGCCACCAGAGTCTCTGTTCAGGTGTGGTAGGGTCACAGAGATGGACGGTTGGCTGCACACTAGTCTGCCTCCTGCCCTGACAGCAGCCAGCTTGAGTAGGGGTAGGCAGGCAGCCTCTGATGAATTAGGACAATGCCCAGCCCTCTCAGCGAAGCAAGGTCCTGGGCCCAGGAGCCACTGGGGAATGAGAATCCAGTGATGGCTCTCCAGCTAGACCGTGCCTGCCCCCTGGGCTCCCCATTTCCCACTACCCTGTGACCTTGCCCCTGCCACCACTCAGTGCCCTTAGCTGCCTGGCTTGGCCCCAAGTCCTCTCCCAGCCTTGCTGAGGCACAGCCTCCTTTGCTCATCCAGGTTCGGGGGTGGGCTGAGCCAGCCCTCACTCTGGCTGGTCTGCAGCCATGGCCGGCTTTGCTACACTCACTGGTGCATGTGAGCCCCTAGCTGGTCCTCGGTCTGGGCAGGGGAGGCCACATCTCAAAGGGCAGCTAGCCACCCTACCAGTGCCTTGGTGCTGTGCTTCAGGTTCCTGCCTGGCCCACCACAGCTGGCTTCCCAGCCCACCCAACGCTTCTCACTCACGTGCTCAGGGGAAGTTGGGGCGAAGCAGCCCCCTGTGGCGGTAGCAATAGCCTGGGCTGAACCTGCAGCTCTGTGGGAAGAGGCCTTCCTGGAGAAGAGCCAAGTGCAGTCCAGTCACCTGGGAATTTTGCTAAAATTTCATTCAGGAGACCTGGGGTGGGCGGGGCCTAAGTTTCTCCATTTCTCGCAGCTCTCTAGATAAGCCTACACTTTGGTCAAGAAATGACACTTTAAGTAACAACACTGAAACAAACCCCTCTCAAATCTGCCATTTCCCCGACATGCCACTCCATGGTCTCTGTGATCGTCAGACCAACCCTACCTGGTGTCTCCTTTTTACAAGAAGGAATTGAGTGAACTGCCCAGGTTCCAGGTCATCAGTGGCAGCCCCAGGGTCCAGACCCGGCCTCCTGGTGCTCAGTGCCTGGTCCCACTGCCAGTGAGACTGCTCTCGAGTGTCCTGGAGGCTGGGCCCCGGGCAGGACTATTGTTCCACAGACACCCAGCTTCCCTCTTGCTCCTAAGAACCTAGCAGTGGGGGATAGGTTTTTGCAGTGAGAGGCTAACCCAGGGGCTTTATCAAAATAAGTGAGCAGGAGGGTCCCTCCGCCCCTTCCTCCACTGGCGTAGGAGAGCAGGAAGGTATCCTACCCCCAGCAAAGCCAGGCTTCAGCCCCTGGGGTCAGCTGGCAACTGCCTCTTGCCTCCTGGGGTAGGGGCTCACACCTTAAGGCTGGCTCAGCGGCCAGAGACGCCTCCTGCAGGTCCCTCTTCGCTCCTGAGCCACAGTCAGAAAGTCAAAGGTCCCACTCCAGGCTTGGGATTCCTTCCTCCTAAACTCCCCTCCCCACCAAGATCCTGTCTGAAGCTGATCCAGCCCAACTCTGGCTTTCACTGCACCCGACCCTCCTTCCTTCATGCCACACGAGTGCCTGCCAGGGCCAGGCCCTGGATACAGTGGTGGCTGAGGCAGACCGGACACTGCCCTCACAGAGCAGAGACAGTACCAATACAGTGTGATCAGTGTCCCCCAGGGGGAGCTTTCTGTCTTTTTGTCTGAAATCAGTCCCACTCTCTCCTGATGTCCCCCACTGGTTGTATGCAGGGACGTTTCCTGCCATTCCTTCTGTTCAGTTCATTCTCCACTCCTCCCAACACCCACCCCACCCCCGGTCATCTGGGAATCACAGCCCGACCTCCAACCCCGCCAGAGCAGCAGACGTGATGCTGCTGCCCACCCACCCGGCCAGGGCAGTGTGTCCAGGGACTGATTCCCCCTCCTGCCGTGACAATCACTGCCCACATCACAGCTGGGATGGGCACCTTGGCCCTCACCTTCCACCTTGGCCTGGCCCCCCAGGGCTGGTCCTGAAACAGAGGGCTGAGAAACAGCCTCTCTCCTGCAGCCTGCGCTGACAGTCTGTGGGGTCAGGGTTTTCGGCTCAGCTGATCTAGCAGCGGCCCTCAAGTAGGGGCTGAGTCAGCTAGGTCCCTGCTCCACGTCACTGCACCCCTCCCCAGGGACCAACAACTGCTCAGGGACACTCAAAGGTCAAAAGTCCAGCTCCAACTCATTCATCCTTCCCTTAGACCTACAGAGAGGCATCTCATTCTAGAATGTATGAGATGGGAAGGATCTGAGAATATTATCTAACCCAACATTTCCTAAATTGTCCAACCACAATCAGACAATTTGGGGAATTGCTAGCCTAGCCCTTCATGGAGGAATCTGTAAACAAGCCAGGTTGCAGAGGCCACAGCTGACCCTGGGCCACCCCCATGTACCTGCATGACTTCCAGCCATGTAACTGGCTGGCAGGTCAAGTGAAGAGAGAATGAGGGTAGAAATGGCAGCAGGGAACCAAACCCTCTGGCCAATTCTGGTGGAAGAACCAAGTTAACACCTGTCTTGGATCTGCTCGGGGGCTTCTGGCATTCATCAAAGCCACTGCCTTCACACTGAATCTGATTCCACCTTTCAGCTTCAGGGCCAGGCTTTCCAGGCCCCTGGTTCATTTCACGCGTGGCGGCCATATCCAGGATTCCGTTGGCCTACAGACGCATGGGGGATGGTCTCAGCACACGGCCCTGCTGAAATGCCTGGCGATGGGAGGTGTGGGCAGCGCTGAATGATAACAAATGCTGATTCTGCTTGGGCTGGTGTAGCCAGGAAGACCAGTACAGGTGCCTTGAGGGAGTGGATCTCTGACCCTGGAGAACGAGCGACCAGGGCTCTGCCCTGAGCCTCTGCTGGCCGGATCCAAGCCTGGCAGCCCTTCATCTCCCAGCAGCTCAGGAGAAGAAAACAGGCAGTCAGACTTTCTGCCCCATACCAATTCCACAGCAGTTCAGGAACGCCTGCCAGCCCAGCAGCTGCTTCTATCTGACCAGTGGTGGGCAAACTGGGAACAGGAAAGCAGGGTCCCACAGCTCAATGCCTTGGGAGCCAGAAGGTACACTTCAGTGTGATTATATTGATTTATTACAATTGGCACTGCTAAGCCCAGGGAATTGATTCCCACCCAGAGACAGCAGCAAGCCCCAACCCCTCTGGAGGGATCCGAGCCCCACCCAACCACAACCCTCCCTCCCCCACAGAGCTGACACTGACCAGGTATCCCAGTCATCATTAAAGAGAGACTGGGAGCTATGCAGTTCTGGCTGGAAAGGGAGATGCCAGCTGTTATGCTTCAGCTGGTCCCAAAGCATCACCTCCATCAGGAACTCTCCTCACCCCCAGAGGGTTCTGTGGCTGATGGCACAAAGGGTAAGCAGACCCCTGTTCCAAAGGCTTCCCACTGCCTGCCCTGGTGTGGGACGGTCTGGGTTACAATTCTAAATCCTGCAGTCATAGGCCGGCACAGCAGCAGGAGAGGTGGGGGCCTTGGTCTAGCTTGACTACCTTGTCTGAGGGAATCACTGCCCTCTGTGGGGGACTGCTGGTGTTCCCGTGGGCTAGAATCCCACATGCATACTTCCAGTCGATGAGTGTTCACGTTGCTCCCTTTGCCCTCTGTCCTCTGGTGTGGGCAGATCAGGGCTCTGAGGGAACTGCTGGAATTCAGGGTGAGGTTTAGCCTTTTCCAGTATTCTGTGAGAGACCAAAGAGAGGGTTCAGATTTGGCATGGGGCCCCCCTGGGGACCCTCCCCACTCCTGAAGAAGTGACACAGGCCTTCCTGGATGGGCTGTTACAGGTATCCCCCTCCGCAGGCAGAACAGTGGAAGACCAGACAATGTCCAGAGACACAGGGCTCTGGACAGTGACTCTGAAGACTATGAGGGTAGAAGTCAGTGGGTCAGGCTAGCCTTTGGCCCAGCCACAACCGGCCAAGGAAGAGCTCCAGGCTTCCCTGGGCACATTCTGCCACCATAGTTCATCTGAAAAGTGGGAATGGAATGGGACAAGGGGAACTGGGGGAGAGAACAGCCCTGACAGGAAGCAAGCCTGCCCTTTTTCCTGCCACCCCTCTTCCTTGCCCTTGGGAAATGGCTCCCAGAGGACTGGGTAGCCATCTGTAAGGGGAGAGTCAGGCTGGGACTGAGACACCCACAGGGAAAGGGCTCCAGGGATAAGCCTGCCATTCCTGGTTGTGAGAAGAAGGAAGAGGAAAGCTGCGGGATAAAGGGCATTATAAGCTAGGTCAGAGCCGTGCATTACCCAATCAGAAGGGCTGGGATGAGGAGAAGGCCAGCTCCCAGAAGAAAGGGGAACCCCTTCATGAAGTTGAGAGTGACTGGGTAGACTGAGTTGAAAATGCCAGAGGCTGTCAGCATGGCCAAGTTATTCGCACAGGCCACAGCAGAAAAGAGAGCACCTGTGAAGAAACAAATATCCTTTTTTTGAGACCTAGATTCAAATCCTAACACTGGGCATGAGGAACCAGACACAGGTTGACCTTGACACTCACCTTGCTCTGACTTGCCCACCAGCTTGGAGAGCTTGGCCCGGATGACAGGTGTAGTGACTAATGACAGGAAGAGGAGCCCATACCCTTAGGAGGAAAAACAATCATGAAGAAAATGGGGTTGGGGAGAGGGATCTGCAAGTGAGATGCAGCAGAGCTCTTATGCATACCCTGTGGGAGACTCAGGTTAGACACAGGGAAGAACTTCCCTGATGGTGGAGACAACGACCAAGGGGGAATGGAGACCACCCTCCTCAAGGCTTGGCCTACCTGCTACTTCCTTCACAAGTGAATGCCAATTCCCCACCAAATACATTCTTGTCAGAACACCTCTTGTGGTCACAGCAGACACCACCACCCCTAGCACTTAGTAGGCAGATGGCAGAGCACAGAAAACAAACCTGGGTTTTGGAGTCAGCCTGAAGTTCAAAATCTGACGCCACTGCTTACGAGCTGTGTGACCTTGGGCCTGACTCCTAACCGTAAGAGAGTAAGGCCTTCATCGCAGGAACAGGCTGAACCGTGGCCTTCAAGATATTCCAAGGTCCTAATCCCTGGAATCCTCTTTATTAGAAAATAAGGGTCTCAGCAGATGTGATTAAGTTTAGGATCTTGAGATGGGGATATTATCTTGGATTATCTGTTTAGGTCCTAAATGCAATCATAGGAATCCTTAGAAGAGGAAAGCAGAAAAAGATTTGACACAGAACGGAGGAGGCAGCCAGAAGAGGATGTCACCATGGAGGCCCAGATCGGGGAGATGCAGCCTGAAGCCAAGGAATGCCGCCAGCCCCCAGGTGCTGGAAGAGGTGATGGACGGATTCCATCCTGGAACCTCCCCGGGGAGCGTGGCCCAGCTGACACCCGGACTGCAGTTCAGTGATACTGATTCTTGACTTCGGCTGCCAGAACTGAGAGGGTAAATTTGCTCTGCCAGGCCACCAAGTCTGCAATGATTTGTTACAAGCAGCCCTAGGAAATGAATATGTGAGGTGACATCCATGAATACGGCACACAGGCACACAGTAAATGCAAGTTCCTTTCCTCTGCGTTTAGTTACAGGCTTATGCTGTTCCCTGCTTAACCATTTCTCTCCTTTGTGTGACTGCTGCCTCCTCAGCAAAACTGCAAGCTCCTAGGGGACAGTGGATCCTTGAAACTGGGTATCTGATGAGGTACCCAGGGTCCCTTCGGTGTCAGGAACCCAAATCCCATTCTGCTGAGGACCCTCCCTGAGCAACAACAGTATCTTTATCATCTCTGCACCCCTGAGGCCACTGAGCCTGGCACCAGGTCCATGGGAGATGCTGCGGGTGGGAGAGAAAAATACTTGGCCTCCTTCAGCCTACTCTCCAGGCAAACGGTCAAGCTAAGAAGTGTATGATTAGTGAACAACTGGTTTTGTTAACAACATACTCTAGAGCTCTAACAAAATTAATCTGTTCCTGTAAAGAAGCTCACTTCCTATTCCCAGCCACCCCTCCCACCAAAAAAGGAAGAACTTAACACAAGCAGGAATTCGATGTCTGTGGTCTGTTTTTTTTTCAAACCCAAAGCAGCTGACCAAGCGTATTTGACGTAGGTCCCGTGATTCTTATCAGAGAAATGAGCATTAAGGCATAAATGGTATGGACTTTGCTTAAGAACACCAGGAATATAGGCTGTGGGAGGCCAAGGGGTGACACAATTAGCGTACAAGCCATGGGTCTGTCTTTTGCTCTCTTACTAACAATATTTATGGCTGATAAGGCAGGTTAATTCTGTTGGCTATTGAAGGTCTCTATTTTCCATGTAACAGAGATGGCATCTCTATGAGGTTTCTTGGTTAGTTGTCCTCCAGTGCATGCTGAGCATAACAATGTTTCCAGAGGCAGGTATGAACCATATCTGGGGGCAGTAAGCGGCTGGCCTCCAGTTTTCACCCAGTGCCTCTGAGACAAACTGTCCCGGAGCCCACATGCATTACCTGTGAACATGAGGGGTGTGATGGTAGCAAACGCAAAGACCACCATCCCCAGGATGTTGAAGGCCAAGCCAATCTCGGCCACCCAGGTGTCAGCCAGGCAATACTGCAGAAGCCGCAGGACCAGCAGGCTGGTGAGGTACGGGAGGTGCTGCGCTGCAGAACCATAGCCGATCAGCTTGGAGTCCCAGCAGAGGGGTGTGCTCAGCTCATAGAGGGTCAGGATGTCCTGGGCCCCAAAGTGCACAGTGATCACCATGAAGATGGCCAATGAGTACAGGGCTAAATGCTTTCTGGACTTCTCTGGGGCTGCAGCCATGTAGAGCTGGACAATGGATCGGTGGTGACGGAGTGTGAAGAGCCGGGCAGTTACTGGTTCCTTTACTGTCTCACCAAAGCAGAATGCTGCATACAGGGCCATGACTATCAGCAAGGCTAAGGCCAGCCAGAAGGGGTTGGCATAACCCTGGGCCCGGAGCCACTGGCCGCCAAGGAGGCTTGCCAGCATCCCTGCCACCCCAATGCATGCTTCCAGCAGGGCCATTCGGATGCTGCGGCTTCGGCTAGAGCTGACATCGGCCACAGAAGCAAAGCCAGCAGCCAGGAGGCCACCGAAGTCACCGAGGAGGGCACAGAGGATGCGGCCCAGCACAAAGTAGCCGACGTGTAGCTGCAGCTGCACCACAAAGATGGACACCAGGGCCTGGAGCAACAGACCCAGGGAGGCCAGCACGAGCACTGGGCGGCGGCCCACACAGTCACTCCAGGCGCCCAGCAGGGTGGATGAGAAGAGCCCCACCAGGAAGCCGCCCAGGTTCATGTAGAGGGTCCAGTGGGAGGTAAGGGTCTCCACTTCCTGTGGGGACATGAGTCTTACCAGGGTCCCTCACTTTGGATGACCCACCCTCCAAACCATTACCATCCTGACAGATGGAGGGGTGTGGACTTTCTTTGAAGCTCTAACCCCACATAATTTTAGTTCAACTCAAAAACTGGCGCTGGAGAGGAGATTATGGGAAATCGACAAGGTCCCAGTCCCTTTTACCCATTTTTGTTAACCTTCAAGGCCTTACTTTATCTAGATGAACTTTACGCATTCCCCAAACTGCAGTCCTGGATCCGGCCCCAACTCTGCTCTGGCCCTGTCCACCACTCGAAATCGATAACCACCTTGCTTGCAGCCCCCCCACCCACGCCTGTTTTCCGCAGGCCCGCCCCCTCCACCGCCCCGAGTCTAGCTCAGGGCCCACCCACTGCCACGCTCCGGCTCTCCACCGCCGCTACCTGCATGGTGGGGTCAGAGCTGCGGTTGCCGCAGCCACCCCTGTCACGGGTGCCATTGTAGCCGAGGTCGGCACTGAAACGGTGCCACAGGTACTGCGTGGTGAGCGGGCCCTGCAGAACCAAGGCGAAGTTAGCAAGGAAAATGAGCGGCTCCACCGGGCCGCGGCACAGCACGGCCGCGGGACGGGTGCGGGAATTCTGCGGAGGACTCGCGCGCCCCTCCATGCGCGTGCGCGTCAGGGCGGACGGAGACGGACGGCTGGGCTTTCTGCGCCTGCGCCCAGCCTCCCTTTAAAAAAAAAAAAAAAAAGAAAGAAAAAAAAAGACTGGTGAGGCGGGGTCAAGACCGCGGTCCCTGTTCGCTGTTCGCCTCAACTGCTGTGTGCTGAAGAGGACGGGAGCGAGGCTGCGCACCGTTGGCTTAAAGGATGACTACACCTGCAAACTGCAAGGTTACCGCCCTGCATCCTTCCTTACTAGGGCCAGAAACACTCATAAAAATAACCGTATCAATAATTAACATTTATTGATCGCTTACTGTGTGCTGGAAACTGTCCTAAACTCTGCGTGCATTTATCTCCCAACAACTCAAGAGGCTAGCCACTACTTAATGATCCCAATCTACAGGTGACGAAACAAGGACACAGGGTGCTCAAGCTGCGCTGTAACAGAGGCAACTCAGCGTGGTTGAGCGCAGCCTCCAGCTCTATTGTCTCGGTTCCATTACCGAGGCTCTGCTGCTATCATGGGCATGCCACCTCCCTCCCATGCCCCAGTTTCTTCAACTTTAAAATGAGAGTGCTAATAGAACCTGCCTCAGAGTTGCTGTCCGAGAACAGTGGCTGTTCCATCATAACTGCTATTGTTATTATTGATAGGCTGTCACTTGACCCACTCCTGCTCTAAGACCTTTTCCTGGAAAACTAGTCTTGTTTCTGGGGTGGGGTCTGGCATGTGGTGTCCTTGAAGGAGCAGAGGAGGAGGAGACAGTGGAGGGCCTGAGAGGCCCTTGGGTGTGGCCCAGTGCTCCTGGGTGCTCCTATTGCAGGAATTAGGCCAAAAGGCAGTCGACCTCCCATCTTGGCCTGTTTTATTGCCTGTAAAAGGGAATAACATTTCTTGCCTTTCTCCCTTACCATTTGCTCATTCAGTGCATTTACTGAGCACCTCCTACGTGTCAGGGGCCATGCGGGGTGACTGGGAACATAGTAGTGAAAGAAACAAAGTCCTTACCAGGCTCTGTTGTTTCTAGAATAGTGGGGGAGAGACATCAAAGAATCCTATTAATCTATGTAAGACTTCAACTGTGGAAAGTGCTTCACATGAAAGGGGTTGTGGTGCTTCAAGGGTGCAAAGGCAGGGGCCTGGCATGATCTGGGAGGAGCGGAGCCAGGAAAGGCCACCTTCTCTGACACCGGGGCAGCTGAATGGATTTCTGGAAGCAGGCCCTGAGCAGTGACCCACAAATCTGATTCTTGGGGTGGTATGAACCCCATTTCTGGCCACTGTGACTGTGGGTGGGCTTGCTCCTGACTTATTGACTACCCCCCACCTCCTCTGAGCCAGAAAGAGTCCTAGGCTCAGAACAGGTGGATGTTGGCTAGATGCTGGTGCACTGAATGATGCCTGCATCCGCACATGACCATCACCTCCCTGTAGTCTTCCTCGAGACAGGAAATCCCACATTGAACAAACAAGCCCCTGTGTCATCTCCCTCGTCTTCCCAACCCCTGCACAAAAGCTTGGCTCAGGTGAGCTGCAGCTTAGTCAAGACCTAAGACTGAGAGACAGTAGACCAAGGTACCTGTGCTGAGAATGGAAGTGCAGCTCATCCCAGAGCTGGAGCCTGTAATGCCCACTAGACTAGAGGCTTCTTCCAACTCCTCTAAAACCTTAACACACTCAGAGCTATGATGTGCTGCTCAAAACCATCCGGGGGCTTCCATTTCATCCAAAAAGCCAAGTCATCGTGATGGCCCTAAGACCACA
The DNA here is from genome assembly GCF_030020395.1 of Manis pentadactyla. NCBI lineage: Eukaryota > Metazoa > Chordata > Mammalia > Pholidota > Manidae > Manis > Manis pentadactyla. Next base: position 147,805,252 of record NC_080022.1, read on the forward strand.
CGCACCCGCCTCACAGTCCCCTCTGCTCTATCCCTTTTCTCCTGTGCTCTGGTCACCCTGGCCTCCTAGCTGCAACTCTAATTGTCCAGCAGGCTCCTGCCTCAGGGTCTTTGCACTTGCTATTCCCTCTACATGGAATGCTTTGCTGAAATTCTACTAGATATCCATCTAACTGGCTCCCTACTTCCTTCAGGCCTCTGCTGCAATATCACCTGACCCTTCTATATATAGTAGAAACTCACCTCCCCATCTCCCAGCGCTCCCTAACCTCTTACCTCACTTTATTTTTTTCCATCATATTTTTCACCATCTAAATTACTGTAACTTTCTTGTTTCTGTGTTTGTTGTCGATTTCCTTTACTAGAAGTGATAGCAGGGGCTTTGTTTTCTTCACTACTCTATCCCCAGCACCTTAAAAAATGCCTAGCACATATAGATGCTCAGAAGGTGCTAGCTGAATGAATAAATGAACTTCTCAAAGAGAAAGGATTCCTTGGCTAGAGCCCCAGAGCATGTGGAGAGGGTTGCCAGTGTCGAGCCACACTGTGGAGTCCAGAGTCCAAGAATCTACACCAGAAGCCAAGAAATCATATCTTTGCCTACCTACCGTTTTAAAAGATGAGGAAATTGAGGTCCAGAGAGAGAAGTGACTTCCCTAAGAGAAGCTAAAAATTACTGCTCTTTTAGATCTGTAAAGGAAAGACACAGTGATTACAAAGGAGATCTGTAGATCTAATTCCATCAGAATTAAAAACCTAAATTGAAAAGCAAACAAGTAAAATATTCCTTTAAAATACACAAAGGGTTAATATTTTAAATATATTTGATTACAACCTAAGATCTCTCCCCCAGCCATTTAACAACTGGATAAAAAACAAGCACTGAGAGATTGTAACACAGAACCACGTGTGAGATACACATGTGAGCCCTATTCCAGCTTCCAAATAATGAAGAAATGCTGCATCTTCGCTTCGCTTCTGTTCTTTGTGGCCAACACATTAGCAGAGATTTAATTTTAAGTGAGGTGGCCGAAGCTGGTAAGGCTTGTGTGGAACAAACACTGATGAGGGAATGTAAACGTACCCTTGCAAGAAACAGCTGGGTAACACGGCATCCACACCCTTAAATTCTCTTAATTCCTTTGAGGCACTATCCTAAGAAAATAATCCAAAGTACAGAGAAAAGCCTTATGTGTCAAGATATTCTCTATAATATTATTGACAATTGTAAAAAAAAAAAAAAAAAAAAAAGAGTCATAGACAAGCTATTTGTCCAGCAGGGGGGAAATGCCTGAGTACAGTAGATCCACCCAATGGTTATTAGCCATTAAAATGATAGATTGAAAGAGATTGCAGAAGAGATAGAAAACCGGTAAGTCACCATTGTTATGTGACAAAACCAGAGGACTTTTTGTTCAGATGGCATGGTTATAGGTGTAGAAAAGCGTTGCACTGGGTTAAAGACTGGAAGACACTGCACCAAAATATTAACAGAGGTTCTCTCTGAGGAGGGGGAAGGTGTAAGATTTTCTTTTCTTCTTTCTTCTTTTGAAAGAATTTCAACTCTTCTCCTACAAACATGTATCTTAAATACAGAAAATATAACATCTTTAAAAATTGGATGATGTTTCTCTACCTTAAATCTACTGTGGTTCAGTTGCCAAAGACCAACTTCACGCCCCTTAGTTTTCTGGAGACATCGGTAGAAGCTGACTTTCAATGAACAAGGGCATCACATACATTATTTTATTCAATCCTCACTGCAACCTGAGGTAGGTCCTGTTATAATTTTTACAGATGACATGTCAATTGCTTAAAAAGATGCAGGAAGAAGGTCCTTCCTACTCTGATCATAGGTTTTCTGCTCCTTACACCCATCCCAGTGCTTTTTGGAACTCAGAACTTAATATGTGTTATACCCTTTCCACCCTACTTGGCCTCTTCATCCTTCAAGACCTGTTTCTGTGTCACACTTCTAGGCAGAATCAGTCATTGCCCATATGTGCTTCCGTAATACTGTACTCATACATTTAACTCCAGGTTATAAATCTGCATTCACATATTTGTTTCCTCCCAACCCTTAGCCATATCCTGCCTCTGGACTTGAGGGGAGAAGCAAGGTTTTATTCATCTCTGCATCTCCTAGCAATGGCCTGGCATGGAATAAGATAAAATGTTAAATAGGGTTGATGGTGGGCACCAAACTCCAACCCACTGCAGTTGCCTGAATTGCTCCATTGAGATGGGCTGTGTCTCTGGGTTGGTGGGAGGTAGTCCTCTGATCTGTTAGTTGTGTCTGCCTTGGGCTCAGGAATGAAAAGTACTGGTACTAATGACAGCTTGATCCAAACTTGGAGTATGTGTATGTGCTCACTAAATTTTGTTGAGATGCTCTGGAGAAGTACTTGGGAACTTAATGGTTTCTTCTGTCCCAGTTGGGGAATGGCTATAGAAGATTGTCCTATAACCACAGTGCGAGAGGTGATTGTAACATGCAACCCCATCCAAATGGCAGTCTTTTCAAAGCTTCCACTCAAGCCTGTGCTTCCTTTCCACAACTGGCTAACCACAGCTTCTGAAGAGCTGTTCATGAATATTAATCCTTGGGAGCATCTGCTTGGCTAGAGATTGAACATTAAGGGGAAGAAACAAGAGAGCTCGAGGGGAAAGCCATTTCCTGCTCCGACTTGTTGCTTCTCTCAGGCCAACTCCAGAAGTCAAAGCCACACCCACATCACACCTACAGGTGTTCATAGCGCTGCAGTGAAGCAATTGCAGGCATCTCCCTGTGAATCTGGCCACATCCCTTTCTGGCCTTGTTTTTCTCATCTATGAAATAGTTTCTGGCCTCAGTTTCCTTGTCTGTGAAAAATGAAGTAGTAATATCTACCCATGGGGTGGTTGTCAGTGTAGAGAAAGCAGAAATAGGAAAACTAATTGTGATACTTTAAGTTCAATTCTTAGAGAAATCACAGGCCCACAGAGGAGCTGGAAAACATCCTGTCCAGACCCTGAGAATATCCATGGGGCTCAAGTCCCACAAATCGCAAGATGGAAATTCTTGCACCTGCGTCCTGCTCAGAGCCTTGGGAACATCTGCTTGGCTAATGACTGATTACTATAAAACCCCAGAACTTTTTCCTCTGGGTGTTTGTATTCCTCCGACTCAGCCCTTCACTACCTCTGTAGTGAAGTCTTCGATTAAGTCTTGCTGTCTCCAATCTGGACTCCTGCATTTCCTTGGCTTTCCTGACCTAACAATCAGGATGAGCAAATGAGAAAATGTGTGGCTTGACCTTTGTGTGGCTTTGTCCTGGTGCCACCTGATGGTGGTTGCTATTGAGCTGAGCCTGACGGTGGGGAGGGATTTCATAGGAAAGAAGAAAGGCTGTTGAAGGTAAAGGGACCCACTGAGCCTCAGAGAGGCATGCTGTGCAGAACCCAGAGAAGTGCAGGGCTGGAGGTGTGGGTCTACAGCCTCTACTCCACACGGGAGCTCCCCCCAGCCACTCCCTGTCTTGGGGCTCCTCCGCTTGGTCTCATTTTAGACAATTTATTCTTGGTGGAACCCTCTCATCTCTCCATTCCCCTGTCCATTCATTTAGCATCTATTGCTGGCCATGTCCACTGCGAGGTGCTGGGGTTATAGACAAGAGCTGACACAATCCCTTCCCTCAAGGAGTTCCCAGGCCAGTGGGAGGCAGCACCCCAAATCCAAAATTCCAATAATAAAAAAATGCAGTAGCATAAATCATTCAGAGAATGTCCTCAAGAGCAAGTCAAAGGATTCAGAGCAGAGGAACTGAATTTGGGAGCAGATGATGAAAAGGAGTCCCCAGGAGAACAGAGGAAATGGAGGACTTTACCATGGAAAAGGCAGGTCCATGTAATGAGCCTGTGACTAGCACAGTTCAATAGCAGAATATTGTGGGTGTTAAAATTTGTTAATTTGTTAAATGTGAATGTTTAAAAATATACTCTAAAAACGTGTCTTGGCAAGTATTCATTTTTAATTTACCTGAATCCTCAAATAGGGGAAGTTACCCAGGCCTCTTGACTCTGGGAGATGCTGCAGGAGCTCCTCACAACTGATGTGGTTTGGGGGTGACAGTGTCTAGGGGTTCTCAGGAAGGACACCCTTTGGTCAGGCCCTCCTTCCAGTCGCAGGCTCAGCATGCCAGCTGTGATGGTCTGGGGCACCTGTTTTTTCCAAGTGCAACAGAGAACGAAACTCAGACAAGGCTGGGGTGCAAATCAGAAGGCTGTTCCCAGACCATTAAGGCCATGTCACTCATTCCCAGTCCATGGAGGAAGGCAACTGAATTACTGAGCAGATAGATGCTGAGTGATCCACGCCTCAGAGCCAATGGAAGGAAGATGGTTTTGTTGCCAGGCAGCTGCGTCTGGGAACATCTCTCCCTGTGCACTCGGTGGAACCTCAACCCGGGTGGGGAGGGTTCTTGACTCTGATGGAGAAAGAATTCTCAACTAGGTCAGATGAATGAAGGTAGGGATGGAGTTCATTAAAGCGAGAGTGGTAGTGAATGGCAGCAGTCGCACAGGCTGTAGAGATCAAGGAAGAGCAGAGGAAGGAGAGGGAAGCTCATTGACCTGCTCGGCATAGGGCAGATCCCTTGCCAACTCCTGGAGCCAGGGTCACCTGACATCCAGTATCCTCTTGGATCTGCATGGTATAGGAGCTAAGCCCTTACCACCCCAGGATTTGGGGGAGCCGGGAAGCAGTGGATACAGTGAGGTTATGTTCTGAGAACTTCCCAAAAATAAAGAAAGGAGATTTTCACGCAGGCTACTACTAAAGAGCATGACTGTACAGCTGCAGTCCTCTGTCTGGGCCTCCTAGGCAACAGGAACTTGCAAGCCCAAATCAGGATCTCAGTACCCCTTCCCTACTTGTCTGAAGTAGGACAGAGAGAGTGAAGACTTGTGCTTAAGTCTAGAAAATAGAATGAAACAGTGAAATAACAAAGACACTCACCATTGGAAGGGCCCAGAGACAAAACACAATTAAGTTCAACAGTAAAAAGTCTGTAAGGCAATGTACACACTTGAAGAAAGGGGAGTATGGGCAACCTCAGAGAGGAGGTGCGCTTAAGGGCTTAGGATTCTGTCTTTTACGGCTTTCAAGAATGGGGCAAAGGGCGGGCAGGGTGGGGGGGTGTAGGCTTGACTTGTGGTCTCATGTTGACTATCTCCAGTGAGAGACATTTGTCACCATCCACAGTCAGTCCTCTAGATATTCTGTCAGATAAACTTAACACAAGGAATTTCTTGATACTGCTCTTCTCCAAGATAGTGGTTACCCTGAGGCAGTGGGGACATACCACTTAGGACTACCTGCCCGCCTTAAGATAGGGTCTGTTATTGGCTGATTAACGTAAAATATGTTAGGAATCTCACCTCCTAACTCTCTGGTTTTTAAAATGAGATCTTAGCCTTAAGATGGAGTCCCTCTGCTCTTACTATACTATTCATCTCTCGGCCTTTTTCATCATAGGCAGGAAAAGTTCACTATAATTGTTGTCCCATGTCCCTGCCCAATCTAGTTGGAGGGGTGTTTTCTTCATGCACAGAGAAGCCACCACTGAGAACTGCTCTCTAGAGACTGAAGTGCTTGTGGCACTGCACTGTCACCCCTGCCAGCCAGGCTCACTCTCCCCTTCCTTGGCGCTGCTCACACGCCCTATTTTCCTAGGTTGACGTGTAAACTTGCTCTTATAGGTCTGTCTACAGTGCTGATGTAGTAATGATTGGCTTCCATTCAGGAACTGCTCTGTGCTCACCATTTTACAAATAGGACTGCTTATCCTCCTTACAGCTCAGGGAAGGAAATATTGTTATCCTTGTTTTATAGATGAAGGAATTAGGGAGATCGTGTGACTTGCCCAAAGACACACAACTACAGAGGAGCAGAGCTGGTATTTGAGTTGAGGTCTGTCTGACTCTGATGTCTCCATGCATTCTACTCTTTATAGTTCACAGACACATTGCCGGGGGGCTTGATATGGCCCCACAGATGTGTTTTGTTTGATTTGCACAGTGTTTTTATTTTAATTAGTTGGCTTATATAATATATTTTAAATTTTGTATTAGTTGTCAATATTTAATAACTGGAAGATTCACATGAAAATCCAGATCTCTGGGTTCTCTTGAAAACTGAGAGATTGCGGCACTGTTCACACAAGTCTGTACCTGGCTGAAGCTAGGAAGGGACTGCCAGTCCTCTGAGGTGGAGCAAATGTTCTCCAGTTCACCATTCCCCTGCTGCCCGCCTTCACTCATGCAGAGAATGCTCAGCCCCGCAGGCCCCGGAGCTCACAGCCAGCCCCTTCACAGGACTCTGCTGTTGCCTGGGAATAGGACCCCGAAGTTCCTGGAGGGCCCAGACTGCAGCTTTCTGAACATGAAGTGGATGGAATCACTGTGACACTACACCAAGCTGCTGTTCCAAAGGTCTGGAAAATATCGTGTTACCTCCCATAGTCCGTTGATTTAATTATCCGTAAGGCCACCTTGGTGTCCAGCCCACCACAGTCAGGTATTGCTGTACCGCACAGCAGTGTGGAGAGAGTGTGAGACCAGAGAAGTTGGCAGAGACCAGATAGATGATGCTTGCAGGAGTTCGATCTGGGCCTTACTGGAGTCGAGGTGCCATGCAACTTCCTGGTGGAGGGGCCCCTGTGGGCGGCTGTACTCGGAGCTCCCGAGGAAGGGCGGGGCTGGGAGTCATCCACACATGTGTGCCTGACAGAGCCCCGGGAGGGGATGGCCATCCTGAGGGGGCAGGGCAGGTTTCAAGGAGCACGAGCAGGGGTCAGTGAGGAGCACAATTTATTCGGGTGGACAAGGGAAAAAGAGCAGGCTGAGGGGGAGGAGGAGGGGGTGCAGAAGGGCGTGCTGAGGACATCGGGAGGGGAGAATTTGCCAGCGACACTGTGACATGCTGGGCACTAGAGAGAGGTCTAGGGAACTGTCGGCAACTAGGGGTCAATGCTGGGCTCTCCAGAAGTTTTAGTAGGTGAGGGAAGGGAAAGGAGGGATGGAAATCAGGTCACAATGGGTTAGACCATGAACAACCTGACATTTAACACCAAGGAATGAAGCAAAGGTGTCCCTTAATAAGCGCACCCCTAAAGGCTGTACCATGCAAGATGCAGCACATCCCAGCGTGTGACAGCTCCCTTCTCCAAAGTGAGACTGAGGAGCCTTTGGGATGGGCAGGCCTGCTCTCGGTGACCCATGTCATCTCAGAGATGCATATCTGAGGCTGAAACCTAGTCAGGGGTAAAAAGAAAGTGAGAGATGCAACCTTAGCCAGCCGTCGCTGGTTAAGTGGGTGACGCAGTCTTGCCTCCTGCACAGCATTAACCTGTCAAGGCAGCCAGCAGCCCTTGGCCGCCGAGCACTGACCCTTTCATCCTTATACGCCAACACTCTGAGGTCACCTGCCAGAGGCTGAGCTGGGACACTCACAGCCCTGCCAAGCCAACACTCCAGACTAACCCATGGTTCCTTCTTCACTTTTAGCTTTTCTGTGCAGTGGACATTTGGCTGACATTTGCCTTTTTAAGAGCGAGTGAGAAAAGGGAAAACGTGGAGCTGCCCCACCCCCATGCTGTATACTTCAAAGATGGAATATCATAGAGCATAGAGCATCTGGCCAATGGTTCTGTGACATCAGTCTATGTCAACGGATAGTAACCACATCACTTGGGTGAGCATTTAATAATGTAGATTACTGTTGAAGCACTGTTGTATACTTGAAATCAATATAATATTGTATATCAAGTATACTTCAATTTTAAAAAGATGGAATGTGGCCAGGCACCTGAATGTGATGGGTTTGGGCAGCCAGTGAGCGCTCATTGCCTGGAGGGTGGGTAATAGGTATTCAGTGGTGAAAGAAAAGGGCGAATTTAAAGAACACTTGTGAAATGATGGGACTGTGTATCTGAGGGCGTGTCTAAAACATGCAGCATGGGATGTCTCTCAAAGGACGGCTCAAAAACGTCCACCTGGAGAGAGGATCCGCCACCCAGGACCACTGGTATGGACTGGAACCCAGATCGTGAGGTTCTTCCAGGATTCCTAATTCTTTTTTTCCCCAGCTTTGTTGAGATATAATTGACATATAACATTAAGTTTCACATGTACAATATGATGGTTTGATACGCATACATATTGCAAAATGATTGCCACAATAAAGTTAGCTAAACACCTATGACCTCACAGAGTACCTTTCTCTTTTTTATTTTTCTCTTGTGTGTGTGTGTGTGTGTGTGTGTGTGTGTGTGTGTGGTGAGAATTTTTAAGATCTAAGCATACATGCAGTACAGTCTTTTTAACTATAGTCATCACACTGTACATTAGTTCCTCAGAATGTATTCATCTTATAACTGGAAGTTTATACACTCTGACCACCCATTTCTCCCCCCAAACCTCCTGGAAACCACCAGTCTATTCTGTTTCTACGAGTTTCGCTTTTTTGGATTCCACATATAAGTGAGATCAGGCAGTATTTGTTCTTCTCCGTGTGACTTATTTCACTGAGTGTAATGTCCTCAAGGTTCATCTATGTTGTTTCAAATGGTGGGATTTCCTTCTTTTCGATGGCTGAATAATATTGGTGTGTGTGTGTGTGTGTGTGTGTGTGTGTGTGTGTATCACATCTTCTTTATCCATTCATGCACTGATGGACACTTAGGTTATTCCCATATCTTGGCTTGTAAATAATGCTGCTATGTACATGGGGGTGCAGATATCTCTTCAAGATAGTGGTTCCATTTCCTTTGGATGCATAATCCAAGGGTGAGATTGCTGACAGGATTCCTAATTCTCAACCTAGTTTGCAGTTGTAGTTTGCCACTGCTGGTAGCTGGCCCTCTTCCCCGCCATCTCCCTCTCCCTCACGGGTTTCTCACACAGCCTTCAAAACCCAGTGAATAAACAGGTATAAATGTGGGCTTGTACGTCCTCAGAGAGAGAAAGGTGAGCTTCCCATAAAAAGCACATTATAGCATCTTACTACGCTGATGGACAGTAACTGCATTGGGGTATGTGGGGGAAACTTGGTGATGGGGGGAGTCTAGTAAACATAATGTTCCTCATGTAATTGTAGATTAAAGATACCAAAAAAACCCCCACATTATATCAGATCTTCTAAATGTTAACAACATGGAATGAATACTGTGACCCTCTTTCTTTTTGAGTGTTTATCTGAATTTCCTTTCAGATACATAGTATATACCTGGGTGCTATAATTCCTCCTGTTTTCAGAATATATATTTGAATTTCTTTTTAAGTGTATATTTTATGTCCCTTACTTATTTTCTCCATTTTCAAAATGTGGGCTTGAATTGCTTTCCAAATATATACTCTAAGAATATTAATTGTGAGTGCAAGGACATCCCTCCACTGTGAATCCTAAGGTGACTTCTGGAAAGGGGGTGGTGGTGCAGAGAGATCTTGGGTGACCCCCATGAATGAAAGACAACCTGTAAAAACTTATGTGAACAGTCGGCTATCCAGCTTCTGGATATCTCATTGGAAAATAGAATCTCATTTCTTCCCTGAATGCATATATTTTAGGAAACTGCAAGTCATATTACAAAAATAATTAACGATAACAAAGAAATGTTACTAACCCAAATGGAGCAAGAGTAATAACAGTAGCTAATGGTTAATGAATGAGTATTTACTGGGTGCTAAGCATTGAAATATCTCAACGAATCCTAATAAACCCCCCCAAGATGGTTATTATCACTCCCATTTATACAGGGGGAGACTGAAACTTTTAGAGATTGAGTGACTTATCAAAAATCCTGTGGCTGATTCAGGGTCAAAGTCAGGGCTGGAACCCCATCTACCGGCTTCCAAAGCCCTCTGCTGTCTTCCAGGTCTGTAGAACTGTTAGTGGACAGCTAGCTCATTACAAAATCCTTTCTCAAGCAAAGAAAGTGGTATTCAATTTCCTCTTGAACTTTTTCAAGAAAAGTCACTAAAACCCATCTGTATCACAATCTCCTACTTAATCTTCTACAAAATGCCTGTTGTAAAATCAGCATCAGCAAACCCAGTTTCCCACCTTAAAATTAATTTTTCCTGTCTCCTAAGATGAGAGAATGAGAATTGCATGGTAAGAAATTACTCTAGCCATTTAATTGTTATTTTTGTTCCTCTTTAATCCATCTTTAACTTGTAATGATTATGAAAATGTTCAAACACACACAAAATTAGACAACAGTGCAGGCAGAGAAAGACAAGTACCAAATTATTTCCCTCATTTGTGGAGTATAACAACAAAGCAAAACTGAAGGAACAAAACAGCAGCAAACTCACAGACTCCAAGAAAGGACTAGAGGTTACCAAAGTGAAGGGGTAGGGGAGGGTGGGAGAAGGGGATTAAGGGGCATTATGATTAGCACATATAATGTAGGAGGATCATGGGGAAGGCAGTACAGCACGGAGAAGACAAGTAGTGATTCTACAGCATCTTACTACGCTGATGGACAGTGACTACAATGGGATGTGGGGGGGACTTGATAATATGGGTGAATGTAGTAGCCACAATGTTGCTCACATGCTCAATCTTCATAAGATTGTATATCAATGATACCTTAATAAAAAAAGAGAGCAGTGCAGTGAACCCCCATACACTCATCACTTAGACTCAATTATCAAAAGCTTCCAACAGATTAATCTATTTTTGTCCTTTGCTGAAGTATTTTAAAACAACTTGCAGACATTATGATGCTCTGTCATTTCACCCCATATTTTACATCTCTAAAATCTGTAACTGTTTTCTCACAGAAGCACAATGTTATTATCACACCTTAAAATTCATCAACAATTCTTGGACATAATCTAATACGAGATATTCAAAAAATATTTCCAAAAAATGTCTTTTCATGGCTGTTGGGTTTAGATTAGACTTCGAACAAGCCCACACAATGCATTTTAGAAGCACAATATGGCTCTTAAATCTCTTTTGTTCTGTAACAGTCTTTCCATTTCCCATCATCCCCCATGTCTGGCTTTTTATTTATGCCATTGACTTGTTGCAAAAACATTGTTCTAATGTTCCAAAAAAAAAAATCATGTATACACTGGAAAATACTGAGTTGTGGGAAAAAAAAATACCCATAAACATTTATATAATAAATAGGGATGTTTTAGCATTTTTGAGCTCTAGGAACAGATTCCACCATACGATACGTACATTGATTTCTCAACTTTTGGATCCTTAACTTTCACGGTATGTAAGAGATAAGGCACTGCTTGCAGTGGGGAAAATATGTCAGCTAAAAAAAGTGGCCCAAAACAGGGTCAAGGAGATGTCCAGAAAATGGAGGTCACAGGGTAAGACGAACTTCAGTAATTTATCCACTCCAGGGTGAGAGGTTTTATGAAAATAGCCAGTTTTCATAAATAGCCTACAGCGCCCCCACACACCCAGGTGCACAGCTTCACTCTCCGTCCTTGTTGACCTCTGAGCACTCTTCCGGCCTCTGGGGCCCGTGATGATGGGCAGAGGTACCTGCTGACTGGCACATGTACTCTGGTCCCTCCGGGAAGATCTATTCAGGTTTTTTGAAGCTTGATTCCCCATTGGGAGTTAACACACTGGTATTTAGAGCTATGAGGCACCCAGTCCCCTATGGGTCTGGTTATCGCGCATCAGCCTCTGAGAACAAGACGCGGGCCAGCTCCCCCCGAGCACACGGCGTCTGGCCGCCCAAGGTGCTGTCGCCACGGCCGGGTGGTTCTTTTGGGAGACCAGCTGCCACCTTCGGCACTAAATGTCTTCTCTGGTGGATGAGGCCTTCTGTGATCTCTCCTTTTCCTCTCCTCCACCTCCTTCTACCTCCCCAAAAGCCCTCCCATCGATTCCTGCCCTGTCCCTCCTGCCGCTCCACCAGCCCAGGCCCCTTCCCTCCTTGGACTTCCAACTAACTCCTAACTTGTCTCATATATTCTAGTCTTGCTCTGCTTCCAAATCTTTCTCCACAGTGGTCTTTTAAAAATGCATCTCATTGATTATTTCCCTATTTTAAAAAAAAACTTTGATGTTTCCCTTGGCGTGACATCTGAGGCTCTTTCCGGTCTGGTGCCAGCCCCCTCACACTCAGCCCCCACTCCGTGCAGGACACTATGCCCACTCCTCATATAGCCCTGACAACGGCTACTGCCCTTGCCTTAAAGGCCCCTCTCCCATGCCCACCCCACCTGACTATTTGTGGGAGGAACTCCTTCCTACCAATTTTCCTAGACACACCTTAGAGACCCCCTCCTCCAGGAAGCCCACCACTCCCACGCAGAGCAGGCACTGCCACAGAACCTTGTACTTCCACCATCAGGGCGCTAGACTACTAGTTCTCTGAAGGAGAATATGTTTTGCCTTATGCGGCAGTGACATGCCAGGAATAATTGTCTGCTGACTGAAAAAGCGGTATTTTTAGGTAGCATGCCTTCTCTGCTCCAAGCTGAACAACTCTGCTCCTTCAGTTACCCCTCCTTGGATGGGATTTCCAGATTCCTCCCCATAGTGGCCTTTCTTGCAGGAACAGAGCACTCTGCAGGACGCCGCACGAGCATCATCTGGCTCGTCCAAGTTCCATGCCCTGTTAATGAAGCCGTAACTGGGGGGAGAAGGAGCACTCTTACTGCCTTGCTGGCTCCTGTGGTGCTGTTCCCAGGAATCCCCCAAACGCTCACCTCATGCTCCGCCCCTGGGTCTACTTCCACCATCTGCCCCATGTGCATGTGGTTTGGACCCATTTTCAGGCCCATACAAGTATTCATTACATGTGATCTCATCCTGTTAGATTCAGCCCCTGTGTGTCACTTAGAATTCTCCAGTTGCAAGAAAAAGAAACCAATTAAGGCTATCTTTTTAAAAGAATTTGTTTGAAGGCTCTGGAAGGGTAGCTCTCAGAATACAAAGGGTGCTGAACAGCCAGGTTGCAATTAGGACAAGAAGCAGGCAGTTCTGGGAACCCAGGCAGCAGGAACTATCAAAACACACATGGCTGTCAGGAACAATCAGCTGTAACCCTATTCTATTACTGTCAAGATTCTGGTTCCCAGGAAGCAGGGAGGCTGGCTGGCCTGGCTGGGTCACATGCCTACATCTTGGCAAGGAGGGAGGTGCCTTGATTCTTCCTAGACTGCACTCAGTGGGGCAGGTAAAGCAAGACGCTGTGATCAGAAGGTGAGTTGAAGTAGATGAATGGAAAAAGAGGTGGTATGTATAAACAATGGAATATTATTCAGCCACAAAAAAGAAAGAAATCTTGCCATTTGTGACAACATGGCTGGACCTACAGGGTATTATGCTCAGTGAAATAAAACAGCCACAGAAAGATAAATACTGTATGGTTTCACTTATATGTGGGATCTGAAAAACAAAACAAATGAACAAAAAAAAATAGACTCATAAACACAGAGAACAAATGATTGTTCACCATTTGTAACCATATAAAGATTTTGCAATATTATGGGTATATTCCCTATTCTATACTTATATCTCTGTAACTAAATTATTTCACAACTTGAAGTTTGTATGTCTTCATCCCCTTCACTTATCCACTGTCCCCCCTTCCCAGTGGTAACTACACTTATCATGGTGAACATTTAGTGACGTATATAAATGATGAATCACAAAGGTGTTCATCTGAAACCACTATAATATTGTATAGAAACTATATTTCAATTTTTAAAAAAGGTGGGTTGATTGTTAGCCAGAGGAAAACACTGATCTCCACGCTGCTGTCGTTTTGTTATAACTTGGACAAATTCTAGAGATAAAGGAAGCCAGGATGGGGAAGATTCAGTGCCGTGTGCAGAGGAGAACCTTGGGTCCAGCTGGGGCAGGGACCAGCCATGTCTCTCTCCTGAGCAACGCAGCCCCATGGCGGGTGGTCCTGAAGGCAGCCAGGCAGCCAGTGTGGCTCTAGGGCACCAGTCTGTTCACGGCAGACCCACCAGGGGACAGGCGAGGACTCACGGAGTGTGCCTGGGCTCACTGCGCACCCCTTCACCCCGACACCGGCAGCAGGCTTCAGCAGCAGAACCACCAATGTCCACGGTCTGGGCGGTTTTCCTGCTCTCTGGTGACTGAGAGCCTTAGCTGCCTCCTCCTTCCTTCTCTCCCTGGGTCCTGCTCCTAATGACTTTCTCTCTAGAACCAGCCCGAACTGCTCTTGCTTGCTTCCTGGTGGCCGAGCCTGGGTATGACAGTGCTCTCCAGTCAGAAAAAGTCCCCGACCTGCAGATAGGGACCTATCTCTGCATCTTGAAAGTGAACCCAGAAGATTAGGCAAGCATATCTTCCAAACAAAGGATTGTTGACAGATTTTTTTTTCAGTGGGTTGATTTAGGTAATGACAAGTCCCATAAAGATGTGAATGAGCAATTACATCTAGCAAGCCATGTTCTAAGTCACTGACATTGGAAAGAGTAGAAGTTTGTGACAGGAAGACCCTCCTAGAAGGTTGCACGTGTCAGGCTGCAGTGACAGCGGCCCCCCTAGAGACCAGCGCCTTGGCTGCGAGGGGCTGTCCACCGGGGAGAAATGCATGCAGTGCGGACACGTCGGCCAGTCAACACGCACTTTCCCTCCTACCAGGCCCACTTACAAGACCTCTTAACCCCACCAAACTTGACTGCCGGCATTTCTTCTCCCATCTCATCTGCCTTCCATCCACCACCCGGCATTTTCAGCCCCCCGTGTATTGGGTATTCCCAGACAAACGATGGGCCATACCTCATTCTCAAGGAAAAGAATGAAAAGAAGGAAGAGGAGGAGGAGGAGGCCAAGGAAAGGGGAAAGGGAAGGGAAGAGCGGGCAGTCACTGTATTAAAACACTTAACAATATTGCCTCATTGAGATCTGCAGACACCAGCATTCTGCAGATGGGACAGGCCCAAGGCCCCTACCAAGTGGGCTGTGGCTGTGGGAGGGCTCTTGCCAGAACACAGGCACCCACTGGAATGGGCTTGTGCTGAAAATCCTGCCATGGAAGAGTCATTCCTAAGACTTTAAGGCTATTTGGTTGAGAATTCTCATTGAAAATAGTCATTAATTAGGGTTCATTGACGGGAATGTTCTCCCAGTGGAGTCCTATGTGTGGGTATGGGTGTGAAGAATAAAAATAACTATAGATTTCCATGCAGTCATAAGAAGTAAAACTGAGAGCCCAGGTAGCCTTAATCCAGTTCCCCCCAGTGGTAACATCTTGAAAAGCTCAGTACAATATCACAACCAGGATATTGACATCGATACTATCAAGATACATTTCCATCCCTCCAAGGATCTTTCCTGTTGCCCTTCTATAGCCACATGAACCTTCCTCCCACCCCACACCCAGTCCTTAACCCCTGGCAGCCACTAGCCTGTTCTCCATTTCTATGAAGTTGTCGCTTCAAGAATGTTATATAAATGGAATCATACATTTTGGAGTTGGCTTCCCTGACCACCACCCCACACTCAGCATGATTCTATGGAGATATATCCAAGTTGTCCCATGTATCAATAATTTGTTCTTTGTTAATGCAGAATGGTACTCCATTAGATGGATATAGCACAGTTTGTTTAGCCATTCATTCACTGAAAGACATTTCCAGTTATTTCCAGCTTGGAGCAATTACAAATAAGGCTGCTATGAACACTCATGTGCAGCTTTTATATTCATGTGAACATAAATTTTCATTTTTCTGGAATATATGCTCAGGAGTGCAGTTGCTAGATTATATGGTGATTGCATGTATTTAAAAAAAAAATGCCACAACTGTTTTCAGACTGCATGCATCATTTCACATTTCCATTAGCAATGTATGAAGGATCCAATTTCTCTTCATCCTCTCCAACATTTGGTGTGTCACTATTACAATAATGTGCCATTATTGTAGGTATGGAGTAATATCTCATTGCAGTCTTATTTTATATTTTCCCAGTGGCTAAAGGTGTTGAACATCTTGTGTGATTATTTTCTATCTGTATATTCTCTTCAATAAGATTTCTCTTCATATCTTTTGCCTATTTTCTAAATAGATTTTTTTTAATGTTGAGTTTTAAGAGTTCTTTATATAGTCTAGATATTAGTCTTCTGGTGGATATGAGGTTTGCAAATACTTTTTCTCAGTCTGCAGCTTGTCTCCCATCCTCTTAACAGGGTCTTTCACAGAGCAAACGTTTCTCATTTCGAGGGAGTCCAATTTAACAATATTTTCTTTTATGGATTGTGCTTTTGGTGTCAAGTCAAAGAACTCTGCCTGTCCCTAATCCTAAAGATTCTCTCCCACTTTTTTCCTAAAAGTTGCATAGGTTTACATTTTCTGTTTCAGCCATTGATCCATTTTGAGTGAATTTTGTATAAAACATGAAGTTTATTTTTGGGATTCATTTCTTTCGTTTTTTGCTTATCCAATTGCTCCAGGACCATTTGTTGAAAAAAAAGCTATCCTTCTTCCATTGAATTACTTTTGCTCCTTTTTCACAGATCAGTTGGGCATATGGATCTATTTCTGGGTTCTCTATTTTGTTCCACTGATCTACGGGTCTATCAGCTCCATTACTACCACACCATGTTGATTACTGTTACTACTAACTCTTGAAATCAGATAGACTCCTTCCTGTCACTTTTTCTTTTCAAAATTGTTCTTAGCTATTCTAGTTACTTTATTTTTCCACATAAATTTTAGAATCCCCTTGTGTATATCTACAAAATCTCTTGCTCTGATTTTGATAAGGGTTGTATTAAATCTGTATGTTAATCTGAGGAGAACTGATATCTTTACTATGTTGAGTCGTCCAATATATAAATACCGTATGTCTCTCCATTTACATAGATCTCTGATTTCTTTCATCAGCATTTTACAGTTTTCAGCACACATGATGTATATGTTTTGATAGATTTATGCCTAAGTATTTCTTTTTTTTTGAATGATTGTAAATGGTATTGTATTTTTTATTTTAGTGTCCATGTATTCATTGCTAATATATGGAAATACAATTGATTTTTTTTATGTTTATCTTATATCCTGAGATGTTACTGAATCACTTATTAGTTAAAGATTTTTATCTTTCTTTCATTCTTTCTTTGTCTTTTTGTTTGTTTTTAGGTCCATTGGGATTTTCTACGTAGCAATCACGACATCTGCAAATACGGGCAGTCTTATTTCTTTCTTTTTGATCTGCATGTCTTATCTCTTTGCCTTGCTTTATTGGGCTGGCTGGAACTTCCATTACTATGTTGAATAAAAGTGGTGAGGGTGGACAGTCTTTGCCTTGTTCCTGATCTTAGAAGGAAAGTTTTCTGTCTTCACCAGTTAGTATGATGTTAGCTGTAGGTTTTTGTAGTTGCTCTTCAGGTGAGGAAGTACCTGTCTATTTCTATTTTTCTGAGAGTATCACAAATGCATGCTGAATTTTGTCAAATGCCTTTTCTGCCCCAATTGATATGATCAGGCAATTTTTCTTCTTTAGCATGTTAATGTGGTAGATTAAATTGTTTATTTTTCAACTATTGAGACAGCCTTGCCAACCTAGAATAAACTTCTTTGGTCATGGTGTATAATTCATTTTATATATTGCTGAATTTTATTTGCTATTATTTTGTTAAGGGCTTTTCAATCTATATTCATGAGGCATGCTGGCTTGTAGGTTACTTTTTTGGTGCTCTCTTTGTCTGGTTTTGGAATCAGGGTAAAGCTTCATAAAATGAAGGAGGAAGTGTTCCCTCCTCTTCTATTTTCTGGAAGATACTGTGCAGTATCATTATTAATTCATCATCATCTGTTTGGTAGAATTCTCCAGTGAAACCATCTGGGCCTGTACATCCCTTTTGGGGGAATTTTTAAATTACAAAATCAATTTCCTTAATAGTCATGGAGCTATGTAAATTTTCTGCTTTATATCGGAGAAGCTATAAAAGTAGTGCTTCTTGAGGAATAGGTCCTTTTCATCTAAGTTGTCAAAGTTATGTGCGTAGAATTGATCATAGTATTCAATCATTATCCTTTAAATGTCTGCAGGGTCTATAGTGATGTTCCCTGCTTCATTCTTGATAGGCAAAGATGTGATCTCTCTTTCATTGTCAGTCTTACTAGAAGTTTGTTGATTTTATTAATCTTGTCAAAGAAGCTTTTTCCCCCCACTGATTTTCTCTGTTTTTCAATTTTCTGTTTTTAATCTCGATGGTTTCTGCTCTTTATTATCTTTATTAGTTCCTACCTTCTGCTTATTTTTGTATTTTGCTCTTCTTTTTCTAGATTGTTGAGATGGGAGCTAGATTATTCATTGGAAAATTTTCTTCTTTGCTGATGTAAGCATTTAGTCCCGCAAATTTTCCTTTAAGCACGGTAGCTGTGTCCCGCAAATTCTGACATGTTGTAATGTGCCTCATGTTCATTCAGCTCAACGTATTTTTTAAGTTAACTTTGAGACTGACTCTTCAATACAGGATCATTTGGAAGTCTGTTATTTTGTTTCTAAGTGTTTGGAGATTTTCCTGTTATCTTTCTGTTATTGATTTGTAGTTTGATTCCATTGAAATCTGGCCAGAGTACACATTCTGTATGATTTTAATTTTTTAAAACAGGTTACATTTATGGCCCAGAATATGATTTACCTTGCTGTATGTTCCATGGGTACTTGAAAGAATGTGTATTATGCTGTTGTTGGGTAAAGAGTTCTATAAATGTCAATTAAATACTGTTCAATGGTTTTTTTGTTAGTTCTTCTATGTCCTTGCTGATTTTGTCTAGTCATTTTATCAGTTGCTGAGAGAAAGAGATAGGGGAGGGGAGAATGATAGAATTTTAAGGCATCAACAAGCTTTGTCATGTTGGACAAGTCAATTAAACTCTTTGAGTCTATTTCCTTATCTCTGAAATGGGGACAAAAATATTACCATCTCAGGATTGTTGGGAGGATTTGAATAATGAAGTCAAGTGCGCAGCAAGTGCCTGGTCACTGAGTAGAAGTAGTAAGATCTTCATCTGTAGGGTTAAACTGACCAAATCATTTTCCTACAGCTAAAGGAAGCACATCCCAAAGAAGGAAAGTAACTGAGAGGGCATCAAGGTACATTTTTAACCCCAGGGTCCACATTATCCAGGCTCAAGTCTGTCCCTGCCATGGTCTCCCCATTCTCTCCCTGTGCTCCTTAGCACCTTTTACTGGCCCACTGTAGGAGGTCTTGGGACTCAAGGAATGTCTCCTGAATGATCTTGATGCTGGGATTCTTGTTCGCAGAGCCTAAGAATGAATTTAGCAAATAGTCAAGGTAGGAGAGCTAAGCAGAATCTTTTATTTAGAGAGAAAGAAAGAGAACACAGCTCCTGGCTCAAGCCAGGAGGGGACAAGAGAGTCCCCAGGTGGTGCGCTGTCTAGGGGATTTATAGGCATTTGAGAGACAAAGGGCTAGGGATGCACACCTGCTGAGTGGCCCCAAAATGTTTTCCTTCGAAGAAACATTATGTTTCTTATTTGTCTTCCTGGTTATTTACAAGGATTTTACTGCTCTGATTTCCTGTCAGGATAGCAGCTTCCTGGTCTGGGAGCTATCACTCAAGGCTGCCTGCTTTGCTCCCAAGGTGGGCTGAGTTATTGTCTGTTTGTTAAGAAACTCACTCTTTAGCTAATTGGGTTTTAAGATGGAATCCTTCCTGTTTTTACTATGCTGTTTTGGGCTTGCTTGCTACATTGCCGTTGCAACAAATCATTTGTTTAGGGCTGGAGGAAGAAAAGCAGCACTTCGGTAAAGTTAGAAAACTAAACTGGGCCCCCCAGCAGGCCAAAGCAAATCCCACAATGGATTATCTTGCTTTTTTTTTCCCAGAGGCCCTCACCCTACTCTGTCTAGGCTCATGGTCCCTATCTCAATCTCAATGTCTTATTCTCAACTATTTTAACCATAACTCTGTCAGTGAGAAGTAAGTTTAATTGTTAAAAATATATATATATATATATTTAGTTCTCCACCTACAGATAAAGAGTGTAACAAAGTATATTTTGGAGCAATCGCCACCTGGCCTCTTGGGACCCTACTGCAGACAAAGAATAGTTTAGCAACCCAAAGTGTCCAGAATAATTCTAATATTTACTCACATTTTTCAAATATCTCTTTCATGACTCAGTAATAACTCTTAAAAATCTCCATTCCCAATATGTTCTTTTTAATAAATAGGGATGGGTCAATTGGAAATATATAGGAAGAAAAATAACACTAACCCCCACATTACACCACACAGAAGTAATTCTAGATGGGTCATACATGGTAAAACGAGAGGTTTTTGGAAGCAAACATGGGACAATGCCTTCATAGCCTCAGAGTAGGCAAGGACCTTTTTTCAACAGGACACAGGAAGTACTAATCGTAAGGAACAAAAGGGTAAATTAGACTATATTAAAAATTAAAACTTCATTCATCAAGACACCCTTAAAAGAGTGAAAATGCAAGCCACAGAGCAGAAGATATTTGCAATACATTTATCCGGCAAAGGATTCATATCTAAGATGTATAAACAACTCCTGAAAACCAGTAAGAAAAGGATAGACAAGTCAATTTTTTTAATGGACAAAAAAAAAAAACTTGAACAGATATCTCACAAAAGAGAATATTCAAATGATGGATAAGCACATGAAAAATCACACAACTTCATTTGTCACCAGGAAAGTGTAAATTGAAGCCTCAGTGCATTACCACTATGTGCCTGAATAGCTAAAAGAAAAAAGAAAATTCTAGTCTTGACGAAGGCAGCCAAATAAGGGGCAACAACTCAAACGTCCTTCAGCAGTAGAACAGAGGCATTGTGGGTATTCACACAAGAGGATTTAAACAGCAAGAATGAATGAACTGTGACTCCTTTTTTTTAGCTATTAGGATAGTGGTTCCTTTTAGCAGGGTGATGGTAGGAGGTAGGGAACAGGAGGTAGTTTGAGGGGAGCTGTGAGGGGGCTGCTGATGTTCCTTGATCTGAGTGCTCAATACGCATGTGTTCCCTCTGTGGAAATTCACTGAGCTGTACACCCATGGCTTGTCCACTTTTCTGTATGGATATTTTACCTCAAAATAAAAATTTAAATCCCTTCCCCCACGTTACTCTGGACCTTGCAGCTGCCCTGGTAGTTCTCCATTTCTCCCTTCCAAGTCCCTCTTCCCTCATTCTCCTCCATACCAGTCACCACTCAGGGTCTTTGCTCTTCTCCCCCCTCTCTCTTCTACCACCCCAATCATATTTTCTTTCTAATTCTCCCAGCCAACCCCACATGATTCCTATAAAACTTCCCATCTCATCTCCTTGCTTTTCTCTCCATTGATTCTCCAGTTTTCACAGTAAGGCCAGAGAATGGAAGAAAGAAAAGTACCTATAAGACAGTCTTTTAGGGCCATGGAGAGAGAGAAAGAAGCTGCAAATGATTTTAACATTTTGCTAACTTGTATCCTTCTAAAAAGTAAAGAATCATGTTCAGATCTTTCATACCCTGATTAAGACCTTGCTAACAGTGGCATTTTGTTTTGTTTTATAAGCAAAAGAGAATTTATTGGTTCACCAAACAGTAAAATTCAGGGATAACATGCTTCAGGCAGGACTTGATCCAGAGGCTCAACAGACATCTTCGGATCAAGCATCTCTCCACCTCAGTTCTGCTTTCCTCTGTGCTGACCTCATTCATGTAGGCTTTTTTTTTCTCTCTCTCCTTCTTTTTTAAATTAAAGTATCATTGATATACAGTCTTAGGAAGGTTTCACATGAACAACATTGTGGTTATTACATTCACCCCTATTACCAAGTACCCTCCCAACCCATTGCAGTCACTGTCCATCAGCGTAGTAAGATACTATAGAGTCACTACTTGTCTTCTCCGTGCTGTACTGCCTTCCCCATGACCTACCTGTATTGTGATTGTGAACTACAGTGCCCCTTAAGCCCCTTCTCCCTCCCTCCCCACCCACCCTCCCTAGCCCCTGCCCTTTGGTAACTGCTAGTCCCTTCTTGGAGTCTATGAGTCTGCTGCTGTTTTATTCCTTCAGTTTTGCGTTGTTTTTATACTCCTCATGTAGGTTTTTCACACATGGTAGCAGCAGCTCCCAGTTTAGATCCAGCCCTCTCCGACCCACTCCCAGAAGAAACAGAGCTCTTCTTTCCCATGGTTCCAACAGAAGGACAGTCAATCTTCAATATTCACAGATTACAATGTACTTGTGAATTGGCTTAAATGCTAAAATTTATTTGTACCTCCCAAATCAATCCTGGGCACTTTCATCATGCTTTCAGGGTCACCTGTAGACATGTGCAGAGTAGTAAACAATGTGAGTTGCCCAGTGCGTTTGTTCCCAGCTGAGATCCGACAAAGCGACACTCCAGCTCATTCTACAAACAAGCATCCCTTTTGCAATCTATTTAGTGCTGTATTTTTGGCATTTTTGTGTTTTTTTCTTGCTGGTTTCCCTACTTTAAATGGCCCCCAAGTGTAGGACTGAAGTGCTCTCCAGAGATCCCAGTGCAAGCAGGCTGCTGGTGATTGCTTTAAGGAGAAAACACACACGTTAGATAAGCCTCCTTCAGGCAGGAGTTACAGTGCTGCTGGCTGTGAGTTCAGTGTTAATGAGTCTGCAATATATTAAACAGGGTGTCCAAACAGAAAATACATATAAAACAAGGCTATGTATTGATTGATTGATGAAAACGTGACCAGAGGCTTGCAGGAACCTAATCTTTTATTTCCCCCAGGAGCAAAGGTTCAGTATCAGCTAATTCGGTGTTCCTGGCAACTTTATAGAATATAATGATTACAGATCATGAGAATTGACTGTATTAAGAATTAAGTCTCATTAGCCTGGCTTGAGTCATGTTCTGTGAACAAATCACTTGAACAGGAGGAGGGAATGCTCTGTTCTAACTATCACTGGCCCAGCCCTACATCTGTGGAGTAGAGATTGCTCCACCCCCACTGCACAGACTGAATGGGGGAAGAGACGTTCCTCAGAAGACATTAAGAGACAAGTGGAAGCTAGGGAGGCAAAAAGACAAATGACCACTACTCCCAGCCTCTCTTTTGAATTCTGTCTTACTTAACAGATAATAATTAAATGACTGAGTAAAATGTAGGGGTGAAGTGGGCGTGAGTTAGGGTTCTGTTGGCAGAAGTAGATGCTGGGGTGTTAGCTAACTTAAACAGAAATGTGCTAAAAGGTTATTGAAGATCAAAGGTTATTGACTGGGAGACTGGAAAACCAGATTTGGAAAATAATCAAAAACCACAGCCAAATAAAAAAGATTAGAGCAGAAATAAATAAAATTGAGAAGAATAAAACAATAGAAAGAATCAATGAAAGCAAGAGCTGGTTCTTCGAGAAAATAAACAAAATAGGTAAACCCCTAGCCAAAATTATTAAGAAAAAGAGACTCTACACACATAAACAGAATCAGAAATGAGAAAGGAAAAATCATGACGGATACCACACATAAATACAAAGAATTATTAGAGAATACTATGAAAAATTATATGCTAACAAACTGGATAACCTAGAAGAAATTGACAACTTTCTAGAAAAATACAACCTTCCAAGGATGACCAAGGAAGAAACAGAAAATCTGAACAGACCAATTATCAGCAATGAAATTGAATCTGTAATAAAAAAACTACCCAAGAACAAAACCCACGGGCCAGATGGATTCACCACTGAATTTTATCAGACATACAGAGAAGACATAATACCCATTCTCCTTAAAGTTTTCCAAAAAATAGAAGAGAAGGGAATACTTCCAAACTTATTCTATGAAGCCAGCATCACTCTAATACCAAAACCAGGCAAAGACCCCACCAAAAAAAAAATTACGAACCAATATCTCTGGTGAACATAGATGCAAAAATACTCAACAAAATATTAGCAAACTGAATTCAAAAATACATCAAGAGGATCATACACCATGATCAAGTGGGATTCATCTTAGGGATGCCAGGATGGCACAACATTCGAAAATCCATCAACATCATCCACCACATCAACAAAAAGAAGTACAAAAACCACATCATCATCACCATAAATGCTGAAAAAGCAATTGACAAAATTCAACATCCATTCATGATAAAAACTCTCATCAAAATGGGTATAGAGGGTAAGTATCTCAACATAATAAAGGCCATATATGACAAACCCACAGCCAATATCATACTTAACAGCAAGAAGCTGAAAGCTTTTCACCTAAGATCGGGAACAAGACAGGGATGCCCACTCTCCCCACTGTTATTCAACATAGTACTGGAGGTCCTAGCCACAACAGTCAGACAAAACAAAGAAATACAAGGCATCCAGATTGGTAAGGAAGAAGTCAAACTGTCACTGTTTGCAGATGACATGATATTGTACATAAAAAACCCTAAAGACTCCACTCCAAAACTACTAGAAATAGTATCTGAATTCAGCAAAGTTTCAGGATACAAAATTAATACACAGAAATCTGTGGCATTCCTATACACTAACAATGAAATAGCAAAGAGAGAAATCAGGAAAACAATTCCATTCACAATTGCATCAAAAAGAATAAAATACCTAGGAATAAACCTAACCAAGGAAGTGAAAGACCTATACTCTGAAAACTACAAGACACTCATGAGAGAAATTAAAGAAGATACCAATAAATGGAAACACATCCCATGCTCATGGATAGGAAGACCAAATATTGTCAAAGTGGCCATCCTGCCTAAAGCAATCTATGGGTTCAGTGCAATTCCTATCAAAATACCAACAGCATTCTTCAACAAACTAGAGAAAATCATCCTAAAATTCATATGGAAGCACAAAAGACCCCAAATAGCCAAAGCAATCCTGAGAAGGAAGAATAAAGCAGGGGGAATTACACTCTCCAACTTCAAGCTCTACTACAAAGCCACAGTAATCAAGACAATTTGGTACTGGCACAAAAACAGACCCATAGACCAGTGGAACAGACGAGAGAGCCCTGATATAAAGCCAACCATATATAGTCAATTAATATATGATAAAGGAGCCATGGACATACAATGGGGAAATGACAGCCTCTTCAACAGCTGGTGTTGGCAAAACTGGACAGCTACATGCAAGAGAATTAAACTGGATTATTGTTTAACTCCATACACAAAAGTAAACTCTAAATGGATTAAAGACTTGATTTTAAGTCATGAAACCATAAAACTCTTAGAAGACAACATAGGCAAACATCTCCTGAATATAAGCATGAGCAACTTCTTCCTGAACCCATCTCCTCGAGAAAGGGAAACAAAAGCAAAAATGAATACATGGGACTACATCAAACTAAAAAGTTTCTGTATGGCAAAGGACACCATCAACAGAACAAAAAGGCATCCTACAGTATGGGAGAATATATTTGTAAATGACATATTCGACAAGGGGTTAGCAGCCAAAATATATGAAGAACTTACACGCCTCAACACCCAAAAAGCAAATAACCCAATTAACAAATGGGCAGAGGATATGAAGAGACAGTTCTCCAAAGAAGAAATTCAGATGGCTAACAGACACATGAAAAGATGCTCCACATCACTAATCATCAGGGAAATGCAAATTAAAACCACAATGAGATCACCTCACACCAGTAAGGATGGCCAACATCCAAAAGACAAACAACAACAAATGCTGGCGAGGATAGAGAAAGGGGAACCCTCCTACGCTGCTGGTGGGAATGTAAGTTAGTTCAACCATTGTAGAAAGCAATATGGAGGTTCCTCAAAAAACTAAAACTAGAAATACCATTTGACCTGGGAATCCCACTCCTTGGAATTTACCCAAAGAATATAACTTCTCAGATTCAAAAAGACAGATGCACCCCTATGTTTATCACAGCACTTTTTACAATAGCTAAGATATGGAAGCAACCTAAGTGTCCATCAGTAGATGAATGGATAAAGAAGATGTGGTACATATACACAATGGAATACTATTCAGCCATAAGAAAGATACAAATCCTACCATTGACAACAATATGGATGGAGCTGGAGGACATTATGATCAGTGAAATAAGCCAGGCAGAGAAGAAAATGCCAAATTATTTCCCTCATTTGTGGAGTATAACAATGAAGCAAAACTGAAGGAACAAAATGGCAGCAGACTCACAGACTCCAAGAATGAACTAGTGGTTACCAAAGGGGAGGGGTGAGGGAGGGCGGGTGGGGAGGGGTGAGAAGGGGACTGAGGGGTATTATGTTTAGTACACATGGTGTGGGGGATCACGGGGAGAGCAGTATAGCACAGAGAAGGGACATAGTGAATCTGTGGCATCTTGCTGCACTGATGGATAGTGACTGCATTGGGGTATGGGGGGTCTCAATAATATGGGTAACTGTAGTAACCACATTGCTTTTTCATGTGAAACCTTCATAAGAGTGTATATCAATCATACCTTAATAAAAAAATGTTTTAAATAAATAAATAAACCACAGCGAAGGCTTGTTCAAGAACTGGCTGGTTGGGACACCGCTGCTCACCACTATGACCAGGACACTACTGGACATGGAGTGTGCTGCCGTTTTCACCACTGGACATTGGCCCCATGGATGGAAATATGCTCTGCTTCTCTTATCACCAGACATAAAACTACATATATGACAGACGCTGTAGACTGGCTCACTCAGCACCATTCCAAACCATTTCTGACTTGCTTTCCTGCATTATAGAGGCCTGAAGAGTCTGCATTTTCTAGACTCTCATGCAGCTATAATGACCTAGACCCCCTGAAACACAGGGACTCACGGAGGAGCCAGGTGGGCTAAGGATCACAGGCTGGGAGTTTAGAAATTGTATAAAGCACAGAGGTGCAGCTACCCTGTTCTTTTGGGGATAGCTAGAGATGAGGCTACTGGGTCCAAACTTCAGTGTTATAGAGGTGAGGCAGTGAATTGAGATAGTAGTAATGTTTCTGCTGGAAAATCCTGTGACTTAGTTATGCATTTTTCTACTCACATTATTCCTGGCTGCTTGGGTTGGCTGCTTAATTTCCATGCTCAGTTTCTCTGGTCTCCACAGATGTTCTTTGGACCACTTGATATCTATTAATAATTCTCTTTCTGATTAAATGAGCTAGAGTGGATACTGTGGACTGCAACTAAGAACCTTGACTAACAACATATAATCCAACACATGTTAATGGATGTACCTACCCCACATGGAAGAATGATACAACATCTGGTCCCCTCCTCCCCCTCTCTCCTTTCCTCCTGGGTCCTTTCTGTCACATGCTAAGCAGACCATCTTTTTAAAAATTCCTTTAATCATATATTCTCATCCACCTCTACCTTTGTTTTACTTTGCACTTTCATAAAAGTAAACCAAATTTAGAGGACTGGTTAAACATTTTCTGTATTGATTAGATACAGATGAAGAAAGAGTTTGTGAACTAGAAGATAGAGCTGAAGAATTACTCAGAAGTCATCACAGAGGCTAATAAAATGTGAAAACTAATAACATATTGGTTAAGAAACCTAGAAAGTAGAATACAATATGAAGTCTAACATAGATCTTTTCTGGATTCTGGAAGGAGAGTCTAAAGAGAATGAATGCTTTTGAAGAGATATTGGTTGAAGAATTTCCGGAATTCAGAAGGACCCAAATCATCAGATTCACAATAAGTCCAATTTAGGATGGGTGATCCCAAAAAACAGGTTTGGGATGGAAAAGGGAGTTGTGTGCCAATTAATCGGTAAGCAAGTGGATGAATCAAAGCAAACCTTAACTGTACAAAGCAATATTACATGTCTGTGTTCAATTTGAGAGGGAGGCTATTAAAAATAACGAGGTAGAAATAAAATAATGGATGACAATTACATGTAAGACTGAAGTGGGTGTTTGGTGTTAAGGAGAATGGAAGTGATACTGAATAATTTTAGATTTTACATCAAGCATGCATAGTAAATGGTTAACATTCTTAAAAAACGAGAACAGGGTTTATAACTTTCAAATGAAAGAGGAGGGAGGAGTTGAATAAGAAAGGCAAGTTACTTCCAGGTTAAAATGCAGATTCAGCATAGACAACTCATCTCACTTCCACCAAAGTCCCATTAAAATTATAGGAATTATATTGTAAAAGATATTTAGTTTTTAAAAGTAGAGAAAGGGACAAGACTTGGGATGGGGGTGGGGGTGAATAACAATAGCAACATATTGGAAGAGTGTGAACTTAAGGACCAAGTGACTTAACGCATAGAGAAGCAGAATTCTGAAATAGTAGTGGGGAAATAACTACATTTTCACCATAGAATTTTCAAAATACTAAGTTAAAGTACATCTGGAATTAGGGATGGGGTGGGGATGAAGTTTAAAATAAGGAGGACTGGGTGCAAGCTGAGAAGTAGTTAGATGTAAAATCCCCCCCTGCTACTCTATACCATGGAGTGACTGCCCCTCTTACACTCCAGCAGATGAATGGGAGGTTATTCCTAAAAGAAGGGAACAACAGAAGGTCTTTTCATGGGAGGAGGTTGATTGACATAGTTGAGGACTACATTGACGGGTGGAATTATGTGTTACATATAGTAACTAAGTATACATGCTGAAAGCTGAGATCCCCATCCCTTTCCTCCTATGAGGCTCTCAGAGGCGCTAGAAGTAAAACCTGTATCCTCTAGTCAGAGGATTAGAAGAGCCCCCGGAGGTCCAGCACAATTATTAAAAGCAGACCCACTCCAAGGCACATTATTGCCACATTTCCAAGTCTTAAAGACAAAGAGATGATTTACCAGTTTCCAAAAAGAAAAAAAAAAGTTTTCATAAGAAGATCAGGAGTCAGAATGGCTTCTCAAAAGAGTAATTTTTGAAGCAAGAAAACAATAGAGCAATGGCTTCAAAATTGTGAAGAAAAATTGTTTCCTACCTGGAATTCTATAACCAGCCAAACGATCATTGAAGTGTGAAGGCAGTCAGGCATTTTTAGAAATGCAAGTCCCCAAAAAGTTTACTTCATAAAACCTTTGTCAACAAGCTATTAGAAGTTGTCCTCTACCAAAATGAGGATGTAAATTAAGAGATAGGAAATGGATGCATGAAATAGGGGAAGGGAAGGGAATCTCTTGATTGCTGATGACAGGGGACCCCAGGAGGACAACTGTACTCCAGATATAAAGGGCAACCCCACCTCACTGGTGATGTCTGACTCATGAGGTAGTCATATTGAGGGCTGTCCATCATGCTCTCTGCTGGTGAATGTGCTCTACCAAAAGAAGGAAGAAAATTTAGGAGGAAGGCATAAGACCCAACCCAGGAGAAAGGCAAAGGGAACACCAGGGAGACAACAGGAAGTCCCAGCGTGACAGCTGTGCAGCAGGCCTGAAGAGCAGCTGGCCTAGAGTGACAGAGACTGGAGGTTTGCAGGACGGGGGGAAATAAAGGTCTCCAAGAAATGCCATGCAAGTGACATATCACCTGTTGGGAATAACCTTTGGGAAAACTACTAAGATTTTTAGAGGAAGTGAAAAGGATTAATAATACGTGCAATGAAAACTAATGAGGCAATTATTACATTTAATAAAAACAAAAATAAAGGAATTATAATCATACATCACAATGTTCAACTCTGAATATTTACATAAACACTCTATTGTAAACACTGAATGTTGATTTAATTTTAAATTATAACAATCACATTTGATTTGAGAGAGCTCAATCTTCCCAGTATAGTTATATTATAGCTGAATAATACTATAACAGGAAGCTGATAATGTCTAAAATTAATGAATAAAATATGAATGTATGTATTCCATCTAGAAACAGGGATTATATAAATGCCAATAGAAATGGATGGAAGTTTTGAAAATGAATGATGTTGAGTAGGGACACTAGGGACGTGAGTAGGGGTGAGACAGGAAACTTCCACATTTTGCTTCTAGCCTTTCAGAATATTTGGCTATTTAAATGTATTATTTTGTATTTGACTAATAAGATAGGTGGTTTTGATGAAACAAACATTTATAAACTCCATTCAATCCTAGAGAAGGCAGGAAAAAATAATAACAATGCACAGAAAAATCAAGAAAAATATAATTGCAATATAATAGGATAAAGATGTTTTCAAATATAAAATTAACCAAAAACATATATGCACTAAAATCATCAGTTAGAAGATAGAGTATGAGATTAGATTTTTTTTAACTAAGAATAAAATCCAAATACACAGTTTATAAAAGATAAACCTAGAATGTGAAGACACCCCAATGTTGAAATTAAGGGATGGAAAAATATATAACATGTAAACAATAACCAAAAATAAAGCTGGTATGGCTATAAAAATATCAAACAAAATAGACTTAAATGCACAAAAACCTGTAAAGGAGATGACTACATAAGGACAAAAGCATCGATTCACCAGGAAGAACCAACTATGAATGCATATGCACCTAATAGAGTCTTAAAATATGTAAGGCAAAATTTAACAGAACTATAAGGACAAATGGACAGACATGAGTACTTGGTAAAGATCAGTCTCTGTCAGTACAGGACTGCACACATCTCTTAGAGATCAAGCAAACAAAAAAATTAATAAAGATATGGAAAATATGAGCAACATAATAAATAATCAACGGGCATTATATTTAGAGGACTATACAAAGAAGTCAAGAATATGCATTTTTCTCAGGTATACATGGATAATTTAGGAGAATTGATCATACTGAGGCAAAAAAGTTTATTTCAACAAGTATTTAAAAAACCAGTACAGATGATATTCTCTAACTATATCACAATTAGGTCAGGAAACTTTCCAAACTTACCTAGAAACGCTATACAAGGGTCAGCAAACATTTTCTGGAGAGGGCCAGGAATGAAGTAGAGCACTATTAAAAACTAAATTATAAAATTTTAAGTGAAATAAATTATATTTAAAACAGGTAAAAATACTTGAAACTCATCACTTCTTACTAGTAATGTTATGATATTTTACTATAATCTGTGCGCTCCTGAGGCTCGTTACATCTACTGTACCTGCATGATGGGAATATTACTTTGGTGAATACTTAGGAACTTGCATTCCTAAACAAAAGTTTGTTTTGGGTTGAGTGCTGTCAAGAAGCAAGGTCAATCTGACGACTTGGCACATTAACAATCTTTGTCTAGGAGGAGCAAAGAAGGGCCAGCATTGCCCTTGGTGATGAAGCAATAACCACTCCTGTGAGCTGGGAGAGATGTCTGGTCACTGCTGAGTTACACTATGTCCTTTTCTTTTTGGTCTTGTTCTATCTAGTCACAGTGTGACCTCCTCTGATGTTGATTTGCTGTGAAATGGTTTGTGCTCAGCAGGCAACAGCGTACCAGTTGGTTTTGAAGCCAGTAGGGTGACCAACCATCCCAAATTGGCTAGGACTGAGGACTTACCCGG
Organism: Manis pentadactyla; assembly: GCF_030020395.1. Classification (NCBI taxonomy): domain Eukaryota; kingdom Metazoa; phylum Chordata; class Mammalia; order Pholidota; family Manidae; genus Manis; species Manis pentadactyla. The sequence continues at coordinate 147,836,637 of NC_080022.1, forward strand.
GACACAGGATTTTCAGTGCTAAAGCTGGGACAGTCCCAGGCAAACTGGGACAGTTGGTTACTCTATAGTTCAGCTACCAACTGTCAGTATTTTTTTCTTTCTCACTAGGTACAATGAGGCTTTGCAAGTACTTGTCAAATCCTCCCCCAGTCACTGGAATGTAGGCATGCAGACACATGCATTCCAACATGCACAGGCATGCATCCACCCCACCATTAACATTTATAAAGGCATTCTCATGAACACACACACTATAAATATATATATACCATACTCACTATACATACCATTATACATACCTGTATCTATCACAAATGCTACATGCATATAAATACATGCATCCAGATAGTCATACAAATACACACACACACCCAAACACAAGCATATACATTTAGGCCATTGAAGAGATGGGGAAACACAGGGGGGACCAGTGGGTAGGCCTGTGTGGATGAAGCTGGGATTAGAAAGGGACATTGAGGCAGGTTATAGAGGAAAGACTTTGAATAGAAAATAATAAGAGTATTGTGATGTCATGAAAAAGCCCTCGATTTAGAACTGGATGATCCTGAGATTCAGTCACAGCTCTGCCACTTCCAAGCTGTGTGACCTAGAGTAACTGACTTAACTTCTCTGTGCTTCAGTTTTCATATCTGTAAAATGAGATGTTGTAGAGATGTAACTAAGTTCCAGAATGTAATTAACAAGTTACATCTGCTGTTATGATAGGCATGTGTGGGGACTAAGGTATCAGAATGAAGCCTTGATCTCCAGCAAGTGGTGTTTTGGGGAAAAAACCTTCAAATAGACCATTGTTATCATCATCCCAATTGAGGCAAGGAAATCAAGGCCCACAGGAGGTAAAAGTGTTGGTCCTAGGGCTGGGTGTAGGCGATGCTTGCTTTGCAGGAAGCGTCTAGCAGGAGACCTGTGTCAGGCTGGGGCCAGGGGTATGGGGCCCAGCTGCTGTCAGGAAGCTCCGCTTGTGAGAGACACGCCTACTCTCAGCTCTACGGAGCAGGAGTAGGTTGCTGTCCTGCAGCATTCCTGAGGACTCTGAGGCTTGATTTGCATATTACAGAGAGCAGGGTCATATTCTGCCAGAAAGCCACTGTTCTGGCCCCTTGGTACCACTTAGTGTCTGCAGTGGACTTAACTTTTACCCTTCGTCTCAGCAGCACATGGGTGCTGACAACCCCAGCTGCTTTTCAGGCTTGGTGACAAGGGTGCTGAGCTGGCAGTAGAAAAATCTGGATTCAAGCCCTAGCTGGCTGCTAACTAGTCATGAGGTCTCAGGACAGTCACTTCCCTTTTCTGAGGCCCGAGTTTGCCCCTCTGTTCACTGATGATAACACCAACCTCAAGCAGTATGGTGAGAATCAAGCCTAAGAACAAATGTGACAGTGCCTCGCTGGGGCTTGGCCCACAGGGAAGACTCACCAAATTTTGGCTGAACACTTGCAGTAAAATTATTAGAGGATGTGCCAAATGTTAAGTGACCTTTGGAAAGTTTCTTAACTTCTCTGGGCGGGTAACCTCCAGCCTCCTTTCCAGCTCTGTTACTCTGTGAACTCTGTGGTCTGAACTGACAGGATGTCTTTCTCTGATTCCTTAAGGGCGCACAGCTAGAGTGTGAAAGGCGTCAAGGCTGGGAACAGACACAAATGAGGATTCCGTCTACCCTAGAGACCCATATGCTTGGCAAGTTGGATGGGAAGAGGCTCTGCTTTGATATCTTGTTGAAGGAAGTAGGTCAGTATGGTGTGTGTTTTGGGTGGCGCGGAGTTCTGCTTGAAAAGAGAACCCGTGGGTCCATCTGGCCATCACAGATGACTGCCTGTCACCCCCCACTGCCTTCCAGACCTCTGTTCTTCACTGAACTACCCACCAATGGCAGGCCAATCGGATCCAGGCCCTGCTCCCCAGGCCCTCTTGTGAGGACCTGCAGGGGACAAACGGTACCACTAAGTCTGTGCAAGGAAATCAGAGCAGCCATGTATGCCTAAAAGGGGTTCTAGGAACAGGGTGGTGTTAAGATTGGCCATGACATAAGGCATGGGTGGCAGGGTGATCTGGTCTTGAGAGACGGGGCAGTTTTCAGGGAGTAGAAAGGAAGGTGGGTATTCCAGCAGTCAAGGCTCTGTTCAGCCCCAGGGCAGGTGGGCTGTGTGGCTCCCTGAGGACGTCTAGCAGGTGAGGCTCTTAAGCAGCTGAGGGTGTCTGAGAACCCAGGTGGAGGAAACCAACCTTGGCCCCGGAACCTCCTATATCTGCTCTATATAGGACATATATCCCATATCCTCTCACATAAACCCCACAGCCACCCTTCCATGTAGGCTTTTTTGTGCTCATTTTACAGATAAGCCAACTGAGACTCAGAAAGACCCAGTGCCGGCAGCACAGTGGGTGAAGGGCAGAGCTTGGCTAGGAAGCTGGGCCCAGGACCCCAGCCCCTCCTCCCAGCCCATCCTCTTGAAAGCTGCTTCCCAGCTTTGAGGAGCAGAGGACTCTGGTAGGAAAGGAAGGACCCTACTTCCAGGAAGAACAGAAAAGTCTTCCCTCCTCCTCCGGGCAGCCTTCCAGTTACTCTCCTGGTCAGAGAGTTCCATGATCCAAACCAACCCTGTGGCTGCTCCATTAGCCTTATCACCACTCCCCATACAGGACAATCTGATTGAATCCTGCTGCCATCAATGAAAAGTCTTTTGTAAAAGGCTATCCACAAACATGAGTCTCTTTGCTTCCTTGCCAGGGAGGGCCCACTCCCTTCCTCAAAGCCTTAAAGGTCAGGACATATGACTTGGGGGAAACTGTCACTTTCACAATGGGGAGAGGCTTAGTCAGGCAGAGTCCTGTTTAGATGTGTCAACAACTAATGATCTCTTGGGCAAAGAAATGGAAGCTGAGCCCTCAGACCGCGTTGGTGAGAAGGGCTGCACCCAGCCGGTCTTGGCCACCAAGAAATAACAAACGGCTACCAGTTATCAAGTGCCCACCCATGGCCACCCTTTGCACACAGTGTTTCTAGTTCTTCCAACAGCTTTGCAAGTAGTTTCTAGTCTTCTCTTCTGGCTACATTTACAGTTTCTTCTTTGCATTATAGAAAGAATATTGAAGTTCAGAAAGTTTATTCTACCCAAGGTCACATAAGTACTAAGCTTACAAAGCCAGGATGCAAACCCAAGTCTGTTTGATTCCAAAACTCTGCCACGCTCCTCTGTGTTTGCTGAATTAATGAATAAATGAATGAATGAATACATGCGTGGATAATGAATGGATGGAATCAGGTTCAGGGACCCAAAGTTTGGAAGTTATCATTAATCTTACCATCTCCTCACATCTCAGTGGCCTCCCCAAAATATTGAGATAGGTGAGAACAGGTTAAAACAAACATCAGAGGAAAGTTTAAATGAGAAAACAGAGAGGCCTGAAAAGAGCTGGGCATATGCATCTAAGGACACAATCAATGGAGTGAAAAGGAAACGTAGAACAGAAGAAAAATATTTCCAATCATACATCTGATAAGGGGTTAATATCCAGAATGTATAAAGACTTCTACAACTCAACAACAACAACCCCATATAATTAAAAAATGGGCAAAGGACTTCAGTACACATTTCTCCAAAAATGATTTACAAATGGCCAGGAAGCATATGAAAATTGCTCAACATCACTAATCATTAGGGAAATGTAAATCAAAATCACAATGACATTATCACCTCACACCCATTAAAATGGCTACTATTTTTAAAAGAAACAAAATAACAATGCTGGCAAGGATGTGGGGAAATTAGAGGGAATCTAAAATGATATAACCCCTATGAAAAACAGTAGGGAGTTTTTCTCAAAAACTAAAAATAGCATTATCATATGATCCAGCAATCCCACTCCTGCGATTCAAAAGAATTGAAATCAGGGTCTTGAAGAGATATGTTCATAGCAGCATTCTTCACAATGGCCAAAAAGTAGAAGCAATTCAAGTGTCCATGGATAAATAAATGTGCTATGTACATAAAATGGAATATTAGCCTTAAAAAGGAAGGGAATTCTGACTCATGCTATATTATGAATGACCCCTGAGCACATTATGCTAAGTGAAATAAGCCTGACAAAAAAAAGACAAATATTGTATGATTTCACTTATAAGGATATCAAGAGTAGTCAAACTCTTAGAAACTAGAATGGGGGTTTCCAGGGGCTTGGAGGTGGGGGTATGGTAACGAGGAGTTATTGTGTAATGGATATAGTTTCAGGTTCGTCAGATCAAAGAGTTCTGGAAATTGGTTGCAAAACAATGTGATGGTACTTAATAATACTGAACTGTACACTTAAAAACGGTTAAGATGGTAAAATTTAGGTTATGTACATTTTATCACAATATTAAAAAAAAGAGCTGGGCATGGAAACTTGGACAAAAAGAGGGGACAGGCTTGATGCTTGGTAATGCAGGGAGGAGGGTCTTGGGCCAATTGCATCTACATGAGCCTCAGGTCCCTTTTAGTATCAGAGCATTCCCTGGATCCCCGTCAGCCCACAGCAGCCAGAGCAGCTGTTGCCTGACCAATGACCCCCATTGTCCTACCTGAAGATCCTGGGAAACAGCTCTAGAACATGCTGGAAGGAGGGCTTGGCAATCTGGCATGAATCTTACAAAATATCATATAGGCTTCCTATCCACCCACCCATCCATCCCTCTACTCATGCATTCTTTCATTCCTTGGGTGTCAGCTCACAAGGCTGAAGAGGTACGCATGGAGTCATGCAGACAGACCCTGCCCGTGGGACTGACAGTCTGGCAGGGGGCATAGCCAGGTGCTTAGGAGCGGGAGCTGCAGTGTGGTATGTGCCACAGGGAGAATATGCCAAAAAGAAGCAAGAGCATGACACACTCCTGGAGACTGTAGGAAATGCAGGCCCAGGAAAATCTGAAAACAGTTGAGTCTGGTCAGGAACAGTGAGAACTGAGGCCAAGAGGAAAGCAAAAATGGGGAACTTGGGGGGTCGTTTAAGCACCATTTGAGCACCTTGCAAGGGGACAGGAACATGTATAACACAAAATAAGCAGAACCAGTTGGAAATGGAGGGGAAAACAAGGACCCCTGGAATCAGATTCTGGGTCCAGGATTCTCAGAGCTACGAGCAAGATGCCCACCCCCTACCCAGTGTGGAACCCCCTCCACCTCTCTCTACCATCCCAGGGCATGCTGGCTACCTGAGGGGGACTTTCACCCAGCTCTGTTCTTCCTTGTGACGGAGGGGGAGGTTCCTTGAAAACAGCCTCAGTATGCCTCCCCAGCCCTGTTCCTGTGGCCCTCTGGCCAGGAGAACATCCCTGCCCTCTTATTCTATCAGCAATTTGACAGCCACCCGACACTGTCTTTTCTCCTCTAGGCGAGCAGTCCCGGGTCTTATAAATCACTGCTGGTGCTCCCAGGTATGTCCAGCCATCCCCGCCTTTCCAGGACCCCCCTCAGGACCTGTTGCCTCAGGGGCCTCTGTCTGAATACCTGCCCCATGTGTCCAGGTCTGAAGGAAGACAGTCACAGCACCTGCCGTGAGCTGATCACAGTCCATAGGGAGCCTGAGAGAAAAAGAACAGCTATTTGCAGCGTTAACTGAAGGAAAGGGAGGCAGGCAAACTGGAGGCTTGAACAAGGCCTGGCAGCATGAGGCCCTGGCCGTGATTGCCGGGCAAGGGGGGAAGTTCTGGTCAGTGGCACATGTGGTTAATCACTGGTGGGGCCTGGCTGCTGGCCATGAGATAGCCCGCCTCTCATGAGGCGGTCCTCAAAAGAGGGTTCCAAGGGTCCCAAGAGCTATGTGGGAAGCCAGGGGGTCTCAGTGAAAGAATAGCCATTTAATTTGGAAACACTGAGTTACGTCCCCATGCCATCACAGAGGCCTAGGATGGGCTGGGCAAAGAGCATGGACATGCTTAGATATGAATCTGGGTTCTCTCCCAGTTACTCACAAGCTGTGTGACCCTGGGCAAGTAACTTCACTGCTCTGAGCCTACATCACAGGGTTGGTGTAGAGAGTTGGGTTAAGTGGGATGCAGGTTATAGACCTAGTAGCTGTTCCTCTGAGGGAGGCGGAGCCCTGCTCCCCTGGTGGCTTTTCCAAAGCCTCAGGCCTCCTCCAAGGTGAGACAGAATCGGGGTATTGTCTTGGGCATCCAAAACTCTCTGTCTAATCCTGTCCCTCCTGACCCTTCTTCACCTTGCCCTGAGCAGGTGGCAGGTTGGCTGTGGAGGACTGGAGGGGCCACAGTCTGGCTGGAGGCATGGGTGTGGCTAGCCTGTCGTCTCTTACTGTAGCTTCCCACCCAGCCTGGGGCCCCAGGAGTCCTGACTTCGACCCACCTCTAGCTCGCTGCCCACCCTGTGGAGGGCACTGGGGGTCATTCTGGCACAGGCCTCACTGGCCCCAGGAGTATCTCATCGGTGGACAACCCATGCCACCCTGTCACGCACCCTGGAAATGTGGTTCTCGGCTCTCAGTCCTGCCCCCACCAGACCGTGTTCCAATCCCACAGAATCTTTTGTTCTCTCAGCTCCACCATGGTTCCGCACCTCTGCTCAGGCTGTGTCTCCTTCCTGAATCATTCTCCCGAATACCCTGACTTCTTACCCTGGCACAGTCAGGTCACCCTGCTCTGAGAATCAGCAGAAATATGGATTGAGCTTCTGTTGTGTGTATGGGGGTTGGGGGGAGGGTACCAAGAGACAGAGGCTCTGGCTAGACAGACAACCAGCCCTTCTGATGCAGACACATGCACGCCACCCTCCAGGCCTTAGCTGACTGTTCCCTCCAATGCCTGTGACCCTCCATCACCTTGTAGCTAAATTAAACTCAACTTGCAAGCCTTAGCTTAGATGCCACCTTCTCCAGGAGCACTTTTACTCCTAGGGGCCTCCTTTTACCTGGAGCGCCCATACTGGTTTGGACTTCCCCAAACCCTGACAAAGGAGGCTTGAATTCTGGATGGCTCTGTGTCCTGGGGCCTCAGTTGCTCCACCTGTGAAATAGAATAATGACACCTCCTAACTCATGGTGAGGTTGTATAGAGCAAATAATACTCTAATTAGCTTGTACTAAATGCTGAACAAATGTTAACTATTTCTGGCTGCATTGTAATCTCTGCATCCTTAGAGCACAGGGATAAGCATATATAAGCAAGGCCAGATACTTGTTTGGTAGGTGGATAAATGGATGGATGGGTGGATGATGGATAAATAGAGAGATTGAACGTGTGTCCAAAATAAATTATGAGACAATGTTTACTGGACCTCCATGAGAATTTAGGGCAGGAGTGTGGGGCCAGGAAGAACTTCAAAAGACTACCTTTTTTTATTGTATACTTAACTACCCATCAACATACCAGAGGTTGTCTAATTTGAGCCTCAGAATAGGAAGGTATTACAGCAGGACAAGGAAGTGGCTATTCTGAGAGGTTAAGTCAGGGAATCAGTGTCACACAGTAAGTAAGAGATAGTCAGCAGTGACTGTGACAGTTTCCTTGAAACCTGCAAGGAGGAGGAGGACTTGCTCCAGGTCTTGGCTGCCTGTAATCCTAGATTGGAAACTCCGAGAGGGCAGGGCATCTCTGCAGGCAGGGCTGCCCCACCCAGGTTCTGTATAAACTGCGCAGCCGAGAACCTGACTTCTGGGGAGTAAAAGCGAGGTGGGGCTGGACTGGGTAGGAGGCTGTAGGTCTTGCCCCTCGAGGCCAGCAATGGGGCTTCCCGGGCACCGGTCCTTCTTCAGCTCCCCTAGTGGCAGCCCTGAGCAGCCTCCACACACAGGAGGAGTTAACCCTGGGTTTAACCTATTGAAAGAACTTGAAGCTTTTATTCCTTCATCTTGCCTCCTCCCTTTCTTTGCAGAGTTTTACTGATCTTTACAACTCCGGCAGGTCCCTCCTCCTTACTCTCATCTCCCAGGCTCCAAAAACACTCTGATTGCCAGGGTGGGTCAATGGTTAACACTCAGCCGGCTTTATAAGCCTGTCCCGGCTACTTACCTGCTTCGAACTTGTTCCTGAGCCCTTGTGGGTCTGCGCCATGGCCACCTGCTGGCAGGGCCTCTGGGCTTATCGCTCCTACCTCACTGTGTTCTTCCTGCCCATTTTCCTGCTGCCTCTGCCCATCGTCATCCGCACCAAGGTAAGGACTTGGGGTTCTGGGCACAGACAAGCTCCTAGGGGGCAGGGGAAGGACTGTCTGGGCCAGGGTCGGGGCACCCTCAGGACCAGCATAATATACTCTTCTGTCCTAGCCTGGAAGTAAGGCTCTAACCTCCTGGTCTTGAGGGCTGAGGTTTAAGAACTAAGGGGGCTTTTGCTTGGCACCCAGTAGTAGGAACCTCATGTGAACTGCTTAGGTGCCCTTGAAATCTACCGCCTTGGGAGACAGGAAGCCATTCCACAAAGAACGTGAAGATGGGCTCATCTGCGTCCTCTGTGCCCACCCAGCCCTGGGCTGGGCTCCGCGGGTCACGAATGAGGCTAGCTGCCGGAGAGGGATGGAAGGGGAGTAGGAGGAAGCTGACCTCAGGCAGTCTGTGCCTTTAAGAGTGTAAACAGAAAGAGGAGCTCAACTGTGATCCCAGGGGCTAAGTCTGCAGCCCGGGAAGGGTGGGAAGTGAAGGAGAGGACCCTGACAACGGGCACCAGAGACACCATACCCTGGATGGAGGGGAAGGTACCCCTGCCTCCTGCCCCCCCACCTCACCCCAAGCAGCCGGAGTCAGCTCCCATTCATGAAAGCCCCCCACCAGCAGCTCTGTACCAGGAACCCAGGAACCCTTGCCCCATCTTATGAGGCAGGTCTGACTGTTCCATTTTACAGATGGGTAGAAATAAGGTTAAGTCACGTACTCAAAATCCTGGGCAGATCCTGGTTCGTGGAGCTCAGGTACTGTACACTTTGGGAGCCCACTTGCAAATAAAAGAATATGAAATTATAAATCTAAACTTAGCACGGGGCTTTGGGAAGGGTTGCTCCAGGAGGAGGGCCTTGAGTCTCAGAGTCACAGTAAACCTCCACCTGGCAACTCACACAAATAGGAGGTGGCGGAGCTGGGGGTGTGGTCCAGTCCAAAGCCAGTGCTGTCTTCTCCACCCCACTGCCTCCTAAAGGCTGAAACAGAATCCTGGTTCAGGGGGTGAACCCCGTTCTTTTTGGCACAGAGAGGGAAGTCAGGGCAGGCTTTTGGCTCCTGGTGTGCCAAGGGGCAAAGGACTGGAAGTGCCCAGCACAGCCCTCGGGCCCCCGGCATTGGACAATTGTTACGGCCTGGCAGACCTCTGAGACAGCCCCCAGCTAGGGCCAATGCTGGTGGCACCTCTGTGCTGGAAACCCATCCGATTGGGGTGTTTTTTTTTTGTTTTTTGTTTTTGGTATCATTAATCTACAATTACATGAGCAACATTATGGTTACTAGACTCCCCCCATCATCAAGTCCCCACCACATCCGACTGGGTTTTTAATAGGCTAGACCAAGCGTGCTAACCCCAGGAAGGAGAACAGACAGGGACTGTAATTCCTATTTTAATCCCCAGGAAAGTACAGCCCAGAAAGATTCAGTAATTGCCCAGGGTAACACACAGGAAAGCCTGGATTACGAGAAGCTATGCCTCCTGGAAGGAGCACTCCGTGCCAGGAGCCCTGTCTTCCCTTGCTGCACCCAGTCCTGCCGCCTCCCCACCCCGACTCAGATGAACTGTCCCTGGTCCTATCAGTGGAGTCCAGCCCTCCGCTGGGGCCCTGGATACCAGCCCCTCTCAAGGGTTTTCAAGACTCTACCGGCCTATGGGGCTCTCCTCAAGTCCCCATCAGCCTCCATGCTACCAAAGCCCCGACCTGTGTGCACCTTCCTCAGCCCCACAGAAGCATCTGTCACAGCTCCCCACCCCCCCTTTGCAGTGCTGTCTTCTTTCAGCTTTGGTGACCCCTCCTCCTGGTTTCCCTCCTGGTTCCTCCTTCATATTGTTGCTCTCCCCTTTGGTGATCCTTTGCCGTCTCCTGCTTTAAAAGGTGTCTCTCTGCAGACAAGTCTCTCATCTGTAACTCCAGCCCCAGCCTCCAAACTTGAATTTATGCAACTAACACTGAACACTTCCACCTGAAGGTTTTCTTTTAACCAGCATACACTTTGACATGTCCAAACGGAAACCCTGATGGCCCATCTTGTTCCAGCATTGCCTGCGGTTCTACCCATCAGGATATATGGTTCGAGATACTTGGTAATCCTCTGTCTTGGAGCCCTTCCTGTTTCCTCTCTTTCCCTCATTTCCATGCATACCAGCAAGTCCTCCTGACTCATTTCCCCAAAATACTCCAAAAGGAATCCCTTTCCTCTGCCTCCACTCTGACCCAAGCTGCCATCGTTTCTCTCCCATCTTACTGCTCTCCAGATTACCCTTCACCCAGCTGCCAGGATGGTCTTTTCAAAACATATGTTCATGTCACTACCCTGCCTAAAACCCCACACAGGCTTCCCATCAAACTTAAAATAAAATCCAAGCCTCTTAGGGTAGCCCTGTGTCCCTAGGGCACCATCCTACAGATCCTCAGTCCCTGTGTCCCACATGCTACCCCTGGTTCACTGGTGTCCAGCCTGACCAGCTTTCTCTCTCTCTGTTCCTCAAATTGCTCACCTCCCTGCCTGGAATGTTTTTTTCCCAGATGCCCCCTTCTCATTCCTCAGGTTTCAGCTTAAATCCTTCTCCTTATAAAAGACTTCTCTGCCCTCCCCCAGTCACTCTCTATTGCAAAACACTGTTTTTTATTTAAAGAGCTTTCACTACCTGAAATTGTGTATTTATTTGCTATTTACACTCTGGCTCCTGTGCTAGAATGTAGGCCCCATGAGGGCAAAGACTTGGTCTTTTTTCATGCAGAACCCCCAGTGCCTGGCACATAGTAGGTGCTCAACCAATACCTGTCAAATGAATGGATGAATGTGTGAATGTGGGCAAAGAGGACCTGGTCCTGAGTCTCTGCTCTCTGCAGGGAGTCCCTGAGCTTACTTACCCCAAGCCCTTAACCCCTGCAGGGGGAAGGAGGAGTCCAGACTAGGATCAGACTTGTGTCCATATAATAATTGTTGATTTTTACTGAGTTTTATTTTATGTGCTAGTCATTGTGTCAAGCACTTCAAAGCACTAACCCATTTATTTCTTTCCATTTCCTCTGAGTTACTATGAGCTTACTACTATCATCTCTATTTCAGACATGAAATAAGGCCTAGAGTGGTAAAGTAAGTTGCCTAAAGTCCCAGCTAGACTGGAACCTAACTGGACCCTGGTCTTAGGATCTCTGCTTGAGGCTGTCCAGGGATACGGGCTGGTGGCCCTGTGTGAGTCACCTCTTGGGCCATCTACCGTCACATCGAGTCAGCCATCAGCCCGTCCTTCCACTGTCATTCAGTTTGGGACGTCTGTTGAGCTTTGCTCTGTACTGAGGGTTACCAGAAAAGGAACAGATGTTATGTCTTCAGGTTGCTTTCAGTGTAGAGGAACATGTTGCTCAGAGGTATCACCAGAAATCTGCAAGAGCTCGGAGGAGGGAGAAAACTCTTCCAACTAAGACACTGATTTCTTCCAATAAGTCAGTGCAAAGCAGGTGGTATTTGAGTTGGGCTCTGAAGGCTGAGTGAGCTCCCAAGAGTCAGAGGCATCTGTGGAGGGTGACGTGAAAGGGAGCTGCAGGAGCCAAGGCATCAGGGCTGGGAATAGGGGCTGGGAATAGGAGGGTGTGTCCAAGGAATCGCAAGAGAATCTTTGAAATGCTTGTGATCCTCCAGCGGTCCCAGCAGATGGGGGCAGTGGGGCCTGAGGCCTTCTCATTGCTCCCTAGCCCAGCAACCAGACAGTGAAGAAGCACCATGATTGTGCCAGACACCTTATGCTATTCATTCATTCGTCCATTCATTCATTTATTAGGGAATATGTACTATGTGACAGGTGCTGTTTAGGCACAGGGGGGGAAATAGGGAAGAGAGACCCCAAAACCGTCCGTGCAGTGAAAACTACATAGCAGGTTGTGACTATGGCTTGGGGAGGGTACTCTAAGTGGGGTACTCAGGGAAGGCCTCCTCGGGCGGTGATATTTGCCCTAGGACCTCAATGGCAAGTAAGAGCTAGCTAAGCGCAGCTCTGGGTGAAGCAGACAACATGCAGTGAAAAGGTCCAGGGCCAGGGGTGAGCTTGGCAAGGTGGAGAGAAAACCAGCCAGTGTGGCATGGGCCTGAGTAAGGAGAGACGGCCTAAGTTAAGTTTAGAGAGGTGGGGAGAGGTCTGCCACTGTTAGCCCTGCAAGGCCAGGGGAAGGAGTGAGGGTTTTATGCTGAGGGCCATGAGCATTTTATGCTCAGGTGTCAAACAGCTAGCAAATTACAATAAAAAATGCAAATGCCTCCCAGGGCCAACTGGGACCATCTGTAAACAGTCTCCCAGGGACACAACGTTTGCTAGAACAGAATTTAGCTGAAATCCAGAGTGTATCTACAGAAAAAACAAAGGCAGAATTTCTTAATCAGAATCACCTGCACTCCTGGAATATGAGAACAGTGCATGTACACACGCTCATGTATTCAAACCTGTGTAACAGAAATACTCTTTCTGCAAGTTATTCCTGAGCCCCAGGGATGGCAATTTACTGTGGGTGTGAAGACTGTCCAGGGAGTTTACACCTCAGTTCCTGGGCCCGCCTCTGTGTTTCAAGACTTCCTGGCTCTTGGTGGAGAAGGCAGAGTGCAGAGAACAAAACAGGGACTTTGGAGCTTGACAGAGTGGGTCCAAACCCACTGTATAGCATGTACAGCTGAGTGACCTTATCAAGCCTCTCTAAGCCTCTCACCTCTAAGGAGCTGCCGTCAGGATGAAAGGAAATAACCTGTGTACACAGAGTGCCTGGCACCCAGGGCTCAGGAAACAATGGTCCTCTGTGCCCTCTGTCTCTTGTCTGAATTCCTGGTCCCTGGGAAAGTTAACTAGCCTTGGACACTGTATAGATGTCTGCCTTCTTTTCCATAGATAACTTCTTCTGTTCAAATGGGCTGTTATCCCCATGAGGGCCTTGGTGTGCCCACCTTTGAAACAGGAAGGTGGGGTGTGTCTGTCACCCCCGCTGGAGCCAGCCCTCAGGGTGGTTGCTGGCTGCACTGGGATTGTGTGGAGACAGGTTTTCTGGCCTCTGGGTGCCTGGGAGTTGTATTAAAAGAAGGAGCCGGCCTCCAAGGCCAGAGGGATCCCTGGAATAGAGAGACAAGTTCCCCAACTTGGACTTTGCTCCTGGATTACCAAATCAGGCCTATGCTTATCAAAGGCAAAGGTCAGGAATGGGGAAGCAGAATAGAATCTTCAACATGACAGTTTCCTGGATATAATCCAGTGGAGAGGCCCAGGGCTGCCGTGGGGATGCTTTGCTCAGGGGGCTCCTACCTGCTGTTTTGCTCCCGAGTGGACACAGGCAGGCCTGGCCCCAGCCCAAATTGTGATGTCAGGACTGTGTTCCCCACCTTTATTGACACCCACAGGCTTATTGTTTCTCTTTGGCCTCTTAGAGCAGAAGATGATACAACAAACTCATTCACATTAAGGCGTGGAAATAAACAAAGATTTCCCCAAATGAGATCAGGCAAAGGATAGGAAGGGAGTGCATAGCTTGCTTTTATCAGAGTCTCAAAGGCAGGCCACTGGTGGGGACCCTTTGGGGTGGAGAAAGGGAAGACTTCAGGTGCACCCGCATGGACGCTGTTGGCAGGGGGAAGCTGGAGGGGGACTCACTAGGAGCGAGTGATCAGTTAGGGAGCACATTTGACTTTTGTATTTGACTTTCACTGGTTCTGTGTTTGGAAGTGGGGGTAGAGAGTGGTGGGGGGCAAAAATTCAAGGAGCTGGCAGTCACTGAGCAACTCCTGACTGTCTGGGGCGCCTGCTACAGAAGTTGTGCTTTGGCTGCCCCAGCTGCTTGCTGCCGAGATTGTAGGAACACTTTTTTTATATATGGACTGGCCATTGTCCCCTTTGTATATTCAGTCTTTCAAAGGTATTAGGCCTTTGACATGTGCCTCTTCTTCCTGGGAAGGATCTCACACACACAGCCAGCCCACTCTGCCCGTCCTTCCCCGCGTCCCTTCAGCCTGGCTCCGCTGCTTGCGGTCACCGCCATGCACCCAGACATCCAGGACGGGCGCCTGGGAGTCTTCCTCCTCTCACTCTTCCTTCCCAAACCCTCTGCCTTCTGTCTCCTAACTTCTCTGGAGTCTGTCCTCTCTCTCCATCTCCACTGCCATGACCTGCTCTGGGCACGCTGTCTCTCCACTGGGCACCCAGCACGGCCTCCCAGCCTTCCAGACTGAGGCTTGCAATTCGTCCTCCACTATAGCAGGTGTCAGCTCCCTATTTTCATCTTTAGAATATTTATTTATTGAATTAGGTGACACAGGCACATCATCCAAAATTTAACAGCACAAAAGAGTGAAATGGAGAGGTCCCCTCCCACCCTCTGCCCCTCCCCAAGGGCAGTCTCAGTGGCCAGCACAGTATATGTCCCTCTGGGCAGGGACTCCTCATCCTTGAGGGTCTATGAGGAGAATTCAGAGGCGGGGGGTGGTTTGTGAACTTGGATGGAAAAAAATAACATTTTATTGTGAATGACCTCTGAGGAAAATTTTGCATTTCATTCTGTTAGGATTGTAGACAACACACCACAGTAGTATTAATGATACCTTTGACTTTGCCATGAGCAGAAATCCTGGTTATTTTCACATTGCATTAGAGTTGTTGGAGGTACCTTGTAATATTGTTTATGTTAATCATGACTTTGAAGTTAGCCAGTGAAGGTCTCATTAGTTAAGAGTCATATATATCACTCTCTAACCCATTTTTTCATATTTTGATAACTATTTCAATATAATTGGTTTCCTTCATAATTTTATGCATTTTCTTTAGTGAATTTAAAAGCATAATTCTAAGAAGGGGTTGGAAGGTTTCATAGGTTGCCAAGGGGATTCCAGTGCAGGGTAAGAATCCCTGAGTCAGAGATTTTTCCTAAGTAGATGCAAACACATGTGCATGTATCTCAAAAAACAGTCTATGGTAGCATCCATGTAATCTTTTAATAGAAACACCAACTGACCGTGTCCTTTTCTCCATTTAAAACCCTTCAAGAGCTTTCCCTTTTCACCCCTGTCTTCCAGATAAAGTCCTATATCCCCCTCAGGGCAGACAAGGCTCTTTCCAAGCATCACACCTCTCTGAGGGTGCATCTTGATCTTTCACATCTCAGTCAGTTCCCTCTGTGCTTACTCCCTCTCTGCAACACCTTTTGCCCACCCACCCACTGAACTCCTATTTGTCCCTCAGCACCCACTGACTCAGTGTCCCCTCTGGAAGCCTTCCTCAGCCCAGACAGAGGGGGCTGAGGGCAGGGGGTCCCATCTCCTCTGGGAACACCTCTCTGGTCTCTCTCTTGTGGTGGTGGTTGGCAGGCTGCCACCTAGTGCCTCACCTCACTCCCCAGGCCCAAGAGTGCTCACTGTCTGCAGCGTCCCTACTCGCCAAGGGCAGAGGGGCAGTGGGAGTGACCTGTGTGTGCCAGCCCATCCCCACCCCTGGGTTAACCTTCAATCACCAGGGAGTAAGTTGTGTGCCACCAAGACCATCCATGGGCCTATTTGCTGCTACCCAACAGCCACAGGCTGCTCTGTGTCCAGGGTGGGTAAAGGCCACAATGTCCACAGGGCCCACACCTTACCCACACCCAGGGTTCAGAGTCTGCCTTGGGTTCCCTGGCGCCATGATCTCCACTTGCGCTTCATGCATCCACCCTGGTTCTTTAGCAGGCTGGCAGCACATTTCTCACCCCGAGCCACCACTGCCATCTGCTCACTGCCTTCTACAGTCCTTCAAAGCTTATCCCTACCAATGTACATCCTTCATTCTCATCATAATCCAGCAAGGTGTTAGTCTTTGTAGATTCCTATTTGTAGATAAGGACACTGCACTAAGGAGATAAATGTGTGTGTACCTGGAAATGCTGTGTTCCTTACCAAAAAAACAAAAACAAAATAAACAAACAAAAACACCAAAGCTGAGAGAGGTTAAGTAACTTGCCCAAGGACACACAGCAAGAAAGCTGGGTCTGGGCACTCAGGTTTTTTGACCTCGGACCTATGTTCCCATGCAAAAGAAACAAGCTGCCAGCTTGGGGTTTGGAAACCCTCTGATGGTTTCTCTCTTCCATCCACTGTTAGCTTTGCAGAGCAGCCCACCTACACAGGGCCCTCAGACTCCCTGAGAGCCAGGGCTGGGCTTCCCTCATGTCTGTATCCCTGATGCCTAACACATTCACTCATTCACTCGGTGTGTCAGCGAGGTCCAGGTACCAGGCATCCTGCTCAGGTAAGCAGAAACAGACTTGGACCCTGCTCCCTGAAGCGTACACTCTAATGACCAAGATTGATAGTCATCAAGAAGTCATGAAACTAAATGTTTGAGCAGACATCAACTAAGCAAAGTGAGGAGGGAAGAGAGGAAATTATGTACAAAGGCCCTATGGCTGCAGGGAGGATGGAGTATTTGAGGAACCGAAAGAGGGCTAGTGTGGCTGGAACAGAGAGAGCAAGGAGGAGAGGCAGAGACCAGCCCCAAACTTTCCTAAGAGCAGTGGAAAGACCTGAAGGGTTTGAGTGGTGGGGCCTTGGGGGTGGATTAAACAGATTGGTGCCTTGAGATCACTCTGGCTGCAGCAAAGAAGAGTTTTCAGAGGCAAGAGAGGAAACTAGGAGGTGGATAAGGAGGCCTTGCAGGAGTCTTGGTGATGGGTGCTGGGGCTTGGACCAGGCTGGTGACCCAGAGCTGGACAGAAGTAAATGGGAGCATTTGAGGTGTAAAACCAATGGTCCCAGAGACCTGGAGTGGAGGGGTGTTTGTTGAATGAGTGTCTGATGAACAGGTAGGAGGCCCAGTGCCTGCCCCCAACTGGGCTCCCAATAGCAAGGACTGCCTGGCAGTGGAGAAGAATGGGATCTGATGGGGTGGCTTCCTAGGGCAGCAGCTAGGGGTGGCACATGTGGGAAAGGAGGATTTATACACCCAGGTCAGCACCAGCAAAAGAACCAGGGACTGGAGACACAGACATGAAAGGGACACAGCCCCTGACCTCAGGACATAACAGATTCTGAGGGAAAAGTAAATTTCACAGTTGGATACAGAGCTGGCAACATCTATCATGTTGGCCTGGGGAAGGACGAGGTAGTGACAGAGGCAGAAAACTCTACACTGGTGGTATCCGAGCTCCAGGAGGCAGCAGTGCACGCTGTGCCCTGCCCAGCTCCCACCGGAGCTCTGCAGTGCGGCGGTCCTGGGGAACAGCCAGCCGCCAGGGTGTAAGTCCGCTGAGGTCCTGGGCCACAGGCTGCCCGCTGAGCTTGGCCGGCCCAAGCTCCAGAGACCTGCACTACTAGGCAGAGGGTACTGGGGTGGCCTGGGAGGTCAGGTCTGTTCCCTGAGTCTCTACTTCTAAAGCTGGGGATACTGACCTTGGAATTGGGCACATTGCTGGGCCCAAGAGAAAGGATCCCTGGGTCCCTGCCCCAGGAGTACCTGAGGGGCCGGCATCTGACCTGGGGGGCCCTCAGAACACACACAGCTCCTAACCTCAAACCCAGGCCCTCCGAGCTTCAACAGCAAATGTCCACAAGGCAATACTTCCCTGAGTCTCAGTTGTCTCAGTGCTCTGTGTGGGTTATGAGAACCACTGTCTCTGGACGATGCAAGGGTGAAATGAGAGCAAGGCGCCCACCGGGCCTGCGTGACCATTGTGAATTCTCCACTGTGACTCACATCACATGCCGGGCCTGCAGAGACCCCTGCTCCCACCCAGAGACCGATTCCACATGAAAGGAGCCTGGGCATTTAGAAGTTCCCGAGGTGACTCAGGGAAGCCACAGTAGTGCACACTCAATAAGTATTTTCTTTTCCTTTGCCTTTCGGCAGGGATTTGCACCCATTTCTGAGCCAGGATGCCTTGGGCTGCCTGGGGAAGGCTGTGGGACTTTCTCAGAACTCTGTTTTGAAATGCACAAAATAAAACACATAGGATTACCAAAGAAACCAATCATTTTGAAATACAGTCATAAAAATATGAAAAAATCTGCCCTTGTCTAGCTTGGATTAACGCATAGTCTACAGGCACACACCTGATCATCTACATTTGCTCTCTTACAACACTAAACTAAGTTTTCTACCTTTATCTTACATCTACCTACCACTTCAGCATTTTATTTAAAATAATAATAATAATAATAATAAAGGGAGAAATGTGGGATCCACATATAAATCAAGTATAAAAATCAAACGAATATTCATATTTGACCTGATTGTTTATAGTTCATAATGTGTGATTAAAACCGAAAGTTTCTGTGATGACTGCCCTTGCACTGTTCACCATGTAAGAACTTATTCACTATGTAGGAATTTGTTCACCATGTAAGAACTTGTTTGTTATACTTTAGAAGATTGGAGACTGTTGAGAATTAGGCTTGGGGTTGATTAATGATTGTGCATTGAACCCCCTATACAGAATTTTATTGTTGTTAACAACCATTTGATCAATAAATATAAGATATGCCCTCTAAAAAAAAAAAAAAAAAGAAAAACAGTTCACATTATACCAATTGACTTTAAAAAAATATATATGAAAAAATGAACTGACTCAAAACTAGAGATGCTTCTTTATTCATTAAATAACTTGGATCTAGTGTTGGTACGGTAACGTCTGTAATCTCAAAACCTGTGATGGATGTAAACAATATTTCAGGCTACATTTGAGAGAACCGTGACAACTACTCTTTGCAAGTACCTGAGAGCTGACAGTCACAGTCAGTTATGTGGCATCAAAGCACCCAGGGTACCATTAACAGCAGTATGATTTTGCTGCCCAGGTTTATGACCTCAGTTAGATGTTAGCCAAAAAAAATGAACAAGTTTTCCCTCAGAAAGTCCTCAGAATTCCACGCCCCAGTTAAGAACCCCATGACCCAGGAAGAGCAGGACAGCAAGTCATTGCTACAGCTGGAGAGACTGCCCAGAGGGGTAGGAATGGGGACCCGGGGCCAGAGCCACCGGGGGCAGAGGAGCCTTCTGGAATGAACTTTGAAACTGAAACCGTTTTAGGGTTCTGATCCAGAGACAGACAGACATGTGGAGAGGGGCGCAGGGAAGCTGTGAAGGGGTAGGGGAGTCATAGACTGAACCCGCTGGGCAAACTGGATGGCTAACTGCGCCCTTTGGCGGGAGGAAAGGGGGTCTCAGAAATTAAGGGACTTGCTGAGAGCCTGGCAGCAGGAAGTGCGGGACCCTGAGGAGAGAGCTCTGTGGATTCAGAGCCCCAGTTCAGCCCAGAGCAGCTAACTGGTCCCAGAGAGCCCCGGTCTGGAGGACATCCCTCAACCGCAAGGGACCCTGCTTAGGGTAAAGGTAAAAGCTGAGGCTCCGTTACCAGGTGCCCCGGCTTTCTCACTTGCTGTTTGTAGGATGTGGAGGCATTTACTTAATTTACTTGCACCTTTGTTTCTTCTTCTGTGAAATGGGAACAATAGCATTACTTCACAGAGCAGCTAAATGTGATTAGAAAACATCTGAGGTGGGTAGAGCACAATGCCTGGCACAGAGAAGCCCTCAGGAACCCTCCGCTGTCGTCAGCAGGGCTTTCTTCTTGAATCAGCAGACTGCCCGCCCCAGCGTCCTCCTCGTCTCTGGCTAGAGAATTCTGGGGTGACAGGGTTGGGTGTTGGGGGACTGGCTTGCCCTTAGCCCCAGGGGAGGATAAGTAACTGGTCATGCAATTGTTCCCATGAGAAGCTCAGTACAGGAAACAGCAGCTTCAGCAGAATCGGCCTCCTGTGGGGGAGGAGGAGGGGCGGGTCTCTGGGCGAGGGTCAAGGTGGCCCCACCCCTTGAGTTCACGTCCAGGGTGGAGGACGGTGGTGGAAGTTACCTAGCAAGAAAGCGGGCCTGGCATCAGACAGACTGGGCTCTGCGGACTGTGCGCGCACCCCTCCAGCCGCCGTTTCAGAGAGCAAGGAATGCTCCTGGAGTTAGGCAGTCCAGGGTTCCAGCCTGGCTCTGCCACTCCCTGGTTCACTGACCCTGAGCAAGCCACTTACCCTCTGGTGTTCACTGTAACCTGGGACCACCACACCCACCTTAATGGTTGTTGGCGCTTTGGGTAACAGCAAACAGGAAAACACCCAGCTCCTGGGCTGCTCCATAAACGGTGGCTTCCTCGTCCCCCAGGCATCCCTAGGGACTCTCCCCAAGCTTCAAGGTCCTAAGGGCATAAGGTACTGAGGAGAGAGCCTAGCCTGTACCTAGCCAGGTGGAAAAAACAAGAGGGGGCAAGGCAGCTGGGATGCGCAAGTGAGGATGGGCCTCCGTGCCCTACTGTCACTTCATGCAGCACCTTCCTTTGGCAAACAGAGTGGGCTGGTGCCCCAGGAGGCTTGGATGTGGGCACCTTCGCCCCTGGAGGCTTCCTTCTGGTTAATTATTTCCCCCCTTCCTCCTCAGCCCTGCGGAGAGGCTCTGTCGAGGAGGGTGGGTCCCTGACGTCTGGGGCTGACTGTTGACTTCCGTTGCAACCCCAGGTCCCCTCCCAGGCCTGAGGTCAGGTCTCTCTAGGCTTGTGGACCTCATGAGAGAAAGGGGGTCTCTGGTACCCAAAGACTGGTAAGACTATGACTCAGGGTTTACCCCACAATCCCTCCTATAGTGCAGTGATGGGGAAGCTTCCAGGTCTTCTGTAAATGAGAATGGCCCCTCCTGGAGTTGTGCGATGCAGTGGTCATGCCAGGATTTCTGGAAAGCGCCCCTCGGCCACTTCCCAAAACGATTCATTCATTCAGAAAAGATTTGCTCTGAGCCTGCTGGGTCCTGAGCAACAAGGATCCAGAAGCCACAAACTGACTCTGTCCACAGGGAGCTCACCTCCTAGCAGAGGGAACAAATACTAAATCGTCATACAAATAAGTATATTGTTACAGAATCTGATAAAGTCAGCGAAGACCAGGGCATCTGGAAGGGGTCCACATTGGCCAGGCCCTGGTCTCATCTAGATGAACTCCCATCTCATCTAGGGATCCTTACCTGGGCCCCTCCAGTGTGACTGGATTATGATGTCTATGCTCCCCAAGGTCAAAGACAAGGTGCTGAGTGCCTTGCCTTTTTATTTCTATTTTGAAATGGACCTTGAGCTCAGAAATCAAGATTGGATTTCACAGGTTCTCCCCATGCCTGTTTTCTCTGCGGGCAGGAGGTGACATGACCCTGGGACCCAGGTCCGCCCCCTCCAACAGCTCTGCTGCCCCCCTCCCACCCGCAGGAAGCCTACTGTGCTTATGCCATCATCCTCATGGCGCTCCTCTGGTGCACGGAGGCTCTGCCCCTGGCCGTCACCGCCCTCTTCCCCATCATCCTGTTCCCCATGATGGGCATAATGGATGCCTCCGAGGTAAGCCTCCCCATGCCGCCCTAGGACACTGGTGACCAGGAAGCCTTATCACAGGTGGGGCACATGGAAGACAGGTCCCTGCCTAAGCATACAGGTCAGAGAGCTCTGAGGGAGGAGTCAGCTGGAAGACAATGGGGAGAACATTCTAGAAACACCGAGTGCATGGCTGGTGTCAACAGTTTCCTCAAAGTGGGAGCAGTTGGGCTTGGGTGGAAAGGCCTGGTGACCCAAGAAAAGGGGTCTTGAAAAACAGTTGAAGAGCTTTTTTCTAGTTCAGTGGTTCTGAGACGTGACATGCCTCAGGACTATGTGCAGGGCTAGTTGAAACACATTGCTGGACCCAACCCCAGCATTTCTGATTCGGTATCTCTGGGGCAGGGCCAAAACTTTTCATTTCCAGCAAGTTCCAGGTTGATGATGCTGCTGACTCAGGGGCCACACTTTGAGAACCATTGTTCTAGTTTCTAGAAACAACAATAAAGTTTCTATCTTCCAGTCCACGGCCTGAAAATGTAAGTGGAAACAGGCTAGATTAACTCCCGGTCATTCCTAAGGGGAAAAAGAGTGACTTTGGCAGGAAGAGAGAAATCTGCTTAAGTACTACATGGTGGAAAATCCAAAGACCATTTCCGTTTGGCTCTGAGAGCCCAGTGGACCAACCTCTGTTTGTGGGAATGTCAGTGAATGGACCCCCTAAGCCCTGGAGCACAAGGGAGACCCCTTCCTGCCTCTGAGCTGTGCCTGCCCTCCAGGTCTGCACTGAGTACTTTACAGACACCAACATCCTGTTCGTCGGGGGGCTGATGGTGGCCATCGCTGTGGAGCACTGGAATCTCCACAAACGCATCGCCCTCCACGTGCTCCTCATCATTGGGGTGCGGCCTGCCCTGTGAGTTCTTACAAACCAGGACCTGAGACCCTGGGCGGGTGGCATGCTGGGTATCCACTCCCTGAAGTGTCCCTCTGTCCATCCCTAGGTTGATCCTGGGCTTCATGTTGGTCACAGCCTTCCTGTCCATGTGGATCAGCAACACGGCCACCACAGCCATGATGGTGCCCATCGCACACGCCGTCCTGGAGCAGCTGTACAAGGTGCCCATGGACAAGGACGCTAAGGGTGGCAGTGACAACCCCGCCCTCGAACTCCAGGAACCAACTTCCCAGAAGGAAGTGACCAAGCTTGGTGAGAGAGATGCGGCTGGATCCTGCCCCATTCCCTTGGCCCCCTGGGAGGGTCTGAGATGGCCTCCGTGACAGGAGTGCTCATCTTGGAGCACTTAGGGAGAGAAGAGGGAGAGACAAAGAGCAGTGACCAGCTTGCCCTGGTTTGCCCAGGACCTCCCTGTTTTAAAAGGAAAAGTACCATGTGCTGGGATCCCTTCAGTCCTGGGCGGACCAAGATGCTGGGTCACGCTGGCAAGCAGCAAGCTGGAGTCTGTCTGGGTGGGCCGTCAGGGCTGCAGGCTCCAATCTTCATGCTCTGTTTGCATAATCCTTTTTCCTTCTCTGTGCCTGTTTCCTTCTCTTAAGAGAGGTTGGGCCAGATGGTGTCTAAGGTCCTTCCAGCCTGAGGCTCCAGAGAGTGCTGGCCCTTGCAGACCTGGAGGCAACCTCTGTCCTCCCCAAAGCCAGGGTGCAGGCTGCTCACTGACAAGGTTCCCCCGGAGGCCATGGAGCTCCAGCCGTGCTCCCAGCTGGGCTCTCCCTTGTTTCCAGGTAACGGGCAAGCCCACCCGGGCCCACCTGCTCCTTCAGAGCCGAGGGCACCGCAGAACCAGGAGCAGCTCCGCTTTAACCAGGGCATGAGCCTGTGTGTGTGCTACTCTGCCAGCATCGGGGGCATCGCCACGCTGACGGGCACCACACCCAACCTGGTGCTGCAAGGCCAGGTCAATTCGTGAGTGACCGCGGGTGGCAGGTGGGCTCTGCACTCTCCATGGGGAGCCAGTGCGACTCGGTGGTAACTGGGTGACATCACTCAGCAGCCCACATCCCCCTTCAGGCTCTTCCCCAAAAATGCCAACACGGTGAACTTTGCCTCCTGGTTCGGCTTTGCCTTCCCCGCCATGGTCATCTTGCTGCTCCTTGCCTGGCTGTGGCTGCAGATCCTCTTCCTGGGGTTCAAGTAAGTGGTGGCGTGGCTGGGAGCAGCCCAGATGCCTGCCCTTACCCCCTGGAGTTCCCACTTGGGTACAAGGTTGCCATTGTGGAAAAGGATATAATCACCATCCCATTGAGAAAGCTCCTCCCTCCCAAGGCCCCACTGTGCCCTTGGGCCCCACTTCAGGGAATTACTGGGCAGAGAGAATTACCATTCAGCAGGTGAGAAAACCGAGGCTTTGAACACAGCTAGATTTGTCTCTGCTGGGATTGAAAAACAGATCTCCTGATGCCCAGGCCAGGTCCCATTCCACAATGCTCCACAGTCCTTCAGTAAGTGCTTAGGGAGCACACACTGGGCAGGGTCAGTGACAAAGCATTTATTGTGCTCCTGCTGTATGCCTGGCCCTGTGCCAAGCACTGGGACTACTAGAAGACATTAGCACAGTCCCTGTCCCTGGAGCTCACCATCTAATGGGTGATGACAATATGGTGGGAGAACAGCCCAGGACAGTGGAGATGCCAGAAGGGTCCTGGGAATCTTGCAGAACTAAGTCAGAGGTAGGGAATGGAGTAAAGGCATTCCGGGTAGCAGGAACAGCTTGTACAAAGGCTCAGAGGCAAAAAAAAGAGCATGTGTTTGGTGGAACCCGAGCTCTGTGCGGCTGAAACATAAAGAGCAAAAAGGACTAGTAGGGAATGAAGTTGGACAAGTAGGCAGGGGAAGATTATGAAGAGTTTGGACCTTGCCGTGAAGCCAAAAGTAATAATAAATAGATTTTATTCTTATTTCTAACTTTGGGATTACTGGTAGTCACTAGAGGTCTGAGTTGAAAATCGCATGAGAGCTTGCTAGGGCTAGCTGGAATTGAGTCTGGGATTAGTTAGAAATGTCTGTTATGAATACTGGAGTGGCACTAGGAGTGGTCTCATAGTATCTGCCCTTCCTGCTCAGGCAGTGGGGAGCCACTGGAAGTTTTTAAGCGTTGTTGCTATACTTTGCAAAAACTGCTTGAGCAGAGCAGGTACAGGAGGCTGGATTAAGGTTGGGGGCTGTGACAAGGCAAGGTGGTCATACAAGAGACCAGCACAGTGCCACACCCCAAGGGAGCATCAAAGATGGGGAAACATGGTCTTTGCCCTTGAGGAACGTTCCGTGCAGCAGGGGAGTTGAAATTTGCTCAAATGAAAAGTTAAAAGTCAACACAAGTTAAGAGAGCAGCACATGGCAGTGGGCTACAGCCTCCCGTGCCTCTGCGGATGATGTGGCTGCGGCTCAGGCCGGCCCGGGATGCCCAGAGCAGGTGGGAGAGGGAGCAGAGGAGTTCCTGAGAGGCTGTGGGAGAAGGGGAGCAGTGTCAGGGCCAGAAGAAGGCATGGAATCCAGACCTATGAAGCCGCCTCAGTCTGGACTAGGGAGGGCTCAGCACAGGAGAACCCCTGGAGGGACAGGGGTCAATGGGGCAGATGGAGTAAGGCTGAGCATGGGGAAACCCGGGCCCTCCAGCTCCAGCCTGGCCTCTGCTAAATAAGAGCCGCAGCCTCCTGAGAACCCTCTGCTCTTCCTCCAGAACCTTGGGTGGGTCCAGCGCCTTAGAGTAGCAACCTTGAGGTGGACTCTGCAGGCCTCAGTATTTACATCACAATACTCAGAGGTCCCTGCTCTCCTGACCCGTGCAAGGGCCTCATGAGCCCTGTCCCTCTGCCTGCAGCTTCCGGAAGAACTTCGCCATCGGGGGAAAGGCACAGGAGCAAGAGCGGGCAGCCGTCCAGATCATCCAAACCCAACACAGGCTGCTGGGTCCCATGAGCTTTGCAGAGAAGGCTGTCACCGTCCTTTTCATCATCTTGGTACTGCTCTGGTTCACCCGGGAGCCAGGCTTTTTCCCTGGATGGGGCAACCTGGCTTTTTCTGATGCTGATGGAAATAGGTGAGCCTACTGGGGGGAGTAGGAATATTTCTGGGGCTCACCTGGCTAAGGGAGGAGGGAAGGGAGCAGGGCCCACAGTGCAGAATAAAAGGTAACACTGCTTGGGGGCAAGAGGAGGCTTGCAAGAGGCTTGCCAGGAGGGGTTGGTGCATCTATAAAAGAGGCTCCTTTCAACAATCCCTCCATGCTGTGACCCCCGAACAGTCCTGAGCCACTAAGCCTGCCCTTCCTGCGCTTCCCACAGCATGGTGTCTGATGGGACAGTGGCCATTTTCATCAGCATAATTATGTTCATCCTGCCCTCCAAGATCCCAGGGCTGACTCAGGATCCAGGTAAACACCTGAACTGGGACAGGGAACAGCCCCTGTCTTCTGGCATGGAATGTACCTTCAGCCACACTTAGCAGGAGTAGCCAAAGCCCAGAGAGGTTGGGGTGATTTGGCAAAGGCACAAAGACGCAGGGACAAAGCTGCAGAATTGAGGGACCCTCTCCCATGTGAATTAAGCTCTGATAGGGACGCATACAGAGAGGCCCCAAGCGGAGGGAAGGGAAAGCCTGCTGGCTCTGGTAACTTATCCAACTCTGCTTGGGGTGTAGAAAAACCAGGGAGGCTGAAGGCCCCTCCTGCTCTCCTTAACTGGAAGACGGTGAATGAGAAGATGCCCTGGAATATTGTGCTGCTGCTTGGTGGAGGCTTTGCCCTCGCCAAGGGCAGTGAGGTGAGAGACCCTTGCCCCACCCCAGCCTGTTTGAAGGAGACCTCATGATGGGGAAAGAGAGGCCCTGCTTCTATCCCTCCCAGGGGAGATCTGATGCCCACGAGGGAGCCCCTGGTGGGCAGAGCCTTGGCACCTGCTGGAGAGACGAGTTAAACCCCCATCCGGAAGCGGGGGTGAGGGCGGGGAGGAAACACAAGCCATAGGGGCCTCTCCCCAGCAGGTTATCAAAACCAAAGGGGAGGCAGGATTCTCTGGTGGGCAGGGGCTATTAGGGACTACCCATCCTGGGGTTGACGCGGACTACCTGCCGCCGCCGACAGAGGGCGCCATGATCACACGCAGCCAGGCTCTGGGGTCCTCCATCCCTGAACCTGCACCCCCGCCCCCACTCCCACCCCGGGCCTCCGTGTTCCCACTAAGCTCATTCACTGCACAGACAGGAGGCAGCTTCCCTGGGTCAGGGATTGGTGCCTGGGGCTCTTGGGTTCCCAGGTTAGTTCATCCATTAGACATTTGCCACTGTGCCAAGCGCTGTGCTGGGTGCTGGGTGGGCAGCATGCTGAGACCCAGTCCCAGCTCCCCTGGGTTCACAATCTGGCATTACAGACATGGGCAGGGCAAGACTTTGGAGATCTTCTGACCCTGTGGACTGAGCCTTGTCAGCCTTTCTCAGCCTCTACCAGGGCCCTTCCCCCTTCTCCCTCCTTGCCAGGAGCTGAGCTGGGGCTGGTGGGGGCCAGCAGAGGGCTAAGGTTGGCTGGGGACCTCCTGAGAGAGGTTGAGAGAGTAGAGTAAATGTGGTCAAAGGTCTTCACTCCCACCAAGTCACAGGTTTCCCAAGCAAGCCCTTTGCCCCTGTCTTCTAATTTCTCATCTGACCCTTCTTTGCACACCAACTGTTCTTCAAGAGCAAGAGAGGGGCCCCTTAGTTCTAGCTGGGTCTTATCTTGCCTCCCAAGCTGCCCTTGAGTCTGAAGACTCTGGAGAGGTGTGAGAAGGAGCAGGACCCTCCCAGAGCCTCAGCAGGGGACTCTGGGGCCTCAGGGTGCCCAGCCTCTCACACACCACTTCCTCTGCCCACAGCGATCAGGCCTGTCAGAGTGGCTGGGTGACAAGCTGACCCCACTGCAGAACGTGCCGTCTCCTGCCATTGCCTTCATCCTCTCCCTCCTAGTTGCCGCCTTCACCGAGTGCACCAGCAACGTGGCCACTACCACCCTCTTCCTGCCCATTCTGGCCTCCATGGTGAGCTGGCCCTGCAGACACACCACCTCCAGGCAGCCATCCTGCCTACCCCTACCCAGGGACCCCACCTGTGGGTCAGAGTGACCTGTCTGTACCTCCTCTCCTTTCTGGGAGTGGACCACTGAGCTTCCTTCCACCCTTTCCCAGGATCTTCAGCTACCTTGGTCTCCAAGGACCTCCGACCCCTGACTCACCCCATCCCTGGTGATGTCACCCCTTGAGTATCTTGACGGGGCTGCTGGTGGCCTCACCCACCTCCCCAGTCTAGCCCTTGTTCTGGTCGTTCCTGAGGTGTTGGGATGAAATTGCTCCCCGGAGCGTGCCTAGCCCCTTCCTCCCCAGGCGCATTCCCGCAGCCTTTGATGACACCTCCTGCCCCTTTGAGATCTGTTTTATGGTCCCCTCCCCTCACCACGCCCCACAGGGCAGGGCACACACTCATCCCCTCCAGAGAGGTCAAGGGGCCCTTCCCAGGTCACCAGGGCCTCCTGGCAGAAGTGGTGGGTTCATGGCCAGAGTACATGTTGGGGGAGGGGGGTTGGTCCTTCAAAGAGGAGGAGCAAGAGTATTGGGGCCGTGGCTTTCCTTCTGGAGTGTGGTCTGAGGTCAAGCCTGCCCCTCCATCTACCCCTCTAGGCTCAGGCTATCTGCCTCCACCCTCTCTATATCATGCTCCCCTGCACTCTGGCCGCCTCCCTGGCCTTCATGCTGCCTGTGGCCACCCCGCCCAACGCCATCGTTTTCTCTTTCGGAGGCCTCAAAGTGTCTGACATGGTGAGTGGCAGGGGCACCTGCCGGTGGACCACAGAGCAGGCTAAAGCCAGTGAGATTCTCAGAGTTGAGACTGGGCCCTGTCCGGGGGAGGGGGGAAAGCGACGGGGCTTGGGTCATGATCCCCAGGTGGAGCATCTTCAGGCCCTGCGCGCCCCAGACCATGTGAGAGGGAGAGGAGGGGTGAGGAATTTAGGGAAGGCTCCAAGGTACCAGACACCCCACACCCAGGGAGATGGACTGAGAGAGGACAAGGCCAAGTGCCCGAGGCATTCCTAAGGAGCTGCCCTTCTCCGTTAGCACGGGGAATAAAGCAAGGGTAAGGGCATGGCCACTGCTGCAGGTCCAACCAAAGGGAGGACTTCCCAGGGAGAGCTCCAGAGGGCCTACAAATGCCTAAGGGGTGCATGCGGCCCAGCTCAGCCCCTGCTCACTCAAACCGCTCTCCTCACACCAGGCCCGGGCGGGATTCCTGCTCAACATACTCGGGGTGCTGGTCATCACACTCGCCATCAACAGCTGGAGCTTCCCTGTCTTCAACCTGTACACCTTCCCCTCCTGGGCCCTCTCCAACTCCACAGCCAACTGCACGGTCAGCCAGGCAAACACGACACTTAGCCCCTAGATCAGGGTATAATCCGGGCAAGACCAGGAAGACCCACCCACTCCTCCTCCGAGCTGGGGAGGACGCCCAGGCTCCAAGCCAAACAATGAGAGAAAGGCACATGTATACATAACCTCATGTGTGTCTGTAAGGAAGGGGTGCACACTCCATCGTGTGTGTGTGTGCGTGTGTGTGTGTGTGTGTGTGTGTGTGTGTGTGTGTGTGAGAGAATGGTATGTCATCTGAGGGTGCCTTAGAAGGGGGCACAGAAGCCTGGGTGTCAAACATGACAGTGCACATGTGTGAGTTCACAGACAATGCAACATGCCTTCTCTGGCTCCCCAAGTCTTCATCTCCCAGACTTGGTGGGTGACCAGGCCCCTTTGTACTATATTTATTGAAACTTAGGGCTGGGATGGCCTGGGGAGCAGGGCATCTCAGCAGGTGCCCTGGCAACAGCCTCTGGGCCTGGCCCAGTGTACTGAGGTCTCCCCAGCCTCTCAGGTTTGGGGGGAGGGTTCCAATATTAGCCTCATTAAAGTCTTTTTCAGTAGAGTCTGGGATAGTTTCTCGCCATGCTTTCTGGGGCTGGTGCACCACACGGTTCGGGCCCCAGGATGGGGAGCATCGTGGGAGGGGACCTGGCCTCGGTCCTGCGTGGGGGCCCCCTTGGCACTTCTCCCACCCAGGGGGTAGGTAGTGGCCAGGAACCCCTGCCAAGGCCAATCGGAGTGGGCGCAGCCACCCAGGAAAGCAGCACTGACATCACCGAGCCCAGCTAATTGGGATCTGCCAGTCCCTGCGTGTCTTTGGGAAAACCAGCCTCTCCATTCCCAGAGCACTCCCTGGGCATTTACATAAAACCCTCTGCCCCTGCCAGTTCTTCACAGACCCTTCCTCTGGCTGGAAAAACCAGTCCCACCAGGGGCGGCAGGCTGACCCGTGCTAGGTACCCAGAAAGACAGACCCTCACCCCAAAAGGCAGCCTGCAGCAAGAAAGATGCAGGTGAGACTCACAGGAACAGGCTCAAAAGTGGCATGGCCTCCAGGGTCCAGGACCAGACAATGCCCTGGATCGTTCTGCTCCCCCATTCTGACTCCCACCTTCATGAATGCCAGAGTTTTCATTTATCAGGCCAGGTGGAGGGAGGCCGTGGAGAATGATGATACCACACCTGTCATCCATTCTGGGAGCAGCTTCCTGGCTGGAAGTTCATTTTTGTATCAATCCTGTCTTCTCACTGGGTCTGGTGGCACGTAAGCCTCGAGTTCATCCAGGTGGATTTTTCCAAGAGTCGCCTAGTTCACACCCGCTGAGGTGGGAGAAAAAAGATATTTGCCATCACTCTCATGCTCAGTAAAAAAGGGGGCTGAGTTGTGAGGAGAGAAAACCACAAAGGATTTAATTCTGGATTCCCCCTGGGCTGGGCCTTCACTCAGTACTCCCAGAGCAGGGGGCTCGATGGGGGTGGGAGGGGGCTGCTGCATGGCGAGAACATGGCTGTCCTCAGGGGACAGGGGATCCTGACGGGACATGCCAGACAGCCAGCAGACTGAGCAGTGTCAGGCAAGTGGCTCTGCCCCCACCCCGGCCCCCCAGCTGGCATTCCTCACTCATGAAGCACAGTCATAAATCACAGCTCCCACCCAGACCCATACTAGGACCCCCCAAGGCCCTAGGCGACAGCATTTAGGGGTGGGCCAGGCCCAGAATGTGCGACTCCTCCAGTGGTTTACCTGCAATGCAGTGGGCTCCTGAGTTGCAGCCCAACCCCGTCCTCAAGGAGGACCCGCTGCTCCTGTCCTCTCCTAGCCCCTGGTTGGGTACCCACAGTCCAGCCCTGGCTGGGAAAGAGGTAGGTGTGCTTCTCAGGGGCACATGCCCCTGCCCACTCTTTTCAGCTCCCCTTCACTCCTCCCCACTTCCTCCCAGTCCTGCTCAGAGGAGGCCAGATGTGGACTGAGGTCCCACAGCCATCCCAGAGGATGAGGACTGGGCTGGCCCTGCCTTCTGGGGGGAAGAGGGGGTTGAAAACTAGCTTGAGGGTTGAAGGATTAGTTGTGGTGGGTGCCCTGGCAGAGCTCAGAGGACAGACCTCCTCCAGGTGCTCAGAAACCATCCTCCTCAGAAGGCAGAAGGGTGGATTGGAGGCAGGTGGCACCTGCTGGTCTAATCACTGTCATTAGCAGGGCAATAAAGTGGCACAGACTGAGCCAGTCTTTGAAGGAAGGGCCTGTAAGCCCAGGTCAGGTTTGTGCAGGCAGCCTAGCTGCTCAGCCCGTCCTGCACACACTCCAGACTGTGGCAGGTGGATGGGGTCTGTGCCCTCTTTGCCTGGGCACCCGCATGCCTTCCCCCACCGCTCCCAGGAAAGTAACAAGGACCTTTGGGTGTCTCTCTCCTGAATTTACACAGTGCCACGACTCAAGACGTCTATGGTAGTGAGCTCCCCATTGCTAGAGAGAATTGATGCGGCCAGAAATGACATGGGATAGTCTTTTCTGGGGCAGCTGTGTCCCTGGTTTCCTAGCACAAGGCCTGGCACAGGGATGGTTGTAAGAATGAATGAATCAGAAGCATGGGGGTGGGGGGGCTTCTTGTTCCTGGAAGGAGAAGTTAGACAAGCTGCCCCCAAAGCCCCTTTCCAGGATGCTATGCGTGGTTGCTGTGTGACCTTGAACCAATGTCACC
The DNA here is from genome assembly GCF_030020395.1 of Manis pentadactyla. Lineage (NCBI taxonomy): Eukaryota > Metazoa > Chordata > Mammalia > Pholidota > Manidae > Manis > Manis pentadactyla. Next base: position 147,868,219 of record NC_080022.1, read on the forward strand.
TTTAGGCTCAGCAGATAGGCTCAGATTTCTGAGTCAACTCCTACTGTTTTCTCCTGCCCCTGCCCACTAGGGCCCCAGGAGGGTCCTATGTGCCTCCCCACTCCTCCTGCTGGTCTGCTCCAGCCCTAGAGGCAACTGTGGCAGCCAGAGGGCCCAGGAAAGAGCTATCAAGCCAAATTTTTCAAGGAGAAACCTAGCAGGGTGGAAAATGAGCGCTCATTAGGGAGACGGAGATGGTAGGAGTGGGGTTGTTGATCCCACTCCTGGGGCTCCTCTTGCCTTGCATGTTAAGGTCAAGGGCTGCCCTAGGGGGTAGGGGCCCCAACTCCAGAGCAGGCCCTGGGGGCTCAGGCTATAACTCTCCTGTCTCCCCAGAGTCTCAGAGGAAGGCTGCTTCCTGAAGAGGGAGGGGTGAACTCTGTGGGAGGAAGTGCGGTGCAGCCAGGGGGTGCGTGGCAAAGGGGAGAGCAGGTCACGGGTGGGTGAAGTTCTGGTAAGTGCCAGCCTGGAGAGGGTGCCCATTGCGGCCTTCCCCGAGTCTGGGCCCCATTAGTCATGATCAGCAGAGCCTTGAGGTTTTACTAGGAGTAAAGAGTCTGACGGCCTTAAAAGGGGTGAGCCCTTAACCTCAGGGAGCGGGGAGGGGTGAAGGGAGAGGAGGGGATGAGGAGCAGGTGGGGAAGGGTGGAGCCTGATTGGAAGACCATGACAGGGATTCAGAACAGTTGCTCTTAAGGGTGGGGACCCACAGACACACACACAGAGCCACAGATTCTCGCGTACACACACCGCAGCTCATGGAATCATGCACGCACATGGATACCTGCATGCACACAGTTACACACACATGCTCGTGTGTGCAGTTACTCACAGGCACTCACAGCCCTTCAGGCACCCAGAGTCATTCACAGAAACACGCACACAGAGAAGAGACACGGTCACAGACATTTGTACACACACACTCAGACACCCACATAAATATGGATGCACGCAGCGTCAGACATGAGTGTTCTCATAGCTACACACTGAGATCCAGATTCTGGCATGGACATGCCCAGCATCACATTCTACCTCCACAGACTTAATGCACACCCACAGGGGCACATGTGAGCATGAGAACAAAAATGTCAGTACTTGCACACTCACACACAGGCACACGTATCACACATGTACTTACACAGACATGGGCGTGAGGGAACACACAAACACCGCCCCCCAGCACTGCTCCTCCCCGGCTCCATACCCATGCCACCCGAAGCAGGAGGGATTAAGATGAGACCGAAGCCTGCCCTCCCCACCCAGCAGGACTCTAGCGGTGTCCCTCCCTGCTGGACTCCCCCACCAAGCTCTCAGCTTGGAAACTCCCTGGATTTCCCAGAGGGTCAGCCAACCAGAACAGGCTCAGACCTCCCAGCCCAGCGCCCCCACCGCATGCTCTCCAAAGCTCTGGCCAGCGCTCCTGCATCACCCACAGCCAAGGAGCTGCCTGCTCTCCCCCAGAAATCCTGTCCCAGACCTCTCCAACCCTTCTCTGACGTGGAGTGCTTGGGCCTCAGGGCCTCAGGGCAGCTGTGCTTGGGCGCAGCTCCTCTGCAGATGGTCTTAAGTGTCTCCTGTGCCAATGGAGTGAAACCTTGAAGGCCTGGGAACAGTCCCAGTCTTGGGAACCCACTTTGGGGAGACAAGTCCAACTCATATGATCAGAGGTGAACAGAAGATGGCCAGGCCTGATGTGGGGTACCACAAGGAGGGCTCCCAAAGCTGGGAACATGTTCTTCCCTCTCCCTGGGTTCACCAGAGACTTGGAACATGGCAGACATTGGCCCCAGGGGTTTCCATCCCCAGTTAGGGCTGCTACTGGTTCAAAACAGCCCAGTCCTGGGCAGAGCTCAACAGCAGACAGTGAACTGACCTCCAGTCTCCAGAGAGATAGAGCTTCCCCTGGCCCCAGTCTAACACCCAGCTAGAGCCCAGCTCAGCTATATCTGTAAGCCCAATGTTCACCCCAAGATTGAATGCTGGAATGTGTGGGACCAAACCTCCAGATAAAAGTCCTTTCCAAGGGGTGCAGAGGCAACCCTGCAGCAGCTAGACTTGAAGCTAGACACCAGGACAAACTTTCTGGGTCTAGGGGAGAACTCTGAGGGGTTGGTGTGATGAGGGAAGGAGAGGCTGGTCCCTTCTGGAGGCAGAGAATGAGAAGAAAGACCTCATAAATCCCCTGTCAGTCCAATGTCTCTGGAATTCCCAAGGCTCCTGCTTCAACACCGGGACTCAACGTAATGAGGAAGTAGTACTTCCCAAAGGAAAGAGGGAGCCAGAGCCCGCACCCATTCCTGGGGCAGAGGTGGGTTCTGCCTCAGAAGAGAAGTTCATCTCACTCAACAGAGGCAGAGTCGCACTGTGGGAAGGTGAAAACCAGTCTCTCCTGTCATTCCATCAGACCCTTGGCCCCTGAAATAACTTGCACTTTCTTTGTTTTTAGTGAAGTTGAAAATGTTTTCATTTGTTTATTGGCCATTTGTATTTTATCTGTGAATTACTTATTCCCATCCTTTGCCTATTTTTCTATCATAATTTTTTTCTTATTTATTTAGAGGAGCTCTTATATATATGCATATTAGTCCTTTGTTATATATGCTGCAACACTTTCTTACAGGCTTTTTTTTGTCTTTTATCTTTGTTTATGGTATATTTCACCCTAATGACATCTACATTTTTAGTTAGTCAAATTTGTCAACATAGTTCTTTCATGGCTTCTGGATTTGATTTCATGCTTTAATAATGCCTAATACGTTCTCTGCAATTATAAAAATATTTCCTACACTTCTTCTATTTATTTGTACCATTTTCATTTTACATTAGATCTTTAAGCCATCTGGATTTTTTAATGTATAGTGTGAAGTAGGATTTAAATTCATTTCTTTCATATGGAAAGCCCATTATCCCAAGTCCATTACTGAATTTTTTACACTTTCCTGAAAGTTTATGACATCTTATTATCATATACTCAGTTCTCACAAATAACCCCAGTTTGTTCTGGACTCTGTTATCTCCATTATTTTATTTGTTGATTTGCACCAAAACCACACTGTTTTAACTGCAGATGCCTTACTGAACATTTTGAAATCTGGTAGGGCAATTTCCTTCTATTGGTCTTCTTTTTCAAAAAGTTCTAAGCTATTCTCATGTATTTACTCTTACCTAAACTTTAGAATCAACCTTTCAAGTTTGGGCAGTGGGAATTAGGCATTAGATTTGAATTACATTCAGTTTATAGATTATTCAGGGCAGAAGTGACATCTTTACAATATAATATTGAGCTTTCCAATTCAAGAATGTAATGTGCCTTTGCAATTTTTCAGGCCTTATTTTATGTCTGTCAGTCAAGTTCTGTTGTTTTCCTCATGTAGATTTTATGCATTTTTTATAAGTTTATTTCTGGATATTTTGTAATATTGTTGGTATTGTGAAGTGGATCTTTTGTTAACTTATAGTTTCCAATTAGTTGTTTTAATTGTATAGAAATTGTTTTGATTTTTCTATACTTAACACATGTTTTGCTACCTTACTAAATTTTCTCATAAATGATGTGATTGTTTACTTAGGAAATCAAACAGAATCAACTGGAAAACCATTAAAACTAATAATTCTTGAAGATCTTGCCTCTTTTCTTCTCGTATTATGTCCCTTATTTCTTTTTCTTATCTTATTGCATTGGTTGGGGCCTTCAGAAAAAAAGTTGATTAATAGCAATGATAGCAGCCTCCAATTCACAACTTGCATAATTCTCTGTGCCTAGAAATGCATGTGAGTCTAGAAATAACAATTAGCCCTATATATGTCAGATAGGAGCAATTAGCAAACACACCAGAAGGTCCTGACAGCTGCCCTTTCATTGTGAAACTCCATTGATTATTAAGTTAAGGGAGCAGGCTTTGATTGCTAGTGTGAGCCCCAGAGAAATGTATTGAGTTAGGGCCCCTGTTCTAGCTCCAGAACACAATTCCTATACACAGGTAGGCAAGCCAGCATGTCCTCATTTCCCACCCAGCACAACTGAGTTTTGTGAAAAGAAAGGAGGCACATGTTTATTGAGCATCTACTATATACTAGGGATTGTGCTAGGAACTTTAAACACAATCTTATTTAATCCTCACCAGCTCTATGGGTGAATATTATTCCCTCATTAACAAATAAGAAAACTGAGGCTCAAGTGTTAAGTATGGAAGATGATACAACTAACCATCACTCACATACGGGTTCATTGTTATCTGCCTCAGCATCCTGTCTTCTGAAATGGATATTCCATGCCTAGACCATGAAGTCTCCCAATGTTTTAGTCTACTACATATTGGTGCCAGAGGACCACCACCATCCCTCAGCCAAGGTTGACATTGCCTCCCTCCTTGGAATGAGACAGAGTAAGTCAGGAGGAGCTGACCTGTTCACACTCTCAGGCCAAAAGCTAAATCCCAGGCCTTGCTGGGCAGCAGATCTACCACTAGGTCCCTGGAGTCCTTTGCTTCAGGAAAAGATACAAGTGGGCTTAGAAACCAGGACAAACTGGGGAGAGGGAGGAGGGACAGGAGAAGGGGTGGGGCAAAGAAGATGAAAAAGGAAGCAATGAGAAGGAGGTGGGGGCAGAGGCTGGGGGCAGAAGCAGGGAGGGCTGCCAGGGAGCTAGGGACAGGCGCCGGGCCTGGGTTCAGGTCGGAACAGTGGGGAACAATTCCCAGGGTGCATCAGGTACTCCACTCTCAGTGTGGACTCTGAGGGGCCAGGAGGGCCACCGCTACATGGGTCTTTGTTTGCATCCTCCAGACTGTAAAGAGTGGCCATAGGATCACAACACAGAATCAGAGGTACTCCATCTCCACCTGCTGAGACACACATACACACATAGGGCAGGATTGCTGGCCCCAAACACAGATGTCTACAAAGACATAAACACACAGATGACACACAGGACACAGGCATAGGCCTGCATGCAGGGACACAGACCCACACACAGATATGGGGAATGACACAGATGCAGATACACACCAACCCAGGAAACAAATATCCAGACACATGGAAGGAATCACAGACACATAGGCATGTGGGTGCACATACCCACACACAGAAGGAGACACCCTGAAGATGTCAGAGGGACTGCGTTGCAGAAAGACAGACAGATGACGGGACCCCATGGATAGTTCCCAGCAAATCAGTGCTTGTGCCTGGCCCTTGAGCCAGGGGTCACAACCACTGCCTGTCCACATCAGGCCCTGGAGAACCATGGACTGCCACCCAGGGCTTCTCCCCAGAACCCCATCACCAGTTCCATGAACATACATGTAGTGACCCAGCCCTCATGACACAGGTATGCATGTCCCAACAGGCCTATGCCCCACCCATAGGGACTGACATCCCTGTTCTGGGGTACAAGCACGGGCTACAGACAACCCCCTCCTCCACAGGCCACAGGCTGTGCCCGCTGGCAGAGACAGGGGGCCCCGGCTGGCCCTGGAGGAGGGAGGAGTCACGGGGAGCCGGGGCGCGGCTAGGGCAGGCACAGGAGCTGGTACCTGTCAAACAAGAGCCAAGGAGAAAACTAGCTTCTTAGTCACCTTGCTCTTCTCCCCATTTTGGCAGCAGCCCCTCAGGGCAAGGGGAAGCTGATATCATAATTATTGGCTCACCCAGCAGCTGCCTCCCCTCACCTGATGTCAGCACAGACCTGGGACGGCCGAGCTGACAGACTGACAGACGGACGGAGCTCCTGGCCCCACAAACCCGGGCCCCCACGCCGACCTGCTTCACTGAGCAGGTAAGAGGAGACCCGTCCCAAGTCAGCCGTGAAGGCCAGCAGGGCTGGGCCAGGGCATGAGGCGGGGGGTGATTTTTTTAACGGGCCCCAGGAGTAACTGGGAGCACCTGGGCGCTTCCCATCCTCTCATTGCAGTTCAAGGGAGACTCAGGAAGTGGGGTGAGTGCCTGGAGGCCAAGGAGGACCCCCTCCTCCTGCTCCACCCTTCATTCCTGTTGTAGGTTGTCTAACTTCAATCCTTCTTGCTGTAGCACAGCTTTTCATTCTGGTGTTCTTCAGAGTTTGTGTGTGTCCCTGTGTGTTGGAGAGGGTGTGCTTAGCCACCCTGTGCTGGGAGAAAATGATGTCTTGGAAGTGCTAGAATGGGAAGACAGGGAGGCAGATTCCCAGCTTAGTGGCTTTTCTGGGTAGGGAGGAGAGAACCCAGCTTGGGGCTGGGGGGTGCCAAGCGTGTGTGTTCATCAAGGAATCGCTCACCATCTCTGCGCAGCTGGGCTGGGGCCTAGACACCTGGGGCCTGGGGCAAGCCTGGGTTGCAGGAAGGAGATGGTGCACCTGGTGGAGAAGCAGACAGGTGGCAAACAGGTGCTATGGCCAGTACCTGATGCTGAGCTCAAGGCAGAATCCCCTGGAGGTCTAAGAGCATCTCTCTCCCTTAAGACCACTGAAACCAAGAGGCCTGGTGGGCAGACCTGGGGGTAGGCAGGGAGCTCTAAGACCCTTGAGGCCTAGAATTGGTGTCTGGGGAGTGAAGGCCCTTAGGGAAATAGCTGGGGCAGCAGGAAGCCTCCACCAGCTCCCACGGCTCTTCCTCAGCCCCTACCTAGTCAGGTTAGGCTCTGGCATTCCCCGTGGAGTCCCCCAGGTCCCCCTAAATAGCCAAAGAAGCAAGTTAGAGTGAGAATGGACTCTAACTTGTGGGTGTGCTTGCTGCTTCTCCGCACCTACAGGTGTGTGTGTGGGAGGGGTGTCGGTGTGAGCCATGTGGCCAGGTGCAGCTGGGCGGTGGGGAGGACCCAGGCAAAGAGGGTCAGTTTCTTGAGAAGTCATCTCATCCATTGCCCTATGCTGGTCACTTCCCATGCCAGACAGGGCTGCTCCTCCTCACTTTCCTGATCCCAAGGGCGGAAACTTGATTGGTCCCCTGACTGTCATGAAGTCCTTCCAGGAGTCCGAAGTCTGCACAGCTGCAGGGGCCAGCTGAGCTGGCCCCATAGCCTTCTCCTTTCCTCACTGATACAAGCCAGTTCTGCTGATCTGACTGGAGGGTGGGTTGGGGTGGGTGCACTGCACTCCATTCCTGCCCCCATCAGGCCTGGCTGAGGCCCTTTTACCACCTTGGTCATTCCCTGACCCCCTAGATAAAGGCAGTAGAAGGACACCCTCAACTGATGCAGGGGTGGCACCTTCTATCCTGGCCCCTCTCTCTGGTGCAGGCTAGGCAGGACCAGACTCAGGCTGGGTCCTGGGGAAGCTTGGGATCCACAGGAGGGAAGACACCATGGGAAGAGGCGCATGTCCTGCCGGCTCCCTGCCGGCTCCCCGCCCGCCCCGCCCATGCTGCCTCTGCAGCTCAGCTCCCGGCTCCAGGGCCTGCTGAGGCATGCTGCCCCCCCAGGCCCGGCGCCTCACTCACCTCCCAGGGCCAGGAACCTGTTCTCCCGGGAATGCCAGGGAGTTCTCAGAGGACTTTATTTCCCAGGGGCTCGGTGAGCCCCAGAATCCTCTCAGTTCCGCTCCTGGGGAGGGGAAAGAAAGATTGGGGGGTTTGGGACCCCTCCCTGCTCCCATCTTTTGTCTCCTCCATACACTGACCCCACATTGCCCCCAACCACCAGCTTTCATCATTCATAGAAGAGAGAAGACTTCTGAAAGTTGAAGACAAGGGAGAAAGCCCACTGGTGGCATGTGTCTTCTAGGAAGAGCTCTCAGGGAGAGCTTCCCTTTAGGCCCCATGGAGCGTCCCCCCTGGCTTCCAAGAAAGCAACACAGCACCACTTCCCATGGGCTCTCCATCCTTCCTAGCCTGGAAGTTCTTCCTGATGTCTAACCCCCCTCCTTCTAGCTTGAGTCCTCATGAACCAGCAGAGCCCCCATTGCTTTTATAGGGCTCAAGCACATAGCCAGAGACTTACTAAGTCACACTGCAATTTTCTGGGAGCTTGTGTACAGGAAGAGACGGAGAGAAGACCCCGTGCCCACCACCCCTCTGTTGGGCCCCACAGCTCCATACTCTAATGGGGAGGGGCGACTGGGAGACACTTCTGCACACCTCCCCTTATTCCCCCATAACAGAGGGATGCAGGGGGCAGAGGTCCCACCAGTATGCCCTCCCCTCTTTCCTTCCCACTCACAGTTGGGGAGACTGACATTAGACTTCAGAGAGACGTTTCAGCATTTTAAATTGAGTTTGGTCGGACTATGTCACCACAGGAGGTGGTTTCCTGAGCAGAGAGGCAACCATTGATCTGGGATGGGTGTGGTTGGGCTGGCAACATGCCCAGGAGAAGGGGAATGACAAGGTGACCTCTGGGAGAGTGCATCCTAGAAGCACAAAGGTCCCAGAATAATTCCAGTCTTTCCAATTTCTCCATCCCCAGCCTCTGCCTCATCCTCTATCTCTGTGCCCATCGCCAACCTCAGCCCACCCCATCCCTAACTGCCCACCCAGGCCCTGTCTCCTCCCATAGCCCAACCCTATCCCTATCCCAAGTTCACCTCCATCTCCACCACCCCATCTGTCTCTCCCCTCTCAGCCTCACCTCCATCCTCATCCTCAACCCCACTTCCCTTCGCACACTACCCCTGCCTCCCCAGGGTGATCTCTCCAGGTGTCAGAGAGCCCCCTAGAGTTTAATATCTGCATTTTCATCCCTGCCAGTGCGTGTCCCTGGTGGGTCCTCCATGTTCTCCCTGTTCTCAGGAAAAGCCCAGAGCCATGCCACTAGGACAAAATGGATAGGACGGGATCATTCCTGGAGAAGCCCTCAGCTTCCTGATCCCCTTCAACCATTTGCCCTTCCCAGGGTGCCCTCCATGGGGGTGGTCAAGAGTGCTCACATCCAGCTGATGAGCCCATCCCTGCCTGCCCACCTTAGTGGGGGCACGGGATGGTTCAGGATCTCACCATCCCGTCGGCCAGGGGCAGTGAATGCTGGAAGGTGGCTGGATGCTGGACAGTTAAAATGAGTTCAAGTGCAACAAGATAAGTTGAGGTCTGACGTCCAAATAGACCTCTCCACACTGCAGTGGGGGCAGGGGGAGCGGGAGATGGAGAGACATGCTCAGAGGCCCCAAAGGGAGGCAGTGGCCACCTTTCTCAGGGGCTGGGAGTGTAACCAATCCAATCAGGCACGGCCAGGCCTAAAGCAGGTTGCAGGACAGAAGCTGAAGCAAGAAGGCCTGATGGGCTGTTGAGGAATGATTGCCATCATGAGCATCCTTGGGTCTCTACCCCGCCTGTGGCTCTTGCTTAGTCAGCGCAGATTAATGGGGCTGGGGAGAGAATTAGCTGAATCGTGATCTCTCAGGCAACTTGACTCGAGAGCCAGCTGTGAGTCACAGTGAAAAGGGATCCCATGCTCTCATGGCTACTCTGCTCTGAAAGCTCCAGGTGTGGGCACTCCTCAAAACCCCCCAGGATGCAACAGAGCCCAGGGGAGGTCTGACCCTAACTCTCCACCTCCTGCTCATGAGACGATGCCTGATCATGAACTTCGAACCCTGCCTCCCCCGCCTGAAACTACTGCTTCTGACAAACTACAGCCAGCTTGGGCACCAACACACACACACACACACACACACACACACACACACACACCTGAAATGGGGCGTGTTCCAGGAACCGGATTGCCCGGAGACAGTTGGAGATTCCACCTACACTTGTAAATTCCACAGCCATGTCCCTGACTCCAGCAGCCCATCAGTCTTGGAAGGCCTAGGATGTGCTGGAGGACACACACACAGATCACTGTGATCAGAAAACCCAGTTACCAGACTCCCCACTTAGCAGAGCCAGAGTGACCACAGCAGCCAGAGATGTCCCCACGGGGCTCACGTTGGGCGCCCATGACATGTGGCTTTGGAGAGGAGGCTTGGACTCTCTGAGCCTCCTCAGGAGCATGTCCAATCTGCCTGCGGTAGGAAGGGTTTTGGATAGAAAGTTCTTTGGAATGGCATGCCAAGCTCAGGAGGATCTGGGGGTAATTAAGGGAGAAAGGTCGGGGCTGGAGCCCAGGAGTTGGATGGACTCAGGGCGACACCCCAGAACCTGCCATTACTCCACAGCCTTTGCTCACCAATGAAGCTGACTTCACCCAGCCCAGGCGCTGGGAGGATGGGCTGATGCCCAGGGACCTGCATAGCAGGGAACAATCCCTTCCAAAGGCAGGACCTCAGTTCCCCCATCTGTCAAATAGGGAGGTGACTGGGTGGGAAGGTCTCCCAGTGTTCTTCTCACTCCGAAGTTTGGTGAGTTCAAGCGGTTAACTTACAGCCTGCCTTGTGTTGTGCACGTGCGTGCTGTGGCTGGCAGCAGGGGACCCGCCGCACCAGTATGTATTTGTCTTGTGCTAGATCTGTGTTATTAGTAGTGGTGGCAGAATTAATATCCCTAATGATAGATTGATTCTAATAAGCAGGCCTCCTGATAATGATATGTACAGAGCGTAAGAGGCCCCTGGCCCACGAGATGGTAGGACCCTGAGCCACATACCATGTCCGCACTAAGATGGGCAGGCAGATGGGCCCACCAGCTGGATGTGAGCACTCCTGACCGCCCCCATGGAGAGTACCCTGGGAAGGGCAAGCAGTTAAGACGAAAAGATCTCAACCCCCATCCCTCTCCTGAAATCCCATGGGCTCTGGCCCCCAGGGGAGGGAGCCAGGGGTGCTGGACAAGACAGTGTCAGTTCACCTTCCTCAGAGCGTCTGACATTCCGGGTCTCACTCAGCGAGGTAAGGTATGCAGAGCAAAGACAAGGACCCTATTTCACGAAGGAGGAACTGGAGTTTATTCCCATGCCCAGCCACATTAATGGCAGAACTGGGAGAGGATGCTCCTGGGGTCCTTGCTCAGGACTCCCTGTGAGGGAACAGAGCGGCCAGGGGCCTCTGAGACAATAAACATCAGGCTAGGGGCTGAGGCGCATGCAAGAAGGCTCCGGGCACTCCTGCGGGTCTCACAGCTCAGGTCCCCAGCCGCCAATCACCACTACTGGCAGTCAGTTACCAGAACAGCCCACAGGGAGCCAGGGGAGGACCCCCAGGCCATGAGCGACTTCATTGTAGGGACACGACTTCTGGACCACAGGACCACAGAGCTAGCGGATGCTCAGAGGCAGGAAACTTTGTCCCATCCCTCAGCACATTCCTCCCCTCCCGTCAGCCTGCGTGGCTGGAGGAGGCATGTTGTAAGGAACGACGAAGGCCACATAGTTCGTAGTCTGTGAGAAATCCTCCTGTTCCTTCAGACACTCCTCACTTCTCCATCCACTCCTTGATCCCTTTCACAGCTGGGAAGACTGAGGATTAGAAGGAACTCCTCTGAAAATCAGTGTCTAAGGCCTCAGACCACTGCTTTCTCCACACTGCCCCCGGGAGGATCAAGCAGGCAAGAAGTACCTGCCTCAAGGAGCCCCGTTCTCCAATCAGGTCCCCAATGGTTCTAGGTCACATTATCCACCTACAAGTCCCTTGCCAATTCTGTTGCCACCATCAGACCCAGTCAGACCTTTAAAGATCCCTGGGAAAGGTGGGGGTAGAGGCCACCTTCTCCCTAAGGTGCCCATCTAAGGGTCTCCTGTTCTTGGAATTGAGAATGCTGCCTCCCTCTGCCCCTGCTAACCTTGGAGGGCAAGCTAACCTTGCTTCTGGGAGCAAGATCTGGAGGTGGGCTCCCAGCTTCCGAGCCTAGATGCTGGAGTGGGCAGGAGGGAGAAAAAGGCAGACCATGGGTGCCAGCCAAGTGTAAGAGCAAAGATGCCTGGGGGCTATGGTGTTTAGGTGGGAGGTCTTGGGAAAGGGGTACCTAAGGAGTGGTGAGAACACTGAAGACAGTGTCTCAGACCAGGTGGCCATAGCAGAGGAGGAAAGGGATCATGGTAGGTGTCTCAGTAAGAGAAGGATGGGAGGTTTGAGGGGTAACAGTTCTTATTTCCTTAAACCAAGCATCCCTACCTTCCCATCAACCAAATGAGCATCCACAGGCAGTTTACACTTATTGATCTGTCCCACAGTCCATTTATCCATCTGTCTGTCCATCTGTTCAGCTCTCCATCCAGTCATTTGTCCATCCATTAATCTGTCCATCCATTGATCTGTCCATTCCATCCATCCATCTATTCTTTCATCCATCCACCTATCCACTTATCCATCCATCCACCCATCAGCCATCCATCTAGAGAGGTCAGGCCCCATTTGGTCTTCCCAGGACTATTGGGAAGGGCCTGCGGTCCTGTGGCATTTATGGGGCATGTGACCTGCCTGCCTGGCCTGGGGAGGCTGCCCCACCCCAGCCCTCAGGCAGGGGGCTGGTCCAGGCATGTGGGAGTATTTATACCTTGATGGAGGCTCCTGGGGTGTTGCTGGGCTGAATGACTCCCCGAAGCCCTGATGGTGGCCATGGCCCTGAGCCCACTGTGAGTGCTTGGATTCAGCTCCTTTGGGGTCTGGTCTGGGTGGCAGGGGGTGGAGGTGGGCTGGAGATGGGAAGGTACCCAGGATGGCCAGGGATGGTGGAGAAGAAGTGGTACTGGACAAAGGAGAGTGGGAAGATAGGAAGCTGTTGGAGTCAGGCATTTGCAGCAAGGCTGGGACCCATGCTGAAGAAGGAAAGAGTCCACTGCCATTTGTAAGCCTCTGGAGGATCCCTTGGTGATTGGCAGAAAGGACAGGGCAAGAGGACTAAGATTACAAGATAGATTCAGGTCAGCTATCTGGAAGAACTTTTTCAGGTCAGCTCCAGGCATGGAAAATGGCTCAAATGCATTTTCGGGACGGGCAAACCGAGTGATGCTCTAGGTCCAGCCTGCTTCCAGAGGCAGGGGAATGACCGACGTGGCCTTTGGGAGAGCCCTGATTCGGGAGGCGGGAATGACTCAGTTGCAGGTGTCAGTGGCTCAGATTTGAGAAAAGCATCACAAGCTGGACATGATTGCTCTTTATCCTTTGGTCTTCTTCCCCTCTCCACCCCTGCCCCTTCTGTCCCTAGCTGCTTCACAAAGCTCTTGAATCAGACCTCGGGGCAGGGGCAGCTGACCCATTTCCTGAAAACGAGATAGGTCAAGAGCCAGAGGAGCCAGAAATCTGGCTAAGAAATCCCACCCTTGAAAAGATAGAGGAGTTTAGAAACCCCCTCTTCTTTGGCATCCCTAGGCTCCTGGTATCCAAGCCTCAGGAGCAGCCCCCAGGCCCTTCCCCGCCACCCCCAACTAGGTAATTAACGAACTGCTCCAGGGGACCCCTCCCAGCAGCCAGGCAGGCGGAGCCCGGGTGGGGCCACAGGCAGCCCTGTGCCCAGCCCCACCTCTCGTAAAACATGCTGCCGCAGCCAGTGACAGAAACCATTAAGGCGGAACTGCACAGTCTCCACCTGCCCGTAAAGGGTGGGTAGGAGGCAGCGAGTGGGAAGGAGTGTGGAGAGAGCCCAGTGAAGGCCCTTGACTCAGCTGCCCAGTGGGGATGCAGGGCCAGACCCTCCAAGGAAACCTCCAACCTTGCCCCCCTCCAGCCACACTGGCCTCCAGGTGTGAGCAAGGAAGCTGATTGTTCCGGAGGTTGGGCCTGGCAGTGTAGTGGTTAAGCACACTGGCTTTGAAGCCTGTGTCTGAATCCTGGGGAGCATAATTTACTAGCTGAGTGAACTTGGGCAAGTCAGGTTAACCTCTCTAAGCCTCAGTTTCCTCATCTATAAAATAAGAGTGGTAATATTAAATCACTCTTTTCTTGGGTATAATAACTCCCCCAGCTGTTCCTGATCCCCTGGAGGATTTCCTCAGGCAGGTCCCTCCTGAAGACAGGGCAGGGGTCGAGGGCCCAGCTGACAGCTCTGTGGGCCATATACACCTACAGGACCTGTCTCAGCATCTTTAGATACACATGGTCCCAGCGCCTCATTTTACTTACAAGGGACTGAAGTGCAGAAACAGCAAATGACTTGCCCAAGGTCAGACAACCAGCAAACACCGGCCCCCTGAGCCCTGAGACATTAGGGAAGTGTCCCTGACAGGTGGGGAGATGTGCTAGGTGAAGGGGGCACAGGGCCTGGCTGTTTGCCAAAAGGGCACAGAGCAGGGATTCAATAATGATCGTTGTTGATTCCGGTGACTTGCTCTCCGTGGAATTTCGCACTTGTCACGCTCCCTACTCAGGATGGAGTGCCATTTCTTTCCTCCCTCTGACTCCGGGGAAGATGCAGTCTACTTTTTCTGTCCCCATCTCTGCCCTCTCACTCTCCAAGGATCATGGAAAGAGGAGGAGAAGTTCAGAGAGCAGAGGGCGGGCGGGCAGAATGCCCGGATACTGGAATGGTCCTCAGCTAATGTTTTGCCAGGTTGCACGTCTGGAATGTGTCTGTGTGGGGGTGTGGTTGGGGCTCTCGAGGCCTGAGAATCAAGAGATGTGGTTTTCAGTTTTAGCTGTGTGGCCCTTGGCATGTCGCTTCCCCTCTCTGGGCCTCAGTTTTCTCCCCTGAAAAATATTTTTTTCCCTGCTGTCCTACCAGTGGTGTGCTGATCTTGTGTTCACTAACCAGCTCTCCTCCACCCCCCAAAAAGCTCTGATTTGTAATATTTGCTAATTTCCATGGATAAATACTCCCACCCACGATGGCTGATTTGGGCTGATTTCCCTGAACCTGTGGAGCCGGGAAGACATGGGCACCATTGACTCTCGCAGGCCCATGGCAGCCGTCTCCAGCACTCCACTGCCTGCTCCCCTCTGGGGCAAAGGGAGGGTGAAATGAGATGATGGATACAAAAGTGCCTGTAAACTGCCAAGAGATTTATGGATGTGGAGTTGCGATGATGATCTTCCTTACAGTTGAAGGGACTCCAGGGCACAGTCCACCACTGAGAGCCCTGGCCTAGCCCCAGCCCAGGAAGGGGCAGGCTGTGGGTTGGGGGAGCCCACACTAAGAGGCGGGGTCCCGAGAGCCATCTGGGGTAGCTTCCTCCGATCTGAGAAAGGAGGAGAGCTGACTGGACCGCCTGCACTGGTGTGCTGATATTTGTGCACACAGGCATCCCATTGTGTTCCCTGGAACTGAAGCAGGTAGGATAAAGGTTAGACTTCAAGGAAAGATTCCTCCTTGAAGAATCAGCTGCCAGCCCCAGGACACAGGAGCCATCAGAGAGGCCTCCTGAGGGATCCAGAAATCACCCCCTCCTTCCTACTCTAATCTCTGGAAGTTTCTACTGGCACTGGCTCTGCCAGGGGCATGGCTTAGAATGATCTCTGAGGCCAGAGAGTCTAGAGGATGGAAGTTTAGCCTCTGGCAATGGGGGAGGGGGATGTCAGAAAGACAGGTGGGTGGCACAGGAGTTTCCTTTGCTCTCCCTTCCGCCACCTTAGAGCTCATGCTTTAAATTAACACTATCCCACTGCTAATTATTAATAATAGCTATCATTTATTGAGCATGTACTATGCATTAAGCTATTTACAAGCAGTAGTTCATCTAATCCTTCAGAGAGATACGTATTATTAGCCCTATTTTGCAAATGAGGAAACTGAGGCCCAGGGAAGGAACTTCAGTGACTTGTCCAACTGAAGTCCCGCAGTGACTGGGATTCAAGCCCAGTGACCCTAGAGCTTCTAATCTAGATCATCCAACTTCAGGGGCTCTGCAGGCTACTCCAGGGAGGGGTCAGGAGCCACAGCAGTCTCACCTGCTCCCACAGGGAGCTTTTCCCTGTGCAGGACAGGAGTGCCCACCGGCTACCCTCAACCCCATATACACCAGTCAGACCCCTCTGCCCAGCCCCTGAGGTGTGAGGGCCCTTTTGAATGCAATTGGTGGAGGAACCCCCCTGTTGGGGGCTATGGGGTCTTGGACAAGTCACTTAACCTCTTCTCTGGCCCTCCTTTCCTCCTTTGTAGAATAGAGCTTTTGCTGAGGTGACCAAGGGGCTACCACTGAATCAGGAGTCATTTATAAAACCTCTCCAGAGAAGCCCTGCATTGAGGAGCATTCAGGGACTTCTGCATCCTTAATGCAAATGAAGGGTGGGCCTCTGAATGCTGCAGAGCCTCCCTGGCTCTGATCCTGCCCCTGGGGCTTGGAGGACCCAGGGTGGTGTGGTGGCCTAGCCAGGATAGGAAAGTGGGGACTGTGAACTGAAGCTTTTAGTTAAGACTCTGACATGCAGGAAGTCAGCCCTGGCTACAGATAACATCCTAGGATATAGGGTTTGGCACAAGGATGTGTTTGAGGCAGGTGCAGCAGGGGTCCTTCTGGGAAGGCCAAACCCTAAGAGCTGTGGCTCAAACTGAGGTCAGAGAGGCCTCCTTAGGTTCATGTCTCAGAGGAGTACAGCTAAGGTCTGAGCCCCCTGAGGCCAGGTATACAAGGCAGGGCTAGAAAAGGCAGCTGCCTTCACCAGGCCTGCAGCAGTGAAAACATCAGGGTGAGGAGAGTCTGGGGTCAGAGGCCACAGCCACATTTGGACAATGAAGCCAGATGTGTGACATGCATCCATGAGCATTTTCTAAATGCTAGACCCCTTATACACATCATCTCGTTTAATCTTCATGATGACCCTGTGAGGTGGGTCCAAAAGCCCCATACATTAGAGAAACAAAGTGAGATACAGAGAATTATACAGTTTGTTCAAAGTCATACAACCAGGAAGTGACATAGCTAGGACTCAGGCTAAGTTTGGCCCAAATCCAAAACATTTGTTCTTAACTGCACGCTATTCTGTTGCGAGAGAGAGCAGCCACCACGGCCCCATGGGTGACAAAGCCTGAGGCCTAGGGGAAGAAGGCGCCTGGCCTTGCTTCTGGGGGTTTAGGAGAACGCCTTGGGAAAGCAGTTCTGGGCTGGGGCCAGGTGGGGGGCAGGTCCCAGTTGTCCAGGAGCTGTCCAGGGAGTTGCAGGGAGGGGGCAGGCCGGCAGTCATGCGGAGCTGGAGGTGGGCTGCCCTGCCCCTTGGGCCCTGTGCTTGCTCCTCTGTGGTGTCCAATTACGGCCAGCTCTGCGCTTCCCTGTCACGCCACATTTACCGTTGCTGAGCGCTGAGCGGCAGGCGCGGGACATGGTGAAGAGGTGGTGGAGACTCTTGAAGGGGCGGGAGAGCCTCCCACCAGGCCCCCACCCAGCTACCAGGCCCTCCACCACTGATCCCCTCAGGGATTTGGGCAAATGCCCTCCCTTCCTGTCCCTGATATCCCCTGTCAACAAAGGAGCGAGTTTATTTAGCAAAGATGTGCCGACCCCAGGCTGGGCACCATGGGCCCACTGAGGCCATCTATCCCTCCCAGAGCTCCTGGGAGGACCTGCCTTGGGACATGCATAGAGGGAGTCTTGAGTAAGTTGGGAGTGTGAACTTCATGCTTTTCTTGTTGGCTGTCCCATCAGCTCATCCCAGCCCCACCCTGTCCCCCACCAAATGAACAAAATGTAGGAATAGTGCAGCTTCCAGAGTTGGACAGATCTGAGTTTGAATCCTGACTCCATCAAGGATTAACTATGGGACTGGGGCAAGTCATGTAACCCCTCTGAGCCTCCGTTCCCTCATCTGGAAAGTGGGGTTAATGATGTGCCTTCCTCACAGGTTTGTTCTGACAAAGCAATGAGAAAATTCCCCAAATCATTTACACCGTGGCCAGCCCAGGGCAGGCCCTCCGCAAACAGTGGCCTTTATCAGAGACTGCTTGGGCAAAGAGAGGGAATTTCAAGAACTGCCCTTTGCAGGTGGTGGGAAAGGAAGTCAGAGAGCTGAGGATGGTAGCAGTAGTAGAAGCCGTGCTACTAATGATATCAATAACAAGAGTCGCCATTTATAAAGTGCTTACTATGTGCTAGGCGCTGTGATGAATACTTCTTCTGCGTGGTTCCGTTTACTGCAGCATCCGCACAAGCCAGGTTCTTCTCTCTCTGTGCTTTGTAGCTGATGATGCCGAAGCTCAGAGAGCCTGGCTGACACTGCAAGCGAGGAAAGGCCAAGGCTGGCTTTGAGCTGAGCCCTCTTAACCACTCAGTTGGGCTGGGACAGAGTTCCCTAATTCTAGAAGGTCTGAGCAGAGAGAGCCCTGAGATACCATCTAGGCTGAACCCCTCATTTTTTGAATGGTGAAAACCGAAGCCCAGGAAGGGCAGCAGCCTGCACAGGCACAGGTGCAAGGTGGGCTTTGAAGGATGGAGCGGACACGGCACATGCCAGCTTCCCCCACAGGCCAGCGGTGGCCTCCCTGGTGCCATGCCAAGCTCACGGGGCCACTAGGCAACCAGGACCCCTCAAGTCCCCAGGTGCACACTGTGGTCATGCCAGCCAAGCCACGGCCCCCGAGGATGGCACCACAGGCCCAGCCTCTGCCGAGAGCGTGACCTGCCGTGGGCATCACTTCCACCCCAGGCCTGGGCCCGACCCAGTCTCCAGCTCCCCCTCCTCTCAGGCTGCAACCCAGACGGCCTGCCACAGTCACCTAGATGGGAGACAGAGGGGGCACAGGAGCCAGAGGCAGGGCCTCGCCAGGAGCCCTACTGGTTCACTTCTCTGCTGCCTCCGTTCTGCTCCCTCTGGCTCCGTTCTCCCCACCAGTCTTCTCCTGTGTCTTTCTTGCTCTGTCTCTCCTGTTGTTTACCTTCTTCCTTCTGTTTCTAATATTTCTCCGTTTGTCTGTCATCTGTCAGTCTCCCTCTCTCTTTCATCAGATGTCTGGCTGGGGTCGGGGTCCCTGCCCAGGGATGGGGTGGGAGGGAGGTGGTAGGCCTGGGTTGCTCACCCTGGATGCCGGTCCTCACTCTCACCACAGCGGGCTTTCTTCGAGGCCAGGACTGGGTGATGGTGTCACTCCTCCCGCCGCAGTCTGACGTCACGCTGCCCAGCCCGGCCAGACTGGAGGGCGAGCCCCAAGGGGACCTCATGCAGGCGCCGGGCCTCCCAGGCTCCCCTGCCCCACAGAGCGTAAGTACCTAACACCCCGGCCTGGGCTGAGGCCAAAGCCTGAGGGCTCCAGAGCAGCAGGTGGACCAGTCACCCTCCCCCCCCCAGGGATCTCCAAGGATCTGTTCAGTCCCTTCCACCGGCAAACAAGTACCCAGTGAGCCCAGAATCCAGAAGTGTTCCAATATGGGCCTATGCTTGTCCCTGCAGTCTGGCACCTTCCCAGGACAGGGCTGGGCATCCATCCAACTGGGGGCACCCCAGGTACAGAGCAGTATGCTCTCATCAGATTGGGTCTTCCAAGGGTAGGCCATGTCTCCTCCATCATTTAGGGGACCCCCCCAGAGCTCAGTCACAGCCCCTTTACCCTAGCACACAGTAGGGTCCTGGTCCAACCTCTGCTCACAGGCTCTCTACCCTCTGTCCACCCTAGAAGCATGCCGGCTTCAGCTGCTCATCATTTGTGCCTGATGGACCCCCAGAAAGGGCTTCCTCACTGCCCCCACAAAGTCCCAGCGTCGCATCACCAGGTCCTGAGCAAGTCCACTGCCCAGCAGGCCCAGGCCCGGGCCCCTTCCGGCTCTCACCCTCAGACAAGTATCCCAGCTTCAGCTTTGAGGAGAGCCCAGCAAGCGGCCCTGGGCGCTTCCTCAAGGGCAGCCATGTGCCTTTCCACCCATACAAGCGGCATTTCCATGAGGACATCTTTCCTGAGGCTCAGACTGCCCTGGCCCTCGACGGACACTCCTTTAAGACCCCAGGGGTGCTGGAGACCTTCGAGGAGATCCCCGTGGATGTGGGGGAAACCGAGGCCTTCCTGCCTGGCTTCTCAGCAGAGACCTGGTGCAATGGGCTCCCCTACCCCAGCCAGGAGCACAGCCCCCAAGTCCTGGTGAGTATCAGTGGCCAGTGGGCACCCTACTTACCCCGTCCCAGTTCCCAGAGCCCAGAACAAGTCCTCTGAGGTCGAACTCCCCACCTTCCCTTTCCAGACCTTTCCACTCAGGGTCAGTGTGCACCAGGGAAGCAGCAGGCTCAGAGAGTTGGGGTCTCTTGGCTTTATTCTGGGCCTCCAGGTCAGCTGGGGAGGGGATGCTGGCCTGGGCCGGCCTGCAAGGGTAAGGTCGGGGAGGCAGGTCAGGCCAAGGAAGCTGGCAGCCTCCCAGGGGCTCCTGAGTCAGGATTCTAGTGTGTGACTTCTGTTTGTTTTAGTGTCAAGAATCCCCAGCCAGACCTACGCACCCATATGCAAATGTGAGAAGAAAAACACATTCCAGAGGCCAAGAGAAAGGGTTTAGGGAGGAGCCACTGAGTACAATATTCCTCTCTCCAGCATCAGTACACGGAGTTGAGAAAGGACTTACATTTTCTCAAAGGACACTTCTGGGCCCCATCCTTTGCCCAGAGTGGGGCCTGTGTATATTCAGAGAAATATCTTGAAAGCACCTTTGAAGGTCAATGTGTCCTTCCCATACTCACAAGCTGTATGACCTTGGGCAAACCACTTAACCAACCTGAGCTTCTCCCAAAAGGTATGGTTACTAGTCCTGCCTCATAGGTGTGGTACCTTGGGAAGAAGAAAATGACAGAGAGCTTTGCTTCCCACTCCCCAGTCCTGGTTTGGAGGTCCCTGAGGTGCTGAGCCCTGGGTGTGGATGCCCACTGGCTCTCCTCTCCTCTTGCTATCAGACAGGCTCCCAGTCCATCCCCAGGCCACACCCGACAAAGGCCTGTTTACGGGCTTGGAAGATAGACAGGCGCCCACCAGGTGTGGCTGAAGCAGGGCCTTGTTCATATTCTGGGGCCCTTCGACAGCTTCTGCTCAGGCCCATTGAACAGGACAGCAGCGCACAGTGAGGGCACCGTCATGTTGGCTATCGTCCCCCAGATGTCCACCCAGCACTAGCCCCTGGCCGCTTGCTATGCCAGATGTTTCTCTTTCAAGTGTTAAATCCTCACGACAGCCCATTAAAGAGTTCCCACTATCCCATTTTTCTGATGAGGAAACTGAGACTTCACAGAGGCCAAGTGACTGGCCTGAGTTGTCCCTCAGCAAGGAAGGGGTGAGGCTGCGATTTGAGCCCCCTCCCTTACCCCCGACACAGTGGAGAAGAGCTCAGGCCCAGAGACTCACGGCGAGCTGACCCACTTACTGGGTGACCCTGGGCACATCATTTCCTCCCTGTGGGCTCAGCCCCATCATCTCCCAAATGAGGGGGTTGGACACGGGCTCTTGCCCTTCCAGGCCTGAGATTCTACAATTACGGCTATCCCTGCATCAGCAACCCCAGGGCACACCGTGAAAGAGCTCATAGCTGATTTGACCCACTAGGCTCCAATGCCGGTTCCCAAGGCCCCTGGCAACCCCAGGAGGAGTGGGTAACCAGGTAACCTCCTCCTGGTCTTGTTCACTTTCCAGTACCTAGCTGTACCCTCCGTCTAGCCCTACTCAGAGCAGAGCTCTGTGCTAGACCCTAGAGGCTCCATGTGGGGCTCCCAACCCATGGGAAGCTAGAGTCTGGCCACCACCAGCAGCAACAGCTGCAGGCTCCCTGTGCCTGGGTGAGAGGGTACCATGGGGCAACTGGGTAGACTGCCTGGCCCAGGGAGCAAAGGCCCTGGGTTGGGATGGCCCAGGGACAGGGCAGAGCGGACTCACCAGGCCCCTCTGGAGAGCTTGCTGGCACTCCTTTGGGCTCCACAGAAGTAGTGGTGGCAGCCCTGGGAGCCCCAGCTGGACCAGCCTGCCTGGCCATTGCCTGAGCTCCCCTCCCTGCGGCTCTGCAGGGTAAATTCTAGAGCAATGGCCTTTTCCAGGGGACCTTCACACACCTGCTCTGAGAGGCTGGCCACGCTGAACCCGCAAACAGACCCTGAATCAGGCTTGGTGATGGGGGTCGGGCACTGTAACCCTCTGTCCCTCCAGGGAAATCTCTGGCCCCACCCCAGCCTCAGTGTGACTCCTGGCAAGCCTCCCCCACCTCTCTGAACAGCCAGCCTCTGTGTCTCGCCGCAGGGAGGTAGCGGGTAGGGAGCAGTAGTTGTTGATTCCAGCCCCAGCTCCACTACTCACTTGCTGAGGCCCCACAGGAAACCCCCTGCCCTCCTCTGTTCTCTGTTTGTTCTCTACGAATAAGCTTTGGGGGAGGGAGAGTAAGGTTGCTTTTGTGTAAGGTTTCAGACCCAGAGGAGAGGAAGGAAGAAAAATAAGGCCCAGCCTGGTCACGTGTTTTCTTCCTACAGGGTTCGGAAGTCAAAGTCAAGCCCCCAGCTCTGGAGAGTGGCCCTGGGCTGTACTGCTACCAGCCCCCTTTGCAGCACATGTACTGTCCCTCCCAGCCCCCCTTCCACCAGGTGGGTCTGCAGCAGGTGGGCACGCTTCTCCCAGTGTCTCAGGATGTATGGATGTGTTAGGGAATATGTGAGTGCACACCTGGGCGGACGGATAGGGGCCGCTGGGTCACCCAGGGTAGGGGACAGGGGCCAATGGGGAGGGAAGCAATCACGTTTCTGTAGGGGTGGATGGGGCGTGTCTGAGACCCTGCCAGGGCCTGAAAGGCCTCAGAAAAGAGACTGGGTTTAAGCTTGGAGCAGGGCCCCAGATGTAAACCAAAAAAGGGAGGAGAGGAGAGTCAGCCAAAGACAGGAACAGGGGCAGAGAGAAAAGGAGTGTGTGGGATGACACCCAAGGCCGAGTGGGGCAGGTAACAAGGGCTCCCACCTGGGTCAGCCACATTGTGCTAGGTGAGCTTCGCTTTAAAATTTCTCTTTAGCTTAGACAGGGTAGGACCAGAAGTAGGGTTAGGGGACCTTCCCACCTGGAAGGTTCCAAGTCCCCATCATCTTAGGCCCCTTCCCCCTTCCTCACCCCATTGCCCAGCCTCAGCTCCTCCCAGATAAACAGGATGCCAAGTAATTGCCCCACACCAGCATGGGACGGAGTTCTTAAAAAGAGAAAGAAAAGAGCCCCATAGCAGCCAGGCAGCTCCCGGGAGTCACTGGGCAAGACAGAGCAAGTGGCTGCCCAGCGCCCAGCTCCATCCACCTGCAGCCTGGCACTGAGACAGGCCCTGCCTGTGGAGCAGGTTCTACTCCCAGCTCTTGGCACTGGCCCCGATCTTGGCCAAGCCACGGAGGCAGGCACAAGGGGGGGTGGGGCCAGGGGGTGGGTAGTGTCAGACTCCTTGCTTTGTTGGGGGAGAGAAAGAAGTGGAGGAAGCAGAGGGGACCCACGAGGGGTCATTCGCACTGTCACGGGAGCCCAGCTGGAGCGGCCGAGCCATCCCGAGGCTCTGGGTCTGTCCTGGGGCACGAGCCCCTGAGGTGGCCTGAGCCACAGCAGGGCTGAGGGGCCATGAGACTGTGAATGGCCTCGCCATGCCCAGCCCCACTTTGATGCTCTCTGCATTCCGCACCCCCTCCTCGAACAAGATGGCCGCACCCAGGGCTTTATGGAGCCTGCAGAGAGGGTGACTCAGGCACTAAGTGTCTCTCGGGTGACCTGGAAAGAGCCCTTCAGCCTGGAGCAGATGGGGCAGTCAGAGTCTCCTACTCCCCTCACCCCTATAAAATACCATCCCTGGCACCACAGCCACTCCCTCTGCCGTAAAACCACCTCCTACCCCCACCTGCCCACCACCATGACCAGCCCTTTCAAAGAGCCACTGAAACTCGTAAAAGGTGGCAGTGCCCAGCAAACGCCCAAACTGGACACCCCACTTCCGGCCCAGCATTCCAGGAGACAGATGCAAGGGAAGCCCGGAGGGCCTGCCAGGAAGGGTGCAGGGGCCAAGGCCACCCCTCACATTTCCTGGCTCAGCCAGGCTGCTGCCCCATCACCATGGCAGCCAGGGGCCAGAGAGAAAGGAGCTGGAGGAAGGGAATTTTGAGCCGCAGAGATCCTGAATTCTGGAACACACAGATGTCCACACCCATGGCGCCCTCAGATAGCTCTGCCATCAGAGCTCATGACTATGGGTGGTGGAGACCATGACTAGGAAGAGAAGTATCTATCTGAATGGGGGGGAGTGGACCCCCGCCTTGGGAAGGCTGGTTACCATGGCAACCACTCTGCCCCTTTGACCTCTACAGTACTCACCAGGTGGCAGTGGCTACCCTGTACCCTACTTGGGTTCCGCACACTATCCGTACCAGCGGATCGCACCACAGGCCAACACTGATGGGCACCAGCCTCTCTTCCCCAAACCCATCTATTCCTACAGGTATGTTTCCCAACACCTCTGCGGTAGAAGAGGCATAGGAGGACACCTGGGAAAACTGAGGCATAGAATCCTTGAAGTATAAGGGTAATGGCAAGGGCAGAAGTTATACCCAGTGGCCTTCCAGAAGACGCTGGAGAGGGGATTCCTGCAGGAGGCAGGGGGAAAGACTAGATCACCTCTTGACTAACCCTGGGGTTGACTCAGCAGATGCTGGTGCCTGGGGTGAGCCTGCTAAGTTCTAGCCTCCTGGGACCCAGGGCCTAGGACTTGAGAGTGTAGGGGGATGCTTGCCCCCTTTCCCCTCCTTCTCTAGGTACAGAGAGAAGGCCCCAGATCTACCAGAGACAAGTAAGGGATGAGGACTGCAGATGGAACTCCGTTTGCCCGCCATCTGCCAGATCTGGGGCACTTTCTCTGGGGTTGGGGTTTTAAATTCCAGGCCAGCAGCACCCAGCCCTCTGGGAGACCTTCCATCTCAACTGTCATTCACCCAATCAGGTCAAGTGACCCTTGACCTCCTGTGTGCCAGGCTGCACACTGGGTCAGGCCATCAGCCAGTGTGAGCTCAGGGGAAGGAAAAGGAACTTCAGCATCAGCAAGGAGCACTGAGATAAGGGATTTCGGGGAGGCAGGACGATGCACAGAGAGGAGCACATGCATCCTCGGAGCCCAGCAGAACTGGGTTCTAGTCCAGCCTCTGGAATTTACTAGCTGTGAAACATTAGGAAAGTTACTTAATCTCTCTGAGCCTCTCTTTATTCATCTGTTTAAAAAATAGTGAGAGTTGGGGGGAACTAGCAATATTCAGGCTTTCAGAAGGATTCAGTGAGAGAATATGCTGGCATACTGTGGGGGCTCAAGAAACCTTAGTGTTCCCCTTTACTATCCAACGTGCATGCATTTGGTTGGGGGCTGACAGGGAAGGACTACCATTAGTGAGTGCCTTCTGTGTACCTTCTACAACTGTGAGGTAGATATTACTTTCTTCACTTCAAAGCTGAGGAAACTGAGGCTCAGAGAGGTTAAGGCACTCACCCAAGGTCACACAGCTAGCCAGTGCTAAACCAAGATTGTAACTCAGTATCTCAGATTCCACAAGACCCTCATATAACTGTAATTCCTGACTTTAGTGGCCATTTCCTCATCCCTTCTCCTTTCGACCTCAGTGAACCTCTCCCCCATGAATTCTGCAGCAAGTTATTAGTCCTCAAGTACTCCAGCCTGGGCAGGGAGGGTTGGGGGGCCACTCCAGGCCTGGTCAGAAGTTCAGACTCTCATAGCTTTCTCTGCCTTCAGCATCCTCATCTTCATGGCCCTTAAGAACAGTAAAACGGGGAGCCTTCCGGTCAGTGAGATCTACAATTTTATGACGGAGCACTTCCCTTACTTCAAGGTGAGTCCAAGGTCCACCCCCACCCCACCACCCCCACATCCTGGGCAAGCCAGGCCTCTCTGGAGCCGGAGGATTCATTTGGGATGTAGCTGGATGGTCCCTGAAGCCTATCAGGACT
Source organism: Manis pentadactyla (assembly GCF_030020395.1). Classification (NCBI taxonomy): domain Eukaryota; kingdom Metazoa; phylum Chordata; class Mammalia; order Pholidota; family Manidae; genus Manis; species Manis pentadactyla. The sequence goes on from NC_080022.1 coordinate 147,893,868, forward strand.
GACATGTCTACATTCTGCCAGCATAAAGTCTGACTGACTGCAGCCTGCTGTGTAACCGAGGGAACAGCTTGAGTTCTCTGTTCCACACACATGGAACTCCATCCTTCTGAAGCAGAGACGAGGGGAAGCTTGTCAGGGGCAAACCCTCACTTGGCTTTCATTCTAACAAGCTTGCACTTGGTGAGCTGCCATCAGATGAGTGGGCAAGATGACCAGCAGAGCCCCTGGCAGCCTCTCTGTAGGAACTAGATCCTACACACGGAGAGGTCAGTGAGCCAGAGAGAGGGACGTGAGGGCCCTGCACCGTTCCTCTCGGCCCTTTCTCCCTGCCAACTCCTAGCCTGGCCCCCAGCCCCTCCCTGCATCTCATCTTCCTGGCTTAATTATTTTTCCTGGGAGCCGTGTAATCCCTGTTTTATGGGGCTGGAGAGTGAAGAGGCCTAACAGCTTTTTTTTTTTTTTCAGTTCTAGTTGTTGTTCTTAGCCAGTTGCATCACTCCCTCACTCTTGCGTTTACATTTGACTTCAGAGAGAAAACATCTGTGAGGATGGGATGGGCCACAGACGGTGAAGCCAGCCATACAGGGTGACCGGGGCAGGGCCCTTCACTGGGGGACAGTTGGAATCTGGGCTCTGTCACTACCTCTTTATGTGATCTAAAGCCAGGCCCTTTCTTCTCTGGACCTCAGTTTCCCAATCTGTAAAACGGTCAGATGGAACCAGCTGGCACACCGTTTCCTTCCAACTCTGACAGTTCTCCTGTAATCCACCTAAGGAGTTAGTTCAAAGATCCCCTGCCACCTCTATCTCTCACTCCCCATTTAAAGGTCGTTTTTCTGGGAAGGATACAGTGGACCCTGGGCTGGGCAGCACTCACTCCCAGGGTAGCTGAGGTGGGTGTCCCACAACCCCATGAGTCAGGGATGTGGGACTGGGGAAGTGTCCAGCAATGGACATAATTGCTAGTGCTGACCATCCCTCTTCCAAACAGGAAGTGCTAGGATGCGGGCTGCCCTGGCATCCCAAAGTCACAGATTAATGGGACCATAAAAGGGCCCAGTGCCCATTAGCTCTGCCCATTGGGTGGCATAGTAGGGACTGTAGTGGGAGGTGAAGGAGCATCCCCAGCAGGCTGGTCTGGTGGCTCGAGAACCCTCCCTCGTGACCCTGGGAGCCTCGGGGGTCATCTCAACCAGCCCCCTGCCCAGGCCAGCTGCCCCTGAGAAAAGCTCCAGCAGCTCCTGCCAGCAGCTTGCAGTGACGCTGGCATCAGGGCCCAGTTTTGCTGGGCGTGATTCAGCCTGGCTGCTCCCTGGGGCAAGTGAGCTGGGGAGGAGGGAGTGGCTGCCCTTCATTAAGCAAAAACCCCAAACTGAAAGGGAAAGGGGCTAGGGGGTAAGGACGAAGAGGCCCCCCTGGTCAGAGTGGGTTCTCTGCCCACAGTCAGCTCCTGCTGGGCCCAGGACTGTCACAGAGCCTGGGACAGAGCTGGAGGTGGAGGAACAGGGGATGCCAAGTGGCACCCCCACCACCGCCTCTCACCCAACTGAGTCAGCCTAATGGTTTTTACAACCCTCCCTGGGCACAATTACTGCACTGGTGGCATGACCAGGCCTCCTAATGGGTGTTTATTCTGTTGGCACGAGCACCCCCGGCCTGAGGGCCGGCCTACCCACCAGGGCACACCCCCCGGGCACACTGAACACTCACACCCACACATGCATGCAATCACAAATACCCCCACATACACACCCAGAGAGACTTTCTCACACACTCGGCCTCAGGGACACCCGCAACCTCACTCAGAGAAATCTACAGACCTATACCGAGGAGATGAGGTCACACCAGGGAGACACACTTAAGGATGCTCATCCACATAGCCAAAGCCTCTCTTTCTTTCTCTCTCTCACCAAAACCCAGGTATACACACAAACATATGTGCACTCTGTGCACACACCCGGACACTCAGCCACCTCACCCATCGTCCTTTGCTCCTGAGTCTGCTCCGGCAGGGATGAGGCAGGCCCAGCCAGAGAGCACTGCATAGCTTCCCCCCGACTCCCTCCCCCAAGCTGGCTCCAGAGACCTTAGAGCAGTGAGTGCCCTTTCCACAGAGGGGGCCATGCGCAGGCCTGAAGACCTGCTGCAGAGTGGTCCTCCCCCAGGTGGGCGACAGCCTGGAGGCCTCTGTAGCGCCTACCAGCCCTGTCCTTTATGAATCACCTCGACAGTCCTCCCAAGGGGCAGCCTAAAGGGATGGGGATAGATTTTAGGTGAAAATAACTTGTGATCAGGTTCCTGCCCACCCGTCCCCCACCACTGAAGGGTACTGAGCCTGAGCTGGGTGCTGAGGAGGACCGCAAGCCCCAGAGTGGGTGGCAGAGCCAGCTCTGGCTGCCTGACCCCAGCCTGAATTCTTGTCTTGCTCTGCTCTGGCAGACGGCACCTGATGGCTGGAAGAATTCTGTCCGCCACAACCTGTCTCTCAACAAGTGCTTCGAGAAAGTGGAGAACAAATCAGGAAGTTCTTCTCGCAAAGGCTGCCTGTGGGCCCTCAATCCGGCCAAGATCGACAAAATGCAGGAGGAGCTGCAGAAGTGGAAGAGGAAAGACCCCATTGCTGTGCGCAAGAGCATGGCCAAGCCGGGTGAGGGGGATGGGCCACACAGGGAGGGCCCAGGGTACCCAGGAGCCAAAAAGAGAAAAGCTGAGCAAGCAGAATTGCTGAGTGAAGAAAGGGCCTGAGCGGGGTCCCAAGGCTGGGGAGGGTTTGTGCAGAGGGGAGGTCTCACGGTGTCCCTCTCTCTTGGGCCTTTTCAGAAGAGCTGGACAGCCTCATTGGAGACAAGAGGGAGAAGCTGGGCTCCCCACTTCTGGGCTGCCCACCCCCTGGGCTGGCAGGCTCAGGCCCCATTCGGCCCCTGGCACCTCCAGCTGGGCTCTCCCAGCCGCTGCACTTGATCCACCCAGCTCCAGGCCCCATTCCTGGCAAGAACGCCCTGCAGGACCTTCTTGGGGGACACACGCCCTCTTGCTATGGGCAGACATATTCACACCTCTCACAGGGCCTGGCCCCTCCCGGACCTCCCCAGCCATTGTTCCCGCAGCCAGACGGGCACCTTGAGCTGCGGGCCCAGCCAGGTACCCCCCAGGACTCACCTCTGCCTGCCCACACCCCACCCAGCCACAGTGCCAAGCTGCTGGCTGAGCCTTCCCCAGCCAGGACCATGCATGACTCTCTGCTGCCAGATGGAGACCTGGGCACTGACCTGGATGCCATCAACCCTTCTCTCACCGACTTTGACTTCCAGGGTGAGCTGGAGGTGGGGAAAGGGAGGTGGGACAGGACAGCAGAGGGGCATCGGGCAGTGTGGCCATCCCCCTAAGTCTCCACACTATGGCCTGCTATTGGCCTGGTTTCTGGTCAACTGAAGCAGAAAAGGCCCAAGCCAGCAGGAGGTGTCAAAGGAATGCCCTTGCCCCCATCTCTCTCCTCTTGGTGGCCCTAAACATGTTCAACTGACCCCATCATCAAGCCTCTCTCAGCTCTGGGTAGCTGAACAGGGCCTGATGTTCCAGTCCATACTTGGTTGTGAGCGACTGATAGTCTGAACATTCCCCAAAGTGGTTGTGTTTTCTCAGAGTTCATCTTTTATTGCAGAAGGAGAGAGCTCTTCCCCCAGGAAGAATGTAAGCCTCAGAGCAAGACAGGTCCTGGAGGGAATGGGGATAGGAGTCCAGGGAGAGGGCCTGGTTATCCCATTCTGTCCTGTTCCATCTCTGCATGCAGCCAGCCCAACATTCCCATTTAACCTCAGGGCACTCCCTGGGTCAAGGCCGCAGTACTGGCTACAGAAGGTTTGGAGGAGGGTGTAACCCAGGCCTCGGACCCCCTGCTGTGTCCTGAGTGGGGTAGGGGTGGGGACATCCACAAGCAGGTAGAGGCAGCCAGTCCTCAGAGAGCCCCCAATCCAATGAGAGCCCTGGTCTTGGGAAGCTATTGTTTGAAACGTGCAGCTAGATCCTCACCCCCACCCAGAAGTGGGGAGCAGGGCTCAGCAGCCTCAGAGGAAGCTATAGACAATGTGAGTTACCATAAACATTTACTGAAGCCCCTACTAATGACCGGGCGGCAGGTGAGTCACTTTGTATGTGCTCTCTCACATGGGCCTATAGGAGGGATTATTATACTCATTTCACAGACGTGCACTGAGATTAAGTCACTTATTCAAGGTCACTTAGCTAGAAAGAAGGAGAGTGGAGATTGGAACCCAGGCACCTTGAGCTGCAGGGTTTAGTTCAGCCCCCCTTCTTCCAGACCCTGCAGCCCTGATCCCAGGGCAGGAGCACCAGGTTCCAGCCTGCCATGGTGCAGGTCCCACGACACAAAGGGGAGGATGGGGTGGCAGCACAGTGTGTCCCGCAGAGTCAGTGCTTCCTGGTTCTGCTTCTGTCCTTTGAGCCCTGCAGCAGAGAAGCCCAGGGAGCCAAGCCCAACCACCTCCTGAGGTCCCCTAGGGCACTGTTGGAAGATCCTTTGTCTGGGCTACAGATCCACCTTCCTTGGGAGCCTGGGCAGGTGCCAGGGGAAGATTTCAGGGGCCCCCCTCCCCAGGCTAACCCTGGAGCACACAGAATCTGCATCAACACTTCCAAGGGTCAAATCCTTGACCCTCCCAACTCCCCCCAAAAGAGAGCCACAGAGATCAATGGGGTTAGGGCCTTCAGACTGCCCTACATGGGAGGATGAATCAGAGAGGTCTGGCAACTGCCTGGGGTCACACAGCTAGTGCCAAGGGCCTGTTCCCCAGTCAACGTTATTCCAATCCTGGTCTCTTTAGCCTGTGAGAGCCAAGGGGCTGGGAGCAGGCAGGGCTCCTCGGTGGCTCCCAGTGACACCTGTTCTCTCCCTCAACTAGGAAACCTCTGGGAACAGCTGAAGGATGACAGCTTGGCCCTTGACCCCTTGGTACTGGTGACCTCATCCCCGACATCATCTTCGATGCCCCCACCCCCACCCCCACCCCACTGCTTCCCCCCTGGGCCCTGTCTGGCAGAGACGGGCAGTGGAGCAGGTGACTTGGCACCACCAAGCAATGGGGGTTCTGGGGCACTGAGTGACCTGCACCTCACCACCCTCTACTCAGCTTTCATGGAGCTGGAGCCCTCGCCTCCCACGGCCTCTGCTGGTCCCTCAGTGTACCTCAGCCCCAGCTCCAAGCCCATGGCCCTAGCATGAGCCATGTGCCTCAGCCACTCCAGCCTTTGCCTGGCCTGGAAGTCCCAGCTGGCCGCCCATGTCGGGCTCACCTTAAAGGTCAAGGAAGGAAAACACTCCCTGTCCCCTATGCCACTAAGCCGACTTGTTGGCTGGCAGCTGGGGTCAAGAAGACATCATCCAGGATGCTGCCCCTCACGCATTTCTGCTGCCTGGCGGGCCACCTCCTCCTCAGGGCCCCTGAAGAGCAAGTATCTGGGCAAGAAGAAAATGCACTCTCCTGAGCTCACACTCATCCACACTTAAGCCGTCATGCACATGTGCAAACACATGTGCATGCACACACACACACATGCAGTTATTCACACCTGCACCCACCCACATTCCTTATACGCAGAGGAATCAGGACTACATCACTGACAGCCTGACTTCATTCTGGGGCAGCTGAAAGCTGAGGGTTTTGGTTACCAAATGCTCAGAACTCTGGAACCTTTTTCTGACGTCCATGTTCTCTGCAGGCCTGGCCCCCTCCAGGCATGTTCTCTCCCAGAAGCCCCTGTATTTATTCTCCCATCTTTATCCAAGCAACCCATCCAGGAGGAGGGGATATGGAGCCTCTCCCTAAGTTGTCTGTGGGCCCCCAGGGGGCTGCTACTTAGTAGCACCCATTCTGCCAGGCTCATGCTCATGCTCATCTTCAGGACATGCTCTGCCTGGCCTCCCCAGGGGTGACACGCAGGAGGGGCAACAACCACCCCAGGACCAAACTGAGCCTAATTCCGACACAAAGTGTTTGGAAAAGCCCTTTCCCTCGGAAACTTGAAAGCGTCCTTTCTCCCAGCCTTGGATGCCGGAAGGGCCCCTCCAGGTCGCTGTAATCTCACTCCTCTATCAGAAGTTCATGTAGTTTAGGTTCCAGATTATTAATAACTTTCAACTGTCCCAGGCAGCCTGGGCATTCAGGGAAGGGAAGCCCGGCACAGGCTGGAGGAGCATCCATGCCCCACTCTGTTCGACTGGCCGACCCAGGATGCCTCTGGAGCTCGGGGATGTGGCCCAGCTGTCCACCGTGCCCTACCCAAGAGCCCAAGCCGCACTCTGAGGTGGCAGCCTTAGCCTACTCTGGGCCTGGGGCTTCAAAACCTCTGGAAGTTGGCCCCGGGCTCAGGGGCAAGCCGATCCCTCAATGGCCTGCCATTGTCCCCTGTCCTGGAACAATAAAGCAAGCGCCTTGTGGTCTGTGCTCCCGAGCCTTCATTTCCAGGCTATCCCCCTGGGCAGAACGGTCATACCACACTGACTGTGGGTGCCCTGGGCCCATGATGCTAACCCGTACCCAGGATTATGAAGTTTCCAAACCCACTGAGGGAGGCATTTAGGAGGGCTTCCTGACCTGCCTGGGGAGGATGAGGGGGCAGGTGGGCAGGGCAGGTGTGGGGGAGGTCTTCCCAGGAGAACTTTCAAAAGGCTGCCAGGAAGCGGCTGCCCTACCCCCACACCCCTTCCTGAGTTTACCCCTCCCTCCTCAAACCTCCCATCTCCTCACACAAGAAGGGGGCAGTCCCTGTCCAGGCTGTGCCTTCCTGCCCCCATCTTTACCTGGCTGGGACTCTGGGTTCCACAGGTGACATGAATGGAGCAGAGCCTGGTGCTGTGTGGACTGTTGGCCCTGGAGGATGGTCTCTTGAGGGTCAGGGCCACTCGGTGCCACTTTAGGCTCACCTCCCAGGTACTACCTCCAAGTGGGCTGCGGTCACCAAAGCACAGCTTAAGGTGCAGCCCCTATTCTGCCTGAACAGGGATGGGGCAGGTGTGAGAGCCGAAAGCACACACATGAACCTCAGGTCTCAGAGCAGCAGCCCCAGATGGGGCCTGTACTTAGAAAGTTCTTCCAGGGGCCAGGACCGGGGCCAGCCAAAACCCACCTGCCCCAGGGACAGCTCTGCGGAACACCCTATAATAGAGCCCCCCGCCCCCACGTCAGCACCTTCTCTTCCGAGGCTCTAGGGCCGGGTCGGGGCTAGAGGGATAGGGTGCGGCAGGGAGATAGGGGAGAGGCGGGGCCAATGGTACGTCCAGGAGGAAGACCCGCCCCCCCAGCCCAGCCCCCGCTGTGCGGGAAGGAGGTGAAGGCTCTTCGTGAGGGCTCCAGCTGATGGGCGTTGCAGCTCTGGCCTGTGTCTGCGCCCGACCTGTGTCTTGATGCCCAAGCCCCCGAGGACAGGTCGAGTGTTTTGTGGGAGAACTTTACTGTGACCCACTTCTGCGCCTCACACCCTCGGGCCCTGGGGCTCAGACAAACCTCCTCTAAGCTGCCAGCCTACGCACCTCCTCCAAAGGCCCCCAGCACACCCGTCCCATGGGCCCGTCCGGCACATGCGCAGGTGAGCTGGCACCCACCCAAGTAAGACTGGTGGCAAGAGGAGAGGGCCCTGGGTCTTGTGTTAGTTTATACCCAGACTGACCTTTAGGCTTGAATAATGGGCAGCAGCCCCACATCGCACTGAGCCCCACACTCCCGCTCATATGCTGCCCCCTACTGGCCACTGCTCAACCACCGTTTTCGGCTGAGCAACAGCTGAATGGATGCAGGATCTGGAAGTCCCCATTTGAGGGGCTTGAAACCTGAGGGTTCTAAAATTGGATAAAGAAATAACATCGCCATTTTCACTCACCTCTGCCTCAAGTTTAGCATTTCCCCCAATTATTGTCAGCCACAAATCACAACAGCTTTAGCAGAATCTGTGACTGTATCTTTAGGTAGAGAAATAACAGATTAGAAATCACAAATGTTTTCATATCACAAGTACTATAGAATATATATATATATATATACACTTTAATACATAAAATATGTAGGATTACAATACATTTTATGTACTTAAAATCCTTTCTCGTCCATAGGCTTCAGCAGACAATAGCACTGGGATCCAGGCCACACACATAAGTTGCCTAAATTGCAGATAGGGGGAAGTAGAGGATGGCTCTTAGGGGAGGTCCAGGCTAGGAAGGAAGGCCCTGGGGGCTTGCGACAGCAGCTCTTTACCAGTTAGTAGGGAAGGCTCAGTATTTTACAGCTGGCTTGGCAGCCCTTGTGCACCCTGCAGGCCAGGCTGGGTACAGGTATGAGCAGTGGATCACCCTGTCATGTTTGGGCTTTCCTGCTCAACCCAGTAGTAGGTTCCTCATGACACCCCTGGAAAGTCAAAGTAAAATTATCTGGCTCTCTTTACATGGACAGAATCTGGCCCAGATCCAGCAAAACCCAGATGGACTGTCAAGCTCAACGGCTCAATATCACTGGGGTCAGGATGAGCTCCACCCCCACACTGCCTGCTTCCTCTTTACTACTGCCCAGGGACACTCTAGGTTCCTAGGGAAGCACCAGGCACCAAATGCAGAAAGTCGCACCATTAGCCACAGGACAAGTGCCAGAGCCCTGAAGACTTAATAGGCGGCAGGGGCCAAGGCTTTTCCCAGCCAGGCTTCTTCCAGACCCAAGGGACAGTGGCTTCTCAGGGTGAGTGCCAACCTGGTGCCTGCTCCAAGGATGGGGACCTCAGAACAGGGACCTCCCTCCCTGTCTGAAGGTGGAAGTGCAGCAGGCCCAATCCAGAAGTCAACCCCGTTTGACTTAACAGGTGCAGTGAGGATTGTTATTAGGGTGGTAGGACCCTCTTCCTGGCACTTGTATAGGCCTAAAAGTCCCTCTTGCTCACTTCTAGCTTCTCTGTAGACAAACAACACCAACACCCCTATTTGGGTGCCTGTACACCCTCATCTGCAAACCAGACCTACCCTCCACCCCATGCCCCTTCTTCCCCTTTGGGATGCCTGCCAGTTCCTGACCACTTGCTTCTTGGTGAGATTCTTTCTTCCAGTAGCTTCTAGCATAGTCTACTCCAAAACAGGCTCCTGCTGCCACCCGTCTGGCTCCTCCTGCTTCCACCACTGGTTCCCCTCCTCTCCATGGCTCTCAGCCACCCACTGGCCTTCCCTGGGATAACACACTCTCATTCAGTGACCCTTACCTGGGGTATGTGGATTATTAGCATTAAGTGTCCTATTAACTGGAGGGCATGTGGCATTCCTGCCCCTGCTTCCTAAATGCTGGTAGTGCCGGTGGGGGACCCTGTAATCTCAGCTGCCATCACAGCTTCAGCAGTCACCTTGGGGCCAGGGACCTCCAAGGGTCACCCTCTCCAGCCTCCTCCTGGTCTCAGTGCCCATTATTTCCTGTCTCCTGGCCACCTCCCCCAGGACATCCACACCACAACAGGTCCCAACCTGAACTCCCCACTTCCCCCCATCCCTGAGTTGGATCCAAATTGGGTTCCCAAGCCCAGTGACTGTACACAGATCCATCCCAACACCCAGGACACAAACCAGGGCCTCAGCCTCCATTCTGCCTGTCTCCAACCCCCTCATCCAATCACCACCAGTACTGGAGATATTGCCTCTTAAAAATCTCAGCTTCATCTATTTCTCCCCATCTCCATGGATATCGACCCACTAGTTCATCTAATTTATCTTTCACCCAAATTCTTGCAACAGCCCCTCAGCACCCCTCTTACCTCTGAAGCTTGGTAGTACATAGACTCTGGAGCCAGACTGCTGGGATTAAAATCCTGACACTGCCACTTAGCAGCTGTGCAAAGCTGATGGGGGTGAGTTATCGTCCTTGGGCTTGCTTTTTCTACAGAAAGGGCATAGTCATGGTGCCTTCCTCAGAAATGACTGTGAGCATTCTAAGTTAATGCACATACATCTCCCAGCCCCAGGCCGAGCACACAATATGCTTCGGCTAGTATTAGTTTCACTCTTCCCAACCCACCCTTCACTCAGCAGCCAGAGGTAATTCGACCAGGTCATTTGGGCTCACTTGCATCCCCTCTCAGGAGACACGGCAGCGTTGAGAACTACCGGGCTCCCCAGACCTGCCTTCCTTTCATAGCTTGTAAATATTCACTCTTTCTTGAACACACCTGATAAATCTCGCCTCCAAACCTTGGCTTCATGCTGTTTCCTACACTTGAACACTCGCCCCCATTTCTTCCTGTCAGAATCGCCCTGAGTTTTCAAGTACCTGCTCTCCTGCTGCCTCCTCTGAGACTCCTCCCCAGGAGCCTTCAAGCAGGATGACTCTTGCTCCCCAACGGCCAACCCATCTTGCCCTAGGACAGGTATTTATTCCGTGTCTCACTCATTTTATAATTCCCAGAGTTCAGCCCAGGTGATGCCCCCAGCAAGAGCTCCACTGAGCCCAGCTGAGGCCCACACTTTTAGCACACTTAGGGGTAGTTACTGCCTCAGCCCTGAGACAGAGGTGGGCACCAGGCATCTCCAAACTAGCACCTGCAACAGCAGGGTATGAGCTCTCTGCCCAACTCAGTTCCTGAATTTCCTCCACTAAGGAAATTACAACCTCTTTTGCGCCTGGGTTAGGGCTGAGGGTTACAAGCAGTGTTATATGCAGGGCAGCCAGGCCAGGGTGTCCCCCAAGGCAGCTGAGGGCAGAGACGACTCTAGACCTTAGCCAGAGCCTCGTCTACCTTCTCCCTGTGATAAGGGCACTAGGCCCTAGAGAACAAGACCACCTGTCCCACACTTTCCCTCCCAGCCTAGAGTTGAGGGCCTTTGCCCAGCCAGCCTCTGCTCTGCCAGAGTCAGCTACGACTTTGGTCCAAAGCTTCCCTTCTCAGGGCCTGAGTCTCCTTCTTTACCAAGGGAAAAACCCTTCCCAGCTGCAACATGTACTAAATGCTGACTCTAGATGCTGAAAGTGGTGGCAGGGAACAGGGCTGGGGGATAGGAGGTCTTTCCTGGGTGCCACATTACTGCCTGTCCCACTCCCACACATGGTGGTCAACAGCCAAACATCAGAAAAAGAGAAAAGAGTTTATTGAAAACTATATACAGTGGGTCCAGTCCCCATCACAAGCTGCAGGCTGGGCCGGGCCCTCCCACACCTCAGGCAGCGTCGCACCCCAGTGGTGGAAGCTGGACTCGGGATAGGGCCCAGACTCCCTTGGGAAGTCTGGCAGCCAGACCCCATCAATGACCTTAGTCTGTGGATTTACAACACTAAATGGCCTGTCGGTGGTGGCCAGGGAATGGGTCCCTGCCCTGACCTAGTCAGCCTGGATAGGGCAACTGTTCTGAACCTTGGGCCTTGAAGGCCCAGCTAGGCTGTGTGGAAGTCCTGGCTACTCCTCTCACAGGCCTTCCTGGATGCAGAGGCAAACAGCCCCGCTACCACCCCACGTCATATTCCAGGTCCCAGAGGCTTCATGGACGTGGACTGGGGACATCAGGCACCCTCCCTCCCAACACTGACTCAGGGTCCAGGGCTTCTGGAACACTCCCAGGCAGAAGACATGGGAGTGACAGGTGGCTGCTGGGGAGGTCACAAATGAGGGCCCAGGACCCTCCTGTTTACAGGCTGGTTTGGGAGTCAGGGTGTCCCGCTGTAGGAATAGTCTGCTTTGTTGTGCATCACCAGCCGGTCATCCACGAAGTAGAAGCTGTCAGACTGTGTTTCATACGGGTGACGGACCATCTCATTGACTGCAAGAAAGGACCAGCCAGTTGGGGCAAAGGTCAGGAGCCCGAGCCACGCCACTACAGGGGCGTTAGGACTGTGGGACAGGGACAAGTTGAACAACCCCAAAGAGTTCCCCCAGCCTCTCTGGGCCCCAGGCTTCCTAGGGTGACATGCAAACAGTGGCCAGACACAAGAGACCCAGGGTGGGAAGAAGGGGGGTCAGACACCCCCCTTGGGCCAAGTCCCTCTGCCCATTCCCAGGAGGCCCTGCCCCACGCACTCAGCTCCTCAGAGAGCGGGGGGAAGTCATAGATGTGTTCACAGGTGTTCTTGCTGCTGGGGATGCAGAAGCCAAAGTGGAAGTCAAAACTTTTGAGCAGCTGGTTGCGGAAGTAGTGCCTCTCAATCATGCGGAAGTTGTTAACGGGCTTGTCTCCCACTGTGAACTCCACCCTGAGCGAGAGAAGGGGGCAGGGCTGACTTCGCTTTGAAATCAGGACAGACAGCCCCTAAGGCAGGCTCAATGAGAACTCAGAGGGGCTCGCTCCCACCCTCACCCTCACCCTCAGCCCCAGCCCGTGCCCCCACCACCACCCAGTGACTCACGTGGCTCCCACCTGCCTCAGGCGGAGGAAAGCAGGTGTGAACTGGTAGCGGACAAAGCGCCCAGCATTGGGGTCCAGGTCCCGCCGGTTGATGGGCAACCGCTCTGTAATGTACCCCATCTGGGGCTCAGTGGGCTTCAGGCTGGAGTGCATGCCCACCCAGGAGCCCCCACTATCTGAATTTCTTAAAACTCCCTCAGGAGATTCTGATGTACATTGAGGGTTCAGACCTTTGGCCAAATGGTTCCACCTGGGGGTTCTAGGTCAGCAGGTCACCAATTTCAACTGAGGTTCCTGGGGCCTCTGGGACTGCAGTTCCCAGGCAGGCCTGCAGGGGGCAGCTGGCAGGGACTGTAGCGGCAGGCCTCTCCCCACAAGATGTCCAACCCCAGGAACAGATGGGAAGGAAAGGTCGACCCCTGCCCTGGCAACTCCTGAAAATGCTGGGGTCCAAGCCCCAGCTATGCTCTTACTCCTCTACGGCCTGAGGAGTTCCTGGGCAGCCCACCTCCCTCTGTCACTGGCCCACCCAGCCTGCTCACCTGAGGCTGGGGGCTTCTTGATTTCAAAGAGGACAGTGCCTGAATCCATGTCCCGGATCTTGAACCTGACAAAGTCAATCTTGTAGATATTCTCCTCGGGGGAGCACAGGTAGTCTAGGGGAGACAGGCAGCTAAGCAAGGAAGGTGCTGTCCCAGAAGACCCTGCTGCTAGCTCAACTTTGTGGGACTTCAGCCTAGCACCACTTTCTCTTAGCCCTAAGGTCACAGCCTTCCAGAAAGAGAGAATTGAGCTTCTGCCCTGGGGGAGCCCTGACAGTGTGGGGGAGACAGCTTTGTCACTGGGATCTAACAGGTGACAAAACAGCTCCTTCCTAGTGATCTCTGGAGTCAGGGCGGGGCAGGGTGGGGAAGGGTGAAAAGCCAACTCCTGGGAATTCTTCCCCCCCACCCTGAAGTTGAGGATCCTTATTCCAGCCTCTGCTTTGCTGTGGCTGGCTCGGTGACTTTGAGCCAAACAGGTCTCCGATCTAACGCCGAGCCCCCGGCATGAGAGAGGAGATGCAGCTCTGCCCTTGGGGGTCTCACCCTAAAGAGGGTGTCATAGCTCCACCTCAGCAGAGACACAGTCCTTCCCTGAGGACACCCCGCTCCCACCACACAGTTGCCCCAGCAACATCTAGGTGTGTCAGGCAAGGATGTCCCCTAACCTGGAGAGTGCTGGGTGGAAACCCCTTCCCTGTTCCTCTTACTCCCCACCCCCTTCACTCTCCAGAAGCAGCTTATACAAGCCCAGCTCCCTTAAGCAGCTTAGCCAAAGCTCCACTGACCCAAGGCCACAGCCTGGAATAGTGGGGGAAGGAGGCCACCTCTGCTGCCACCCACTACTGATCTCCAAATGTGAGTCTCAGCAAACAGAGAGAACCCCCCAAGGTCATCCACCCAGCCTTGGCTCCGAGCCACACCCACAGAGAAGCCAGGTGAGGCAAGGATGAGGGCATGGCCAGTGCAGCAGGGGTGCGCATGGGGAGTCCTTGGGCCCAGAAAAGGAACCAGAAACAGTGGTGAGTCCCGCCTGAGGAAGCTCAGGAATACCAGGGCCTGATCCAACCCTCACTGCTCTTCCAGCAGCAACTGCAAGTGCTCAGGAAGGCCCTGGTAGCAAACTGGGGTACAGTGGGGGCTCTGGAGCTATCAGCCTGAGCAGCATCACATCCTCCCTACAGAGGCCCCAAAATGACCCTCCAAGCCCTGGTCTACCTCTGGGGCAGGAAGAGGAAGTGAATGTCAAGTCATTCTCTCTTCCCCTGGCCTGGGGCAGCCCCCTCCAGGAAGCCCTCCAGGTAGCCACCTGGAACCTTGGAGTCCAGCAGGGACTACACAGGGCTTGAGGAGGGGCCTAGCCCTGGCCTGTCCACCACAGCCCACAGTGGAGAGAGGGCAGGAAGAGGAATGGAAAGGGGCAGCCCCTACCTCACCCCATATACACCTTATTTTCACTAGAAAGTAAGTACTAATCCAAAGGTATAGAAAGAAGGTGCAGTACATAGGGAAGGAGGTGACAGAACTGGGAGCAGGATGCTAAGTGCCCAGCTCTGGCTCCCTGTAATGACCTTCCGTCTTCCCCCATTCTCCATTCTTTGGAGCTTCTCCTCTCATTGGGGAACTTCTTGCAGCCTGACCTCAGTCTTTCCTACTACAAACTCAACCTGTCAATCCCTTTGTCCTTAGAGGAAGTGGGCAGAGGGGGGAATGCCCATGGCTCAGAACACTAGGGAAGGATGGGGCCTGGGACCAGGGTCAGGCCAGATAAGGGTTAGAACACAACTGCTCCCTCCCCCGCAGTCACAAATAGCTTCCTAAGCTGGCTTCAGGGACCAGTAATCCAGGAGGAGCAACTTAAGACCTCCGTGATTAGGGCAGAAGAGACCGGGGGTGCCAGGATGGACAGCCCAAGAACCCTGTTCTTAACTTCTACAGAGGAAAAGGCTCCCATGAAGTCCTTTTCCCTGCTGATCCCCCGCAGATGCCCCATCTCTAAGGGCTATGAATTTTCTCCAAATTAGGAGACATGGTAGGTAGAACATGAACTAGAAACCCCAGTAAATGCAAAATAACCTCTAGTTACCCGGGACCCAGAGAGGTCAGCCTGGCCTCCAGACATCCTAATGAGAAAGTTCTCTACCCCAGAACTAACCTGAATCCTAAATGCAATTACAGCCCAATTGGCACCAACATCAGTCTGATCCAGGCCCCCTCCCTCTACCAGTGCCTGCTTGGGCAAGGCTGCTCAGCACTCTGTCCAGAACGGCGGCTGCCTGGCTTGAGAGGAGGGAGAAGTGGATCCCCAGGGACCCAGATGCACAGGCCTAGACCTGTCATCATGGTTCCCTCCACGGCTCTGTCCGGCAGCCTTGGGCTCTGCAGCTTCTCCAGGACTTGAGCCCACTCCAGCACCTGCCCCCACTCCAATGGAGGGGTCCCAAAAGTTGTTCTCACAAAGGCATCCAGGGCAGCATTACTGATGAATGAGGCCAAGGTGAAGGGCCACTGCCTCAAAGAACTGCCTTCTGTGAAGCTCAGCCATCACCTCAGCCATGAGGCTCCCTAGCCCTTGTTCCCTTCCTATGGTGACCCCCTATCCTGCCCTGAATGACCAGTTGTCTGCCTCCAGGCAACAGCCATAAGCAGTCTTGTGGGGCCCTCAGTACTATTGATAAAAGAGCCCTATTTACAGAGCATGCACAGCATGCCAGGCACTGTGCAAAATCAGAGAACTTATTTTCACAACAGCTCTATAAGGTAGGTGTCATTATCCCCATTATTACAGATGAACATGCTCAGAAGAGTTACTTTCCCAGGGTCACACAGCCAATTAAATGGCAAAGCTGGGACTTCAACCCAGAAGTCCAGCCCAGAAACTCAAACACAGAGGATGGGTCCTAGCCCAGACTAAGGGGGGGGCATTAACTCACTCCCTTGGGAGTGCCCAGAGCCAACCCACTGAAGCTTCCTACTCAGGTTTTTTCTTGGGGAGGAGGATGCCCACAGACTTCCTGGGGAACCCAGGGTGAGGGCATTAATGGTCAGGAAGACCTGAAGGTCTCAATGCCACCTAAGTAACTCGGCTTCCACCTAGCCTCCGGGCGGGGACTGAGGGCAGACTGCACTCAGGCCCTCTCAAGATTGCAGAGAAAGGCTTCAAAGGGCTCTGAAGACTCCATGGGAAAGGGAGGTCACAGTTGGAGCAGCTACCCTACTTCCACCATGGGAAAGGGGAATATACTCCTCAAAAAGGAAGGAGGGGTGGTGGTGGAAATAATTTCTAAAGGGAGAGGAGGGGGGCACAGGGATATTAAGGAAAGTGGGGATATGGCGATCTCAGGCTTGAAGGCTGAAGGATAGGGGACACAAGCGGGGCGGAGGGGTACTCCGGTGGGGGAGGGGAGACCGGGAAAAGGGGCGGGGGCCTGGACTCCGCGCCCCTCGAGGGCCCCCTCCCGCGCGCTTTCCCTCCAGCCCGCAGGCGGCGCTCCCTCGTCGGTGCTCACCGCCTGTGATCCGCTGCAGCTCCAGCACGTCGTCGGGCCCTATGGGCTGCTTCCTCTGCAGCGGCCCTATCCTGGGCCCTGGGCCTGCCTCCGGCTCCGACTCGGACCCAGATTCGGATTCCGCCTGCAGCTGCGGTTCCGACCTGGGCTCCACGCTCGGGCCCAAGGCCCCGGGAGCCGGCTCCGCCCCCGTTCCGGCCCCGTCGCCGCCCTTCTTCACCTTCATGGCCTCGCTGGGCCACAGCTCGCCTGCTGCCGCCGCGGGTGCCTGCGCCGGCTGGAGCCGAGAGAAGAGGGCGAGTCCGCAGCCCCGCCCCCCGCCGGGGCCCCAGGTACCGTCCCGCCCCCGGGGCGGGCCCAGGACTGGCCCCGCCCACAAGTGCGGGCGCCGCGGACCCGCACTGGTTCCCCAGGATTGGGAAGGGGCAGGCAGTGGGCTTCATTCATTTTTTTGATAGTAGCTTTCAGGAGTTGGCAACCTCCTCCTTACTCGCTGTGCTCCGGGCACAGCCCGGCCCTCTGCCCGTCAGTCGAGTTCCTGCCTCGGCGTCTTGCCTGGGATGCTCTACTCCCACAGGGCCTGTTGTCTTAGCTCAGCTCAAAGGCCCTCCCTCACACGCAATCTAAAGTACATACCCTTAGTCACTATCTGATCAGCCTGTTTTTTCATTCTAATGCATTATCTGAAATTAGTTTTCTTCGCTCACTACCTCAACCCCCTGAAAGTCCAGTTCCGTGTAAGCAGAGTTCCTGTCTTTGTTCTCTATTTATAATACCCGGGCAACTAGCACACGGTCTGCTGTAGCCTGTGCTCAATGTTGTTTTTTAATTTATTATGGAGTCAGGATCTGAGGGCTTACACTGGCACTAGCTGTTCTCTCCCAGATCTCCTGCTAATTAGCAGTAGATGCTAACAGCCTTGTTGGACAACCCAGGACATGCCCAGGGACAAGAGCATAGACCTCTGGCCACCACAGGACCCTCCAGGGACAGGGAGGCAGGAAGGGCATTCGACCAGGTGGAAGCAAGTGGACCTGGGAGCCCAGGAGGACAGATACTAAGAAACCATTACTTACACATGAATGAAGAATGAAAGATATGCTCATATTTCATGTCATTCCACTTCACATTCAGTCAATGTTTATTGATAGCTAAAATATGCCACTTAAATATGCTTACAACATTTAATCTGTGATCACAACC
The DNA here is from genome assembly GCF_030020395.1 of Manis pentadactyla. Classification (NCBI taxonomy): domain Eukaryota; kingdom Metazoa; phylum Chordata; class Mammalia; order Pholidota; family Manidae; genus Manis; species Manis pentadactyla. Next base: position 147,911,489 of record NC_080022.1, read on the forward strand.
ACCCTGTAGAGAGGTATCATTAGTGCTATTTTAACAAATGAAAACCTGAGGCTTGGAGAGACTAAGTGGCTTATCTGAAGTTCTCCAGATGACAGAAAAAATAAAAATTAAAAATCAAAATAAATAAAGAAAAAGTTCCCCAGATGATAAATGCAGAAGCAAGGGTTTGAATTCAGGCATGTTTAATCCCACGTCCACAACTTTCCCCACTGTACCACACTGCCTCTATGAAAGGGTAAAGGAACCTCTTCATGTCACACACAGCAGCGGGCTGTAACCAACAGGCGTAGTCAGCCAGCAGGGAGGGGAAGAAGGGAGCAGGCCCCAGAGGTGACCCATGCCTGGCCCTTTTCATGACAGCAGGGTTAGGGTGCTCCCCAAGGGGTTAGAGGAAGCATGGAGGGGTGGGGGCTAGAATCCAACCTGGGGTTTTCCCCCAATGCTCCCTCTCAGTGCAACAGGACTGTGAGGACAGGGCAGAAGCACAGTAAGCTGCCCCTGCCAGCAAAGGAGACAGGAAAAGACCTTCAAGTTCAAGCAGTTCAAGCTGGAGAAGGGAGACCTAGATGTGTCTTTGGGGGCAGGGGGCTGAGGGGAAGCATGAAGGGTGGGGTGTCTGTCCCTAGCCAGAGAGTGGGAGGGAAGAAAAGATGAGCCCATCTTGGAGCATTACACTTTGGTTGCTGGAGAGACAACACAGGCTGGAGATGAACAAGTCAGCAGTCATACGCCCCATTTATGCACCTCTTAAGCCAACACCTCACCCCCTGACAGAAAGGAAGTCTTCCCACTGAGATGCTTTCCTGCTCAGTCTATCTTCTCAGGCTTTTTCCAGGACTTGCGGGTCTCCAGGAAGATCTTGATCAAGGACAGGAAGATGGGCACAGCCATAGGCAGGAAGAGTGGGATGTAGATGGCAAACTTCTGGTCATCAGGGAAATAGAGGAGGTGGAGGAGTGAGGGATCAAAAAAGGCACGCTCCGAGGATGTCACAGCTTCCTGGCTGGCAATGAAGGCAGAGGCTAGGTGCCCAGAGGCCAGCTCCTCTGCCGCCCTCTGGACTGCAGCTACAGCCCTGTACACCTAGGAAGGGGACAGGGGATTGCAGGTAAGTCCTAGGCATTGCTGAGGATGTGGGGTGATGGGGCTTATTCCATCTACCAGACAGGTTGCCAGGGGTTCACACCCCCATGACCCCTTAAAACCCCACCCTCCGATCTGGACTCCTGCTGGGGAGCTGGCACTGGCCTACAGAGGAAGCCCAGGGCATTCAAAGATGGCACATCCACACATACCCTGGATCTCAACTGGCTCTCTCATTTCCCCACACCCTGGTCCTCACTGGGCAATCCAATCCTAGGCCACAGACTCCATCTCCTGCCTGCTTACCTCAGACGCCACATCATCCTTGATGACAATGTTGCTGATCTTGCCCAGAAGCTGGGCCAGGGAAGTGAGAGTGGTGGTGACTGTAGCCAGGTTCTCCACTGACCGAGCCCAGAGCAGCCGATCTAGCTCCCACATTGTTAGCCCCTCACTTTGAGGCCCTGAAAACAGGCATTTGGGAGGCACCTGGGGCTGAGCAATCCCGAAGAGCAGCCTGTAGGAAAATAAAGGTCAAAGGGGCTGAGGCTACAAGGTAGAAGATGGCTATGATTCCTAGAATAACTACTAGGATTTTTCATCTTAGCCAGAACCACAGGGGTTGTAGTGAAGTGGCTCAGATCTTGGGGAGTGAGCAGCAACCCAGAGTCCCAAACCCTGCTTTAAATAGTACTTTCACCTTTACTTGTTCATACATCAGACTTCCAAGATCATGTTTGAGAAAAGGTTCCAAGACTAAAATATTTCTGGTAACACCAACTTGGTTGTGTCAACCTCTCTACCCTCTCTCTGAAAAAACAGGGCCACAGAGCCTTCAGTTTAGAGATGATCAAGGACCACCTCCACCAAGACATGTGCACTGTGCCTCTCTAAGCCTGTACCCGTGGCAGACATTCACAATCATCAATCAGAATCCTCTTTCCTGATGAGCCTTAGAATCCTCAACACAGGACACCAGGCATCCACTATCAAGATCAGTAAGCATCATAATTAACAGCTATTTTCTTAAGCACAAGCTAATCACACCCTATGGACCCAACATTCATAATTCTATTGTTCTTAAAACTAGCCAGCAACTAGGCCTCCTTAGGAGAAGGATGAAGTAATCCTTGGAAAAATGGCTTCCCTGGGACTCTAGGCACAGCCAAGGTACCCCTGCTGGGTGAGACTTCATTCCAGTCAGCCCAGGAGACTGGTCAGACTCAGAGCCGTGCCCTGCAGTGATGAACTGAGGACCTCACCGCAGCTGAGCCAGGAACACCTCCATCACGCGCACCATGTCCACCTCAACTTGCACCGGCAGCTCTGAGGCATTGTAGGCTTTGGGGTCCACATTGTATACCTGCCGGGGAAAATAAGCTTGCCTCAACGTCACACCAGGACTGTGCACAGCTCTGCTCAACACTGGGGACTATGAGAGAAAAGGAAGACATATTCTGTGCTCTTTAGAAATTACAAACCTGATGATATAGCTACTATTTTTTGAATACTTGCAATTAGGAGCTTTATATAAATTACCTCCATTACCCCCTCAAAAGTCCTGTGAAAGAGGTTTTTTATTCCATTTTAGGTTCCTACCCAAGAGAAAGTCCTAGTCTAATTGGAGAAACAAAGTTCCAAACCTTATAAGACTCCCACAAAAAGGGTCAAGATCTGAGATGCACACAGAGTCCTCGGTAAGTCCAAACTGCTGCATGCGAAAGGGTCACATTATAGAAAACACTGATGGAAATAAGAAGCTGAAGGGCTGGCAGAGGAGGGGTACGAGCTCATAGCACCCTCCTCTCCCTGGTGCCTGCTCTTCCCATAGGCTGGGCCATGAAGGACACCAGAGGAACAACAGAAGGAACAGTTTCGGGAAACATCTATCTCCCTGAAGCTGGGGCTCTGGGTCTGCACAGTGAACATTACCATAATACCACCCCAGCGGGGACTGTGGAAGGCATTGGTGGCCACTGGAGCGCCATCCTTGTCTTGAATGTACAGCGGTGAGTGAGCAAGCTCAGGTACATAGAGTAGAAAGTTGAGCACAGGGTAAAGGGATGCAGCACTGGATCCTGTGGCACAAAGAGAAGGGAGTCAGAACACCAAACTGTGCTGGATGTGGATGTTAGTTCCAGACCAGCCTCTAACTTGTTGGTCACTCACTCTGGGCCTCATTTTCCCCAGATAATCACTGGGATATCCTCCAGTCCTGGGTTTCTATGATAGAGAACCTCCAAACATTCTCCCAAGATGGGCCACGTATGTGGAGTGCAGACCTTAGCCACAAAATGCCCCTAGAATCTGCCCTCCTCTAACAGGTGCCCCCCTAAGCCATTTCAGTGGGCCACTGGTACCCTGTACCCAAATTACGAGAACTCATTTTATGCACAAGTATAAATCTGACCTCATGTCAGTTCCCCTGTCCTTCAATGGCTAGCCATTCATACCAGGTTAAAGTTCGATCCTTTATGATCTGGCACCTGCCTGCCTTGCCAGCCTCATCTAGGTCACAATTCAACCACACTAACCTTCTGAGCTTCCTGAGTGTCTAGTGCTCTTACCCTTCTACATCGAAGCCCCCAAGTCCCTCATCTGAGATACCCTCTATCTCTATGCTCAGCACTGCCATAAAGCAGTCCCTTGGGCTTTGTCTGCTAAAGGAGGGGAGGAAAGGAGGGAGGGAGGCAGGCAGGAGAACTGTGCCAAGGCCTCCTGTGCCGCCCCTCCCATTCTCCTCGGTCCTCTGGCCTAGCTCTCGTGCCTGAAATTCCACAACTAGTTATACACTTGCTTTGGTTTGCTTGTATTATACTTCTTGGTCACACCCACCATGCCTAGGTATCACCCCAAAAATTAAAACCTGGAATCCTAGCTTAAAGGCTTCTCAACCTCACTCAGCAGAACCCTCAGTTCAAATTCTGCCTTCATGTATTTTTGCTGTTGTCTTTCCTACATGTGTGGCTTTATCCTTCCTAAATGGCTTGCAGGGAGGGAGACACAGCCTATCCATTTGTTTATAAAAAGGGCTGGGAGGCATGTTTAATAAATGCTTTTGGATATGACTGTGTGGAGAAGAAAATGTCCCCCAAGTACTATGAGCAAGAGCTTAAATGCCCAGCACTTTCCCAGCACCCTCAAACCAGCCCAGCCGGGAATGTCACTGTCTTCAAGCTGCCTCCACTCCGAGGCTAAGCCTTCAGGGTGCCTCCCCAGCCTTGCAGGAAGACCCTCATCCTCAGGAACTCACCCAGCCGGGACTCCACTGGGTTGATGACATGCGGGAGGCTGTGTGTGGCCAAGTAGTAGCTGGAGGACACCGGGTCAAAGCGGGGATTCACCCCTAACACTGCATAGTAAAGGATCTGTAGAGCAAAAAGGGAAAACGGTTATTTTATTTACTGATTTATATTCCACTTTGTCCTCAAAAAGATACAATTAGGACAGGCAAAATTAAGAGAGTAAATCTGGACTGAGAAAAAACAGGCATAAGGAAAAAAATCACAATACTGTAACTGTATAGTTAACAGACAACATGCTTTGAAAACCACATTTTTTACCAGGCTTTCTAACAGCCTTAACAAAAAGGGAAACAAAGAATAGCATAATCCAGTGTCCACACGATCAAATCAAGTCATTTATTCAGAAGTAATTACTCCCACTACCAAGACCTGACAAAAATTCTCCCAAGTTCTCCTTAAAAGGATGTTGTGTGGTATAGAAAACTACACTCCTCACATCTTTTTTACTATATTAACATATTTCAGGAAGTTTTTGTTCATTTTTAAATGAATTCCTTAAGGATGACACAATTAGTGAACAGGGTTTTGGAGGGAGCCACGGGAAGTCAGCTTTTTAACAAGCATGACCCAACTCCCTGAGCCAGACGCCAGGGAGGGAAAGCAGATGCTAGCACCGCATCCACACACAGGGAATTCCCGGCAGATCAGCGAGTTCTGAGAGCTGCAAGAATGGATCACACGTCAGCACTAAATACGGATTGACTTTGAAGAGCACGGTGGAGCGAGGGGACGGCCTCCTCCACCTGCCCCCACTCTTACCTGCGAGTCCACAGAGAAGTTGCCCGCAGCACTGAGGGCATTCAGGAAGGGCTGCACGTAGCGCCGGACAGCCCCCTCAATGTCCCAGCGGACGTCATGGGACTTGGGGTCGGGGTTGAGTAAACTGAAGGTGATCTCATAGCCTATGGAAACAGGAGTCAGGGAAGCCAGAGGCTTCTGTGGATCAAGGGCGGCCTGTAATCCCTGGCTGAGCTGAACTTGTTTCTTCTCTGGAATAAGGCTGGTTGCCATCGTAGAACCAAAGGGAAGATAAAACTAGGATGAGGAATGCTGAGAGCTTTAAGAAAAAAAGTTGAGACCACAGAAGAATGGAGTAAAGGGTTTTTCACGCAGATTTCCCTCCTGCCCCAGCACCTCCACATAATTCACGCCCCTTTTCCCTTCCGGCAAAGCCCAGTCACCCTACCCAAGCTGGACTTGAGAGGCCGCCTCTTATCAGAGCTCCACTTGTCCTCTGGAAGGTGGTCAGCCAGCGCTGCAGCAAGCACATCCCCAGTCAAAGACATAGCCTGGGCTATGTGGATTATGCGGCGGCCAATGATGTTGAAGGCCTCCCGGTGCATTATCCCCCGCACAACTGCTGTCCTCTTTGGCCCAATGTAACTCATCACGTCCTGTGAAAGGCAGCAAGGGACAGAATGCCCATGGCTCAGAGAAGAATGCAGAAGAGCCCTCTGGCCCTGCCTTTGGGACTCTGGTCTTTTACCACTGACCAACATGCCTGCACCTCTTTAGATTCACAGTGAGCTATGATCTTGGCATTTCTGAGCTATGGGTACATATGAGTGTTTTCATTCACTTCAGTTCCCTTTTCCCTCCCAGTATAGTTTCAGGCAATATACATCTTCACAGGCTGGACACTAAGAGATGGCATGCTGAGCAAGAAAAGCAGAATCAACAAACTAGAAAGTCTGATGCGAGTAAATGGCACATAGCAAAGAGACAAGTCCAGGAATTTTCACAGTCGTGTTATTTGTAACACTAAAAAACTGAAGACAATCCATACGCCCACGGGCCGTCAAATGGATAAACTGTGATGTTTATACAATAAAACATTAGAATTAAAAATGAACACACCCAATAAAACTAGCATTAGATTCAACTATTGTTATCATGGATGATTCTCTCAAAACTAAATGTTGAACAAAGTGAAAGTTGTGGAACATGTGCTGTATTGCACCATTTATATAAAGTTCAAAAATATGTAAAATTAAATATATTGTTTAGAAAGATACAACATATGTGCTAAAACTCAAAAGAAAAAAGAAAATGGTACACACAAAATATGGTCAACCTGGGGCTGAAAGGGGATAGGGGATGACCAGGGAGATCATGGGAGATCACTATATTGCTATGCTATAGTTTGCAAGCTGGGGGTCGGTACTAGATGTACATTAAAAATTCCTTTCATCTTTTTATAAGAATATTTCGTTATAAACTTACAAGAAAACAGTACACAGGATAGCTCCCACTGAGCCGTTTGCCCATAAAGTGAAAAAGTCAATGAATTGCCTGTACTACCATCACAAATCATTCACATCAGTTTCTTTCTTTTAATCCTACTGGGTTTTTTTTTTTTTCAGTTTAAATAGCCTCTAGAGCTTTAACCATAAGCAAGTCTTGCATTTAGAAGGACCCAGAATCAATGAAAAAAATCACTACTTGCAATCTTTTCAAAATATATTTGGAGAGTTTTCCGTAGCAAATGGGAGGCAATACTGTAAGGAGGAGGTCATCTAGGAAAGGAGAAGCTGAAGGGATTAGGCAAGGCTGCAGCCCCTCTGCTCACCCTACCTGGGGGAGAAGTGGGGAGTGTTCAGAGATCACGTACACAGTCAGGGAGCCCTCTGCTTGCTCCTGCGGCTCAGCTAACATGGTTTCTGTCTCTGGGGACAAGAGCAGGTGGTGTACCAGGAGCGAAAACACATTCCCTCTCCCTCAAGATCCCCCAGAGCAAAGCCACACCACCACCTCCCACTCACACACAGCTGACACTGTGGCCAGGCTTAGCCTTCAGGGGCCCAGGCTGATACACAAGGTATCTCATTCCCAGCTTTCCCAGAGAAATTCTGCAGTTAAGACAAGGTATAGAAACTACGCACTTAGAAATCAGAAGGAAAAAAAGGGCGTCATTAAAGTTAAAATTAAAATTAAAATAGTATGATCGTCCCTTCCTGTACCTTGGATACTGCCCAACGACAGGGCCTCCTCCTCATGGTCCAAAGCCCTCCGATAGGCCTTCTGGAAACGGCATTTGATTTTCATTTTGTCTGAGAGGAAAAGGAAGAAGCTGAGGGAAAGAGCAATTTCAGACCTCTGCCCACCTTCCCAGCACTAATTCCATCCAGCACCTGAGAATGGAAGATGACTGAAAAGGAACATTAACACGCTACAGCCAATGTATATGTCAATTCTATCTCAATTTAAAAAAAAGGCAGCTATAGCCAATTCTAATGATTTCTGCATGGATGATACCAAATACGTGGCACTGTGTACACACTACCTTCAACCCGAAGTACCCACCTGCCCAGGGAAATCTATTATAATATTCATTACATTAATAGGTGGAAGGAGAAAAAGCATATGATTATTTCAATAGGTGCCCCAAAATAAATTCAGTGAACATTTTTGGTAAAAACAAGATGTACACTTAATGACAAAACATTAATACAGTTCCATTAATATTAGTAATAAAATAGCAATGCCTGCTATCTCCTCTATTACTCTGCAATGTTTCCTGAAGTTCCTGGCCAATGTATTAAGTGAAGAAAGAGAAATAAAGCATGCATATTTGAAAGAGACAAAATGGCCACTTTTTGAAGTAGCATAATTATTGTCCAAGAAAATCCAAGAGAACTGAAAAATTATTAGAACTAGTCAACCGTTCAGTAAGATGAGCAGATATAAGAATAAAAAGAATCAATAGCTTTCTAATACCAGCAATATCCAAGAAAAGTAAGCATTTTTTAAAATCCCCAATCCCAGGAATAAATGTATAAATCTACAGGAAAAAAAAATTTGCTGGAGGACTTAAAAAAACATCTGATAAAATGGAAAATGCAGACAGTGATCCTAGTTGCAAAGACTATTCTAAGGGTGTCAATTCTCTCCAAGTTATCTATACATATAAGGCAATCCCAAAGGGACTTTTTCGCTTCCTGGAACTTGAGAAGTTGAATCTAAAATTTATTGGGAAAGTTCTTCTTTACGGAAGAATTTCAGGTTATATATGCAGAAGAAATGACAGAATTGAAAAATTGCCATTTTGCAACTGCTAATTAAATGGATTCCAGCATCAATGGATACTAAAACCATCAAGTGAAAGGTTGACAAGGAAATCAAGCTAACAATACCTAACTCACTAAATCATCTGTGTACTATCACCAAAGTGAAACAACTGGCCATCACATGCTTCATGATGTAACACAAGAAGTACACCTACTACATTTTTGCCTAAAACACTGAAGTTGATTTTAATCAAACCTCTAGATCAGTTTATAAGAACTATGGATAACAGAGGACTAAATTACATGAGACTAGGAGGAAGTAATCTGCCAAATCCAGAATTGAGAAGTTCTGTAAAACAAATTACCTGGTTTACCCAACAAATCAATACAAATAGGTGTATCAGGATAGGATGGGGGAGCTGACATAATAAGAGAAACAAAAGAGACTTGACAAAATGCAGGGTGTTGATCCTGATAATACAGTAGAAATCAGGTGATAGGAAGGAATCATTGCTAACTTGGTTAAGTGTTATAATGGTAGTTATGCTTAAAAAACAGAAAACCCGTCGGTGCCTTCCCTTCTCATCCAGAATAAAAGCTGTATGTGAGTCTCGCCCCCTTTGACCCCTCTGATTTTATTTCATTTCCTCTTACTCTCTTCCTCATTCACCTCATTAGCCACAATGTGAGTCCTACTGTTCTGCAGAGGTACTACCCCTGATCCTAACATAGGACCTCACATGTACTTGCTTTTTCCTCTGCAAAAAATGTTCTTCTCCCAGATATCTACACAATTTACTCCTGCACCTCCTTTAGGTCTTTATTCAAATGTCCTCTTTTCAAATGGTGCCTTCTCTGGCCACCCAAAAAATGGCAATGACAAGAAAACCTTCCTATCCCCGTGCCCTGCTCTTTTTACCTATCACCATCTTACACACATTTTGCTTGTTTCTTGTTAATTATCTGGCCTCCTCTTTTTTTGTCTGTTTTGTTCACTGCTGTATCTCTAGCAACACATCAGTATCGGATATTGGTACTCAAAAAATATTTGTTGAATAAATAAACAACCCTATTACTCTTCCTATGTAACAGATGAGAAAACTAAGGTTTAGAGAGGTTAACAATCTCATCCAAATTCACAGAAGAACCCAGGCTTTAATCCAGCTCTCCTAAACCCAGATTTCATATTCTTGGCTACTTCTACAGTATATCCACACTACTGTCTATGTCACTATGAAGAAGTCCACAACAAATTGACAATAATCAAGTTGCAAACATGTGATACATGATCCAATTTTTGTTTTAGTAAAAACATTTCAAAAAATGTGTGACCAAGGTTAAAGTGCTAGAAAATACATGGCATGCAGGCACTTCATGGTTGGGACTGAGCGTACATCTCCAGTCACTTCCAATCTTTCATGTCACACTCGAGCAAGGTCAGACTGCTCATAGGTCTCTCAGCATGCTGATTCACCCTTCCATGCTTTTACATAGGAAGCAGAATAGATTGCTGACGAAAAGTCTGAACATCGTAATCAATCACACCTGGTTTAAATCCCAGTTCCACCTCTTACTTGCTAGCTGTGTGATCTTGGACAAATTAAAATCTCTAAATCTGTTGATTCATAAAATAGGGATCATAATATTAGATAGGATTAAATGAGGCAACACATTTTTAAAGTGCTTCACCTGGTTTCTGGCATATAGTGAACAACTAATATTACCTATCAACTGGCTCATGCTATTGCCTCCCTCCCCTTCCCATTTAACCTGAATTCCTACACATCCTTAAAAGTCCAGCTTAAAAATTACATTCCTCAAAACTCTCCCTGCCTTTCTTTCCTTCCTTCCAGACATAAGTTCTTTCTTAAGTGCAGTCTCAGTTTCTTACATACTTCTACTGTGATTTAAGTCTTTCTCCCCTACTGACCATGAATTTCTTAAAATCATTATCAATTTCTTCCTGATACCTAAGAAAAGTGCCTAAGACGCAATGAAGTGTTTACTGTTAAGCTGAAAATGGCCTGTATATAAGTCCAACTTGATTCCAAACCCTGTGTTCTTTCCACTACATCCCACAACCCCCTCTATTCCCTAGTGAGCATCAGCTGCTTCTGATCAGGTGGTATAACTTGTTTTTTTGAGTAAATCTGTGGTCTTACTGGTTAACACTGAATTTAAGTTGCTTTTCTTCTAACCAAACACATGTTCATTCAGAAAGGCCTGTTAAGTTTTTAACTATCTTTACGGGACACTCAGGCTCTTCCTACCCAACCCATCTCTGAACTCAAACCAGAAAGGCAGCCCTGACGACCCAAGAAACTCACATTTCAGAGGGATCTCTCTCTCATGCACAACAGTGAAGGGCAGCTTCTCCTGGTCGTCCAATGGCACTGACTCCCGGGTAAACACGACAGTGACGGGCACCATGAGCCGAAGCTGCGGGAAGGAACATCAGGGCCATCAGCTGAGGTCTCCACCTTGCCGGTGGGCTGTCCCCTGGCGCTCCCCCACCGAGGTCTCACCTGCAGGGCGTTCAGCCCACTGATCTGGGAGTAAGGCAACGGGGCCCGGTAGGTCTCCGTGGTCTTCCACCAGAGCGGCAATCCCAGCACGATAGCCACCGCCGCGAAGAAGAGGGCTGCGCGCTTGCCTCGCACCACCTCTGGAGGCACGGGGGCACGGACTAAGACGCTAGAAGTGGGCGAGGGTGCCAGCCCGACGCCCGACGCGAAGAAGCCCATACAACAGGGATCCCCGTATGAGGGACCTGAGCCCAAATATGAAGGGATCCTGTATGAAGCGACCCCAGTTCGCGGGACCTCTCGCACTCCACAGTGCCCACCCTTGCATCCCTCCCTCGCCATCCGCACCCCGCCAGCTGCAGGCCTCGCCCGAACGCCATCCCACCTAGATCGGTAGCAGCGGCCCCGACTGCCGCCATGCTTGCTCCCGGCAGCCCTAGCCGCCGAGGAGAGGGGCTGCGTCTGCCTCCCCCAATCGGAAACCGCACTGAGGGGGGCAGGACCATGGTAGAGATTGCATCCAATCGCGAGCTGCACTCCAGCTGCGCAGGCGTGGAAAGTTGGTGAGGGATGGGAGGGGGCGGGGGCGGGGCGGGAACCCGGGGGCGGGGTCCCCGCGGGGTCCCCAAGGAGCCTCTAGGAGTTTTGAAAGATGACGGCACCAAGGAGGGATGGAGGCATTTAGGGGTTTCTGTGTCGCTGGAAGGCACTTGATAGGCCCCTGCTTCCTTGTGGAACACATTCCTAGCTTCAGAGAGTAAGAGCGCAAACTCTGCAGTTGTTAAATAGTAGCTGGGTGACCACGGGTAGCTGTAAGCTCAGTTTTCTCAACTGGAAAATGGAAATCTTTACTAAATTAAGGCCATTCACGTAAAGAGCCTGGCACCCGGAAAGCACGCAAACGTGTCGTTTTATCACTCGCATTATAGAGTTCCTGTTCAGGGCACCTCTTCTCAGGCCTCAAACAAAGAGGTGGCAAGCTAGTAGTACATGTTAAGTGTATTCGGCTCATTCGGTATAATTCCAATTAATTTCCAACTTTATAAAAGTCTGAATAATTCACTTAATAATTTCCTTAAAACTCTGGCCCCTGATCCTGGCTTCACCACTTCACTTCAGTGATCCTGAGATGTTAAGTAGCCTCTCTGTGCCAATTTTTTCATATTAAAATAGGGATAGTAATAGTTTCTACTAAGCATAGTTGTTGCAGTAAATGAGTTAATAAACGTAGTGATTAGGATAGGGCCTGGCAGGAACACATAGAAAGTGCTATCTATATATGTGTTGGCTATTTTTGTTAATATAAGATTAGGACACACTGGGCCTACATTCCCACATTGCAATAATTAGTGGTGGAGCATTAGTTGTGCACTTCACACAGAGTGGCCTCTCCAGGTTCACACAGAACACACCCAGTAGGTTCTCTCATCTTTTTATCTGCTCAGATAGACCCAACTGCTCAGCCTACCTACCACACCCCAGCCAAGTGGTCAAAGTTCAGCATGAGACCTCACCAGGTCCACCCTTGGCCAGATCCTTAAATTGGCTCCCTCTGTGCCCCCACCTACTCCAAATGGGAGTGGGCAATAGCCCTTGTCAACCTCCGAGAGCCCCTGCTGGGGTGGCAATCCCTAGCCGTGGGGTTTTTCCTCAGGCAGTGGTTCCCCCTAGCAGAATGTGTCAAGCCCAGCAGGGCTCAACACAGCTAAGAAGTGACAGACTCCCTTCCCGTGCCCTCTTATCCCAGTTTTGGGCCTTGGGCAAAAGCTACCTTTGGGAGTTGTGCCGGTCTTGCCTCATTGTATCCTCCTGCAGCTGCAGCCTAATGCTTCTGATGTGGCCATCCCTGAGACTTGCAGCCCTCCGCACTGCCATGCTCCAGCCTTGGACATCAATAGGCAAGAACCTAACTTGGTGACTGGCTGCGGTGATGGGGTGTGCCCTTCCCCCATAAACATAAAGTCCAGTAAAACGCAAAACCCACCCTCTCCACATCCAGTCAGAGGGTCCAGAGAGACAGAGTCAGTAGAGCTCAGAAACTGGGAGGTGGGAATTTGATGTGTAAAACAGACAAAGTAGCATGTTTTGCTACCATTTATTTTCTATATGGTATGCACCCAAGGCATGAGTCAGGTCTGGTGTCCTACCCTCTGATACCAGGAGACAGTGCAGGCAAGGAAAGACCAAGGAAAAGTACCTCATCATGGGGAAATTGTGGGGAACTGGCAGAGGCAGTGGGGAGACCAGGCATCCTGCTCTGATTTCTACCATGTTCTCCTGCCCTTGGTCATGAGGGGCTCCCTGTCCTCCCACCCAGAGGTCCCGGTTGTGTAATGGGAGGTGGGGAGGAAGAGAAAGAAGGAAGATGACAGAGTGCTGGATGGAGGCACCTCTGCTCTGCGTGGCTATGTGGCCCTGGCCATAACTACGGGCAAAATTGGGTGCAGGTGGCCATGCCAATGGCTGTAGTGTGGAGTGGGTACTTAGTAGGCATGGTTGGCAATGTAGAGGGACTGTGCTGCCGCTCCACCATCGTCTCCACTGCCTTCATACTTGCCCTGGGCTGCAAGCCCATTCACCTACAAAAAAGGAGGAGTGGGTAAGAAGGCTGACCCCTCACCAACCCACAGGTGCCAAACCCCACCTAGGCTAAGCCTCTGGGAGCTGTCCCCTGCCCAGCTACAGATCCCTGCCACAACCTCCATCTCTAGCTTCCAACCTCAGCCCGCTTGATGAACTCCTCAGTGGCAGCTCCAGCATTGTCCCGTTGCCCTCGCCAGGCACTGAGTGCAGAGGCCTGCAGGGCACGCCCATAGGAGAAGGTGAGGGCCCAGGGCCGGGGAAGGGGGCAGCGGTTGATAGCATTGAGGTTGAGTGATGCCTCCTCCTCACTCTGGCCCCCAGAAAGGAAGGTCACTCCTAGAGAGGAGAAGAGAAGACAAACTGATTAGTCACTTCCTATTTTTCCAGGGTAAGGGACCCCTGAAAGCCACAAGAAGAACCCAAGGAAGTGTCTTAGGGATAGAAGCAGGTTAGGAAGAAGGGGGGTACCTGGGACAGCTGGAGGCACAGTGCGACGCAAAGCAGTGACAGTTGCCATGGCGATTTCCTCTGGGCTATACTTAATGGGACAGGCATGGCCAGGGGTCACCATGTTGGGCTTGAGCAGAGTCCCCTCCAGGTACACGTGATGGTCACTCAGGGCCTTATACACAGCAGCCAAGACCTGGGGATCAGGGGGTGCTTACTAAGGTTCTGGTTCCCTGCCACTTACTGCTCCCTGCTCCTTATCTGGGGTAGGTAGGTTTGACTGTGAGGGCAGCACAGGCTCAGGCTCACACGTCGCTCTGGGATCCAGTGAAAGAGGGCCTGGGGACAGTGCTGGCATCTGACCCAGGGACAAAGGGAACAGGCTCCCCTGTCGGGATGTCCCTGCGTTATGTATCTGTGCTCAGGGAAGGACTCACCTTCTCTGTAACATACTGGCAACGTTTGAGGTCATGGTCTCCATCAGGCAGGATTTCAGGTTCCACAATAGGCACAATACCATTCTGCAGGGAAAAGCAGAGGAGCTTGGGTGGGGCAGTAGGTTGGATGTGAGAAAGCCCTGTACCCCTCTCCCCAACCAGGCCCAGGGTACCCGCCTGACTCCCCCACATACACATGCACATACCTGCTGGCAGATGCTAGCATAACGGGCCAGCACATTGGCATTCTCCAGAATGGCAAGTGCTGAGGGTGTGCGCTCACTGATTTTTAGTACACAGCGCCACTTGGCAAAGTCAGCACCATCCTTCTTATACTGGGCGCAGCGTTCTGAGAGCCCATCCAGTCCTGCAGGCATAGAGCCGGCCTCATCATCCTGCCCCTCTTCGCCAGCATCAACCACCCAAAAGCCCTGTGCTCCTGAAGCCCACTCATCCCGTACCTTGAGTGGTGGTTTCTCCATCAGTGCCAGCTAGCGGCACTACACCCTTGTCAACCTGTAGGGGAAACACAGGTAGAGGGCTGAACCCAGGAAGGATTCCTCATGCCATGCTCCCCAACAAATAAACACACACACACACAACTATTTCCATGCTCAGCCCCCATCCATGGCCAGTGGCTGCACCTTGATGCCCACAACAATGCCCTTATCCTGGATGGTATGGACGAAGGGGACCCCACTATCATCTTTCTGATAGAGTGTCTCGTGGAAGAAGATGACGCCACCAATGCACTTCTTTACACGGTCATCAGCACTGAACAGGACCTGGCGGTACAATCGGCGGTTCTCTTCTGTGTTCTCCACCCCGATTTGGCTCAGCCGTTTGGCCATGCTGCCTGGAGGCAAACAAAGAGGGATGACAGGTCATCCCCAGGGCTTCCTGGCCACCTCTACCCCACCTGGCCACAGGTCCCCACCTACCTACAGACTCATCTGCAGCCAGAATGCCTTTGCCGGGGGCCACAATCCGGAGGGCAATGTCAGACAAATCCTTTTTCTGCTCCGCAGAAAGGGCTGGATACAAGTGGGGCATGGTGATAGCTCTGTGGAATAGAGACAAGATATAAAAGCTGGACCCCATCCAGTACCTCCACTGCTTTCTCTCCTGGCCATATGGGCCAAATGGCACCCACCCACACCCGCCCCCAACAAGCACAGAGCTGGCTGGGAACAGGGAAGCAGTCCTTGGCAGGCGGCCTGGACATCAAAGTGGCACCAATCCCTCTGACAACTAGGAGACTTAGGGCCTCTGTTCTCACATCTCCTTTTGTCCCTGGTGGGCACCCTTCCCAGCCCCGGAGTAAGATGCAGGGTGGGGGTGGGGAGGTGAGCAGCTGTGAAGCTACAGGTCTTCTTATGAAACTATTGCCCAAACGAAGATGCAGGCCCTTCTTTTGCTGAATTTGGCCCCTTCTTCAGGTAGGCGTAAGTCCTGGCCTTTCAACGTCCCTTTTCTTATCCCCAGCAGGACCCCTAGGGAAAGTGCACTTACTCCCAAGATTTCAGAATGAGACAGATACCCATCACCCGTCTTCCCTTGGCTTCTGGAGGAGAAGGCTGGGAGAGGGGAGCAGGTAAGGGGTAAGAGTGGCACAAATAACTGCCACAGTCTTCCCTACCCCAAACCTGACGACCTGTGCAGTCAGGAGATGGGAGCCAAGGATCAGGAATGAGTGGAGAGGCTGAGAGAGGGAGGGAGAAATGCAGGTGGACAGGGGAGGAGACTCGTGGGAAGGTGATGTTGAGACAGGTTAACTAGTCAGGGGTAAAGACCTAGACCTGTGGACAGAGAAGGCAAGAGAACAGCCTAGGAGAGGGAGCAGGCTGAGATTAAAACGGTCTGGGTGGGAGAGGCTGACCCCAAGGAAAAGTCCTGTAGGCAAAGGAAGATTTGGGATTGGAAAAACTTGAGGTCCGGGAGTTAGAGCTAAAAGGAAGGGACGTCGTGGGAGAGGCCGAACCAGTAGGTTTCCAGTAGACAGGAAGAATTTAAGGAGAGAGCTGAAAAGGCACATGCAGGGGACCCCTGGGAGCAGGGCAAGGATGGGAGGAGGCAGTCAGAGAGGAAGCAGAGGCTGAGTAGCTCCCGCCTCGCCCCAGACTCACCTGCGTGCAGCGAGTGCGCAGCGATTTAGCTGCCGCAGCCACTGGTAGAGCTGCTCCGTTCAGGTCCACAGCAGCTGCGGCTCCACTCCAGGCCGCTGTAAATGAGGCTGCGGATGCCGCAGAGCTACGTGACTCCCCGGGGGGCGGGGCCAGAGCCGCCCCGCCCCCGCCCCCGCCCCCGGATTGGGGCCGACGCAGGGCAGCGCCCGCAGAGGCGGGGCTGCAAAGTGGAGTGACTACGCCAGCATCTCCGAGGCTGCGTACCGCCCCCTCCCACCTCGCGGAGCCTTGGCCCCAGGGCCCGCAGGAAATGGCCTTGCCCTCATTTCTGCCACAGTAGCCTTTATCGTGTGCCAGGCAGTGTTTTGGATGTTGGGGATTAAGCTTAGTCTGGTGAAGGGGTCACTTGAACAGTCTCAACAGGTCAGGTAGGTGAGACAGAGGCACCAACAAACTGCAGGAGTCCAGGACAGAGAATAAGGAACTGAGTTTCTGTCTTCACCCCCTTATTCACCAGGGCCTACTCAGCGGGGGGATGGAGTAGGTAAGTGAATGAAGCCTTGTCTTCCCCCCTAGGCAGTGAGCCAGGGAACAAGCAGTCCAGTGCCCAGATCATTTGGGGAAGAGAAGGGAGGAGGGGCAGCCAGCCAGCTTTGGCTGTGGGAGCAGCGGGGGTGTGTGGAGGCTGCCCAGGCAGGAAGGCCAAGCTGCCTCTTCCCTGACTTCATGTACCACTCTCCCCCAACCCCCGCCCCAAGAAATAAGATTACATGAGTTTAAAGAAATCATTAAATAGACTTTATTTAAATAACATTAAACATAGCTGGCTCTATGCCAGTTGGTCCTTGTGTTGGCGTAAGTTCAGGTAAAAGGGTGAATCGGATTCCACCTTGCAGTTCCTTAGCTCAGAAATTCCAGCAATCCCTGTAGCTCCTTGCAACCTCTCACAACCTCTGGGATGGACAGCAGAGTCTGGGAAGAGAGGCAAAAAAGGCAGCTCAAGGCCACAGGCCAATGGGCCAAGGCTTCCAGTCTCAGGAAGCACCCACTGAGTTAGGGGGGAGAAAACAGAAGTCACAGAGAAGCCTGCAACAGAGGCCCAGCGCTCAGCACAGGCTGGGAACCGGAGCGGTGCCCAGCAGAGCCTCTGGGGCCCAGGCCTTGTATCAGGAGCCTTGGCTGCATCAGTTCCCTCCCTCTTTTACCTCATATATATGCTGGACAATGTCATCTAGTTTCTTTAACTCCTTGTCAGAGCGCCGAAGATTCTCCTCCAAGATGTTTCTCTACAAAGTAAATAGGTTGCATAAGTACTATGTTTAAAAGAACAGCACAGCTTGTGGGGCAAAGAAAAAGCACGGCAGGACACTTGCTAGTGGTGGTGGGAAGTGGCCTGGAACAGCATGGGAAATCTTACATGGCTCTGGAACTTGGCCATGAGCTTTGCCTTCTCATTTTTCATCTCCAGGAACATCACCCTCAGCTTGTCCACCTATAGATATGTCCAGATCAGTAGGGGCACAGTCTAGAGTTCCCACCAGCTGCCCAGCTCCTCTGTTGACTCCGAGTCACCTCCTGGGAGAGCCACACTTTCTCCTGGATCCAGTTAGTGGCCATGGGCTGACAGTTGGGGTTCAGCTGGCCAGCCAAGGTCTCTTGGAGCACCTTCGTCTCTGTCTCTGCACGCCGAAGTGAGCGGGTGAGCTGGGTTACCTCCTCTCTAAGGCTCTGGGGATGAGAATGTAGAGGTATCCAGTAGCCTTCAAAGGTCCCTTCTATCCTTACCCATGTGGTGAATAAGGGTAGACCAGGCAGTCTAATTCCCAAATGTGGGATCCTGCTACCAGAGACACAGGAGACAGAGGGCCAGGCATCATGACGAACGTACTATGAGCTCGCTGCTCTTGTCTATCTGCTCTAGGATCTTCTCGTTCTGTTGCTGTATCACTTCCTGGAGCTCCTTTTCATTCTGTGAGAGAAAGGGAAGAAGGTACTGCAACAGCTGGCTTCTTTGCAGTCCATGCCAGAAGATAGGATTTAGTGTCTAACCAACGCTCAGCCCAAGCAATACCAACTGATAACACTCCAATTCTTCCTCTAGGGCTATGTCAGATAAGGCACATTTCAATGTTGACAGAGTTCTGCTGGAGTTCCTGACTTCTAGGTCAGCCTGGGAGATGGGTAAGCCCAGAGCTGATTCCCAAACATGTGAAATGTCAGACCCCAGGAAGGGCAAAACTAGGACAGTAGTTGGAAAATCTCTACCACCCAGATTCTTGGACAGTGTGGCTTCCAGTGGGCCAGCAGAACTGCCCCAGTTCTTCATCAACCCCTTCTAGGCCCCTCCTTCACCTTGTAGCGCAAGCACAATGCCTGGTTCAGCTTCTCTATGTCCACTTCCTTTGCCTTTTGGGCTTCCTGATGCTGTTTTTCCTGGGCCTGCAGCCTAGCCTGCAGATCACAACTAGGCGAGGGAAGAATCTGGCATTATTCCTGCTCCCTCAGGGCCTGTCTCACGTGACCTGCCCTCTCTCACCAAGAATGAACTCCACTCACATCTCTTGCTGCAGAGTCCTGATGGCTTCTTCTTTAGACTCCTGCAGGAGGGAACACAGGCTCTGAAGCTCCAGAGTCACTGTGCTCATCTCTGCCAAGCTCCTCTCCATGCCCGGGGTCTCTGAAAGAGAAAGTCCTAGATAAAAGCAGAGTCCATTAGCTCTGGAAGGAGTGCGTAGCCATCATTTCCATAACTTTTATCCATGTTCCCCACCCATGGGATTTAATGTGCAGAACAGTACAGATCCCAAAAGGCCAAAGTAAAATGAGCCCAAGTAATTGAGGTTTTTAGGGCAAAGCACTTCTCACTGCTTTAGTCTTTATCATTACTACCAGATCTGGAAATGAGGCAGGATCCCTGGAGCCCATCCTAACCTGTAGGCTGAAGGGAAACCATTGATGCTACTCGGGTGAAAGCACTCTTGTCACTTCCAAGCAAGGGCACAGGAGCTGATTCCGGCTCTAAAACAAAAACCAACATGGAAGAGGGCCTCTGGTGGCCCAGTCAAAGGTCTGCCATAATGGAAGCCAGGGAGATAGAAGTCTGTTGGTGGGCATCTTCAGCAGCTGAAGATAACAGGAGCAGGGTCACAACTTTCCCACCCCTAAATTCCAGGGCATTTAACCTTCATCTGCCATTGTTGTTAAGATGCTTCCCAAGAAGGCACCGCTGGTGGGCAGAGGGTGTTCCTGAGCAGGAGCACAGGCTGTGCTTCTGAGCAGGGTCTCTGGTTCAGCCTAAGGGCGAAGGAGAAAAAAAATATCTGCTGCTTTACTGGGTTAGTGATTTCCCTAAATGCCCAGGTACTCACCAGCCATCTCCTCCAGAATGCTCTTCTATTACCTCTCTTCTCTACCTTCAAATTCTCCATTAGCTCCTTTACCGGAACTTAACTCTCTCTTACTAAAACAATTTAAAAAAAGCAAACAAACCTTATCTTAAATCCTTTTTTAGTTATTACCTTTTCTCTTTCCCTTCAATTAAAAAAAAAAAGAAAAGCCTATATTTCTTGCCTAAAATTCTTACCATGTATTGACTCCCTCGCCCACTATACTCAGGCTTCTAGTCCCCCATTCCACCAAAATTATCATGATTTGGTTCACCAATGGCATCTTTACTTTCAAATGCAATGGACACTTCTCAACTCTTATTTTACCTGACCTGATTTTACCTGATTTGATCATTGATGACCATGTTCTTCTTTTAGAAACTTCCTTTTCTTAGCTTCTGGGACATGACTCTTTCTCCCTTCATAAGTATAGGCCTCTTGCCTTTCTGGTTATTTCTTCTCTTTATCCACAGGCCCTTCCTTAACCTCTAGACTCCTTTTGGTTCATCCTTGGCCCTCTTTATACCTGGATCCATTCCCCAGGTGGCCTCGCTTCAGGAGCCCCACAAACACATCCACTTCTATACAGATGACCCTTCAATCTCTTCAACTGGACTTTTTCCCAATCTCCAGACCCAAAGGCTCAACTACCTGTGAAAAATCTATCAGAATGCTCCATAATTTAGTACCAGAATGCACCTGAAATTTAGTACGTCTAAAGCTCAGCTCACCATTTTCCCATCCCACCCTACCAAAACTCTGTTCCTTGTCCTATATTTAAGATCTTAGAGCAGAGGAGTGAACAGCAGATTACAGCCTGCAGTTCAAATCTGGCCTGCCTCTTGTTTCTGTAAATAAAGTTTTATTAAAACACAGCCACACCCATTCATTTATATGTCTGTGGCTGCTCTTGAGCTACAAAGGCAGAAATGAGTAGTTGAAACAGAGACCACATGGCTCAAAAAGCCAAAAATATCTATTATATTGATTTTTTAGGAAAAGTTTGCCAACCTGTGTTCTAGAGTGTGCATCTTTCCAACCGTCTAGAGATCAGCATTCACTCTTCTATTTACTCTGACATCAGGTTCTATTCTACTTCCTATATGTGCATTGAATTCATCCCATCCATCTCCATTCTCTACCCCTTCTGTAAGTGCCAGCAGTTCAAGCCTTCAAGTCTGGCCTCTTGCCTACTTCTCCAGCCTTGTCTCCGTGTCATCCTTGTCCCATATAGCCTCTATACTCCAGTTATAAAGAGCTACTTCCTGGTCCCCAAACTTGCCACAGTCCATATAAGCAGGGCTTTGTACCCCGCTGCTTTGTCTTGTTCACTATAGTCCCAGCACCTAACTCAGGTCTCAGGATAAGGTAGAAACAACAAAAAACACACATAGTGCCTCTATGACCTTCATATACTGTTCCTTCTATCCGGTAGGCCTTCCTATATTCCCGTCCCTGCCCTACAACC
The DNA here is from genome assembly GCF_030020395.1 of Manis pentadactyla. Taxonomy (NCBI): domain Eukaryota; kingdom Metazoa; phylum Chordata; class Mammalia; order Pholidota; family Manidae; genus Manis; species Manis pentadactyla. The sequence continues at coordinate 147,932,856 of NC_080022.1, forward strand.
TTTTAAACCTCAGTATTCTGCCCAAAGGTCACCTGACTGAGCCATAACTCTCAAAGTAAGAACTGCTGTTTCTTTCTCTGAGCTCCCACAGTAGACATCCATGCAGACCTCTATCGTGATCACAATTCAAGATGAGAAGTATACCAGCAAATTACAGCCTGCAATTCAAATCTGACCTGCCTCTTGTTTTTGTAAATAAAGTTTTATTGGAATACAGCCACACCCATTCATTTACATACTGTCCTCCTTCTGTCTTCCCTGTCAAGACTGTGGATTCTTTCACATTTCCTTTGCTCACCACATACGGGGGAAGAGGGTCAGATCATAAGCACTTCCAGATTTCATGATCCTGGGGAATGAGCTAATTAACTCAATTCTGAAATATATCGACCGATTATTGCTTAGTGTGAACTGTGAGGAAGCCAAAGAAGCAAGGCTAAATTTCTGCTTTCTTTAAACACATTCTAGTTGAAGAGACCAGACATCCAGGGAGAATGAATAGAAGTACAAAAAGGTACAAAAAGAAAATGATTAAGTTCATGAAGAATACAGCAGGAGATCGCTGAGTCTATGTGATATGGGAACATTTCAAAGAAGGTGAACTAGGGGAGATTTCAATAGGAAAAGAAAAGATATTTCCAGTTTGGAGACAGAGGAGAATGGATGTGGTAAGCCTGAGTCTAGGTGGGAATGGTGATGGGACATGTATGTAGTGTACAGGCAACCTAACTGGAGTACAGGATTCATCATAGACAGGCAGGAGACAGATGAAGAAAAGTTTGAGTGACAGGCTAGAGAGGTCCTGTACAACTGAAGGTCATTGAAAGTCATAGAGATAAAACAAGAGTAGCATTTTAGGAAGATCATTCTATACAGCACAGATACAATTGGAAAAAATCTCAGTAAACTAAGAATAGACGGTAACTGCCTCAACTTGATAAAAAAAAAAATCTACAAAAAACCTACAGCTAACATCATTTAATGGTGAGAGACTTGAGGCTTTCCTTCTAAGATCAGGTACAAGACAAGGATGTCCCCTCTCACCACTCCTTTCCAATGTTCTAGCTGATGCAAACAGACAAGAAAAGGAAATAAAAGGTACAGCTTGAGAAGAAGAAATAAAACAATCTCTGTTGGAAGATACAATTGGAAGGGAAGAGAAGGAACCCCCAGATCCTACCTTCTCCTTTAGTTTTGTCTGTAGTAAGAGGGTCAGGCTCTGTAGTCGCTCAGCCAGCACCCCCAGTTCTTGGGAATACTGCTGCGTCTTCTCCAGTTCTTGCTCCTGGTTCTCTGCTATAGTACTAGCCAGTTTAGCCCTGAAATAAGGAGGGAACAGGGAAAACAACCAAAGACCTGGCAGCCTTCTCTGAATACCTCTCAAATCTCCACCCAGAGCTGCATTCAAAGAGGGAGACAAGGGGCTCTTGGATCCTATCACAATTCCCTTCTTGGAGACTTCAGCCTGTCGAAGAGTTTCTGGGAAAGACAATCACTTAAGTGGGGAAGCATAGAAAGGCAGAGATCTTACTTCAGGTTCTCCACAGTGTCCTTGAGGTCCTCACACTGCAGGCTGCGCTCCCGGAGCACTTCCAGCGTCATTTTCAACTGACACTCAACCTGGCCCAGCTCCAGGTGAGCAACCTGATTCTCTTGGTCTGCAAACTGGGGAAACAGGCAAAGGAAGAGTAAGAGCAAGAGAGGGAGGGGGTGGGAAATGAGTCTAAGCAGGAGATTTTAGAGTCCTGGGAACAGAGGCTTTTTCTAGTCCACAGTTTAAAATGTTATCTCAATACCATGAGGTAAGAGTCACACTCCTACCAGCTCTTCTGACCCAAGCCATATCCTTACCTCCAGGGTCTCCTTCAGGTCTTGCACCTCCTTGGCCAGGACTGCCTGCTGTTGCTGCAGCTCTGCCTGCATGTGCTTCAGTGCCACCTCCTTCTTCTGCCATCTGCCAGAGATCTTATGTTAGGGCCCATCAGTCCTATATCCTAGGTGCCTAACACACAATAACCTCACAGGAACTCACTGAACAGCCTGCTCCTTATTGTCCTGGGTAAGCTGGCAGAGCAACTCCTCCCTCGTGGCCAGGTCCTGGGTACACTGGGCATGCTGACTCTGTAGCTCTTTTAGCTGACTTTCCATGCTGGCCCGAATCTCCAGCTGAGCCTGGAGATCTAGACCAAAAGTATTCTAATGACACCATGCAGTCACCAGGCCGAAACCTTCAATACTTCTATTCCAGAACAAGTGCTCTAGAGCATTTTCTTGTACTACTGCCACACCCCAAGCCTTAGCAGGACTGCTAGCAGTATGCACACTCTGTGTAGGTAGTATGCGCGCGCGCGCGCGCACACACACACACACACACACACACACGCGCGCGCGCACGCACCTGTTGCTAGACGACTGTTTTCCAACTCTAGTTTTTCTCTTTGGCTTTTGCAGTCCTCTAAATGGGTAGAGACTTGTTCCAACTCCCTGGAAAGCTAAGAAGCAAAGATAATTTTCCTCCCACAGTTCCTCCTGAATCAAGAGTCTAAGGACTTAGTCCAGCTTTTCTTTCCAGATAAGACAGCAAATAAGGCTAATCCTCAGGAAAAGAAGAGTTGCAGCAAATAAGGCTTACACTCAGGAAAAAGCAGGAACAGGAGAAAAGCTGCTGAAGAAAGTGCTGAAGGGCAAAGGAAACAACTGGGCCCAAAACCAACCATCTCACAGCAAAGGGACCTGGCTGGCCTCCAAACCCACAAGGTAGAGAGAAGACAGGTTCAGGGTAAGAGGCTAATACCACTCATTGGAAAGGCCTTCTGTAGTGAAGGAGAAAACCAGGCCCAAGCGGTCCCTACTCCTACTTTGTACCTGCTGCTTTTCCTCAATTGCAGCATCACGTTCCTGCAGGGTCTGCCGGCTCTTGGCTGTGAGTTTCTCTGTGAGTTGTTGAGACCGGCTCAGCAAAGTTGTCCATGTTATATACTACAGAGGAAGCAAGCAGATCAGCAGAGCACACTTGAGGCAAGGCTCCTATAGGCTGGCTATGAGTAAAGTAGTATGATGGCCCCAAATACTCACATCCAGTTGCAGGGATATCCAGTCCTGTTGCAAGGTTGAAATAAAACTGGCTATATGTTGAGTCAACTCTTCTTGCTCAGTATGAAACCCTACCTACACAAGAAAGATTACCAGTGGATGGGGGCCCTTCCCTCTGAATACAGCAAAGTGGGAGTGTAAGAACATCCTCCCAGTGTGTCAGCATGGATCCCAAGAAAGGAAATGCCCTCAAAATTACCAGTTGGGTCTGGGTTTCCTTCAAAAGGCCTCTGAATTCCCCCGTGAATGCCAGGTCCTGTTCCAGCTGGCTAATGCGCTGGCTTGCATGTGCACAGAAAGCCTCTAGCACTGTCTCTGCCTGTAGGCAAGAGGTTGTAAGGACATAGTGGGCAAAGGGAAAACAGCACAAAAAGCCCTAACTATCCACCACACCAGTAGTTTGGTCTGTTATTCCCCAGGGCAGGCAGTTGTTAGGCCCCCCATCTGTGTCTCAGGTGAATTTGTGTTCCTGCAGGAACCTTGAGGAAGAGACCTCCCACATCCACGACCAAAAAGCCTGACACCTTACCGCATCCTTGCCTCTGAGGGCCCTTTCCTCTCTTTGCTTTGCTTCTTCCCTTTCCGTTTTCAGGCTCTGGAGCCTTGCCTTCAGTTTCTTCAACATGTCAAAACAGCAGGAGACCAAGGTTTCTGCATGCTGAGACTACAAGATAAACAACAGGTGCCACGTCTGGGTCTTTTTTGGCTTTCAGTCCCACCAGAGGCCTCTGCCTTTATCTTCATGCTGCTTACCTCCTGATGCACAGTAGTTTTATCTTCTTCTAAGTGCAACAGAGATAGGTGAAGCAAGGAGATCAGCTCTTTAGAGACCAGCACCCATGACTGCTGTGGAGGGAAAGATGGTTAGACTACATCAAAGAAAGTCACTAAGCAGGAAGCAAGCAGGGGAGTAAAGCCACTGAGCCCCATTTCAAGCTCCCAATAAGGAGGAGATGTCCTTAACGATGCTTCGGAAACCTCCCTGGACTACCATGGCTGAGTATCACCATCTGCTAACCGTGCAGGAGTCTCCTTAGTCTGCACAGGAGACCAATGATGGTCAATCAACACTTACCATGACATTCCTGGCCTGCTGCAGAGCCTGCCCAATCTCTTGGCTCTCCTGAAGATGCTGAGGTTTCTTACTTATCTAGCCAGAGAAACAGAGTTGTTCCTTTTGCATACGCAACTTGCAACACCAGCCCCTCATTCCCCCTCCCAGTGAGAATTCAGGGGCCTTTCCTATTAAAAGCAGGAGCAAGGCTCATAGCTTGATGAAGCCAAGTCAAAAAAATCCAGAGGTAGGTAAGAAAATTCCTTTTGAAAATAACTTAAAAAAAAAAATTACAAGGATAATGTGTTTTTATGGTAAAAATTTGGAAATACAGAGGTAAATACAATGGAAAATCATTAATAATTTCACCACCTAGAGGAGTGATTCCTAACCAATAGTACAACACCTACCCCAAGAGATTACAATGTACCTCCACACCAGAGATTTCCTTGCTATGATGGGTAGATTACTTCCCTCAGGTGTCAGGGGAGAAAAAAGTTGTGGAGTACTGATTTAGAAAGAAATCACAATATTCAACAAATTCTAAGATATTATCTTTCTACATTTTACCACCACAAAATTGGGATGCATCTTAATGTTGACAGTACTTTAGATCTGATAAAAGACTGTAATGTTTTAAAAAACACACACGCACACAACTGAGACTACAGTATATAAGAAATTTGGGGTCTTGCTTTTATTACTCAATTTCATTATATTAATGTTATGTAGCCCTGAATTTATATTCACTCTCCTCACTGGAACAGCCAGAGACTAGGATATCTGCCTTCAGGGGACCTATCATAGTGGAGTACCACCCATTTTTAACGTGTGCTGATATTTTACCTCACCTCAGAGCCTCTCAGAGGTTATCTGAGCTCTGATTTCCTTTCTTTAAAAAACATGAACTTACATTAAACTTTTCCATGTTATTAAAAACTCTTCATAAACATACTGACTGCAAAATATCCCATGTTATGGTTGTGCCATTTTTTACTATATTTTTCTCATTATTTTTTTTAAGTTACCATTTAATGCAGATTTTTTCCCCCTGAGGACATCTCCCTAGAACTGAAATTACTGGGTCAAAACTTGAACTGCTTGAAGGGTCTTACTTACACTGCCTTCAAAATATCTTGAACCAATTTATGTCCTACTGACAACAGAACGATGCTTACCAACATTATCTATTTCAATCCTTGGCTATTTTGTCAGAAGAAAATTGCATTTTATTATTTCAGTTTGCAGTTCCTGATTACCAGTAATGCTAAACTCAAATATTTATCAGTCATTTTTAAGTTCTTATTCTCTGTTCATTATCTTGGGGCAGACAAAAATCTTACTGTGCTATGCAGAGTAGATAAATATGATCTCAAAAGCAATGGAGCCATAGACTCTAAACCTCTAGGAGAGAAGAGGGAGCCTTCATTACTGCTGAAAGGCAGCCATCATCTGCGAAGAAACCCATGGCTAGAGCAGCTGTGCTGAGTCACGACGCTGCAGCCGTCCGGATTTTAGGAGACAGATCTATTAGAGCTCACCGCTCCTTTCCCCAGCAAAGCAGTCATCACTCCCTCCTGCACCTTGCAGTAAGGCTCAGAGAACACATAGGGCTCAGAGCTGGGCAGTCAGGCAGGTGACGCGATTAGCATGAAAGAGGCAGCCAGGCGGCAGGGAAGGGGCACTGCTTCAGTGGCCTCCAAAGGGATGTGCTTCAGTTGGATAGGGTACAAGACCAACTCAGGGATGGCAAATGAGGTCAAGGACAAAAGGAGAGGATACCAAAATAAGAAAACACAGAAAAGAAATTGAGCAGCTAGAAGAATGATAAGCCTCTGGTTTCCAGGATTTTGGCAAAAAGTCAAGTCATTATTTTGAGGATGTTTTCAATCCAAAGGAGGGCTTTGAGCATTTGCAGACCATCTCTTCTTAGCAACTGCCACTTATTACCTCAATAGCCACAAACTGAGGCTCTAAATTCCTTTCCCTACAACCATCCCCTTCCTTCCTTGGCCTGTGTAGTCACAGCTAGAGTCCTCTGTCTTTAAACTGTTTCCCTTCCACATCTCCTACAATAATTTTGAAAGACTAATTACAGCCTTTGTAACAATTTAAACCTAATGGTACTCAGTTTGAAATTAAACTTAAATCACTCTTAAGTATATCCAATGGTATAAATACTACATACACCATAATGATTTAATACCTATTTGATACCTTTAAAAAATGCATGAACAAGCTCTTCTTTAACAGTCAGAAATTTTTATCATCCCTTTTTCTCCTTGAACCTATAATTTTTACTCCTCTCAGAATTTTTCCCTAAAGTAATATATTTTTATACTTTTTAATCACTATCTCTGCAACAACAAAAATAGTTCACCTAAATTTAAATTAAAATTTCTTTTAAATTCCTCTGACCATATGACCTTAAGTAAAAAAACTTTCTTTTGGATGGAGAAATATTTCTATCAGTTGTATACTAATCACTATAATAATATTATAATTGTTAATAAGATCATAAGTATACACAGTAGAATCTGATTAGGGATCATTTATTAATGAAACAGATGGAGCTTCCCTCTCCTTATCAGTTCATGTGTCTGTGGATTACTATATGTCTCACAATAAGACATGGCTCAGCACAATTCTATGCCTATTTCCCATTCTTACAGATATAAACACTGAGAAATCTTCAATGAACAATGGTAGTAAGTCTGAATAGAAGAAGGGGAGATGGGCGTGTCACCCCCTCCTAGGGGTTTGTTTGGAGATATATGCCAAAAATCTCACTGTGAATTTTCATTAAAAAATTTTAATGATCCACTGCCTTTTATGTCCTTCAATTTCATTGAAAGCATGCAGGGATGTTATGTAATCGTGGCAGTCATTCACTTTCTCAGCATGTACACAAATATTTTCTATTGTCCTGTGATTGCTATCCTTTGACCACTGAGATTCAGGATGGGTAGTAAATATGTTCCACTTTAGTAAAGTAGGCAACGGCAATTGAGAATGGAGAAGTAGGAAAGAAAAAAACTAATGAACAAATACACTTGGAAGATGAAGATCTAGAAAGTGATTCCTTTACAACTTCCCCTGCTTACATTCTCTTGGGAAGTCTTGATGTTCTCCAGGGGTATGGTGAGTACCCACAATCTTAAGTGATTTTCTGGGTCCTCAGCTTTTACACATATTCTAAGAGGCCCCACTGGCTCCTCCACACTTTGTGAGGAACCTTCTTACCCCGCTAGGAGAAGTGTCAGTCTGTGTGCTACTGTCCTGAACTTCTGGGTGAGGGACAGTTAGCTGGCTCTTCCAATTTCGCAGCTGGTGGGAGAGAACCTCCAGGATGACAAGAGAGTTCAGCAGGTTATCTTCCAGGTCATGCCGAGATAAGGCAGTCAGATCTGGAGGATGGCTGCAGCAGGAAGAGAAGAACATGAAAAGAAAGGGGAAAGGATGGGAGTGGCAGGTCCAGGTTAATGGAACCCAGGAAGCACAAGGATATACGGACACTTACCCCCACAGGACATGCTCTGTCTCAGAAGTACCATCCTTGGTGCCCATCAGGCCTGTTTGGGATGTGTTTGTACTCTTTTCCTGTGGTGCTGGGGGAGTAAACCAAGTCCCCACTGAGCAAGTAGAGAAAGGGGTAGTGCCGATTGCAGTATCCCGAAGCACAGAGGGAAGCGATAAGCTCTGGCGGAGATTTTCTAGCATGACTGAGGTATTTACACCTTTTTCCAGCCAAGCTAATGGGGACATCCAAGGCCCTGTATCAGAGACAGGAATCCTATCAGCATCTTCTACTGCTGGGTCTTCAGTTGCCTGAGATTCCATTTCTCCTGAATTTGGGATCAGGCATGTAGACGGACTATCTTCTATGTCTGGGACAAGTGCTTGATTTCCCAATTCAGCCTCCTCAGGGATTGTGGGAAAGTTCGTTTCTCTTTCCTCTACAGCTCTGTATTCTTTAATTTCCTCCCCTGGGTCCACATGACTTACAGGGAAATCTGCTGCAAAGGCAATTGAAGGGGAAAGCCTGAGCATGGAGGAAGGTAGGGAGGCATTACTTTCAGAAGGGACTAAGTCCTCAGGCATAACCTCGGTCCCACTGCCCCTCAGGCTTTCCCTGGATTGGTGGACATGTTGCTCAGAACAGGGATTTGGGGGACACTCCGAGAGATGAGATGGAGGATCCTGAAGAGTAGATTTCTCAGGCATCACAGGAACAACTTCCGAAGAGCTCTCTTCCACGCAGGATGCCACCCCCTTTGCTAGCAGATCTGGCCTCTGAGGCTCATATAGAGAGATGCTTCTTGTCTCTGCCATGGTATCTAAATGGGCCTCAAGTAGAACGTCTTGCTGCTGCCCCACTGGAGATGGCACAAAAGTCATGGTTTTAACCACACTGCCATCCAGAGAATCTACTGCTTCCTCAGATGTTTTGGGAGTCGATTTGGTTTGGGGATTCATATCTAGGGGCTGCTTCCCTGATTCATGCTGACAAGCTTCTAGCCATTTTGAGGGAGGGTTAAATTGTTCTGAAGGGGAGGCTACCCTCTTAGCACTGCCAAGATCCAGAGGAGGTGAGTAGTCACTGCCTTCCTGTCAAAGGAAACAAAAGTAGTTGACTGAGGCAGACGCTTCAGATTCCCAACATACAATTATGGGTGCAGGACACTCTGAACTCAAAAAGCAACGAGTTTTCATTACCTGTGCTTAGGTAAGAACTTGGCTAAGCCTTGCTGCTCACTAAAGAAACCCAACAGCAGGGAAAGGGTCCTTCTAAGTGAACAAGCCTACAGTATAAATGAGGTGGTAGTATCTACCCATATCACAGGGAAATGGCAGCTTGAATGTAACCTCACTCCTCTCCAATCCTAACTCCAGTCCACTTACAGGGGAATGGGTAGGAAGACTCCCTAGGTTCAAGCTCTATCAGAATCTAGAGTTGGTACAAGATTTTCTCCCTTCTGGAACAGATGAGAAATTGGAGACCAGAGTTAGGGAGCCCTTGGCCCACAGAGCTCCAAAGATGCTAGCGTGAAAAGGGCAACATCAGCCTGCACCAGTGATATAGTCTCCCAGGGCCCCAGAGCTGAGGGCGTCCTGAACACACAGGGTGAGTCCATTCCACCCTTGGGATATGAAGAGCTGCAGCCTCTGTAGCAGAGAAGTCTGAGAGCAGAGCCTTCTCTGATGCCCTGATAAGGGACTGACAACCTCCTGACACGCTGGTTCACAGGGACAAAGGCCACTGCATCTTCTTTCACTTGTCACTGGTCCTGACATTCAACAAACTAGAAAAGGAAAATATGAATGTACCTCCCTCAAACCTTGTTACAAGAGAACAAATACTGTATGATGCCACTTATATGAACTATCTAGAATAGTCAAATTTATAGAAACAGAAAGTACAAAGGTGGTTGCCAGGGGCTGAGGGAAAAGAGAACGGGAAGTTGATGTTTAATGAGTATAGTTTCAGTTTGGAAAGATGTAAAGGGTTCTGGAGAAGGCTGCATAGCAAGGTGAACATACTTAATACTACTGAACTGTGCATTTAAAAATGGGTAAGATGGTAGATTTTATGTGATGTGTTTTTTATCACAACTTTAAAAAAATCATGTTAAAATGCCTCTCATATAATGCTAGGGAAAATATGTAAGAGCTATTTTAGATAGCAATCTGGCAAAATTTATTAAAATTATCTTTCCTTCAACCCAACAATCCTACTTCTAAAAATTTATCTCATGGAAACAAAAGTATCAGTACCTAATACACATACAAAGACACTTATGTTAGCATTGCTTATAGAAGCAAAGAAAAAAAAACCCAAAAGCCATTTGTGAATAGATTATAATTCATGCATACCATAGTATCTTACAAATTAGTTCTACATGCAAGTTATTTTTCTCATTTAACAATGTGGTGCAAATCCCTCCATGTCAACTGGCGTAGAAGAAATGCAAGATTTTCAAACAAGTTATTATAGTTACCTAAGATGGCAGAAACATATTTCTTATATTTGTATATAGTTCAAATGTTTCAAACAATTAACATCTATTATATAATCAAAATTATAAAAAGCAAAAATTATAATTTTGTTGGAGGAAACTCTTTTTGTGTATGTGGATGACTATATCAGGGGGTAGCAGAAGGGAGACCTAAATTCCAATATATTCTGCTACTGTGATTAAATGGCTCTGGTTAAACTCTATAGCTCTATGAAGATCAGTTCCAACTTAGTACTTATTTATTTTTTACCTAAGCTATACTGTCTAATATGGTAGCATATGTGGTTAAAGTTAAAATTAAATGAAGTGAAAAATTTAGTTCCTCAGTCACATTAGCCACCTCTGAAGTGCTCAATAGCCAGGTAACTAATAGCTACTATATTGGACAGCACAGATGATCAAACATTTCCATCATTCCAGAAAATTCTATGGGATAGTGTTAGAGCTCTTTCACGAAAGACTGCTACCTTCAAACATCTACTACTTGGGCTGTCATCTGTTTTTACACATTCTTTCCTCCTCTAACCTATTTTATTTATATCCCATTGAGACAGGGACCATGGATGTGGTCAGAGTAGGGTGAGAGCCTCCGGAGGGGGCAGGGCGGGATATTTGCAGTCAGAGCAATGTAATTACATGCAAGGAAACCCCCCCTGCTAAAACTCTATGTTAAACATTGAGCTCTAGAATCATTCTTCAGTGAGATCAGTTAATGTTCCCCAGATAAAGAAGGGTAACACGTTTCATTTATTATGCTAATCATTTGTAACCATGTATAAGATTCACTTTAGCATACTAAAAGGCCCAGGCCTATGTGCTGTCTTTCCTCCTTCAGATCTGACAAGGTAATTCTGCAAACTGAGCAACTAACTTAGCATGCATACCCAGCTGTAGACGGCATGGTTAAAGGCAGGAAGAATTCCATCTTAAAGATAAGATTGCATTTTAACACCCAGGAAGTTCAAGAGACAAGCTTATTTAGCAAGTAGACAATACCTCAGCCCCACCTTGGGGGCTGGGCAGGCAGCCTTTTGATGTGCTTCCAGACCAAGGCGCCGGTGTCCCAGAGAGAAATCAAGGCAGGAAATTCCTTACAGTTAAGTTAATTTTTAATATTCAGGGACCACTTAACAAGTCCCCACCCCTAAGTTTTTTCATGTTCTCGAAAAATCCTCCAACTTCCTATAAAACCCCCTAGACAACGCACCACTATGGACTCTCTTGTCCCCTCCTGGCGTGAGCCGGGAGCTCTGTCCTTTCACTTTATCTCTAAATAAAAGCCTGTACCTTGCTCTCCTACCTTGACTGTTTGTGAAGCTCATTCTTCGGCTCCGCAAACAAGAACCCTGGCATCACCATCTCCTTCCAAAAACAATTCAGACTGATTGGAAAAGAACAGATAGTGCAATAGACCAACTGACCAGGTTAATGAAGTACAAAATCATGGTCAAAAAAGAACAAGGAAGCAAATCTTCCTATTTCAAGGGGTAACAGAAGTCATACCAGATGACCAAATATGACCCTGAGCTTTCTAGAAGCCAGAACAAGAGGAAAAGTATGGTAAACTACATAGTTCTCATTATCAGAAGGAGAGAAAGATATTTCTTCAAGAAGGCAATTTTCCCAGGTATTAAGTTTTAAAGTTCTTCGTGGAACCTTATAGAGGTATCAATCTCCTCCCCATGGCAAGTTTTTACAGCAAATGAAAAGCAGTTTTCTACATGGCTATTTCTCTCAGGACCTTTAAGCAAAAGTACAACTCAGTGGGGGTAATTCTGCAAGAGGTTAGTTTAAACTACGGTGGTCCAAGTACCCTGCCTTCCAGTGGTGTAACTTGAACCCAGAGGTGTTTTGACTACCTCTTGGAATGGTTGTGGATATTACCTCAATCTAGCACCTGACTGACTCTCCTTAAGTGAGCCAGGTCAGATAGAGCCCACTAATCAAAGTGACATTGTTTCTCAGTAGTTGTGTAAGGATTGAACTGGGGAGGAGGTGATAAAAACTAGCAGCTAAATAGAGGTCCGGGTTCTCAGTGAATTGTCTTTAACGATCCTAGGGCACCTCTCTGTTGGCCTGGATAACTGTAAATGTATGTCACTAACGTGGAAGACTTCATTATCGTTATTAATTACGTCCCAGCCCCGGCCCTCTGTTCCTCTGAGCTCTCAGCCTCGGCAAAGACCCAGTCGAGAAACTGGCCAGGCGAATCTCACCTGCAACCCGGGCTTGCACAGCGATGAGGTCCGCGAGTGGCACATCGGGGACCCTTTTCCAGAGTTGGTGAGGGCACTGGCCTGAACGGTAAGTTCTCGGAGAGGAGTTCTCATAGCTGGTTTTCCCTGAGAAAGAAAAAGTGTGAGAAAGCCTGGGCCCTGCCAGTCTGCCCTTCCACCCTCCCTTTTTTTAGTTCGAGGGGCAATAAGAAGAGTAGCGCGGACCCCAGATGCGCTGAAGCCGCAGGACCAACAAAAGACTCCCCAGCTTTCCGAGACAGCCGACCTGCCAGCGCCCCGCCGCGAAGTCCCAGCCCAGCTATCGCCCCAGGAGGCTCTCTCGCTCACCAGCTGCGGAGAAGGCGACAGGCTAAGATTCAGTTTTTTCACCCGCCACATCTTCAACCCAGAACGCAGGCCGATCACCTCCCAGACCCTAGCGGTGACGTCATGTTCGCCCGCTGTCTTTATTTGAATCTGCTCGGCGCATCTGGATTGGCTGCGGACCTCAGTGCGTCAGGCTGCGCCTCCGCTCGAGCCCGCGATGGGGGCGGGTCGAGCCCGCAGGGGTGGGGGCGGGTCCCTGGGCGGGGCAGGATCCCTGCCCAAGGCTCCCGCGCGGCCCGGAGGACTCTCACCCGGGACGCAGGCCTCCTGCGCTCCAGGTGGAAGGCCTGTCTCGTGGCTTCCCCCGCGAAAGGTACCCAGGGAGCTGGACAGCCACGGAGTCCGTCCCACCTCCTTCTAGCTGACCACCCGCTCACCTCGAAAAAGTTGCCTGGTGGCTTAGCCTGAGGAAACTTTCCTCAGGTTTCCCTTTGTTACTGTTAGGCAGGAAAATAGATATGAGTGGGGTGGAAAGAGAAAAAGGCCAGGAAAGTCCACTAAAAAAGACCCAAAGTTAATCAATTAAAGCTCAAAAGCCAGGAGCAATTTGGCCAGTAATGTTTGAATACTCTCCAAATAAAGGAGGGTACCTCAGCATAGCCCATGTCTTTATTGTGCTAATCATGCAGGCCCAGCTTATTTTTTTAACTTTACCTATATGCTGTTTGTTTTCCCTTTCGGCCCTAATCAAGTAGTTTGCAACAAAGGCAACGAATTAAACATGCAGACCCAGCCTTGAACAACAGGAAAAGGCAGGAACTTTTCCATCTTTGTTGCTTCAGGGACAAGGACGGAGGAAAATAAGTAACACCGCCCCCCTCCCCGAACAATCCTCGCGCTTCAGTCTTGACTGGAAAGAGCCAGCCAGGGAGTCTGGTCCAGAAAGGTGAGTGGAGCGTTTTCTATTTAGGCGTGTGCTGTCCCCTCGTAGGTCTTGCGTCCGTCTTGCTCTGAGCCATAGTTCTCAACCTGAGCTGTTATTTGGCCTCATCAGAATTTCTGGTGTTTTCTGGGGCTTACCTCTGGTCTTGCAACGTTTACTGGAACAATAGTCAACAAGTACTGAACGTTTATTATGTGCCTGACTATTACAAATGCTTTCATATATATATATATATATAAAATGTATGTATGTATTTATTTATTTACATACACACACACATATAAAACTCCGTGAATTCGCACAAGAATCTATGAAATAGGTACTGCAAACTTCCCCATTTTACAGATGAAGGAACAGTCGTAATGAAATTTACTCAATGCCCTTGCAGGTAGGAAGTTGCAGTCAAGATGCCAACTGTGGGTAAAATTGTAATATTTCCAGAATATCTCGCCTAGCTTTAGTACATCTGCCTATCAATAGGCGTTCAGAGGTGCAAAGAAGTTTGGCTTTAGTACATTCCTCAGGGGTGGAGAGAAGTTCATCTCCATATCAATGGGTAATTACCTGGGAAGGAGGGCTTATCTGTACCTGAGAGGGCAGGGGGAGGGCTGGTTTTGCTTCTGCCAGAGCAGGATAGAGAGATGGCCTGCACTGAAATTTGTAAGCAATAAATGGATTTTAAATGTTATTTCTCCCTTTGACTGATTTCGGTTTTAAGAGGTATTTTGGCCCTTGATTTCCTCTCCCCAGGCTTACACCAACCCACCCTACCAACTACTTTATTCTGCTGTCCTTCGAATCCCGTATGTATGAGAAATCTAGCTACTGAAGGTGGAATTGATTTTTGGAAACAGCCTGAATGTATTCAGAGTTAAAGTTTATGAAAAAAGTGTGTTCCTTTGAACACTCACAGCACCTTATTTGCTTATAAGACTCTGAAGTCTTAATGAATTTGGAAAAGGCAATAATACTCCAAAGAGAAGGAATATAATGTTATGAACTGCACGGCCCTCAGGGGATGGGCTCCTCTAGCGCTGTGTTGTCCAATACCATAGCCACTAGTCAGCCATAGTGTTGAGCACTTCAAATGTGGCTAGTCCAAATTGATATGTGTTAGCAGTGTTGTAAAATACAAACTGGATTGTGAAGACTTTTTTTTTTGTATCATTAATCTACAATTACATTAGCAACATTGTGGTTACTAGACTCCCCCAAGATCAAGTCCCCACCACATAACCCATTATAGTCACTGTCCATCAGTATAGTAAGATGCTGTAGAATCACTGCTTGTCTTCTCTGTGTTCTACAGCCCTCCCTGTGCCCTCCCCCCACATTATATCTGCTAATCGTAATGCCTTTTTTTCCCCCTTGTCCCTCCCTTCCCACCCATCCCCCCAGTCCCTTTCCCTTTGGGAACTGTTAGTCCATTATTGGGTTCTGTGAGTCTGCTGCTGTTTTGTTCCTTCAGTTTTTTTCTTTCTTCTTATACTCCACATACGAGTGAAATCATTTGATACTTGTCTTTTTCCGCCTGGCTTATTTCACGGAGCGTAATACCCTCTAGCTCCATCCATGTTGTTGCAAATGGTAGGATTTGTTTTCTTCTTATGGCTGAGTAATATTTCATTGTGTATATGTACCACCTCATCTTTATCCATTCATCTACTGATGGACACTTACATTGCTTCCATTTCTTGGTTATTATAAATTTTTTTAAATAGTGCTGCAATAAACATAGGGGTGCATATGTCTTTTTCAAACTAGGCTACTGCATTCTTAGGGTAAATTCCTAGAAGTGGAATTCCTGGGTCAAATGGTATTTCTATTTTGAGTTTTTTGAGGAACCTCCATACTGCTTTCCACAAAGGTTGAACTAATTTACATTCCTACCAGCAGTGTAGAAGGGTTCCCCTTTGTCCACATCCTTGCCAACATTTGTTGTTTGTCCTTTGGATGGTGGCTGGCCTAACTGGTGCGAGGTGATATCTCACTGTGGTTTTAATTTGCATTTGTCTGATGATTAGCGATGTGGAGCATCTTTTCATGTGCCTGTTGGCCATCTGAATTTCTTCTTTGGAGAAGTGTCTGTTCAGATCCTCTGCCCATTTTTTAATTAGATTCTTTGCTTTTTGTTTGTTGAGGTGCGTGAGGTCTTTATATATTTTGGATGTCAATCCTTTATTGGATATGTCATTTATGAATATATTCTCCCATACTGTAGGATGTCTTTTTGTTCTATTGATGGTGTCCTTTGCTGTACAGAAGCTTTTCAGCTTGATTTAGTCCCACTTGTTCATTTTTGGTTTTGTTTCCCTTGCCCGGAGAGATATGTTCATGAAGAAGTCGCTCATGTTTATGTCCAAGAGATTTTTGTCTATGTTTTTTTCTAAGAGTTTTATGGTTTCATGACTTACATTCAGGTCTTTGATCCATTTTGAATTTACTTTTGTGTATGGGATTAGACAGTGATCCAGTTTCATTCTCTTATATGTAGCTGTCCAGTTTTGCCAACACCCAGCTGTTGAAGAGGCTGTCATTTCCCCATTGTATATCCATGGCTCCTTTATTGTATGTTAATTGACCGTATATATTTATGTTAATATCTGGACTCTATTCTGCTGCACTGGTCTGTGGGTCTGTTCTTGTGCCAGTATCAAATTGTCTTCATTACTGTGGCTTTGTAGTAGAGCTTGAAGTTGGGAAGCAAGATCCCCCCTGCTTTTTCTTCCTTCTCAGGATTGCTTTGGCTATTTGGGGTCTTTGGTGGTTCCATATGAATTCTAGAACTATTTGTTCCAGTTCGTTGAAGAATGCTGTTGGTAATTTAATAGGGATTGCATTGAATCTGTATATTGCTTTGGGTAGGATGGCCATTTTGACGATATTGATTCTTCCCAGCCAGGAGCATGGGATGAGTTTCCATTTGTTAGTGACCTTTTTAATTTCTCTTAAGAGTGTCTTGTAGTTGTCAGGGTATAGGTCTTTCACTTCCTTGGTTAGGTTTATTCCTAGGTATTTTATTCTTTTTGATGCTATTGTGAATGGAATTCTTTTCTTGATTTCTCTTTCTATTCGTTCATTGTTAGTGTATAGGAAAGCCACAGATTTCTGTGTGTTAATTTTGTATCCTGCAACTTCGCTGTATTCCGATATCAGTTCTAGTAGTTTTGGGGTGGAGTCTTTAGGGTTTTTTATGTACAGTATCATGTCATCTGCAAATAGTGACAGTTTGACTTCTTCTTTACCAATCTGGATTCCTTGTATTTCTTTGTTTTGGTTAATTGCTTTGGCTAGGACCTCCAGTACTACGTTCAATAACAGTGGGGAGAGTGGGCATCCCTGTCTTGTTCCCAATCTCAGAGGAAAAGCTTTCAGCCTCTTGCTGTTCAGTATGATGTTAGCTGTGGGTTTATCATATATGGCCTTTATTATGTTGAGGTACTTCTCCTCTATACCCATTTTGTTGGGAGTTTTTATCATGAACGGATGAATTTTGTCGAATGCTTTTTCAGCATCTATGGAAATGATCATGTGGTTTTTGTCCTTCTTTTTGTTGTGGTGGTGGATGATGTTGATGGATTTTCGAATGTTGTACCATCCTTGCATCTCTGGGATGAATCCCACTTGGTCATGGTGTATGATCCTCTTGATGTATTTTTGAATTCAGTTTGCTAATATTTTGTTGAGTATTTTTGCATCTACGTTCATCAGGGATATTGGTCTGTAGTTTTCTTTTTTGGTGGGGTCTTTGCCTGGTTTTGGTATTAGGGTGATATTGGCTTCATAGAATGAGTTTGGGAATATTCCCTCCTCTTCTATTTTTTGGAAAACTTTAAGGAGAATGGGTATTATGTCTTCTCTATATGTCCGATAAATTTCAGCGGTGAATCCATCTGGCCTGGGTGTTTTGTTCTTGGGTAGTTTTTTGATTACCGATTCAATTTCTTTGCTAGTAATTGGTTTGTTTAGATTTTCTGTTTCTTCCTTGGTCAGTTTTGGAAGTTTGTATTTTTCTAGGAAATTGTCCATTTCTTCTAGGTTTTGCAGCTTGTTAGCATATAGATTTTCATAGTACTCGCTAATAATTCTTTTTCTCTGGGGTCTGTCATTATTTTTCCTTAATCATTTCTGATTCTGTTTATGTCTGTAGATTCTCTTTTTCTCTTTATAAGTCTGGCTACGGGCTTATCTATTTTCTTTATTTTCTCAAAGAACCTGCTGTTGGTCTCATTGATTTTTCCTATTGTTTTGTTCTTCTCAATTTTATTTATTTCTTCTCTGATCTTTATTATGTCCCTCCTTCTGCTGACTTTTGGCCTCATTTGTTCTTCTTTTTCCAATTTCAATAATTGTGACTTTAGACTATTCATTTGGGATTGTTCTTCCTTCTTTAAACAGGCCTGGATTGCAATATATTTTCCTCTTAGAATTGCCTTCACTGTGTCGCACATAAGTTGGGGCTTTGTGTTGTTGTTGTCATTTGTCTCCATATAATGCTTGACCTCTATTTCATTTTTCACAAGCTCCAAGTGTTACTCCAGTCACCTCTGGTGATGAGTGCAGGTCATTAGCATCCAGCAGCCCCTCTGCTTTCCAGCTAGAATGACACCTTTCCACGTTTCTGACTTAGCTAGCTCTTTTACAAAGATTTGAACACTCATAAGTCTACAAAAATGTAGGATGCTAGGATCCCTACAACTACAGGCGGGGTCTTCTCACCGTATCTGTAATATGGAGGATGCTGAGTGGCACTGGTTGGCTTTTGACACCAATTTGTACCCACTTTTCTGCCGGTGGTGGAAGCCCAGGAATATTTCACAGATGCCCTTGACAGCAGTGTTCCAGCAATAAAATGTACTTGTGTGAAATCCAGAGGGTAGAAGAGGTGGAAGCCATTGTTTCCTCCTCTGTGATGGCAGATGTACAGGCTGCATGTTGGCCTCCATACTCCCCCACCAGTCACCAGCCTTGTGACTGTGGGGCAGCAATGACCTCAGCAGAAGTTTCCAGAAGTTTCCTGGGTTCTGAGTGGCAGCAGCAACTGTGATTTTATGGAAAGCAGCTACAACAAAGTAAACTGAAAGCTAGTGGGGTGCAGTCCCCCCACCCTCAGCTTTCACGACTACTAGTCCCTCCAATGATAAGAACCAATTGCTTGTATACAAGCTTTCTTGTTTGTTTGTTTGAAGTATCTACAGCGGTTTCTGTTTTCCTGTCTATGGTAACTGTAAAATGTCTCCAAATTCTTTGACTCTTCTTTCCGCAAAAGGTTTCAATGTGAGCTGGATTTAGTGACTGACTTTTAACCATTCATGTTATGTGACAGAAGTGATGCTATATGCTTTCTGAGGCTAGGTCATAAAAAGTGTAATTTCCATCTGTCTCCCTCTCTGGATTGCTCACTCTGGAGGAGGCCTGGCATCACGCTGTGGGGACATTCAATCATGGAGCATGGGGACAGGCCCATATGAGGAGGACTGAGGCTCCCTCCAGCATCCGGCACCACCGTGGGAGCCATGTAAGTGAGCAGCACACCACCTTGGAAGTGGACCTCCAGCCTGTCAAGCCTTCAGATCTGCAGCCCTGGCAGAGATCTTGAGACCCTCATGAAAGACCCAGAGCCAGAACTGCCCAAACTACTCCTGAATTCTTGGCTCACAGAAATTGTGAGGAATAAATGTTTATTGCTATTTTAAGCCACTATTTTGCTGTAATCTGTTGCACAGCACCAGATAATCAATACACTGTTTGATGCAGGGGTTGAGCCGGATAGACATGAGACTCTCTGAGCGGGTGTAGTAATGAATGATGCCCACGGGTGGTTGGGGACTTTGGCTCTAGACTCTAGCTCTTCTCTACCATAATATTTGCCATGCCAACAACCCATAGACATTCCTGGGCACAACGTTCCCAGTACCAAATGTGCAAATATAAAGTATGGTTTTATTGTTTCTTGGGGAAACTTACAAAGAAAATGGTAACAGAGGATTGGGTCAGACTTAGCTGGCCCAGGTGCCCATTGGCTAGGGGTCCTGTAGGGAGGGAGCCTGCCTGGAATGTATCACGTTTATACGATGGCAAGGCAGGAACATCTACACCACTAACAGTGGAAACTGCAATGATGAAAGAAGCGATCTCATTAGAAAGGTGGAGGCTGTTTTTCCATTGAGCTGGTTGGTTCCTGCTGAACTAGATCTGCTGAGCTACTGAAAGGGGAAAGGGACTATGTCTCCAAGACTATCCAACTGGCTTCACCTCCTAGATTCCTGACACTTCACTGATCCCCATTCCTAGGTGATGCATGAACCTTATCATCATCTAGAATGTTCAATCTTTCACTCTCTGAACATAAGCTCTTGTCCTTCCAGTTCTCACTCAAGTAGATCCACTGTCCCAAGTTCTTCACCTGCATCAAAACTTCCTACCTGGTGGCCCATTTTCTCCTAGGTCCTACTTATCTAAACCCCCAAGTGCCCTCTCTACTTCTAGGCCACCATCGAAATACTCCTCCTACAACTCAAGTTGGATCATGTCTCTTTTCTGCCTAAAACATCAGTAGTTCTCGCTATGTAGTTATTTGCTAATTTGCTTGTTATTTGCATGTAAGTATTTAACAATTTGTATTTTAATTCCTTACCAGATGGCTAGAATTGGTTATGAGTCCATACACTTCAGTGAGAGAAAATTATGTATTTTATTGAGAAGCCAATATTAGAAGCGTTGTAGGTGGCCCGGGGCAGGCTGGGGCCCCCTCTGTGGTGGTATCTTGGGCTTCACTCTCCTCCCTTCGGCACCCGACCCTGAAGTCACATCCTTCTCTATTACGACTTCACTGAGCTCTCTGGGACAAGAAGAATAATGCCAAATCTTTTTAACTTTTAAAAGGAATAATAAAACTTATTGTTATTACCTCATTTTAGATAAGAATTTTAAATTATCCCTAATCTTTTACCCTCCATCTGTCTCAAGTAGCTTCTGTGCCAGGTTTTTCTCACGTGAGGGACTGATGGTTCTGTACATATTCCTGAGCCAAAGCCGCCTTCTCCAGGAAAAGCCCTTCTAAAAAAATAGAAAGGAGGTATTAATTCCATACATCCCCTGCTTTCTCCAGCACAGTACTTGATCCTCCTCAAATTTACCTGATTCTTACGCTCTTCTGAGGGTTTATCCAGATATGCAAGGAAGCCCCTTGGAGGAAAACAAACACACAGATAATAATTAGTGATTCATGCTATTTTTCATGTCTCTCACAATGTGTATCTCTGACTTATTAGGACCAAATGGGTACCTCAGTCCATCATCACAAGCAAAATCACTACAGACCTGGGATCCTGAAAATCATTCCATGCATGCTGAGCTTCAGAACTTCTCCGTATCTGTCCCTTATAGCCCCACAGTGTCCCTGGGGAGACCTTTGTATGTGGCTTGGCATGGAGTGTAGGCAGGATTTCAGCCCCACTCACCTTCTTGGCCACTGGCCAAGTGCCCTTGTGCAGTAAGCGAACTGCTCAAGCACACCGGGCAGAAGCGTTTCACTCTCTCCAGAGGCATTTTACACCAGTATCCTTTGGACTCAGTCTCACATGTGTCACTTGCTGGTGGGTGGGGGAGAAGGTGCTTCCGTTTCCCTACTGCTTTCTCCTACAGGTTGAATCACACCAACTTATTGCTGAGTCTAACTAGCTCAATAACTTTCACATGTTAGACTCTCACTGATGAGTGAATGGATTGTGAAATGAGCTTAAAGGTCATGACCAGCATTGAAACACAAAATATTCTTTTGAATACAAATGGAATAGAAAAAAATCAGAGTGCATAATAAGTTTGTTTTAGAAACCACTTATGCCTATATGGTACATGTAGTGGGTCATGACATAAAATGGAGCTCACAGCCCAAGCACAATGATCAGTGGAGAAGTCCCCAGTGGTAAGGAACCATCTTCTATCTGCTATTCGCTCTCAGTATGACCAAGGGGCAAGATCATTTCCTTTTCTCCTTCTCCATTTCTTTATTGTAAGAAGTAGAGATAAACTCCTGACTGAGGTTTCTCCTAGTTAAAATTCTCTGAGGTTTGGTTAAAGGCAACAGACACTGGGGACCCGAAAGCCAGTAGGATGCGAAGGGATGATTGACAGGAAGGGCTCATATATTCGACCTTCCATCAGCTTTGAAGGAGACTAGCATCCAGGACCACGTGGCCTTCTCTGCCCTTTCCCCAGAGCCTCTGAGCAGTCCTCTGGCCAGGCCTCAGGTCCACCCCCAGCAGGAAGAGGTACAACTAAAACCTTTCCCCCTCCAGTCGTTTTCCTTCCAGGCCTTCTGACAGCAGATGCAGCGGTGCCAGTCGCATTCTAACTCAGCTTTGGCTGGGGAGCTGCTTCTGAGAGGCAATAGGGTAAGTACTCTTCCTGCCTTTGATGGTTTCCTCACCGTAAAATGATGTGTTTGAAATAGATGAGTTCTAAGCTTTCCTCTAGTTCTAAAATTCTACTTTGAAATGGCCAGATCAATATTTACCTTGAGCCTCCTTCTTCATCCAGCACTGCCCTTCTACGGGAGCACATCTGTTTTGAAAGAAAACATGATCATGATTATCTAACATGAAGACCACTATTTCCAAATCTTTATTCAACTTTTTATTTTAAATCTCATCTACCAGTGGGATGATAACGGTTTTGAGGACAGGAATTTTATTCTATTTAACTGTCCTTGGACTCTTCCACAGTACCTAACTTGAGATCGTGAGATAGCTTGCAATATATTTCACTGATTGTTTAGGTAACATTCAACAGCTAATCCCTAATAAAAACTCTTGGAATAGGAACAGAAGTTATCTGCGAGGATCCTAAACAGCATCACTGTTTTAAAGTCAAGAACAAGAGTGGAAAAAAAAAAAAAAAAGAACAAGAGTACAGTGCCTGTTATTACTGCGACTATTCATTATTGTTGAGGAGGTCCTAATCAATGTGATAAGAAAAGTGAAGTATTGTAAGGGAAGAGACAAACATACTTGCATTTGAAGTGATGAATAACCTAAAAAGCCCAAGAGGACCAACTAAAATCTTATTGGAAATAATATGAGAATTCACTAAGATACAAAATCAAGAGATCAATATACAAACCTCAAAAGCATTCCTATATACCATGGATAACTAATTTTAAAATGGAAGAAAGATCCCATTTACATCAGCAAAAATGCATAAAGTACCTCAGGGTAAACTTAACAAAAAACGTCTAAGAACTATGTGATGAAAACATTAAAACTCTTCTGGAGGACTTTAAGAAGACATGAATACATGACCCGAGATACCATATTCCTAAATTGCTGTAAAGATATAAGTTCTCCCCAAATTTACCTACTAATATAAAGCAATCTTATTCAAATCCCATGATAATTTTTAAATTAAAATCTAGCCAGCTAATATTTTTCTGGAAAATATTAGAAAATATGAAGGAAAAGCTATGAAATGTATGAATAAGATCAAAGGGCAGGAGCTCACTCTATCAGATGTCAAAATAAGTTCTTTAGCACCTGGAATTAAATAGTGTCTTAATAGTACAAGAAAAGATAACTGGATCAACAGAACAGAGTCCAGACACAGACAGTATTTTTTATCAGTGAAGAAGAAATGAACAACTCAGTACAAGATTTTAAAACAATTGGATCTTCATGTGGGAGAAAAAGTTAGATTCTCTGCCTCAACCTCACTAAACAGCAAATAAATTCTAGATGGATTAAAAAATGCAACAACACATGTTAACCAGAAGAAAATATCAGGCACTGTTTTTATACCGTCAGGTGGCAGAGGCCTTCCTGCAAACCCACGCCCGCCGGGTCCTGTGGAGGGACTGGCGGTAGGGACGGCATGCCTCCTGCTCTTGCCATTGTCCTTCTCTCCCCTGGATCGTTTGTCTTCCTCTAGATTTAGAAAACTTTTACACTAAATATACTAATCCTTTCAGTGGCTTTCATTGAATTTCAATGTTTCAAATATTTCTGAGGGTTTTTATCTTCAATGAGGAAAACAGTGGGTGAAGGAGCACAGACTTTGCAGTTCAGCACCACTGGGTTCTACCTTTGTTTGGGGCCTCAAGTTGATCTCCCTCACTTGTGAAAGATGGTGATATCATCCTCCCAGGAGTGCGGGAGTTAAATCAGAAAACGTATGGGGAATTTGGCCTGAAGTTTGACATAAATCAGTACTAAGTCTACTGATGGTGTCGCAGGCAAGGTGATCAAATCTATCAAAGGCATCTGCTTGTCATATCAGGCTTAGAAGGCTCTTTCCCACCACCAGATATAAAAATATTGCTTATGGCTTCTATTTTTTCTAATACTTCCATGGATTCTTCTTTTCTTTTTGTTGAAATATGTTTATTTAAGGTGATAAATAGAGATCTGCTGTTATTTCCCCCCCCATATAGTTAGGGAGCTGTTCTATTACCATTTATTCATCTT
This sequence comes from Manis pentadactyla, assembly GCF_030020395.1. Lineage (NCBI taxonomy): Eukaryota > Metazoa > Chordata > Mammalia > Pholidota > Manidae > Manis > Manis pentadactyla. Next base: position 147,956,966 of record NC_080022.1, read on the forward strand.
CTCCCACCGATGAGAATATTAAAAGGTGACATTTCAAAAGTCCTAGGAACACATGGGTCAGTCTATTGCTGGACTCCGTATGCTACCTCAGATCATTGTTAGGTGGCATTGTTCCTTACTGTGGAACTGACATTGCCTCCTCTTTCCCCCTTGAACACCATTACTGTCTACCACAGGAAAAACATTGCATGGTCTCTGTCCTCAAAAAGCTTATCATCTAAGTGAGGAGAAGAAACAATGAAACCATATATATACTGACATATATATAAATGCAAGGTTAAATTACATGGACATTAAAAGCACTATGGAAGCTTATATGAATTCCAAAACAGCAAAGGGACTTCTGTCACCTGGGGTACAGTGGTCACTGCCTGGGCAATGGCCAGTGACTCCCTTCCCAGAGGCCTTGGCAAGCTGACCCCATGCTAGCTACCAGTCTCCTAGACTCAGAGACTCTCCAAGAGAGAACTCACTCGGTGCAATCTCAACTGATTAGTATCACAGGATTGATAAAAAGTCAGAATGCCAGAGTATGACTCGACAATGAGAAATATATCTGTTCCACACACAGACTAGCTGTGTCTACACAATCAGGGTTTCTGGTCATTACCAGGGAGAGGCCTCTGTGGCACACTAAAGCGACCTGACTAAGTGACCTGCAGGTACAAGTTTCTCTTTAGCAGTTCATCCATCCAGTCAGGTTTTACTCAAGACAGATAGGCCAGGAAGCCATTTGGTCCTTAAATATCTCTACTCTGAAGTTTTGACCTCAAGGCTGTGGTCTTGTTTGCTTTCTATTACCCTAGACTGAATGATTATATTATTGTACAAAAGGCAGAAGTGCACTTTAAAATATTTAGTTCACTTAAATGTTTCCATGTTTATAAAAAAATATTTCAACATTTGTGTTCTGTTCAATAAAGAAAATAAATTGTTATAACCCTATAAAAATAACTATCTCTGCTCTGCTTCACCATGTGTTGACCTTGGTGTTTCTCTCTTGAAGAGCTGCCGTTTAAAAAATTGCTTATCGTATTAACATTGCAGGGGAGAGGAATGCCTCACCATGGCCTCTAAGAAATGTTAACAAGTCTCACAGAAGGACTAGGACCAGGAGGACTGGAGTATTTAGGCAAGGGTTCATGAAGAAACATGAACTTGAGTTGGCTTTCAGAGACTCAAGGGACTTCTACAAGGCGAAACAAGGGAATTTTAAATGGGCAAAGGAACAGACAAAAGTAGGAATGGGCATGTGACTGGGCTTCCTGGGGAGCTGCTCTGGCTGAAAAGTGGGCTGCCATGACAGTAGAAAAGGTACATATAGGAAATGAGGTTGGGTTCGTAAGGTAGAGTCAGGATTACTGGCTAATTAAATCACTCTGTTGTTGTCAGCCCTGCCTGTTGGGAAAAGTAACAAACCATTCTGTTATTGCACAAAAGGCAGGCAGGCAAGCCAGCTCCAGAAGGACCGTCAATACCAAGTGCTTTAGAAACCCTGACACGGGCTTTTGGCTGCAGTGATCTGACTGAACCTATTTCCACAATGCCTTACGTGATGGGGAAGAAAGTTGCTAAGTAAATCTAGTGAATCAACAAGATCACACTTTTATCTTTTAGCCGTGTCCTTTCTTCCAGGGTGACTGATCGCTCATGAGGGTGGAGATTACACATCCCTCATAATTCCAGTCAACAAGGAAAGAAATCAGTGGTAGAAAGGGAATGACTGATGTCAAATCGACTTAGTTTTGAATTGAAGATATTTTACTGTCATGTCAACTGTGGCCTTCTTAAACCTCTCAAAACAGTCTAATGGCTCATTATCTGGTGTCAGTTCCACAGAGGTCTCCTGAAAGGGGGATTTCTTTAAAAGTCTCTGGCATATACTTTGCAGGAAGAGAATAAAGCATATGTCGGTCCTGGTTACTAAGAAGGAATACCAAGTAGTAAGAGGTGGGAGAGAGGCTTTGATTTTCAGTTTGTGGATTCTGAATCTAAAGACAGACTATCCTCTGGAAGCCTGAATTAATTGTCCTTACCTTAATGAGACAGAAAGCTATAATCAACACCAGCACTGCTCCTGTCACTGACAATGCCAAGATGACTTTGATTTGATACCCATGCACCAGAACTTTTGGGAACTGAAAAAATAATGGAAAAAGACTTTTCAAAAACAAAGAGGTGGAAAAGATAAAAGCTCTTATAACATCTCATTATTTCAGGTAAGCAGCGTAAATGTTTTTCAGGAACATACCAAATCTAATGCTAATGATAAATCAGCATTTTCTTGGTTTCCCTTGGGTGTTAGGTCCCCTCCTCGCCTACCCCAGCAGTTGTGGCATCATTCTCTACATGAGCACAGTGGGAGATCCCTGTCTTCCCCAAAGGCCCAGGCCAGGACAAGACACCGACTAGGGGCCACGGTCTTTCTGCCGGGGTGCTTCAATGCCATGTCCCAAACTGACCAACAGGCTGGGGGCCATGTTTTGGGAGTTATCCTCACCTCATGGATCTCCTGCTCTTCCTGTTCACTCTGGGCTTCTGGACTCCCGTGGATGTAGTTTTCTGTTTCCCACTGGTCTGTATCCCAGTCTGCCCTGGGCTCCGTTGCTTCTTGCTGCTCACTGAGAAGCTTCATCAGGAGGCCGGTTTGGGAGATGAGCTTGGCACAGGCTGGTTTCAGGTGAGTCTCAGAGCAGCCCATTTTCAAAGTCCAGAAAACACGAGAAATGAGCCTTCTCACATCATTGTTGGTGATGAGGGACCGCAGCTGCTCGTTTAGCTGAGCTTCGGGGTGGTCACCTGGAGATGAGCTCCCTGGGAAAGGGAAGGCTGTGGATGTGGAGGGTAAGTCAGTGCCCACATTGTCGTGTTCCTGTTGTGTTTCCTTGCTGAGTTTGGGAGTTGGATCCAAAGGAGAAAATAAATCTGGAAAATGATTTTTCTGAGAAGTCAGTTCTGACGATGAAAAAGCCTCTTGTGAAGGGGAGTTTATAAGGCTCATTGCAGTGAATGGAGGCTTGTTCACAACCATTGGGCTATTCTGTGAACGTTTATTGCTGAACTGTCTACTCATTTTGGCCTTGAGTATTTTGTGACCTGCATGCCGCAAAGTTTCAGGAAAGAGGTACTTTTCTCTTAAGTGTGAGGTTGGTTCAGAAGCCTTCATATTTCTCATTCCAGCACTTGCAGCTTCTAAAACAAAAATACTGTCAGCTAGGTCTTTCGATTTTGGTTTAATCTCAGGTAGAGATTTTGGAGTATTGGAAGCAGATGGCCTGCCCATCAAGTACTGGACAGAAGGGACGGCTGCCTCCTGTTCCCCTCGGAATGAAGACTCTGTGAAGGAGCTTCCTGCGGTCTCCCTGGGGGGCTGCTCCACGTGAGGCTGCTCCGGCGCCCTTGGGGATGCCGTCGTGAGCCCTTTTTCTTCGACCGTGCTCTCCGCAAGGAGCTGGGCCCTCTGCTTCCTGTTGATGCCAGCCTTCCTCATTTGTCTGAGTTGCCTCTTCCATATGCCCTTTGGGCCCTTGATGACCACTTTCAAAGGCCTCTGCCTCCTCCCTACTCTCTGAATCTCTGGTGGGCTGTTTTCTTGTAATTGGGCAGTTTCCAATGTTTTGGTGGAGATTTGAGGTTGAAATTTGGGAGGCAGAAGTTTGGAATATAGAGGCATGCCATCTAAGATAGCTTCCAGAACAGAGATTATTCTCTGTTTATTTTTGTCAGCTGAAATGCTGGATCCAGGTGGAAGAGAAGTGTTCTCTGCGTTGTTTTGCAAATGCCCCACAGGCTTATCTCCTCCCTGTAAGTATAAAAGAAGAAGTTTAATCAATTGTAATGATGCTGATTCTGCACCTTCCATATATCCAGAGAAATAAGATGATATGTATCCAAGTGCACTAAGAACACTTTCCTTGCTAAAGTCTCCTTGCTCATTTTTGAAGGCTGACAAACTGATGGCATTTTTGTCTGCAGCGGCCTTCTCTGGCTCGATAGTCAGCTCAGGGCTGCTACTCTTCTTCCGGGATTGTAATGCCTTCATGAACGACCCTTCTGGGTTCCCTATAGATGTTTCATCATCTGTCAAAAAGAAGAGATTGCTTTTCATCTTACTATGCTGATGGACAGTGACTGCAATGGGGTTGGGGGTGGGCAGAGGGGACTTGATAGTATGGGTGAATGTCAAAACCACAATGTTGCTCATGTGAAACCTTCATAAGATTGTATATCAATGATACCGCAATTAAAAAAAAAAGGAGAGACTGCTTTTGATAATGAAAGATTGATGAGACAGCTTTTTGTCAGTCCACAGCCATATATCTCAGTCAAATACATTGGGAATCAGCAAACATTTGAGGTTTGATTAGGAGAAAAATAAACACAGACTTAAACCTATGGTCGGCAACAACAAAAGGAGAGGAATATGTCTTTTGAAAAAGTGGCTTCCCGCTAGGAACACTCCATAGTGCAAAATACAGTACTACGTGCAGGATTAATTCCACTGGTCCCCAACGGCCAATTGTCCCGTGCTCAAGAAGAGCCAAGGCTAGAAGACAAATACTTCCCCCTCGGCTAGATTCTCTGCAGATCTAACAGCGACTCCTCATGTTCACATACCCCATCCTGTAACGCTTCAGATGCAAAGGGAGTGTGCAGCTTTCTCTCTCCACCTCTGCAGTGTGTTCCTGTTCTTGCTACCATCACAGATGAGCACCCTACCACCCACTGCAAACAAGTTCTCTTCTACATATGCCCTTCTCCACCTACCCACCTATTCCTTTGCTTGGTCCCTTTTTCCATATATCCCAGCCCCCATAAGAGAAGGCTATAATGGGTGAAAAAACAAAAACAAAAAACCACCATGTCTACCCTGGCTCTTTGCTTAAATTTGAGCAGGGATCTGGGGTGTGGGTTAAGAGAGCTATCAGGTTGTTATGTCAATATGGAATATTCAATAAATCAATGGAACAATATTTGAGGTCCTAAAATGCAAAAGGGAAAAAACAAAATTTTTTCAGATGTCTGCTTTGCTTTCATTTAATTTCATTTCTAGTATTTCCAGCTTTACTTGGGGAACCATCCAAAGCTTCTGACTACGTGAAGGTCGAGCGCAGCTGCACAAGTTCACTGGCCAGCTGGGTTTATTTTCCAGAAGAATTACAAGTATTTTTGGTGGTGGTGGTGAGGGTCAGAGGAGGAGGTAAGAGTCGTGAAGAAGGAGGAGCATGGGCTTGCAGAGAGCCCCAAACCGAGGCTAGCAGACCTGAGCACTAGGCTACAATATATAACACTTGGATCTCATTTTTCCTCACCTATAAAAGCAGAATGAAAATGCCTGTTTTGCCCATCTTTAGTGGGAGAAGGGAGTGATAAAACTGGCAAAAATTTTTTTCTTTAAATAAGCAACATTGTATTTATAGAAGAAGCAAAGTATTATTTGTGATGTGCCCCAGATCATTTTATGATGTGCCCCAGAGACCTGTATTCAAACTATCTGGGCATGAAAGCACATTTTGGAAGTCATCACATTAGTGCCAATAACACCTACTACATAGCAAAATACTTAAAAGCACCTGAGTGTTTTTGGGGATAGAAAGGCTTGAGTTTAGAGCAAATTTAGAGTTGGACAGTCTAAAAACAGAAGAGCCTTCCCATCCATTAGAAGGGCTGAGCAGCAGCTTCTGGTTATAGAACCAGAAACTCTCAGGTTCCAAAGAAAATTTTCATAAAATAGCACTACTTGTACTCCTCTATACAAACTGCAAAAACAAAATAAACAAAAATATATCTATACTTGTCCTACAAGACAAAGGGCATGTGAGACCTAATGCATATAAAATCAGATTGTGAACTGTAATACTTGTGTGAGTAAGTTCTCATTCAGGGGTTAAGCACCAGGCAGAGAGCACAGTACACAGGATGTGGCCACTAATGTTCATTCTTTCCCCTTCCATTCCTTTCTCTTGTTCCTTTAAGTATGTGGATCACTGTCACTGTTAGCTTAATAAGTTAACTGAGAATCTGACTTTTAGCAAAGGAGTAGTTCTTAGAAATGTAGGGAGTTGAACTCTTAATGAATTGATAAAAATAATGCAATTAACACCATTAGTTTAAAAATTAACTGTTAAAACATAAATAAAACATCATCGGGTAATGGTAACTCACCACAATATGCGATGTTTGTCAGACATTCACTGTCACAATGCAGCTTGACTGTGTTGAAGAAAATCTCGATATTATTTTTAAATTGGCAGAGGCAGCAGGCCATACGGCTAGGTAAAATCCTATAAATTGAACCACGGAGAATTAAATCAGTGGGAAAGGAGTTACTTGACTAGGTAGAAGAGGCAGGCCCAGGCCACCCACAGGGCTGTGCAAAAGGAGTTCTTGGAACATATGGCCTGTGAAGTTGGGTAGGGATGAGCTGGCCAACCGCTGTTCTTGAATACTGTAAGCAAACAGGAGGACAGAGATGCCTAACAGTAGGGTAAGAATGGAAGTGGGTATCGTAGGCCTAGAATGAAGCTGATAGGGATTAGAACTGGGTGACACTGATCTGTTAAAAATAAATGATATAATTGAGACAACTGAGGAAATCTGAATATCAACTCTTCATTAGATAACATTATGCATAGGAATTTCATTTCTTCAGTGTATTATTAGTACTTTAAGTATATAGGGAAATAATTTGGATACCCAGATAGGAAGGCATGTAGCTGACAAGAGAGGGACTGACTGGCAGATGCGGTGGGACATTGAGAAGACAAGGCTAGAGCAGTGGCCAGTAGATCTGACGGTGAGGGGAAGACAGTCATTTCTCAGCTGCCCTGACAAACATGGTGAGAGCAGACTGCTAAATTCAGGGGCATTTCCTGTACTAATCTTGTGTAAGGCCATGCGTTAGCCTTAGCATAATACCAAATTTCTGTTAGTTTGCCACATTGGAGGGGGATGGCACAATTTAAGGTGCAGTAAGTTGTTTAATAAATTGTCAGAAAGCCCTACAGAAACATTTCTTTAAAACTGCAAAGATAAAAAATGAAATTTGACCCTTATCTCACATTATATGTGAAAACGAACTAATAAAAATGGATCATAGATAGACCTAAATTAATTAACCAAGAAGTATTTAACTTATTGAAAGAAAACATAAGAGAAAAATCTTCGTGGCTTTGGACTGGCAATGGGTTCCCAGACAAAGATTTCTTAGATAAGACACAAAAAAGGCACAAACCTATAAGAAAAATTACTAAACCAGAGCTAATCAAAATTCAAAAATTAAAGACTTCTGGTTTTCAGAGATACTTTAAATAGAATGAAGACAAGCTATAACCTGAGAAAGGGTATTTGCTAAACACATATATGAGAGAAAGAACTTTTTCCAGAATATATAAAGCACTCAAAACTCAACACTAAGATAAATATCCAATTATAAAATAGATTTGAAAGACATGTCATTAAAGAAGATGTCTGCACATGTATAGACAACATCATCAGAGATTAGAGATCTATTAGAGAAATGCAAATTAAAACCACAGTGAGACACAACCACACACCTCCAAGAAAGGCTAACATTTTTAAAACACTGAATATAAGGATCAGGTGAAGATGTGGAGCAACAGCCAACTCTCATACACTGCTTTCTGGAATGCAAAATGGTGCAGCTACTTTAGAAAACAGCTTAGCAGTTTCTTCAAAAGTTAAATACATACCTAGCATATGATGCAGCAAAAACATGTTCATACAAAGACCTGCATGTGAATGTTTGTCATAGCTTTTTATAGCCAAAACTAGAAACAACTCAAATGTTCATTAATTGATGACTGGTATGGAACTCTACTCAGCAGTAAAAAGGAGGGACAGCTGTAACAACATGGATGACCCGCAAAAAGATTATGCTAAGTAAAAAGAGCCAACACAACAGGTTACATGCGATATGAGTTCATTGAGAAGACCTGGAAAAGGCAAAATCTGCAGAGATGAAAATCAGGCTGGTGGTGGGAGGAGGGGTTTGCCTGCAAAAGGCCATGAGGGGCCTTTTTGGAGTCACACAGGTTCTGCATTTCAAATGGTGGTGGTTACATAAATATACATTTGTCAAAATTCATCAAACTGTACACTTAGAAAGCAAATTTGATTGCATGAAAATCATACTTCAATAAGCCTGACTTAATAAAAAATGAAACTTTAAAAAATCAACTAAGTGAGGGGCGGAAGATGGCGGCGTGAGTAGAGCAGCGGAAATCTCCTCCCAAAACAACATATATCTATGAAAATATAACAAAGACAACCCTTCCTAGAATAAAGACCAGAGGACACAGGACAATATCCAGACCACATCCGCACCTGAGAGAACCCAGCGCCTCGCGAAGGGGGTAAGATACAAGCCCCGGCCCCGCGGGAGCCGAGCGCCCCTCCCCCCAGCTCCCGGCGGGAGAAGAGCAGGCAGAGCGGGAGGGAGATGGAGCCCAGGACTGCCGAACACCCAGCCCCAGCCATCCAGGCCAGAGTGCAGGGCCCTGGATACTGGGAAAACAGGGCAGCAAGAACAGTGAGCGGGCACTGGAGGCCGGGTGTCGGAGGACATAAGAAAAGTGCGCGACCATTTTTTTTTTTTTCGCTTTTTTGCTGTTTTGTTTTGGCGAGCGCTTTTTGGAAGTCTTAAAGGGATAGGGACCCCAATACTAGGGAAACAGGGCAGAAAGACCGGTGAGCAGAGGCCTGAGGCTAGAACCGGAGAATAAAGAAAAACGAACGACCACCCTTTTTTTTTTTTTTTTTTTTTTAAATTAAAAACTTTTTTTTTTTAATTTAAAAATTTTTTTTCTTTTTTTTTTTTGGTGGTCGTTGTTTTGTTTTGGCGGGTGCTTTTTGGAAGTCTTAAAGGGGCAGGGCGGGTCACTTAATCCAGAGGTAGGGAATCCGGGGATCTCTGGGCACCCTAACCCCTGGGCTGCAGGGAGCAGGGAGGCCCCTTACGGAGATAAATAGCCTCCCAGCAGCTCCTACTCCAACGCGACTCCACCATTTTGGAGTAGCTGCCTGAGCCAGGCCACGCCCATAGCAACAGCGGAGATTAACTCCATAGCAACTGGGCAGGAAGCAGAAACCCTGTCTGCGCGCAGCTGCGCAGCACAAGCCACTAGAGGTCGCTGTTCTCCCAGGAGAGGAGGGCCACAAACCAACAAGAAAGGAAGTCCTTCCAGCCGTCACTCGTCCCAGTTCTGCAGACTATTCCTATCACCATGAAAAGGCAAAGCTACAGGCAGACAAAGATCACAGAGACAACACCAGAGAAGGAGACAGACCTAACCAGTCTTCCTGAAAAAGAATTCAAAATAAGAATCATAAACATGCTGACAGAGATGCAGAGAAATATGCAAGAGAAATGGGATGAAGTCCGGAAGGAGATCACAGATGCCAGAAAGGAGATCGCAGAAATGAAACAAACTCTGGAAGGGTTTATAAGCAGAATGGATAGAATGCAAGAGGCCATTGATGGAATTGAAATCAGAGAACAGGAACGCATAGAAGCTGACATAGAGACAAAAGGATCTCCAGGAATGAAACAATATTAAGAGAACTGTGTGACCAATCCAAAAGGAACAATATCCGTATTATAGGGGTCCCAGAAGAAGAAGAGAGAGGAAAAGAGATGGAAAGTATCTTAGAAGAAATAATTGCTGAAAACTTCCCCACACTGGGGGAGGAAGTAATCGAACAGACCACGGAAATACACAGAACCCCCAACAGAAAGGATCCAAGAAGGGCAACACCAAGACACATAATAATTAAAATGGCAGAGATCAAGGACAAGGAAAGAGTGTTAAAGGCAGCTAGAGAGAAAAAGGTCACCTATAAAGGGAAACCCATCAGGCTAACGTCAGATTTCTCAACAGAAACCCTACAGGCCAGAAGAGAATGGCATGATATATTTAATACAATGAAACAGAAGGGCCTTGAACCAAGGATACTGTATCCAGCACGACTATCATTCAAATATGACGGTGGGATTAAACAAGTCCCAGACAAACAAAAGCTGAGGGAATTTGCTTTCCACAAACCACCTCTACAGAACATCTTACAGGGACTGCTCTAGATGGGAGCACTCCTAGAAAGAGCACAGCACAAAACACCCAACATATAAAGAATCGAGGAGGAGGAACAAGAAGGGAGAGAAGAAAAGAATCTCCAGACAGTGTATATAACAGCTCAATAAGCGAGCTAAGTTAGGCAGTAAGATACTAAAGAGGCTAACCTTGAACCTTTGGTAACCACGAATTTAAAGCCTGCAATGGCAATAAGTACATATCTTTCAATAGTCACCCTAAATGTTAATGGGTTGAATGCACCAATCAAAAGACACAGAGTAACAGAATGGATAAAAAAGCAAGACCCATCTATATGCTGCTTACAAGAAACTCACCTCAAACCCAAAGACATGTACAGACTAAAAGTCAAGGGATGGAAAAACATATTTCAAGCAAACAACAGTGAGAAGAAAGCAGGGGTTGCAGTACTAATATCAGACAAAATAGACTTCAAAACAAAGAAAGTAACAAGAGATAAAGAAGGACACTACATAATGATAAAGGGCTCAGTCCAACAAGAGGATATAACCATTCTAAATATATATGCACCCAACACAGGAGCACCAGCATATGTGAAACAAATACTAACAGAACTAAAGGGGGATATAGACTGCAATGCATTCATTCTAGGAGACTTCAACACACCACTCACCCCAAAGGATAGATCCACTGGGCAGAAAATAAGTAAGGACACGGAAGCACTGAACAACACAGTAGAGCAGATGGACCTAATAGACATCTATAGAACTCTACATCCAAAAGCAGCGGGATATACATTCTTCTCAAGTGCACATGGAACATTCTCCAGAATAGACCACATACTAGGCCACAAAAAGAGCCTCAGAAAATTCCAAAAGATTGAAATCCTACCAACCAACTTTTCAGACCACAAAGGCATAAAACTAGAAATAAACTGTACAAAGAAAGCAAAGAGGATCACAAACACATGGAGGCTTAACAACACGCTCCTAAATAATCAATGGATCAATGACCAAATCAAAATGAAGATCCAGCAATATATGGAAACAAATGACAACAACAACACTAAGCCCCAACTTCTGTGGGATGCAGCAAAAGCAGTCTTAAGAGGAAAGTATATAGCAATCCAAGCATATTTAAAAAAGGAAGAGCAATCCCAAATGAATGGTCTAATGTCACAATTATCAAAATTGGAAAAAGAAGAACAGATGAGGCCTAAGGTCAGCAGAAGGAGGGACATAATAAAGATCAGAGAAGAAATAAATAAAATTGAGAAGAATAAAACAATAGCAAAAATCAATGAAACCAAGAGCTGGTTCTTCGAGAAAATAAACAAAATAGATAAGCCTCTAGCCAGACTTATTAAGAAGAAAAGAGAGTCAACACAAATCAACAGTATCAGAAACGAGAAAGGAAAAATCACGACGGACCCCACGGAAATGCAAAGAATTATTGGAGAATACTATGAAAACCTATATGCTAACAAGCTGGGAAACCTAGGAGAAATGGACAACTTCCTAGAAAAATACAACCTTCCAAGATTGACCCAGGAAGAAACAGAAAATCTAAACAGACCAATTACCAGCAACGAAATTGAAGCGGTAATCAAAAAACTACCAAAGAACAAAACCCCCGGGCCAGATGGATTTACCTCAGAATTTTATCAGACATACAGGGAAGACATAATACCCATTCTCCTTAAATTTTCCAAAAAATAGAGGAGGAGGGGATACTCCCAAACTCATTCTATGAAGCTAACATCACCCTAATACCAAAACCAGGCAAAGACCCCACCAAAAAAGAAAACTACAGACCAATATCCCTGATGAACGTAGATGCAAAAATACTCAACAAAATATTAGCAAACCGAATTAAAAAATACATCAAAAGGATCATACACCATGACCAAGTGGGATTCATCCCAGGGATGCAAGGATGGTACAACATTCGAAAGTCCATCAACATCATCCACCACATCAACAAAAAGAAAGACAAAAACCACATGATCATCTCCATAGATGCTGAAAAAGCATTTTACAAAGTTCAACATCCATTCATGTTAAAAACTCTCAGCAAAATGGGAATAGAGGGCAAGTACCTCAACATAACAAAGGCCATCTATGACAAACCCACAGCCAACATTATATTGAACAGCGAGAAGCTGAAAGCATTTCCTCTGAGATCGGGAACTAGACAGGGATGCCCACTCTCTCCACTGTTATTTAACATAGTACTGGAGGTCCTAGCCACGGCAATCAGACAAAATAAAGAAATACAAGGAATCCAGATTGGTAAAGAAGAAGTTAAACTGTCACTATTTGCAGATGACATGATACTGTACATAAAAAACCCTAAAGACTCCACCCCAAAACTACTAGAACTGATATCAGAATACAGCAAAGTTGCAGGATACAAAATCAACACACAGAAATCTGTGGCTTTCCTATATACTAACAATGAACCAACAGAAAGAGAAATCAGGAAAACAACTCCATTCACAATTGCATCAAAAAAAATAAAATACCTAGGAATAAACCTAACCAAAGAAGTGAAAGACTTATACTCTGAAAACTACAAGTCACTCTTAAGAGAAATTAAAGGGGACACTAACAGATGGAAACTCATCCCATGCTCGTGGCTAGGAAGAATTAATATCGTCAAAATGGCCATCCTGCCCAAAGCAATATACAGATTTGATGCAATCCCTATGAAACTACCAGCAACATTCTTCAATGAACTGGAACAAATAATTCAAAAATTCATATGGAAACACCAAAGACCCCGAATAGCCAAAGCAATCCTGAGAAAGAAGAATAAAGTAGGGGGGATCTCACTCCCCAACTTCAAGCTCTACTATAAAGCCATAGTAATCAAGACAATTTGGTACTGGCACAAGAGCAGAGCCACAGACCAATGGAACAGACTAGAGAATCCAGACATTAACCCAGACATATATGGTCAATTAATATTTGATAAAGGAGCCATGGACATACAATGGCAAAATGACAGTCTCTTCAACAGGTGGTGCTGGCAAAACTGGACAGCTACATGTAGGAGAATGAAACTGGACCATTGTCTAACCCCATATACAAAAGTAAACTCAAAGTGGATCAAAGACCTGAATGTAAGCCATGAAACCATTAAACTCTTGGAAGAAAACATAGGCACAAACCTCTTAGACATAAACATGAGTGACCTCTTCTTGAACATATCTCCCCGGGCAAGGAAAACAACAGCAAAAATGAGTAAGTGGGACTATATTAAGCTGAAAAGCTTCTGTACAGCAAAAGACACTATCAATAGAACAAAAAGGATCCCTACAGTATGGGAGAATATATTTGAAAATGACACATCTGATAAAGGCTTGACATCCAGAATATATAAAGAGCTCACACGCCTCAACAAACAAAAAACAAATAACCCAATTAAAAAATGGGCAGAGGAACTGAACAGACAGTTCTCCAAAAAAGAAATACAGATGGCCAACAGACACATGAAAAGATGCTCCACATCGCTAATTATCAGAGAAATGCAAATTAAAACTACAATGAGGTATCACCTCACACCAGTAAGGATGGCTGCCATCCAAAAGACAAACAACAACAAATGTTGGCGAGGCTGTGGAGAAAGGGGAACCCTCCTACACTGCTGGTGGGAATGTAAACTTGTTCAACCATTGTGGAAAGCAGTATGGAGGTACATCAAAATGCTCAAAACAGACTTACCATTTGACCCAGGAATTCCACTCCTAGGAATTTACCCTAAGAACACAGCAATCAAGTTTGAGAAAGACAGATGCACCCCTATGTTTATTGCAGCACTATTTACAATAGCCAAGAATTGGAAGCAACCTAAATGTCCATCGATAGATGAATGGATAAAGAAGATGTGGTACATATACACAATGGAATACTACTCAGCCATAAGAAAAGGGCAAATCCAATCATTTGCAGCAACATGGATGGAGCTGGAGGGTATTATGCTCAGTGAAACAAGCCAAGCGGAGAAAGAGAAATACCAAATGATTTCACTTATCTGTGGAATATAAGAACAAAAGAAAAACTGAAGGAACCAAACAGCAGCAGAATCACAGAACTCAAGAATGGACTAACAGGTACCAAAGGGAAAGGGACTGGGGAGGATGGGTGGGTAGGGAGGGATAAGGGGGGGGAGAAGTAGGGGGGCATTAAGATTAGCATCCATAGGGGGGTGGGAGAAAGAGGAGGGCTGTACAACACAGAGAAGGCAAGTAGTGATTCTACAACATTTTGCTATGCTGATGGACAGTGACTGTAAAGGGGTTTATAGGGGAGACCTGGTATAGGGGAGAGCCTAGTAAACATAATATTCGTCATGTAAGTGTAGATTAGTGATACCAAAAAAAAAAAAAAAAAGGGCAGTTCCTGTGTGGTAACCTCCAATGAGTTCTACACAAGGGTATAAAGGGCATATAAAAGTGTAGGCAAAGGGTCTGTTTGCATCTATACAGAAGATCAAAGCCTAATTGGGCTATCCCGAAAATGAACTAAGATACGATATGAAAGAGAACTTCCAACATCAGCACTCTCTGGAAGACTCAAGCCAGAAGATGATCATCAAAAAACCCCAACGAAGATCCACGCACTGCTACAGCTGTAGATGCACTCATCCCACCAGTTCCTGGACTTGCCATGGGAATGAGGAAGGAGATATCTAAGCTGGCCTGTGCATACAGTAAAACAACAAATTTGACTGGATCTATACTGTTGGAACTCAACCAAGAATTAGGAGAAGTGCAAATTGTAGTGCTCCAAAATCTTACAACTACAGACTATTTACTGTTAAAAGAACATAAGGGATGTGAACATTTCCCAGGAATGGGTTGTTTTAATTTGTCTGATTTCTCTCAGACTGTTCAAGTTCAGTTGGACAATATCCACCATATCATAGATAAGTTTTCACAAATGCCTAAGGTGCCTAACTGGTTTTCTTGGTTTCACTGGAGATGGCTGGTAATTACAGATATGCTTTGGTTATGTAACTATACTCCTACTATGTTAATGTGTGTGCGCAATTTAAGTAGTAGCTTAAAACCTATACATGCTGAAGTACTCTACAAGAAGATACGTCAAAGAAACAATCAATCTTCCCATGTTTTCTTCCGCCTGCTACTTCTATAGCTTTTCTTCTTCCTTCCTAATTACAACCCTTAAATAGAATTCGTGCCTCATATCAAATTTACCGAGTATCATAATTCTTCCAAGTGGTAAAGATACCTCAAGACAAATGCTGGGCATAGAAACCACAGGGCATAAATATGCAAAGAAGTAAAAAGCTAACCTTTTCAAACAATAAGGCTTCCCTCTCACTTACCAACTTCACATTTCCCTGTATGGCCCCGGAAGATGACTGGTTAGCCAGAGACGGGTAAGATTCCTCAAGGGAGGAACAACCTAAGACAGGCACAGTCGCAGGGGGGCCATCAGGTGAGAAATTGGGGATCAACAGAGGTGAGGCTTAGAACCTCACCCCCCCTGTTCTGAGAGAAATCTTCTGCATACGTGGATGTTTTATTGCCCTTGTCCAGCTTGGATTAACACATAGTCTACAGGCACACACCTGATCATCTACATTTGCTCTCTTACAACACTAAACTATGTTTTCTACCTTTATCTTGTATCTACCTACCACTTCAGCATTTTATTAAAAATAATAATAATAAAGAGAGAAATGTGGTATCCACATATAAATCAAGTATAAAAACCAAATGAGTATTCATATTTGAACTGACTGTTTATAGTTCATAATGCATGAGCAAAACCAAAAGTTTCTGTGATGACTGCCCTTGTACTGTTCACTATGTAACTTATTCATTATGTAAGAATTTGTTCTACATGTAAGAACTTGTTTGTTATGCCTCAGAAGATTGGAGACTGACGAAAATTAGGCTTGGGGTGGATTAATGATTGTGCATTGAGCATTGACTCCCCTATACAGAATTTTATTGTCGTTAACAACCATTTGATCAATAAATATGAGAGATGCCCTCACAAAAAAAAAAAAAAAAAAAGGACAGACTTCCAATGGTAAAATAAATAAGTAACCGGGATGTAATGTATAGCATAAGGAATATAGTCAAGATATAGTAACAGCTTGGTAGGGTGATAGCTGGAACCTAGAATTATGTATATAAATGTCTTATCACTGTGTTGTACACTTGAAACTAATGTATTGTAATACTGTGCGTCAACTACCCTTCAATAAAAAATAATTATTTAAAAAAAAAAATCAACTAAGTGAAAATAAATATAAGAAAAATCAACTTACAGTTTTTCTAACTTGGGGCTCATCATGACGATGTTCTCAACTGTTTTGAGTGTCACTTGGGTTTTTCCCATGTCTCTGAAGGAAAAACCACAAACATTTATGATACAAACCCAAAGACAAAAGCTCTATACTTAAAAAGATACTTAATGACACATTATTACTTCAGTTTTGGCTTCTCTGTCTAGCCAGCTCGAGTTTACCTGCCACAGATGACCATTCCAGAGAGAAATTACTGAAGAAATTTAAATCTATTTGCATCATCAAATTAATGACCTTGGCCCTGAACACTACGATCTTTTTGTCATTGCCCTGCTTCTCATTCTCACCTGCACCCACCACTCTAGATTATTATTTTTTAAAATACACTTTATTCCTCTTTGCTTTCTGGGATAAATTATATTTCTACGTGCATCTGCACATTCCATATCTATGTGCGTTCTTCAGCACCACTCTCTTTATCTGATAGCTTGTCTTGCACATATACATTCTTTCTTAATCCTTTCTTTGCCCAAAACTCTTATTTCAATAACCCAGGTAAAATAAAAATTACTCTTTTTTAGCCAAAATGCAAAATACTTTATCTTTGATGAAAGTAAAAGAGCAGAAATCATCTGATAAACCATGAGATTGTTGCAATACTTACAAATATTTTAATGTTCTCAATTTGAAAAAATAAGAATCTTCAACAGTTGTCAGAGGATTATGACTGAGGTTTCTGAAAAAATGCAATGGAATTAAAATTATCTGAATTTCATGAAACATTCATTTTTTTTTTTTCTGGTATAGGACTTAAAGTTTAAAAGAAAAAATTTTTATCTGTCTTTACCTATAAATCACACTTAGAATCTGTAAAGCACTTTTGCTTTGGGAACTACCTACCTAGGTCTCTAGATGATAAAGGGGAGAAGAGAAAGAGGAAAAACACAGAAAAAAGTGGAAAGGAAAAACTTTTCAGATTGAGAACCCCACAAAGTGATTATGCTGGGAGGAAATCCCCTTGCTCTGTAGGAAATGGTATTCCTAGGTCCTCCATAATTCAAGGTGCTTTTCTTTCAGTTCTGGAAATTAAAACAGTTCCACAGTTTAAACCACGCAGTGACAGCAGGACCAGTTCCTTGCTTTTGGATCCAAAGAGAAAGGAATAAACCTGAGAGGAGGTGGTAAAACCCCTGCTCCCGTCACAGCCTTGGCTACACTGCACGCAATCACCTATTCACTTAGTCTCCTGGATTGTCAGCTCCTTGACGGCAGGGACCACACTTTACTGTCAGTGTCACTCCTGTGCCTGACATGGTGCCTGATGTTTACTAGGTAATTAATAAAAGTATTTTGAATAAATAAATAACATTTTGTTTACACATCAAAAAAATGAACAAATTCATTTTCTATGCAAATTTTTATTCCAAAATGCTGAGATTTTCTTCTTAATTCTTTAAAACAAACAACAGACACCCCCAAAAAAAAAACGGGAAGGAAAAATCTTCTTGTAAACTAACTTTACTCAAGAATCACTAGTGCATTTTGCTGAATATTATTATCACAACTAATATCTATTGGGCTGCCAGGCATCTGTGATCAGCTTTTCACATTTAATCCTCACAATAACCTTATGTGATGCATATTATTATTATTATTACCCCATTTTACAAGTGAGGAAACTGAGGTAAAGAGAGGTTATATAACTTGTCCTAAATCATCAAGCTAGTACTAAGAAGCAGAACTGAAATCTGAACTCAGTTCTGGTTCCAAAGCCTGGGTTTAACTTGTATGGAAGAAAGGGATTTAAGACAGCTTTTACTTTAACCTCAATTTTGAGAGCACTAAATATAGAAATAGCTTTTCAAATGTGATCTACCCATCTGGGAAACCTCTATGAGAATTACATTTTCTCTTCTTATTCCTTTTCCCTAATCATCTCCCATGCTTAAATATCTGATTAGCCTGTGGTCATTGAGACTTTAGAGACTGAAAACTATGTTGCAGGAGAATCAGTGAAAATGATGGAGTAAGGACATCTGAAAATGTATCCTATAAAAGCAACAACAAAAAAAAAAAACTAGCAGAAATGGCCAAACCAGCTTTTTCAGAACTCTGGATATTTAATCAGTGGGCTTACAGCAATGTGGGGAGCATTTATTAAAGAAAAACATTAATTTCTCTACAAACAGTGAGACCTGTGTTGCTTTAACTTCTCCTAGACCTTTGCTCTCTGTCCGGGGGGAGCTTTGAAAAACAGCCAGAGTTCCTTCAGAGCCTCCTTCCCAAAGACTTGTCTCCGTGTTACTGTCTGTGGTTCCCTGGAGGACCTTACCTGAAAGGCTTGTCTTTGACCTGACTGGGAGCTGCCTAGTGCTAAAAGCCTCTCCTCAGGGGGGCATTTTTTAAAACAATCACAGGTAAATGGTTTAATGTGGTAGGTGTGTGAGGCAGTGGACAAAAAAATAGCCGAACCAAAAAGCGTAAAAGGACAAGCTGAGGGAGGAGTTGTTCACAGAGACTTTGAAAGGCTCCAACACATTCCTGGGAAACTGGAAGCCCACGAGACATATTCCTAAGAATCTAGAAAAAAACCATCAGCACTAATCAATGAGGTCAGCAGGGTTGTGGAAGACAAAATCAGTAAGCAAAAATTAGCTGTATTTCTGTACACTAGCAGTGAACAATCCAAAAATGAAATTGAGAAAATTCCAAGTCTAACAGCATCACAAGGAATAAGTCTTAGGAAAAAATTTAGCCAAAGAAGTGCAAGATTCATGCACTGAAAACTATGAAACCCAGTGATTTGCCTGTGTCACAGAGAACTTGGCTGTGCCACAGAGCACTCAAGCAAAAGGGAGGAAAAGCCCCATTCCTTATTGGATAGTCAGGAAGAAAGTATATGGAATGAGGCTACAGCAATGTATTTTCTTTATGACTATTTTGCTCAGGACAGCTTAACACAAACATCTTTTTCCATTCCTCAAAGGTTCCTACTGCTCACAGATAATTCACCTCAGAGGTGAACACAGTTTGAAAGGTATTTTTCTGGGTGACTGGGGAGAGAAGATCCCTGTGGCAAGTTTTCAGAACTCCTTTCATTTAAAAGAAACTGATGGCTGAGGAAGCACTGACACCATTTGCTCCCTGGAGAACTTTGTGCTAAACCTAGTTCTTTCAGCGCTGTGTTCCAAGAGCAGGAAACAGGTTCAGAAGTGGAACTGTGAGGCCCACCCACCATGGACAGCGTCACGTTCGTGGATTCCCGTGACAATGCTGGCGTGGGTGTTACATGCTGGAGTGCGGTTGTTGCCTGTGTGAAAGATCAGGAAAGCGGAGCCTGCCATGTATGACTCAGACAAGTCTCCTGGCCCCTCTCTCTGTACCTTCATTTCTTCATTGCAAAAAAATGGATCTTAACACAATTTTTCAGAGCTCATACTGAGATTAACCGCAGCTAACCAGTAATTGTATCATGTTTTTACACATCATTATTTTACACATATTCATCTTCTATTTCACTTACAATGTGTGTAAGAACTGCATTCCATGCCAGGCCTGAAATGTTCCAAAGCTCAGTTCTGTAATGAGATTGCAACCAAGATTTCTACAAAAAAAGAAGATACAAGAAAAGGAAGAAAAAAATTATTTCAGAACATTTATCCTTTGGCAGGGATTCTAATCTGTATATGATGAAGCATAACCTCAATACTTCCTCATACACTAAAGAAATCTCACTATGGAAGATATTTGTGTTTTAACATATGTATGAAAAAAAGATTGTATGTCAAGTATACTTGTTTTATAAAAAAGAGAAAGATGGATTAGTAATTGACATCTTCTTGGTTTTTTCCTGGTATCAGTGGTATTATTACAGAAAATATGAATAAAATAAATAAAATGTTTGTATGAAAGATTTATACTTTCATGTTTATACATGTATTGCTAGATACAAAGGAATAAGTGCTTAGAACACACTCATCTAAGTGATCTTTAATTCTCTAGAAAAGGGTTCCATGACTGCACTGTAGACATTCTGGGCTGGATAATCCTTGTTGTGGGCGCTGTTCTGGGCACTATAGGCTGTTGAGCAGCATCTCCGGCCTCTGCCCCCCAGATGCCAGCAGCATAGCTACAGTTCTAACAACCAAAATGTGTCCACACACGGCCTAGTGTCGCCTGGGCACAAAATCACCCTACTTGAGAACCCCTGCTCTAGAATGAGTCACTCTGATCCATATGATAGTTCTTACATAGTGTTTCTTAGACACAAAAAGGATGTGGTCACATAATTTTAGTAGCTCTCCATTTAAAATATTTCAATACTTAAAATGAATAACAAAGAGGTTTACAATTAAGTTTATAAAAATTCCAAACACAATTAAATTGTATTTGTAACTTACATAAACTGCAGAAAAGGTAGTGATTCGAATGTACGTCTTTCAATAGACTGTATTTTATTGCAGGATAAATCTCTAGGAAAAGGAAAAGGAAAAGGAAAAATACTGTCTCAGCTATCAGATATCTAATTAGCAGAGACAACTAGTAGAGGTTAGAATAATCACATTGAATAAGTAGCTCTTATCTAAACTCTACACCTTAGAAATTATTATGTGAACCTTCCAGAGCCCCTATCCCTGCCCTCACCTAAGTCTCACTTTCATTATCTTCATAAATAAAATATACAACCATAGATCTTGAGAGATTGTTGAGATAATCCTTCCAGAAAGCAGAAGGACTGATTAGATCAACTTTTGTGGTCCCATCAAATTCCATAGTAGGAGCTCAAAATTTTTATCTCCATATATAATTTCCAATATTGAAAGGAATATTCTCACATTTACAAACCTTTCTGGTTTTATTCTTTCTGGGCCATTTCAACACCAGAAAAAATAAAAGATGTCTTTCACATAATTTGAAAGGAAGTTACTCCTCTAATTAACAATTACTTTAAACTAGTTCAGAATTATACTTTCTATTATTTTAACAGAAGCTCCCTTTTGGTTTCCATTGCTTTAATATTCCATGAATTTAACTGCTTCAGTTGTACAGTGGTGGGACAACAAAAAACAACAACGTGGTATTGGATTTTTATTTTAAATCACTCACTCTTGACTATTACAGGTGACTCTCTTATTTCCATTGATTCAGGCTTAATCCCTCACTTTTCACCTAGATGCGTATTAACTCTTCTGCAGGGTATGTCTGCCTCTGGTTCATTCCTTTCTAATCTGTCCTGCACAGAGTCACCACATTAACTCTTCGTGAGTGGTTCTCAAATACCAGCATCGCTTGGGAATTTATCGAAAATGTAAATTCTCAGCCCTACTCGGGACCAACTGAATCAGTAACTGTGGGGTGGGTGCTTGGGCTGTGAGAAGCCCCCAAGTGATCTTCCAACAGGCTGACGTTTGTCCTAGAGTGCTGCCGAGATAACATGACAGCTTGTTACCCTTGGCTTGGCCTTCGAAGCCCCAGAAGGTCTGGCCCTAACACCCGATGTACTCTATAGGACAAGGTATTTTTCCCGTGTGCTGCCTTTCTGCCACTCTTCTTTTGCAAACTTATTCTTCCCAAGATGTCTGTCTGAAGATACCCAAAAGCCCCTCAAGCTGCTGCTCTAACAGCGTTGCCCTTGTAACATCCTTTTTCCCAACTTGAAGTCTTTTTCCCCACTTCTGTGCTCCCTGAACAATTCATACCTCTCACTGCCCACATCCATTTCCTCCTTTTAATATAGTTATTTTTACACCCATTTCCTCTGAGCATAAAGTCCCTTCTTACTTACCTGCACTGTCTACCATGTTAAAAACTGATGCATGGACATAAACTCAAATACTTATAAAATGAATGAAGAGCTGGGGAGTAGAAGAGAAGTGATCATTTAAAAAGAAATGGCTTTTCAAATAGCTCCCTCTTCTGTGCCTCTGCAGCACTTTGTCATTCATTCAGTGCTTATGCACGGTGGTCTGAGCTGGTAAGTGCATTTCCCCTGTCAGATCATGAGTTCCTAGAAGGGTAGGAACCCTGTCTTACCCATCTTTGTGATTGTAATAGGAGGCACAGTGGTTGTCATATTCTTTTTTCGCTTTTTTATCGATTGGCATTTTTTTAAAGTAATGAGAATACTTATGATAATGAAATACTTAGCTTACAAAACATTTTATAACAGAAGTAATGAAGGGCCTAATCCACTGAACAGTTATTTCATTTGTGTTTGGAAGGTTTGGAGCCCAGATGGCAGAGGTACCTAAGATCAATACAAAAGTGTCCCTTATGGCTTGGAAGGTTTGAAAACTCAAGGGACTATTTTTATTGTCATGTAAGACCCTTTACATCCGATTCCCTTAAGCTTCTATTTTGCAAGAATAATCTGTTTGCAAAAGAGCATCATTAATCAATGTAATAAGGATGACATACACAGTTCTGCATGCTAAAGACAAAGAATAAACATTGAGCTTTTATAGCAACATAGTATCTGTTTACTTCTAAACAAAAAGAAGTACTATGCAGGCATTACTTCCTTGACAATGAGACTGGTACCAATTAGTTGGTAATTAGAGAAGTTTGGGCCATTTCTGATATGCTTATTTAGTGTCAATGTAAACATTTCCAACTCTACCAGTTAATCACCAATTCAAACATCTGTTTTTAATATTGGTACAACAACACCTGCATTGAAATCCTAAACACCAGTCTCTTCTCTTGGTAGCTATGTTCTTGATAATGTTGTTTACATAATTCATCTACTTAAGTACTTAATGTTTCAATGTTAATTTAGATTAAATTATAAAAATATTTCTGGGTTAATGGCATTCAAGTTAATGTAAGTATTCTATATTTTCTTGTCTTTGAAGTGACAATATGAGGTTCACTTTAATTCCTCTCATCTCACTAAATCAACTTTTACAAATCTTTTCTGTGAAGGCCTGAAAGTAAATATTGTAGGCTTTTTAGGCTACATAGAGTCTCTGTTGCATATTTTTCTTTCTTTCTTTTCTTTTTTCCTTTTATACCCCTTGAAAAATGTAGAAATCACTCTTAAGGGCTGTATAAAAATGGACCAAGGGCTGGATTTGATCCATAGGCCATAAACTAAATGTTAATATAAACAGAGGGCATAGGAACACTTACATAACAAGGCTCCTATGGGTGTCTATAACCGCTCAGACCTCATTACCACTTTTCCTCTGTAACTGAAGGGTTTTTCTATCTGTATCTTGTCCACATGATCAAAAAATTGAAAACACATAGGAGGTATTTAATGCTAGAGAGTGGCTAGCACCCTCCCTACACAGACTTACAGAATTATAAATTTTTATTGTTGGGAGAAATTATAAAACTTGTCTAATTTAAACCCCTTATTTATGTTATAGATAAAAATATAACTAAAAGCTCATAAATAAATGTGAGTAACTAACTTACAAATACTGGAGGGTTAGCAGGCCTTCAAATGAGTCCTTATGTAATTCATTCAACTGATTGTCACTAAGAATTCTGAAAAATGGAAAGGTTACTTCTGAATCAAAATGCAAAATAATTACAATGACTTACTGTACAGGACTAATTTCTACATGTGGGGGAGACCTGGGTACTGATAATGGTACCACCTAAACAACCTAATTCTTATTTAATTTAGGGATGGTGATCTCTGCTCTGTTTTTATTCACATGTTTCCTGTCATGTCCTCCTCTGTGTCCCTCTCTCTTCATCACACACACACACACACACACACACACACACACACACACAACTATCCACTCCTCACACCAAAATGTGTACTTAATACCTACTCTCTCGATCCCCAAGTCTTGTTCAGAACCCAACTGTGGGTGGCACCATCGTCAGCAGAACTGCCATTTCCTCCCACTCTCTTTGCCTGAACCTTATTACGGGAGCCCCACACAGAACTATGTCAAGGCTGTAAGTGAAGATGCTCAAATTCCCCCCATTAAAAATATTGTTTTGGGGAACTTAAAAGTGCATTAAGATACACATAAGAAAAATGTCCCATTTAATACAGCAGCAGACTCACAGACTCTGAGAAGGGACTAGCGGTTACTAAAGGGGAGGTGTGGGGGAAGGCTGGGTGCAGAGGGATGGAGAAGGGGATTGAGGGGTACTATACACATGGTGTGTGTGGGGGTCACAGGGAAGACAGTGTAGCACACAGAAGACAAGTAGTGACTCTCTGGCATCTTACTACGCTGATGGACAGTGACTTCAATGGGGTATGGGGGGAGACTTGATAATATGAGTGAATGTAGTAAGCAATGTTTTTCATGTGAAATCTTCATAAGAGTATATACCAATGATAACTTAATAAAAAAAGTTAAAATGTCCATGTTAATAATTATGAAGCAAATACCCATGTAACACCATTCATGTCAAGAACACTGCCAGCATCCCAGAAGCCCTCAGTGTGCCCCTTTCCCATCACAAACTGCTCTCTGACCCACTAGAGGTAACCACTGTCCTGACTTTTTAACTCATCTCCTTGCTTTTGGAAT
This sequence comes from Manis pentadactyla, assembly GCF_030020395.1. NCBI lineage: Eukaryota > Metazoa > Chordata > Mammalia > Pholidota > Manidae > Manis > Manis pentadactyla. The sequence goes on from NC_080022.1 coordinate 147,981,828, forward strand.
GTGGTCTTACCTTTGAGGTGTCAGTCATAAACAACATAGTGCAGTCTTGCCTCTTCTTGAACTTAGTATATAAATGGAATCATATTATATATGTATTATTTTCTACATTGCTTCTTTCATTCAACCTTACCTTGTAAATTCATTCTATCATCACATGCAGCTGAGGTTGGTTTGCTTTAATGCCTAGTGTTACATGCTCGGCTACATGTGGCTACTGAGTACTTGAAAGTGACTAATGTGACTGAGAAGCTGAATTTTAATTTAATTAATTTTAACTATTTTAAAAATTAAATTAAAAGCTGGTATTTGATGCCGTTTTTGGAAAACATTTCAGTACTTTGCAGTAACTCGGGCATATGGTACTATTTTTCCAATTGTAAATTTTATGAAATCTAAAGAGAGATCAAGTAACTTCTGATAAAAATCTTGCAGCTAAACTGAGATTTTACAGAGTTAGTATGGAGAAAAGAATATAAATGCATAAGTTTCATACCAATTACAGGTAGAAATTACAATACTTTGGATATTTTAAAAATAGTATGAAAAAAATGTAGACTATCTTAATGTATATAATGATTACATGTTGAAATAATATTTTGGACATAAGGGTTAAATAAAATGCCTTCATATTACATCTGCTTCTTTTTACTTTTATTTTTTAAGTGGCTACCAGAAAATGTAAGATTACTTATGTGCCTTGCATTATGTTTCTAAAGAATAATATCCCATTGTATAACTATGCTAGACTTTATTTATTCACTCTACTGTTGGTGGATATCAAGATTTTTCTAGCTTTTGTTACTACAAACAATGCTGCTTTAAACTTTCTTATACTTCTATTTTGATATGCATTTGCCTGAGTTTCTCTAGGGTCCATGAGGGGTACAAAACTGTTCTCCTAAGAAGTTGTGCTATTTCAAGTTGGCAAATGGGAAAATGCCAAGTCTCTACTCCTCCAACCATCAGCAAAATCTCTAAGAATGATGGAAAAGACGTGATTTAAAAATCCACAACCTTACCTTAAAGTGTGGGAGCAGCTCCACACATGCTTCCCTACCAGAAATGGCCTGGAATTACCCACAGGGTGACGAGCTGAAATGCTGCTGCAGGAGCAGGGGCAGCCCGTGGCCCCAAATCCTTCCTCCTCAGGCCAGAGAGCAAAGGGCATTTTCCTCCAGGTAGGAGCATCGGTGCTCAACGGGCCAGGGGCCCAGAACCTGGGGGAAGATTGAGCGCTCTGTCTAGCCACCAGAAGCCACCTCCCACCTCCTCTGACTTTCAGGGACTCCTTTAGGAATAACAAGCCCCAGCAGCTCAAGTCACCTCTGTCTGAGAGCCAGGAAACACAGGCAGGAGAATCTCAACTCAAAGATGAACTGCACTCAGGAATGACCAAATGACAAAGAAAGCCAGCTCCGTTACAGGCAGAAAACAAAACCAGATGAGCTGATAGCCAATGAACCAGAGCGAAGAGAGGAAGCACGAGGGGACTTTAGAATGGCATAACTGATATCCTGAGTCAGATAGTGCATCTGTGAAAAAGAATCAACTCAGGATTACATGAATGAAAAGTGTTATTATCAATAATAATAAAAGCCCTCAATATATGCACCTTTGAAGAATGAATTAGAAAACAGAGATCCTGCCAATGATATCTCCAGAATGCAGAATGAAGGGAATGGGAATAATCCGCAGACAAGCCTGACACCTGAGTTTGCCCAAGAATGTTCACGCCTTTGCTTCACCTAGTCCCTCAGGAAAGACAACATGCCTGGCAGGATGGTTCGCACCCATTTCTTCACACCTGATGAGCAGGAGAGTATACAGCCAGTGCCTCCCAGAGTGGAGTAAGGGAGTGATAAAGAGATCCACCACAGAAGAAAGTCTTTAAGATTTCAAAAGCAAATTTCCCTTCCCTGGGAATCACCTTCCTGGGAGGTAATATTAACAGTTTTACATCCTTCAAGCACCTTGGGGATCTGAGAACATGCTATATGGCCTTGTGAACTATTTCCACCAAGTTCTGCATATAAACATTCTGCTTTCCCTCACAGGGTCTGTTAGTCACATATTGATATTAATTCCACTCACAGATTAATTCCTTTCTCATAGCTTACAACAATTCAATGACTACTACCTGGAAACTCTGCATCTGAAAGCAAGGGCAATGTCTGTTATACGGTGGTTCACGTTACACAGAATATAGGCACATACATTGAAAAAGATCCCAAGACAAGATACTTTAACTCCCACAAAGAACTCCTGGAGCCCTGAGAATGCCTCAAAGACCCTGACCTCGCCTGGAAATTCACCACGTTACAAGGAACAGCAGCAATGGCCAGAATGTGTGAAGGGGGAATGGTCACCAGGTGCTGCTATGACTGTTCTCCCATCTCTGTCAGGTAATGGTTTCCTATTTCCATGGAAATGACCCAAAGAGGGAAAAAACAAATCAATATGTCCAACACTGTTTATCGTAACCCTTTTCATAACAATAGACAGTTGGAAAAAACTACCTCCCCCCATATCACATAACAAAACTGTGTGTGTACACCGTTGATGACATGCAAAAAGGTCATAGGAAATGATGGTATATGAAAAAAATCAGGACAAATATGAAACTTGTATACTAATTCTAAGTTTAAAAGTTATAAATACTGACAAGGTTTCAATAGGGACAGAAAAGAGATGGAGGTGGAAACTCAGCTGTTGATGGCAGTGTCTTCTCTGATTGGCTGATGCCCTTGTCAGACTGTTTGGTTCAGGAGAGAATATCATGGTAAGACGGGGAGTAACTAAAGAGTCTGTATTTTAAATTAATGGTATTTGTTTTGGTGAAGTTTTTGGATGACATGATAGTAAATTTTCTTTAAATAACCCTAATAAATTCAACCTTAAAGGAAAGTTTAGACTGAGAATGAGTGTCATCAAAAAATTACCCCAAAAAGGAGTTCACATAGCAACAACCTGGAATAAAACATATTGATCTGGAGAACTCCAAATATTTTTTGACTAAAGCAAAAAAATGTAGAACTATAGGGAATCAGAGTTAAAGGGGGATCTAAAATTTTCTTACACAATGAAAACATCAAAACCAGGTATGACCTAACATTAGAGAAACATTCACGTTTAACTTCTGATCACACTTCCTTTCACTAAAGCAATCTTCTGAATTTTGCAATATTCATTCTTGACTCTACATTACTGGCAATTATCCTTCTCCCCACCTCTGTAACTTCTAGGAAATTGACAGGGCACAGAGTGGTTTTTTTTCGGCTTACCTATACATACATGCCAACAGTAGGCCATTCTGGAATTGATTTACTCACCTTCCACTGCTTGCTTTCTCTCCAAAGCACTTATCATTACTTGAAATTATACCTATCTATTATAGTTAATATATTAATTTTTATAGTACATATTTGTAAATCCCTTCAGAACTGGGATATTTGGTCTTTTTGTTCTTGGGCTTGTATCCCTGGTACATAAAGCAGTTCCTGGCACATAGTAGATGCTCTGTAAGTATATGTTAAATGAATTCAAAGTGACAGGTATTGATTTTCAGATATACTACCTCTATTTAAAACAAATCATGTCTTTATCATCATGTGCATAAGTACAACTTTACAGGAAAAAGAAATGTCTTTCTTTTCATCTGCATTTGCGACTCAATCTTTTGAGACAAGAACCTGAGAATTTCATAAGAGCTATGAACCCTTTTCCTAGAAAACTTCACTTTCTTGAAAATACACAAAAACGTGCATGCAATTTCCATTTGTTTATCATCCCTTTAGGGCACAGGTCTGTGAACAGAATGGCTTGGATGCAGCGTACGAACCTGAATGGGAAATCATGTCTGTCTCTATTTTCAAAAACCTCTAAATTGGCATTTCCTTCCATCATGAATGTAGGCAGCAAACCACAACAGAGTAGCAGTATAGCTCATCTGACCCCCAGTAGAAATCAGATATGTTCATATCATGTCTTTGTTGCAGACATCTCAAAATTCCTTTATTCTCATCACTACCTTCACCTTATAATAAATGCCACTACATATAATTACCATTATAATAAGTACCACTACATATTGTTATTTAATGTAAGTAAAGCGTATTTATTACTATAACACTAGTAACTATTCTTTAAGAGTATTTCAGTGTAATTGGTTTTCTTTGTTTTCATATGTATTTTAACCTATTACACATTTAAAAACATCTCTTCTTAGGTAGGCTTCTGTCGATTGCCAAATAGATTCACAGAAAATAAAAGGTTAAGAAATCCTAAAATGAGTAAGTGGGACTATATTAAGCTGAAAAGCTTCTGTACAGCAAAAGACACCATCAATAGAACAAGAAGGATCCCTACAGTATGGGAGAATATATTTGAAAATGACACATCCGATAAAGGCTTGACGTCCAGAATATATAAGGAGCTCTCACACCTCAACAAACAAAAAACAAATAACCCAATTAAAAAATGGGCAGAGGAACTGAACAGACAGTTCTCCAAAAAAGAAATACAGATGGCCAACAGACACATGAAAAGATGCTCCACATCGCTAATTATCAGAGAAATGCAAATTAAAACTACAATGAGGTATCACCTCACACCAGTAAGGATGGCTGCCATCCAAAAGACAAACAACAACAAATGTTGGCGAGGCTGTGGAGAAAGGGGAACCCTCCTACACTGCTGGTGGGAATGTAAGTTAGTTCAACCATTGTGGAAAGCAGTATGGAGGTACATCAAAATGCTCAAAACAGACTTACCATTTGACCCAGGAATTCCACTCCTAGGAATTTACCCTAAGAACACAGCAATCAAGTTTGAGAAAGACAGATGCACCCCTATGTTTATTGCAGCACTATTTACAATAGCCAAGAATTGGAAGCAACCTAAATGTCCATCGATAGATGAATGGATAAAGAAGATGTGGTACATATACACAATGGAATACTACTCAGCCATAAGAAAAGGGCAAATCCAATCATTTGCAGCAACATGGATGGAGCTGGAGGGTATTATGCTCAGTGAAACAAGCCAAGCGGAGAAAGAGAAATACCAAATGATTTCACTTATCTGTGGAATATAAGAACAAAGGAAAAACTGAAGGAACAAAACAGCACCAGAATCACAGAACTCAAGAATGGACTAACAGGTACCAAAGGGAAAGGGACTGGGGAGGATGGGTGGGTAGGGAGGGATAAGGGGGGGAGAAGTAAGGGGGTATTAAGATTAACATGCATGGGGGGGTAGGAGAAAAGGGAGGGCTGTACAACACAGAGAAGGCAAGTAGTGATTCTACAACATTTTGCTATGCTGATGGACAGTGACTGTAAAGGGGTTTATAGGGGAGACCTGGTATAGGGGAGAGCCTAGTAAACATAATATTCGTCATGTAAGTGTAGATTAGTGATAGCAAAAAAAAAAAAAAAAAAAGGGCAGTTCCTGTGTGGTAACCTCCAACGAGTTCTACACAAGGGTATAAAGGGCATATAAAAGTGTAGGCAAAGGGTCTGTTTGTGTTTATACAGAGGATCAAAGCCTAATTGGGCTACCCCGAAAATGAACTAAGATACGATATGAAAAAGAACTTCCAACATCTGCACTCTCTGGAAGACTCATGCCAGAAAATGATCATCAAAAAACCCCAACAAAGATCCACGCACTGCTACAGCTGTAGATGCACTCATCCCACCAGTTCCTGGACTTGCCATGGGAATGAGGAAGGAGATATCTAAGCTGGCCTGTGCATACAGTAAAACAACAAAATTGGACTGGATCTATACTGTTGGAACTCAACCAAGAATTTGGAGAAGTGCAAATTGTAGCGCTCCAAAGTCTTACAACTACAAACTATTTACTGTTAAAAGAACATATGGCATGTGAACAGTCCCCAGGAATGGGTTGTTTTAATTTGTCTGATTTCTCTCAGACTGTTCAAGTTCAGTTGGACAATATCCACCATATCATAGATAAGTTTTCACAAATGCCTAAGGTGCCTAACTGGTTTTCTTGGTTTCACTGGAGATGGCTGGTAATTACAGATATGCTTTGGTTATGTAACTATACTCCTATTATGTTAATGTGTGTGTGCAATTTAAGTAGTAGCTTAAAACCTATACATGCTGAAGTTACTCTACAAGAAGATATATCAAAGAAATAATCAATCTTCCCATGTTTTCTTCCGCCTGCTACTTCTATAGCTTTTCTTCTTCCTTCCTAATTACAACCCTTAAATAGAATTCGTGCCTCATATCAAATTTACTGAGTATCATAATTCTTCCAAGTGGTAAAGATACCTCAAGACAAATGCTGGGCATAGAAGCCACAGGGCATAAATATGCAAAGAAGTAAAAAGCTAACTTTTTCAAACAATAAGGCTTCTCTCTCACTTACCAACTTCACATTTCCCTGTATGGCCCCAGAAGATGACTGGTTAGCCAGAGATGGGTAAGATTCCTCAAGGGAGGAACAACCTAAGACAGGCACAGTCGCAGGGGGGCCATCAGGTGAGAAATTGGGGATCAACAGAGGTGAGGCTTAGAACCTCACCCCCCCTGTTCTGAGAGAAATCTTCTGCATACGTGGATGTTTTATTGCCCTGGTCTAGCTTGGATTAACACATAGTCTACAGGCACACACCTGATCATCTACATGTGCTCTCTTACAACACTAAACTATGTTTTCTACCTTTATCTTGTATCTACCTACCACTTCAGCATTTTATTAAAAATAATAATAATAAAGAGAGAAATGTGGTATCCACATATAAATCAAGTATAAAAACCAAATGAGTATTCATATTTGAACTGACTGTTTAGAGTTCATAATGCATGAGCAAAACCGAAAGTTTCTGTGATGACTGCCCTTGTACTGTTCACTATGTAACTTATTCATTATGTAAGAATTTGTTCTACATGTAAAAACTTGTTTGTTATGCCTCAGAAGATTGGAGACTGACAAAAATTAGGCTTGGGGTGGAATAATGATTGTGCATTGAGCATTGACTCCCCTATACAGAATTTTATTGTCGTTAACAACCATTTGATCAATAAATATGAGAGATGCCCTCACAAAAAAAAAAAAAAAAAAAAAAAAAAAGAAGGACAGACTTCCAATGGTAAAATAAATTAGTAACCGGGATGTAATGTATAGCATAAGGAATATAGTCAAGATATTGTAACAGCCTGGTAGGGTGATAGCTGGAACCTAGAATTATGTATATAAATGTTCTACCACTGTGTTGTACACTTGAAACTCATGTAATGTAATACTGTGTGTCAACTACCCTTCAATAAAAAATAATTATTAAAAAAAAAAAAAAAGAAATCCTGCCCTGGGGACCACTGACTCCATGTTAGGAACCTCTGCCTTACCAAGTATAAATCTCAAACTGACTTGGAAATTTTCTAACCTTACCAGACTCATGTCATATTGTATAAACTCTACAACACATGCAATTTAAAAATTAATGTTTAAGCTTCAGTTTATTTTTTGAAAATATATAATACATATTTATATGGCTCAAACTTCCAAAGGTATAATGTACGCAATCCAAAACTTTTTTCCTACCCCTGCCGCTCAGCCGACCCTCACTCTCGACTCTCTACTCCCCAGTAGGAACTACTGTTATTTATCTCTTGTGTCAAGTTACTTTCATTTTTCTTAGAAGTCTGGGAAATAAAATCTCCATTTCATATTCTATCATGGGAAGTATAAACTATATATGGTATTTAATAAATTCATAAATTAAAAAAAACAACTGTCTGGTTCTAGCATTTTTTTCCTTACAAATAAGATATTCAACTAAGGGGGGTCTATTTTAGGGTGGTCATAATCCCTATTTTTAGATTACTATGACTGTCATGTCTTTTAATATTAATTCACAGGTCATTTGACTTGTCCAAGTTGAACGAATGAGTAATGATACAATAGTCTTGAAAAATGCCAGTTAATTACTTTAAATATAAATATTTTTTCCAAAATCACTTGTGTCTAAACTGACTTTTCTACAAATCAATAAAAAAAAGTACAGACAAAAAAATGGGCAAAGAACAGACAATTCTGAGAATACAAATGTTTGGTAGACATACAATGATATTTAAATTCCCAAGTAATCAGAAAAATTCAAATTCAGATGGGGCCCCTCTTATTCACCCCTCACATACCAGCCAAAAAAAATACCCAGTGGCAGAGGGTGTAGGAAAATGAAGCTGTCATGGCCTGTTGATTAGAGTATAAATTGGCACACCGTTTTGAGGGCAATTCAGATTTTTTACCTACACGGTCTTAATCCCAACAATTCCACTTCTAGATATCTCTTTTGCAGAGATACTTGCTCATGTTAACAAAGATACGAGTACAAGGATATTCATTGGAGCAATGCATGTGATAAGAAAACAACAGAATCTAAACATCCAGCAAAACAGGAAGTATTAACTGTGATAAATCTATACCATAAAATATTATGCAGGAGTTTAAATAAATGGGGTAGCCTTCTATGTAGTGGGAAGAAATCTAAATTGTATCAAAAAGTGAAAGCATTCAGTCATAGGATGTTATCCTTCATGTAGAAAAGGTAAGAAAATCACACAACAAACCCATTTTGCTATCTGTAAATACTTATGTAGACAAATTCATGGGAAAACACCTGGAAGGATATATATACTAAATTCAGAGTAGTGGTTACCTCAGGGGTGGGGGATTAGGACACACGAAAGGTTTTCACTCTTCCTGTTATTTCATTTTTATATATTGAGAACATGTGTTCCTTGCATACTGGAAAGTAAGTTTAAGTTGACTCTTAAAGGGAACCCACCAAATTTAATTTTTAAAATAAACATAGAATTGCAATCAATAGAGGTCGATTTGAGATATGGAGAGAGAAATACCTTTTCTCAGAACTACTGACTTCAAAACTCTTGACCAAGAAACATGTTACAATGCAGTTAGTTTTTTGTGTTCATATTTGGAGAGAATATACTCACAGTTTCTCAACCCAAGTGTATGACTTCCATGTATTTTCTTCAACGTAAGAAATAGAGTTTCCTTGGAAATTTCTGTGAAGAAACACAGTGCATATCCTTGAATAGGTAGGAAAAGAATGAACCGAATAAGCAAAAGAATCATGGCAACCTTATCATGGCAACCAGGGAATATTCAAATGCAGAAAATACCAGCTTTCTAGTGTCCTCAGCTATCAGCTTCCCAGTTTGCACAGCTAATTAAGATTTAACATGGGGCACAAACAATAGGGCATCTCCTCAGAGACTGAACTTCCTATCTGTCCAACTTCTTGGGTGGATAATGCCCGTAACTACCTTGAAAGTAAGTATTTTTTCCTAAAATCACCTAGGTATCTCAAATGACTCCTTCCAAAGAGAAAATGATAAACAACTAAGCAGACAAAATGTTAAAAATTTATCATCAACAATAAATATAAAGAAACACTATGATTTCTTTATATACCAAATACTTGGCTCAGTGTCTGCTCTTGAGATCTCTCCAGCTGTTAGAAGGAGCAGGGCAATTAGAATTTAGAGGGACTAATATAGAAAGATCTCTCAGAGACAGTGCATAGGGAAACGCACAAATCACCGAGCAATGAATAATGTACTATCTCCCTGGGGGGAAATGCAAAGGGAAGAGACTGGAAGGGAGGACACACACCAAAATGGTAACAGGAGTTATGGGTGGTAGGCAGGGTGGAGTGGGATTTCCATGTTTTATCCTTTATACTTCTGTGCCTTTTTCCTTTTTTTAAACACGGAGAATGTATCCATAAGTTACGTGTGTTTAAAAGAAGCTGTGAAATGCTTGAGGTTCAGTTTCAACCACTAACTCTCTGGATGACTTTGAATCTTTCCCTTTAGTCAAATACCGGGAAGCCTGCTGGACGACACGCCGGGTTACAAAAGCCAGAGTTCAAAGAGAAGCTTTGGAGCAGTGCCCCGCTGGGACCAAAGGGCCGTGAGGCGCGCACTCCCACACTTGGCTCAGGGCCGGCTGTTGAGATCTCTCCAGTTGTTAGGAGAAGGGCAATTAGAATTTAGAGGGACTAATATGGAAAGATATCTCAGAGACAGTGCATAGGGAAACGCACAAAGAGAAAATGATAAACAACTAAGCAGAAATATGGATATGACCTTCATATCCCAGGATTACAGGTTCTGGTGAATTACAGTACCTAGAGTTTGCATCTCTTTTAGTACTTAATTCAGCAACAAGTTACCTATTTTTCAGGGGAGTCAGAAATAAGTCAGATACCTGTCTGCTCCTCTGCCTAGTGGAAATTTCCACCCAACCGGAAGCCTTCTGCGTGCCTTACGCTCACCGATAAAAGGCACCTACAACTGAACTCGTCTCCCGCAAACGGGCTTTCCTTCCCAGCTGCTGTATTTCCCCCTGTTCTACCACCATCACTCTCCTCATCACCCAGGACAGAAACTTTAGAGTCAAATTTGATTTTCCTCTTTTCCTGCACATCCCACCCTCCAGCTCTAGTCGGTCACTTACGAAGTCCTACTGACTCTTCCTTTGTCGCGCTCTCAGGATTTTCTTTCTACTCCCAGCGCTACCCTTCTGATTCAGCCCCTTTTCACTTCACTCCTAGGCTTTGCTAGTAGTACATCCTGTTTGGTCTCCCTGAATCAAGCTCTCCTCTCTAGGTCACTCTACATATGGAATCTAAAACAATCCCATTGCTTTAATCATTTGTCTCTCTTGCTTGAAAACTTCCAATGGCTCTCCATCTCTCATACTGCAATTTTCAAACCCCTATGGCTGATAGTCAAGGTTTTTCAAAATCTTTCATTGCTTCCTAACCAGTTCTTTACAGCCAGACTGGTCTATGAAATCCTGATCATTCCTGCAGCCATGCCTTTGCCTACACTGAACATTTTCCCCCCTATTTAACAAATTATAGCTACTCTTCAAGTCCCAGCTAAAATTGTCACTTATCCAAAGCGGCTTTCCCTGAGATCCATATCCCAGTGATTACAGGGTCTGCTGAATTACAGTACCTAGAGTCTCTATCTCTTTTAGTACTTAATTATCACCTCCCTTTTAATGCATATTCTTTCTTTCTACCCATCACTGTCATGTTCTGGAGACAATGTTTATACATCTGTGGCTCCCACAGTACTTAGCCCTGGGTTGTGCAAAAAATGGGTGCTATACATAAAAAGCCAGAGGAAAAAGTTTTGGACATAACTGAGGGACCAAATAATAACAGTTAACACTCATATATACTCTACAGGTAGCTTCTCCTTAGCATAGACAACATCCCTATTGGGATCTAAATAATCATCCTGCAATTGTTTTAGATGTTTCTTTGCAAATCAGCCTGGAGTTCCAATAAGAACTTTGGTAAGCCGTGGATACTCGGCACATATAGAAGGGCTTTACATGTATTAACTCATCTAAATCTCACAACAATCTTATGGGATGGTAACTACCATAATCCCCACTTTACAGATTAGGAAATTGAGTCACAAAGCTAATAAATGACAGACCTGGGTTCAAACCAGGCAGTCTAGCTCCAGAATCTTTACTCTTAACCAGTGAAAGGAGGATAGGGACATGTTACTACAAATAAGATGGACTAAAAATGATAGGAAAATGGTAGAATAGAGGTTAAAGACTTAAATGACAGAACTAAAAAAAGCGGGTAAGGAAAGAGAATAAGGGCAATTACAAGTAAAAGACTGGAGAAGGGAGAACATATTAAGAAGGAAAAGGAAGACAAGGAATAGTTAACAAAAGATAAAAACAGAAAATCAGTCAACACAGGGTATGGAAATGAGGGGCCAGGAAGACCTTGAGGAAAATGCTGCCAGGTCAGGCAGGATGCAGAGAACAAATGAAGAGAGGCGGTTCTTACAAGATCGTGAAGGTGCCATTGTGAGCGTTGGGCTCTGGCACGGGCACACTCTGGAGCTTCTGCTCTGGACTGAGACCAACGCATGCCAGCGTCTTGTCTGTGCAGCTACAGAGCTCACATATGTTGTTTGTGGTGGTGTTCACCACTGAATTCTGAGTCAGTGATGGAAAACCTGTCTCAGACGGCTCTGGCTGCCGAGGTACGGAAATGTCCAGGTCCCCAGGTGCAGCTGTGACCTGAGTCAGGTTTGGACGCTGACTGGGAACCTGCCCGGGATGTGGAGGTGTCCCCTGAGGGTGCGCTGAAGGTGGAGCTGGGGCTTCCTCCTGGACAGGAGGCTCAGCCTCTTCAGGAGTGAAGGAAGGCTCAGCCAGGGCCGCCTGCAGGTCTTTGTAGTTCTCATCCATCTCTGGGGGCTCTGGATGCTGATCCTGGGAATCCACCTGGGGAGAAAAAGATTCAGCCTCCTCAACTTTCTGTCCATGATGAATGGGGACACTTTTCTGGGAGAAAGCTTCAACTTCCTCAGGGGCCTCTGGAGGCTGATGTGGGCTGCCCAGAAACTCTACAGGTAGCTTCTCCTTAGTATAGCAACATCCCTATTGGGATCTAAATAATCATCCTGCAATTGTTGTTTTAGATGTTTCTTTGCAAAGTTCCAATAAGAACTTTGGTAAACCGTGGATACTGAGCTAGACCTTTCTCCAAGTTTGGAAGTGAAACAATAAACCTTGTTGATTTTGAACTATCACTACCTAGAGGTGGAACAAGTATTTCAAATGACTAGTGTTCAGCCTGATCTACATTTACAATTTTAGTCACAGTTTTGAGTCAAGGAGGCAGATCTAGGACCTGATTCTAGTCCCAACTTACCTCCGGAACCACCTCTGGATGACTTTCATGCTGGCCAGGCTTGTCCCAAAGATCTGGTCCTGGGGGCAGCTCTCCAGCTGAACCAGTGTACAGGAAAGGAACCACAGGATGCATCAGTTGTTGACGTGGATGGGGAAATTCAAGAGGGAGATTGGAGGGATCCGAAGACCAGGACTCGGTTGGTCCTGGGGGTCTGGGGGTCAGCTGCACAGGATCCAGGGCCCAACCCGGAGGCTGGGCTGCCTGGACCAGCAGCCACAATGGTAGCAACACAAGAAGCCACGGGGCCCAGAAACGCAGCCAGGACATGGCAGCAAAGGCTCCAGGGCACAATGAGCCAGAGGACCAGAGCAGCTCCCTTAAGCCAGAGCAGAATCATTATGACAGCTCTCTGATGCTCACATATCCTTAGCAACTGCGTGCCCCTCCCCTGCCTAGTCCCACCCTTCATTTATGACACATTAGGCTCAGGCTGAGATGGGCTCCACATCACCTGAGCAAGTCCTTTCTCAGAATCATGGAGTCTAAGCATCCCCTCCCCAAGCAAAGGCTACAGACACCTCCCTCCAGATCCCCCTTCCCACTGAGAGAGACAGGATTTGGGCTGCACATCTGGGTGGCCCTGGCTTCTGGCAGCCCAGGGATAGTGGGGGTTGGTTAAGAGAAGGGTAAGGGTGGAGGTGGTGCAGAGTTTCCCAAGGAAGCCACTGGGTCTGGCATCATGGGAAATTCAAAAGTGCTCGTCCAGTCCTGGCAACTCTTCCTCTTCAAAGCTAAAATTCGAGACATTCTGCTTCCAAGAAAAGCAGCTTTCCTGAAAAACAAACACCTGTTAAGGTGGTGGAGAGGGAAATACACTTTACAGTCATTCTAAAATGTTGCCATTTTCTTTAAACTCTCAGTATATCCATGTCTGATTATTAATTCACCACTCTACTACATGAGGACTACCACTGAATCAGTGATGACTCCAAAATTGCTATAGGAAGGGCCGTTGGGGGGTGAACAATCCATTCTGGGAAAGAGGGTCTGAAACCTCTTTCAGTGACTAGTGAATAGCCCTCTACATTGGTGTGGGAAACCCTTACCATCCCACTGTGGCTCATCACAGCCACTAACCTAGAAGAACACCACTGCTTCTCGGAGGTCTACCCTGTGTACACACATGGAGAAGATACATAGGATGTTTAAGTTGGAATGGTTAAATGATTTTCTTGAAATAATGCAACCAGCACCCAATTGCTTCCTTCACAGCCCTTTTTTATAATCTATTGTATTTCAGTTTTTGTTTGTTGTCTGATACAACCTCTAGCATGTGAACACCAAGACAGAAGGGGCTTCATCTTATTCCTAGAGTCTAGCACATAGTAATGGTTTTTAAGTGGGGTTGATTCCCAACTGGCCTCATGTAGAAATGAATCTACAACCAGGTTTCTGAAATCTTTAAGGTCAATACTGAGTCCCTTTCTCACAAGAAGCTAGACTTCTTAAAGCCCAAACTTGGATAAGTTTGAAATGTCCTTGACTGTTTTTTCAAAAATGGAATTTAGAATATTATTTTGCACAGAAACACTTCAAAGACTTCTTTGAGATCATAACCACCTTTTCTTTTCTTTCTCTACTTCCTACCTTTCGAAACAAACTTCTCAAACTTTGGCATGAGTTAAATACAGCTAACCCTTGAACAATGCAGGGGTTAGAGGTGTTGACCCTCATGCAATTGCAAATCAGTGTACAACTTTTGACTCTCCCAAAACTTAACTGCTAATAACCTACTGTTCACCATACCAACAACATAGTCAATTAACACACACTTTGCCTATGTATTATATACTGTATTCTTACAGTAAAATAAATAGTTTCAATTTGTAGCAAATCTCCAAAAACTTTTTCTGATATATTTATGAGGAAAAAACCCACATATAAGTGGACCCAGGTAGTTCAAACCTGTGCAGTTCACAAGGGTCAACTGTAATCTAGCCCCAAGTTAAGCTCTCAACGACATGAAATACATTTTCTGGTCTATTTATTTATTTATTTATTTATTTTTGAATGAAGCAATCACTTTATTGGAGCATACAGATGTTGCATCACAATTTTTAAAGAGAGGTGTTTACGATAAAAATTTTTGACTACTAATTAAAGATAAAATTTTGAGGATTCATGTATCATATTCAGAGTGCTCTTTTTATGTTTCATCAAGGTAAAATATTGTGATTACAAATGTATATATACACACACACATTTACACACTACTCTGTATTAGCTGTATTAAATTATAAAACAGATTGATGTCAATATGTAAGTGCTTCACATCACTTTGATTAAGAAGAATCTCCCGGACTTTGGCAATTTCAATACTAAAGGAGAAACTGAATCCCAAATTGGTGAGGCTTTAAGTGCTTCAATGAATTTGTCTCCTGGATAAATCTAATCTCAGCTTATTAAAAGATGTTCTGTTCATGAGACTTCTGAATTATTGTTACTCTCAATTATCATAAAGAAACAGGCCAAGAGCTTCTTCAAAAATACTTGTACTTCTAATTTTTGGAGAAAGCAAGTGGATAAAACTGAACCAGCTACAGTCTAGTGGGCTGGACACCTTTTAACTCCAAGCAAGATTCTAGAACAGATTATTTTAAAAATTAGTCTGTAGGAGATGAGGAAAGAAAAAAAGCCCACTTTGCACGTCTTTTCTCTGATGCGGCCACAGCTAGCTTTTCCTTCCCTTTAGTCTCCTGGCTTCCTTGTCCCTGTCTCTGGAAATAAGAACATGGGGCTTCTCATTTTTAATGCTCCTCCAGAAAGGCATTCAGGGAATAGCAAAATAAGTACACAGGAATTTAAGACTAGAAATCTTTTAAGGGCCTTGAAATTATATATTCAGACTCAGATTACTGAGTTTCTTGATGGAACAGATGTTAAGTAGAAAATCCATCTGACTTGAGCTTTGCTTTTATTCCTGACAGTGAAGTTCACCAACTCTACACCCTTCTATACCCTTCTTCTGATCTGTACCTTCTGAACCACTGCGAAATTCTTTCTATCCAAAGGCCAATCTACTGAGCATGGAAATTTGGGAGCATTAAGAATGCGTCATAATACACTAAACTTGACTTCCTGCTTGATAGGTTATCAAATAAATACTGTAGCCAAAGGGGTTTATATTTTACCTGGATATTTAGACAAGTCTTAGGATGCTGACATATAGTCTTCATTCATGGCAATACTATTAGTTAGGTTCATAATTGATTACTCCTACTCAGTATTTTTACTGCATTACTTTTAATTAACATTAATTTTAAAATAATTTTATTTATTAATATTTAACTAATTACACAGAGGGGCACAGTGATGACCAAATCAGCAAGGGACATAAAGATGGCAGGACTAAATGTAAAACATGCTTAATAAAATCAAGATTCAACAAGATTCTAACAGGATGGGAATACAGGTCAGCGAGAAATACAGACTCCCATACTTCATTTTGAAACTGCAATAACCAAGTGTGACAGGAGAAATATGACTTAGAAGCATCCTGACAGAGCCCCCCGTGTAGATGTCAGCACTGATCGCGAAGGCAGCTCACCAACAGGGACAGTGAGACACAGGCTTCTGGTGTGTCATCAGAAGCGACATTCCAGAAGATGGAGTAGATGGTGTCCTTTGGCTAATGCGGCCAAAGGAGGGCACAGCAGTTGTGGATGCTTTAGGAGGGAATGGCTAGCCAGATAGTTTCTTATAAGAAGTGGCCAAAGAAACTGAGGATTCTTATCCTCTGCTTCCATGTGATAAGCATTTTCCACTCTTCTAAAATCTTTCATCACAGTTACATTTTCTGTCTGCTCGTCCTGCCGCCGCAGGCTCTGCGTGACGTAGTCCAGGCGGCGGCCCACGCTCCGCCAGGCCTCGGCCGCCGCCGCCTTGGTGCTGCTCAGCCGCACGGCCACCCGCGCCCGGTCGGGGCACGCAGACACCTCCGTGCTGCCGCTGACGTGCACCTCGCGGGGCGCAGTGGGGGCCGCCGCCGAGGACGGCGGGCGGCGGAGGCCGGGCAGCGTCTCTGCGGCCGAGACCAGGTGGTTCTCCCGGCCCCGGTCGGCCCAGGGAACCAGTTCCACGAACACCCGGGACTGAGGGGCCTGCTGCAGCGACATACTGGCGGCGGCCGGGTTTCCCCAGCGCCTCAGACTGGACGGCGGCCTAGTCCTTTTATTTTTAACATCCTAGTGTAATACATTAGTATTTTGTTTCAGAAATTACTTTGGCAACTTAATCCTTAATTCAGGGCATCCATATTGTTAATTTATAGAAAGGTTCTTCAGCAACACATTTCATACAAGATATATAGGATATTGAGATCGGGGTCATACACCTGATCTGAAAGGCATAATAGTTTTCAAATGCTGTAGCATAATCACACTTGGTGCTAGAGTTACTTTATTTCCCAAATCCCCGAGATCCTGACTGAGGGAAGTCCCAAAAGGCCGGTTGTCCCCTCCTGTGTCCACGACTGTAGCAGTACTCTGATGGCCCTCAATCCTGCTCTCCAAATTTTAAATATGGAGTCAGAGCCAAGGGCCAGAACTTCAGGAAAAGCCCCAGAAATTCCCTGCAATCAAAAGCAGTGGCAAAGTTCCCCATTTTCCAAAGCATGATGTAGTTGACTGCACGTGCCAAATGTCTCCGAATCCTGCTGTTTGCTTTGAATCATGCTGCACTGCCTATACACCCCTTACACATTTATATCTACATATTTGCATTAAATCCTGTAATTCCTCTTCAGTTCTGGCTTCTGTGATGTCTTCACAAGATCTATACTCCACAGCTATTTTACTACTTTCTGAAATAAAGTTAACAATCAATTCAGAATTCTTGTTCTAAAACTTCCTGTCTACAATAGGAGCACCCAATCATTAGACATTCTTTTAATTTCTAAAAGTGGAAAATAAGAGCATTTTCCTAGAAGTAATCTCATCTCACACTTCAGTTTTTATCCTAACTATTTGTGGGAAATTACATATGAAGTATCAACTGTGTTTCAAAAAATTCATGATCTTAGAGAGAGGAACTAAGGAATAACAACATAGGATGTAAAATTATGGAAACAAAAATGTTCAATTACAGTATGATAACAATAATGCCTTAATAGTAAGGCATTATGTGGGGGTCAAAGTGAGTTCAGACCTAGAGTAGAGACAATTGGGCTACAGTAGATATGTTATATTAGAAGCAAGGCAAGTATCCACTCCCTGGAAACCAAAATACCACCAGATATAATGAACAAAGCTTTGAAGAGAGAGCATTTCAACACTTTATTGGGAGAAATTGGTCCTTGTACTTTAGTGAAACACAACTTTCTGGAAGGCAAACTAGAGCCACAGGCTTTTTGGTTTAAGTAGTTTTAAGTGTGTACGAGGATATCTAATTAGGGAGGGGCAAACAATTCAAACATTTAGTCTGGTTCTTAAAGGTTGGTACTCAAGAGTTGACAGCTGATGGAGATTCTACCTGATGACCAGGTAAGTAAACCTTCACTACAGGGGGGGCCCAGGCTGGAAGTCTAAGAGCAAGCCAGGGTAAATCTTAAAAGCAGATAAGGTCTCTGACAAGTACGCTAGGACTTCTTAGTCTCTGATTCCAAAAACATAACCTAATAAATTATCCAACAGGATAACAATTATAATAGTTAACATATTTTGTCTGCTTACCATGTTCCAAGCATATTTGTTTTTTATTTATAGTTGATATATAATATTATATTGGTTTCAAGTATAGAACACAGTGGTGCAAGTTACATTATTAAATCCTCACCCCCTTTAGTGCAGTTACTGTCAAAGTACAGAAATGTTAACAGAACCATTGACTGTGTTCTCCATGCTGTACTATCCTCCCTGTGACTGACTTGGATTATGATTGAGATTTTTGTGCCCCATTATCTCCACCACCTTCCCCACCAACCCACCACAACTACTCCCCCATGGTAACTACCAGTCACTTCTCAGGGTCTGTGAGTCTATTGCTCTTTTGTTCATTTTCTTTTGTTTTTAGATCCCACAAATAAGTGAACCACATGGTATCTGTCATTCTCTACCTGATTTATTTAACTGAGTATAATACCCTCAAGGTCCATCCATGTTGTAAGAGTGGCAGGATTTTTCATTTTTATGGCTGAATAATATTCCATTGTGTATATGTACCACCTCTTCTTTATTCATTCATCTACTGATAGACACTTTGGTTGTTTCCATATCTTGGCTATTGTAAATAATGCAGTGATAAACACAGGGGTGCATACATCTTTCTGAATCAGCGATTTTGTTTTCTTTAGGTAAATTCCTAGAAGTGCAGTTACTGGGTCCTTTATTTCTATTTTTAGTTTTTTGAGGAACTCCATACTGCTATCCATACTCGCTGCACTAATCTACATTCCCAAGTGTGTGTGTGTGTGTGTGTGTGTGTGTGGAGAGGGGTCCCATTTCTCCATATCCTCACCAATACTTGTTATTTCTTGTCTTTTGGACAGTGGCCATTCTAACTGGTTCAAGGCGATATTTCACTATGGCTTTAATTTGCATTTACCTGATGCCTAGTGATATGGAGCATCTTTTCATGTGCCTGTTGACCATCTGTATTTCTTCCTTGGAAAAATGTCTGTCAGCATCTCTCCCTTCCCAAACTTCTTTCTTCTGAACCAAACCCTAATTTTGTTTAGGTATCTCTTCCTCCAGTGCTTTAAAGGTAACTGACCCTAACCCTAGCTCAAGGGATGGATCCTGATTAGTATTACTCAGTTCTCCTAAAAACTGTTACTGGATTGGAATGGACATAAAACCAAAGTTGGCCCAATTATAGAAAGGAAGGACTTATATTCCACACTTGGGTGAATGTTTTTCTCTTGCCCTCTCTGGCTAAGTGTTACTAAGGGAAGCAAGTGTATGACAGTCTTACAACCATGAAGGAAATAAGCCTTATGATGAAATAGCATTGTACATGGAAGACCTCAGAGAAAGTACGGCCTGGAGTACTTAATGACAGATAGAATTTTTTAATCGAACAGCCATAGCCACCTATGGTATCTCTGTTATGGAAGGTAATTTCTTGATTATTTGAGTGACTTTTAGTCACATTTCTACTGCTTATGCCCCAAAGCATTCTAGGTTGCAGGTACTGAATTAATAGACAATTCCCAACACTAAATGAAACACAAAGAATAATTTTAGCACTTTGGTTATATTTTACTGAAATGGTCCCTGAAAGAAAGGAAAATTTCAGATACTTAGAGATGAGAGATAAGTAATGCCAAGAAAATAGAGATTGAACAAAGGCACGGAGGTAGAAATATGTATAATGATTTCAGAGGCCAGTGAATGAAGAAGTCTAGCCAAAGCAGATGGTTTATAAAAGAAAATAAAACTAGAAAGGAAGGTAAATTCACAATCTGAAAACTTCAATAATTTTTCTCCAGTTACTTTTTAAAGGGTGTAAAATTTGGTTTCAACTTTATCAAGACTTTTTTTTTTAGGTCATCACTCATGGGTACATGGCTTTTTACCTTTTTGTATAATTTAAATATTTCACTTTAAAAAGTGATACAGAATTCCAATAAAAGGCATTATTTTGGCAAAAAAAATTACTTCCACTTGTGCCCAAAAGTATCTTGATAACTTTGCCCTTTAAAATTAAACCATTTTACTAGTAAAAAAAAAAAACCAACAACCTGCCATTCAAAATGAAGTACCATGTTAATGTGAATTCTGTAAAATTCTGTTACCTCAGAAATGTAAAGATGAGCTTGTTTTAGTAATTCTTCAATAATCAGAACATTGGAAGTAGTACCATCTCCTGTAATGTCATGAGCTGTTGTTACTTTTGCTATCAAGGAAGCTGTTGGGTGTTGAATTTGCTGGAAAAAGCAACAGATTAAAAAAGAGAAAGAATGAGATAAAAAAAAAAATACTCCACCAGGAACAATATAATCTAAGAAATGAAATAAGCTTTCTTCTACAAGTTCACAAGTTTTTTATTATCAATACTTAATAAATGTCAAGACCAAAATATAAAAATTGAAAACTAATGAGGTTTGAACATTTTATAAAAGAGTCTTTATCTCGGAAGGTAATGACATTTCCAGAATAAGATTAAATCTTCAATCTCAAAGACAAATACACTGACTAAAACTACAAAGAATTTTTTGTATTTCCATGATTATAAAGAACACGAGGCAGTGCCTTTAAGAGATGTAACTAGTTTAAGAGAAGTGCCCCTAAGCTATTACTGGGACTATACAAAATTTGAAAACAGCCAAAAAACATTTTTTATTGAGGTTTAATACAAGTTTATCTCATGACTGCAATATTTAGCTGACAGCCTTGGGTTTAAAATATACAAATTGTACTACATTCTGAATTAAGTCTTGTTAAGGATTACTAGAGTCAGCAGCATCAGCTCACCATCTCAAGAAACAGCAAATGGCCATCTTTTGTGAGTTTGATGTCACCTGTACCAGAAACAAGCCTGTTCAGGAAACAGGGATGTTATTAACCTCAGATGGCAAGAGTCAAGCAAGACATTTCCAGTGCTTGCCACTCCGCTATCCTTAATATAAGGAAATGGATTTGGAGTATTTCCACAGAACCATGGGGAGATACCACAGTAATTACCACCACGTGCAGCCCACAGTATCACTTCTCCCCAAATGGACAGCTATGGCAATTCCATTCCAAATGGAGTATTTACAAATTTAAACATAACAGCAGTTAATGAATTATGAACAGTTTAGTAGAGAAGAGTACTTAGAAGTGTACAAACCACAGATTTGTGAATTTCCTGCAAGTTTTTTATTTCGGCAAACTGCTACCATTCATTCACTCGACTCAGTTTCTTCTTGTCCCTCACACTTATTAGATCATCAGGTTCTGTCAAATCTACAGCCTCTTGAGTCCACCCCCTCCTATTTCAACTGCCATCATCATCTCTTGTTTGGACAATTTAGACAGCATCCTGGTATCTCCGAATTGTAATCTACCCCCCACACGATATTTATCTTTCTGAAAGGCAATGTGACTCAACTCCGCGATCAAAAATCCTTCATCATTTTTATGGCCTTCATCACCTTCAAGGTTAAAGTCAAACTATTTAACAATAACATAGTTGATCTTTCCCAGTCTGGCTTATGACTATTTTTCCTGCCTCAACTACCAAATGATAGTCTTTGGAAAATCTTGTGATTCCCTTAACACACCATGTTTGTTTTCTGTTGGATTTATACCAACGGGCTTTCTCATTTCCAAAGTTACTCTGTCTCTAAGGCCTTTACTCCCTTCTCCAACTGGTGCAATCGAATTCAAGACATATCAAAAATCGTTTTATTTGAGATGTTTTTCCTTCTCCCTTCTCCTATCAGCAATTAGTCCTTTCCCTCAGTTTTATATAATTTATATAATATATATGTATTATACACACACACAATGTTTAGCACATTAATCTGTACCAGATATCATTAAGGACAGAAACTATACATTTGGCCACCTCTGTGTTCTCAGCACCCAGTTAGTGCTTTTTTTCGTTAATATTTTGCTCATTCCTCTGAGAATGTATGTCTCTTATACCATTTATCCTTAGTAGTCTCTTTTCCTCGCTCTTCTAAAGTAATAATGATGTTAAACAAATACAGGCTGAAAGGTTGGATAAAGAACCGTGGCACGGAGCGTTCAAGTAACTTGCCTAAGGATTCCCAAGCATGGGGAACTTGGACTGGCCTGCCAGGCTCCAAAGCCCTTTCCTCTACGGCAGATTGCCAAACAAAACCCAAAGTCTTGAAGAACAGGGGAGTTGGGCGGCTTATGTTTCTAATGAGACACTCTAAACTTTCTAAGGAACTAGGAACCCTAACCAAAAGCGCGGGGGCGGGGGCACAGCTGCACTCAGCCCTTTGCTCTGGGAAGCTTTTCCCTTCCTCCCACCAGGATGGGGATGACCTCAGGGCAAGAATGAAAATGAAGGAAACCAGTCCCACAACTGTGTTCACGTCGCCTCCATCTCTTCGCACAATATCTGTCGCGGAGGGTCCCAGACACCCAACAAACCCCCGGCGCTCAAACCGCCGTCTCACATTTTCATGGTGCCCTTAGGCCCCAAGTTGTTCCGCAGCACATCCTGCAACCCTCGGGCGGCGCTAAGATTGATGGCCAAGGCCGCCTGGGTCCGCGCCACCTCAGCCTTGGCGTTCACAACTTTTACCGCAGCCGTAAACGCATTGTCGAGACCCTGACCGTTGCAAACACAGCGGTACCCGCGAAGCGGAGGGAACCGAGGGCCACGCCCCACGCTGCTGAGCTCAGTCAATGTTCGCCAGGACAGGAAGTGACGTTTCCTGGCATCGCCGGGACGGAAGCCAGTATCGCCGTGGGGCTGGTTGAGGAAATGGCGTCCTCCGCTTCTGCTCGCCCTTCGGCGGGGAAGCGCGTGGTGAATCAAGACGAACTGCGGCGGCTGATGAAGGAGAAACAGCGTCTGAGCACCAACCGGAAACGGATAGAATCTCCACTTGCGAAGTACAACCGTTTGGGGCAGCTGAGTTGTGCCCTGTGCAACGCGCCGGTTAAGAGCGAGCTTCTGTGGCAGACCCACGTCCTGGGAAAGCAGCACCGAGAGAAAGTGGCCGATCTGAAAGGCTCGAAGGAAGCCCCCCAGGGCCCGTCCGCCAGCGCAGAGCCTCAGTCCGCCAAGAGGAAGGCGCCCGGTGCGGATAACCAGGATGCCAAAAGACCGAAGGCCTCCCCGGTGCCTCAGGTACAACCCTCCACCTCCGCTTTACCCACCAACTTTGACAAAGTAGGAAAGGAGTCCACTAGAGCGACACTCAGTAAGGCTCCGGCAGTCGGTTTGCTCCCTGATTATGCAGAGGAGGAGGAAGAAGAGGAGGAGGAGGGAGGAGAAGGGAAAAGGGGGGACGCCAGCAAGCAGCCGCCTAACGCACTGAGCAGGGAACACTCACTGTCCTCCCCTAGGGAGGCAAGTAGTATGCTGCCAAATAAATTCTCGGATACAAATCCTCCCAAGGCTCCTTTAATTCCTCATTCAGGTTCAATTGAGAAAGCAGAAATACACGAAAAAGTAGTGGAAAGGCGAGAAAACACCGCGGAAGCATTACCGGAAGGGTTTTTTGATGACCCTGAGATAGATGCCAGGGTACGAAAAGTTGATGCCCCAAAGGATCAGATGGACAAAGAGTGGGACGAATTTCAAAAGGCCATGAGACAGGTCAACACTATTTCCGAAGCCATTGTTGCTGAAGAGGATGAGGAGGGACGGTTGGACCGGCAGATTGGGGAGATCGATGAGCAGATAGAGTGTTACCGACGGGTGGAAAAGCTGCGGAATCGCCAGGATGAAATAAAAAACAAGCTTAAAGAGGTTCTGACTGTAAAAGAACTGCAGAAAAAGGAAGAGGAGAACGTTGACAGCGACGATGAGGGAGAACTACAGGATTTGTTGTCTCAGGATTGGAGGGTGAAAGGGGCTTTGTTATAGGATTTCAAAGACGCAAGGTTTCTCGATGATTGTATAAAAGTGCCATTTGTCATTACGACACCGGTTACCCCATGCCATGGGAGTTGATAATCTGAGTTGAGGTACAGTGAGCCTGCGAAGATAGCACTTTGGAAAACAGGTGTAAAATGTTTTGGAGGTAGTTGTTTCTGAAATATTTTAAGTATTGCATACTAAAATGACAACTTTTTCACACATTTACAAATTTAAATGTATAATTTTGAGTTGTAAAGGCTAAGCTGTAAATATTGTACATAGTTAAATACATATTTACTTAAGTAATTCCGTTTCAAAATTTATAACAATAGAAGCCAGACCAACAAACTTCTGGATGAAAACAAGTGTGATTTTTGTAAGTCAGATTCAGGAGGGTTTGGGAGAGTTTATCTTGTGTTTTTAGGAACACTACTCATAAGCACGTAAGTCATTGAGGGCTAATCAGTTCTCTGAGTGTTCTGTTTTAAAAACATATTCTAGGAGACTATGTTGAAAATACATGCCAAACACGACCAACCTCCTTAACCCAAAGTCTCTCTGGATTAAACCAGTGGTTTTCAGATGCAGATGCATGTGAAAATCATCTACGAAGTCTTTTAAAAGATGCATATGAATCATCTATGAAGCTATTTAAAAATTCATGTGGCCAAGCCTTTCCACAGAGATTAAATAAATCTGAATTGGGGCACAGGTATCTATATTAGTTTTGAAAGTTCCCAGGTTATTCTGATAAAAAATTGGTGA
This sequence comes from Manis pentadactyla, assembly GCF_030020395.1. Classification (NCBI taxonomy): domain Eukaryota; kingdom Metazoa; phylum Chordata; class Mammalia; order Pholidota; family Manidae; genus Manis; species Manis pentadactyla. The sequence continues at coordinate 148,006,879 of NC_080022.1, forward strand.
ACCACTGCCCCAAATCCAAAACCCATTTGTATTTTTTCAGGCTTTTTTTCTTTAAAAAATACATAAGTTTATCGTCCACTGTATAAATGAAATACTTTTGTTTATATCCCATCCAGTCTTAAATTTTACTACTACATTTTGTAGTAAATTAGGGTTAAGAGTTAGTTACAGTTTCTATCTACTATAGGAAGGATATATATATATGTTTTCTCCAGGCTTGTGCTGGTCATTGATAGTTTAAATCACTCTCTCCCTTTGGAGGTAGAGGTGTTCAAATAGGGAAAAGGAATTAGCAGTGTTCTGGGATAGAAATGCATACAGCATACTCAAAAGTGAGCAGTACTAATAATAGCTAAGACTTACAGTTATTATAATATGGGCCAGGCAGGGTTCTAAGTGCTTTCAAAAACTGTTTTATTGCTCTAAAGCCCAGGTTTTATGTAAGAGATATAAGATGTGAAAAAGCCTTGAATGTTAGATGAAAGAACTCTTCCTGTAAGCAACATGGGTTAAGTGGAAGTTTTTGAGCAAAGGATTATGTCTGCAAGAAATATTATGAAAGGTTATTTTATCTGCACTATAAATAGAATGGCATGAAAATGGGTAGGGTGAAAGGAAGCTAGGAGACTCCTTAGAAAGTAGATTTTAAAAGCAAGGTGACCATAATTTTGAATAGGTGTGGATTGAGAGAAAAGCAACACAACTGACAGAAATTCACAGGAAGAGTTTGTGGTTTAGTGACTAGAAGTGGAAGAAAAACAGGAAGGATAAAGATGGAATTCAAGAGGTTGGGGTTTTTTTTAGTGTGGGTGCCTAAAAGTTATCTAACACTGAGTATATTAATTATCTTGCTGCCTTTAGCAGAAAGTGCTTTTTTTGAGCTGTCAGATGGTCAGTGATAGCAACTTCTGTTTGACAACGTAGAAGGCATGCCTGCCTCAAATGTATGAACCCACACATACTCAAGTTTTCATCATTCATGGTGGGGCTTGAATGAATGTAAACCCAGTTCTATATTGGATTGAGAGGCTAGGCTAAAGATCTAGAGGAGCACTGCCCACTTAAAAATATAAAGCGGGTCACATATATTTTAATTTCTCGTAGCCACATGGAAAGTAAAAATACAAAATTTGTTTTAATATATTTATTTCAATCCAGTACATCCAAAATATTAATGTTTCAATATGTAATCCATATTTAAATATTAATGAAATTTTTACATCCTGGGGGTTCTACACTTTGGAAATCTGGGTGTATCCAACACTACATCTCAATTTGGCCTGGCCACATTTCAATCCTTCACTAGCCTTATGTGACTAATGGCTACCATAAAAGACAGTGCAGATGTAAAGAGAAAGGTATGCCAGTGGAAAAATAAAACATGGGGTAGCCAGCAAACCAGTTTAGGGTAAAATGTTTGTTCGTGACAACAGTGGGAATTGTGATTGCAAAGGTAGATTATGAACCATTGTAGAGCCTTCAGTGCCATGCTGGAAGGAGTTGGGACTTTCTCATAAGTTAACAATTGAGTATCCTTGAGGTTGAGTCCTCAACTGTAACACAAGGAGTGCCAGGTATGTGCTACTACACATATAAACCCCATTGGGTTTTTAGGAGGGCCAGAAAGCTCTCAAAATCTGCTCCCATTGCTCTGTCCGAGAGCACAAGTCATAGGGCCCTGACCAAAACCAAATGAATCCTTGTTGGATCTGAGGTTGATGTAAACAGCTACAGGGCTTAATGGATCCTTCCTGGTCCTCCACGCATTGGAGAACTCCTTTGTACTCTGAGCTGGGGCAAATAGGTTTTGGCATGAGACTGTGTTCCCAGCATTGTAAGAATTAGTCCCAAGAGTTTCTTCCAGTCCTCTTTTTAGAGAACCCCCTAATTCAGCCAACAAATTAGAATTACCTGCTACAAAGGTAATCCTCTTAACCCACTTCATTTACCAATTTAATACAGTTCCCTTAAATTGGGGGAAAAGAAAGGATCTAACTAGCCTTCAGATGTGCATTTGTCTAGTGCCTAAAATTAACAAAATGCTTTCATATATAATTCATTTAATGGTGGACTACTTTTTTACACACCAAGGACCAAAATAAGAGGCTATGGAATTAAAACCGCAGGAAAAAGTATAATTTAGGCCTAAAACCTTTAATAGTAACAATCACGAGATGAGTATAGAGTGGTAGAAAGATCAAGGGAATTAGCAAGAGAAAACAGCTGACACAGGTTCAATTTCCCATCCTACCTTTCAGTGGCTACTGATGTTGGGCAAGTCACCTCTCTGAACCCTAGTTCACTCTATAAAATGATGATACCTTACAGGGTATGATGAGAATCAAATGACACATGCGTGAAAAGGGTTTATAAACAAGTACAGTAAAAGTATTTCTACTAGAAGCATCTGGTCTTCCTCTGTGTCATGCTACTAACCTGCTAACTTGATCTTTGGCTAGTAATTTAACACCCCCCACCCTAAATTTCCTCTTTAACATGAGGGGAATCAGAGCAGATGATTTTGCGATTTCTTTTAATTTCATATCCTTACTTTTGCCATAAAGACAAATGACATCTCACCTTTTAAAGAATTTTAAAGTCATTTGGTTGACATCTGGAGACAGAGATGTCCCAAGTATTGTTACTTTTGCTTAGATTTACCCAGGATAATCCCAACTGTCTTGGTATAATTAGGAATATTGCTCCCTTTCACTCTCAACACTGTGCCGTTTTGGAGATACATATATATATATACTCACCTACCTAAAAGTTTGATGTGAGGAAAAAACACTTTCTAATGAACACAGAATGAAGGATCTTAATGGAAGTAGTCTGCTGTTAATGATGCACCAGTTGGCTGGCTATCTGGCTGGTTGTGTAGGGACATTTGAGTAAGTATTAGGTAGAAAGGGTGGCTAGATAAATGACCTTACACTGCTTTTTTAACACTAAGAGCCTAGTAACCTGTATGATACCAGGAATCTAGAAGCTTTAAATTTGAACAGGAAATTTAAAAATCCTGAAACTCTGCTTCTTTTTTCTATCCTATTTCCTCCCTAAGTGATCTCATACATTCCCATAAGTATCACCTATATATTAAGGAGCCCTGTTTTTATCCCCAGGCCTTGACCTTTCTCATGGGAGTTATCCTTCATTCCCTTTTCTTATCTGCCAAATAATGCATAATTAAGTCCTGGAAACTCTACCTCTGAAGTGTGCCCAGAATCTGCACTTTTTTCTGTCTCCACTGGTCCTAGTCACCAAACTATCTTGCATTAAGTGTTGGCACCCCACCCTGCCATACCCACAGGCTGTTACCAACATAGTAAATAGTGCTCTTTCAAAAATTTAGATCAAGTCACTCTTCACTTAAAACCCTCCATTATATACTTCCATCACACTTGGAGGAAAAAAATCCATGGCCCTCAGTAGTTACTAATTCCAATGTCTACTACTAATGAATGGATGACCACAAGCCCCAAAACAAGGATGGGAGGGGGCAGGTGAGCATAAGTGCTCTGTGTTGAAATCCACTGTTACAATTCAGGAATAGCTGGTGAAATATTTAATTTTCAAGAGAAATTGCAAGTCAAGATTGTTTTTGTTTATAGTGAAATCTCAAAAACACTGTGGGCTGAATGTGATCCATGGGCCCCCGTTTTGTGACGTAACTTCATCTGTACTCTCCCCCTTAATTCTCTATAGCTAAGCTAGATCTCGCTAGCTAACTTTCTCTTCCTCAAACATGCCATACCAGGACTTGTACCTTGCCGTTCCCTCTGCTTGGAACCTGACTTCAACTAGCATGGCAGTCTTATCACTCAGTTCTCAGCCCTCATGTCCCTTTCTCAGATGACATACACAGCCACCCCCCCACCTCTGTCACATAATTCTATTAATTAATTAAACTTACCACTATCTAAAATTAGCTTATTTGTACATAAGTTATGTCTCTCCCACCAGAATGTAAACCCCACAAGGCCACAGAGCTCACCTGTCTTGTTCACAACCTAAAATTATGCCAGGCACATAATAGCTCAATAAATATCTATTGAATTAGTAATAATGCCCTCACAGCAAGAAGTTGCTGGGAAAGTGGTAAAAAGACCAAGCTGACTCATGGAAGTCAGACCCAGAATAAGAGTCAGGCTTAAACAAAGGGCTAAGAAGTCTCTTCCTGCCTTACGTCTCCTTTCTCTGGCACATGATAGGTCTTACCTATCCCGGGAGCAGCAGCTCAAGGAGGTATACACAACAGCCCCAACAGTGCAATGGGCCACCCCCGCATTTAGCAGGTAGTAAGAATTCCTCATGGCACCAAACGAGCAAAGAGGGATGACCATATGTCAGGGCAGCAAATGGGAAGCCCCAGTGGCCTAGAGGCCTCTTAAGTGGAAAAAGGAGGGATAACGTGACTCAGTAGCGGAGTAAGATCAAAGAATCAGGAAGTACACATTGCCTCCCAGCTGCTTTCAGCCCTCAGTGCCTCCCTCTGCCATCCCATTTCATTTGGCTCACTCCCCTGTCACTTGGCAGTCAAAGCTATTTCAGAGTGAGTTTTGCACTCAGCCATCCTTCACTGAAAGTGCTCCCAGTCTCTCATGGAGGAAAAGAGTTCCGCCAGGCTGTACCTCCATTTTGCTAGCAGCATTGGGCAGGCTTCACTTGCACTTGGGGGCCAGTGGTCCCCTTTAGGGAAGCTCAGAGGGCCACACTGGGTGGTTGATGACAGTGTGATTGTTTTCATTTTGTGTGTGTGTGTTTGCTTGCTTGTTCTGTCAATGTGGTTATAAGAGTATCAGTCAAGCCAGGTTGTCGGGTTATTATTAATAACAGCTACATTTACTGGATTCCTATCGTGTCTGCTAAGTCACTATGTCAGGACTTGGCATATACCATCTCACAACCACCCTGTAAGGTATACAGTATTTTTTTTTTTTGTTATCATTAATCTACAATTACATGAAGAACATTATGTTTACTAGGGTCGCCCCTTCACCAAGTCCCCTCCACAAACCCCATTACAGTCACTGTGCATCAGCATAGTAAGATGTTGTAGAATCCCTACTTGTCTTCTCTGTTGCACAGCCCTCCCCATGCCCCCCCAACTATACATGCTAATCGTAATGCCCCCCTTTTCCCCGCCCTTATCCCTCCATACCCTCCCATTCTCCCCAGTCCCTTTCCCTTTGGTAACTGTTAGTCCATTCTTGGGTTTTGTGATTCTGCTGCTGTTTTGTTCCTTCAGTTTTTCTTTTGTTCTTATACTCCACATATGAGTGAAATCATTTGGTATTTGTCTTTCTCTGCTTGGCTTATTTCACTGAGCATAATACCCTCTAGCTCCATCCATGTTGTTGCAAATGGTAGGATTTGTTTTCTTCTTATGGCTGAATAATATTCCATTGTGTATATGTACCACATCTTCTTTATCCATTCATCTACTGATGGACACTTAGGTTGCTTCCATTTCTTGGCTATTGTAAATAGTGCTGCGATAAACATAGGGGTGCATCTGTCTTTTTCAAACTGGGCTGCTGCATTCTTAGGGTAAATTCCTAGAAGTGGAATTCCTGGGTCAAATGGTATGTCTATTTTGAGCATTTTGAGGAACCTCCATACTGCTTTCCACAATGGTTGAACTAATTTACATTCCCACCAGCAGTGTAGGAGGGTTCCCCTTTCTCCACAACCTCGCCAACATTTGTTGTTTGTCTTTTGGATGGTAGCCATCCTTACTGGTGTGAGGTGATATCTCATTTTGGTTTTAATTTGCATTTCTCTGATAACTAGCAATGCGGAGCATCTTTTCACGTGTCTGTTGGCCATCTGAATTTCTTTGGAGAACTGTCTGCTCATCTCCTCTGCCCATTTTTTAATTGGATTATTTGTTTTTTGTTGAGGTGCATGAGCTCTTTATATATTTTGGATGTCAAGCCTTTATTGGATCTTATACAGTATTTTTTTAAAGATGAGAAAACTGATGCTCAGAAGTGAAGGAACTTGCTAAAGGTAATGATCTCAAAGTCCCTTTGATTATCCTGCATCATTATTATTTAACATTACCTTATACTTGCAAAGTAAGAGTATTGTTTACTCACCAACTTTCAGATCAATTTTCTTCAAGTCTTGAACTCCTCCAGAAAAGTGAAACATCTATTATTGCCTCCATTTTAGACATCTATTGACTCATCCAAGGTCATTCAGCAAGTTCATAGCTAAAGTAAGACTAAATATAACTTGATTTCCAATCCAATATCCTCTCTACTATTTAATAATAAATTAGAAAATGGGAGCAGATGCCCCAAAATGGCAAGAATTAAGATTAGGGATGTTTACTGTCAAGGTTAAAGGAATTCGGTGCTGTTCACTGGCTTTCTGGGTTGGGAAACCATATCTTTTTAAGTTGATCAGATTTTGTCGATACTGGCCAGCCCTGCATTTCACCAACAATACATTCAGAACACAGTGGCCTCTGATGGGAGCAAGAATGATGACTTCAGTTCCCAGATACTCAACTGGGATACAACAGTTACACAGTGCCCTGTGGTCCACCACTTTTTAACTACATGACCTTGGGTAAGTTATTTCACCCTTAGTTTCCTCAACTGCAAAACAGGGAAAGTAATAGTTTTCACTTTCTGGGCTTACTGAAAGGATTAAATGAATTAAATGCATGTAAACACTTTTAATAAAGACACTCAAATAATACTTGTTGTATAAATGAATGAAGAAAACAAGTCTGGTTATTGCAAACAGTATAAGAAGTTGAGCAGGACTCAATTATTTATTAAACTACTGGTCTAGGCAGTGGAAAGAGGGCTGGTCACACGTCTAAGCTCTGACTTTTCCCACTCACTAGCTATGTGGTATCTAACTATCAACCATCCCAGAGTCCAGTGAAGGAGGCAGAACTTTTAAGTTTGTTTTCCAAATAGGCCCATGTCTTTGTAAAATGAATTTCCCCTTTGAAAATTAACTCACCTTCTAAAAGACATGATCATCAGGATTTCACACTAGAAAACCCAGCCGAGAAGTTCAGAGAAGATAGTAGCAGCTTTGAGTCTCCCTCACTCCTTACCTTGACCTCAACCCTGTTCCAGAAGCCCCTGTCTCTGTACCATGAACCTGCTATTCCCAAAGGCACACTAGACACTTGACTCCTCTCAGCTCTGTCGTACCTCAACTTGGCAGCCGCAGTACAAAGATACTCAGAGATGCCATGAAACCCCTCTGGTTAAAAACCAACCTCCACAACTTTATTGAGAATAAAGAGCCATGGGCTGATTTGAATATTACATCTTCCTACAGCTGTTCCCTTTTAAATATTTATCCTGGCAAACACTGCCACTGTATTTTACAACTTATTTTAATTGTGTGACTATTAAGCAAACCAAACCGTAAAATTGGCTCTCGGTGCTGAGATTTATGTGATTCATAGACTGGAGTTTATTAAAAAAAGGCAGCCACCGAGTGCAGACTAGTCTCACAAGCGCCCCACACTGTCTCCAGGAAGATGTGAACCCTTTTCCCTCGTCTGCCTGTGGCTGCCAAGCTTCCATAGTGAGGAGCATAAAAAATGAACAGAATCTACCCATTTCCCCGTGATTTTTTTTCCCTAATCCTGATGTCTAAACTGGAAGTCACGATGCTACAGTCTTACGGAGGGTGGCAGAAGCTCTGAGAGGCTCATAAACAGAATCAGTGCCCTGGAGAACTTAGGGTTAAGGTCTGAAGGGAAGCTCTCCCTCCAAAAATGCGCTTATACACAAGTATTTATATAAAATCTCACAGGGTTCAAGGACATCCCTGAGCACATCCGCAGACCCCCTAGGGGGTCCACAAACCTCAGGTTACTTCTTATTGCTCTCTGTTACCACCTAAACTGCCCTCATTTCTCCCCCGCATTTTTATAGTGGCCACCTAATTCATCTCCCAATTTCTCTACACAAGCAGCCAGAATGATAGCAAACCTGCCAGATCATATTACTTCTTTGCTCAATACTAACTTCCCATTTCACCTGCAATAAAAGCCAACATCTTTACAGTGGTTTACAAGGCCCTACAAGATCTACCTCTGGATACCCTGCTGACCTCATCTCCAAATCTTCTCAATCTTAATTCCTGGGGCTCTAGCCATGTCCATCTCTTTCCTGAGCTCCCAAAATGACAGACACATCCTGGCCTCTGGGCTGCTCCCTTGAACTCTGTACTCAGCTCTCACCTTCATTCCTTCTAGTCTTTATTCAATTTTCACATTGTTGGTGAGGCCTTCCTGACCACTGATTATAAAAATGCAACCCCACCCCCGCCCTACCTGGCACCTTTTACCCTCATCTGCTTTTTCTCCATAGCACCCATCACGATCTCACATACTATGCACTGTACTGTTTATTATCTCCCACACTAACTTGTTAACTCCACAAAGACAGGGGTTTTGTTCTGTTTCACTACTGTACTCACTTTTTGAAATAATGCCTAACAGAGTAGGCACTCAATAAATACCTGACTGGTGACTCACTGAATGATTAAACTCTGCAGTAGTATGGATATATGCAGCCTAGGGAGTAAAGGGGAATGTACATTTACTGGAACACCACTAAGTGCTAAGTAGCTTGCAAGTTAATATAAGTCACCTCATTTAACTGTCACACAGAATCCCAAGAGGTATCCTTATCCCCAATTCACAATGAAAACAGGTCTGAGAAGTTAGAAAAGAGATGAAGGTTACATAGCCACTGGTGGGGGATAATGCAAACCTAAGTCTGTGTGATTCCAAAGCCTGGCTACAGGACATTACCTAATTCTCCTTGGTAGCCGTTTCTACCACTCAAGGAAATGCAACTGCCAGCTTTCACACCTAGTTCTATTTTACTGCAAGCGCCTGAGTCAGAGATCTTTACGAATTTCTTGGAGCTTTTAATCAAGCAAAACAGACATTTAAAGCCTGAGGGGTTTTTTTGCACATTCACATCAAACATTGTCAAAGATACTCTGTAATGAATATCTTTCTAAGGGAGCTTATCATTTTCAGAGTTGCATTCCATCAAACATTCATAAGTACTTGCTGAGTGCCTGCTATGTGCTGGCACATTTCTAGGCACTGAGGATTAAAAGATGCATAAGATAACCATTATAAATATATATGCACCCAACACAGGAGCACCAGCATATGTGAAATAAAAGATGCATAAGGCACAGATGGCACCCTCCAGAAACAGGTTTGAAGTCTAGAGCAGTGCTGTACAACAGAAGTGCATGCAATGTAAGCCAAATACACAGTTTTACATTTCCTAGTTGCCACAATTTCAAAAAAGGAGTGGAAATTAGTTTTAATAATATATTTTTATTTAACCCAATGTATCCAAAATATCACTTCAACATGTAATCAACAGAAATGTATTATCAATGAGATAATTTACAGTATTTTTTTTGTTTGCTAACACATCTTCAAAATCAGAGTGTATTTTACTCTTACAGAGCATCTCAATTTGGACTAGCCACATTTTAGGAGCTCAGAGCTCATGTAGCTAGTTATGACAGCATTTGAAGTACAGGGCTAAGGAAAAAAACAGGTACAGTCAAAGGGATTTTCAAAACAACATAGTAAGTGCAATGATAGAGATATGCTCAGGGTCACATAACTGCCAGTTAAGACTTAAGCTTCCAGTGAACTTCCAATCCCAAAGACCGTACTCATTCTGTGGCACATTAGAGACTTTGCCCCACTGTGAACAGTGGGATTATGTTGGCCTCCACCAACCAAACTTACATATCCAAAACAAAACAGATCTTTTCACCCCAAAAGCCTTCTCCTTCCTTCTCATTTTCTCCTTCAGTTGATAGTACCATTATCCACCTGCTCATCCTCATTTCATCTTCAGGTAAATGAGCACTTTATCTAGAAGATAATTAAAAATCTAAATGCTTATAAAAAATGCACCTTCCTCTTTTGCTCAGGCCACTTTCATCTCTCACATGGGTCTCTACAAGAATCTATTCCCCCACCCCAGTTTCATTGAGATATAATTAACACGTATCACTGTATAAGTTCAAGGTGTACAGCATAATGGTTTGACTTACATACATTGTGAAATGATTATTGTAACAAGTTTAGTTAGCATTCATCACTCATATAGACATAGTGAGGAAAAAAAACTTGCCTTAAAAACATGGAAAGCTTTACACACTTGTAGGTCATCCTTGCACAAGGACCATGCTAATCTCCTTCCAGTTTTAGTTATGTGCTGTCCAAGCAAGTATCAAGAACCTTTTAATTGGTCCCTTTGCCTCAGTCTCTCTCCTAACCCAGCTTCAACAGTAGTTACTATTCCCTAAGGCCCATCAGTGGCTCTTCATCCCTTACACAATAAAGACCAAGTTCTTTTTCACATAGCACAGAATTCCCTCCAGGATCTCATCTCTGCTTACCTAACAATGCCCACTTGTTTGCCGTTCCTAAACTGTGGAAAAGTTCACTTATTTTCTCTGAGCCTCTTACTTTTTTATAAAAATAGCCAGCCTAATCTCAAAGTTGACTTGAATTTAAGAGATAATACACCTTAAACGGTACACAATCAAGGGGTTACTCACCACATCACTCCTTTACACTTTCTATCTAGTGCCTCTTTTCAATTCAATAATATTTACTATATGCTAGGCACCGTGCGAGACACAAGGCAGAGGAAATACAGAAAAAGGTTGGGCGAAGCTCATCACAACACAGTTCTCAACAAGTATCTTTAAGGACTAGATAACCTCCAACTTTAAGAGCAAATCAGGAAGTCCTCGTAAATTCTGGCCGGGCTGCGCCACGTTCAAGTACCTCCGCTTTCGCCTGCAGTGACGAACGATCGAAAGCCCCCACTCTCCCGGACACCTAGATCCGGGCCTCACTCTGCAGCGCCCGACCCACCAGCAACGGGGCTGGCGCGGGGCGGGGACTCGTGAGCGGCTTGGGCCTGGGCCTTTGCGCGTGCGCGCTTTAGTCAGCTCAAGGACCCAGATTTAAAGAGACAGGCGTTTCAACCGTCTTTCCTGCCCGCGGCCGGTAGGTGCCTGGTCCGAGGCCTGCTCTGCGCGCCGGAGCCGGGAAGACAGGTGAGGGGCGGCGTGGCTGGGCCGTGCGGCGGGGAGGGTGGCGGCCCCGGGCCCGGCAGCCAGCCCCCCCCGGGCTCCTCCCCCGCCCGCCCGCAGAGCCCGGGGCACCCCCTCCGTGACGTGGCGGCGCCCGGGGGCCCCGCGGGGTCTGCCCCTGCCCGCCGAGGCCCGTGCCCCACCGTTCCGAAGTCGGGGCGCCCCTGAGGGAGTTCGGGGCCTCTCTTTTCCCGTCGCGCGTCCCCTGCCCCAGCCTCCGGGTTCCTCGGGTTCCCGGTCGGCCCGAACCGAGGGGCTTGCGTCTCCGCCTCCTCCCCGGGCGTCCCCGCCCACGCGGCCAGCACCCCTGCCCACTCTCCCGAAAGCGTGGCCCGAAAGCCCTCCGGGAAGAGGGGCTGCAGGGACTTCACTTCCCGGCCCGGTGCGGCTCACCAGTCTGAGGCTGCCCGGGCTGCGTTCGGGCCTCAGCGGTTTCCTTCTCGGCCCCCTTGTTGAAATGCCGAGCAGCGGCCGCTTGGGCTGTGGGACAGACGGTTTCCTCCGAGCAGCTTTGTGTCTCCCCGTGGCTCGAAGCCTCAGTGCCTTCCGCCGTGCGATTGTAGGTCGCCGACAGGTGATCCCAAGTCGGCCCCTTCCGTTGAGGGAGTGGGGTGCTTTAGAATTAGCTCTGAGGAAGGTGTGGAAACCTAATTCGTTCTGAGCTCCTCTTAAGGGCTTGCCATACTTTCACAAATACTTCACTTCTGTGGCTCTTAAACTTCTGGGGGTCATAGAGGCCTTTGTGAATTTCATTGAAATCATCATTTTCTCCCCAAAAATCGTACATTAATGAATATGCACATTTCATATACATTTTCAGGGAATTCAGAGTCCCACCAGCGCATCCATGGACTCATTTTTAATTTTTCCAGCCATACCGCGAGGTATGTATTATTTTCTCTGTTTTAGAAATAAGAATATTGAGACCCAGAGGAGTTAAGGATTTCTCAAAGATAACATAGTCACTAAAGCGTTGTCACTCTTACACTCCCATCCCTGATTCTGAGCCACCTGATTTCCTCAGAATCATATTGCACTACAGTAAGTAAAGCCTGCTTTCCATTATAACCCAATTAACAATTTCACTTTGCACTACAAAGGTGTGCAAGCTAAAATAATTTCTAGTCTATTTTAAATTAGAACAGTGACAATACTTTAGAAAATATGAGTATAACAAGGTTGGGGGGATACCATGTAGATACTACCCCTGCTTCCATTTGGACGGATTTATCAGCTCTCTTGATCCTTGCTGCCCTGTTACTTCAGCATTCCCTGATTCAAGTTGCTGTATTATTAACAGACTAATTGCACATAGGGAGCCTCTGCTTGAAGGATAACTGTTTCACTGGTTATAGGAAGAGCTAACATTTACAGAGCCCCTGCTGTGTCCCCAGCTCTAGTCTAAGGGGTTTATTCAAGACAACCCCTTGAGTTAGGTGCTGTTATTGTCTGTATTTTACAGTTGAGGAAATTAAGGAATGGAGAGGTTAAGTAACCTACACGGGTTACACAGCTAAGGAGCCAGGATTTGAACCCAAGCAGTCTGGTTCTAGGCTCTGTTTAATTGCCTCATGAAATAGGGCTTCTGATTGAATAAAAAATCCTTATGGTGGCCTAATTATTTTCTGAGCATGACATGTTACACTTCACATTTAAAACTTCATGAACATAATTTTTCTTGGTTATTAAAAGGAAACTTCAGGATCTTACAATACTGAAGGACCATCATCCATTAAAAGCTCTTATGTCATTTGGAGTCTCTTAATTGTGATTTGCTAGATAAACATTTGAATATTAGATAACTGAATGCCCTTTTGCAAACTGAATTTTCCTCTGTTGGAACGCTTCTTCATCCTGTAAGCAGTAGATCTTTAATACTTTGGGAAGTGTTTGATTAGTTCGTATGGACTGTGTTAGGACTTTGGCTTTTGAGGAAAGTGGAAGCCTAGCTTCTTGTTTTTCTCTCACCTGGTCTGCCTCTCACCCTTTCATGCAGCTGTATGACTTTGGCTTTCAAGATCCTCTTCCCGCCAATCCTGCGTGCACTCAGCCGAAAAGAGCAACATCATTGGCCTGGCATAAGACAACTCTGCCAGTGGTCAGAAACAGATCTGCTTTATGGGTGCTGCCCCCTCCAGAGAAGAAAGCCTGCTCTGTCATTCCAGGACGGCAGTCTAAGACTACGTGCCACTTGCCTTGTTTTCTTGCCAGGGTCGTATGTTGGACTCTGCAGTGGCCCCTGTGAGATGGCTGAACAACGGTTCTGTGTGGACTATGCCAAGCGTGGCACAGCTGGCTGCAAAAAATGCAAGGAAAAGATTGTGAAGGGTGTCTGCCGAATCGGCAAAGTGGTGCCCAATCCCTTCTCCGAGTCCGGGGGTGATATGAAAGAGTGGTACCACATTAAATGTATGTTTGAGAAACTAGAGCGGGCCCGGGCCACCACAAAAAAAATTGAGGACCTCGCAGAGCTGGAAGGCTGGGAAGAGCTGGAAGATAACGAGAAGGAACAGATAAGCCAGCACATTGCAGGTGGAGTAGAGAATACTGCTTTCTCATCTCACTGGTGCTGAGAGAAAAAGGGATAAGGAGAGTAGAGTCCTGTTTTTTTCCTTCTTTCTTCCTTTTTTCCTTCCTTCCTTCCTCCATCTCTCCCTCCCTCCCTCTTTTTATTTGGAAATAATTTCAACCTCACAGAAGAGTGACAAGATTAAAACAGTATAAAAAACACTCCTACCCCCTTTACCCAGATTTGTCTGTTAACATTTTACTCTTTATCATTTGTGTTCATTGGTGCACACACTTTCTCCTTCCACACCCACATACAGTTTTCTTCCTCAACCATTTGACAGTAAGTTGCATACATCATGGCCCTTGGTTTTAAATACTTCAATATGTACATTTTAAGAATAGGACTATTCTCTTACTGTATTACTGTAGTGCATCTATCAACTTCAGCAAATTAACCCTTGATATACTTTAATTTACTTTATTCTAGTTTTGTCAATTGATCAAATAATATCTTTTATAGTTTTCCCCCTCCAGAATCCCAATTTAGAATCAGGTTTTGCATGTCTCTTTGGCCTCCTTTAATCTAGAACATTTTTATAGTCTTTCCATCATGATACTTTTAGAAGAATATTTTTGACACTTTTGACATTTTTGAAGAATAGAATACCTTCCACCACCCCCTTTTACCTACCAATTTGTCTGTGTGGACTCATAGATTACTTCTCCTGATGGTTTATAATTGTACTGTACTTGATTAATATGGTACTTAATTGTATCATATTTGGCCAGTCGGGAGCCCCTTTGAGCTGGTTTCTGTGTCCTACATGCTCTCATCATTAAAAAAAAATGTTTTAAGGTATGTCTGGCATAATAGTAGGCTTTTAGGCTTGCTTTGTGTGTATCTATCCCCAGCCCTGGACTCAGCCATTTCTGAGGAGCACTGGTCCCCATTAGGGGAGAATGGCATTCGAGACCAAAATCCGGATGCTGCGTGTCCATGAGGAAAAGAACTAGGGAACATATGTAATGTATATACACAAAACACATAAGTGCATACACAGATACATACATATGCTCATATACATGCATATTTTAGAAATCTTACATTGATACCACCAAATCCAGTGAATTAATCATAACCCTCAATATCTTCATCTTTAAAGTAATTTATCTTCAATTAAGTATAGTTCTAGTCATTGTAGGAGGACTCTAACAGTGGCTCGATAAATGGGTATCCTTGTTCTTTGAGAGGAAAAAAGACTTCCAGGAGGGAAAAACTACTCTGTTCCTTGAAGACTCCTTCATGTTCCCTAGCTTGCCCTGCCCTTAGCCATTGGCCTCACCTTTGTTACCTCTTGACCCACCTCATTCAGAGGTAGAGGAGTGCAGGTAGGTAAACTGTCTCACTGCTCAAATATCAGTAGGTGGAAGCTCTCCTGCCTCGGCCAAACCAACGTGCTCTTTTAGTCATCTTTGTTTTACCTTCTTGTTCATCTACAAATTGGAGCAATTTCATGGAGCTGAGGTCTTTTGAGGTGTGATTTCTGGTTTCCCCCCAAATCATCTGGAGATTCTTACATATAAGAAGTGGAGAGTGTTCATGAAATTTTAAGTTACTAACAGAAGTAAAGGGTAACTGGGTCTTTATCCCCAGAGCACTCGTCCCCCAGTACCCTGTTACCCGCTACTTCTACTCAGAAGGACCAACCAGCTGGCTTCCAGCCCTGGGGAAATGCCACGGCATAGTAACTTACCAAGCAAGGCTTAAGAGCAGTTGAGAAATTCCTTGGAAGCTTTTTCCGGGATGTTTCGCTGAAGGATATTTTCCCTTTTGGGGTCTGCAGATCTGTCTTCTAAGTCAGGAACCACACCAAAGAAGAAAACTGCTGTCCAGGCTAAGCTGACAGCCACTGGCCAGGTGACATCTCCAGTGAAAGGTGCCTCATTTGTCACCAATACCAATCCTCGGAAATTTTCTGGCTTTTCAGGTAATACAGGTCAGAGCTACTTTAGCTGTTAATGTTCTTCCTTTTAGTATGGTATCCTATTTGGGACTCTCGCTAAAAATGAAAATTCTGGTCTACCTAGTCTAATTAATAATTTACTTCCATCTGAGCAGAGACAGGTAATGGCTAATTTTAATGCTCTACTTATATAGTATTTTGCTGTATAATTTCTATTGAAGCAGAAAAGATGCTTGTTTTCTCAAGATTTCTTCCCACTTAAGTAGTTCCCTGTCAGAGATTATTATAACCTGCCTTTAACTTTGTTTTTTTGATAATGAAAGAATTTTGAAAAATTCTTCCTTCCTTCCTTCCTTCCTTCCCTCCCTCCCTCCCTTCCGTCCTTCCTTCCTTCCTTTCTCTTCCTTTCTCTTTCTTCTTTCTTTTTCTCTCTTTTTTTTTGGTGTCATTAATATACAATTACATGAGCAACATTGTGGTTACTAGATTTCCCCCATTATCAAGTCCCCCCCACATACCCCATTACAGTCACTGTCCATCAGCATAGTAAGATGCTATAGAATCACTACTTGTCTTCTCTGTGCTATGCTGCCTTCCCTGAGCCCCCAGGCCACTGTTTCTTTACCTGTAAGATGAGTATAATGATATCTACCCCAGTAGGGCTATGCGGGACAGGGTGTTAAATGAGGTTCCATACAGAGAACCAGCAGAGCATCTGTTATTTTCCCTTTCTAACTTCTCAACAAGGCATAATGAATTGTCTCTCCTGTTTCTCTCTCCCTTTTGCTTTCTCCACCAGCCAAGCCCAATAACTCGGGGGAAACTCACTCAAGCCCTATCCCTAAGACAAGTCTGTCCTCAAGCAAATGTGACCCCAAGCACAAGGATTGTCTCCTGCGCGAGTTTCGGAAGTTGTGTGCCATGGTTGCTGAAAATCCTAGCTACAATACCAAGACCCAGATCATCCAGGATTTCCTTCGGAAAGGCTCAGCAGGAGGTGGGGCCCAGAGCATCCTGGATGGTCTTTTCCTCCAAGGAGCTCAGAACCATGCCACCTTCATGAGCATGTGAACTGTACAGTTGCACAGGGTCCCATGCTTGGTTTAATGCTGTGTTACTGCCTTTTTAATAATTTTGAACAAAGAGCCCATTTTTATTTTAACTTGGGCCCCACAAAGTATTTAGGCAGTTCCTTTCATAACACATTGGCATCTTTCTTTGGCCCTTATCTGCCTTCAGGAGGCCAGAAAAACCTATCCCATTTGACCAAGAGGAAAATTCACTATCCTGCATGTTAAGTTTTTGTGTACCATGTGCACAGCCTGAAAGCTTGGAATAGAATCTTCCAACTTTTCTTTCATGTAACAAATCATCCCTGAGTATCTATAATGTCATCTTTGGGGACACTGAAGTGAAAGTCATGGTTCTGCCCCGCGGGAGCTCATCCAGGGGCTACAGAGGAGGCAGATAGATAAGCCACCAGCACCGAACGCTGTGGCCTCTGCCAGAGTGAAGTGCACGGGGTACCGTGGCAGCACAGGCAGCGAGGTAGACACCTCTTCAGTTCCTCAAGTTATGTATTTGTTGAAGTTCTTGTTTCTCAAGAAGGGTTCCTTTCTTCTGTCTCCAGATGGTTTCCACGGTGATGTGTACTTAACAGTGAAGCTGCTGCTACCAGGTGTTATTAAGAGTGTTTACAACTTGAATGATAAGCAGATTGTTAAGCTTTTCAGCCGCGTTTTTAACTGCAACCCAGATGATATGGCACGAGACCTAGAGCAGGTCAGAGGAAAGGGAGGGCATTGTGGGTGGGGGTCCCAGACTGAGGAGCACCTGCAACCTCTTTTCTCTGGTTGGGGCACACTGCTTTTAGGAAACCAGAAACCATGTAAGTAAGCTTCTGTTATGAAAGGAGCTGAATGTGAGGCTACAGCTGTTGGTTTCACAAGGTTCTGAGGACTGGAATCACACTGCTGAACCACAGGAGGCCTAGAACTCGAGGGTCAGGATTTGAGACTTCCTGCTGTCTCTCAGGCTCTCGTTCTGGACACTGATTTTTCTTGCTTTTACCCCCTGTGACTTGGGCTCACCATTCTGCTTTGGTTCAGTCATGAGCCCAGCCTTGGCACCTTGGAAAGTCTCTAAGCACCCCTTTTAGCTGATGACTGTGTTTATCTATCAGTTCACATCCTAATGAATCACCTTGGCTCAGCCCTGTATCAGTCCTTGTTTCTCTTCTCAGCTAGGGCAGGTGCCCAGATCCTGGGGTGGATAGAGCTGCCCTTTCCAGGAACTGTGGGTGGGATAGACTCTGAGAAGTGAGGTCAGTATGTGTGAGCTGGGAACAGAAGTGATGATTTAGATCTCTGACTCACTTTTAGTCCTGCGATCTTGGGGTATGATGCACTTGACCACTTGGGGGTTGCAGCAGTGGCATTTTGGTTTTTGGAGACAGGGAGACGTGTCGGAGACAATCCGAGTCTTCTTTGAGCAGAGCAAGTCTTTCCCTCCAGCTGCCAAGAGTCTCCTTACCATCCAGGAGGTGGATGAATTCCTCCTGCAGCTCTCCAAACTCACCAGGGAGGATGAGCAGCAACAGGCCCTACAGGACATTGCCTCCAGGTTGGGGAGCTGCCCATGGGGATGGACTTGGGGAAGGAAGGTTTGGGGGTCTAGAACTCTTCAGAGACCAAGTTGAATGTGCCTCATCCCCCTAGGTGTACAGCCAATGACCTTAAGTGCATCATCAGGTTGATCAAACATGATCTGAAGATGAACTCAGGTGCAAAACATGTGTAAGTACCAGCTCCTCTGACAGCCGTAGCTGCCAACAGCCCTTACTGCCAGCTGGTATCAAGACCTTGGGGTCCTGATCTGGATTTGAATTCTGATTCTCCCTTCCTTTCTTGGGACCTGTCACTTGACCTCACGCAGCCTCTGTTTCTCATGTAAAATGGAGGAAGCAATACCCTTCTCACAGGTTGTTACAATTGAAAATACAGAATATGTTCAGTAAGTATAGTATGAATTGCTTATTCACTCCAGCCCCCTCTTTGCTAAGGTGTCATCCATGTAGGCACAGTATCTCAAAAGAGCTGAGTTTTCCAAGAGCTTTCTCTAATACAACGTAACCCATTCCCCATATATTGGGATTCTGCCTCTCTGAGGACAGGCTGCTATCCAAGAAATAAAGTTAAAATCAGTGGTTTTTGTTTCCTTGTTTCTGTCTGCCTTGGCAGGTTAGATGCCCTTGACCCCAATGCCTATGAAGCCTTCAAAGCCTCGCGTGACCTACAGGACGTGGTGGAGCGGGTCCTCCGTAATGAGCAGGAGGTGGAGAAGGAGCCAGGCCTGAGACGAGCTTTGAGTGTCCAGGCCGCACTGATGACCCCAGTGCAGCCCATGTTGGTAAGGATGCTGCTCTGGGCCTGCTTTCCACTCTGTTCTGAGCATCCCATCCTTCCGCATGAGATCTGGTAGGGTATGAGTGCTAAGAGCCCTTGCAGTTGACTGGAGGAGTTTGAGGAAAGAAGAACACAGATGCAGAGGGTTGTTTCTCAGTGGAGAAGTAGAGGCAAAGGAAAAGATAGAATGATATAGTGGAACTTCCTGAACTCTAGGCCCAGGTCTCCCCTGAGTAAGCTAGAATCTTAGATGAGTTACCTAGCCTCTCTCGGCCTTTGGTTTCCTTGTGTGAATGACATCTGAAACTCTGCAGGAACTACTAGAATGGCTTATGTGTCATCTTTCCTGAAGACAGGTGGGTGTGATTGGTAACTCCTGGGGTTCTATAACCTGCCCCAAAGTGCTCTGGTAGTTGGTGGCAGAGCCAGGCTTCCTATGACTTGGGTCTCCTCTTCTGGAAAGAGGGAGTTTAAGGAATGAAGACCAGCTCTGATTATTTTCTCATTTTATGAGAAGTGAGATTTACATTTGGCGTTGGTTTTCCTACATAGCAGGACCCTCCGTGCTTGCTTCCATGCCACTGTGAGAGCCTGTGGGTTGTTTCAGTGGTATCCAGTGCTTCGTATGCAACCGTCTTGTGTGTTAAACTAAAGCCTTGCTGCTGTAGGGTTCTGGGTTTGGGATGGGGATGTGTTCTCTCCCTCCTAGGAATGTGCAACAGCCAGCACCAAAATAATGAGATCTCCATGCCAGGGACAGGACCCGAGTCACCTGCAGTAGGTGACTGTTACAAGAATTCTTCCTGGAGTCTGTTCTACAACCCTTCATTTGAAGAGTGGCGTGGGCTATGTAGCTTGGTGGTTGACCACATAGGCTTTAGAGTTGGGCCTAGATTCAAACCCCCTTCCTGCCATGTACTGGCTGTGTCACCCTAAGTAAGTACTTAATCTCTTTGAACTTCAGTTTTCTCACCCATAAAATGAAAACGATATCTATCATATAATATATCATATCAAGGATGGAATGAAATTATGTATATGATCTGCTGCACATAAATACCCCAAAATCGTAGCCATTGTTCTTGCATCCAGATGGCGTAAGTATGTGAATAAGCACTCTAGTCATGTCCTGTCTCAGGGATCCTTAATCACCACTAGCCTGTCACCTGCACTCTTTAATCTAACTTCTGTGTGCCTCTTTTGCTAAGATAAATGATGTGCTATAATAATAAGCCAGAGGCCCCGCAAGATCCTAAATTATTGAGAAAAAAATGAAATGCTACTTCAGTGGAATTTTATTTGCTTTACAATGAACTGCATTCATATTCCTCAAAATGCGAGCTCCTGTGTCAACACTGGTGATGCTTTTACAATCAGAATACAACACTGCCTAGCCTCGTCTGTTCTCAGCACGTCTCCAATGACCTGCCCTGAAGGTGTGCTCTGGCAGTCCGTCCCCAGGACCTGAGCTCTTGGGCTGTCCCTGTTAAGTAGCCCCTCACTGGAAGAGCACCTCTAAGTGTCCAGGGTTTTCTTTCCCTGCCCCAAGGCCGAGGCCTGCAAGTCCATCGAGTACGCAATGAAGAAATGTCCTAACGGCATGTTCTCTGAGATCAAGTATGATGGAGAGCGAGTTCAGGTGCATAAGAACGGGGACCACTTCAGCTACTTCAGCCGCAGTCTCAAGCCTGTCCTGCCTCACAAGGTATGGGTCGCTTCCCTTCTGCCAGGACTTGTTCCCTTCCTGCCTCTGAGAACCTCAAGGCCAGAGGCCCCTAGCCATTCCAGTGCTTTTGTGCAATAGGTTTGTTTTGTATTTGTTGGATGAATTCATCTATTCATTTTTAGAGTCTTCTCCCAGTGAGCGGCTGCTCAGTAGGGCCGGCCCAGGAGCCCAGATGTGGGTTAGGCAGCACAGAGGGGACGGGCAGGAATGCTTCCCTTGCCCACAGTGATGTTGGGACAGCAAGCTCACCCAGAAGTAGCTTATAGTGCTTATCTTTGGTGTTTCTGTGTCTTCTGTGCTCCCTCCCGCCCCACCAAGCTAAATTACAACTCGGTACAGAGGGCTGTTGGGCTGTCATTCAGGAATTTAACAAATGTTTCTCAGGTGCTTACCTTGTGCAAGGCACTGTTCGAGGTAGTGGACATACTGTAGTTTAAAAAAAATGGACGGAAGTTCTAGCCCTCCAGAAGCTTACTTTCTGATGTAAACATAATGCCATGGGGACAGCTGGGAGCCCAGACTCCTGCCCTTAATTAGGGGGCATTGATAACCTTGCTCCTCAGCCCTTCTCAACTCCCAGGGCCTCTGTGAGCCTTTGGGGGTGTCTTCTGGGAAAAGCAGCTAGAATATGTGGCTGCAGACGGACTTTCTGTCCTACCTCTTCTTTCCTAGCTCAGACTCCCATTTTTCAGAGCCCCCAGGGTGAAGGGGACATTTCCTGTGGCTCAGGTTTGTTTCGGGTGCCCCAGAGGCAAGTAAGCTGTGGCTCCCCGTGGAGCAGGCTTACTTGCTCAGTGGGTCACAGTGACGCCACCGCGGAACTGTTCATGGTAAGGTTGTCCATTGGGCACTTCCTGGTTCCCAGGAAGAAGTTTGAGCACAGCTTTCCAGCATTAGAGAACTTTTCCTTGCTCTCTTCACCAAAGCTTGATTCATCCCTTGTCTCTTCCGTGCTTTTGGTTTGTGAAGCACTGGTCAGGGATTGAAGCAGAGCGGGATGGCTGTGCAAGCCTTTCCTGGCCCTGCTCCAAGCATCACAGATAATGATGGCCCGTGCGCCCTGCTCGGGAGCCAGACCGCAGTCATGCTCTCCAAACCTCCCTGCTGCCATCACTTGGCAGGAGCTGCTGCAGGCTACAATCCGGCCTCTCCCTGTCCAGGACCGTCAGAGACTAGGGCTTTGCCTTCAACAGGAAAAAAATCTAATTCCAAACATCCTTTCCTGCTCATTTTGAAGACGGCCGTGGGTTCAGAGCTCCCACTCAGAAGACTCTCCTCACATTGCCTTGCTGCGCTCCTACCAGGGTTCATGTTTTCTGTCTATCTTTTTTTCCAGCCAGTCTGTTCTCCCCCACAGACCTTTTTGTGTCCTGCCTGTCCTCCCTCCCTCCCGTGGTTGTCCCCACTTGCTCACTCTGGTTTTTCCTTTTCCTCAAACTCTCCTCTGCAGCCCACAGGAAGTGATTCAGCATGGCCGGCCTCTTCGGGTCCAGACAGAGGCCCTGAAACATACCCTCCTCCTTTTGTCTGGGAGGCTGATGAGGCTTAGGTCTGTGTGTTTGCACAGTAGCTGGGCTTCCCCGTGTGTGTGTTCTTTGTTCTTTCTGGGGCCTGGGTTTTGCTTTCTGTGGCTCAACTTTAGGTCCCTGCCACCCATTCCTCCCTCACCTAAATGGCCTTTCTGCCTTCAGGTGGCCCACTTTAAGGACTACATCCCCCAGGCTTTCCCTGGGGGCTACAGCATGATCTTGGACTCTGAAGTGCTCCTGATTGACAACAAGACAGGCAAACCACTGCCCTTTGGAACTCTGGGAGTGCACAAGGTACTGGCTTAGGGCCAAATGTGTAAGAATGAGTGCGCACGTACATATACGTATATGTTGTAGGTCTGAATGGGAGGAGTACATCACTTTTGAGTTGGGTTTGTTCTTTGTTTCTAAACTGTTTCTGAATTTAGCCAAGTTTTTGCACAAAAGGAGCTAGTATGGGGAACTAACTTAAAATTGGGTTGGTTTTCCTTCAGGACCACCTGCTAAGTACCCTTAAGGCCCAAGGGCTTCAAAACACAAATAGGACTTTTTTTATCAGGTGCTTCAGAGGGTTCTCCAGAAATGGACTGGTACTCCCCATTTTCCATGCCCTTATTTTTGTCCCTCATGTACCTACCAACTCATTTTCCCTTACAGAAAGCTGCCTTCCAGGATGCTAATGTCTGCCTATTTGTTTTTGATTGTATCTACTTCAATGATGTCAGCTTGATGGACAGGTGAGGAATCTGTTTCCAGTCCCCGGGTGGGGAGGGTGGGGGTGAGATTGAGGAGGAGAGGAGGGGAGGGCCTGAGCATGTACCTCCTGGCGCCCAGGGGCAGGGCAGGAGGGCTGAGAGGCAGCGCACTTGCTTCATAGTCGCTCCTCATGCAGTGTCAGGAAGAGCCGATGTGCTGAGAGCTTAAGTTAGAGAGGAAACCCAAACCCCTATAGAAATTCTTTGCTCCGGCAAAATGGACTGTTGATAAGAAACAGAATATGAACTCAGGAGAGTTCCAGTTTATTTCTCCAACAGCACCCATGAGGCAAAAGGCAGATGGTTTTCAGGTCAGAGCTTTTACTTTTGGAAGAGACAAACAGAAAGCACATGATTGTAGGGGGACTGTAGGTGGGACCATCTTAGGGAGAAGTAGCAGTCCTGACTTACCTGCATCCAAATTCTTGGGGCCAAGTTTCAGGCAGTACTGGCCCTTCTACAAGGGAAATGCATCCCTGCTCCTCGAAACACACGCTGGCCCACATGTCTGAGTATCGAAGGGGAAGGACGTGAAAGAAAGAATTGTTGTGGGCAGGAGTTGGCGTTTGGGCCTTAGGTCTTGAGGCCTTTCAGCCTGCTGAGCCCAGAGCCAGCCAGCCTTGGACCTGGGGTGAGCAGGGTGCAGTGATTTTTCAAGTGGGACCAGAATTTATGCAGTCTGGGCTAGAGGCCAGTTCTCCTGGGCTTGATGCAACAGCAACAGCATCTGGCGGTGAAGGTGCTCTGTGCCAGAGCCATGATGGGGCCCTCGGCAGGCAGCAGCATCAGGCACGGGGCTTTGTGCCGTGGCAACCCTCTCACGGAACAACAGTTGTGTTCCTCCTCTGAGAACTGCTGATGGGGTGGGAGGATCCTCACCTGACCACAGCTGTCTTGTCCCCTAAGGCCTCTGTGTGAGCGGCGGAAGCTTCTTCATGATAATATGGTTGAAATTCCCAATCGGATCATGTTCTCAGAAATGAAGCAAGTCAAGGTGAGCAAAGACCCCACTCTAGGCAGCATCCTAGTGGTTTGAAAGCAGAGCAAAAACCCCTCGGGTCAGATGTGACTGGGAGAATGAGTCTTCATTTTCTTTTGGGGTTGCTGGTGCACAAAGGGTGTCCACTAGTCTCCACGGAGGAGGGAAACATCTTTCCAGATGGACTCCCTGTGTCTCAAAGCCATAGCAGCTCGCTGGTTCGGAGAGTCCCTACTTTGTGAGCCCTTTGTTCCTTGTGTTCAAGTCGGGAAGCTTCCAGCTGGCACCTTAGTAGTGTGCAAAATGGACAACTTTCCACCTCACTCCCACGGCACTCTCTTCTCACACCAGCCTCAATATCTCTCCTGTTATCCCTCAGAGAGCTGCAGACTTGGCCGGAATGATAAACCGGGTGATCCGAGAGGGGTTGGAAGGACTGGTGCTGAAGGATGTGAAGGTGAGATGGTCCCATCCTTTGCTTTCTCCTGCGGACTCTTCAGTCCTCCCCTGAGCCTTTCCAGCCCTGGCCAGGAGATGGCGGTGGCGGTCTGGGGTGGCTGGGAGTAGGTGCTGAGGGGCGCCTTTCCAAGGTTTGGCCAGCCATGTTCTGCATCTGTCGGGTGAGTTTGCCTGTCTCCTGCAGAGGCAGATGCCTAAGGGTTCTCGCCCAGTGCACTGTGATAGATGGGGTATGGGGTACATCATGTGAAGAGGTGGATCCCACCCGTGTGGAGTTCCCATCCTAGTTTGTGGTCTCTCTCTTGCTTCCCCTCAGGGTACATATGAGCCCGGGAAGCGGCACTGGCTAAAAGTGAAGAAAGACTATTTGAACGAAGGGGCCATGGCAGACACAGCTGACCTGGTGGTCCTTGGAGCCTTTTATGGGCAAGGAAGCAAAGGTCGGGATGGCCTTCTGGCCTTTGGGATGGTACTTCTTTAGACAGCACCACTCAACATACAGGCTGGCCTTTTTACAGGCTTGATCTCCCAGCATGGCCAGTTGTGTCTTCCAAAGTTCTGGGATTGGGGGCCCCAACCTGGCCCATGTCACCCCAGTCAGGCAGGGACATTTGAGAGCTACACACTTAGGCAGCAAGAGGACAGGCAAGAACACCCCGTGCTGGTGCAGCACCGAGAAGCTCACGACCGGCTAGTCCTTCAGGGCCTGGCAGGTTTCTCCTCGGGAAGAGTAGCTCCTGACTGGAGGGGAAGCTGGGATCCGAGGAACTAGTACACTTGACCCTCAAATAACATGGGTTTGAACTGTGCAGGTCCACTTATATGCAGATTTTTTTCAATATATTGGAAACTTTTTTTGAGATTTGTAACAATTCGAAAAAACATGAACCATGTAGCTCAGAAATTGAAAAAATTAAGGAGTTAGGTATGTCATGACTGCATAAAATGTGTATAGATAATCTATTTTCTCATTTGCTACCATAAAGTCAACAGTAGACTATTAGTAAAGTTTTGGGGGAGTCAAAAGTTACTTGTGGTTTTTTTGACTGTGTGGGGGTCAGCACCCCAGTCCCTGAGTGGTTCAGTGGTGAGCTGTATTTTCAGGCCATCTGCTATGTGCCTGAACATCACTATTCAGTTCCTTTTATTCCTCACGAGAGGCCAAGATAACGTATGATCATCCCTAAGTTACTGAAGAGGAAATTGGGGCTCATTAAGGTTAAACTCACACAGCTAGTAACAGGTAGATCCCAGAGGTGAACTCTGCACTCTGACGTCAAGGCCCAGGCTCTTTCCTCTCCAGCAGGCTGCCTCTTCCTGGGCACGTGGGGTTGGCAGAGGCTCCGTCCTCCCACAGCTTAGCCCATCCCCCTCCCAGGCGGCATGATGTCTATCTTCCTCATGGGCTGCCATGACCCGAGCACCCAGAAGTGGTGCACGGTCACCAAGTGTTCGGGAGGCCATGATGATGCGACGCTTGCCCGCCTGCAGAGGGAACTGGACATGGTGAAGATCAGCAAGGTGAGGAAGGGGCCTGGTTGGCCTGGCCCCCAGACCGGCTGGCATTGCCGAGACAGGCTGCACCTTGGGAATGCAGGTAATGTACCTCTCCGCGGAAAGGAGAGCTGCTGCTTGGCCAGGAGTAACCCTCAAAAGTCTCTAAGTGCCTACTTGTGGAAACTGGCCAACATGCCCTCTGGGCAGGGTGGATTCCATGGGGTGAGGGTCAGCCTTTCGTGAAGTCCCCCTCTTCCCAAGCCCATGACCAAAAGGCGTTTTAAGTCTTGTTTTCGCTTAGGAACAGCCTGAGAACGGTGTTTTTTCTCTTCCAGGATCCCAGCAAGATACCCAGCTGGCTGAAAATCAACAAGATCTACTATCCTGACTTCATAGTCCCAGACCCAAAGGTATCAGCTAGTGGCCTGGGGTCCTCTGGTCCACAGAATGCACAGGTTCTCTGGTGCCACAGACACCATCTCACCCTCACTGATGGTCCATCCAGATAGGATCTGGACTGCTGCTGAGTGACAGGCCCAGGGACAGCCTGTTAGCACTAAGGTTTCCTCAGTAGAGAAAGGGAAGTGACTGCCTATCCCCTAGTCACAGCGGGTCCGCTCTAAAAGTGACCTGGCCAGTCCCTTGTACTGACGGAGAAACCAAGGCTCAGAGGAGAAAGGACGTTCCTAAGGTCATAATAGGGTCAGCGGCAGCAGGACCACAGCCCTCTTTCACCTGTTAGCCAGTGCGTTGGTGGTGGTTTTAAGTGTTCTGTGTTGCCTCTAGTTGGTTGGGAGATGTTGTCTTCATAACCACTGAGTGACCTGACTTAACTACTGACAGAAAGCTGCCGTGTGGGAGATCACAGGGGCTGAATTCTCCAAATCTGAGGCACACACAGCTGATGGGATCTCCATCCGATTCCCTCGCTGCACCCGAATCCGTGATGATAAAGACTGGAAATCTGCAACTAACCTCCCCCAGCTTAAGGTACCAGCTCTTCGGCTGCATGTGTCTTCTACCCCACTACCCGGCCTTGGCTCTGTGGGCGTTTGGTCTGTTCACATGTCCTCTGTCTTCTCCTTTCCCCCATTCCACTGAGACAGGGCAAGGAGGGCAGTCAGACCAAACTGTTGCAGGGCCAGGAGCCGAGGCACGAGGCCCCCACCCACATTTCCCAGTAGAGAACCCTGCCTTCCCCAAGCCACTGGGCAGCCCTGGGTCCTGGAGAGGGAGAGTCCTACTCTCACAGCTTCCTGTGGAAGGCTCGGTCCCAGGCCACAGTCTCAGTGTTCTGCTAAGAGCTGGGCCTAGAGCACAGTGGTTTGGACTGATTACTCCAGGAACAGGGACAAAGTATAGAAAAGCACCAGGGAAGCCTGCTTCCTTTCCCTGCTCCTTGCCTTTCTTCCCTTTTTTCCCCTTTTGGTTCCCCAACCACATGCCTGACCCACCACACAGCCAGCCTCTGGGGCCTGTGGCTGGAAGGGAAGGGTACACTTGACGTTCTCTCCCCTTCCTCAGAAGCTGTACCAGCTGTCCAAGGAGAAGGCAGACTTCACTGTAGTGGCTGGAGATGAGGGGAGCTCCTCTGCAGGGGGCAGCAGCGGCGAGAATGAGGGCAACTCTGGGCCTGCTGTGTCTTGCAAGGCCTCTGGAGCCTCCCCCAAAGTCAAGAAGGCGGGAGGGAAGCTGAGTAGCCCCAACAACAAAGGCGGTAAGGAGAAAGCAGAGGCTCGGGTGATGAAGAGCATGGTGTGAGGGCAGGGATCGAAAGACAGGGACCCCTTACATTCCAGCTCTGAAATCCTTTAATTCTACTGCAACTGATGTTGATTGCATTCCTGGTATGTATTCAGCCCTGGGCCAGAAACCGTTCTGCTGGTCGTCCCCCATCTGCTCAGTAAACCTGAGTATCAGGATCCGGGGAGAGCCCGTCTGACCCAGGGATAAGTCACCTCCGACTTACCCATGCTCGTCGCACAGGAAGAGCCCAGCCCTTCTCTTTGCTGCCCTGACTTCAGGGGCCATTATCAGCTTCCCCTCCCCTCTTCTCTTTCCTGCAGACAGCAAGCCAACTATGAAGTCTTCCTGGAGAGTCGGGGAAAAGCGGAAGGCTCCCGATGAGACCCCCTGCCAAGCAAAGGTGAGGGCATGAACAGCAGTGAGGCGCTGGTTTGGCCCCGGGCCTCGTGTTCCCAACCCTCTGCACTGAACTCCAAGAGACAGCAAAGGTTTCGGGGACTAGGGGGCCAAGCCCCCTCCCCTCTGGCAGCTGCTCCTCTTCCTGGGCGTGACCAGCAGTGCCACTGCTCCATCTGTGCCCTCTTGTTGCCTTGCAGAGGCGGCCAGCCAGCCAGCAGAGAGGAAGGAGAGCTGTGCCAGCGGGCAGGAGATAGAACAGCCCGGCCTAGCCAGGAGAGGCAGCAGGGAGAGCCCAGTCTGGGTGTGGGAATGCAGCAGAGGGCCTGTGCTCAGGGTCGGAGCAGGGCCAGCCAGCGAGGGGGGACAGGCACTGGCTGGGTGACTGTCCTCCCGCCTAAGGAGCATTTTCCCTTTTGTACTCCCTACTGAGACCAGTTACTAAGCTCAACCCCAGTGGAGCTGGTGGCCCAGAGGGCAGATAGAGAAGTACACATGCGATCACCACAGGGTGTGATTGCATCCCCACAGCCCCACGAGCTGAGAGTAAGGACAAGCCTTGAGCCCAGTCCCCAGGAGACCTGTGGAACCTTCCCTATATTTCCCTACCTGAAGCCACTGAATCCATCCACAGTAATGAGAAGGGCTCCTGGCCTCTTGGCCTGGCTGTTGTGCACAGTGGACTTTGATGACCGACATTAGTCGGATAGCCCCTGGACCTGCCCACCAGGATGGCTCCGGGAGACTGTACTTTTCCCTCCTCTAGGTCCCCAGTGTTGGGACCCATCCCCTCTCCCTTTTTCCTCTAGGCAGGGATAGAGTGTAATCTGGAGGATGGGGGTTTTGATGACTGTGCCTTTTCTCTGATAAACTCTTTCTGCTCATGTCCTGAACACTAGGCCCCTGGTCTCTGGCTCCTGTTCGGACCTTACTCCATGGCCTAGGTAGAGACCCATCTGCCCCCAGCACAGGTCTGGCCCCACCTCTGACCCTACCCTGACTCCTGTGCCTTTGCAGGTGCTGCTGGACATCTTCACTGGGGTACGGCTCTACCTGCCGCCCTCCACACCAGACTTCAGCCGTCTCAGACGCTACTTTGTGGCATTCGATGGGGACCTGGTGCAGGAATTTGACATGGCCTCAGCCACACATGTGCTAGGTAGCAGGGACAAGAACTCTGAGGCCCAGCAGGTCTCCCCGGAGTGGATTTGGGCATGTATCCGCAAACGGAGACTGGTAGCTCCCTGCTAGGACTGTTGCTCCCCTCTCCGTCGCACCTACCACACTACTAGACTGGGCTTTGGCTGGGTAGACGGGCAGGGTGGCTGGGCTGCTTCTCCAAGCAGTGTGCCTGCCGAAGCCCACCAAGCAGGCATGGTCTCCTCCTGGCTGGGAAGTCAGTTTCTCCCGCTGGTTTACAGAGATCTTTCAGGTCTGGGTGCTGGTTTGTCATCTTCAAAAAGTTTTGGGGTTTCGGTTTTGTTCTGTTTTTAGTGTCTTGCAGTTACCTCCGTCCTGTCCTTTCCTCTTCATCCCTGTAATTTCCCTAGTGGTTAAGGGGTAAAGGCCATCCTGAAGCTGGGCACAGAGCCAACCCAGTGGCAGTCTTCTGTCCCTTGCTGCTTGCCCCTTTAACTTACAGGCTCATTTTAAAGTTGTATTTAAAAGGCTGCCCTCAGAAATGCTTGTGTGTGGCAAAACTTGTGTTTTGCCTGGCCTTTTGCCAGGAATGGGGCCTCACTTGAAATAAAACAAAATGAATTTTATGACTCAATTCTCTGTGTCCTCCTATTACAGGGTGTGGGTCCTGGTTTGAAGGGAGGGAATCAGGATCAGGTAGGAAAATCAGTCTTTTATGAAGGGAGGTTGTTGTTTAGGGCTGCTTCTCGGGGGGTTACAGAGCTCCAGAATGATCTGCTTCCCTAAACTTGGGTGCCAAGGCTGCTCTTTTAAGATAAAAATGCACCTGAGGACAAATGTACACAGCCTGCTTACGAAGAATGGCTCCTGTGCCACCTGACACTGATTTAACTGAATGGGGGAAAACCATTTAGAGGAGCTGTTCACAACCTCTTGCGACAGTGGAAATGTCTGTAAATCTTCACTGTCCAATATGAACTTGAAATGTGGCTAACACAACTGAGGAACTGAAGTTTTCATTTTAATTCAACTTTAAATGGTCTCATGTGGCTAGTGAGTCCCAAGGTGGACAGTGCAGATGTAGTCAGACCAGTTTCAAATCCTGAAGCTTTCAGAGCCCTGAAACTTAATAGCTATAACCTTTGTCAAATTATTTAACATCTGAGCCTCTATTTCTCCAAAAGAAATGGGGGTAGGAATTGTACCTAGTCACAGGGTTGCTGTAAAGAGTAAATGAACTAAAGATATATAAATCACTTAGCACAGAGCCTAACATATGGTTATCCAGAGTTGGGAAAATCAACGTTGGCTTGCATGTCCAGACCCTACCCAGGAGAGAGGGGCCCTAGGCCTCTAACTTCAGAACCCTGTCAGACCACTTCCACCAGCTCACATCTGCATGCAGGTCTGAGTACAGGCTGCTCAGGTCACCATCTGGTTATAGACTGGCGTCTATGTCCTCAGTCCTGTTAACTCCTGAGGGTCAGTTCTTTTTCCTTATCAACAAAGTGGCAAGCTTGCTTTGTCTGCTGTGAGTTAGGTTAATGTGATTCAACTTCTGGAGCATACTTGAGTGTGCCTCTAAGATTGAGGACTACTACCTCTCACCAAGCTCTCCTTCCACTGTGCCCAACTTGAGTATTAAGGTAATACTCTTTTGGGAGGCTGCCTGCCAGTCAGTTTGGAGGCCAACTTACCCTGATTGACTGGGTTTCCACCTGTTGGTTAAAATGTGTTGGGAGGAAGGGGCAGGAACTAGAGATGCCCAGACTCTAGTCCAGAACTTTTAGTGTTTTTGAACAGGCACCATTCTGTCTGGCTTCAGCATTGAGAGTAAGACATTCTTTTATTCTATTCTCTGGAGAAAAAATGCTCCTCCTCTGATCACTGACTCACATAAATTTCCATACCCCTCTCCAGCCTCCTCAACTCAAGCCACTGGACAGGCAGCAGAGCAAGGCTCTCCCCTCAGGTTTCTGCCAAAGAACACTGGCGCTGCCTTCTGGCTCAGCTGACCTAGACCCAGCCCCACCTGCCCTTACTGGTCACTTACCCTGAGGTGCACCCTCACAGCAAAGGGGCCCTGCCAGCTGCAGGGGATCATCAGTAATGAGCTCAGCCCTTTGGCCCTTCCCTGCCTTGCTGGCTACTATCTTCAATTCACTGTTTAAGGTGTTTTGTCTATTCCAAAACCTGACACCTTTTTCTTTGGTGCTGAGATTATACTGTATATACAGTTTTACATCTTTTTGTGTATTTCCACAGATCCTAAGCAGCAGCATCTTACACCTGCCCAGAATACTGGAGGTTTGCCCCCATTGAGCCTTTGTTTACAAGCCACTGGTTGGCAGCAGACAAGCGGCCATCCTGTGTGCTCAACAGGACAGCCACCCAGACCAGTGAGGACAAAGTGCTGTGGCTCAGCCTCCAGCCTTTGTGCCCTTTGGGCCATATTCCTTCCTCTCCTTGGTCACATGGCAGATCTACATACAATCTAGCTCTCCCAAAGGCTGTACTCTTCAGGAGCCCCCTCACCTAGGCACCTAGTCAGGGAGGTGTACAGGTGGCAGACAACAGTCTAGACTGCCCACGAGGTTGGGCCAGCCTCTGAACCACACTCCAACTACTATATAGCTGTATCTAGAAACTATCATCCATCTCCGAGGGTTACCTGAAAGATTTAACTGTCCACACCAGCTGTCCCTCAGATTCCTTGCCCATCTCTACCAAATCACTATCAATGTTTGACCTCACTTGGTGCTTCCCATTTGGTCTTTAGGATTGGTTCTTTTCCTACCCAGCTTCTAGGCCGGCCCATGGCCTCTCCCACGTGGGTTGTGAGATCTTAGACGAGTCACACCACCATCAAGCTTCAGTTTCTTCATCTATTGAAGAGGGACTTCTTGACCAAGGCCACATGGCCCAAGCATCTCCAAGGCAATCTCTAAAGAGCATGCTCATGTACACACAGCCTGGGATTTATCAACTCTTGTCAGCCTTAGGCTATCAGACCTCATTTGGCATCCTCCCACCAGATCAGACAGGCATCTATATTGAAACTTTATTACAAAATTATAAAGCAGAGCTCTGTAACAAAAAATACACTTTGGGGTTTGCTTTAACACCCAAGTTAAGTCTGAGAGAATCTTAATATAAGCCACTTGAAGAAACACATTTACATCCAAAAGATCAACAAATGTATACAATATATATTGAGCACTAATTCCTGTACACATCATTCTTACCAGTTTGGATCCAACCATTTCAACACATTATGAACCAGTCAGCTATCCAAGTCTTTTAAAACAAGTCTCAAGTGAAATCTCAGAACAATCACAGCAAAAGCCACAGAATAATTGTGAATTAGATGTTTCCATGATAATTAAGACCAAGGATCTATGAGAGGCAGGAGGGAGCATTCAAGGATAAATATCATGTTTTCTATCTAGGTGAGACAGTCACTGAAATGGGATATTAGAATTCTTTTATTTGGTATAATAATAAGGTACCTGTCCACTGCCCCCTCCCACCACGAAACAAAAATCAGGGTTATTTAACACCATTTTCCCTAAGGGAAACCTTCACCAAAAGAAGTTAGAAGACTTGAAGGCAACTTCTTTCTCCACAGTAACATTAGTTCTAATTCTTACTGAGGTCACTAACCAACCATCAGGATATTTTTAATTCATGTCTTGGAGGGAAATTGGGAGGTAGGGAGAGGTAAGGCCTCAGCAGAGAATTTTAAGTAGGGAGAGAGCCAACTTCTGCCCCAAAGTTATTGCTATATCTTAACTGAGCTGCACATATGTAAACCTATTTCACAATACAACTGAGGAGTAGCTAAATCTTTTGCTAAACTGGTAGGCATTGTAAACTATAGTATTTACCATCCAGCAGAAAGGTGAGACGATACCTTCACAGAGAAGTCTCTTGATTTCCCCCAGATGCCTACAAAGGCTGTAGCCCAATCAAATCATCCAGGACTTGGTATAATGTTGAGATAAGTTACCCAGTATTTAGCTGACAACTACTTTATGAAATCACTTCATTCTTCCAGAGGGGATTAGTGGTTGAAGATGGAGGGAAAACCTAAGTATGTCTGCACTGATAAACAAATCCCCTTACAGGTTTCCTGCTGCTTTCCAATGTCATGATTGGTTCATCTAGTCTGAAAGACCTTGGCTGCATCATGGGGGCATCAACCAAGGCCCTCAGGTGTTTAGGGTTTGCATAGTTCATCCAGTGGTTAATGGTAGCACACAGTTCTTTAACAGCATGTGCTTGTGCTTGGCTAAACTTCTCCAGCAAACTTTAAGTCCCTTGGCTCGTTAGTGGTATAAAGATCCTAAGAGGACTCAAGAATTATCACCTACTCATCACATGGTCCTTCCTAAAGGGCCTAGAGAATGCTGCTTCCTAACCTGCACCCAACTCAGTAGGCTGAGAAGTGAAATGGGAGAGAGACAGAGTCCTCACCCACCTGGGGAAGTGAGACTTCCAGCTGTCTGCCAAAGAGCTGAATCCAGCCTCGTTTAGTCCCTTCTGATAACTCCTAGGTGCTCTGCCTTACATGCTGTCTCCAGGAATTTCATGAGAAGTTTAGCTAGAGAAGATCAAGGCTCTTTGCCTAAGTCTCCATGCTTCAGTTAGACCATGTTTAGAACCTCCATAGGAAAGAGGGACTTATATTCAAGGGAAGGTGTTTTAAGACTCCTGTCCACTAGAGAAGTCAAAGTTAGGCAAAAAGTCATTGCCTCCACCCAGCATTTTCCCTTTGCTCAAACTAAAATTAAGGATGGTGTAAAGTCAGGCCCCAAGAAAAGCAGAGGTGAACTGTGCGCCATCTCTTGCATAGAGAGACAAATTTCTTAGCAGGTTAGAAGCCAGATGGCCCTCCTGGCTTCCAAGATCAAGTCAGGGGACAGAGCTTCCAATCCCAACATTTAACAAAGCAACTCTTAATGACTGAAAATTTTCAATAGCATTTCTGCTTCATTTCTCACCAAAAATCAGTTTACGGTCCAAACTCTGTCCTAAGGAGGATCACCATTGGTCTGCTAAGCTAACATTTTTTGGTCTGAAGAAACAAATAGATTTTAGGCAATACAGTAAGAGACTTTAGCAAAGGTAAAGCACAGAAGGCCAGAGAGACCAGAGATGAATTCAAAACGAATCCAAATGTGCTAGAGAGGAAAATCATTCTACCAGATGTCTGATTGGCCAAACGGAGGCAAGCAGCTTGGGGCGGGGGACTCAGGGGGGTAGAGGAGGATGGGCAAAACTGTTTAGGTTCTCAGAGGAAGATCTGGTCTAAGTTATGGAAGTCCTCTTTTCATCTACTACCATCATCACATCAAGATCACTGACCCATGGACTTGCCCACATGATCTATACCTGTTCCCATTGGCCTCAGGCTCTGCCAGCCAAAAGGTGCACCCCCATGACAAGACGGGCATGCACAGAAGTGACACAGCATTTTTGCTTGCCCTGGTCTGGGGAACACTTCAGATTTTCTTGTTAGCCTGCCCTCTTTGCAAGTGGGCCAATCCTGAGCCCAGACACCTCAAGCTATGTCTCTGTAAGGCACTGAAGGAGCCGGTCCAAGCCCTCAGGATCGGAAGACGTGCACAGCTCGAATCACGTACTGCCGGCAGATGGGACATTCATTCATGCGCTTGCCACACTTGGTACAGGTTACCATGTGGCCACACTCCAGCAGAACACAGTCAATGGGTGAGTCCATGCAGATCCTGCACAGGTTCTCCTCCAGTCTGGGTAGCACTTCTCCCCCTGTACAAACACAGGGCAGAGGGGACAGTAAGGAGAAGTGTCTAAGTGTATGGAGCAGTGGGGAAATGGGGGTGGGACAGAACAGGCACACTGTGAAGAAACCCCCAAATCCACATACTTCCTTCAAAGAATTCCCCCCCAAAATTTCCCCAGTAACCAATTCCAGATGCTTGTCTGAATCTACAGCCTGACTTGCAGAGGTGCAGAAGTTAAATATTTGTAGCTCAGATACATCCCAGAACATGAGAACTAAATACGGCAAAGTCCCCAAAGCTTGAAAGAAATAATTTTCAGACAACTGAGGCTGTAATATATAGTGAGTGAGTGGTACTTATGGGGCTCATTATTCCCTGAGGCAGAACAAGCTGAAAAGATAAAACTGGTTCAGGTAAGTTTAGATATAAATGGAACTGTTAACATATGGTTCATTAAGGATTGCAAGGCTTACCTGTAAGTCAGCTTAATAAATTAATACATTTATTGACTTTTAATTTTATAAAGCCAAGGCTCATAAGCACCCCCACCACCAATCTACCTCCAGGCCTCCTCTGAGGAGACATCCTGGTGGAAGGGCCCAGCGGAGATCACAGCTCCTTTTCTGTGCTGCCCCCACAGAACTGTATTCACACTCCCATGGCTGCTCATTGCACTGGATTAGAATTTTTAAGTTTAACTAATTTCCCCCACTATTCTATGGGCTCCTTAATTCAGCAAATTCAATCAGTTTCAACAGTTATATGCTTAGCATTTATTCACTATGTGCTCTGAGGTCAGATATTCCTCTTTGAATCCCTAACAGGCTGGCACACAGTAGGTGTTCTCTAAATGTCTGAGAAATAGACCATCTTCCAAGGCAATGATAACAGCGCACATTTACTGAATGTACATGGGTACCAGGCAGGATCCTGAGAGCTTTGCATGTTTTAACTCATTGAATCCTCACAAAAACTTATGAAAATAGGTATTCTTGTTACTTATTTTACAGATGAGGCTTCTGAGGCCAAAGAGTTAAGTGGTTCACCCAAGAACACAGTTGCTAAGTGGAGAAGCCTGGATTTAAGGCAGGCCTTCTGGGCAAGTAGCATGAGGAAAGGGTCTATCAAGACAGTACTAAACACTTGGTGCACAGTTCTCACCAGCAGCTAACTGGCTCGTGCAAGTGGTGAGATTCAATGGACATGGCTGGTAGCCTCCCAGTTCAGCTGCATGCAGAAAAACCTTCATGTACAAAAACACAGCCATCCCCAGCATGTTTTAAGTGGCAGCCTGAACCTGGCAGCCATGACTAGGGAACTAGTATCAGTCATCTCTATCGTTCCACAGAGGAATTCTCTCATACTGTTGCTATTTAAAAAGCCAAGAAACACGTGAAGTGGGCTGGCTGTGCAAGGGAGTGAGATCTGTTTACCTCCTTCAGGAGCAGTTTGCCCTAACACGGAAGGTCTGGAAAGGACTGAACTATACAAATAATCTAAGATGAACTGGAGTAATTTATAGAATATATACTGATCATTTCTCCTGGGAACAACAATAAACTCATCAACTCAGTTGCCAGGATTCTCCCAGAGAGTCAGAGAAAGAAAGGAAGATGCCAGGTGGATTAGCCTGACCTTGGTATCAGGTGAGGCAGTGGGGCTAGAACTCCTTGGGGAACTAAAAAGAGCTCAGCCAAGAGACTGCCCCATTCTGAGCAAAAGGCCATTTTACACTAGATAACAAATTCGGAGAGTCTTCTGAAAAGTTTTTAAATGCTTTGCAACCCCCTGCACTACTCAAAATACTCAGGGAAGAGATCACAACCAAATAACCTTGAGGCTTTCAAAAAAGCAGAGCATATTTTAGAATGATGCCCAGATCCAGCCAGATTCCTGGAGTGCATTTTTGGGGTACCTGAAGGTCCAGTGGGGGTTCTTTAACACACGGTAGATATGTGGCAATTAAAGTGGAATATGCATCTTGTGTAGAGAGAGGACCCTATGTGACACTTTTCCTGATCTGTCCCCAGAACAGTTCTAACCGCTGTTTCACAAGTTACCAGCCTTTCTTTTCAGTTAGTTTCAGAAGCTGTTCAACATCCCACGTGGTTTCCCTGAGGGTGCACACAGAGACCTCGCCACTCAGACCAGAATGGAGTGAGAACTGGAGGGGAAGGAGGGCCTTAGCCCTAGGAACATAAAAAGTGAACTGAATGTGACACATGCCACCACTCACTTTGTTAAATACTTTACAAATGCCGGCTTCTGAGCTCTGGCAACCCAGAGGCGCACAAATCAGCCTGCCCTTAGGTAATGTGGCTGTTCTCCCTTCTCAGGGAGGAGAACAGGGGTTTCTAAACATGCTGGGACGCCCTGGTTCTCAATGAATTTCCCCCACATCCTCTTCCTGGATGCTGCTATGCTCAGGATTTGTAGGCAGGAAAGGAATCAGGGTGGAAGGAGGGGAGCCCCTCCCAGAGGAGGGCAGAAGAGCCAAGAGCCCAAGCCAGTTCCCAAACAGAAACAAGTACATACCGTTTTGGTCCTCAGCACCACACACTGAAAAGGAAAGAAAGGAAGATGTCTGAATATGTGATGCCTTGAGGAAGGTCTCCAGCCACCCAAACTTCATTTCTGAACTCTAACTCCCTGCTGCAAAGCAGGCTGGTCGGGAGCCCAGACAAAGACACCCGTCCTCCTCACTCTACATGCTGACAACTCACAGCTCCCACTGGTACTGGTCTAGTTGTAAAAAAAAGGGATTCACTGGTCTACATGAACAAAACTGCCAAGCAGGAAGGATACTGTATATGCACAATATCCTTTTCTATTGCTTTTGAAGTCAGCATCGAAGTCAAGAAAAGACGGTTCTTTCCAGTCAGCAACGGAGTCTGGCCGGAGTCCCCTGGTGGAGCCTCCTTTCCTATTCCCAGGGCCTCCCAACTCTGAGGAGTTCTGGAGATAATCCCAAAGGGAAGAATGAGTCTCTGATCAGATGACTATTCAGTCATCCCCTAACTCTGATGAATTTGAGCTACTGGGAGAGGAGAGCCTGAAATATGACTTCAACCACTGTTAGCATGCAAGGAATCAAAATGTTGATCCGCAGAAGCTGAATCAGTCGGGAGAGGACGACTCTGGGGAAAATCATTTTGGGAAATGTGGAGCTCAAAAACAGCTAATTACATTTCTCTTCTGCAGGATTTATCTGCCTTTACTATTATTATTGTGTCTATCATGAATCAGTAACAGTGGGGTGGTGGTGGTGGATATTTTACTGGATACCACCTGAAAATGATACCATGTAGAAGCTTTAGGAAAGGAACAAATGGAAGAGCCCAAGTGCAGACAGAACAGATCTATTCTCCTCGCACCATGTGTGCAAAGATTGGCTTCCTAATCTCCTATTTAAAATAGTGTTGGAGGTAGTAGAGTGTGGTGGGGGTAAGGCCGTGGACTTAGACCAGGAAACCCTCAGTGCAAATCTGGGCTCTCCCATAAAAGGAGAATGAATGCCAATCATGCCTATTCCATAGGCAGCTCTGAGGCTTAAATAAACATATAGACTGCCTAACCTGGTCCCGGCATTCAACCCCAAATGACAGCTATTAATAGATGGTGCAAATGTGTAAGGTGACTCCCTTCTTGGCTAAAAGCATGGAAATTAGGTCAGTACTATCATGCTTAAGAGCTGACAGCAAGCACTCCGGAACTTCATGCAGCTGCCACCCAGACAGCCCTCACCCAGGTGCTGGAGTCCTTTCTGGTCCTTGTACAGCCGTGTCACCCTCTCCATCAGCTCCCACTTCTCACAGCAGCCCTTGTAGTTGACGAAGTTGCGAGCCAGGATCTCTTTCAGCTGCCGCACAGTCAGACCTTCAATGTCCCCCAGGTCAGTCAAGTCAGACAGAGAGGCCCTCCGGCCTGGGACGAAGCTGTCTTCTGAGTCAACGGACTACAGAGGCAAAGATGAGATGGGTGGGCTCAGCTCTCACCCCCGTGAGTTCTCACCAAGGGCCTCAGAACACTCATCACACTATCTTTTGGTGACTGGCTTCAGGAAGAGTTGCAACCAGGAGCACGAAGAGTGCCCGCACAGGGCTCTGCACTGTACAGCAGACCAGCGTCTTCTGTGCTCAGGCAAGCCAGCCACAGACTGACTGACTGGTGTATTATAGCAGAAGGGGCACCAGTGTGAATCAGATGACCCTAGTTTTGAATTCTGATTCCCTCAGAATACTACTGGGCCAGTTACCTCTCTCAGCCTGTCTGCCCTTCCATAAAGGAGAGACGGCTGTTCTACCACAGGAGGTTCCTGTGAAGATTAGATACAGCAGCACAAGACACCACTGAGCATGGTTCTGGCCTGTCTCCCTGCCCTGGAGAGAGCTCTGCTGTCCACAGTAGAGGCAGACCTCCCTGGCAAGCACTCCTCTGTGCACAACCTTGACCACAGCTCCGTGGAACTGATGGCTTTGTCCTCTGGACTGGCCCCACCATGGCTGAGGCCTGAATTCCCTCTCGTCTTCCCTCCTCCCCAACAAGGGCTACTGTGTGCTAGAAGCAGAAGAAGCAAACAAGATTTGCCCAGTAGCACCAAGAGCCTGTCCTCTGGCAGCTCTCAGAAAGTCAAGAGACTGGA
Organism: Manis pentadactyla; assembly: GCF_030020395.1. Lineage (NCBI taxonomy): Eukaryota > Metazoa > Chordata > Mammalia > Pholidota > Manidae > Manis > Manis pentadactyla. Next base: position 148,046,528 of record NC_080022.1, read on the forward strand.
AAGTAATGCGCCGTGAGGCTCTCCTGTCCCCACTGTGACCTCACAACTTCACACTAACACACTGACAGCTTCAAGGATTAATCTGGAACACTAACACTAAACTCCACCCTTGCAGACAGAATTTCAGCTGGACTAGCATCACAGACTGGTTCTTTTCTCTCCACTCCTGAGTCTGCTGAGAGGTTCCTAATAGCCTGAGAACACCAATGAAGGAGCAGAGGCCCCACCTGGGTCTCATCCTCAGCAGGTGCTCTGGCTGTGCTCTCCGGGTAGACGGGTTCCTCTTGGTCCTGAGCCACATGGCCATTGGCCTGCGGAAAGAAAAAGGAGCCATCACATCTCGAGATGCCCTAGGGATTTGCACAGCATGGACCTCTTCCCAGCTCACACCATGTCCAAAACATACTCCCATCTCCCCCAGAAATCTGGAGTCTCACACAACAGCATTACAAAAGCCTGCTAATCCTGACTTTGTCAGGCAGGGAAACAATACAAATAGATTTCAACTCTAGAACAAGAGTGCATTAATTTTGCACATCACTGAGATGGCACTCACCACCACTCACTGTCAATTTAGCCCGAGCTTGAACACTCTGAATGAAAGGGAGATAGTGCCACTGTTCCACTCCTGGACTGCTCTCTATGCCATCAAGTTTTTTTTTTTAACTCTGACCTCCCAAACTGCCCTCCCTTTACCTTCTACCCATTATCCCTGGTTTTGCCCCTCAGACCAATGCCCTTTACTTCCTTCCAAACTGTTCATACCATGTCTTCCCATCGTAAGATAAGACAGCTTTCAGACTCTTGCCCTCCCATCTGGTCAATCACTGCTTTAACATTCCAGAAATGTGCTCCAACCAGCAGGGCACACTATGACTATTTCAATGCATCTAAGAATCTATTAGCCTAAGACTTATTATGTAAGACAAATGCCTATATTTAAGGAGTTTCATTCTGCTTAGAATTCTAACTTCTCACAGAAATTCCTCCTAGGTACTCCTTCAGGCTTTGCAAAAGGGTAGTCAGAACTGTATGTCTCCTAATTTCATCACCTGAAAGCTAAAACTTTAACTAGATCCTCTTCAGCCACTACTGCTCCAGGCAAAGGACATGGTGTGAGGCCAGAACAAAGAGGTGTTTTGAGCTAACAGGCCTTTTCCTTTACTCTCAGAACACCTATAAAGGGACAACGTGGGAAACCAGTCACCTGCTGGCCCCAAGCCACTCATCCCAGATCAGGATGCGTAATATACTTAGGAGGCAAGCAACTCCAATGGAAATTAAAAGTAGAAATCACCACTACCACCACCAAAAATGCCAAGTGGTAAGAGCACACATATAGCATATATGTCCAAAACAATGTCTTCATCACCACCTCTAGTTTCTTCTCTGCTTTATGTAAATGTGGTCCCCAGTGGCCTCATGTGTCAACTCGGAGTTACCAAGTCTTCCAGAGCCTATTCTGTTCCTAAGTAAGACAGCTTTTGTATGTCTTTTTTTACTGAGAAGGAGAGAGTGGACCTCATACTGCAAGCATGCTCTTGTCTTTTCAGTTTTCCCACTGGCTAAATAAAATCTACAAGTAGTATCTGTCCATTCTGCTTATTCCACACACTTCCTCCCTGAGCAACAATTGGTAGGGCAATAAAGGTAAAGGAAAGAACCCTGGTGGAGCAAACACTTCAGGTTCACATTTCAGGTGCACTACTTGCAGAATTGTCAGGTAGCTTTGCACAAGTCACTTAACTTCCCCATGTCTGTTTTTGTGGCTTGCAAAATGTAGATCTTACCAGAATAGGGGACATGAGCCGTTCCTGAAAGCCCTCTGGAAACATCAGAAAATATCCAGTGAGATCTGGTACATAGTGTAACCTATAGGGGTACAGTCTGGAAAGTTCTGATTAACAACAGGAAGCTTAAAACCTACTCCTTTCATTGAAAAATCCACCTGAAGGTTCTTTGTGAAAAACAATTTTCTCATATTGTTCAACAAGGCAAAGGGAGGAAGGAAGTCATAAAGGAGGTAAAACCTGTCCAGCAGCCAGCCAGCCAAAGTTTAGGAGAGTTAAACTCCAGCTGGGCTTTAACACATGCTCAAGCCAACCAGGGGGCTACATGAGTTTACTGCAGGTGGAGTGTGCTATGGCACTGGACTTTATGCCTCAGTGCCCGTCAAGAGCTGAATCAGGGTCCCTGTCCTGGCAAAGCAGGTGATCATCAACAGGTAGCAGCCATCCACATACTGTGTGGGAACTGACAACACTAGTACTGTGCCAGCTCTAAGTAGCTCAGAGCTCTTTAGACACAACTTCACACTGGTCAACCCTCCCAGCATCCTGGCAACAGCAAAATGGTCTAACCCATGTCACTGTTGAAGGTTCAAAGTTTGTCCAAGGTGACCAGAGAGTCAGTGACAACTTAAATATGGAAACTGATCTTCTAGGTCCTAATATAAACAAGCCCAAGCCATATAAACAAAAGGGTCACTGAGGTACTAAAGTGTACCTATGGGACACCATCACTCCTTACACAAGGATTAAATCCACAGGCCTCACTCAGATCCAGTAATCAGCTTGCATGTCTGCCTTCCCTCTCAGAGGGGCTGAGGGTAGAGGCAATGTATTGCTCATTTCTGTATTTTCTATCCCTGGCTCATAACTCAGTCAAGATGCCCCTCTTGGCTTACCATTTCCAGGCAGCTGCCAACCACTCCCTGGTCCAAACAGTGAGCAGCAATGTCTTCATCTTGGCCACGGTGTTTCCCCACTTACCCTCTGTGCTTTTTTCCCCATGTGCCTTATGATGGCTACTAAGAAACTGAGTTCCCCATCCTGCCAAGGAAGCCCACAACAAAGGCAATAGGAGCAGAACTAAGTCTGCAGAGTTAACAGTGAGTAATCTCAAAATATTTCTGGAATAATGAATTTTTAAAAATTTTCTGAAATATGTATTTAATAAAACCCAAAGAAAACCTAGTACTGTGACAATGGGGTATTGGCGGGGGGGGACTCAATAATAAGGGTGAATGTAGTAACCACATTGTTTTTCTTGTGATACCTTCATAAGAGTATATATCAATGATACCTTAATAAACAACAAACAAACAAACAAACAAACAAACAAACAAACAAACAAACAAATGGGTTTCTCCCACTAAAAAAAAACCCTAGTACTGTGCATTGTCACCTCTGGAAAAAAAATCAATGTAAGTGTGACATCCAGAAACCACTTGGGCATCAGTAGGCAAAAAATTGTGCCCCACATACTGCAGACACCTAACCTCACACCCACTCTGCAATGCAGGCAGGAGCCCACAAAACAGGCAGAGAGCAGCAGAGACTGCAAACCAGCTGGCCCGTACCTGCGGATTTTCCTGAGCCTGGGCTCGGGGAACAAAGGTGGCTTGTGTGGGTGAAGAAGAGAGGCTGGGTGAGGTAGGAGGTATTGTGCTGCTGTGTGGCTGGGTCAGGAAGGCCTGCTGCTCAGGGAAGTCCGGGGATAAGGTGGGGGCATGAGTCCTGCCCTCCTGGGAGATTACAGGCTGTCGGCCAAGCACCAAGAACACCAGCTCCTCTTTCTCCCGGCACATTTCGGTAGAGATGTCATGGAGGCTGAGGTAGTCCCTCAGGTCCTTCACCTTCATCTTCATGAGCTCCTCCCGCTGAAAGGCTGTGGCTCGGAATCGCTGGCAGAGAAGGCAGAGGCGGGGCCCATTCCCCACTTGGCTTGAACAGGTCATGCAGAAATTTTTCTTACAGTCCAAGCAGGTCTGCTGCTCAGAGCAAGAGGTAGAGGAAACCACGTCAGACTGGGAGAATAGGGCAGCAGGATGGGAGTTTAGGGCTGCCAACCTTATGAGACCTCCTCGAATCACTCATACTTTTACTAAGCTACCTCCTTTACCTAAGGGTGGAAGCTACCTTGCAGATTCAAGCTAAAAGTTGCTCAGAGGTGTCAGAAACCCCCTGCAAACCATCTGTGTATGCATGTTCAGGACATTACATTTATTATTCCATTTGAGGCTTACTTTATTCATTTTACTGATAGAGAAATGGAGGCTATTAATTAAGACTACCAGCTTTCAATAAAAGGCCCTATTTATTGTCTCCCTCCCTCCATTTCTTGTGGTATCATCTTGGATGTGTGACTTAGCCTCTCTGCCCCTCAGTTTCCTGGGGTAACACCTTTACAACAATCCTATGAGGTAAAATGGGGGTAATACCTTTACAACAATCCTATGAAGTAAATACTGTTAAGAAAGAATGCATTTAGCACACGACACATGAGTCTGCAATACATGTTTAACTGTTTTAATTATTACTGCTAAGAAATTCAAGCTAATGATGAGAGCCAGGATTCAGATCCTGAACAATGATTCTTTTTGCTTACTGCTGATAAGAAAGCAAATGCATAAAGCTTATGGCGATGGTTGCTACTATTATTAAACTTACTGAAGGGCTACTATGTGCTAGAGCTATGCCTAGCTTGTCATTTAACTCTCAGAGCAACTCCGCAAAGTAGGTATTTGCGTATCTCCCTTTTTTACAGACAGAGCAACCGAGGCCTAGCGAGACTGTCATATTCAAGGGTAGGCAGTAAACAGCAGAGCTGGGATCCACACTCAAGGTCTGTTTGAGTTCAGTGTCCACAGCCATGCTCTTTCCACCAAGCCATGTTGCCTCACTTACTACCATTCAAGCCTACAGCAGTACTGAGTCAAGGGCCTGGCTCTCCACCTCCACCCAGCCCAGAGCCCCATCCACAGAGGCTGGTGCCCAGGCTGCCTCACTCAGAGTGCTGGGAATTCAGTGGGGCATAAGAGCACACCCAAGATAAATATTTAGACAGCTACAGGAGGCCCATTGGACATTATTATGGAGCTCTCGTTTGTGAAAGTACAGTGTCACAGGCAGGCAATGAGAGCACCTAGCAGTCAAGATGGTACTGCTTGGCAGCAGCTACTCCACAGTCATAGACAACACAACACACGAGGGCTTACTCAACTCACAGAAAGCAAATTTAACTTCTCGCCCCACAGGCTGAGTGAGCACAGTGACATCTGACTGGGCTCCATTCCAGCCAGGAGCAGGCCATGCTCCCACAGGATAGGTAACTCCTGGGCATGCTGGGATGGTCCTACAGGGCACACTCACTAATCCTTCAAAGAAGTTAAAAACGATCCAGCCTATGGTGACTTAAGTATTGACCTAAATATTCCTGCCCCTTTTCTAAATATAGAAAGCTACTTAGGCTAACTTAGACTCTCATAGTTGAAATCACAGGCATTCTTGCATGAGCTGAAGTAAAAGTCTGCATAGCTGAGGAAGGTAGTTTTGTATGTAATTCATGTAGTAAAAGGAAATGGGCACAATGTTTACTATGTACTTTTGACTATTAATACTTAGAAGGCATTATGGAAGGGCACATATCAAGCTCCCTTATTCTCTACACAATTATAGCCAGATAATAAAGTGGTCAGCGACTGACTTAAATGGATGCATGTTGTCACTAGCATCAGAATGTACACATTATACAGATCTGGGATCAGCAGCCACTCAGGTGGAAAATGGGTTTTGAGGGGGATTTGGGGGGTCCATTCATATCTAAAGCCTTTTATATTGGGAAATGAAATGTGTTTAAGATGACTGATAGTGAAATGAAGAGGCTTCAATGTCATAAAGCTGTAAGTCCTGACATGGAACACTACCTAAGTCAATGCAATTTGACCAGACCTAGCCTGACACATTAGAAAGCCCTGAGTTGCTCAATTAGCCAGATCTGAACAACTTTCTTTCTTCATGTGTGGCTCATTGGTCACAAGATCAGACTGCAAACACAGCAACCGAACTTCTGTGTACCCCCAGTTAACCAGGGACTCTGAAGTCAGCCTACATCTAAAAAGATACCCTAAAGGAGTAAGGTAGTGCTCGAGGCTAAAACCCCAGTCTGCAGAAGCAGGAGACAACACAGGAAAAGAAAGAAATGACTACCAACAAATGTGGGCAGAATGCGCAAAGGAAACACGCATGTGTAATTCTAGCAAATGGTGAAAAACAACTGAGTAACAAGGTAGCGTGAAAGATGAATTAGCAGAGCCAACAAAAACCGAACAATATCTTGACCTGCAAAAATGCCATGAGTACAAGCAAATGTGCACCTGAGAGCTGATGGGCACCACAGACAGAAACCGCGCATCAAGGGTGCCCTATGGGTTGCTCCCCCGGGCTACTCTGCTCTTCTCTTATTCCTACCACCTCCCCACCCACACTCCCTGGTGCAGGCCAGGCCCACACTCACCCTACCAGCCCCCTGTCCTCACCATCCTTCCTATAGGCATTCCCTCCTGCAGCCCACTTCGTAGCTAAGGGAACTTGTGCAAAACAGGCAACCTCCCAGAGCAACAGATTCCTCACCAGCAAAGTCAGATGGCCAGCCTGCTTCTAAGTTCTACCACAAGCTAATGTATATAAAACCTTGACATAAGGGAGGCACTCACAAAAAGGTAACACAGTTCCCTTTTATTCCTTTCCCCTTAGCCTCATCTCTGAGTTTATGCCAGCATCGATGACTGTGGAGTAGCTGCTGCCAAGCGGTACCTCCCTCTCTCCCTTGGAGATTTGAATATTTCTTCCATGTTTCCAAGCACAACCTCTTCTTCATCCTTGAACTGATCCAGCTAAAGAGGCTGGGGGCCAAACTCCCTCCACAACTGTCAGGGCTGCTGCTGAACTATATGCAGTGTTACCAATTCAGATGGCATGTTGGCTTGTGGCAAAATTACAGCCTGCCATTTCTCTCCAAGACTAGAAACCCGAGGAAGGCAGGGTTACTTATGTGCTCTCTATAAAGTCCTTAATGTTCTCTGTACTTTGTACCCAGCGAGCATTCAGAAAATACAGACTGCAATGGAGAAAAGAAAAAGACAGTAGGCTCCAGCCACGTAATCATTTCAATTCAACCACTTCTACAAAAGACATTTTAAAACCTGTGGCTGTCATTTGCCAAACCCTTAAGAGAATGCTGATCCACTTAAGCATGAAATTACAAATGGAAATTTCTCACAGGAGAAAACATCCTTAATATTCACAGAACTTATTGTGAATTATACAAAATTAATTCATGCTTTTCTAGCAAGAAAATGTACCAGTAACAATCTTTTACCATCCAAACTGGAACTTTTCGTCTCCCACAAAAGCTCTTCTTGCTACACAAGCTTTTTCTTGCCTCTGTGTGTGGCTCTGTATTTGCCCCAATCTTCCTATCAGAGTGCAAGCTCCCTGCTAAATAGGGACAATCTTTTGCATCTCTGTCCTTCTAGCCCAGGCAATGCCCAACACACAGTAGATATTCAGTACTTCGTTTGTCAATCGATAGGAAAAAAAATTGTTATTTTAAGCACCACCCTGCTCCTAGGCACCCAGGCCAATTTCCTGTGATCTTCAATGTGACCTGCTCCTCTTATATTTCACCTGCCTTCTTCTGCTGTGTGCCCTTGCATCTTTGCAGCTAAGTACCTGATCTCACAGGTTGACAACCACTCCTTCGCAAGACCTGGCATGAAGAGTTGCTCACTAATGGTACCTATGTCAGCCTTAAGTCACCACCCAAGACCAGGGTCAGATTAACTGACTGCTTGCCAGGTATGTAAAAGCTCCCATGGAACTACTACTACTGCTCCATCAAACCACCCTTCTAATGAGCCACACCTGCTACCTGAAGAGGACTGGTCAGGTCGTTCCTTTGTTCAAAAGTCTGAGAGCTACAAGCTCCTTTCTGGGGCAGCCAGTAAGCCCTTCATCACTTGATCCCAACTTTGTTCCACCCTAACTTCCCAAGTACCCTGCACTCCAGCCAAACAGGACACTCACAGTTCCCAAATATACTTTGCACTTGCCCCACATCCAGTGCCTCTACTGCAGCCACTGCTTTGCAAATCTATCAACCTTCCTTCATCCAGCTAGAATTATCATCTAATGCCTCAATTTACAATGCGTGATTCCCTAGTACTAGACGTGTATGCAGCTGTTATTAGTTCTTTGTAAACATGGGCCTCCTTTACCAGACAGTAAGCTCCTTGAAGGAAGGCCTATGTCTTAGCTCCCTCTCCAGAAAGCTACAACCTCTAGCTGCTGGTAAGGAATTGGGCTCTTACCAGTGAAATGAAAATCTTCAGCATGAACTTGTCAGCCATAAATAATGAAAATAGAAACTCTCTGGCCTACTTCCTCTTTTTCAAACTGTTCAACTCAATTGTCCATTCAATCATTTTTTAAAAACTGTATTGCTTATCTACTATGTGTCAGTCACTGCTCAAGACACTGGGGATAAAGCAGTGAACAAAATCCCTGCTCTGTATACCATCCGAGAACACAGGAATTGCATGAACATATTTACATCAGTGGTAACAAGCACTATAAAGAAAAGTAAAGCATCTTCCCATCTCCACCTCACCTTTTGCTGGGGCAGTTTTCTCGCTCATTCACATCCTCTCTTCCAGCTGGGAAGTGTCAAGAATTCCTAGATCTTCTCATTCTTCAAGTTTCTAACATGCTTATTTTAACATGCTGATCTGCAAGTCTGGATCACAATCATTGTCCTTTGTGCTCTTTCTGTATTTCCACTAATGTTTAAAACAGAGAGTGCCTGCTGTGTTCCAAGCATCATGTTGGGCTCCTTTTGTGGCTTTTCTCATTTTATTCTCACAACACTGGGAGAGGAGTACAACCATTATATCCCCACTTTATAGGTGAGGAAAGTGAATCTTAAGAAAGGTTAAGTCATACAACAAACAAACCTACTGCAAATTTATGCAGCCTCATTTAATCAAAGGTCCTTCTTATTCCTTTCTTGCCAATTACTTTACCATGTCTACCCGCACTGTTTCTAGCATTTCTCACAATGCAAAATAATGAAAACAGCAAGATGTTTCCCTATCCAACACTCTTGATACACCTGAGGAGTCCTTGAAACTACTTCCTTAGAATAGAGTAATTTTGTCACCTATAAATGGGAACAAATAATAATACATTTTTCCTAGGCTGTTGTAAGGATTCACTGAGATAATGCATTTGAAATGCCAAGCTCAGTGCCTGGCGTGTGACAAGCACCCTATAGTCTTCCTTCCATCTAACTCGACCCCGTCTCCATCACTGAGAGGACTAAGGCTGTGAGGCTCCAAGTTCCTTCTACTCTGTTTCAGTCTCTATCTACTGACTCAACTTTTCAGTGTAAGTGTAAAAGTAGGGGCATCTCTGCCCTCCAAGCCCCAGCTCCCTGGCCACCTGCAACAGCCTCTCTGGTTGACTTCTCATAGCGGCCAGGGCACCAACACATCACAACAAAGGCCTGCCATATGCCCCCCTTCCCTGTGCCACACCACAGCCTACAAGGCAAAACACCAATCCGCTGTGATCTTACAGGTACAAAAGCATGGGTGGTCAGAACTTCAAGTGGCAGAAATTCTGACATGTGGAGTATCTTCTGAGCAATAGCTTGAGGGTCAAAGATCTGGGTTTGAACCCTGGCTCTGCTATTTAATAACTATGTGATCTCAGGATGCTACAATGGAGGGGGAAAAAATGAGCATTTCAATATCTCTTAGGTTATTTGTCAATAACTTGACACATACAATTTCCTTTTTAACTACTGAACTCTAAGCCTTAGTTTCTCTCATGGAAAAGGGGAGTTTAGGGACCCTAAAACCTCTTACAGAGCTACTGTGTGGATTAAATGAAGCAAAAAGTCTTAAATTGCTTCAAACAGTCTCTGGCATAGAGCAGATAGGTGAAAAAGTACTTTTTCTTTTCAAATTTCCCATTATTACCATTTTAATGTCACATGCTGGGCAGCAAACCTCTCATTCTGCAGAAGAATGCAGAACACAGGAATTCTTTCTTTAGGTCAGGGTTCACCTTTCACCTCTGGCCCCAGTCGTGCCTGACCACAGAGAACATGCTGCCTCTGGGCCCTGACAAAGGCATAGGCCATGGCCACACACTGTTACCCAGCCAGCAATTTTTACTTGCTGCTTGCTTATCCGGAAGACATGGCTACTACACATTTCCAGTGTAACCACTACCTCTCATTCCCTACAGTAATGAAACCACTACCTCTCATTCCACTACAGTACATAAGCCCCAGTTTTGTCTTGTTAGGGTCTGGATGTACCTGAGATGTCCTTGACATTGCTTTCAATGAAAAGAAGAAATTAATCTGCAGTCAGGCTTTGTATGGCAGCAGCTGATGAAAGAAATGAGTGTTCCAAGCATCGTGTTGGGCTCCCTTTGTAGCTTATGTCTTTTTATTCTCACAACACTAGGAGGCGAGTACAACCATTATATACCCACTTTTCAGATGGGGAAAATTAAAATGAATCTCAAGAAAGGTTAAGTCATACAACTGGCAAAGTTGATAAATGAATTCTTGTCTATCTGGCTCCAAACCTATGTGGAGATGCTTCGCTTTTGTTTGGTTAGTTTTTCCTTAATCCCTTAGCCTTTCAGAACAGGTCTGGGTTACCAGCATTGCAGAAGCCAAGCCTGGCAGCAGACCTTACAGAGGGGCCAGCCAGGCCTACCCCAGGGCCTGAGGTCACAACAGCCAAGCAGGCCGAGAAGTCCGCACTCACCTTCCTGGCCGTGCTTGCGAAGTGGGCCCCACACGCCTTGCAGCTTGGTTCCGAGCCTGTTGGGGAAGGGAAGGAACTGTACCCAGGGTTGGAATAGGCCTGCGTCCTGGCCCCCTGGGGCGGTGGGACCTCCTCAGGCTGTCCATCCAGGCAGAACCAGTTACAGCAGGTTGCCCACATGATGCAATCTGGTGCAAGGGAGGAAAGGGAAAAGGTCAGAGTTAGCACACACCTCTACTGTGTCCCCATTCCCAAGGACACAGGTGAGCAGGAGCACTCACTCCACACCTGCCTCCAGAGCTGAGGTGAGGACATGTTTTCAGGGACCATTTTCTTGCCCCTTCTACCTCATTTCCTGATGCACGTAGTAAGTGGGTATAGACACCAGGTCAGCCAGGACAATGGCTGCCAAGCTGGCATGCATACTACCTTTTAAAGGTTGCTGATCCCTGCTTGGGTTTAACTGAGATCTAATTTCACATAAAATTTTTTGCTTTAGCAATTATAAGTGGCCTAACACCCACCTTATTCAGGAACATGACCTTGCTGCTAGAGCTCAGACAGAGAGCACTTCATCATGCATGTATGGACATATACATTCACACACATACATATGCATATGATCCCACACTCACAGTTGTCATGGGGAAGATGTAGTATTTCTTTTATACAGATGAAGCAAACTAGGCTCAAAGACATCAAGGTCACACCGCTAATAGAGAACTGAGATTCTGAAAACCCAGGTCTTCTATAAACCTGATGTTCTCTTTCCTATACCATGCTACTGACCCTTGATTTCCCCTCACATCAGCCAGCAGAAAGAACTACTCTTACATTTGCACCTCCTCCAATCCTACATAAACTTCTCTTACAGCAACTATAACAAGTTTCTTGCACAGATACACTTACCCTTTGTTTCATACCACTAAACTAAAAATTCCTGAGGGCAGGGACTACTCATTCATATATGTACAGTAGCCTAGCAGTGTCATGCACATAGCAGATGCTCAACAAACAGTTGCTTCTTGTGAATCAGTGTCTCTGTGGGTTTATTAAGAAGTTTTGGATTATTTACGTATCAAATACAGGTACTAGGACAAGGAGCCTGACAACTTTTTAAGATCACAGAACATAAAACATGCAATCCTTCACATGCCAGAATAACGTGAAGATTGCAAGAGGGTCCACTAAAAAGCATTGCTGTGATAAAAGTATTAAGAGTGTGTCTTTCTCAGTAGACTGAGGTAGGCAATATGGACATTGTAAGCCAGAATTCTTCACTGAACAAAGATAATAAATGAAACATTTAGTGTTATTATTACTCAATAATCTCTTCACACAAAAGAATGGTACTTTCTGCTCTGCCTCCTCTGACTCACTGTAAGTGCCTTTGTTAAATCATAGTTCAAAGATGTGGTAAGCTGGAAGGAATGAAGAAACCAACTGGTTCAACCTTGGTCATTTTACAGAGGAAAAGAAAGAGGTCCTGTAGGGGGAAGGAGCTTCCTGGTTCACACAGCTGTAACCTTAGGCCTCAGACTACTCCAGGGCCTTCTTAGTTTCCAATCATTGTCTCCAGTACACCGTGATATGCTTAATTCATTTTTGTAGGTGTGTGTGATGAACAGCTGCCTCCCCCACTTGCCTGTGACCTCCTTGAGAACAGGGATCGTGACAGTATCAGTGCCCAGCACACAGGTAGCTCAAACAAGGACTACTGAATGAGTGAATCACACACAACATATTCAAATCTTCACTAACCACGTTCTTGTTCCATTTCCTACACATCAGAAACATTTTTCTCTGGCTCACTATTACTTGTCCAAAGACTCTAAGTTCCCAGAAGATAGGGACCTAATCTGCCATACTTCCAATTAATAATTCACATAGAATAATAAGGAGCAGTTAAATAAGTTCTTTCTTGGCAAGAAAACAGAGACAAAATAGAGTAGTAGCCTTCTGAATAAGGAATGTTAGCCCTGCTGTGCTAATGAGCTGTGTTTCCTCCCTCTAACAAGTCACCACCTTTCTGTAGTTCATTCTCATCTGGACATTCTCTAGGCTGTGAAGCACGAACCAAACATTAGCTGTTGCTCCCAGCATTTTAACAATGCTTTAGCTACAGTTTCTCTGGGAAGGCACAGGTAAAAAGTAGACCTAGGGATTTCACCAAAACTACCGTTCGGCCACCTGAGCTTGTCCCAAAAAGGGACAGACAGTTCTTTGGCAGAATTAGCAGGATATGTCAGTTAGCTGCATGAGGTGAGGGAAGGAGAGTAACAGGGCAGCCCTGCATCCAAGGCTGTGGGTGACTCTCTAACTACTGTCGATCTCCGCTCACCCATACACACAACCTTTACTGAATCCAATGCCTTGCTGTTTTCAGTGTTAGTAAGATAGAGTATCTTCCCTCAAAGAGTTCATGGTCCAACAGGAGGACTAGAAACGTAAAACTAAAAATTGAAATTTCAGAGTGATCAATGCTTTAATGGAGGTTTGTACACTGCATGGGGGGTAGTTACAAAGATGGAAATGATCGCGCCTCAGGGGTGGAGGAGTGATCAGAGACGACATTTTTTTTATTACGGTATCATTGATATACAATCTTATGAAGGTTTCACATGAGCAACATTGTGGTTACTACATTCACCCATATTATCAAGTCCCCCCCACATAATATCCCATTGCAATCACTGCAGAGATGACTTCTTAAACGAGGTGCCATACATCCTGATGTGGGAGTAAATGGGAATTTACCAGCAAGCCAAGAGTTAAAGGAATTTTCAAGAAACAACAAACAGCATGCACCATGGCATTAAAGGAACTAGAAAATGCTTGGTTGGTAGAGGTGAATAAAGGTACAAGTAAGGCAGCAACCATCAAAAACCTTGTATCTCATAGTGAGGAATAGGGAATCTGGACTCTATCCTGTAAGTAATGGGACACAATTAGGGATTTGGGCAGTTGGGTTTGTGATCTCATTAACCTCTGGGAGTGTGCATTATGGCAGTAAGCAGTATAGAGAACAATTTGCAAGGGCTAGGCTGGAAGTAGGAATTAGCTGTAGTAGTAGAGGCATATACAAGGAGATGGGGTAAGAGAAAGGGAGAGATCTCTGACAGAATGCAGGATGTGTCAGTGAACTGAAGAGGTGAGGAAAGGAGTGCATCCCAGGGTCTCTCTGAATCACACAGCAGGATAAACAGTGGAATCATTACCTGGAATGGAGCCCTCAGGAGGAGGCATGTGTCTGTGTGTGAAGGACTGGGGGCAGGTTAAAATAATGTTGTGTATCCATGGGACATACTGATGTGTACACAACACACAGGGGGATGGTCTCAGTTGAAGATAAAGATTTGGGAATCCTCAGCCTAAAGCCAGAGTGGGGCTGAAGACAATTAGATAGTCTGGATCAGAAGAGGCAGTGGCCTGGGAGAACCCTGTGAGCACTGGACATAAAGGGCAAGCAGAGGAAAACCCACCAGCAAAACAGAGGAAGGAGGAAAGCTCAGAGGTGGGAGAAATGGAAGAGTATTTTGAGCTTCAAGAGGAAATGATCAATGCTGTCAGATGGTCCAGAGAACAGAACAGGAGGAATGCAAAATGCCCAATGCACCTAGTTTTCGGAAAATGTTAGTGTGCTCTTTGCCTGAGCTGCTGACTGACACCACTAGCTGCAAAGTAAATGAGAAGTGAGGATTTGCCAGACTCTAAGATAAATTATTCTTCCAAGAAACATCTGACCAAAGGGAGGAGAGATGGCAGTAACTGGAGAGGATCGGGTCACTAAGAAATGTACACGCATTCACAGACTGCAAAGGAAATCCCCAAAGACTAAGACATTATGGACGAAGGGATGCTGGCAATAAATGATGGCACTCGGGCAAGGGGTAGAAAGAAAAGTGACCAAATGATCAGATTTGGGGGTGGACTCTACTCCTGGCAGGAAAGATCATTTCTTTCACCAGAGTGGGGCAGAGTGAAGACAGATGTAACCAAAGATAAGTTCATAGTGTTAGCAGAGAAAGGTGAGAGAATGAAATAAAGAGGAAAGAAGAGATGTGCATATAACTGCACAAAAAAATCAAACCTTTCCTCCACATGCTGCCATTTTTTTCCTAAGAAAAATTCCTATTTTTTCCTAAAATTATTTTGCCACATAATAGGCCCACTTGGTAAGGCACAATCAGGAGGAAAAAACTGGAAAGCCGGCTAGCTGTGCATTGTTTAAATCCACTTGCTTTAACAAGCACTTAAAAAGCCCCAGCTTTGTCCAGGGTGCTGGTGTTACCAAAAGTGACTTTAACAAGGTCCTTGCCCCCAGGGGACTTCGGGCCCAGTAAGGCACAGCTCAACCTGGCCATCTAACTAACCCGTAGGCAGGAAGTCGAGAGAACCCATCTTTCTCAGCATTGTTTTCATTCTCTCGACTTTGGTTCTAATCTTTTTTTTTTTTTTTTGGTTCTAATCTTAACTGCTTCCTCTTAACAGCTCTGGAAAAAAAAAGCCATCTGCCTGCTCCTGTATTTGGCCACTCTTAGAAGGCGTTGGCTGTATGAGAAGACTTGGTATTTACCACACCCTTATTTTGTAGGCCCATGTTTAGGTGGAGAATGGACTTATAGAGTATGTCCATGTAGGGAAGCAGTTATTATGGAAAGGGCCAGAGAGAAAGAGTCTCCAGTGTTAAAATACCTTACACCTGCTCAGTCTAACAGAACAGGTTCACCAAAGTCAGCAGACTAGGCTTTTATTCTTTTGCCATATATTAAAATACCAAAAAGACACATTTTCTAACTTAGTCAGCCAAACTGGAAGGCCCTAAATAAGCCTAAAAAACAACATATATTCAGGTTAATTCAGGGAGTGAAAGGAAAGATTTTGTAATTTTAACATTGCCATACAAGCGAAACACTTTTCCCTTGGGAATATTTTTCCATCCCTCAGTCCTGATCAGATACACATATGTGACATCTGATAATGCTACAAAAGGACCAAAAACAGAACCAACTGTTGGGTACATAAAGATTTCTCCCTATACTGACAACTTTTCAAATACTTCCCTCTTTGATCTGCAAACCTCCTTGCCCAGTTCCCTAACCCTCTTCAGAAAAGATGGGCTTGGCAATTTAACCCTCAAATACAGTCTCTAACTGCTCT
This sequence comes from Manis pentadactyla, assembly GCF_030020395.1. NCBI lineage: Eukaryota > Metazoa > Chordata > Mammalia > Pholidota > Manidae > Manis > Manis pentadactyla. Next base: position 148,062,315 of record NC_080022.1, read on the forward strand.
CCCACTGAGTTCGTTTGAAACCTGCTAGGCTTTCCTCTTCCACTTTGCTTAGCAGAAAGAAAGACCAGAAATGTAGGGCTGGGTGAACAAGAAAATTTACTATCCCCTGTGGAAGAGCCCTGCGAATGAGGCGAGAATGGCTGACTAGCACATGGAACTTTGTCAGCTTGACAAGTATGCTGGTATTTCTTGGGAGACTGAGCCCTACTGACCAGGAAAATTACAGTGTTAATAACAGGGTAAGATAAATGGCCTATCCCAAATAGGCCGAGTACAGTCATAGAGGCAAGAGAGGGAGATAATGTGATTCCCCGCTATTAAATCCTGTAATCCTAAGTATTTTAAAACAACCACTTCTTCCCTTGTTCCCAAGGCAAATAATCTTAAGTGCATCGGGGATTGTCTGGGCTTTCTACGGAGGGGAGAGGGATCAGAAAGGACCCATGGAGTAGAAGGGTCAGAAAGTCATTATCCTAGTAAAATTAGTGCTGGTCTGCAATGCAACGCCTTGCTAACCACCTTGCTAACCACCAAAATCTAAGGCAATAAAGTCAAGTCCCCAAAGTTCTCATCCAATCTGTTCTGATTTTAATAACTTCTCTGTGTGCCAAGGTAATTCAGCAACAATAGGCTTTACAACAGATGCAAAGACAGCAACATCTTGGAATTAAAATATTTACGGTGAACCCATTATATGAGAATTCAGAAAAACCCTTCAAAAATACCCAATTAAAATGCCCCCAATCTTCAAAAAGGACCTCTCTGACATGGCAAATCAGAAAACGGCTAGATGGCAGGTCTTACAAAATCATCTCCAATTTACTGAGAGTGGTGTGCCTACTGACACTACCATATTCCTGGAATTGTTAAAAGCATTTGATGCTGTTAAGTGCATAAAGAAAAATATTTCATGCTATGTATCATTAACACAGAATGGGCTTTGCTTCATTCTGTGAGAGAAAGAGTCTCCAGTGTTAAAATACCTTACACCTGCTCAGTCTAACAGAACAGGTTCACCAAAGTCAGCAGACAAGGCTTTTATTCTTTTGCCATATATTCTTTAAATTAATTAAATAAAATGCCATATTATCCTTAAAAAGCATAGTAGAATCGCAATACCTATGAAAGGAAATGCTATGAAAAGCATATTAATATGACTTGGCTGTACCTCTGAATTAATTGATAAGTAATTTCATATTTTGAGAAGTAAAGAAGAAAGCAGTCTTTCTCCATATTCTTATCTGCCAAGTAATGAGCAAGGTACTACCTAGTATTATTTCATGTGATCCTCACAACAATTCTGGGAGGGCAGATTAGTTCTTCCCATTTTCAAGTGAGAAAACAAAGGTTTAGACAAGTTAAGTAACTTGCTAAAAGTCACAGCTTAGAGGACAGCAAAGCCAGAATTTGAACCTAGGTGGCTTAGACGCTGAAGCCTATGCTCTGTAGGCTACAAGGGAAGTGTTCTGATTCTATCAAAAAGAAATCAGTCTATCTATCCAGATGCCCAATCCCCTCTTTGCTTTCTATCTTTTCTGGAGCTATCAGGACACAGGCTTGCTCCAGTATTTCCCAGATTTTAAAAACTCCTCCTTGTCATAAGGGAAGTACAAATTACGACCACAATGTATTACCACCCAACACCCACTGGAATGGCTAAAAATGGAAAAGACAGATACTAGCAAGTGTTGCCAAGGATATAAAGCAACTAGAACATTGCTGGCAGAACTGTAAATGGGTACTTTGAAAATACACACACACCATGGCTTTGCAACTCCGCTTCCAGGAACCCAACAGAGATACATTCACCAAAAGATGTATCCAGGAATGCTCAAAGCAGCACTATTGTAATAGCCCTAAGCTGGAAACTATCCAAACGTCCATCAACAGCAGAATAAATAAATAAATTACAGTATATTCAAGAGTATAGATGAATCTTGTAAGTATAATATTGAGTGGAAGAAGATAGGCACAAATAAATATATGCTAAGTGATTCCATTTAAACACAGGGAAACTAATTGATGGTGTTAGAAATCAGGATAGTGGTTATCCTTGCATAGGACTGTAAATGGAAGGGGGCAAAAGAGGGATTCTGGTAATGTTTCATAATTATCAAACGTGCTGATTATACAGGTCAGTTTACTTTATGAAACTTCATTAAACCATACTCTTACAACTTATGTATTTCTCTAGTTAAATTTTAATTAAGTTTATATAAGCTTTTAAAAAGCATCTAAATTTATAGACTACTTGTAGTTTTTAAAAAGAAATAACCCAAAATACCATTTTGATCCCACCTCCGCTCCTCCTCAATAGTGGCCTTTTCTCTGGTCTCCTGTGCATTAAAATTTCTCCAAATATTTGACTCCACTTCCTCAAAATCTAATTCGCTCTTCGACCTTCTCTGGTCTAGCCTGACCCACCTAATTTCCTAATTTCATAGGAATTAGAAACACTCCACCTAATTTCTTCTTTTCAAGGTAATCAAATAGCCAGATTCAAGTGACACTTCTCTACCTTCATCTTACTCAACCTCCCAGCAGTGCTGGATCCAAGCGGCCCTCCCTTCCTCCCTGTAACACTCTCTTCTCTACTCTAATCATCTCTTAGCTTGCAGAACTCTGTACCCTTGGTTTCCTCCTACCTCAAAGCCTCTTTGCTGCTTCTTCCCCCTCCCTTTGGTCTTAAATGTTGGGAGTGCCTAGGCTGTCTTCAGTGCCCTCTGCAGCCCTACCCTCTCTTCCCCAGGAGTCCCCAGGCAAGTGGTTTTAAATACCATTCATAAATTCCTATCTCCCTGGCCTGTGGTCTAAACTGCCATCCCTCATCTATTGTATTTCCCTACACAGGCCCTCTGAATTTGCTGTTTGTTCCTTCTGCCTGGTCTGTTCTCCCAGAACATCACATGCTTGTCTCCTTGTCATTCACCCCTCAGTTTAAATGTCACTTGCTAATCTCATGGGTAACACTTAGTACTGGCTGATATTATTTGCTTACTTGCTTGACTGTATTTTCCAGCTTCCTGGACAAAAGAACAGCCTCCTAACTAGTTTCCCAGGTTCAGTTCTTGCCTCTCTGGTTCTTTCTCCACACCCACCATCCACTTCCCTCCTCTACTCCCCATACACTTGGGGCTCTTTAATGGATTCCCGCTGTGCTTCAGAATAAAATTTCAACAAGATCCTGCATATGCCACCAGCTCCTGCCCACTTCCGCAATTCTTATCGTGCTACTTTTCTCACCGCTCACTAAGCTTCACGACATGGGGACCTTTCAGTTGTTCAAGTCCTTCCTGCCTTGGGGTCTCTGCACTTGCTCTCCCCGCAGCTACGGCTCCTGCTCAACCTTCATGTCTCCACTTGAGGACCACCTATGTAGAGTCCTCATCCTCTGTCACACACCCTCTCTCAGGGCTCTTTTGGTTTCCTTCCTGAGAACTACCGGATCTGTAATCATGTTTGTTTACAGTCTATCTACCATCTATCTATGGTAGACTGTAAACTCCAAGGGCAGAAACCTCAGCAGTCTTCCTCTTTCTTATCCGCATCATCTAGCACAGGGCCACATCGCGGCAGGCACCCAAATAGTTGGTAGAATGTACAAACTGAGGTCAGAGGAACATTCAGTATTTTATCAATACGGCCGACGAGGCAAGTATCAGTTATCTCTCTTTAGGGCCCAGAGCATTTTATCAATATTTATAGTGGCATAAAGTGACTATGAAAAAGTCCTTTATCAAAAACAAAGGGTAGTTAACCTTGGAAAGGTTACTCAAGCTTTTTGAGTCTGTTCCCTCACTTTTGTAAAAAGAATAACCTCTCTTGTTGGAAGATACTGCAGGGATGAAAAATAATAAAGTATCTAACCTTTACAGTGAATACTGCATAAACAGCACATTAAAATAAACTATCACTAAACTACAAATTACAAATTCTAAAATGGCTAGAGCCTAGATATTTAATAGTGACTATTGGCTAGAAAACTAACATTCTCTCTCATTCTCTCTCTCTCTGGGTCACCCAAAGCTTGAGTTTCCTACCACCCAAGGGACTAGGTTTTGGTTGAGGCTCTGACACAGCTCATCACATCATCCGCACAATAAAGAATCAATCCTTATCCTGAGAACTCACCTGAAATTTAAAATCATCTCTCAACTTGGAAGGCTACTTACTTTTAAAAATAAGACTAAAAGTCTTAAAGGGACAGGAGCCTCACAGTTGGACAGAAGTGTGCCGGGACACTTAGCCCAGCAGCTGGGAATCCCGGAGAACTCCAGGCGCCCTAACCCCCTGGGCAGCAGCGCAGCTCTGAGACCCCTCACGGCAATAAACAGCCTCCCGCCCGTTCCCCCTCGGGTGTGGCCCGCCATAGCTGGGCAGTAGCCTGAAAGCGGCTACGCCCACAGCAGCCGGGCAGAGCATCCACCCCGCAGCTGCCAGGGCCAGTCTCAGAGACCCTGCCCAACACAAGCTGCTAGGGTTCATCGTTCTCGCAGGAGAGGAAGGTGATGAGCAAGCGGGAATTAACTTTGTTCTTCCAGCTAACACACACATGGGCCAACTGCCCATGACTACCTCTATCGCCATGAAAAGGCAGAAGAATTTGATACAGACCAGAATAACTCAGACATCCCCTGAGAGGGAACCTGGGGAGACAGATTTAACCAATCTTCCTGAAAAAGAATTCAAAATAAAGGTCATAACCATGCTGATGGAGCTGCAGAGAAAAATGCAAGAGCTAACAGATAAAGTTGGGAGGGAGAATACAGAAATAAAACAATCTCTGGAAGGACTTAAAAGCAGAATGGATGAGGTGCAAGAGGCCGTTAATGGAATAGAAATCAGAGAACAGGAACGCACAGAAGCTGACGCAGAGAGAGATAAAAGGATCTCCAGGAATGAAAGAATATTAAAAGAACTGTGTGACAAATCCAAACGGAACAATATCCACATTATAGGGGTACCAGAAGAAGAAGAGAGAGAAAAAGGGATAGAAAGTGTCTTTGAAGAAATAATTGCTGAAAACTTCCCCAAACTGGGGGAGGAAAATTCGCTCAGACAACGGAAGCACACAGAATTCCCAACACAAGGGACCCAAGGAGGACAACACCAAGACACATAATAATTAAAATGGGAAAGATCAAGGACAAGGACAGAGTATTAAAGGTAGCCAGAGAGAGAAAAAAGGTCACCTACAAAGGAAAACCCATCAGCCTATCATCAGACTTCTCAACAGAAATCTTACAAGCCAGAAAGAATGGCATGATATATTTAATGCAATGAAACAAGAGGGCCTTGAACCAAGAATACTGTATCCAGCACAATTATCATTTAAATATGAAGGAGGGATTAAACAATTCCCAGACAAGCAAACGTGGGGGGAATTTGCCTCCCACAAACCACCTCTACAGGGTATTTTAGAGGGACTGCGCTAGATGGAAGCACTCCTAAGGCTAAATAGACATCACCAGAGAAAATAAAATCACAGAAAAGAAAGCAGACCAACCAAATACTAACTAAAGGCAAAAAATAAAATCAACTACCCACAAAAACAGTCAAAGGAAACACAAAAGAACACAAAATAAAACACCTAACATATAAAGAATGGAAGAAAAGCAGTAAGAAGGGAGAGAAATAAAGAATCATCAGACAGTGTTTAAAATAGCTCAATAAGTGAGTTAAGTTAGACAGTAAGATAGTAAAGAAGCTAACCTTGAACCTTTGGTAACCACAAACTTAAAACCTGCAATGGCAATAAGTACATATCTTTTAATATGTAAATGTACTGAATGCACCAATCAAAAGACAGAGTAATAGAATAGATAAAAAAGCAAGACCTACCTATATGCTGTTTACAAGAGACTCACCTCAAACCTAAAGACATGCACAGACTAAAAGTCAAGGGATGGAAAAAGATATTTCATGCAAACAACAAGGAGAAAAAAGCAGGTGTTGCAGTACTAGTATCAGACAAAACAGACTTCAAAACAAAGAAAGTAACAAGAGATAAAGGACATTACATAATGATAAAGGGCTCAGTCCAACAAGAGGATATAACCATTATAAATATATATGCACCCAATACAAGAGCACCAACATATGTGAAACAAATACTAACAGAATTAAAGGAGGAAATAGAATGCAATGCATTCATTTTGGGAGACTTCAACACACCACTCACTCCAAAGGACAGATCCACCAGACAGAAAATACGTAAGGACACAGAGGCACTGAACAACACACTAGAACAGATGGACCTAATAGACATCTATAGAACTCTACATCCAAAAGCAGCAGGATACACATTCTTCTCAAGTACACATGGAACATTCTCCAGAATAGACCACATACTAGGCCTCAAAAAGAGCCTCAGTAAACTCCAAAAGACTGAAATCCTACCAACCAATGTTTCAGACCATAAAGGTACAAAACTAGAAATAAATTGTACAAAGAAAACAAAAAGGCTCACAAACACATGGAGGCTTAACAACATGCTCCTAAATAATCAATGGATCAATGACCAAATTAAAATAGAGATCAAGCAATATATGGAGACAAATGACAACAACACAAAGCCCCAACTTCCGTGGCATACAGCGAAAGCAGTTTTAAAAGGAAAGTATATAGCAATCCAAGCCTATTTAAAGAAGGAAGAACAATCCCAAATGAATAGTCTAAAGTCACAATTATCGAAATTGGAAAAAGAGGAACAAATGAGGCCTAAAGTCAGTAGGAGGGACATAATAAAGATCAGAAAAGAAATAAATAAAATTGAGAAGAATAAAACAATAGAAGAAAATCAATGAAACAAAGAGCTGGTTTTTTGAGAAAATAAACCAGAATAGATAAGCCTCTAGCCAGACTTATTAAGAGAAAAAGAGAATCAACACACATCAACAGAATCAGAAACGAGAAAGGAAAAATCACGACGGACCCCACAGAAATACAAAGAATTATTAGAGAATACTATGAAAACCTATATGCTAACAAGCTGCAAAACTTAGAAGAAATGGACAACTTCCTAGAAAAATACAACCTTCCAAGACTGACCAAGGAAGAAACAGAAAATCTAAACAGACCAATCACCAGCAACGAAACTGAAGCGGTAATCAAAACACTACCCAAGAGCAAAACCCCTGGACCAGATGGATTTACCACAGAATTTTATCAGACATACAGAGAAGACATAATACCCATTCTCCTTAAAGTTTTCCAAAAAATAGAAGAGGAGGGAATACTCCCAAACTCATTCTATGAAGCCAGCTTCACCCTAATACCAAAACCAGGCAAAGAACCCACCAAAAAAGAAAATTATAGACCAATATCCCTGATGAATGTAGATGCAAAAAATACCCAACAAAATATTAGCAAACCAAATTCAAAAATACATCAAGAGGATCATACACCATAACCAAGTGGAATTCATCTCAGGGATGCAAGAATGGTACAACATTTGAAAATCCATCAACATCATCCACCACATAAACAAAAAGGACAAAAATCACATGATCATCTCCATAGACGCTGAAAAAGCATTTGACAAAATTTAACATCCATTCATGATAAAAACTCTCTACAAAATGGGTATAGAGGGCAAGTACCTCAACATAATAAAGGCCATATATGATAAACCCACAGCCAACATCATACTGAACAGCGAGAAGCTGAAAGCTTTTCCTCTAAGATTGGGAACAAGACAGGGATGCCCACTCTCCCGACTGTTATTAAACATAGTACTGGAGGTCCTAACCACAGCAATTAGACAAAACAAAGAAATACAAGGAATCCAGATTGGTAAGAAGTCAAATGGTCACTATTTGCAGATGACATGATATTGTACAAAAAAAAACCCTAAAGACTCCATGCCCAAACTACTAGAACTAATATCGGAATTCAGCAAAGTTGCAGGATACAAAATTAATACACAGCAATATGTGGGTTTCCTATACACTAACAATGAACTAATAGAAAGAGAAATCAGGAAAACAATTCCAATCACAGCTGCATCAAAAAGAATAAAATACCTAGGAATAAACCTAACCAAGGAAGTGAAAGACCCATATACTCTGAAAACTATAAGATACTCTTAAGAGAAATTAAAGAGGACACTAACAAATGGAAATTCATCCCATGCTCTTGGCTAGGAAGAATTAATATTGTCAAAATGGCTATCCTGCCCAAAGCAATATACAGATTCAATGCAATCCCTATCAAATTACCATAGCATTCTTCAACAAACTGGAACAAATAGTTCAAAAATTCATATGGAAACACCAAAGACCCCAAATAGCCAAAGCGATCCTGAGAAAGAAGAATAAGTTGGGGGGGATCTCACTTCCTAACTTCAAGCTCTACTACAAAAACCACAGTAATCAAGACAATTTGGTACTGGCACAAGAATAGAGCCACAGACCAGTGGAACAGAATAGAGACTCCAGACATTAACACAAACATATATGGTCAATTAATATATGATAAAAGAGCCATGGACATACGATGGGGAAATGACAGCCTCATCTACAGCTGGTGTTGGGAAAACTGGACAGCTACATGCAAGAGAATGAAACTGGATCATTGTCTAAAACCATACACAAAAGTAAATTCGAAATGGATCAAAGACCTGAATGTAAGCCATGAAACCATAAAAGTCTTAGAAAAAAACATAGGCAAAAATCTCTTGGACATAAACATTAGCGACTTCTTCATGAGCATATCTCCCCAGGCAAGGAAAACAAAAGCAAAAATGAACAAGTGGGTCTATATCAAGCTGAAAAGCTTCTGTACAGCAAAGGACACCATCAATAGAACAAAAAGGCATCCTACAGTATGGGAGAATATATTCATAAATGACAGATCCGATAAAGGGTTGACATCTAAAATATATAAAGAGCTCACACACCTCAACAAATAAAAAGTAAATAATCCAATTAAAGAATGGGCAGAGGAGCTGAACAGACAGTTCTCCAAAGAAGAAATTCAGATGGCCAACAGACACATGAAAAGATGCTCCACATTGCTAGTCATCAGAGAAATGCAACTTAAAACCACAATGAGATATCACCTCACACCAGTAAGGATCGCCACCATACAAAAGACAAACAACAAATGTTAGCGAGGTTGTGGAGAAAGGGGAACCCTCCTACACTGCTGGTGGGAATGTAAAATAGTTCAACCATTGTGGAAAGCAGTATGCAGGTTCCTCAAAATGCGCAAAATAGAAATACCACTTGACCCAGGAATCCCACTTCTAGGAATTTACCCTAAGAATGCAGCAGCCCAGTTTGAAAAAGGCAGATGCACCCTTATGTTTACCGCAGCCCTATTTACAATAGCCAAGATATGAAAGCAACCTAAGTGTCCATCAGTAGATGAATGGATAAAGAAGAGGTGGTACATATACACAATGGAATATTATTCAGCCACAAGAAGAAAACAAATCCTACCATTTGCAACAACATGGATGGAGCTAGAGGATACTATGCACAGTGAAATAAGCCAAGCAGAGAAAGACAAGTACCAAATGATTTCACTCATATGTGGAGTATAAGAACAAAGAAAAAACGGAAGGAACAAAACAGCAGCAGACTCACAGAACCCAAGAATGGACTAACAGTTACCAAAGGGAAAGGGACTGGGAAGGATGGGTGGGATGGGAAGGATAAGGGCAGGGAAGAAGAAAGGGGGCATTATGATTAGCATGTATAATGTGGGGCGAGGCACCGGGAGGGCTGTGCAATACAGAGAACACAAGTAGTGATTCTACAACATCTTACTACGCTGATGGACAGTGATTGTAATGGGGGTTGTGGGGGGGATTTGGTGAAGGGGGGAACCTCGTAAACACAATGTTCCTCAAAATAAAAAAAAGACTTTTCTATTAGAATTATATTCTACTCAGTAAACAAATTTTCAACAATTAAGAATTAAATCTACACCCCTGGGAAAAAAGAAAAAAAAGACTGAAAAGAAACTTGAAATCTTCATTTACTGTTCAATTTTAAACAGAATGTTAAAGTCACGATTGGAATTTTCTAGTACACCAGCTTGAGGTATCCACCCAGACTGGGTAAGATTTAAATTGCTGGTGACAGCACAGTGAGTATAAAATAGGACAACTGTTGCATTTGTAACCTGCAGAGTAAACCATATTACAATGGGTCTCACTTGGTGGGTCTGGGACCATGAAGCATGTTCTCTGTATTATTTCTCATATATTTACTTTAGAATAAAGAATTCAGAACATTGGATTAACAGAGGAGATAAGTATATTGTGGAACTTTAGAACCCAAGGCCTGAATTAGATCAACAGCCCTGCTGAAGTGGTGTACGGGCTGGACATAAACAAGGGGATATATCACAAGGCTGGAACAAAGTGGGGGAAAACATTTCCAAAGGCTTTCAATCGTAATAGACATTTTCCATCCTCCAAGGCAGTCTTCTGAATGTGGGTAAGGATAATGCATATTTCCTACAGAAGAATTTTACTTTAGGACTAAATTTTTAAAAAACAGAGCAGTCAAAAAAAAATTCCCAAATATGTTTTACTTTGGTTTTAGACTCAGTCAGACATGACCTTAAATCCTGGCTCTAACACTGAATAAATGAATGACCTCGAGAAAATGTCCTCTCTGGGCTTCAGCTTAACAGGAATAAACTTACCTACACCTCACAGGCTGGACCCAGAGGAGGCGCTCAGTATAAAGAGGGAGCATACCTTCACACAGCCTTTTTACCTTACATAAAGAGCAGACAGCACTGTACTTCTCGTAAATGGTAGGTATTATAAGGCATGGGGCTGAAGAGGATCACATGCTTGCCTCTCCCAAACCAGCTCCCAGAGCCTCTACTCTATTCACAGAAAGATATCAAAGACTCCAAAGACACTAGGGCCCCATCTCTTCTCTCCTCCAGTTACCAAGTCATACTTTAATATAAAGGATCAAAGCCATAGGTAAAAGAGACAATATCCTGTGCTATTATTTCAGGCCACAGACAAGGAGAAAAATGAGGGTTACTCAGACTTAGGGGTCCAGAAGTCCCTTCTCAAATGATCCTAGAAAATCTTACTTTTTTAAGGAAAAGTAAAAACACTACAGAATACCTAACATGTGGCACGTGAGTTGTTGGTTTGCATCTGTTCTCTCATTTAATACAGTCATCCTGCAGAATTAAAGTGCTCATTTTGTAAATGAAGAGGCTGGGCCCTGAGGGTTGGGTAACTTGACTAGGGTCATAGTCCAAGTTCTTTGGTTAGTTTGTGGGGGCTGCTTTCACCATCCACACGACCTCCCTTCAGCACTAGTAATTCAGGGCCTGTGGCTGGGAGACCAAGATGCGTGAGCCAACTGTGGGAAAGGCCATGGAAACCACCTAAGGCGCCAGCAGGGCGAAGTACTTCACACTTAAGGACTCCAGAAAGAGGCACCTACCCGCCAAGCCAAACCTTTCAACACTTGAGGGCCTTGTAAAAGGAAGAGTAGACAGAAAAACCATCCCTGGAATCCATCATTTTGATGTATACATCCAGTAAGTCATGTGCATTTCCTACTTACTACATCTTCTCAGTACTGGTGCTACAGAAAGACCCCCAACTTTTTAAAGATAAAGCCCTTATTAATACATAAGATGTGTTTCACTTTCTATTCTTGCCCACCTTTGTTCCAGCTGAGAGGAAGTATTTTACTAGTTGTCTCAACTACAAAGGCTCTATTACCCTCCTTATTGTGTTTCCACTGGTAACCACTGAATGATAGTGAAAGCAAATCCCTGGTGCTCAGGGTCCTCACCTTGCTCTTAGCTCCAGCAACCCTACTATTCTTTCAGTTTCTCAAAGGCCAAACTTACTCTAGCATCAGGAACCGCCCGCCCTCAAGCTCTTCTCTCAATCTAGACCTCCTTGTGAGGCACTTATTTCCTCAGGGAAACCTTTTCTGACCCAGGCTGTCTCATAGTATCTTGTACTCCTCCCGATAACTTTAATTCATTCATTCTGATTATCTATTTAGCACTGCTCTCTGCCAAGCCTTCTTCTAGCACTGGGGATTCCAAGAGGAACAAATCAGGCAAGGTCCCTGATGGTGGTGACATTCTGAGGGGATGAGCTTTCTAGCAGCACTGTATGTAATCAGCTGGCCAACAATTTGTTTAATTCTTTTTAAAGTATTCTTCTCCCATGTTTAGAGTAGAAAGTGAAACAGATAACAAGAGCGAGTCTACTTTACAGCTTTATTCCCAGCCTTAGTGCCAGGTAAACGTGATAACCAGGTAGTTGTTGAAGTATTACTGATGATAACAGCAACAAACCTTTAAAAAAAGGAACAGGAATTCATGCTTGAATTTCCACAATCGTGATTCCAGGGAGATCAGCAAATTAAGGGTTTTAAACCCATATAGTCACAGCAGTACCTTTAAGGAAAGGCCTAACAGTAAGTAACATGTCAACCTCACACATGCTGAAGATAATTTTTTAAGGGTCTAATGACTTGAAAAACAAAAATGGTAACAGACTGGCCTTCTAAAAGTAACAGAAAAATGTTAAAATTGTCCATTATTACAGCGTTAGAAAGCCAGAAAGGGAGAGAGCCTCTACAATGAACAAGGTCATCACTCCATCCCTTCCCTGCATAAAAAGGCACAGAAGCTTTGGCTTGAAATAGTGCTGCACTGAGAACTGCAAAGGATACAAATAAAAATGAAAACAACAAATGAGAAGTAAAATAACAGAGGAAAGAAATGCTAGAAATCCAGGAGACTCTACCAAGACACACCCAAGTCTAAGCAGAGCTTTGCCTGTTGGCTGACATGCATGGCCAAAGAAATGGGAAAGGAGAATAGTGATAGGACATAAAACTAGAACAGCAGAGGAGGGTCTTGGAGCATGAAGTGCTAAAATGACAATATGAATAAGGGGGAAAGGCAGGAGGTTTCACTTTCTACTAGTAATAAATGAGCTCTTTTCCTGAAGTAACTGGTGTAAACAACTGAAAAACACACAAAATAATCACGAGTTATAAATATTCTTGGAAACTCCCTGGTTTCAACTAGTCTGTGACAAATACCTGCAGAGGGACCTCAGCATCTGTTCTGAAGTTCAGGGAAAAGTAATTCTAACCAATGGAGCTGCGCCAAAATACCACTCTCGGGGTCTGACCAATTACATGGCTGCTTCTTAGTGTGGTGTTTAGGAGAGATGACAGATTGAACACTGCAGCCGAGAAAGCTACATGTTTAATTTCAGCCCAGGCATTTTGCCGCAAAGGGCAAGTCAATCAGAAATGAAAGCAGTTCAGAGTAAAGTCTTCTAACAATGCTGAAAACAGAATAAATGGACCTGCAGTTTAATTACCATAGGATCCTTTTTCCATCAAAACTGATGAGAAAACTGATAAGCTTTATTCTTGCTGAAGAATAAAGAGACTCTGAGCCCCCTCGTACTCTTGTGTGGGAAACAGGACTTACCAGAGCAGCTTTTCTGGACCTTCTGACTGAAGAAGCTGCTTTCATGAGATATTATCACAGCGATTTGACTAATGGGTAACCAGGATAAAAAACATTCACAAAGCCAGGCACTAGGTGAGAGGGCTTCTGGCACTCCTATGCCCTAGGAAAAGGCTGGGCTTTAGGACAGTTTTGACTAGTATCAAAATTATGTAGTTTACCCTTCCAAAGCTGAGTGCATAGAAGTTATATAGCCAAATGTACTGTTCTGTAGAAAGAACAAGGACTCCTGGCATTATTTAATCCTTTAAACCTTAATTTCCTCAAAAACAATAGAACCAGTTACACTGAAAGAATTGAAAGAATTAAAATAATGCATGTCAAGCATTTTCTCCACATAATAGATGCTCAGTAAGTTTGCTATAAATATTTCAAAGAAAATTCTTTAAAGTGACATTTATCTGCCCTATCACCTACCTACTTTTTTTTAGACACCCAGATACTTTTCATCAGGCTCAACCTAGCTTTCCAAGATCCTCCAAGAACTAAATGACTCCAGGCCCCTCCCACCAGCTCTTAATTTTATAATTCCTGAAAAACTCTCAGAGGCGGTCAGAGGTGGTTTATTCTTGGGATACAGCCCTAGGCTGTTACATTTCTTCCCAATTATACCCCACTGCTAAAGAGTTTGGCATTTTTCCCACAGTCCAGCCAGTTTAGATTTTCTCCTCTGGCTCCTCAACTACTCTTGTCCACCAAATTCAGAGAACTGAACACATATCCCCCTGGCTCCAACCTGGTGCTCCATAACTGCTTGTACTGTACTGAAATCAGATGGGATTTTGTGATAAACCCAGGATGAATTCAGACTAACCACCTCCTCCCTTCCTCCCACAGACCTTTGACTTGGTTTGATGTTTGATCTCAATCTGAAAATTATGCTGACTTTCTGAAATGTTTTCTGCTCCTGCCAGGATATGACACTCCCAATATCTATCTCAAGAAACAGAAATGGAGATTTCTAGTTCAGGTAGTACCACAAAGAAAACTTGTATTCTCATTGTATTCTCTCCTTGTGAGGAGCTCCTGTGCTTTTTTACTCTGTCCAGTTTTACTCTGTCAACACATCCCACAACAAAATTCAAACTGGTTTATACTCACCACACCTTGTCAGATTAAGGAAAAAAGACACCTGTGCTAATATCTCAGGAAGCAATGCTGTTCTCATCGATATTGAGAACCTATTTGCTCCTGGAATTACAAAGCAGAAAGATAGCCTCTGTAATGTGGCAGGGATTCGGAATGCACAAAATCATTATCTAGAACTTCACCTGCCCCACATTCATTGGTTTATGGTTTGAGACCATCAGAACGCACCTGTTCTGAAATTAACTCAAGCAGCTATAATAATCCACAAAGATCCCAAGACTACTCCCCACAAGTAGTTATTCTGTAGGCAATCCAGCACCCTAATGAACATAACAGAGCAGATTTCATAGTGGGAAGCAATGAGGAATGAGAGGGGTATTCAGAAAATGGGTTCCTAAAATTGTTTACCACCACAGTGACCCCCAAACATATGACTTAATCTTTTCGCCAGAAATTTGCCTAGAGGTAAAACAGTTCATCAGTTAGCATTAGATCCAGCCTGTCCAACACTCAAGGAAATTTTCAATTCAAACACTAAAAAGGCCCGGGGGTAATTTGTAAGACCACACTCAGCAAACACTCAAAAAGTATGCTAGAAATCCTGGAATCCAACAAAAGGGACCTGGAGTTTAAGAGGATGGTGAATTACAGGCTAAGATTCCCTACTGTTATTAAAAAAGTAGATAGCCAAGCGCAGCTTCAATCTCTCATCTAACAAAAGTAACAGATCAGCAGGCGATTTGTTTTATAAAACATATGGATGCAATATAAACTAGGAAAAACCATCAGGCAGGCACCAGGAAGAATGATCTGAAACCAAGAATCAAGATGTGTACCTGTATAAGGGCAAAGGTGGTAAAGGACTAGGGGCCTCAGCTCCTTTTCAAATGAGAAACAGAGACTTCTTCAGCCATGCTCAAATATTAGAAGTCCTGACCTTTTAACCACACCAAGTTTCAAAACACAGACATACAAAGATACTGTAAAGACCAGCACATCCTGTTTTCACTTAACTTCCTGTTCTGAGCTGTCAGATCTCTTTACACTGCTGCTCCCTAGCCACAAAAAGGTAACTTCGTATCTGCTGACAACTGGTAAACTGAACAGTACTTCAGGGACAATGAAATACATTATTCTGCCAGTTGGATAAAAAGATCCCCCTAAAAAGCACCAAAAAACAATCATGAACCTTTAAGACACTTCCTGTATTTCCCTTGCTTCATGCTGACATCTGATCTAGAGTAAGCAATAGAAATTTAACACAAATAGTGCTGAGATAAGAAAATTAAGCCTGAAACAAAACTTGGAATGTGAGTGAGGACTGGGAAAAGAGCAAGAAAAATTGGGAACAGTTTTATTATTAACCTTTGGTCCCTTTTCAAATGTAGGAGATTTCTGTAAGCCAGGGTCCCCTCTAAGAAGATTCCCAAAACAAAAGCACCCCAAATGATCTCAACAGTTAGGGAGCCCTTCTGTGAACATGGCCTCCAGCCCAACCAGCTACCAACCTGAGCCTACTTTTCAGCTCTGCAAAAGCTTCCAGTTTTAGAGACCAGAAGCCTCCACTGCAAGTGAAAACTTCCAGTGCTTTCAAGGAGTTAGTGGCTCCCCCAGGCACACTCAGTGTTGGGAGTAAACATCAGGCAACGAGCATCTTAGTTTTTGTGGCCACGTCATTTAGTTTCTTTGGGTCTGTTTTCTCATCTGGAAAACAGGAGGGTTGAACTACACTAATCACTAATGTTTCTTCCAGCTGTAGAAAAAAATTCTAGGATTCAACACTAACAGTTACAGGAAGATTCTGTGGCTTCCTGCATTACTTCCTTGGTCAAATAAGATGCCTCTAATATCACACAGTCCACACATGTGAATATATGCCTTGGTCTACCTCTCAAGTACCCAAGGATCTTTTTCCCATTTCCTTGAAATGCGGATCAGAAAGTTTCCCACTTGAAAGCAATATACTAACAAACAGTAAGGACTATTCTTTACAGTTTGTCTTTTTATTAAGATCTTAGTGTAATCACAACTCAGTTCCCATGCTGGTAATATGATTCCTGGAGAGAATAGAGCCACAAAAGGATAGAGAAAATCTGATCAGCAGCATGTGGCTCTCCCACACAGTGACTGCTTATGAGGAAAGAATGAGGCAAAATCTGGGTAAGGAAAGGGAGTGGTGAAGACAAGTTTGTTGAGTCAGTACAAGGATAAAACAGGGAGTTTAATAGGAAAGGGCAGAAAAAGGAAGAAGAAAAAGCAAAGAAGAGGGAAAAAATCTAAGCCAATGAGAAGAAACTTAAATCCAAAATTCTGCTTATTTGTTCATTCATCCAACAAATGCTGAATGCCTACTATGTGCAGGGAACTGAACTAGACAAAAGAGGAGATGCGAAGGTCAACCAGACAAATCTGACCACCGAGGTTATGGCCTACAAGGAGAGATAAAGCATATACACAAACAAATGAAATATATAGCAGAAAGTATATTGTGCCATAAATGGAGACATAAAGGAGAGTTCTCTATTATGAGATCCAAAGGAAGAAGTGATTACCTCCAGTGAGGGATCACAGGAACGAGGCTTCACAGGAAGAATGACATTCCCAGCCAAAAACACAACAGAAAAGGAACACCCAAGTAGGAAAAAAATCAAGGACATACAGGTATGGGTTTGAGACATACACTAACTGGGTTTGATTTGAGACTAGTTGGGCATGAAGGGAGGGATGGTAATAACAACTAGCAATCCAGAGAGCTGTGGCTAAATTGGGTAGCTGAATTATAGCCAGAGTGAGTATTCCAGAATCAAGACTCAGAATTTAAACTCAGTGTAAAAGGAAGTGGAAGGAGAGAGTGAAAAGTTAAAGCCAGGGGAATCTCCTAACTTTACTCAAAAATTCAGACAGTAAAATCAACACAAAATCAGTGTGTACAGATATGTAAAGTCCTTTCCGAAGAGATACAGTGTTTTCCAAACCAAAAGCAAGAAGAAAGCAGGACAAAGGCTTGGATGATGTTATTAATATATTTAAACAATGAGTGTGACCACGTCAAAGTATGGTCAACAAACTTGGGAAAATCTAGAAATACAGAGGAGGCCATTTTGAGTCCAGAATCACCCAAGGCAGAGAAATACTGGAGGCTAGGGGACGCAAAAGAGGAACACATCACCGCCTCTGCAGCAGGATAAGGTCCTTTCACGAAGCTTACATGGGAGCAGCATATAGAAGCCTTTAGGGGTATGGGCCCTCAGAGTCTGAGGGACCTGGTTCCAATTTCTGTTCCGCCTCTTACAAGCCTGGACAGAGCCTTGGTTTCCTCATTTGTAAATTAAGGCCAACTGGGCCTACTTTGCAGGACCACTGGGAAAATTAAATGTCCTACTGTTTGCAAAGCACTTAGGACAATACCTAGCATACAGCAAGCTATCAATAATCTTAACTTTTTTGTAAATGTATTCTTTCTCCCACAAATTATTCTATGGTATTATTCTATAAACAAGCTTGATGATAAATTTCATTCCTCAGATCTGTTGATACTGAAAATCAATATCCTAGCAAAATCCAGAATCCTGTTAATAGGAAAGGAATCATTAAAATAATAAATTGGCATTCCATTCTGAGCAGTCACTCAAGTCTAAATACAATAATGTCTCCCAAAAACTGATTATTTCCACATACAAAACAAAATACATTTTGTGACCGAAGAACCAAACCTAGTCTTACTGAGAGGCTAGGTGGCACCCACCAAGCTAGCCTTACCTACTGCCACCCTCAATATACAAGCCAATTTGTAGAATACTTTCCCATACTTCTGCTCCACTTTCTACCTGCCCCATACCTGTTAGTCACACACCATGGTGAAGCACTTTATCTACCTCTATAACCTCCTAGAGGCCAAAGATCCTATCTTATCCATCCTTTCCATTCTTTCTTTTATATCCCAATATACCTTGCATCAAACAGAACCACAATAAGCATTTACTGTAAAAATGAATTTCAAACTAACTTTCCTTAACAAAACAATCCATTGCAATCTGTCATTCCTGTACGGAGGCCCTCCTTTGATCTTTTGAACTCTCTAATTTTCCACTTTTTTCCCCTCCCCTCCTTAACCTCTCCACACCTGAGCTAGCAAGTATTACAGAAACATCAAGGGACTTTATTTACAGGATCACAACAAATTGATACAACTGGGACCAAGCCATCACTGGGCTCAGATATATTTTATTAATCTCTAGTTGATGTCTCCGTAACAACTTTCCAAAGAGCAGTGCTGTGCAGGGTTTGGAACATGGGGTCTGAAGTCAGAACTCATAGTCTTCAGGCAAGATACTTAACTCCCTACACTTCATTTTCCTCATCTGTAAAATGGAGTACCTAAATGAGGCAATTAATGCAAAACCTTAATAACGAAGAGTAAGAGTTCAAAAAACTGGAAACTATTACCATTTTTTACTTTGTCTAAGTAATCTTCCAACCCCTCTCCCCTCTTCCACTCCTTTGTAGGACAACTAGATTCGTCCTCATCTTTACCAAAGCAATTCGGCTGAGTTCCAGTTACTTACTTGGAGAGGCGATGTAGAAAGAACGCAGGAACCACGAGTCCCCTGGAACCACGCACCCAGCTAGTGCCATATATCAGACAGGTGACCATGTACTGGTCATTTCATCTTTGCCTCAGATTCCTCAACTACAAAATGGGTATTCTGACATGCCCTTTACAGAATCCCTTGCGAATTAAATGTAGAAATATGAAAAAAGACATTAAGCAGATAAACAGGGGGAAGAATAAGTGAAGTGATAAGGCTTTCAAGTGAAACAGACCCAGTCTCAAATTCCAGTGCTATCACTTAACTAGCTGTGTGACTTGGGCCAAGTTAAATTCTCCAGTACTCAGTTTGTCTGTAAAATGAGGACAGTAACTTCACAGGGCTCCTAAGAGATTTAAAACAATGTGCAGCCTACTTAGCATGATGATTTCCCTTCCTTCTTTCAGCCTCTTCTTTTCTCTCCATCTCAAAAATTCCCCTGTATTCACTAGACCAGTAAAGTCCAGCAATGTATCTACATCTAACAGCAAATTAGGCAAGTCCTACTATACAAAATACACTATGTTCTACCCGAAACATAACACTAAAAAGAAATTTCAAGGGATAAGGTAAAAATATAGAGGAAGTTCTAATATTTCCTCCCCATATCCAAAGGAAGGTCTTACATAACCTTAGAATTTGGAAATTCATTTTGGAGGTTACCACACTATTAGGGAAACTGTTCCAAGACGAAGATGAATAGTACAGACTTGGTGTAGCTCCTAGCACAGTGACTGGCAGAGAGCAGATGCTTGGTAAATACTATTTACCATTGATACTATTGGCAAATACTATTGTGATCTATTACAGTCTTTAAAAATCTCCCTCCACACACATGCTTCTCTGAGCAAGTCTGTGTAAAGTGAGCTCTCTGCTCAGTCTCCCTTTCTCTCCAATTCCCAATTTTCCCACAACAGTAGGGGCTGCTTAACTTTTGTGTGTTAGATTTGTTCATTAACTCCATTCCACTTTACTGAAAGCCCTTTCTCCAGGGTTACTAGTGATCTTCAGATGGCTAAATGCATGGTTTTTTCCTAAGAAGAAAATCTCCCTACAGCCCCACATACAGATGACCTACCCACATTTTTCTCTCAGTCTATACAGGCTCCTTCTCCCCTGTGGCTCCCACTGAAAGTGTGGTAACTTGACTCTCCATCAACTTCAAAAACCAGTCTTTCTCTGTGTCCTTCCGTGGCTCCTCCTTTTGCCCCTAAATATCCCCTAGGGCTCTGTACTCACCATTCCTTCTTTCCTTCTGTACCGAATTCTGTTGGTTCTACTTTTCAGATAGATGATACAAATATCCCGTTCTATGTACACAGCCATACCCTGCCCTATATGCCATTCTCTCTCTCAAGAACTGGAGCAATCACCTCCTTACTGGTCCTCTGTCTGCCACTCTGTTCTCCACACAGTGCTCAGGGTGATCTTTTATTTAAAGAAATATACTCTGCTTGTTACTCTCTTGCTTTTGAAACCTTCAATGGTTTTCCACCATGCTTTTTTGTAAAGCTTGGACTTCCTGTAATGGCCTGCAA
Source organism: Manis pentadactyla (assembly GCF_030020395.1). Classification (NCBI taxonomy): domain Eukaryota; kingdom Metazoa; phylum Chordata; class Mammalia; order Pholidota; family Manidae; genus Manis; species Manis pentadactyla. Next base: position 148,083,028 of record NC_080022.1, read on the forward strand.
AGGCCCAATGTGAGGTGGGCCCTTCTTACCTCTCCTATTTACCTCACGCTGCTCTCCACATCCATTGACCTCACTCTAATCCCTTAGTGGTCTCTTTTCAGTTCCTCAAAATAATAAATTATTTATTACCCCAAGGCCTAAACACTTGTCGTTCCTCTCCTTCCTGGAACTTCTCCACAGGTCTTTTCACCAGGCTAGCTCCTTACCAGTCAGACTTTAGCTACCTCTTCTATAATGTGGTGTCTGGCACACAGTGGGTGCTCACTAAGAATCTGCTGAATGAATAGGTAGATTCCAAGGTCTTCATAGGGTAACTCCAAATGTAAATATCTGGAATCAATCTTACTCTTCAGTCTTAGTACCTCATTTCTAAATATCTGCTAAACATCCATACCTCAGAGTTACCATACCATATCATCCATCATCTTTTCCCAAAGCAGTTCCTCCAATCTTCTGAAATTATATGAGCAATACTATTCACACTTTCTACTTCAGAACTGTGAACTACCCATTCATTTACTCTACCTGTCCGAAATACAAATCACGCTTTAAAATTGAATTCAAATATCACTGCATTCACTCGTGCACTCAATCAACCACTTATTCATTCAACAAATGCTGACTCGGTGCCTTTTGAGGAGGCACTAATGTTAGATACTGAAAAGCAAGGCAGACAAATTATTTGTGTTATACACCAGTCAAATAATCATACAAATATTTAATTGTAAACTAAAAAATGCTATGAAGGAAAATGTGCTGGAAACTATGAGAAAAAATAAGTGAGACATCAAATAAACACTCACTTGATGATGTGCTGAGATAAAACTTACACTAGGCAGCCTGGAGGGTGAGCATGCCACGCAGAGGGTTCAGCCAAATCCTGGAAGCAAGAGGAAACCACCACCTTAAGGTACACCTACCACTGTGCCTTATATATTAAACCTACTGGATCTGTCTTGTGCCTCCCCCACCCCATCCTCATCTTACTGTTACCTGAGAGAAAGGACACAGAGTGTCTCTTATGTGCCAACACCTCCAGGAGATACTGATTCACGTGTCTGGCACCTAAGAAGTCTATGCTTGTAGAAAGATCCCACATGACTGATATGCAGCCAACTTTGTAAAATCATATTCCCACACTACTCACTCAATAAATAGTTATTAATTATTCTCTCATTAGGAAAATCTCTAAAGTCAGTGTGGTAAACTGTTTCTAAAATTGGTTGCAATAATGGTAACCATATTGTATGCCCCTTTGCAGTGTGACTTTGATATTCTACCCTTCAAGAGGTGGAGTCCATGCCCCCTTCCTTTGGATGTGGGCTACAGCTGTGGCTTATTTTAACTAAAGAATGGGGCAAAAGTGATGATATATGACTCTCATGCCTAGGCTTTAAGAGAATCTTGGAAGGTCTGTCATAGCCCCTTTGGAAGCCAATCACCACGTAGAAGGGGCCCAAGCTTGAGTAATGAATGATGAGAAACCAAGAGAGAGTAGGACCTCATGGAAGAAACCAAGCTATCCCAGCCAACGCAAGCACCAAGGTCCCAGATATGTGAGTGAAGCCATGTTGGCTCCTCCAGTTCAATCAACATCACATGGAGCAAAGCAGTATGTCCCTCTTACCCGAATTACTAACTCACAGAATCATGAACAATAAAACAGTTGTCATTTGAAGCCACTTGAAGTTTTTAGGTGGTTTGCTCCACAGTAACAGATAATTGAAACAGTCAAAATTCAACACTATTTTAGCAATAATTCAAATATTTCCCATCTGATGATCAGAAACTTTCTTATATTATTAAAATTACTCCTTCTTCAATTTAAACCCATTTCCTCTTTTAAGTCTTTGAAGTACACGAAGAACAACTAATCAAAATCCCCCTGGCAAAAACTGTTCTCATACCTGAAGATGATAATCAAGCCATCCCTTAGCTTTTCTTCTCTAAGATAAAATAGTACCTTTTTTTTTAATAGTGATAGGACTTGTTAATTTTCAATCATTTTTATCCTCTCTTAAGCATGAGGGGATCAAAATTGGATGCCACATGCCAGTATCTAAGACAGATAGATTATTTCCTAACCCTTTTTATGGTTTACTTTTCTATAATCAAATTACACATAATACCAAAAACAGTGTGTTAAAACTCCAAAAGTTGTGATTTACCCTATAATCACTTACCAGAAATACTGTGAAATCTTTTCTGTTAACACTCAGCTTACTCCATTTTGTGCTGACTCCCTTCACTCACCAAACTGGTTTGACCCTCCACTACTGCAGGAAGTTCTAACAAATTCTAGATATTTGAAGTACAACAGAAAAACTTGAGAGATTGGAGTGGACACAACATTAATTTCAATCAACGTCTCTTACTACACAAGGCCTTGTCATCCACTGGTCAGGCAGGCCCTGGGTACCTCCTCCTTCGACCTTGATGATAAAGTGGTCTTGTGAAAGGCAAGTCTTCAGCACTTGCTTATTATAACAAAAGGCATCATTTCTGTAGAACCCAAAGAGTAATACTTAACTACAAAGAGACAAACCAGTTGCTCAATGCAGTGTAAACATACTCTCTGAGTCTGGACTGATTATATGTTTCAATGTCAGAAGTAGCTTTATAATCACCAATAAAATAGGGATAATAATGACTACCCCACACAGAATATTATAGGTATCAAATAAGCAGATACAAAGGAAAGTTGTAAAGTACTATAAAAATGTTAGGTGGTATTGTAGAACTAGGTTTCAGCTAGCTCTATAAATCTTCAAATTAACTTTGAACAGTTACCTGACAGCTTCAGGTAACATACACTAGAGCACCACGGGCTCAACTTCATCAAATAGGAACCCAAAACCTGCCATCTAACAAAGAGCTTATGAATTTTCTAATTCTGTCAAAAACTTTATTACTGCCAAGACTAATAAAGATGTTCAGACTAATGGTTTGACCCACTTCAGCCACTGTCTGATTGTGCTAGGCTCTAGGTCAGGGACCAGAGTCAGTCAAGGAACTCAGCAGTCTAGCGGAAGAGTCAGTGCTATGGAAGTCCAAGTAAGGAAGACTAACTCTACCTGAGGAAGTCAGGGAAGGTTTAACAGATAAACTAAGTCTCCTAGGGGATAGGGACTTTGCCAGTCAGAGGACGAGGCCACTAGGTGAAGACACAGAGACCTAAAAAGACATCGTATAAGCAGAGACTGGAAAAATGAAGATTTCATGAGGCTGAAGAGGAGAGCAGTGATTGGGAAAGGACAGGGAGCAGACCTAGGACAAGAAACAGTTAACAAGAGGGATCAGGTCGAACTGTGAAGGACTTTACTTATCAGGCTAAGTGAGGAATGGGGAACTCATGGCACTCTGAAAACCTGAGAATGAAAAGATTAGATTTGGCCTTTAGAAAGATAACTTTGGCAACAGTGTGGAAAAGAGGAGCAGAGAAAGACCTATGGTGGAATAGCAAAAGCCCAGTCAACATGTGATAACAGCATGAACCAGCAGTTAGAAACTCAAATTCCCGAAGACAAAGTAAATAAAATGTGACATCTCTGGTGCACCAGACCCGGGAGAACACTAGGCTGCAGTCTTTGAAGAGTGCAGGCCCTGCTGAAAAGGTATCACACACAAAATTTTAAGCTACTGGGCTGGTTAAACAAAACGTCTAATTTTTGACCTCTGGTAAATTAAGGCAAAAAAATGGGACTTAAGAAAAACCACACATCAAACAATACTCCAGTATAATCAAAAGGGTTTAGCAACCACAGATAAAGCTCATTTAGAGGATGTGAGGCATAAAAAGAACAAACAAGAAGATTTGGTACATATAATTAAGAGTTCAAACACACAGCAATATAAGCAGGTAAGAGATACTGGGTAGATAATGAATTGTTATACATGTTTAATTTTTTTTTCATGACACAAACATGCATTGCTTTTATCCACAAAAGTTTTCTAAAACAATACAAACAGCATGTTCATCAGCAGGAAGCTGGTCATGGGAAGGGGGCCCAGGCCACAGAGGGCCCCTAGGCACCCACCCCGACTGGCAGGGGGTCACACAAAGAAGCCCTTTCTTCTGTCACTGTCAACTATATGTGCTAAATTTATAATGCCTTTTGGATGCCCTGGTCGGTCTGTCAAATTGGACAAAGTTTGTCAAAATTTGTCAAGTTGGAAAAAAAGATCTGAACGTTGGGAGAGACAACTGGGCTGGTAAGATACACTAAAGATAGCTGAATTTATGGATATACTTGAGATCCTTGAAGGAAGGGGGTAGGGTAGAGTGAAAAGGTACCCAAGGCCCTGAGATGCCTTGAAGCATCTTAACATTTATGGGATAGCCAAAGAGAATGAGAAAAAGTAATAAAAGGATACTTGAGAAACTCAGAAGACACAGAGTAGCCAAATGAACAGAGTTACTAGGGAAAAAAAAGAACAGTTCAACAGTGCCAAATGCTAGACAGAGATAAAGATGGAGGCTGAAATCAGAACATGGGGTTTGGTAAGAGTTTACTTGTGATCTCAGGAAAACATGAGTAGGGTAATGGGGGTAGCAGCCAAAACAACAGAGTTGATACAAGAATCCAAGATAAGGAACTACAGGACAGGCTCTTCCTCCTTTACCCTTATTGTGAACCTACTATGCACCAAGGACCATGGATATAATTCTAACAAAAACAGATGCTGAATCTCAATATATCAACGACTGGAGTAAACACAGAGCCCTCCTGAGTACTCATCCAGTCTTGTTGAGTAAGAAGAAACCTCACAGAAGTGACCTCTAGGCTGAAGCCAGCTGGCTAAGTTGGGGCAGGGTGTTTTCAGAAAAGGCAGGCTCATCTGTAAAAAGGCTTGAGGTAAAAGAGAACATGGATCATTTGGGGATAATTCTAAGGATCATTAGCCAACTTTGAGGGAGGCAACAACCTAGCAATGAAGCTGAAGAGGTAAAAAGTTCAAAGGTTTAGAGCAGGAGGGAGACAGGGCAGTAGCCTGAACAGAATTAGGAATGAGGGGAGGTTCCCCATACTTCAGAAAGGAATAAAGAAACTCACTGGTAAGACAGTGTTCTCTACAATTCAATATTCACAAATATTAAGTAGATAAGCAAATAACATGTGCCTCTCTTTTCCTTTAACAATGGTTTGGTCTGACTAAATTTTTCATAAGCCCCAAAAGGACAAAAAATACAAAAGCAAAAAGATGTATTAAAGCTGTAAACCTAACATGTTTGACTTCTCTAAGGTTTATATAATACATTGTCTTAAGTCTAAGACTACATCCAGACCCTAAATGAAATGAAACTTTATCCCCTTAAGATCCCCTCCAAAGATCTGAAGGACTAACTTTAAGATACCCAAACTGATATGGCACTGACTCACTTCTGAAGACCAAGGATCTTCCCAGTTTCTACTGCAGCTGTCTAGCTAGAGAAACTAAGAGAAGACAAGTATGGAATTACCTGATTTTGCCTGTTTCAAAACACTACCACAGCAGACAGCAAGCTGCCTCCAGTTCCTGCCGCTGAGGACCTTGGAGCCATGTTCAGATGAGATCATCTCAGGAACCAACAGCAGCGGCTTTCAAGCAAAGTGGATGGTGCCGCCTGGGGACGTATCTTTGGTAAGCAAAATTGCAACAGAGCAGGCAGTTTACTCAGGCCGTGCTGACTCATGCTAGGCAAAACTCCTATTTCCCAAACAACTAAGCCTGAGCCAACTGCAATCGACTGCAACCTAGAAAATAACAGGAACCCCACTGTTTTTTTAAAACAGAGTGCTGATGACTGGTGGTGGGGGTGGGGTGGGGACGCAAGTAAACCTTATTTCCCTACTGTTGGTCACTGGGGCACCTCTGGAGCTCTGACCTGGAAAGCTCCAGTAGTCACTTCCTGACCTTTCATCAGAGAACAGCCTGGGGCTCAGGACAGCAAGATTACAGAAGGTAGCAGGTTCACAGCTCTGAAGATTTCCCCAAGGGGCCAGATAAAGAAGTCACTTTGCATTTACAAATAAGAACATCTGGGTCAGAGGACTGGGGAACTTGCCTAGTCATCCCTAGCTGGTGAAGCCATTAGGGTGAATTTTTGTCAGCTCTAACCAGACTCACTGTTCTTTTTCCCCACTAGGCCTTCTCTGACCTATTTCTCTTAGCTCAAGTTCTCTAATTAAGACAGAAATAATGGAGCTTCTTTTGTTTACTCAGCTGCCCATTTTGAATGCAAAAACTAAACTACAGTTATCAAATCTACTAGATGCTTAAGGAATACAGGAGTGTGTGAAAACTGCACTAACATTTGCTTTTAAAAGAAAAATCCCCGAATTTATGTGAATTCTTATTTATTAGCCAACTTATTTAAAAGTCAATTCTCAAATGACTCACTCATCAACAGCTATTAATCACAGAATTTGCCCTGACAGGCTAGAATCAGCATTGGTGCTATACAAAGAAAAGATTAAGTCCTTGCTTTCTATGTGTTTTTTATGTGTTTTATTTGACAAGAAAGAAACTAAAGTTCATATCAGATTCTTCTCTTTCCTGCTCAAAACCTCCCACCACCACATGCTACTCCTCAGCTTGAGTACTGGAGACCACCACACCTAAGCCTTGTCCATCCTTCAAGGTAGGTCTCAATGGCATTAACTCTAGCTGCAGCTGCCAACCCTGCTTGTCATTCAATAAACATTAGGTTAATTAAAATGTATGTGCAGATGGTCAGAATTTGGGTGTTATAAATTGTGCTACTTAATTCTATTCCTTTTCAGGGGGCTAGTTTTTTAAAAAGTTATTTACCCAACTCACTTAATTCCCCTTAATTACATCATCATTTCAGTAGGATAGCTACACACTGAGCTTTTATAAGCTTTTATGAAATGTTCCCTCTTTTATTTCCTCCCCTTCAGTGTTTTCCTATAGCATACGTTAATTAGTTCTTTTCAGATGATAAAAGAATTTTTACAGCAGTTGACAACCATTATCTCATGGACCACACTTTAAAATATACTTCTGTAGTTGATGATAAGTCACAAACATTCTACCGTGGAAAAACTCTCAAGGTACATACACAGTAAGGACAAATATGGAACCTCTTTTGGAAAAAAACACAGTATTGTTAGATGCTTCTGACTCATTCTTTATTAGTAAACTTTAAATAAGTTAGCAAAAACCTAGACAGTACTGTGCCAAGAAGTAAATGTAAATCCTATGAAGAGCAATGTGGGGGCCAGAAGCATCAGGACTTCTAATTTTGCTAAGATAAACACCATTTAGCAGGTGAGGAGAGCTGTCACAGCTTATCATTTCCCTGTTTGGGATTCTGTACAGTTTCAATCAGTTCCCCCCCCCAGTATAACCTTTCTCCATCTTAGTTCCTTCCTTTAGACTGGAAAGGCTGAGGATTACACAAAGTTTTAAAAAGATGCTAAATTTTGGAGGGCGGAGCCAAGATGGCGGCATGAATAGGACAGTGGGAATCTCCTCCCAAAAACATATATTTTTGAAAATACAACAAATACAACTATCCCTAAAAGAGAGACCAGAAGACACAGGACAACAGCCAGACCACATCTATACCAGCGAGAAACCAGCACCTCGCGAAGGGGGTAAGATACAAGCCCCAGCCTGGCGGGACCCGAGCGCCCCACACCCCAGCCCCCGGCGGAAGGAGAGGAGTTGGAGCAGGGAGGGAGAGGGAGCCCAGGACTGCTAAACAGCGAGCCCTAGCCATCCGCACCCAGGCGTGGGGTGCTGAAAACTAGGGAAACAGGACAGTAAAACCTGTGAGCAGGTCCCCGCACTCAGTGCCCCTGGGACAAAGAAAAGCAAGTGCTTTTTGAAAGTCTTAAAGAGACAGGGATCCCACAGCTGGATGGAAGCATCCGGGGACACTTAGCACAGCAGCTGGGAATCCTGGGGAAATCTGGGCCCACTAAACCCCTGGGCAGCAGCTCTGAGACCCCTCACGACGATAAACAGGTCCCCGTCTGTTCCCACTCCGGTGTCCTGCCATAGCAGAGCAGCAGCCTGAGGCTGGCCACACCCACAGCAAGGGAGCTTCCTCCATAGCAGCTGGGCAAGAAACAGACCCAGTCTACACGCAATTGCTCAGAACAAGCCGCTAGGGGTCGTCGTTGTCCCAGAAAAGAAAGGCCAGGAGCAACTGGAAAAGGTCTTGGCTCTCCCAGCTGACAGACGAGTCAATAGCATACGACTGCACCTATCAACATGAAAAGGCAAAAAAATTTGATCCAAACCAGGCTAACCCAGACACCTTCCACATCCTCTCCTGAGAAGGTATCTGGGGAGGTAGATTTAACCAATCTTCCTGAAAAAGAATTCAAAACAAAAGTCATAACCATGCTGATGGACTTGCAGAGAAATATGCAAGAACTAAGGAGGGAGAATACAGAAATAAAACAATCTCTGGAAGGACTTCAAAGCAGAATGGACGAGATGCAAGAGACCATTAATGGACTAGAAAACAGAACAGGAACACAGAGAAGCTGATGCAGAGAGAGATAAAAGGATCTCCAGGAATGAAAGAATATTAAGAGAACTGTGTGACCAATCCAAAAGGAACAATATTTGCATCATAGGAGTACCAGAAGAAGAGAGAGAAAAAGGGATAGAAAGTGTCTTTGAAGAAATAATTGCTGAAAACTTCCCCAAACTAGGGGAGGAAATGGCCTCTCAGACCACAGAAACACACAGAACTCCCATGACAAGGGACCCAAGAAGGGCATCACCAAGACACATAATAATTAAAATGGGAAAGATCAAAGACAAGGACAGAGTATTAAAGGCAGCCAGAGAGAAAAAAAACGGTCACCTACAAAGGAAAACCCATCAGCCTATCATCACACTTCTCAACAGAAACCTTACAGGCCAGAAGAGAATGGCACAATGTATTTAATGCAATGAAACAGAAGGGCCTTGAACCAAGAATACTGTATCCAGCACGATTATCATTTAAATATGAAGGAGGGATTAAACAATTCTCACAAAAGCAAAAGTTGAGGGAATTTGCCTCCCACAAACCACCTCTAAAGGGTATCTTAGAGGGACTGCTCTAGATGGGAGCACTCCTAAAAAGAGCACAGAACAAAACACCCAACATATGAAGAATGGAGGAGGAGGAATAAGAAGGGAGAGAAATAAAGAATCAGCAGACAGTGTTTATAATAGCTCAATAAGTGAGTTAAGTTAGACAGTAAGATAGCAAAGAAGCTAACCTTGAACCTCTGGTAACCACAAACTTAAATCCTGCAATGGCAATAAGTACATATCTTTCAATAGTCACCCTAAATGTAAATGGACTGAATGCAACAATCAAAAGACACAGAGTAATAGAATGGATAAAAAAGCAAGACCCATCTATATGCTGCTTACAAGAGACTCACCTCAAACCCAAAGACATGCACAGATTAAAAGTCAAGGGAGGGAAAAAGATATTTCATGCAAACAACAGCGAGAAAAAAGCAGGTGTTGCAATACTGCTATCAGACAAAATAGACTTCAAAACAAAGAAAGTAACAAGAGATAAAGAAGGACATTACATAATGATAAAGGGCTCAGTCCAACAAGAGGATATAGCCATTATAAATATATATGCACCCAATACAGGAGCACCAACATATGTGAAACAAATACTAACAGAATTAAAGGAGGAAATAGAATGCAATGCATTCATTTTGGGAGACTTCAACACACCACTCACTCCAAAGGACAGATCCACCAGACAGAAAATACGTAAGGACACAGAGGCACTGAACAAAACACTAGAACAGATGGACCTAACAGACATCTATAGAACCCTACATCCAAAAGCAACAGGATACACACATTCTTCTAAAGTGCACATGGAACACTCTCCAGAATAGACCACATACTAGGCCACAAGAAGAGCCTCAGTAAATTCCAAAAGATTGAAATCCTACCAACCAACTTTTCAGACCACAAAGGTATAAAACTAGAAATAAATTGTACAAAGAAAGCAAAAAGGCTCACAAACACATGGAGGCTTAACAACATGCTCCTAAATAATCAATGCATCAACGAACAAATTAAAATGGAGATCCAGCAATATAAGGAAACAAATGACAACAACACAAAGCCCCAACTACTGTGGGACGCAGCGAAAGCAGTCTTATGAGGAAAGTATATACCAATCCAGGCATATTTAAAGAAGGAAGAACAATTCCAAATGAATAGTCTAACGTCACAATTATCGAAATTGGAAAAAGAACAAATGAGGCCTAAAGTCAGCAGATGGAGGGACATAATAAAGATCAGAGAAGAAATAAATAAAATTGAGAAGAATAAAACAATAGAAAAAAATCAATGAAACCAAGAGCTGGTTCTTCGAGAGAATAAACAAAATAGATAAGCCTCTAGCCAGACTTATTAAGAGAAAAAGAGAATCAACACACATCAACAGAATCAGAAATGAGAAAGGAAAAATCACGACAGACCCCACAGAAATACAAAGAATTATGAGAGAATACTATGAAAACCTATATGCTAACAAGCTGCAAAACCTAGAAGAAATGGACAACTTCCTAGAAAAATACAACCTTCCAAGACTGACCCAGAAAGAAACAGAAAATCTAAACAGACCAATTACCAGCAATGAAATTGAAGCGGTAATCAAAAAACTACCCAAGAACAAACGCCCCGGTCCAGATGGATTTACCTCGGAATTTTATCAGACATACAGAGAAGACATAATATCCATTCTCCTTAAAGTTTTCCAAAAAATAGAAGAGGAGGGAATACTCACAAACTCGTTCTATGAAGCCAGGTTCACCCTAATACCAAAACCAGGCAAAGACCCCCCCACAAAGAAAACTACAGACCAATATCCCTGATAAACATAGATGCAAAAATACTCAACAAAATATTAGCAAACCAAATTCAAAAATACATCAAAAGGATCATATACCATGATCAAGTGGAATTCATCCCAGGGATGCAAGGATGGTACAACATCCGAAAATCCATCAACATCATCCACCACATCAACAAAAAGAAAGACAAAAACCACATGATCATTTCCATAGATGCTGAAAAAGCATTTGACAAAATTCAACATCCATTCATGATAAAAACTCTCAACAAAATGGGCACAGAAGGCAAGTACCTCAACATAATAAAGGCCATATATGATAAACCCACAGCCAACATCATACTGAGCAGTGAGAAGCTGAAAGCTTTTCCTCTGAGATAGGGAACAAGACAGGGATGCCCACTCTCCCCACTGTTATTCAACATAGTACTGGAGGTCCTAGCCACGGCAATTAGACAAAACAAAGAAATACAAGGACTCCAGATTGGTAAAGAAGAAGTTAAACTGTCACTATTTGCAGATGACATGATATTGCACATAAAAAACCCTAAAGACTCCACTCCAAAATTACTAGAACTAATATCGGAATTCAGCAAAGTTGCAGGATACAAAATTAATACACAGAAATCTGTGGCTTTCCCATACACTAGCAATGAACTAATAGAAAGAGAAATCAGGAAAACAATTCCATTCACAATAGCATCAAAAAGAATAAAATACCTAGGAATAAACCTAACCAAGAAGTGAAAGACCTATACCCTGAAAACTGTAAGACACTCTTAAGAGAAATTAAAGAGGTCATTAACAAATGGAAACTCATCCCATGCTCCTGGCTAGGAAGAATTAATATCATTAAAATGGCCATCCTGCCCAAAACAATATACAAATTTAATGCAATCCCTATCAAATTACCAACAGCATTCTTCAATAAACTGGAACAAATAGTTCAAAAATTCATATGGAAACACCAAAGACCCCAAATAGCAAAAGCAATCCTGAGAAGGAAGAATAAAGATGGGGGGATCTCGCTCCCCAACGTCAAGCTCTACTACAAAGCCACAGTAATCAAGACAATTTGTTACTGGCACAAGAACAGAGCCACAGACCAATGGAACAGAATAGAGACTCCAGACATTAACCCAAACATATATGGTCAACTAATATTCGATAAAGGAGCCATGGACATACAATGGGGAAATGACAGTCTCTTCAACAGATGGTGCTGGCAAAACTGGACAGCTACATGTAAGAGAATAAAACTAGATCACTGTTGAACCCCATACACAAAAGTAAATTCAAAATGGATCAAAGACTTGAATGTAAGTCATGAAACCATAAAACTCTTAGAAAAAAACATAGGCAAAAATCTCTTGGACATAAACATGAGTGACTTCTTCATGAACATATCTCCCCAGGCAAGGGAAACAAAAGCAAAAATGAACAAGTGAGACTATATCAAGCTGAAAAGCTTCTGTACAGCAAAGGACACCATCAATAGAACAAAAAGGTATCCTACAGTATGGGAGAATATATTCATAAATGACAGATCTGATAAAGGGTTGACATCTAAAATATATAAAGAGCTCACACACCTCAACAAACAAAAAGCAAATAATCCAATTAAAAAATGGGCAGAGGAGCTGAACAGACAGTTCTGTAGAGAAGAAATTCAGATGGCCAACAGACACATGAAAAGATGCTCCACATCACTTGTCATCAGAGAAATGCAAATTAAAACCACAATGAGATATCACCTCACACCAGTAAGGATGGCTACCATCCAAAAGACAAACAACAACAAATGTTGGCGAGGTTGTGGAGAAAGGGGAACCCTCCTACACTGCTGGTGGGAATGTAAATTAGTTCAACCATTGTGGAAAGCAGTATGGAGGTTCCTCAAAATGCTCAAAATAGAAATACCATTTGACTCAGGAATTCCACTTCTAGGAATTTACCCTAAGAATGCAGCACTCCAGTTTGAAAAAGACAGATGCACCCCTATGTTTATCACTGCACTATTTACAATAGCCAAGATATGGAAGCAACCTAAATGTCCATCAGTAGATGAATGGATAAAGAAGAGGTGGTACATATACACAATGGAATAAGATGTAGCCATAAGAAAAAAACAGATCCTACCATTCGCAACAACATGGATGGAGCTAGAGGATATTATGCTCAGTGAAATAAGCCAGGCAGAGAAAGACAAGTACCAAATGATTTCACTCATCTGTGGAGTATAAGAACAAAGGAAAACTGAAGGAACAAAACAGCAGCAGAATCACAGAACCCAAGAATGGACTAACAGTTACCAAAGGGAAAGGGACTGGGGAGGATGGGTGGGAAGGGAGGGATAAGGGCGGGGAAAAAGAAAGGGGGCATTAGCATTAGCATGTATAGTGTGGGGGGCAACGGGAGGGCTGTGCAGCACAGAGAAGATAAGTAGTAGTTTTACAGCATCTTACTATGCTGATGGACAGTGACTGAAGGGGTTTGTGGGGGGGTCTGGGAAAAGGGGGAGCCTCATAAACATAATGTCTTTCATGTAACTGTATATTAATGATACCAAAATAAAATAAAATAAAAGATGCTAAATTTGAACTAATGGATTCAGGCATTTTTAAGTTTTGTGGTTTTTTTTTTTTTGCTCAGAGGTTTTTTTTATTAAAGTATTGTTAATACACAATCTTACATGAACTTCAAATACACAATACAGTGGTTCAACAGTTACATATTATTATATCCTAAACCCCTTTAATGCGGTTACTATCTATCAACATAGTAAGAGGTTATGGAATCACTGACTATATTCTCCATGCTGTACTACCATCCCTGTAAGGCACTTGAAGTTTTATGAGGCTGTATGAGATAAAATAATTGAGATTTAAGTTCTTTCAATGCATTATCTTAAAATTCAGACAAGTAACGCAGTTTTACTTTTAATGGGTGGTCACAAGAAATATTTAATGTGTGTGTATTTTGCACACACAGTTTTACTAGACCAGAAACGTAATGCCATTTATGGTTCATAGTTCACATCTTTTCTCAATAGATCTTAACATTACAAAGAGTAAGCAGATATCAATAAGGTAAATAAAAATATTCATTTTTCAAGATTCTATAACTCTTCCACATCCATAGAAAATTACCAAATACATACAGAAACATAGGGGAGGATACACACACACCAGGAGGGAACTGCAACGGAAGCAATCAAGGACCTATTTTTTTTCTTCTGGTGTGTGCACACTTTATTTTTGTATTATATACAGATAATTTGAACTCAGATTGCCCTAGCAATTGCTTGTGCATTCTTTTTCCTTTTTTGGGGGGGATAATTGATATACACTCTTATGAAGGTTTCACATGAAAAAACAATGTGGTTACTACATTCACCCATATTATCGAGTCCCCCCATGCCCCACTGTAGTCAGTGTCCATCAGTGTAATAAGATGCCACAGAGTCGCTACTTGTGTTCTTTGTGCTACTGTCATCCCCATGATCCCCCCCACACCGTGTGTGCCAATCATAATACCCCTCAATCCCCTTCTCCCTCCCTCCCCACCCGCCATCCCACTTCCCTCCCCTTTGGTAACCGCTAGTCCTTTCCTGGAGTCTGTGAGTCTCCTGCTGTTTTGGCAAGGACCTATTCTTAGCTTTATCAGTATTTGAAAAATTTTTAACAAGCTGTGGGTAAAATTGAAACATTTCCAGAATATCTTACCTGGCTTTGGAATGTCTGCATATCAACAGATGTTCAGAGGTGGAAAGAAGTATGGCTTTAGTGCATTTGCATCTTTTCTCGGGGGTGGATAAGTTTATCTCCATATCAATGGGTAATTACCCGGGCAAGAGGGCTTATCTGTACCTCAGCGGTGAGGGGGAGGGCCGGTTTTGCTGCTGCTAGGGCAGAAGAGAGAAATGGGCTGGACTGCAGTTTTGTAAGCAATAAATGGAATTTTGAACTATTTCTCCCTTTGACTGATTTTGGTTTTTAGAGGTATTTTGTCCCAGGGTTTCCTTTCCCCGGACTAACACAAGCATATATGCAGATACTACTTGGTAATTTAAAATTCAGTTAAAGTTTTAAATTCTTTACACCTATAAACTAATCTTCCCCTTCTAATTCTTTCCTCTCAACACTTCCCTTTTACCTACTTTCCCATTCCTAACATCCTAAATGATACTACACATTTCTTTTCATCAAAGTTAATCTTATTTGTGACCACATCCTTTTCCTGATTGATAAGCCACTGAATTGATAAATCCAAATTCCCAGGAACCAGTGGCTGTAGTGAGAATTAGAGACACTGCCAAATTCTAATTTTTGGTGTCCTGGGATCTCACAACTTTTTTTAAACTAGAGTACCTCTTCTCCAAAAAAGACATATGAGTGTCAACCAGACACCTATCATCTAATAAATCATATGTTAAACAGGAAGATTAATAAATCAGATGCTAAATAGAAATTAAGCAAGAAAAATGAAGTAAATTTGGGGATACTTGACTACTCTAGGGATACTTAAGAATCAATAGGGGTGCTTACTGAAAATGACCATTTCCAAAAAAATAAAACGGCCATTTCCCATTCCAATCCCTCAAACACTGAATTAGCAGAGTAGAGGGAGGCCCCAGAATTGGAATTTTTAATAAGCATCTCCTTCTTTCAAATGATTCTGATGCAGAGGGGCCTTGGAAAAAATAAGTCACAGTTATGCCCCCTAGCACTGTTCACAGGGAAGTGAAAAGTTTTTTTTCAGAGACCCTAAACTGAACAGTAGCCTCACTGAACCCGGTCTTCGACATTAGTCTCATCACCCATAAGAACTGCCAAGAATATAACAATGGAACCGTATTTATTTTGCCCACTGAACCATTATTTTCTTCAAGCCTCCAGGGACAATTATCCTAACTACTCTGAAGGATTTTAGCCATCACCCACAGTCATGTTATACTGAGACATTTTCACACCTGGGATGCAGTGCAAGGGACTTAATGGAATTTTTATGACTGTGAGAATTAAAGTCCATTTGACTCAACAGCAGTCAAATAAAACAAAGGAAAAAACCTCCCCAAAGGCACAGATTCAAAGTAGAGGCTTCTAATTTCCTGATGGGGCAGTTTTGTCCAGAAATTCAAACCACGGGATGTTATACAGCTCATGTATCTTGAAAGTATCCAAATGCCAACTTACCACCACAGTGTCAGCCAACTCAGGCTGATGGTAACGTGTGCAGGCACAAACCTACTGTATTAAATGGCCTCTCCTGGGAGACAAAGACTGTCACCATGGCAAGGGTCATTCCATCTTGAAGCCAGGAGGAGCAGGCAAGGCCTTAAATCTTTAACAAGCCCCTTTCCTGTTCAGATAGAGTAATCGTCAGTAACTGGCGCTGTGAGGCTCGACCGGCTCCACAGCACTTTGCTGCAAACAACGCCCTGTGCTTTGGAGGGCATGCAAACTGATCTGTCCCTACTGGCGCAGTTACCAGAAACTGTTCTATAACATATTTGGGGGCACGTTATTATCCACTGTGGTATAATACTTCACAGTTGAGAAAAGTAACCGGTATCAACGGTACAGCAACTGCCAATCTCAGGCACAATGAAGTACTAGATTGCTAAGTGTCAAGAACTGAAAAAGTAGCAAGCCTGCAGAAGAAGGAAGAACCCAAAGCTGACAGGATACAGTCTGAGGACCTGATGACAAGACTGGGAGAAAGGAAGTCAGCGATGTGACCAAACTGCTATCTTGGGCAGCTCACTTTAGAAACCTGGTAGCGGAAATCTTGGAACCATTTGATGGGTGTAATTTTCTACACAAAGCTATTTCATTTTGCTTTGAGCTGCTAATAACAGAGGAAGGGCAAGGAAAGGCCCTTGTCATCAAACTCCATCACCTACACAACTCCAACAGCGTTCTAGTGAAGTGACTGTTAAGTTCATATCCTATTCCCCAGTAACCACCCTTTCAGAGCAAAGATTTTGCAATTCAAATTTGAAGATTCCTGAATTAATAATTCTCCTTTACTATATACTACTGGATGCTTCTCCTCCCTATATACATGCACTCTCTCTCTCCTCTCTACCCCAGCTCCACCTGCTACTGCCACCCCCACAATACTCGTGCCCCGCCTCCAATAAGTCCAACTCCCTAACTTTTCATCCGTTTCCACTAAGCACGCCAAATACGCCTCAAGATTAAGTTACCTGGGTTCAGGGCCCTGAGTCTAGGGGGCCTTTGTTGACATGTGCTTCATCTTGACAGGTGATTTCTAGCCAAGTAGGTAAGACTGCCTGTTCACCTACAGTTAATCTTCAGGCAGGCTTCTGTAGACTACAGAAATAAAAGGATAAGACAGCCCAGCTTGAATGTCCCATCGAGGTAATGAAAGTAATGAGAGAGGGAGAGAAGACAGGAGAGATTTCAAAATAAAGGCTGAACTGTGCATTTCAGCAGCACTTGAGAAAACACTTCATCTGACTAAGTACCTAACAAGTAGACAAATACCCAAAGGACTGTACATTCTCTAAAGATTATTGTGCTCACAGTTCTTGCTTCCCTCAAGGTTCTGCAAGAGATCTTATCATAAAATCAGACTTGAATTATTTATAACAAAGTAGACATATTCTAACAACCAGAATTCTACTGATTTACTTGTAAATAAAGCTACATCCTTATGCCAATTCATGTAACAAGGAATAAAATTAATTTGTTCAGATCTTTCAAAGAAATTTCCCTCATTCTTTTAACTGAGAACAAAAAAGGGTCAGAGAAAGGAACCCAAAGCTCTGTCACAGGCATTAAGAACTTAAAAAAAAATCACAGGGAAAAACACCCATAAAATGTTAACCACTGGGAAAAAAAAAAAAAAAAAAGCACTGAAGAACAGTAGGTGGGGCATGCATATGCACACATGCATACAGAATACACAGAGCTACAAAATGCATACAGTTAAAAAGACTAGACAAAAAGCAAAAATGAACAAATGGGACTATATCAAACTAAAAAGCTTCTGTACAGCAAAGGAAACCATCAGTAGAACAAAAGGCAGTCTACAGTATGGGAGAATATATTCATTAATGACATATCCCATTAAGGGTTGACATCCAAAATACATAAAGAGCTCACATGCCTCAACACCCAAAAACCAAATAACACGATTACAAAATGGGTGGAGGATCTGAACAGACACTTCTCCAAAGAAGAAGTTCAGATGGCCAATAGGCACATGAAAAGATGCTCCACATCACTAATCATCAGGGAAATGCAAATTAAAACCACAATGAGATACCTCCTCACACCAGTTAGGATGGCCAACATCCAAAAAACAAAGAACAAATGCTGGTGAGGATGCAGAGAAAGGGGAACCCTCCTACACTGTTGGTGGGAATTTAAATTAGTTCAACCATTGTGGAAAGCAAGATAGAGGTTCCTTAAAAAACTAAAAATAGAAATACCATTTGACCCAGAAATTCCACTCCTAGGAATTTAACCAAAGAAAACAAGATCCCAGATTCAATAAGATGTATGCACCCCTATGTTTATCACAGCACTATTTACAATAGCCAAGATATGGAAGCAACCTAAGTGTCCATCAGTAGATGAATGGATAAAGAAGATGTGGTACATAAACGCAATAGAATATTATTCAGCCATAAGAAGAAAAGAAATCTTATTTGCAACAACATGGATGGAGCTAGAGGGTATTATGCTCAGTGAAATAAGCCAGACAGAGAAAGAAAAGTACCAAATCACTTCCCTCATTTGTGGAGTGTAACAACAAAACAAAACCGAAGGAACAAAACAGCAGCAGACTCACAGACTCCAAGAAGGGACTAGTGGTTACCAAAGGGCAGGGGTTGGGGAGGGTGGGTGGGGATGGAGAGAGGGAGAAGGGGATTAAGGGGTATTATGATTAGCACACATAATGTAGGGGGGTCACAGGGAAGGCAACATAGCAGAGAAGACAAGTAGTGACTCTATAGCATCTTACTACTCTGATGGACAATGACTGCAATGGGGACTTGATAATATGGGTGAATGTAGTAACCACAATGTTGCTCATGAGAAACCTTCATAAGATTGTACATCAATGATACCTTAATAAAAATAAATAAATAAATATATGTTTAAAAAAAGACTAGAACCATTTAATAGTAGTTACTTCTGATAGGGATGGGGGATAGGGATTTACCTTCTGCTTTATATATAGACTTTGGGGCTATTTTAGTATTTTTTTAATAAGTAGTGTAAGCTAATTCATTGAAGCACGCTTATAAAGTAGCCAGTAAGTCATAATTTTGGGATAGCACTGTTTGCTCATTCCCCTACACTGGTGCTCTGTGCTAAAAGCACTGCTGTACTGGGTACTACACGGTAAAGGGAGAGAGTTAGTCTCATGCTGATAGTTCCTGCTTACTTGGTTAGTCTTAGCTAAGTCTCCCCTCCTTCAAGAAAAACATGGTGGGGGGAAAAAGCAAGTCAACAGACTACTGAACACTGTACGTAGGCAAAGCCACACGGAGGGCTAACAACACACAACTCCGAAATCTGCTCTGTGAGTCAAACCTGTCACTAAGAAATTTGATGAACTTAAAAACCAGGTACACTACCTACTAGAAAAGCTGAAATAAAAAATGATGACAATACCTAATGCTGGTGAGGATGCAGAGAAACTGGATCTTATACATTGCTGGTGGGACTGTAAAATGGTATAGTCACTCTGGGAAATACTTTGGCAGTTTCTTCAAAAAATGAAGTATACACTTACATTAAGACTCAGCAATTGTATTCCTGGGCACTTAACCCAGAGAAATTAAAACTTGTGTCCACACAAACACCTGTAGACAAATGTTCATAATAGCATTATCCATTAATAGCCAAAAACTGGAAACAATCAAAACGCCCCTCAATAGGTGAGTGGTTTTTTTAAAAACTTACTTTTCTTAAACATCTATTCCACAGGATATTACTTAGCAATAGAAAGAAATGGACTATTGCTATACATAGTAACTTGGATGAAGGGCATCACATTAAGTGAAAAATGCCAATCTCAGAAGGCTCCATACTGTTATGATTCCACTTCTATAACATTTCAGAAATCATAAAATTACAGAGATAGATAACAGATGACTGGTTGACAAGGATTAGGGATGATGGGGGAATGGGGATATGTGTGTGACTATAAAACTATATTCAATTCAACTGCCCAACCACTATGGGGAACTAAGGATGGTGAAAAGTTTGTAAAGCAGAGCACGTTTCATATTATTTTGCAGTCCCTCCTATGCCAGAAACAAACAAAAAAAGATTCTTCAAGCACAGACAAGTTGCTGACCCTACCACCTGAAATACATTTCAGGGCTTACCTGTGCCCTATCCTTGCCAGTGTTTTTATCTGAGCACCCCCAGAGACATGAAATGAAACAGAAGGCAGCAGAAATACGCCAGGAAGAATGAATTCTCACTGCAATTTTGACTCAACATCCAGCCAAAAGTGTCCTGCTTGAAATCAAAAGCATCTAAAAACCACAGCAATTAGAAAAATAAATTGAGAAAGATGTAGTTACCAGGTAGGCACCACACATCTGACAGGCTTCTTACTGCAAACAGTTTTTCTTACCAAAGTCTCAGCAGCAGCCTCCAAAATGTGAGGGGGAGCTCAGGGGAAAAAATTTAAATGATGCTTTCTCTGTGATTCTCCAAGCCAGTCCTCACAGGCCCTCACATGTACTGAAAGCAGGACACAAGTCTCCAAACCAGAGAACAAAATTTTACTTTTTCTATTGATCAGGGTTTTTACTGAAAGCAGGCTATTGTCATTTATTCCACTATGACAACAGGAGGCCCTGTCAGGAACTAACATGTCTGTTATGTAGAAGTCAATTTATTGAGTAGGCAAATGTTCATAATAGCATTATCCATTAATAGCCAAAAACTGGAAACAATCAAAACGCCCCTCAACAGGTGAGTGGTTTTTTAAAAACTTACTTTTCTTAAACATCTATTCCACAGGATATTACTTATCAATAGAAAGGAAATGGACTGTTGCTATACAGAATAGTATATGAAGACTCCAAAAAAAGAAAACACTGAAATACTAAAAACCACCAATAAATTCAGTAAATTATCTAATCCAATGCTTTCACTGTTTAGCTACATAGGCTTTTCTAAGGGTGACTAACTTACGTATCAAATACAATTATAATCTTACAATTAGGAATAAACTAAACAATCTGTGCTAACAGAACTCAAGCTGGTAAAGCAAGTAATGTGTATTGCTAGTATCATTTTAAAATCACATTTATAAATCCATTTATAAAAAGGATAATTTTAAGCCCATATTGTATGAATTGGAACCGATTTCTAGAGACCTACTCTGAAAAGATGAGCTAACAGCACTAAGGCATCTTACCCTGGTGGCTGTGAGTGAGCTCAGCCTTTACAGTCAGACTTGGTTTCCTTCGAACACTGCTGTGGCCTTAGGACCATTGTTTGACTTGTCTGGGCAGTGTTTTCCCATCTGTGGAACACACACACATAACAGCACCTACACCTCTTAGGGTTGTTGGAAGGATGAAATGAGTTCACATAGTAAAGTCTCTGGCACACAGTAAGCACACAGTGACTGCTGGAAATTTTTATACAGATAAAATATGGCATAAAGAGAAGTATCACACAGTAAAAGAACTGTCAGTCTTTTGATCAATCTTAGACAAAATTCTCTCATACTTTTAGATGAGAATAAGCCTTCCCCTAACTCTCACCAAAGAATACATACAATTTCATTCAGAAAACAGTGTCATCTGACACAATGGAATGAATGAAATAAATCCTGCTGAGCCTGCCTAACTCTTACCAAGCTCTCATGGGCAACATATGATTTCAATTAGAAAGGGGACTGTTCTGTCAAGACAGTTTTATATCCTTCACCAAATGAAGTGTTCAAAGTGAAAATTCAAGACTTCACATAGAACATAGAGTCTTTCAGAACATCTGTACCCTCACTCAGGATGCCCATCTTTCTTTCCTAACCAAGGTTACAATAACCAAAGTCCTCTGTATTGGCACATGGTCTGGCAACATGCTATCCTACTGAATAGGCGCTAACTATAAAAGAGAGGCCCAGAGAGCCAACAGTCTCATAATAGCCACACCCTTCCCCCACCCCAGTTAGAAAGATGGAGTTTGTTTTAGAGATGTGAAGAAAAAAGCATCTTGAATAACCTAGACACATGCAACACCTTTCTCCATTTCTAAGTCTCTCAACTATTCAGGGAACAACTATAGACATTTGTACTCAGAAACATAAATTGTTTCCAGAAATGTTAAACAATGCTTGTCCAAAGGCCCCGGAATAGCTAGTAATTTAGACAGCTGTGCTAAGAGACACAGAAGCTGCATTTTCTGACTAGTACTGCTTCTCAACAATTGAAACTTTCTCCAGCGCAAAGTCCAGACACAGAGAGCAGTGTTCCTTGCAAACAACCAAAACAGTTCCATTATTGTTTAACCACCAAAATAACAGCTCCAATAATCTATCCAATTTGACATTTCATCTAACTAAGCAACTAATCCAGGAGGCAAAACATGCATGGTGAGATTTTTGCTCCAAAGCAATACTCACTTTGACATTACAGCCACACAAAATAATGCTTGTCCCTAGATTACTTACAAAAGGCTTCTAAAAAGCCAGCACAAACTGAGGACCTCAAAGAAAGTACACAGCCCCCAATTTTATTTTCTGTCTCCCACCTTTAAGCATCTTTACTAGCCGTGAATAGTTACAAGCCAAGACTTTGACTAACCTCTTTTCTAGTGTTTAGTCAAAAGAGGTAAATATCCTTCTTGATAGAGACACCCAATGCAAGTTCTATCAATTTATTCTTAAAAATATTAAAGGTAAGAGTATCTCAGCTAATCCCCAAGTATTAAAATTTTGTCTCTTATCTAGCAAATCACAAAGTGATGGAACATCTCTCCCTGAGTAAGAATGGGAGTTCTCAGCTAGTTGCTTTCATGATAGGTAGCATTAAGAAAATGATCAAGGACCCCTGCTATCAAGTTCCTAAGATGTCCTCAGAACGGCCTAGAACAATGCTATTCAAAGTGTGCAGTCGCAAACTCTCTGTGGCGCTCCACGTCGAGATAAGCACACAAAAAAAGTCCACGTAAGTGTGCACTGCTGTGCACCCAAGTGCACGCTTTTTCTGGTAACTCCTTTGCCTTGTACTTTACAAAAATACTAGCTGGCAACAGACTGGGGGAAAAAATCTTAACAAAGCTGGACCTTGACCACAGATGGTTTGAGGGCACTAAACTTTTCACTCTGAAGTACCAGTTCAGTTATTTATGGTTCTGAAACAACCAAAGCTCCCTCGCCCTATCATAGCTTCTGATTTGAAAGTCATCAGAGCAACCAATAAGAAGGTATGCTCCATGGTACCATCTGACAGAAAGAGTACTAAATTAGGAGTCAAAAGACCTCACTGCTGCTCGGCAAGAGCCAACTAACTTGCTAGAGACCACAGGTGAGTCTCGGTCTCCTCTCTGTGCCTTAAATTCCTCCTCTGCAGAATGAAGGCAGCCCACTAAGGTCAGAGTTTCTCAACATCTACATCCTCCTCCTCCTCGTTATCGAAATGTGCAGTTCCTTCTTAGAGTAATACTTTCTCCAAATGTGGTCTGTAGGTAAACTACATGGGAATCCCCAGCTTCATTCTCACACACTTTGATTCTATCAAGTCTGGGCTAGGAATCAGGAAACTACATTTTTTACACACACCCAGAGATTCTGATGTGTGCTAAAATGTGAAATGGGTAATATATAATATAGTAAAATGCCTTTAGGAATCCAAAGAGATCACAATTTGTGTGTAATCCCTAATAAATTATTTTGGGAAAAAAATTTTAAATCAGTATACTGAAACTTACAGAAAGCATTTTCATATGCTTTTATATATCTGTAATACACAGTAACAAATTTCAAGTTCTCCCCATTTAAAAAAATGATGTTTGGTTGAGAAGAGTACATGTATATTAAAATACATGTAAACATTTACATGCTATGGCATAAAAAAATGCTTTCTTGACACGATATTCAGAACCCTTGATTTTGTACCAATCACTCTCAAAACTAATGGCTTATTCTTACATTTGTGTTGTTTCTAAAAAGATGAGACAAGGAGAAAGATTTCAGCCTGCTAGTCATGAGCATTTACTACAAACAACAATGCAGGTGTGGACAGCCTGTATCACAACAAAGAGCAAATTAGATAATTGGCAACATACTTTCATTTTAAGTATTTGGTAGTAGTACAAGAGACATGCTGATGTGCTATATAAAAATTTTTGTCAAATAAATAAAATTTATGAATCTGATGAATATGATCGGGAGACGAAGCTGCAGAATTACTATCATTTTTATGTCCCCCATTAATTGGTTGGTTTACTGTCACTATTCAGCACGCTGGTCTGCAACTGTGTCAACAGTCCAGAGTTGAGAAACACTCAACTAGATCAACAGGCATGAGGGTGATGATTCAGAGACACTGGGAGTGCTGGGCCCAACCATATGGCAAGGGTAAAAGGGAAGGTGGGGTGACCTTTATCAAGCTTCCTGGGAGTATTATAACAGCCCTCTCCCTACCCGCTGTAGCAAACACTGGTTAAGGTAAACGTAAGCTCTGACACAGAATGATTAGGCAAACTCTTCTATCAGTATATTAGAAAATGACTAAGAATGGTACCTGAATCTAGTCTTGTCCAAAGACTAGAAACAGAGGTAGACAAATGTCAGAGAACCTGTAGAACTGAGAATTTTCCACTGTGGACTGGGCAGGTCCTACTGCCTGTTATTCCTTCCCTCCCTATGCCCCTTTTGCAAAATTTTAGCCCCGAACTATTCCTTTTCACCCCTCCATATAATCCAAGTTGCCCAAACAATGGCTGCTTATCTGCAAAAACAATTTCTTCCTCTTCCGAGAATCATCTTTGACTAAGGACCCCTCAAACTACCTGCACTTCAGCTGACCTACTCCTGCTTGCTAAAGCCCTAGAAAACACTCCGCCCGCCCTCTTTCCCAAACCAGAACACTCCCTTTGTCCAGTACTTTCAAATAAAGATTTATGGTCTAATGATGTGGGTAAAATTGCATTATTTCCAGAATCTCTCACCTGGCCGTAGTTCATCTCCACATCAATAGGTGTTTCCAAGGGGTGGAGAGAAATAGTCCATCTCTACATGGGCAAGCCAGGGCTTATCTGGACCAGAGAGGTTGGGTGGAGCTCTCTCCTCTGCAGTGGGCGAGAGACTTGTGGAACGACTGCTTGTAAGGAGGGTTTCTCCCACTTTATTTCTCCCTTTGAGTGATTTCGGTTTCAAAGGTATTTTGCCCTGGGATTTTTTTCCCCTATACAGATGAATATTCTTCCACACCATGTGAAATAATAATTTAGCATGGTCAAGAGGGAGTATAATTATGGACCCACTGTCTCAAGATCTAGGAAAATGTTGGAAGTCAACAGAGAATATTTTAATCATTATGAAAGTTTAAAAAAAAAGGGCAGATTTACAGAAAATGCTGGAGGGACAACATGCTTTCCTATATGTTTTAGAATAAAGCATATTGATACATGTGCCATAAATCTGTATGCATGTGATCAGGACTAAGATTGGAAAGATTTTCTAAAGCAAAGAAAAGAATAAAACAAAAAAAATATGGGGTGGGAGTGGAGGATACTTCCTTTACTTAGGAAAAACTTTTTTCCCCAAGTCTTTCAATCCAATCCAGCAATTTCAAGTAAACAATGGTGCTGATTACTAACTAATTATATTTAACCACTCAGAGGCTAAGAGAGACTCCAATTGGTCTAACTTCCTGTAAGTTTCAGGATGACTAGGCAGCATTTCTTTAAAAAGAATCAAGATGGTTAAAACGTTTCAGTGAATCAGAGTGAATCCAAGTAGTTCAACTGGGGGTGGGCTTCCCCTACTCTTAGAACTGGCGTGGTGGAAAGAAATAGCTACCGCAAGGTGCCCCAAACACTCCACAACCCAGAGATTACAGAAACCGTATCTTTACAACATACAATTCTAGAAAAGGTATACGAATGTTAAAGTAGGAGCTGCAGGCTTAACCTGTAGCACTGGAGAGGGGCAGCTTTAAAATTAGCCAAGCGACACTTGCTCCACAAAATTGTTTAAAAGTTCAAATTCAGCACATTGAGTGGTAACTGCTGACATTGGCTTACTGAGAAAGCAAGAAGGTTCTGCTGTATTTTATACAGTACAATAGAGAAATTACCAAACCAAGGTCACTTTCTATTAAAAAAAAAAAGTTATGTACTTTAAGAGAGAGAAACCTAGGTAGGTCACAACTCCATGAATTCAGCAGTCTGGTGAGAATCTCCCCAAGAATCCTGTAGGAAATTAAGTGCGGATTAAAGTAATTACATGTAAAGTCTCCTTCTCTCTCGCAACTTCTCTTCCTAAAGACTGGCGCCATTTCTGTGAAAAGTATCACAGAAACACTGAAAGGATTTGCCAGGCATCATAGCCGTTCCACTTTCACATTGGTCTGCAAACGCTATAATCTAAAAAGAACAGAGCAGTGATGTGGGGAAGAAATTAAATAATACAGCTTATCAGAGAAAACTACTCCATTCTCTAGTCTTTGCATAAATTCATGTGCTCATGTAACTGTAATATGCTTACGGGTTTCCAAAAATTACATACATCTCCTCAAAAGAGATGTAGGAAAAAATATAACAACGGGATAAAGGTCAAACATTGTGTCTTCTGAATGCTTAAATAACCAATTATGTGTCTTAAAACATTAATTCCATAGAGAGAAAGAGACTATTCCAGGAAAGTTGAATATGACATCTTAAAAAATGTACCCTGGAGCCTAAGTTCATTCAACTGACAGCAAAATCACCCCCTCAAAAAAGCAGTTTTATGCAACATCTAGTATTTTAATTTCCCAGATGCCAAAAGAAATATATAAGGAGCAGAAATTAAACTAATTATGTCAGCAGCATAGTGAACAAAATTTTAATTGTATTTACACACTAGTTAGACTTTTGCTGAACAATACAAAAGCCCTTAAGGGTACAAACTTCTTTAGAATATAAATGATTCCCAATCAAATGACAAAAATTAGCCCGTTTGGGCAATAAGCAGAGTCATGGTGTAGATGTAAAAATTCAACCATCATAATTCAATATAAAAGTACATATACAATGTAAGAAACAAATCTCTAAAGTGGCTTTAAATCATTGTGATTTACATATGCTCTATCATTAATAGGTCCTTTAAGCCAGTATTGTACTAATCAGCTTTTTGAACATCCTGCCCACAAAAGAGCCTATTCATTTTAGCTGGGAGACAGGTGTTAGCATCCAGCAACCTCTTTAAGCCTCGAGTTCCAAGGGCCTGGCCTGAGATTATTGTGACATGAGTGGCAAATCCAAAGGAAGGGCAGTTTGCAAGAGGGACAGGGAGGAAAGAGGGAAAAGGAAACAAAAGAGACCAAAGGGAGAAAGGAGTATCAGGAAAGAAATGGATGTCAGGGGCTAATTAATGGGGCCACCTTCAAAGCCTCCTAGCCTCATCTGAGCGGCCAGGCTACCACCCTTGTATGACATAAGGCAGAATTTGGATACTAGATAATGTTATTAGCTTATTCCCGCAGACAGTAACTCTGGATGTACGCCTACACTCCACTCATTCTAAAAAAAGTTTAAGGGTCCTATAGTTCATTCTTCCTACTCATGTTCCCTAGTTGTTAACTTTAGTCTTCACTCTTTCAGGTTTTCTAGAAGAACTGACTGAGTAGGTATCCCTGGAAAGAGCTATAGAGAAGGCTAGATTTAGAAAGACATCTTAAGCCTACAGAATAAAAATCCTATGGGAAAGTGGGAGAAGAGAACATTGAGTTGCCTACAATGTACAAGAATATATATTTTCTCTCTTTTAATCCATAACAATCCTACCAGGTATTATATTTATCTTGCAGATGAAAAAAATGAAGATCAGGGGTTAAGTAAGGTATCTAAAGTAGTACCCCTCTGGGGGTGGAGGAGCAGGAATGCAAAGCCAGGTTTGTCTATTTCCTAAATTGTTAGGCTTTTCCCATTTATTCCCTAAAATATTTAGTGCCCCAGTTGTTTTAACGCAAATGGTTCTGTATTTCAGTTTTTCTTCCTTCCATGAACTCAACAGAGGACTTGTGACTAAATGTTACTATTAAGCATCCATTTTTAATGAGCACTTCGGCTATGTAGAAATGAAACATCTGCCAAGTTGACTGTATTTTTAAAGCCTACTTACAGAGAATTCCCAGGCATCTCTCCTATCCAACTATTCTATCTAGTGATCATAACTAGATTCAACTACCTATTCAGGCTTCCAGTTGTTTCCACATTATCATGCATTTGTCCACTCAGGAAATACAGGAAGCTACTTTAACTAACCCTCCCTCATGACTCCTGATAGATAATACAGCAGAGGGGGCCTCTTTGTAAGGCAATTTACATAGAAGTTATAAAAGCTCTTTGTTATCCGTCAGGATTAGGAAATGGGCTATTCTAGCAAATCAAACATCCTGGATAACATAATGATGCTTTTAAAGGAGCAACCAATTTATAAAGAATTTCAGTGCAATGCAACAGGGGCTCCTAAAGCTTGGCTGCATACTAGATTCACTTGGGGAGCTTTTTAGAAATACACGTCAGAGTGACTTTTAAAATGCAGATTCTTGGTCATCACTTAATACATTCAATCAAAATCTCCAGGAGGTGGGACTGGGAAACCTGTATTTTTAAAGAAGCCCCCTCAGCGACTCAGTTGCAAACTGCTAGGTACCAAATCTTTCAAACAGTGGGGGGCTTTTTGGGAACTGCTTGCACTTAAACAGGCTAAAAAGGCTACAGCTGTTCTTAACACAAGGTGACATCTTCTGATGACTCAGGAGACCAGGATCTCCCAGTGCTTCTGGTTCATCATTCACAACTAGTCACTGTACTGGCAAAACCAGAAAGTAAGGAAAGGTTAAGATTTCAGATTGGTAAAAGCTGGAAAAACCAGCTTTTGTTTTTCTATCAGATTAAAAGAGTTGTCCCCACCTCCCCACTGCCAAGAGGAAATGCAGATTTTATGCTTGCTTTGAAAAACGAAAATGTTTCAAAATACACA
This sequence comes from Manis pentadactyla, assembly GCF_030020395.1. Classification (NCBI taxonomy): domain Eukaryota; kingdom Metazoa; phylum Chordata; class Mammalia; order Pholidota; family Manidae; genus Manis; species Manis pentadactyla. Next base: position 148,112,072 of record NC_080022.1, read on the forward strand.
GGATTCTCTTAACCAGCTATTTCATTCCAATTCAAAATGTTAACAAGCCCAAATGCATAAAAAATGTGGAATATTCAACCTGAACTGGAGAAAGCAGATTTCATGAGTCTTAATGAAGAGGAAAGAGCCGCTTAAACAAAGAACGGCATTATAGGATTAGATAAAACCACTGTCCTGATTATGGCTACTGATAAATCCTGGAAACTGTGAAAACTGTTTTTCAACAGGTGAGGCTGATGCTTCCTACCAATCTGGACGGCATTCATGTGCGATATAACAGGATGCCCTATTAAGAGCCCAACTGGTTTTAGGATTTAAAAATTCCGTGAATATAAAGTCACAAAACAAGAAAGTGATTATACCATATTCCTACTGAAGGAAGAGCAATTTGTGTGTTTGGTTATAACAAGATTGTCGTTACAGTTGCCCAAATCTTTCTTATGTAAGCATAACCACTATGAATAATAACCAGTAACCAACCAAAAATAATAACCAGTCATTATTACTAAGCAATAATAGTAATGATGGAGCAGGTCCTCCCTGGAGACTTCACCAACAGCAATTTAAACTATATATTCTCATTAAACACTGAATTATAATTTAGCTTTGTACTGGAGGGGTTATGAGATTCCAAAATGCAGCCGTTACAACTTTCCTCCCAAAACATAAACACTATGGCCAGTACAAATTTGATATGTCTCTAATTTACCATTAAAACAATAGGAGTATTAAAGGTTCTATTTTAAGAATAAAACACCAAGGTGGAATTAATCCCCTAACACATCTTTGGTCTATGCAGGTGTTTTCAGAAGGTCCTAGGCACAACACTCTTACAGATGGGTGTAGCTGTATTAAACATCATAACGAACATATAATTAGGGAAGAAATTGTGCCCTTTTTGGTTATTGTGGCTGTTTTGTCTTCTTAAATGCTAGTAACTGAAAATTATCTTCCTACTGCTTATTTTAAGAGCCTTTAAAGAGGCATTCCTGTTAGATAGTGCTAGGCTAAATTATATCAACTGGCTAGGCCATGAGAAAGTTTGAGAACTAATTTCTAACCCTTCTGAGAACAACTCTTTCTTTTTGTGGGCATCATTTTAGCAACTGGCTAAATTAAATCCATTTAGAGGATTTATAAACCTTGATCACAATGTAAAGAGTCAGGATAACAGCTGTCTACCTGAGCAATATTAAAGTTTTTAATATTTAGTGGGCTGATCTTTGTAATTAAACGGAGATATTAAAATGTGTGTGTCCTAGATTACATGAAAATTTTCTTCAAGCAATCAAATTAGCCCTGCCACATCAATCTGCAGTTGTTACAATTTTCAAACTTAAGAAAATAACACCTCTAAACTGTAATTTGAGTTGTACACTAAAGTCCAGAATTATTAGGAAATATGCCATAAATTTTCAGTAACGCTTGCCATCATCTATTTCCTACTCTGTGAAAGAATGCAATCAAGAAAAAAAAAAAAGATAAAGTTGTCAAAACTGAAATCCCAGAACAGAAAGGGAATATCACTCCAGCTCCCAATCCTAGAACTCTGTATACAAACAAACTCAGCCCATCACCATGTCCCCTGCCTACTCCCATTCCTAGAAAAATGGTTTAATAAACGGACAGCCTTGGCCACATTTCATAACTTGAACGGTCCTTAGGAAAACCACAACACTCCCCAAACAGATGTAGCAACAGGAGTGACAAGAAATCTTCTCTGTCCTCCAAATCACCTGTAAAAGGTTTGTATAAGGAACTGCTTTCTTAGACCACATGCACCTGAGGACTTTATCACGTCACTGTGGCCTTTGGCCAGGGTGCAAAGTGATAGCTGTGGGTAAAACCCTACTTCCAAACTAACAATAATTCTCCCGAGATAGACTGGGAGAACATGATGGTGCACTCCTCGATTACACAGGCAGTTTTTTGTCTTAGAACAAATAACAGACCAACAAAAAGAAGAAAATGTGTTCTTTATATCTTCTGTCAGCCTGAAATCAGGCTCTGAGCAGAGGCCTGCCACGCTCTGGCTCCCCTGGTCCAGCCATACTTCCCCATGCCTGGTCAAACGGTCTCATGGCCAGCCAGCTGCAGAGAGGCCCCACTTCCCTCTCCGTCTTGGCCATTGGCGACCTCACAACATCTCAACCGAACAGAGGACAACTCCCAAATGAGGGAACAGTGGACCCTGGGGGCAATAACAACATCCCCAAACTTCTCCATTAAGCCTTCAAACTCCAGTCGCCCCCTTCTTCCAAGTAGCCCTCAGGGCTCCTCCACGAAGCAGGAACAGGCCAGTTCCTTTATAGGGGGAAGCAGACCGCGGCGTACCTGACTCAGTTTCCTCTTCCGAAAAGTGGTATCTTTCCCCACGCCAACAGAACCTGCTGGTCCTTAAGGCGTTTGGAGATGAGACAGGTCTGCCATTACTGCCTCCACAGGTGTAATGCTTCGCGGGCACTTGTAATGGGACCGGACTAGCCTTGGTGCGGGGACCTCCAGCGAAGTAGGGGAGTCCCAGGCCTCGCCCCGCACAGACGAGGCGCCCCCAGACCACAGCCCGGAGAGACCTCGGGCCGAGCAGCGTCCCCCACCCCGGCCTCTCCCAGGATCCCACCTCAGGCCCCGCGTCCCGCGGATCCCAGAGCCACCGCCGCCTCACCTGCCGCGGCCGCCCGCCGGCTGCGCACCTGGGAGGAGACGGGAGGAAGGGCCGGATCCGGGGCGCGGACGCCTCAGGCAGGGGGGCTCCAGGCTCCGCAGCGGCGTCGTCTGCGGGGCTGAGGGGCACCGGGCGGCGGTGGCGACATCCTCACTGGTGGCCCCAGGAAGTTGGCCCTCCGCACCCAAGCCCCAGCCTCCTGCCCGGCCGCTCCCACCCCTCACGCGGCCCCGCCCCCTCCCGGGAGCGCGCCTCCGCTTCCGCGGCGCCCGAGCCACCATAGAGAGGGGCTAGGGGCAAGGCGCGCGACGGGCTAGAGCGTGGCCTCCGCGTGCGCCCCCTGACGGAGCAGAGGCCGCCGAAGGCGGGGCGGGCGGAGCTTGAGCAGGGACGGGCGGCGTCAGTTCCCGCGCTTCAGGGCTTCTGCAGTTCCTCGTTGCCTTTACCACGGAACTCTAGGCGAGGAGTGAAGGGTCCAGAGCCGAGTCTCACCTGAGTAGTGGTCCAGTTTGATGACCTTGGGCAAGTCTCTTAAAATCTCTGAATTGGTTTCATAATAAAAGTTTGACAGTTTCCTCACTTTCATGTCTCATTAGTACTCACAATAAGCAGGTGACGGTTCCCCAAATTACCCTAGGGGGAACCTAGGCCCATCAGGAGTCACTAGCTTGTTTAAGGTCCCACAGCAGGGAGCTATTAGAAGCCAGATCTATAGGACATCAAAACCCATACTTGTCCCCCACTCTATGGCATCCCCCTCTAGCATTTCCCAGTCAAAACCCACAGGGTTAGTTTCACCTTAGGAAAGTGCTCAGGACGGCCCTGGTGCTGGGGAGCCTACCTTGGCCCTACATCAGCTATGTGCTTTTCTGCAGGTACTTAAAAGAACTGGTTTCCTATCCCTGAAGGAATTGATATTGCTTGTATAAGGCAGCCTGGTATGAGGATTAAGGGAGCTAATGCACACAGAAGTGCTTAGTAAACTAAAGCACCAGGGTTGTGGGGTGAAGCTAGTGTGAACTAAGAAAAAGCCTAGTCATGAAAATACAGATGTGAATTCTTCTTCCCATGGTGTCTAGTGACTCAATTTTCTTATGCTTTTGGTTCCTATCAAGACCTCCCAGGGTTGTTCTCAGAGAATAAAGAACATCATAAGGAGATAAAAAACATCATAAGGGAAAAATGAAGTAAAACTATCATTTATACATGTAGACTGACTTTACCAGTATTATTTCCATTCTTCACAATCCAAAAACTGAGTACTATTATTCCCATGTTATTAATGAAGATCTGCAGATTAAGTAATTTATCCAAAGCCACACAGTTAGAAAGAGGCTGTCTTGCCAATGGGTTTCAGCCCCAGGCAAGTTCGCTATGGATTCAGTGTGACCAAAAATATTGACAGCAAAACAGCCTTTGGGGTGAAAGGGTTATACCCAACTTTATTTCCAGGTGGCAGGTCAGTCACTAGAATCCCATTCACTCAGAGCGAGTCTGTATGTAGCAAGCCAGCCTCTGCTTCTGGGCCCCTCTGTCTGCCCCGCCGTCCTCTGGGCAGTCGTCTCACACAGCCATCCTCTGGGCCTCTGTCCTCGGTGCTGCCACCACTCCAGCCTCTGCTCTGCTCTCCTGCAGCCTTGCAGCCCTGCCACCGTGTTGCACCCAGAGCACTGGGCGGAGCTCTTTTTATAGAGTCAACAGCCATGTATTGCCCACAGGTGTGCAGTGAGCTAGTCAACCAGGGCCAGGTGAGAATCCTGGCCACAGGAACTCTCATTTTATCCACAGAAGCCAAGCTGGAATTTGAAACGTCTTTCTACCACCAGGAACACATATGAAAAGACTGGCCTTCCAGAGGCCTCCAGCACCTGAATTAAATGTGCCCATCTTTTTCCTACTTGGCTATTTTGGTAACTTTCCTTGTTGCAATTCCCTGTCTTCTCTGTTCTCTCCAGGACTTTATTTTCCCCCCTGAAGGCATATACTGTCTCCTCTTTTCCCTTCTCTGGTTCCTCTTCTCGATATGCCAAGACCTTGTTCATCCTCTCTTATTTCTGAAATGGATTTGTGACCTGTGATTAAGGCACAGCATTCTCTACCTGATCTCTCCTTCTCTCTGTTAATTATAGTCATAGAAAGTTAATAGGTCCAGAACTAGGATGGAGACCCACAGATGTCTTTTTTTTTTTTTTGGTACTGTTAATGTACAATTACCTGAGCAACATTATGGTTACTAGACACCCCTATTATCAAGTCCCCACCACATACCCCATTACAGTCACTGTCCATCAGTGTAATAAGATGCTACAGAATCACTACTTGTCTTCGCTGTGTTATACTGCCTTCCCACAGATGTCTTTTTGTAAGCTTAGTCTACAAGCTGAGGGGTCAGTTCCAAATGGGAGTGCACTTAATCCAGTGACTGAACCCAGTAATTGTAGTCTGGATTCATGACATCCTGTGGGCATCATTTCTTTCTGGGCCCTCAGGTCCATATTACAGCTAAATCATTGAAATGCCTCTAATTAATGTGCTTATCACTTAAGCAAGGAAGTCTCAAAGCTGCATTTACCCATACTCCTCCTTTCTCCACCTTAACATTGTCACCATCACTATTTTTAATCTTTACCATGCCCTTCCACAGAGGTACTCAGTAATGTACCCATTGTGCAAGTAATCTGAAATCCTTTTCGGCAAGCAATAGTATTTAGTAGTAAAAAACACTAATTTGTCTACCAAGTAACATATTTATAAGAGCTGTTTACTTTGACATATTTTTATTATTTCAACTCATTTGCTAAGTACTTTCCAATATATATTTATGAAGCATATGCCTTTTCCCAAACAGTAGTGAAAAATAAATCATATTATTTCTTTTATTAGTAGCAACATGGTTTGTAAGTCCTAGTGCCCTGATTTTTGTTACTTCTGGCAAGAGCCGGGAGAATTAATGGTGATTGAGCACCTACTGTGTGCCAGACTCTCTGTGAAAGGCACTTTACATAAATTATCTATTCAATCCCCCCAAGAATTACATTTTACCAATAAGTAAAGTTAATTCCCTGGCAGCATAGATTTTACCAATAAGAAAGAGACATCATCTTGTTCAATTTGGCCAGAAAGGACCCTGCAGCATTTTGAATCTAAATCTTTTCCTGAGTCCAAAATCCCAAACCATCATTCCACTTCACCAGCTCCCTCTTTTCTGGACCTAATAAATTCTGTAAAATATAAAGTATTCCTTAAACCTAATCAAGGAAGTGAAAGACCTATACTCTTAAAACTACAAGACACTCTTAAGAGAAATTAAAGAGGACACTAACAAATGGAAACTCATCCCATGCTCTTGGCTGGGAAGAATTAATATTGTCCAAATGGCCATCCTGCCTAAAGCAATCTACAGATTCAATGCAATCCCTATCAAATACCAATAGCATTCTTCAACGAACCAGAACAAATAGTTTTAAAATTCATATGGAACCACAAAAGACCACGAATAGCCAAAGTAATCCGGAGAAGGAAGAATAAAGCAGGGGGGATCTCACTCCCCAACTTCAAGCTCTACTACAAAGCCACAGTAATCAAGACAATATGGTACTGGCACAAGAACAGAGCCACAGAGCAGTGGAACAGAATAGAGTCCAGATATTAACCCAAACATATATGGTCAATTAATATATGATAAAGGAGCCATGGACATACAATGGGGAAATGACAGCCTCTTCAACAGCTGGTGTTGGCAAAACTGGACAGCTACATGTAAGAGAATGAAACTGGATCATTGTCTAACCCCATACACAAAAGTAAATTAGAAATGGATCAAAGACCTGAATGTAAGCCATGAAACCATAAAACTCTTAGAAAAAAACATAGGCAAAAATCTCTTGGACATAAACATGAGTGACGTCTTCATGAACATATCTCCCAGGGCAAGGGAAACAAAAGCAAAAATGAACAAGTGGGACTACATCAAACTGAAAAGCTTCTGTACAGCAAAGGACACCACCAAGAGAACAAAAAGGCATCCTACAGTATGGGAGAATATATTCATAAATGACAGATCCGATAAAGAGTGGACACCCAAAATATATAAAGAGCTCACACACCTCAACAAACAAAATCAAATAATCCAATCAAAAAATGGTCAGAGGAGCTGAACAGACAGTTCTCCAAAGAAATTCAGATGGCCAACAGACACATGAAAAGATGCTCCACATCACTAGTCATCAGAGAAATGCAAATTAAAACCACAATGAGCTATCACCTCACACCAGTAAGGATTGCCACCATCCAAAAGACAAACAACAAATGTTGGCGAGGTTGTGGAGAAAGGGGAACCCTCCTACACTGCTGGTGGGAAGGTAATTTGGTTCAACCATTGCTGAAAGCAGTATGCGGGTTCCTCAAAAAGCTCAAACTAGAAATACCATTTGACCCAGGAATTCCACTCCTAGGAATTTAACCAAAGAAAACAAGATCCCAGATTCAAGAAGATGTATGCACCCCTATGTTTATTGCAGCACTATTCACAATAGCCAAGAAATGGAACCAACCATCAGTAGATGAATGGATTAAGATGTGGAACATATACACAATGGAATATTATTCAGCCATTAAGAAGTAAAAAAATCCTACCATTTGCAACAACATGGATGGAGCTAGAGGGTATTATGTTCAGTGAAATAAGCCAGGCGGAGAAAGACAAGTATCAAATGATTTTACTCATCTGTGGAGTATAAGAACAAAGTAAAAACTGAAGGAGCCAAATAGCAGCAGACTCACAGAACCCATGAATGGACTAACAGTTACTAAAGGGAAAGGGACTGGGGAGGATGGGTGGGAAGGGAAGGATAAGGGGGGGTGGGGAGAAAGGGGGCATTATGATTAGCATGTATAATGTGGGGGGGCATGGGGAGGGCTGTGAAACACAGAGAAGACAAGTAGTGATTCTATAGCATCTTACTATGCTGATGGACAGTGACTGTAATGGGGTATGTGGGGGGAACTTGGTGATGGTGGGGAGTCTAGTAAACATAATGTTCCTCATGTAATTGTAGATTAATGATACCAAAAGAAAAAAATATATATATAAAGTATTCCTTTCTGAGAGAGGCTGCATATGTTACCCCAGAATGGAATAGTTAATGACAAACAGACACAGCATACTAACACCAATTTTGCTATGGAGGTTACTCTCTGAGGGAGTTATCCCCTAAGAAATCAGTGGGAGAGTATTTCCTAAAGAGAAGGGCCAGTATGAGAAACCTACTCTTCTGGAGATAGGATTGGCTACATAGTTTGCAGGGCACAGTGCAAAATGTGGGACCCTTCTTCATGAAGTACTAGGAATTTCAGGATGGCAACAGTACAGCATTAAACTAAAGCACAGGACTCTGCAACTGTGCTGGTCACTCTACCATGAAGCTGCCCTTGCCAGGACAGAAAGAAGCTGTTACAAGTATCTCCCAAGGAGCATAAGCTTCACAATGATATGTTAAGAGCCTTTTAGAAGACTGGAAAAGTATTTGGTGCTTTGCATAACCTATATGACCCTAAAGGAATTCTATGCAGCAGGTATTATTTCCCCCATTTCACAGTGGACAAAACTAAGGGTTAAAGAAGCTAAGTGGTTCATCCATTGATGTACAACAAGCAAATGTCAGAGCTAAGACCAGGTTAGTTGAGATGTAAAAAATCTTGCCTCTTGACTTTATCCTTTTCAGCACAGGCCCATTGTCTTCTGGCAAAACACAGGCTTAAACAGAGGTATCACATGCAGAAACTAGAGAGAGGCAGGGAAGATTCAAAGGCTACTCAGAGTTGAATGTGTGCAGCAGCTGAAGTGCAGCTCTACAGCTCTGGGACACATGGACCTTCCATTGCTGGGAGAGAAAACTCCACGCTTGGCACATGTAATAGCCAGTACCTGGCCTCTCTCTCCAGGCAAGACAGGAAACACATGGGATCTTTACCTTGATAAAAGGCAACTACAGGGAACCTATAGCATCTTACTTAATGATAAAATATTGGGAACAGCTCACTCAAGTCAGGAACAAGACAAGGACAATGGCTATTATTGCTTCTATTTCAACTTAGTACCTGAAGTTAGTCTAGTGCAGTAAGACAAGAAAAAATGAGGAAAAACCTTTGAGTGTAATCTTTGATGAATGATATACCATGCATTCATCAGCTATGTAGCCAGTACTGTGTCCAGGAAGGAGCACAACTCAGACTGGCCCTTCTCTTTAGGAATTACCCTACCACTGATTTCTTAGGCAATAACTCCCTCAGAGAGTCACCTCCATAGCAAAATTGGGGTTAGCATGCTGTGTTTGTCGTTAACTATTCCATTCTGTGGTAATATGCAGCCTCTCTCAGATAGGAATGCTTTATATTTTACAGAATTTATTCTCCAATGCCCATCCTTAACACACTGAGTTGGACAGTTTTAACTCTACCCAGTACAACTCCATGCCAGAACACAGCAAAAACCTAGTGGGATATGCACCTAAATCCCTTCTCTCTTCTGGCTCACATCTCAGGGGCACGTAAACACCATTGTTTTTTATTCAGCTTTATTTCCCCCTAAACCTTCAATTCACTTTAATATCAACATAACCTCCCTTCTGCAAGTGTTTGTCATTCTCTCTTAACTTCCCTAGAAGAAATCAGAAAGAGCTGATAACGTAGATCTTTGATCCAGTTTTTTATGAACTAAGCTGCGAAGAGGTTGGGATGTGTAGCCTTAGCTACACATTTGCCCTGCTTTCAGGGCAAAATACGAAAAAGCATTTTATTGAAGTATTTACATACTCATAGCCAAAGGCAGCATGAGGATGGAAAGGAGGAGAGTTTAGAATCAGACCAGTTTGAGTTTGGATTTTGGTGCTGCCACTTACTAGCTCTATGCCCCTAACCTTGCTGGGCTCCTATACAGTCTGTAAAATGGAACGATACCCCAGGACACAGGGCCATCCTAAGATCTAAGGGCCTCAGCACATGCAGGCCTCATTAAACTTGCCTTCTGGACTATGGCAGACACTAGTGGTGGCCCACCCAACATCTAACGTCTCCACACACACACCCTCCTTTCTAGGAGCACTACCATTTCCTTGCAATGGCTACAGGGTGTGCTTAAAGAAAGCCCATCCCCAGGGCTATTTGCTGGTTGGTCTGAGCCATTCACAGTTGCCTATTTCCTTTGCCATGATTTAAGACATGGATGCATGAAGCAATCCTGAGCCAATGAGATATGAAGTAAGTATGCTTTGGTTGGAAGAAGTCCTGAGTTCTACTGGTTCATAAAAGGACACAACTAGGTGATCATGTTCCTGCTTGTGGATACTGTCATGTTTGCATTGATATTCAGAATGGTTACCTCCATTTGATGAGAACGATTAAGTTTGAAGACAAAACCAGCAAAAAGACGGAAAGGCCCTACACCCCTTGACAATGAGCCACTGAATGAGCCAACCTTGGACTTCATGTGACTAGAGATAATGTCCTTATTGTTGTAAGCATCTTTAAGCTAGATTTTGTTACATATAGCAGGGAGCCCCCTCAATGACACATGGACCTTTTGCCAGAGAGAATCTTTGGGAGTTGATATACCCGACTTAAAGTTACCAAATGCTAGCATATAGTAGGGACTCAATATTAATTCTAATACCAAATCAAGGACATATAACACTCCTTGGTAGAAAGATATATAAAAAAACACTGTGGGAACTCAATGACTATGTAGATCAAGAGAAACACATTCTTGCATTTCTCCTTTGTCAAATTTAAAATGCATTAAAGCACACCCATTCAGGTATTTGCTCTCATGCTGTGCAAAGAGCCAAAGAAAAATTGACATGGGAGTCCTTGAAGTTGATCTTAGGCTCAGGGGCAGACAAATGAACAAGTGAACAGAAAGTAGGAGTGGTACTGCAGGGGTTGATGTGTGTCTGGACCATAGGTGAGGCGCAAAGAAGAGAGGCTCTCAGGCTGGGCATGCACCAAACACAGTAGGGGGAGGGCCGAGGCAGACACCTAAGCAAAGGGAGCAAAGGCGGCTGGACAGCAGTCAGCCTGGCTGGAGGCCTGGAGGGGGACTGCACAGTGGTGAGCCCAGAACACAGTGTGCAGTGGTAGTGAGGTAGGCGCCGTCCCATGGCCAGAGAGGCCACCTGGGTGAGGGCTGTGGCACCTTCAGCTGGAGTGAGTCCCCCAGTGGGAAGAGAACCATGTGGGCTGAAAGCTAACAGCAATGTGGAGATAGGAGCCCTGGCCAAGGAATCAGGAGTCCTGAGATCCAGCCCCTGTTCTGCCACTGGGGCTGTCACTTCTCTTTGGACTTCAGTTTCCTTTTCCATTAAATGACAGGGTGGGACATATGATCTTTACAGGCCTCTCAAAATGCATTATTCTAGGGTCCTCAGCCAGGGAACAAGTACCTGACTCACCACATAGAGGAAGCATGGCAGATCTGCCCACCTTAAATGCCAACTCCAACTGAGTGGTGGTAGCTACCTGGACAATTGTATGGAGAAAAACTGCAAAACACTCCAAGCTCTGCAAAAAAGACTGCTTGATGAACCAATGCTGTCTGCATGGGCCCAGAATGCCCAAATGGTACAAGTGGCAGGGATTTACCATTCCTAGCTTAACATACTATTTCTTACTATGGTTGTAGAAATGCGCCAACCACTCATGGTAGAGATTCTGAAGATGTTTCTCCTGGGGTCTTCTGTGAACAGTGCCAAGGCTTCCCCAGTCTTAGGCTTACCAATGCCATCCTAACTCAGACACCCTCAAGCCAGTCTGCCACTCATTTCAATGCTTCTACCCCTGCTGTGTTCATCGTCTCTGAATGTCACAACTTCCCCCTGTAACTCTGAACTCCCTTTCCTGCAGCCAACACACAACTAATTAATTACACAACCAGCTCTGTAACCAAGAAAGGAAACTTTCCTTTAAAAAATATGGTCAGTAAATAATTCTGATCATTTCTCTATTTTGCTTTTTGTTATTCCTTCCCTGGTGCCCTCCTCTCCTCCCAGCCAGGGATACAGCTCAGACGGAGCAACAGTGCCCATACCAGACGGGGGTTATTTCATACACTAGGGCACTAGGCTGTGGTACAGCTGGCAGGAAAAGAAGGGTAATTATATTGCATCTCAAAGCCACCAGCAATGAATTTCTGCATAAAGGATGAGATTTGCCGTGTATTATTTATGGCAGCATCAATTTCCCCAGCTGGCTCTATTCACTGTGCAAATTCTCCTCTGTTTATGAGCAAGGCCATGGTTCTGCACTTCTGGCTACTCTATACTGTGGAGAGGCCCCAAAGGGCACTGTGCATAATAAACAGGCAGCTGGATTCACTGGGGTCACATCCTCCCTCCCTGTTAAATTACATCCCTGGGATTGCAGCGAGCTCCCAGTCTCACCTAGCCATGCTAATGCATGCAGGTGTGTGAAACCAAGTCAGTAAGAGGAAAAAAGGAATAACCAGTCTTTGGGGCCTCACTGGGGAAAACTGAAAAATAAACCTTATGGGGGGAAACTGGGTGACTCTGGGCTCACAGACTTTCTTGTTATATTTTTAAAAGCAGGACATAGATAAAGAGTTCTGCACTTATGAGGTTACTTCCACCCAGTAACTCAAAAAAGGGGAGGGCAGCAGCGCTAGAGGCTTCAGGACTCAGTCTGTGTTAGGACGGAGCACAGGTATGAGGGTGACACACAGGTCATCTGTCCAGTCAGTAGCCTTGCCTCTTCAGAGATGACAAGTCAGGGTGAATATGGCCCCAGTGGAAACAAATGTGGTAGAAACAAGGGAAGACAACTTTGTACTGGCACGAATTTCTGGGTCCTTCCGCTGTACATTCTCTCACCTGTAGCTCTACGTTTCCAGAGAGGGGCAGAGGAAACACATGTCTCTTTTGCCCAGCCCAAGAGCTTCTACTGCAGTCCCTGTGCTGGGTGGCATGAGCAGTGGGCATCACTGCACTTGGGAGTTGGGGGGCCTTGGTGCCTCTCGTTCCCCAACCAACAGCACAGCCATGTCTGACCTCCTGGTAATGGGCCCTGTGGTAGAGTTCCCCAGGTCCCAATGTCCACTATCTCCTGGAACCCTGTTGGCTGAAAGAAGACAGGAGGGAAGGGTAAGTTTTCAGGTTAAGCAACCCAAGTTGGTTGCAGGGTCTCAGCATCCAGCAATTCCTCTATAAGACAACTATGGACACAGAAATACCTGCCAAGGGCCCAGATTTCTGGCTTTCCCCTGGGGCCAGCTCACCAGACGGGGAGATTTGGTCAGACATGCTGTGCGCTCACTGCCTGAAGCTCCTTCTCCTTCAGCGATATCCAAGAGAATCCGGGTGCTGGGCACAAAGCTCCAGGAGCGTCCAAGGGCAGGTTTGAGCTTCCCACTATCCCTGTCTCGGGTCATGTGGTTGGTCACCTACAGCAGAAAGAATCAAAGACAGAGGTACAATGCTAGCATAGAGGACATCTGTTCCTACTGCTTCATTTTACAGATGTGAAAATTGTGGCCTAGTGCAGAAAACAACTTGCCCCAGGCTCCATAACTTATCAAAGGCAGGTCTGGAACTAGAACCCTGGGCTCCTGACTTGTGCCCAGGTCTTTCCACTACAAGGCAATGCCTCATTAGGTGGTGCAGCTCCAAAAGAAGGTGACAGGGCAAATGTCTGGGAACAGGAATATGCAATGCTGTCTGCACTTTCCTGAAGGGAAGTCAGCAGCGGGCTTGAGCCTACCATACCCCCAGCCCAGCAGACGGCACCCTGGGGCCATGTCCACCCAGCCCTTTGTGTCAGGGAGCACATCTGTGTGTATATGCGGGTAGGGGGAGTTTTGGAAAGGCGGGGTTTCTTCCAAACTGGTCAGTCAGCTCTACTCAGCTCAGGCTAGTCACGGGTAAGCAATCTGAGCCCACGACATCCTGTTATGAGGTTCGCCCCTCAAGACTCCGCAGGCCCACGCTGTGGCATGTTCATCGAGTCTCCACTGCCCAAGCTAGAGCCTGGCACATGGCATGTGATCACTACCTCCTGAAATCAGGAGAGAATTGAGGTCATCCAGTACAAGAGCAAAAGAAGAGGAAAACAGATCCTTTCACCCTGCGGTGGGCACACATATTGGTATAACTTTCCAGGAAATTTGGCAATAGCGTCTCTACACATTTAAAAATAATATATACTTGATGCAGGAATTATACTTTTAGGAGTTTAAGGAAATAATGTGAGATGTGCAAAGAGATTTAGGTATAAGGATGTTCACTAGTTTATTTAAAATAGAGGAAAATCAGTTATGACTTACAGACCCCAAATCAGGAAATAGATAGCTACAGTACACCAGGGGCCAGCAAACTACATCCATTGGTTCATAGTTGGTCCAAAAGTTATTTTGGAAAATCAAGTTTTATTGGAACATAGCCATGCCTATTCCTTTATTGCCTACACTTGTTCTTATGCTATACAGGCAGAATAGTTGCAATGTAGACCAACCATCGGGCTGGAAAGCCTCAAATATTTACTACCTGGCCCTTTACAGAAAACATTTGCCAATCCTGTAACATAGGTATTAATACATAGGTATTAAAATAATATTAACTGCTACAGAGAAGACAAATGATGATTCTATAGCATCTTACTATGCTGGACAGTGACCCACATAATGGGGTATGTAGGGGGGACTTGATAATAGAGGGAGTCTAGTAAGCATAATGTTGTTCAAGTAATCATACATTAACGATATCAAAATCAAAATCAAAATAATAATAATAATATTAACTGCTAAAAATGACATTCTTAAAGAACCTTCTGAAAAACCTGGGAAAGGCAATGAGATAGTAAGTTGTTTTTCTTTTAAACAAGGTTACAGTTTAGTTAAAAAGTTGGTTAAATGTATTAATGCAGAGAAAAAAGATTCTATGGACATATATAAAAAAATATGGTTTCTGTGGATATGGAGATTACAAATTTGACTTTTATATTTAACTGTTTTACCCTTGCTGAGAAGACATAAATTTATAGAATTACTCCACAAGCAGAAAAAGTTACTTTAAAAGCAAAAAGATCCATTCCTAAGCAGCTCTGGGAAAGGCAAAACTATTGGGGCAGAAACCAGGTCTGGTTATTTGGGCCTGGGGAACCTTTCTGGGTGATAGAAATATACTGTATTTTGATTGCAGTAAGTTAACAAGACAAGATATGATGGTATTCACTAGTCAGACTTCAAATAAGGAGAAAATTACTCTATGGGAATTATATCTCGATAAATCTCACTTAAGAAAGTAAACAGAAAAACAAGACTGTCCCTGATCTCTTGGCTGTCTAGTTCTGGTCCCCTCCAGTACTTCAGATGACCCAGGGAAGTTGGGCTATGGCCCTTGTGTAGAGGGCCCCCTTAGGGGTTCAAAACTGCTGCCATTTAAAAGAAATAAAGAGCTGTAACTAGAAATCGAGTTCATGTGCCCCCTTGATCAAGACCAGGGGCCAGAGATAAGACAAGCAGGGGTGGCCAAGCCCACTTCCTCACCAACACTGCCACACCAAGGTCTCGGGCCAGGGTCTTCAGCTCTCGGGCCAGCTGCATCATCAAGGCCAAGCCTGGAGGAGGAGAGGCAGAGGGCAGCAGGGCAGCAGGGCCTGGACTGGCTGCAGACGGGACTCCACAGCTGGGAGGCAAGACCAGGTCCCCAACCCTGGGCTTTGCCACACCACTCACCTTCCCTTTGCTGACCTCCCAGAAGTGGGGAGATCACCGCAGTGACCGAGTCCACAACCACCACCTTCACGGTTCCTGAAGAACTGCTCACCTTGGGATTGAGGGGAAACAGGTGCCATGAACCAATTGGCCTCTAGGGGGCACCAATTACAGAAGCTGGTTCCTCTATCAGCAACTGGTAAGAAACAACCTCCTCTCCTCCAAATACAGCTGTGCAGCCATTCCCGAATTTCAGCAATGTCTTTTTTCCCCACCCCCATTTGTATGCAGAAAAAAATTTACCGAGGATTTGGGTGGGTAGAGAGGGTTAAATCACAGGATATCACAGATACCCTAAAATAACTAAATTTGAGAAATCCCTATTCTAAATGCAGTAGCCCTGTGGTCAGGAATTTTCTTACTTCTAAGAAAATGGCTGTCTTTCTCATATGGCCAGCCCTCAACCATCTTGTCAGGCCCCTTTTCCCCTCTTGTGCTTCCTTCCCAAATTCCTAGCGTCTTTTGCTGAAGTGTCTAGCCTTCTCTATACTTCACTGTCTCCTAGATCACACCCCTAGGGCCTCATCTTCCGTATCTAAAATGATTCCAAATGTAGACTACATAGACAGCCATCTGTTAAAACCATAACTTTTTTTGGTCTCTACACAAGCATTAGCATCCTTCTGGTTTCTTGGACCTAAACTGCCATTGATGTTTCCCTTCTCTTTTCCCTCACTCCTTATACCCAAACTGTTGATTCTGTTTCTGTAACTTTTTTTTTCACTTCAGGTCGGCCAAATTTTGGATATTCAGCATTACCTAGTCTGTCTTTTGCATGTCTTCCTTCATCTTCCAGTTACTGACTCTTGGCCACTCAACAGCTTGTCTAAGAGAGGATGGCAGAAAAGAGAAGCTAAAACGGAAATAGGATTGGACCTTCCTCTCGGGGAGAGCAGGGTGAAATCTGACTAAAATATGACAGCAAGCCATTTACTGCTATGGAGCTGTCAGGTCATCTGTGGCAGACAGACCCTAAGGTAGCCCCCAGGGTCCCCACCTCTTGGTATTCAAGCCCTTGTATAATCCTTTCCCCTTGTCCATGAGTGAGTCCTCTGACTTGCTTCTAATAAAACATGAGAGGTGTTGGAATGTCACTCTTTTGAGTAGGTTATGTTATATGGCAAGGAAGTCACCCCAAGATTACATTATGTTATATAAGACTGTGTGTTGCACTTTGGTTTCACTCTTGTGCTATCCTGAAAAGCAAGTGGCCGTGGTGTGAACTGCCTGTGGAAAAGGCCACATGGCAGGGAAGAGTGGGCAACTGCTAGGAGTTGAAGGTGGCCTCTGGCCAACTGCCAGCAAGAGACTGAAGCTGCTGGGAAATGAATTCTGCCAACCTTAGTGAACCTGTAAGGAAATTCTTCCCCAGCTGAGCCTCCAGATAAGAACACAGCCCAACTGCCACCCTGATTATAGCCTAATGAGACTCTAAGCGGAAAACCCAGCTAAGCTGTCCCCAGACTCTCAGCCCACGAAAACTGTGAGGAAATAAATATATATTAAGTCACTAAGTTTGTAATAACATGTTATGGAGAACAGAATATATACCATCTAATAGTCCTACAGTAAAAAAATATAGTCTTTTGACTTGAGCTTTGAGAGATTTGGGTTATAAGCTTAGTTCTTATCCTAAATATATGGTGACTTTGAGCAACTCTGACTTCTCTGATCCTCACTCTCTTCATCTCTAGAAATGAGAGGGTTGGATTAGATCAGGATTATTTGGCTTCATATCTCAACACACAGGTGGGTCATAGCCAGCTATGATTCCTATGGCAAGTACTTATTCAACTATTTTATATTCAGAAGTTTGTAAAAAGTGATTTATTTTATACACAATCCTGGGTACACCCATGGGAATATGTTACACTTTGAAATGAGAGAAAAATTTTAAGATGAATTAAACTGTTCTGTCTTCTAAATCTATTAGTCTATAATTCAGTGCATCAAATCTTGTCAAAGCACCTAGCACGTACAGCAGGGGACCCACCCAGTGCCATTCCAAACTCCTCTTCCTTGTTAACAGAACTCAGTGTGGCCAGGTACTGGGCAGAAATCTCCAGACATTAGGGAAGGTGGGCCCAACTCCTAGTCTCAGATACACACATAATGCAGTTTGGGCCAACTAGAAATAAAGGGAAGTGGGAAATCTACTAGTGGGTTCTGGAGAAATATTTTTTCTTCCCTGATAAAAGGGAAGAGATACAGAAAATAGGCAGCTATCTTTCACTGCCCTGAATACGGATGTGGATGTGTGAAGACATGATGCCTAGAGCTACAGCAGCCACTTTGCAATCATGAGGGGGAAGAGCAAGAGAATCAGACGCCCCAACCTGATATTGCAGACTTGTGAACATCCAGACTCATGTGAGACAATTAAATGTTCTCAAGGTTCAAGTGTCTGTCAAACATATTCTATTACTTGAAGCTGAAAGTAAACCTAACTGATCCAGTGGGGGAGTGTAGAGATGAACATGACATGATCCTTGCACACAAGGGGCTTACTGTTTAGTGGAGAAGATGGGCGTGTAAACCATGAGACACTAAGGAATGAATGAAGTACTCAGGAATCCCACCCTGGGAGTGACAAGCACAGCTGGAGTAACCAGCTTGCACATCTGCATTTCCAGAGTGTGTAGTAGGACATTTGCCCACATACAGAGAGCACCTGGCAAGCTAGGTGAAGCAGTGAGGGGCAGAAACAGCAGGCTTACCTGCTGGGCCACAGAGCCTCGGAGGTCCTGCAGCACACCCAACATCTGGAAGATGTCAAACACATGCACCACCTGGATCCTCCGGAGAGCTCCTGCCTATTCAAGAGGATAGGAAAGAGAAGGAGAGGCTCTGGGTAAGGGAGCAGGGGTTTGAGCAATATGAAGGGCAGGAAGAGGCACCTAGACACAAGGACTCAGGTTCAGGGTAGCCAATGGGCTTGATCTAATGGGCCAGTTTTCATTCACTGACTCTTGGCCACTCAACAGCTTGTCTAAGAGAGGATGGCAGAAAAGAGAAGCTAAAACGGAAATAGGCTTGGCCCTCCCTTTCAGGGAGAGCAGGGTAAACCATGAGACACTAAGGAATAAATGAAGTACTCAGGAATCCCACCCTGGGATTGGCCGCCTGGGTACTGAGCTACAAAGTCAAGTCAGAGCTCAGCGGGAAAGAGTGATTGGGCTGTAAGTGATACCTGCCACAGGTAAGAAATGGGATAGAAACACAGACGCTGGCCGTTTGCCATCCCTGAATTCAGGTATGCAAGGAGTTGTGTTTCCTGGAAGGATCAGTGTGGGTAGTATCCAAGCTGAGGGATGATATCCTGACAGGAAAAATACTGGAAGTATTAATAGAACAGCAAGTTTCAAAGCCAGAAATGACTATTCATCCAAATGGCCCAAATTCTTGCAACCTAAGGGATAATGGTTTGTATTTTTGTGTCAGAACTGCAAAGGAACCCAACCCTCCTGGCTCCTACCTGCTCCTCCTCATCCGGAGTCTTGGCTTGAAGTAGCTGCAGGATGCGGGAGGCTGTCAGTCCTCCACTGGAATTAATGTATAGGACGTTCTGCTGCAGGCCATAGGCCACATTTGCAGCCACACAAAGACATACCTGAGTAGAAATGGGGCACTGGGTGAACCTGAGCCTCAGAGAGGGCCAGGACAGGAGCCCCCCTCCAAATCCTGTCCAGATGCCAACAGCATCCGTGGGCCAAATTCAAGCCTCACTCCTCACCACCCATAGTCCGTCCTCTGAGCCTGAATCACAGGCACCCCGGCAGCAGCTCCCCCAGAGATCCAGGGCTATGCGCCCGCGTCTCCCAGTCCTGGCTGCTGGCCACACGTGTACCTGGGTTTTGCCACTTCCTGGGCCTCCCACGATTTCTGTCACCTCTCCAGTGTAGAGACCAGCATCAAGCAGTTTGTCCAGGCTGGTGGCAGAAGAGGAAGGAAGAGAGTGAAGCCAAGGAACTGGAGGGAAGGGAGTAGGAACCAAGAAATGAGTGCTGGAATGGTGCTATTTAGTCCCTATATTGTCAACACTCTAGCTGTGGAAACCTTGGAATAAACTCAAGATGTGGCCAATTCCTAATCCAGGAATTCCAGATTCCTAATTCTGCCCTTGAACCATGGAAAAGGTCCCTACCCACCCTGTGTGAACTGTCCGTCCTGAGGCTGAAGCTTCTCCTACACCACAGCCTGTGCCAATGGCTCTGCATCCTGACCCCACACATCCCTTTTCTAACACTGCACTCACCTTCACAGGCTCCAGTCCTCTGCAGTGGTTCGTGAAGACCTCCCACAAGCCCTCTGTATAGGCCAAGCAGCACCTCAGTAAGCACCCCATTAATTTTGACTCCAGTGACCCCATGACTTTCTATACACATAAATGGACCCACAGGTTCCATCCAGTCAAAATGCTCTGCTTACCTCCAGCCCTGTGGCTTTGGTGTAACTGAGTTCACCCTGTCTCTGTAGAATAAGTGTCTGTTTAAAAAGCATCCAGAGTGGGACCCAAGATGGCGGCGTGAGTAGAGCAGTGGAAATCTCCTCTCAAAACCATACATATTTTTGAAAATACAACAAATACAACTATTCCTAAAAGAGAGACCAGAAGACACAGGACAACAGCCAGACCACATCCACACCTGCGAGAACCCAGCGCCTTGTGAAGGGGGTAAGATACAAGCCACGGCCCGGCACGACCCGAGCGCCCCTCACCCCAGCTCCCGGCAGGAGGACAGGAGTCGGAGCAGGGAGGGAGAGGGAGCCCAGGACTGCTAATCACCCAGCCCCAGTCATCCGCACCAGAGCACAGACACACAGTGCGTGGGGTGCTGGATACTAGGGAAACAGGACAGTAAGACCTGTGAGTGGGTCCCCGCAGCTGGCGTCCCTGGGACAAAGAAAAGCCAGTGCTTTTTGAAAGTCTTAAAGGGACAGGGACATCATAGCTGGACAGAAGCGTCCCAGGACACTTAGCCCAGCGGCTGGGAATCCTGAAATCCAGGCGCCCTAACACCCTGGGCGGCAGCGCAGCTCGGAGGCCCCTCACGGTGATAAATAGCCTCCCGCCTGTTTTCCTCCGATGTGGCTCCGCCATATTGGCACAGAACACTGAGGCCAGCTATGACCACAGCAACCGTGGAGCTTAACTCCACAGCGGACAGGAAAGAATCAGAGGCCCCATCTGCGCGTAGCTGCCCAGCACAAGCAGCTGGAGGTCGCTGTTCTCCCAGGAGAGGAGGGCCACAAACCAGCAAGAAAGGACGTTCTCCCAGATGACACACATGCCAGCTCCGCACATCTACCTCCATCACCATGAAAAGGCAGAAGAATTTGATACAGACCAAAATCACAGAGTCAACCCCTGAGAAGGAGATAGACCTAACCAATCTTCCTGAAAAAGAATTCAAAATAAAGGTCATAACCATGCTGACAGAGCTGCAGAGAAATATGCAAGAGCTAAGGGATGATGTCTGGAGGGAGATTACAGAAATGAAACAATCTCTGGAAGGATTTATAATCAGAATGGATAAGATGCAGGAGGCCACTGATGGAATAGAAACCAGAGAACAAGAACGCATAGAAGCTGACGCAGAGAGAGATAAAAGGATCTCAAGGAATGAAACAATATTAAGAGAACTGTGTGACCAATCCAAAGGGAACAATATCCATGTTATAGGGGTACCAGAAGAAGAAGAGAGAGAAAAAGGGATAGAAAGTGTCTTTAAAGAAATAATTGCTGAAAACTTCCCCAAACAGGGGGAGGAAATAATCAATCAGACCATGGACGTACACAGAACTCCCAACAGAAAGGACCCAAGGAGGACAACACCAAGACACATAATAATTAAAATGGCAAAGATCAAGGACAAAGACAGAGTATTAAAGGCAGCTAGAGAGAGGAAAAAGGTCACCTACAAAGGAAAACCCATCAGCCTATCATCAGACTTCTCAACCGAAACCTTACAGGCCAGAAGAGAATGGCATGATATATTTAATGCAATGAAAGAGAAGGGCCTTGAACCAAGAATACTGTATCCAGCACGATTATCATTTAAATATGAAGGAGCGATTAAACAATTCCCAGACAAGCAAAAGCAGAGGGAATTTGCCTCCCACAAACCACCTCTACAGGGTACTTTAGAGGGACTGCTCTAGGTGGGAGCACTCCTAAGACTAAATAGATGTCACCAGAGAAAATAAAATCACAGCAAAGAAAGCAGACCAACCAAATACTAACTAAAGGCAAAAGATAAAATCAACTACCCACAAAAGTAGTTAAAGGAAACACAAAAGAGCACAGAATAAAACAACCAACATATAAAGAACAGAGGAGGAAGAATAAGAAGGGAGAGAAATAAGGAATCACCAGACAGTGTCTATAACAGCTCAATAAGCGAGTTAAGTTAGACAGTAAGATACTAAAGAAGCTAACCTTGAACCTTCGGTAACCATGAATCTAAAGCCTGCAATGGCAGTAAGTACATATCTTTCAATAGTCACCCTAAATGTAAATGGACTGAATGCACCAATCAAAAGACAAAGAGTAATAGAATGGATAAAAAAGCAAGACCCATCTATATGCTGCTTACAAGAGATTCACCTCAAACCCAAAGACATGCACAGACTAAAAGTCAAGGAATGGAAAAAGATATTTCATGCAAACAACAGGGAGAAAAAAGCAGGTGTTGCAGTACTAGTATCAGACAAAATAGACTTCAAAACAAAGAAAGTAACAAGAGTTACAGAAGGACATTACATAATGAAAAAGGGCTCAGTCCAACAAAAGGATATAACCATTATAAATATATATGCCCCCAATGCAGGAGCACCAACTTATGTGAAACAAATACTAACAGAACTAAAGGAGTAAACAGAATGCAATGCATTCATTTTACGAGACTTCAACACGCCACTCACTCCAAAGGATAGACCCACCGAACAGAAAATAAGTAAGGACACAGAGGCACTGAACAACACACTAGAACAGATGGACCTAACAGACATCTATAGAACTCTACATCTAAAAGCAACAGGATACACACATTCTTCTAAAGTGCACATGGAACATTCTCCAGAATAGACCACATACTAGGCCACAAAAAGAGCCTCAGTAAACTCCAAAAGACTGAAATCCTACCAACCAACTTTTCAGACCACAAAGGTATAAAACTAGAAATAAATTGTACAAAGAAAACAAAAAGGCTCACAAACACATGGAGGCTTAACAACACGCTCCTAAATAATCAATGGATCAACAAACAAATTAAAATAGAGATCAAGGAATAAATGGAAACAAATGACAACAACAACACAAAGCCCCAACTTCTGTGGGACGCAGCTGAAGCAGTCTTAAGAGGAAAGTATATAGCAATCTGGGCATACTTAAAGAAGGAAGAACAATCCCAAATGAATAGTCTAACGTCACAATTATCGAAATTGGAAAAAGAAGAACAAATGAGGCCTAAAGTCAGCAGGAAGAGGGACATAATAAAGATTAGAGAAGAAATAAACAAAATTGAGAAGAATAAAACAATAGAAAAAAATCAATTAAACCAAGAACTGGTTCTTTGAGAAAATAAACAAAATAGATAAGCCTCTAGCCACACTTATTAAGAGAAAAAGAGAATCAACACACATCAACAGAATCAGAATGAGAAAGGAAAAATCACGACAGACTCCACAGAAATACAAAGAATTATTAGAGACTACTATGAAAACCTATATGCTAACAAGCTGGAAAATGTAGAAGAAATGGACAGCTTCTTAGAAAAATACAACCTTCCGAGACTGACCAAGGAAGAAACACAAAATTTAAACAAACCTATTACGAGCAAAGAAAGTGAAGCAGTAATCAAAAAACTACCAAAGAACAAAACCCCTGGGCCAGATGGATTTACCTCGGAATTTTATCAGACATACAGAGAAGACATAATATCCATTCTCCTTAAAGTTTTCCAAAAAATATAAGAGGAGTGAATACTCACAAACTCATTCTATGAAGCCAATATCACCCTAATACCAAAACCAGGCAAAGACCCCACCAAAAAAGAAAATTACAGATCAATATCTCTGATGAATGTAGATGCAAAAATACTCAACAAAATATTAGCAAACCGAATTCAAAAATATATCAAACTGATCATACACCACGACCAAGTGGAATTCATCCCAGGGATGCAAGGATGGTACAACATTTGAAAATCCATCAACTTCATCCACCACATAAACAAAAAGGACAAAAACCACATGATCATCTCCATAGATGCTGAAAAAGCATTCAACAAAATTCAACATCCATTCATGATAAAAACTCTCAACAAAATGGGTATAGAGGGCAAGTACCTCAACATAATAAAGGCCATATATGATAAACCCACAGCCAACATCATACTGAACAGCGAGAAGCTGAAAGCTTTTCCTCTGAGATAGGGAACAAGACAGGGATGCCCACTCTCCCCACTGTTATTCAACATAGTACTGGAGGTCCTAGCCACGGCAATTAGACAAAACAAAGAGATACAAGGAATCCAGATTGGTAAAGAAGAAGTTAAACTGTCATTATTTGCAGATGATATGATATTGTACATAAAAAACCCTAAAGACTCCACTGCAAAACTACTAGAACTCATATCGAAATTCAGCAAAGTTGCAGGATACAAAATTAACACAGAGAAATCTGTGGCTTTCCTATACACTAACAATGAACTAATAGAAAGAGAAACCAGGAAAACAATTTCATTCACAATAGCATCAAAAAGAATAAAATACCAAGGAATAAACCTAACCAAAGAAGTAAAAGACCTATACCCTGAAAACTACAAGACACTCTTAAGAGAAATTAAAGAGGACATTAACAAATGGAAACTCATCCCATGCTCTTGGCTAGGAAGAATTAATATAGTCAAAATGGCCATCCTGCCCAAAGCAACATACAGATTTGATGCAATCCCTATCAAATTACCAACAACATTCTTCAACGAACTGGAACAAATAGTTCAAAAATTCATATGGAAACACCAAAGACCCAGAATAGTCAAAGCAATCCTGAGAAGGAAGAATAAAGTGGGGGGGATCTCACTCCCCAACTTCAAGCTCTACTACAAAGCCATAGTAATCAAGACAATTTGGTAATGGCACAAGAACAGAGCCACAGACCAGTGGAACAGAATAGAGACTCCAGACATTAACCCAAATATATATGGTCAATTAATATACGATAAAGGAGCCATGGAGATACAATGGGGAAATGACAGTCTCTTCAACAGATGGTGCTGGCAAAACTGGACAGCTACATGTAAGAGAATGAAATTAGTTCACTGTCTAACCCCATACACAAAAGTAAATTCGAAATGGATCAAAGACCTGAATGTAAGTCATGAAACCATAAAAGTCTTAGAAAAAAACATAGGCAAAAATCTCTTGGACATAAACATGAGTGACTTCTTCATGAACATATCTCCCCAGGCAAGGGAAACAAAAGCAAAAATGAACAAGTGAGACTATATCAAGCTGAAAAGCTTCTGTACAGCAAAGGACACCATCAATAGAACAAAAAGGTATCCTACAGTATGGGAGAATATATTCGTAAATGACAGATCTGATAAAGGGTTGACATCCAAAATATATAAAGAGCTCATGCACCTCAACAAATAAAAAGCAAATAATCCAATTAAAGAATGGGCAGAGGAGCTGAGCAGACAGTTCTCCAAAGAAGAAATTCAGATGGCCAACAGGCACGTGAAAAGATGCTCCACATTGCTAGTTATCAGAGAAATGGAAATTAAAACCACAATGAGATATCACCTCACACCAGTAAGGATCGTCATCATCCAAAAGACAAACAACAACAAATGTTGGCGAGGTTGTGGAGAAAGGGGAACCCTCCTACACTGCTGGCGGGAATGTAAATTAGTTCAACCATTGTGGAAAGCAGTATGGAGGTTCCTCAGAATGCTCAAAATAGAAATACCATTTGACCCAGGAATTCCGCTTCTAGGAATTTACCCTAAGAATGCAGCACTCCAGTTTGAAAAAGACAGATGCACCCCTATGTTTATCGCTGCACTGTTTACAATAGCCAAGATATGGAAGGAACCTAAATGTCCATCAGTAGATGAATGGATAAAGAAGAGGTGGTACATATACACAATGGAATATTACGCAGCCATAAGAAAAAAACATATCCTACCATTCGCAACAAAATGGATGGAGCTAGAGGGTATTATGCTCAGTGAAATAAGCCAGGTGGAGAAGGACAAGTACCAAATGATTTCACTCATATGTGGAGTATAAGAACAAAGGAAAACTGAAGGAACAAAACAGCAGCAGAATCACAGAACCCAAGAATGGACTAATAGTTACCAAAGGGAAAGGGACTGGGGAGGATGGGTGGGAAGGGAGGGATAAGGGCGGGGAAAAAGAAAGAGGGCATTACGATTACATGTATAGTGCGTGGGGGGCACGGGGAGGGCTGCGCAACACAGAGAAGACAAGTAATGATTTTACAGCATTTTACTACGCAGATGGACAGTGACTGTGAAGGGGTATGTGGGGGGGACTTGGTGAAGGGAGGAACCTAGTAAACATAATGTTCTTTCTGTAATTGTAGATGAATGATACCAAAATTCTAAAAAAATGCTCAAAATAGAAATACCATTTGACCCAGGAATTCCACTTCTAGGAATTTACCCTAAGAATGCAGCAGCCCAGTTTGAAAAAGACAGATGCACCCCTATGTTTATTGCAGCACTATTTACAATAGCCAAGAAATGGAAGCAACCTAAGTGTCCATCAATAGATGAATGGATAAAGAAGATGTGGTACATATACACAATGGAATATTACTCAGCCATAAGAAGAAAACAAATCCTACCAGTTGCAACAACATGCTCAGTGAAATAAGCCAAGCGGAGAAAGACAAATATCAGATGATTTCATTCATATGTGGAGTATAAGAACAAAGGAATACTGAAGGAACTTTTAGAGAGGAAGAAGCTACAACTCTGGCCTCCAAGAAACCACCACTCTCCCCCAGTCATTACAGCTTTTGCGGTACACTACATGCTCTTGTCCTTGTAAGGATTCACTCAAGCACCTTAGCACTACAAGCTCTGAGAAGAACTGCAACAAAGAAATTTTGTTGTATTTGGGTTAATGAAGCATGTCCCAAATTTTTGACTCCAGAACTCCGTTGCCTTTTTAAAGTTACATCCATTAATTGTCCACAGAGCACTCTGAATAAGGCTTGAAACCTAGCAAGTCATCTTTGATCCTTCATGCCTCTGTCCCATCTGGTGGAAGGCTTGCCACGTCTCTTCTTCAGCACGTCTCCCACTGTCACCTGCCCTAGATCAGACCCCTGCATGGCCTTCCTCTCGCAAGCTTCCCTGGCCCCATCCACCCTGCACACTTCTACCCCACTGCCTACGCCTCTGCTTTCACAATGCAGCCTCCCACCTGGAGGGAGGCAAAAGGGCAGACGAGCTAGTTAGGATCTTAGACTTAGGAGTGTGACAGGCTTGACCTCAAGCACCTGGTCTGCCACTCACTAGCTAGGCTCACTTAGACTGAGCCTCAGTTTCCTCATCTACAGAAGGTGATTTTAATCATGCATTCACTGGTGGTTGTGAAGAACAAACGAAATAATGTCCCATGAATTTCACGCCCGGTGCCTGGTTCTTGGTAAGCCCATCTGTGCCTCAATGCCCACGGCCTCTGGGAGCTTTCCTGAACCACTCTGGTCTCCCGTGCAGTGACCCACTGCCGCTGCAATCCTGCTGGTTCACCACTTCACTGCTCCCTAAATGCTTCCTCTGCCTCTGTAGGTTTTACACGGTCCCTGAGCCCAAAGGCCAAGTCTGCTTCCTGTTAATCACTCCCTCCTTACGCTGCCTCCACCCATGCTTACACCTCTCTTGGGTGCACCTGCTCATCTCTGCCCACTAGACCCCACACTGCTTACATGCAGGGGCCTTGCCCCCCTCCTTCACATGTCATCTGCTTCTGTCTGGCACCCGGTAGGCATTCAGGACAAACCTCGCACTGAGCACCCAGTGAGTGAGCAGTCGGTGTTTGATGATAACACACCTGGCCCCCCAGCCAGGGGGAACAAGGACCAGGCCATATGAACTTCGCCAAGAAAACACGTTATGGAAACAGCGAGGGCCAAACAGTCCAAAGACCTTTGTGGTGGCCGAGTTTGTCATCAGATTCTGAACAGGGCAGGAAAGAGGTCAGACTCCCTCAGCCAGAAGCTGACTGTTATCTTCCAACTCCTTCCCTCCAAACAGAGCAGAACAAAACTCCTTCTTTAAGGAAGCTAGCTCTCTTGTCCCTCCTGTGGTGGAGTGTGGGGGGCGGAGGGGGGACGGGGGTGGAATGAACCAAGTTCCGGGTCAAGTACCGGGGGCTTGAGTCCCCCCTCTGCCCCACTCCTCCTAGGCTCAACTCAAGTCAGGTTCATAATCACTAACTCACCCGGTCACTGAAGAGATTTTATAACCTATAATCAATGACTGGCACATAGTAGGCACTCAGTAAATGTTAGACCTGCCCTGGTCTCTCTTGCCCTATCTTTAAATGAAATGGGAGGCAGAGCCAGAGAAGAGTTGCTCTGATATGCTGATGTTTACAAGATAGTGGTTCTCAACCAGGGGCCATTTTGCCCCCTGGGGGCCATTTGGAAATGTCTGGAGACATTCTGGATTATCATGGCATGGGGAGCAGGGAGGGGCTCCTGGCTTTTAGCAGATAGGTTGCAGCCACTCCCCTACCCCCACTCCGCCCCAACCCCCGCCACACCAAACAATTACACTCCCAACATGCTAGGAGTGCTGGGTAGAGAAACTGTTATAAAGGAAGCAAAGTCCTTAGTCCTGACCGTCCACCCATGCCGCCCTCACCACTGCCCGAAAAACCCAGCCTTTCTAGAGTCAAGCATCGAAAACCCAGACGGAGGCAGCCACGTCCTGCTGCCTCTCACCTTCTGCCCCAAGCACACAAACAAACCTTCCAACGCCTGTGGACAAGATGGCAGTGGAGGTCTTCAGTTCCTCATAGAGATCAGCGCCATTGAAGGGAAAAGCCGAGAACTGGGCCAGCAGCACCCGCCTCAGGGCAACCAGAGCCTGGGGACAGGGCAGAGGCAAATCAGGATGGGGCCCAGGGTACTTCAGCACAAACAGCCCAGAGCCCTCGGCAACGACGGGTTAAGGGAGGCGGCATCCCAGGGTCCCACCGTCCCCTCCAATCGTCCTGGGAACCCTTTGCTCAGGGATGGGTCTTCGGAGACACCCAGGTTTGGAGCATGGAGATTGTCAGCTTACCTTATAAGACAAACCACATTTCTGGGCTACCTCCTCCAGGTCTGCAGAAACCAGGTCCACCACTGAAAATAAAACACATGGTTGATTGGCAGGAAGGGAGGCCCGGGGCTTCCCATACTTGGCCTTTTCTCATCTGTAAACGGGGAGACAGCTTTTCTTTTCTGAAAAATGGCAGTTTCAGGAGGCCTTCGTGACATAACAGCCTCAGGGCCTGGGTGGTGCCTGGCGCACATTAGGGGTTCCTGGGGCCTGGGCGGCCCCACTCCCACCTCCCCGAGCCTCTCCAGAATGGTGTGGGGCACAGGAGGGAGGGGAATGGCCCCTCTCGCAGGCGTGCCAGGGCAGAGGGGCCGGCCTCGGCCGCGTGCCCAGCTGGGTGGTGCGCACAAGCGGTCACCTGTTCTGAGTCCGCGGGTCTTCAGAAGCTGGACCGTGTCCGGGGTAAGGCCCGGGCACAGTCCAGCCCTGAGCACGCCCATATCCCCTGGGGGTCCAGGGCCGCGCCAGCATCAGAGCTGCTCGCCTGTGGGCATCCGCGGGGCCCCCTCCTTCCTGGAGGCAGCGGGAGAGGCGGCGGCGCTTGGGGGCGGGTCCCGCCGGGTGTCCTGCGCCCCGGGCCCGCCCCCTCGGGCCGCGCCGCCGCTTCCGGCTTCCAGGTTCCAGGGCCTGGCCTGCAGCGCCACCCGCTGGCCGCGTACGGCGCAACCGCGGCCTTCTGAGACCCGGCGCTTGGGACAGAGGTGTGGGTGGGCAGGAGCCAGTCCCGAAGCGCTGCCTCCGGACCCTGTCGGCAGAACCCCGCGCTCCGCGGGCTCGCTCGGCCTCACGCCCCACGCCGCCCCGCGCCCGCATGCACCTCCACCCTCTTCCCCGAACACGCACAGCCTGTCCTGGGAGCAACACTGGGTCAGAAAGTTCAAGACGGGCCATCCCTATGCTCAAAGCCCTACGTGTTAGTGAGGGGAAGGAAGTGAACTGGAATCAAGTCAGATGACTAGATTGTATGATGGGTGCTAAGCAGCAGCAGAACACAGGTAGGCTTCTGCCTCTGTTTTACCAAGAAAAAAAATATTAATGAAAGCCTGAGTACATAGAACACAAAAAAATATGATTTGTATTTTAAAATGTCTTTTGCTTTGCCTCATCCTCTGGAAGAAGTTAAACAACCTTATAGAGTTATCTCCTCACAATCTAATGAGATAGGTACTTTTTTTATTCTTGTTTCACAGACGAGAAAACTGAGGCTCAGTGAGAGGAAGTCACTTGCGGAATGTCACACAGCCTGTAAGTGCAGAGCTGGACTTAGAGTGGGCAAAGCCAGTGCTGTTTTAACAGCCTCTCTTCCCATCCTGCAAGTTGTGTGAATGTCTTCCTCCTGCAAAGTGGTTTCCTTGAGAGCAGAAACAATGTCTGACCCATTTCTGTGACCCTCCGCAGCACTCCATACCTGAAGACACTTGGGGTGCTGATGTGTCACATTTAGAATTCTAGCAGTAAAACCTGGGTACTGGGAACCCACGGACCATCTGGGCTTTCCCTGTGCCTACATGACTGGACATAATGGGCTCGCTTAGTGGAATTTCTGGATATAGACCCTCAGCATTCTATAGACAAGTCTCCCACTCTCAGGGCCCCAGGCACCTCCCTCCATGTGCAGGTACCTTTCTCTCACCGTCTTTATCCTTCCAGGGGCAGCTCTGAAGGGAACAGGTGTAAGCATTGTGAGACCTTCAGAGAAGGGCAGGGCTGCTGTAACCACAGAGCATTCAATCTGGGAGTGGCCCAGGGGTGATGTGTCCTGTTCCTTGGCTCTACCCCACTCCTGACAGGGGCCCTGAGCAGCAGCAGCCCCAGACCAAGGAGGAGGCTGGTCCCTGATTGTTACTCTGTGATGATTATGAAGTCAGTTCATTGCACCCCAATCCCACTGTGGATAAAATGAGAGTTCCTGTGGCCAGGATTCTCACCTGGCCCTGGTTGACTAGCCCACTGCACACCTGTGGGCAATTTGACTCTATAAAAAGAGCTCTGCCCAGTGTTCTGGGCACAACATGGTGGCAGGGCTGCAAGGCTGCAGGAGAGCAGAGGCTGGAGTGGTGGCAGTGCCAAGGACAGAGGCCCAGAGGACGGCTGTGCAGGATGGTTGTGTGGGATGACTGTGCAGAGAGGCCCAGAGGATGGCAGGGCAGACAGAGGGGCCCAGAAGCAGAGGCTGGCTTGCTACATACAGACTCACTCTGAGTGAATGGGATTCTAGTGACTGACCTGCCACCTGGAAATAAAGTTGGGTATAACCCTTTCACCCCAAGAACGTTCTGCTGTCAATTTCTTTGGTCACACTGAATCCATAGCGAACTTGCCTGGGGCTGAAACCCATTGGCAAGACACCCACCCAAACTGAGGGTGGGTCCCCTGGGTGGGTCCCCTGCCCCCAGTTTCTCTCTACTTCCTGTCAGCTTGGCTGTCCTGCATGGTGATGGCTGTGGTCCCCAACTTAACCAGATGGCATCAGAGGCACTCTGTAAAGTGGGAGATGGGGAGGAGGCCATGCTGAAGAAGGAAACTCTCCACATTTTGAATGCACTCAATCAAATGTCGAAGCCCTTTCCCAACCCCAAGTCTATGAACAGGACTGTCACTACCAAAGGACTCCCACTTTCTTCAAGAGGCAGTTTGGTTGACTTCCTGGAGGAAGATAGCATTGACCTACTATAAGACAGTCCGGGCCTTTCCTTCTTCGTAAGGTTGGAGCTGGGGGTGGGGAGAGGGGCTTGAAGAGGCCGTGCTTCCTTGACCTGTCCCAGCCAGAACCCTGGAGTCCCAGGGAACAACACCTGTGCACACTGTGCCAATTCCTGACCCCAGATCAGTTCTGCAAGGCATGTAAGCCTCCCTCTCAGGAGGCCTTCTGGGATTAGCCAGAGAATTTTTGGCCGTGTTCCCCATCCAGTTACTCCCCATGCACACCCCTGCCCCATTCCACTCCCCTGTGGCCCCTCTTCCTCAATCCCCCCTTTTGGTGCCTTTGCCTGCCTGATTGTCCTCCCCCAGTTGCCTTCCTTCAGGCTGAGGTTTATTGTTCCTGTTCCACCTCAGTGATACTGGGCTCCCTTCACTTCATTCCACAGCTTTTTGAACACAGCTCTTTGCAAGGTGTCTGACCCAGTGTTAAGTTCTAGGAATGCAGGGTTGGAAAGCACAGCCCCTGCCTTCAAGGAGCCCCCTGGGGGGGGGGTGTTTCAGGGGCTGTCTGATAAGAATCGAGAGTACGGCATGGTCTGTGCTGTGACAGGACACCTTGAGGAACCAGAAGGGGCTTAGTATAGCTTGGGAGGGAGTGCAGTTAAGGGAGACTTCTTGGAGGAGGTGGTATCTGAGCGGACTCTCTTGGGAAGGGAATAAGTTAGCCAGCGAAAAGGTGATGGTACAGGTTGATGTGGGCTGAGGGAATTACCTGCAGAGTAGCTTCATGGGTGTGTGACCTGTGCAGTCACACACAGCACCACACATAGAAGGGCTCTGTGCTTAATGTTCTGCTATCACTGTCTTGAAATGCTTAATAATTTTTGAAGAGGCCCCATGAACAATGTAGCTGGTCCTGATTATTTAAAAGGGATATGGTGTCCATTCCTTAAGAGACCTGTAAGTAAGCATGGCTACAGGGATAGATGCTTATAGGCAACTTCATGATATGGTTGGAAAGTCTTGGGTTAGGAGTCCAAGTCCAAATCCAAGTTATACCATTTAGACATATGGCCATAGACAAGTTAATTAAGGTCAGGGACTCCCAGTCATTTGCATGGGGCTAACACCCATCCAGCAGGGCTGTTACGAAGATCAGAAAGTTTTTGTCCAGCACGTAGCCCATTGCCTACCTGCCTTCCATGCCCACTTCAGCACTGGTGTCTATAGCAAAGCTGATTCATCAGGACAATATGACATATAAATGACATCAATACTCAGACTCTTCAGCCTACAAAGGACCTTGGTGGGGGAATTAACTATTCCAAATATCCACTAAGGCTGGCATAGGATGTTTGGGCTGATGAGGAATTCTCAGGAGGTTGATGGAGGACCAGCGCTCATGGAGGAAAAAATTTTGTCCATTAATCAACCATGAGGCCAGAGGTGGCCTGGAGTAAGGGATCCAGGGGTGTCTGTTACTGAACATGTCCGCGGCAGCCAGGGGAGATGGGAGCTGCATAGCATGGGGAAGGCATAGGGCCCCGGAAGTCCGGGTTCTACTTCCAGCTCTGTCACAACTCACCATGTGACCTTGTTAAGGTGTTTAACCCCCAAAGGCTCTGTGACTACTCTTTCTAGACCACTGCTCTTCAGACTACAGGTTGTAACCTGTTAGTCTGCGAAGAGGTAATGGTACAGGTTGATGTGGGCTGAGGGAATTACCTGCAGAGTAGTTAAATTTTTATAATTTAACAAAATTAGAATGGAAGAGAGTTATGAATGGGTCAGGAACTCATTCTAGTTAGCAGGGATCAGTATTATAAAAACAAAATAAGAGAAAATTCCAGAGCATATCACACATAAATCACTGGTTTGTGAAACGTGTTTTAGTTTTATGTGTATGTATGAGTATGCTAGGTGGCCATGGAATATGTATTTCTTTCTTTGGGTCAAGTTAAAAAAAGATTTGAAAATCAAACTTTTTGGATTCTGCACCTCATTGATAAAAAAATTTTAAATAGTGGAGAAACATGTACTAAGTTTTTCTCTGTAATAGCCAAGGATTGCTAACAATCCAAATATCCATGTAATGGAAAACCACACAACAGTTAAATAGCCAAACCTGAGCTCCATGTATCAATACAGATGAATCTAGAAAACATGTTAATGAAAAAGCAAGCTGCTAATAGGTATTGAATACCATTTATTTATATAAAAAATTTAAATATGCAAAAAGTAGATGTTGCTTAGGGAGAACATACATATATAGCAAATCTGTAACATCACACATGTAATAATAAACAAATTTTAAAATGTACTGTACTGGTTATCTCTGGGAGGATGAGGAGTGAGGTGGGGAGAGAAGTGTGCAGGGAGTTTCAGTTTGTACTGATGAGGCTTTAGTTCTGAGACTGGATGGTGGCTAAATGGAAGCATAAAATAGTTTTTCCTCACTTTATCATATGTTCATTTAATTTTTTTCCCGTTTTGAGATATAACTGACATACAGCATTACATTAGTTTAAGATATACACCATAATTATTTGATATGTGTATATACTGTGAAGTGATTACTCCATTAAGTTAAGATCCATCACCACACAGTTACAAGTTTTTTTTGTCATAGACCTTTTAGGATCTACTCTTTTAATAGCTGTCAAATACACATACAATATTATAAGCTAGTCACCATGCTGTACATTACATCCCCATTAATATATTGATATCTTTGTGTATGTCTAAAATTTTTATAATTTAACAAAATTAGAATGGAAGAGAGTTTTGAGCAGTCACCCCAAATATGTATATTTATCTTTTATATTAATTTTACATTCTATATATTGTTAAATGTTACAAAATCTGTATAAATTGGTAATTGTTAAACATTAAATTGTAAGTAAATATCAATAAAGCTTCATTTATTATTTTAGATACTTTTCTGTATCCCAGTAGATTGCTCTGGTCATTTCCGGGGGTGCTTGCAAATATGGACCTTAGTGAATGAGGCTGGGTAATTGATAGACTAGAAAATCCCAACATGGTCCAGTCCAAACACACCATTCACACAACTTAAAAAGAAATATGCCACCCTGGTGGTCAGCCTGCTGAGAAATAAATCTTTCCACCTAACTAAAAATCTGCCTGCATCCTCTGCTTAATCGCAGTCCCTGTGCTTCGGGCCACATGGCATTGTACCTTTCTGTATGGAGTGGCCAACTGCTGCACTTGGGAACCAAACCATAGTTTCTGGCAAAGAACAACTGGGTTCCTGTAATTGTATGTATAGGTGAAACATCTGACTGCATCATTATATGTTTTAGTATGATTGTGCCTGAGCATGGAACATCCCTATTATTTTATTACTTTCCACCAATTTCTGTTACATATTACAGTTAGGGAATTACACTTTTTAAAAATTACCTTCACTCTGCATGGATAAACAAATGGTGGTGTATTCATAATAGAATACTGCTCAGCAATAAAAAGGAAGGAACTATTGGTATACACAACAACATGTATAAACATTTACAGAGAACTCTAGACAATGTTAACTAATCTATAATGTCAGAAAGCAGGTCACTAGTTGCTTGGGGATGGGGGAGTAGGAAGGGGTGGAGGGAGGGAATCCCAGGGGGCACAAGGAAACTTTTGGGGTGCTGGAGATGTTCACTATCTGATTGTCATGATGGCTTCATGGATATATACATATGTCAAAAATGAGCAAATTGTACACTATGTTAATACCTCAATAAGTTGCTTAAAATCTTTCAAAATTACTATTGTAATTTTAGCTATTGTACATAATGTGGTGATAAACATAGGAGTGCTTATATCTTTTTGAATCGGTGATTTTGTTTTCTTTGGATAAATTCTTAGAAGTGGAATCACTGGGTGGAATGATATTTCTATTTTTAGTTTTTTGAGGAAACTCCATGCTGCTTTCCATAGTGGCTGCACCAATTTACATTCCCAGCAACAGTGTAGTGGGGTTCCCATTTCTCCACATCCTTGCCAGCACTTGTTATTTTTTGTCTTGGATAGTGGCTGTTGAATAGTGGCAGGAGGTGATATCTCAGTGTGGTTTTGAATTGTATTTCCCTGATGGTTGGTGATGTGGAGCAGATTTTCATGTGCCTGTTGGCCATCCTTATTTCTTCTTTGGAGAAATGTCTGTTCAGGTCCTCTGCCCATTTTTTAATCAGGTTATTTGTGTTTTTGATGTTGATTCATATGAGTTGATATATTGTGGATGTTAATCTCTTACTGGATAGATCATTTATGAATATTCTTCCATATTGTAGGTTGCTTTTTTGTTCTGCTGATGGTGACCTTTGGCTACAGAAGCTTTTTAGTTTGATGTAATCCCACTTGTTCATTTTTTGTTTCCCTTGCCTGAGGAGATGTGTCCAGGAAAAAAATTGCTCATGCTTATGTTCAAGAGATTTTTGGCTATGTTTTCTTCTAAGAGTTTTATTATGGTTTCATGTTATATATTTAGGTCTTTAATCCAATTTTGAGTTTACTTTTGTGTATGGATTTAATGATTCAATTTCATTTTGTTACATGTAGCATTTCAGTTCTCCTAACACCAGTTATTGAAAAAGCTGTCTCTTCCCCACTGTATATTCATTGGCTCCTTTATAGTATATTAATTGACCATATATGTGTGGGTTTACATCTGGGCTCTCTAGTCTGTTCCATTGATCTATGGGTCTGTATGTTTCCTTTATATGAAATGTCCAGAACAGCAGAACAGGCAAATCCATACAGACAGAAAGTAAATTAATAGTTGCCAGGTCCTAGCAGGAGGAGAAAAAGGGGAATAACAACTAATGGGTATGGTATTTCTTTTTAGGGGTGATGAAAATATCCTGGAATTAGGTAGTGGTGGTTACTGTATAATCTCATGATTATACTAAAAACCACTGGACTTGTATACTTTATAATAATGCATTTTATGTTATGTGGGTTGTATCTCAATTTTTAAAAAAGAACCATGCTGTAATAATTTATAGCGCACTGGTTGCCAGAGGGCCAAACATGTTGGTAGGTGGAGAAAAGGAAAGTGAAGACCCAGACTCTTCCAGGACAAAGTTGAGAGGGAGTCAGTGGTGAGGCTGGGAGCCCTGCTGTTTGTTCTGCTCTGGGAAGTCCCCTATTCCTTTTCTAGCCTGCTCTTCTGGTATGTTTAGTACCATTAACTTGTTTCATTTGCAACACTAGTTAATATTCAGTAAGATAATGTTATGAAGACAAAGAATGTGACTGTCACATGTCTGGTTAAGTACAGTACCTCAAACTTTGAGGAATTGAATATCTGCTTTGAAAATAAATTGGTGGTATTAAAACCTCTGAGATCACTGGTGGGCTCTGCGCAAGCAAGTTCCTTCACTTCCCCATCTTCCCCTGCCCACTTTCACGTGGGCCTGAACATCATGGAGAATGAAGAATGACTCTCAGGCAATATGCAGCCAAAACACTTCAGCCACGTTGGTTATACTTCCTCTGAAATTATCTTAGTTCTCTAACCACTCTTTCCTTGTAGCTCATCCATGGCAACAGTGTTTCCTCTCAAATATGAAGCCCTTGTATCAGTGTGTTTATTGCTAGTGAAATAAAAATATGGGGCCACTCTGCATTCTCCTTCTTCCTCCTCCTGTCTTTAGTTCAGTCTTTGCTTCATTAAGGTTGTGTCGGGAAAATGTGTGAGAACTGGCTCAACATCTCAGACCTGGGGACTCTACAGCAACTGGCTTTTCCACAAACTGCAATACAAATGGTTTTTGATTCACAATGAATATTTTGCACTAGAGATTATTTACATTTTGGCTCAGCTCCCTCATTTTACAGATAAAAGGTATGCTGACTCCTAGTCCATTGCCCTTTTGATGCTCAGAGGCTTATCTTTACAGAAGTGAAATGTGGCGACTGTTTTGATTAGCCTCAAAGACTGCCTTGGGAGCTGTGGGGCAGATCAAAGGTAGATTATTTCACAAAATAATGGAACATTTCTTTCCTGTTTTATTTTTCTTCAAATTTCTCTATACAGGTCCAAACAGATGGGCTATTTTTCCTTTCTATTTACTGAGACAGAGAAGAATTGAGGACTGAAGCATGTCATCACTGTATCATTTCGTCCTGACTGTACAAAATCCTAACAGCTTAGGTAAGAAAATGTCCAAAGCAGGCAGTGAAAATAAATTTAAAATAGGACAAACTCTGAAACTATCCATGTTAAAATACCAAGGCAGGAAGGGAAAACTGGTTCTTTGAAGGAAATTAGTCAAAGAAGTAAGCAGTGACCTAGACCCTATTCCATCCACTATGTTCAGAGTACTAGGGGATGGAGTAACCCCTTTCCCTTATTCATCTACATAGGTCCTTGAGCCATGAGAACATGACTCCCCATGGGAAGCTCCTATAAAATGAGAGATTTGACTATTCACATTCCCAGACTTTTGGATTTCACAGACCAGTAAAATGTCAAAAATATTAAGACCATGATAAGAATCTCAACTTTGTAGTTTAATGCCCAAGTATTAAAACAGCTATTCTCTATCAGCATCTCTTCATAAAACAATTTTTAGTATCAGAATTGAAGGAAGGGCATACTTGTAGGATAAGATGGAATCAATTTTATGAAATTGTTTTTCTTTTCTTAACATTTTAGGATTAAAATAAAGATCTTGAGAATTTATTTTCCCTTTTGTGTGTCCTCTGCAAAGTAGCTATTAGGACATTCCAAACCCCAGTGTTGGTGCCCTACTTATACCTGCTCTTGATTTTTTCAAATCTCTCTCCTTCTTACCCTGCCTCCCAACTTCCCACATTATCCCACCCCCACATGTACAGCACACACACACACTTCAACAGAGTCACATAGGAAAATCAAGGAATTTTTTTAAGGATTTCATGCTAGACTGTTAATGGCTTAATGAGTCAAAGATTGCATCTCTGGTGGACTTTTCTCACACAGTGTCAGGAAATTTAAATGTCTAAAGTTCAAAAGGAAAAGACTAATTGCTAGTGTTGGGGGAGCATTGTGTATTTTCCTCTGTCCTTGTCCCCACCGCAACAAAGAATTGAAGGGCAGAGACACAGTAGTGAAGCAGAGTAGAAGTTCTATTTAAAGTTACTTAAAGAGAGAAAAAAATGCAACAGGTGACTTGGAGAGGAGAGGAGTGCACTGAAAGGTTGGGAAAAAAGTTACGCACTCAGAAAGTGCAGACGACCTCAAAGAGAGGAGCCCCCTGAACAGTTGGGGGTTCCCCCTTCTAAGGATTTTTCAGGAATGTGACCACAGGCTGGGGGTGCAGACTTGTTAAGTGGTCCCTGCATATTTAAAATTAACTTAACTAAAGAAATTTACTGCTCTGATTTCTCCCTGTGATAACCGGGGTCTTGGTCTGGGAGCATATCAAACAAGACTGCCTGCCCTGACCGCAAGGTGGACTGAGTTTTTGTGTCTTTGCTAAAGAGTAAGTTAAGAATCTTACTTCTTAACTTCCTGCTTTTTACTGTTGTTTACAGCTGGGCTGCATGCTAAATAAGTTGCCCAGTTTGCAAATTACTTGATTAGAGCCGAAGAAAAAACAGCATATATGTGAAGTTAAAAGTTAAGCTGGGCCTGCGTCATTAACACAATAAGACATGGGCTATGCTGAGGTACCCTCCTTTATCTGGGGAATATTCAAACATTCCAGGCCAAGTTACTCCTGATTTTTGAGCTTTAACTGGTTAACTCGGGGTCTTTTTAGTGGGCTCTCCTGGCCTTATTCTCTTCCCACCCTGCTCATATCTATTTTCCTGCCTAACACAGGGACAGCGAATTCTCAGGGTGCGTGGAAGCCTTGATTTGTGTATCTTCCTATATCACTAGTTTATAAGATCTTTAAGTGTTTGAAGGAACTGTGTCTTTTCTCATTTCCAGAATCAAGCACAGTTCTTGGCATACAACAGGAAGAGATTGATAGTCTGTTGACTGGGTTAATGAATGAATAAATAAGGAAATGAAATTACTTTCTCCCAGTGAAGAAGCTGCCCGCTGGGAAGGAGACATGAACACTAATTTTTAAATGTTGAGTGCTGCTGGGAAGCTAGCCTGCAAGGTGAGTCACAGTGGAGCTGTTCTGGACAACTAGGAAGCGTTGGCCATCATGAACAACAGGCTGGCAGAAACCAGTGGGGACAGGTAAGAGCAAGGAGTGTCCTGGGGGTCTGGAGGCCAAGGAGACACATCCGGCTCAGCTCTGCTGGGGCTGGGCTCATTCAGGAGCTGTTTTCAGCCTCTTCAAGCCCAGCTTTAGAAATCTCAGCTCAGCTCCAACGAACAGCCATCTTCCAGGGATGTGGGAACCTGAAGCCTCAGGCCTTCCTCCTTATGTTTACAGTCTTAAAAGGGACTCACAAAAGTGGCCTATACATTGCATTGTTTCTTTACTAGTCTTGCTCTAGGGGTTTAACTGCCTAAAGGAGGAAAGGTTTAGGTAAGGCTTGATTTCCTGCTGATCTGTTCCTCATTTGGAAATAAAAATCTTGGAGATCCTAATTTTTCCCTGGAACTCTGAATGGCTGAACTCACAGCCTCTCCCAGTCCCTTCAAGAAAGGGGGACAAGGGGATTCTGAGTATGTGTCTGGCTTGGGGCTTCCTTCAGAGCAGAGTTGTCCATAGTGCCATGCATAGGGAAACCCACCCTTGAATGTCTGTTGATATGCAGATGTACTAAAGCCAGATGAGATATTCTGGAAATACTACAATTTTACCCACAGGCCCTAATCAGGTATTGATTGCAACCTGGGCAACTAATTAGCATGCAGGCCCAGCCATAAACAACATAGTAGAGGGCAGGAAGGATTATATCTTAAAAGATAAGATTGCATTTTAAAACCCAGGAAGTTAAGAAGTAATGTTCTTAACTCTTTAGCAAACAGATAGTGGCTCAGCCCACCTTAGGGGCTGGGCAGGAGTCTTGTCTGATATGCTCGCAGACCAAGACTCCAGCATCTCAGGGAGAAATCAGAGTAGTAAATTCCCTAAGTTAATTTTAAATATTCAGGAACCACTTAACAAGACTGCACCCCCAGCCTGTGGTCACATTCCTGAAAAATCCTTAAAAGGGGGAACCCCCAACCTTTCAGGGTCCTTGTGGGTAAAATTGTAATATTTCCAGAATCTCTCTCCTGGCTTTAGTACATCTGCGTATCAATAGGTGATGAGCAGTGGAAATAAATATGGCTTTAGTGTATTTTGCATATCCTCAGGGGTGGAGAGAATATCAATTGATAATTACCTGGGCAACCGAGGGTGTGTCTGAACCTGAGAGGTTAAGGAGAGGGGGCTGGCTGGCTTGCTGGCTTCTTTCGGAGTCGAGAAAGATGGCCCTGGAGTGCAGTTTGTAAGCAATAAATGGGTTTTAAACTTAATTTCTCCCTTTGACTGATTTTGGTTTTTAGAGGTATTTTGCCCTGGGATTTCCTTTCCCCGGACTTACAACAGCACTCCTCTCTCTGGGGTCGCCCACACTTTCTAAGTGCATAACTTTTAACTTTTTCAGCGCACCTCCCTCTGCAGTCGCCCGTACTTTCTATGTGTGTAGCCCTTAAACTTTCACTAGCCTTTCAGGGTGCCTCTCCTCCCTAAGGTCCCCTGCATATTTTCTCTAAGTAACTTCAAAAAAACTTTTACTCCGCTTCACTTCTGTGACTCTGCCCTTCAATTCTTTGTTGCGGTGGGGACAAGAACCGAGGAAAATACACAACGCTGCCCCAACACCTGGACAGCGTGCTGGCCTGGTGGGGGCAACCTTTGGCAGTTTCACACAGCTGCTTCTGGAGGATGGCTACTGACACCTTGTTGCTGCCAAAAAGCCCTTCACGGAGATCCTGTCCCCCAAGGGAC
Source organism: Manis pentadactyla (assembly GCF_030020395.1). Lineage (NCBI taxonomy): Eukaryota > Metazoa > Chordata > Mammalia > Pholidota > Manidae > Manis > Manis pentadactyla. The sequence goes on from NC_080022.1 coordinate 148,153,430, forward strand.
GCTGCCAGCCTGTGTCACTCCATCACTCCATCTGTTTCTGTGGAGATGTTGCGCTGGTTCTGACGTTGCCCAGCTGAATCACCATGTTCCTCCGTGACCGCCAGGGTCGTCTTTGGCATTGCTGGTGGCACCCGCAATCCATTTTCCTCAGGATCCAGTTCACAGAGTGTTTGATGAGGACAGAGAGGACACTGAAGAAGGAGTCGGTGCAGCAGACGCCAATAAGGATGAAGACAAATTTGGCGAGGCAGTAGAGGTCTTGGCTTTCATACTGGGCATTCTGCCTGCTGACAGAGATCCCCAACGCCAATGATGCTGAATTCCACAAAGCAGTAGAGCGAGGCAAAGTAGCTCTACCCCGATAAAGGTGTACATGGCTGAGGCGCAGCAGACGCGGAGGAAAGTCACGCACAGGATCAGCAAGACGTAGAATACGTAGGGCTTCCTGCCAGCCAAATGATCCAACCTCGCACTTGCCTGGCGGGAGCTCCTGCGCAGGGGCGGGGGAAGCCGCGCAGCTCGTAGCGACTCCGTTTTCAGCGTGGCTGAGGTTGGCCAGGCGCTCCTCCCAGCGCTGCTCTGCCTGGCGCGCGTGCCATACCCATTAAGGTGGCCAGGGCTGCAGCTACAGCCGCAACCCCGGCTGGCCGTGGCCAGGGCGCTGGGGACAACCCCGCGCCGGACAGCGGTGGCCGCGAGCTGACTGGCCCAGTCCACCCCCACCCCCACCTCCCCGGGACGCCCGATGGCTGTCTTACCCAGGGCCGCTGGGCCCTCCCCTGGGCCCTGCAGCTCACGGGGCCGCCTTGTAGACCGGCCCTGCCGCGCCAGCTCCTCCTCGATCCACTTTTTACGAGGCACGGGCGCACGTTACACAGGCGCAGTACTGCCTGAGCCTTGGCCGCGCATGCGCAGTGACTGAAGTATGGTGCCGGTACCTTTTGCGGTTGTCACTGGAAATGACAAAACCTTACGTGTGTGTGAGCTGAGCTCTGGAACCGCAATTCAGGTCTTGCGTGTGAGCTGGGCCAGGATAGACTGGGGGGATGGAGAAAGCCGCCCCTCTGGTGACCAGGACACCAGGAGTCCCGCCTTAGCTCTCACCCGCCTTGTAGTGTCCGCTGAGAGGAGTCTTTTTCTGGAGCGAGCCTCGGCAATTCACTGGCCTCGGCAGATTTTTGAGAGGAAGCTATCAACGGCACGTGTTGCCTTCTAGTGCTTCTCAAGTCCTAGGATTTCAGAGGAAAACACAATTGTTCATGAAATAAGTGTTTTGAGTTGCACGCTCTCCACAATTACCTGGGGAATACGAGGGGATGGGAGTTCTGTTTCCAGGACGGGGAATTTCATGTGCTGTACTTGACATGGGACCACCGCATAGCATTCTCTGTTCATAGTATTCTCCCAGTTTGGCCTTCCGTATTCAGTCCAAGCCTTCCCAAATGCTGCAGTGGCCTGTCCTGGTTTCTATGCCATCATCAAGTTTTATTCAGCAAGGGCTGCCCACGAGCCCAAAAGGCATGTGATCAGAAGCAGCTTTTTGAGAAATCTCCAGTGTTGGTGGGTCCAATTCCTAGCTCCACTGGGATGAAGTGGTGAGTTCAATTATTCATAGGCTAGAATTTGCACAGCACTCTGGTTTACAGAATGCTTTCAGCTCCATTGCTACACTGATCCTTTGGTTCTCCCTCCACCCTTTTTTTTAGATGAAGAAACTTGAACTCGGGATGGTTAAGTAAGTTACTTAAGGTTCATGACAATAACTGGAAACTAGAAGTCAAACTCAAATATACTGATGATACACCCCATGCCATTTTATGCTACTCCTTAAGAAATCTTCACAAGAGATGTCTTATGTTTACTATCATGTGGATTTAGAATGTGTGAGCTTGACAAACTCTTTCATCAGTTGTAACATAAAGGAAGCTTCATAGTCATAGTCATCACTCTCAAAGTGTGTATTCAGAACTGCCTTCAGTTTGCAGAAAACAGTTAAAAAGTTCTCTAATACATTGTAGAAATCTTATTCCATATTGTGCCGTCCAATTTCACTTGCCCAGAGCTCCAGAATTACATTTCATTATGCACCTCAATTCGACCACCAATTTCTTTATCAAGGACCATTTCAATTCCTTTAAATAAATGAGTGAGGCTTAGATTTTGCAAACCTTTCTCTTTATAATTGTATGATTCCATAAACCTTCTCTGATTGTTCTTGATTTGGCTATTTGCTACTGACCTGACTGCCTATTCTTACCCATATTCCTTTCCTCCTTGATTTAACCTTGATTAAATTTGATGACTCTCCTCAGATGTGACTCCACTTCTGTACCCTGTTGAACACCCCTTCAATACTGGCTCTATTCCCTGTGACTGCAATGATTACCTGTTAGACATTCTTTAATTTGAAGACTATGATCTGCTTGATTCTATCCTGTGACAGTTTCACATAGCCACTCAAATATTACAGATGGTATTGGAAAGATTACAAAACAATTACTTGGTATCAGTTATGATGCCAGACCCAGTGGCTTCCTTGGGAAACTGCACCACCTCCACCCTTACCCTTCTCTTAACCAACAGCCACTATCCCTGGACTGCCAGAAGCCAGGGCCACCCAGATGTGCAGCCCAAATCCTGTCTCTCTCAGTGGGATGGGGGATCTGGAGGGAGGTTTCTGTAGCCTTTGCTTGGGGAGGGGATGTTTGGACTCCATGATTCTGAGAAAGGACTTGCTCAGGTGGTGTGGAGCCGATCTCAGCCTGAGCCTAACGTGTCATAAATGAAGGGTGGAACTAGGCAGGGGAGGGGCACGCAGTTGCTAAGGATATGTGAGCATCAGAGAGCTGTCATAATGGTTCTGCTCTGGCTTAAGGGAGCTGCTCTGGTCCTCTGGCTCATTGTGCCCTGGAGTCTTTGCTGCCAGATCCTGGCTGCGTTTCTGGGCCCCGTGGCTTCTTGTGTTGCTACCATTGTGGCTGCTGGTCCAGGCAGCCCAGCCTCCGGGTTGGGCCCTGGATCCTGTGCAGCTGACCCCCAGACCCCCAGGGCCAACCGAGTCCTGGTCTTCAGATCCCTCCAATCTCCCTCTTGAATTTCCCCATCCACGTCAACAACTTATGCATCCTGTGGTTCCTTTCTGGTACACAGGTTCAGCTGGAGAGCTGCCCCCAGGACCAGATCTTTGGGACAAGCCTGACCAGCATGAAAGTCAGCCAGAGGTGATTCCGGTGGTAAGTTGAGACCAGAATCAGGTCCTAGATCTGCCTGCCTCCTTGACTAAAAACTGAGACTAAAACTATAAATGTAGATCAGGCTGAACACCAGTCATTTGAGATACTTGTTCCACCTCTAGGTAGTGATAGTTCAAAACCAACAAGGTTTATTGTTTCACTTCCAAACTTGAAGAAAGATCCAGCTCAGTATCGATGGCTTACCAAAGTTCTTATTGGAAGTCCAGGCTGATTTGCAAAGAAACATCTAAAACAACAATTGCAGGATGATTATTTAGCTCCCAATAGGGATGTTGTCTGTGCTAAGGAGAAGCTACCTGTAGAGTTTCTGGGTGGCCCACATCAACCTCCAGAGGCCCCTGTGGAAGTTGAAGCTTTCTCCCAGAAAAGTGTCCCCATTCATCATGGACAGAAAGTTGAGGAGGCTGAATCTTTTCTCCCCAGGTGGATTCCCAGGATCAGCATCCAGAGTCCCCTGAAGAGCTAGAACCACTTCCATTGAAGCAGGAGGTTTCGTCTCAGCCTCCAGAGCCCCCGGAGTTGGATGAGAACTACAAAGACCTGCAGGCGGCCCTGGCTGAGCCTTCCTTCACTCCTGAAGAGGCTGAGCCTCCAGTCCAGGAGGAAGCCCCAGCTCCATCTCCAGCGCACCCTCAGGGGACACTTCCACATCCCGGGCAGGTTCCCAGTCAGCGTCCAAACCTGACTCAGGTCACAGCTGCACCTGGGGACCTGGACATTTCCGTACCTCGGCAGCCAGAGCCATCTGAGACAGGTTTTCCATCACTGACTCAGAATTCAGTGGTGACCACCACAAACAACATATGTGAGCTCTGTAGCTGCACAGACGAGACGCTGGCATGTGCTGGTCTCAGCCCAGAGCAGAAGCTCCAGAGTGTGCCCGTGCCAGAGCCCAACGCTCACAATGGCACCTTCATGATCTTGTAAGAACCGCCTCTCTTCATTTGTTCTCTGCATCTTGCCTGACCTGGCAGCATTTTCCTCAAGGACTTCCTGGCCCCTCATTTCCATACCCTGTGTTGACTGATTTTGTTTTTATCTTTTGTTAATTATTCCTTGTCTTCCTTTTCCTTCTTAATATTGTTCTCCCTTCTTCATTCTTTTACTTGTAATTGCCCTTATTCTTTTTCCTTACCCACTTTTTTTAGTTCTGTCATTTAAGTCTTTAACCTCTATTCTACCATTTTCCTATCATTTTTAATCCATCTTCTTTATAGTAACATGTCCCTATCCTCCTTTCACTGGTTAAGAGTAAAGATTCTGGAGCTAGACTGCCTGGTTTGAACCCAGGTCTGTCATTTATTAGCTTTGTGACTCAATTTCCTAATCTGTAAAGTGGGGATTATGGTAGTTACCATCCCATAAGATAGTTGTGAGATTTAGATGCGTTAATACACGTAAAGCCCTTCAATATGTGCCTAGTGTATATATCAGTGTTAACTGTTATTATTTGGTCCCTCAGTTGTGCCCCAAACTTTTTCCTTGGCTTTTTATTTATAGCACCCATTTTTTGCACAACCCAGGGCTAAGTACTGTGGGAGCCACAGATGTATAAACATTGTCTCCAGAACATGACAGTGATAGGTAGAAAGAAAGAATATGCATCAAAAGGGAGGTGATAATTAAGTACTAAAAGAGATACAGACTCTACTGTAATTCACCAGACCCTGTAATCACTGGGATTTGGAGCTCAGGGAAAGCCGCACTGGATAAGTGACAATTTTAGCTGGGACTTGAAGAGTAGCTATAATTGGTTAAATAGGGGGGAAAATGTTCAGTGTAGGCAAAGGAATGGCTGCAGGAATGATCAGGATTTATAGACCAGTCTGGCTATAAAGAACTGGTTACGACGCAATGAAAGATTTTGAAAAACCTTGACTATCAGCCATAGGGGTTTGAAAGTTGCAGTATGAGAGATGGAGAGCCATTGAAAGTTTTCAAGCAAGAGAGACAAATGATTAAAGCAAGGGGATTGTTTTAGATTCCATATGTAGAGTGACCTAGAGAGGAGAGCTTGATTCAGGGAGACCAAACAGGATGTACTAGCAAAGCCTAGGAGTGAAGTGAAAAGGGGCTGAATCAGAAGGGTAGCGCTGGGAGTAGAAAGAAAATCCTGAGAGCGCGACAAAGGAAGAGTCAGTAGGACTTCGTAAGTGACCGACTAGAGCTGGAGGGTGGGATGTGCAGGAAAAGAGGAAAATCAAATTTGACTCTAAAGTTTCTGTCCTGGGTGATGAGGAGAGTGATGGTGGTAGAACAGGGGGAAATACAGCAGCTGGGAAGGAGAGCCCGTTTGTGGGAGACGAGTTCAGTTGTAGGTGCCTTTTATTGGTGAGCGTAAGGCAGGCAGAAGGCTTCTGATTGAGTGGAAATTTCCACTAGGCAGAGGAGCAGACAGGTATCTGAGCTATTTCTGACTGCCGTGAAAAATAGGGAACTTGTTGCTGAGGGAAGAGAAGCTAAAGGGAAGGATTCAAACTCATTCAGAGAGTTAGTGGTTGAACGTCAAGCATTTAACAGCTTCTTTTAAGCACAGGTAATTTATGGATACATTCCCCGTGTTTAAAAAAAGAAAAAAGGCACAGAAGTATATAGGATAAAATGTGGAAATCCCACTCCACCCTGCCTACCGCCCATAAGATAACTCCTGTTACCATTTTGGTGTGTGTCCTCCCTTCCAGTCTCTTCCCTTTGCATTTCCTCCCAGTGAGATAATAGATTATTCCTTGCTCGGTGATTTGTGCGTTTCCCTATGCACTGTCTCTGAGAGATCTTTCCATATTAGTCCCTCTAAATTGTAATTGCCCTTCTCCTTCTAACAAATGGAGAGATCTCAACAGCGGGCACTGAGCCAAGTATTTCGTTTATAAAGAAATCATAGTGTTTCTTTATATTTATTGTCGATGATAAATTTTTGCCATTTTTTCTGTTTAGTTGTTTATCATTTTCTCTTTGGAAGGAGTCATTTGAGATACCTAGGTGATTTTAGGAAAAATACTTACTTTCAAGGTAATTAACTGGCATTATCTGCCCAAGAAGTTGGACAGATAGGAAGTTCAGTTTCTGAGGAGATGCCCTATTGTTTGTGCCCCGTGTTACGTTTATTAGCTGTGCAAACTGGGAAGCAGATAGCTGTGGACACTAGAAAGCTGGTATTTTCTGCATTTGAATATTCCCTGGTTGCCATGATAAGGTTGCCATGATTCTTTTGCTTATTCGGTTCATTCTTTTCCTACCTATTCAAGGATATGCACTGTGTTTCTTCACAGAAATTTCCAAGGAAACTCTATTTCTTACGTTGAAGAAAATACATGGAAGTCATACACTTGGGCTGAGAAACTGTGAGTATATTCTCTCCAAATATGAACATGAAAAACTAACTGCATTGTAACATGTTTCTTGGTCAAGAGTTTTGAGGTCAGTAGTTCTGAGAAAAGGTATTTCCCTCTCCGTATCTCAAATCGACCTCTATTGATTGCAATTCTATATTTATTTTAAAAATTAAATTTGGTGGGTTCTCTTTAAGAGTCAACTTAAACTTACTTTCCAGTATGCAAAGAACACATGATCATGTTCTCGATATATAAAAATGAAATAACAGGAAGAGTGAAAACCTTCCGTGTGCCCTAACTCCCCACCCCTGAGGTTACCACTACTCTGAATTTAGTATATATCCTTCCAGATCTTTTTCTATGCATTTGTCTACGTATTTACAGATAGCAAAATGGGTTTGTTGTGTGATTTTCTTACCTTTTCTACATGAAGGGTAACATCCTATGACTGAATGCTTTCACTTTTTGACACGATTTAGATTTCTTCCCACTACATAGAAGGCTACCCCATTTATTTAAACTCCTGCATAATATTTTATGGTATAGATTTATCACAGTTAATACTTCCTGTGTTGCTGGATGCTTAGATTCTGTTGTTTTCTTGTCACATGCATTGCTCCAATGAATATCCTTGTACTCGCATCTTTGTCAACATGAGCAAGTATCTCTGTAAAAGAGATATCTAGAAGTGGAATTGTTGGGATTAAGACCGTGTAGGTAGAAAATCTGAATTGCCCTCAAAACGGTTGTGCAATTTATACTCTAATCAACAGGCCATGACAGCTTCATTTTCCTACACCCTCTGCCACTGGGTATTTTTTTGGCTGGTGTGTGATGGGTGAATAAGAGGGGCCCCATCTGAATTTGAATTTTTCTGATTACTTGGGAATTTAAATATCATTGTATGTCTACCAAACATTTGTATTCTCAGAATTGTCTGTTCTTTGCCTATATTTTTGTTGTCTGTAATTGTTTTTATTGATTTGTAGAAAAGTCAGTTTAGACACAAGTGATTTTGGAAAAAATATTTATATTTAAAGTAATTGACTGGCATTTTTGAAGACTATTGTATCATTAATCATTCGTTCAACTTGGACAAATCAAATGAACTGTGAATTAATATTAAAAGACATGACAGTCATAGTAATCTAAAAACAGGGATTATGACCACCCTCAAATAGACCTCCCTTAGTTGTATATCTTATTTGTAAGGAAAAAAATGCTAGAACTGGACAGTTGTTTTTTTAAATTTATGAATTTCTTAAATACTATATATAGTTTATATTTCCCATGATAGAATATGACGTGGAGATTTTATTTCCCAGACTTCTAGGAAAAATGAAAGTAACTGCACACAAGAGATAAATAACAGTAGTTCGCCCTGCGGAGTAGAGAGTCGAGCGTGAGGGTAGGCTGAGCGGCAGGGGTAGGGAAAACATTTTGGATTGTGTACATTATACCTTTGGAAGTTTGAGCCACATAAATATGTATTATATGTTTTCAAAAAATAAGCTGAAGTTTAAACATTGATTTTTAAATCGCATGTGTTGTAGAGTTTATACAATATAACATGAGTCCAGTAAGGTTAGAAGATTTCCAAGTCAGTTTGAGATTTATACTTGGTAAGGCGGAGGTTCCTAACTTGGAGTCAGTGGTCCCCAGGTCAGGATTTCTTAACTTTTTATGTTCCGTGAATCTATTTGGTGATCGACAGAAGCCTACCTAAGAAGAGATGTTTTTAAATGTATAATAGGTTAAAATACATGTGAAAACAAAGAGAACCAATTACATTGAAATACTCCTAAAGAATAATTAGTAGTGATATAGTAATAAATCTGCTTTTCTTACATTAAATAACAATATGTAGTGGTACTTATTATAATGGTAATTATATGTAGTGGCATTTATTATAAGGTGAAGGTAGTGATGAGAGTAAAGGAATTTTGAGATGTCTGCAACAAAGACATGATATGAACATATCTGATTTCTACTGGGGGTCAGATGAGCTATACTGCTGCTCTGTTGTGGTTTGCTGCCTACATTCATGATGGAAGGAAATGCCAATTTAGAGGTTTTTGAAAATAGAGACAGACATGATTTCCCATTCAGGTTCGTACCCTGCATCCAAGCCATTCTGTTCACAGACCTGTGCCCTAAAGGGATGATAAACAAACAGAAATTGCATGGGCGCTTTTGCATATATTCAAGAAAGTGAAGTTTTCTAGGAAAAGGGTTCATAGCTCTTACAAAATTCTCAGGTTCTTGTCTCAAAAGATTGAGTCACAAATGCAGATGAAAAGAAAGACATGTCTTTTTCTTGTAAAACTGTATGCACATGATGATAAAGGATAGATTTGTTTTAAGTAAAGGTAGTATATCTGAAAATCAATACCTATCACTTTGAATTCATTTAACAAATATTTACAGAGCATCTACTATGTGCCAGGAACTGTTTTATGTACCAGGGATACAAGCCCAAGAACAAAAAGACCAAATATCCCAGTTCTGAAGGGATTTACAAATACATAATATAAAAATAAATATATTAACTATAATAGATAGGTGTAATTTCAAGTAATGGTAAGTGCTTTGGAGAGAAAGCAAGCAGGGGAAGGTGAGTAAATCAATTCCAGAATGGCCTACTGTTGGCATGTATGTATAGGTAAGCCGAAAATAAAACCACTCTGTGCCCTGTCAATTTCCTAGAAGTTACAGAGGTGGGGAGAAGGATAATTGCCAGTAATGTAGAGTCAAGAATGAATATTGCAAAATTCAGAAGATTGCTTTAGTGAAAGGAAGTGTGATCAGAAGATAAACATGAATGTTTCTCTAATGTTAGTTCATACGTGGTTTTGATGTTTTCATTGTGTAAGAAAATTTTAGATCCCCTTTTACTCTGATTCCCTATAGTTCTACATATTTTTGCTTTAGTCAAAAAATATTTGGAGTTCTCCAGATCAATATGTTTTATTCCAGATTGTTGCTATGTGAAGCTCTTTTTGGGGTAATTTTTCGATGACACTCATTCTCAGTCTAAACTTTCCTTTAAGGTTGAATTTATTAGGGTTATTTAAAAAAAATTACTACCATGTCATCCAAAAACTTCACTGAAACAAATCGCATTAATTGAAAATACAGACTCTTTAGTTACTCCCCGTCTTACCATGATATTCTCTCCTGAACCAAACAGTCTGACAAGGGCATCAGCCAATCAGAGAAGACACTGCCATCAACAGCTGAGTTTCCACCTCCATCTCTTTTCTGTTCCTATTGAAACCTTGTCAGTATTTATAACTTTTAAAGTTAGAATTAGTATACAAGTTTCATATTTGTCCTGATTTTTTTCATATACCATCATTTCCTATGACCTTTTTGCATGTCATCAACAGTGTACACATAAGTTTTGTTATGTGATATGGGGGGAGGTAGAGTTTTTTCCAACTGTCTATTGTTATGAAAAGGGTTACGATAAACAGTGTTGGACATATTGATTTGTTTTTTTCTCTTTGGATCATTTCCATGGAAGTAGGAAACCATTACCTGACAGAGATTGGAGAATAGTCATAACATCACCTGGTGACCATTCCCCCTTCACACATTCTGGCCATCGCTGCTGTTCCTCGTAATGTGGTGAATTTCCAGGCGAGGTCAGGGTCTTTGAGGCATTCTCAGGGCTCCAGGAGTTCTTTGTGGGAATGAAAATTTTTTGTCTTGGGATCCTTTTAAATGTATGTGCCTATATTCTGTGTATTATGAATCACTGTATAACAGAGATTGCCCTTGCTTTCAGATGCAGAGTTTCCAGGTGGTAGTAACTGAATTGTTGTAAGCTATGAGAAAGGAATTAATCTATGAGGTGGAATTAATATCAATATGTGAGTAAGAGACCCTGTGAGGGAAAGCAGAATGTTTATATGCAGAACTTGGTGGAAATAGTTCACAAGGCCACATAGCATGTTCTCAGATCCCCAAGGTGCTTGAAGGATGTAAAACTGTTAATATTACCTCCCAGGAAGGTGATTCCCAGGGAAGGGAAATTTGCTTTTGAAATCTTAAAGACTTTCTTCTGTAGTGGATCTCTTATCACTCCCTTGCTCCACTCTGGGAGACACTGGCTGTATACTCTCCTGCTCATCAGGTGTTAAGAAATGGGTGCAAACCATCCTGCCAGGCATGTTGTCTTTCCTGAGGGACTAGGTGAAGCAAAGGTGTGAACATTTGTGGGCAACTCAGGTGTCAGGCTTGTCTGTGGCTTATTCCCATTACCTTCATTCTGCATTCTGGAGATATCATTGGCAGGATCTCTGTTTTCTAATTTATTCTTCAAAGGTGCATATATTGAGGGTTTTTTAAAATTAATAATAACATTTTTCATTCATGTAATCCTGAGTTGATTCTTTTTCATGGATGCATTATCTTACTCAGGACATCAGTTATGCCATTCTAAAGTCCCCTCGTGCTTCCTCTCTTCGCTCTGGTTCATTGGCTATCAGCTCATCTGGTTTTGTTTTCTGCCTCTAACGGAGCTGGCTTTCTTTGTCATTTGGTCATTCCTGAGTGCAGTTCGTCTTTGAGTTGAGATTCTCCTGCTTGTGTTTCCTGGCTCTTGGACAGAGGTGACATGACCTACTGGGGCTGTTGTTCCTAAAGGACTCCCTGAAAGTCAGAGGAGGTGGGAGGTGGCTTCTGGTGGCTAGACAGAGCGCACACCCTTCCCCCAGGTTCTGGGCCCCTGGCCCGTTGAGCACCGATGCTCCTACCTGGAGGAAAACGCCCTTTGCTCTCTGGCCTGAGGAGGAAGGATTTGGGGCCACGTGCTGCCCCTGCAGCAGCATTTCAGCTCGTCACCCTGTGGGTAATTCCAGGCCATTTCTGGTAGGGAAGCATGTGTGGAGCTGCTCCCACACTGTGAGGTAAGGTTGTGGATTTTTAAATCATGTCTTTTCCATCATTCTTAGGGATTTAGCTGGTAGTTGGAGGAGTAGAGACTTGGCATTTTCCCATTTGCCAACTTGAAATAGCACAACTTCTTAGGGGAACAGTTTTGTACCCCTGCTGGATCCTAGGGAAACTCAGGCAAATGCATATCAAAATAGAAGTATAAGAAAGTTTAAAGCAGCATTTTTTCTAGTAACGAAAGCTAGAACAATCTTGATATCCCCCAACAGTAGAGTGAATAAATAAAGTCTAGCATAGTTAACAATGGAATATTATTCTTTAGAAACATAATGCAAGGCACATAAGTAATCTTACATTTTCTGGTAGCCACTTAAAAAATAAAAGTAAAAAGAAACAGATGTAATGTGAACGCATTTTATTTAACCTTCATGTCCAAAATAATAATATTTCAACATGTAATCATTATATACATTGTTAAGATAGTCTACATTTTTTTCATACTGTCTTTAAAATATCCAAAGTATTATAATTTCTACATGCAATTGGTATGAAACTTATGCATTCATATTCTTTTTTCCATATTAAGTCTATAAAATCTCAGTTTAGTTGCAAGATTTTTATCAGAAGTTACTTGATCTCTCTTTAGATATCATAAAATTTACAGTTTGAAAAATAGCATCATATGGCCAGGTCATTGCAAAATACTGAAATGTTTTCCAATAACAGCATCAAATATCAATTTTGAATTTAACTTTTAAAATAGTTAAAATTAATTAAATTCAACTTCAGCTTCTCAGTCACACTAGCCACTTTCAAGTACTCAGTAGGCACATGTAGCCAAGCATGTAACAGTAGGCCTTAAAGTGAACCAACCTCAGCTGCACCTCAGGATAGAATGAATTTGCAAGGTAAGGTTGAATGAAAGAAGCAATGTAGAAAACAATACATATATAATATGATTCCATTTATATACTAAGTTCAGGAAGAGGCAATACTGCACTATGTTGTTTATGGCTGACACCTCACAGGTAAGACCACATTCCAAAAGCAGGGAGATGAGTTAAAAAGTCAGGACAGTGGTTACCTCTAGTGGGTCAGAGATCAGTTTGTGATGGGAAAGGGGCACACTGAGGGCTTCTGGGATGCTGGCAGTGTTCTTGACATGGATGGTGTTATATGGGTATTTGCTTTATAATTATTAATGTGGACATTTTAACTTTTTAAAATTAAGGTATCATTGATATACTCTTTTATGAAGATTTCACAGGAAAAACATTGTTTACTATATTCACCCATATTATCAAGTCCCCTCATACCCCATTGAAGTCACTGTCCATCAGCGTAGTAAGATGCCAGAGAGTCACTACTTGTCTTCTGTGTGCTACACTGTCTTCCCTGTGACCCCCACACACCATGTATACCATAGTACCCCTCAATCCCCTTCTCCGCCCCTCCCCACCCAGCCTTCCCCACCCCTCCCCTTTAGTAACCGCTAGTCCCTTCTCAGAGTCTGTGAGTCTGCTGCTGTATTAAACTGGATGCACATCTTAATGCACTTTTTAGTTCCCTGAAACAATATTTTCAATGGGAGGAAAATTGAACAGCTTCACTTGCAGCCTTGACGTAGTTCTGTGTGGGGCTCCCATACTAAGGTTCAGGAGATGGCAGTTCTGCTGACGATGGTGCCACCCACAGTTGGGTTCTGAAAGAGACTTGGGGATCAAGAGAGTAGGTATTAAATACACATTTTGGTGTGAAGAGTGGATGGATAGTTGTGTGTGTGTGTGTGTGTGTGAGGGAGAGAGAGGGACACAGAGGAGGACATGACAGGAAAGATCTGAATGGAAACAGCAGAGATCACCGTCCCTAAATTAATAGGTGTTTAGGTGATACCATTATCGTTATTCAGGTCTCCCCCACATGTAGAAATTGGTCCTATACGTAAATAGTTGTAATTATTTTGCATTTGATTCAGAAGTAACCTTTCCGTTTTTCAGAATTCTCAGTGACAATGAGTTGAGTGAATTACATAAGGACTCATTTGAAGGCCTGCTATCCCTCCAGTATTTGTAAGTTAGTTACTCACACTTATTTATGAGCTTTTAGTTATATTATCTATAACATAAATAAGGGGTTCAAATTAGACAATTTCTATAATTTCTCCCAACAATAAAAATTTATAATTCTGTAAGTCTGTGTAGGGAGGGCACTAGCCACTCTCTAGCATTAAATACCTCCTATGTGTTTTCAATTTTTTAATTATATGGACAAGCTATAGATAGAAAAACCCTTCAGTTACAGAGGAAAAGTGGTAATGAGGTCTGAGCAATTACAGACACCCATAGGAGCCTTGGTATGTAAGTGTTCCTATGCCCTCTGTTTATATTAACATTTAGTTTATGGCCTATGGATCAAATCCAGCCCATGGTCCATTTTTATACAGCCCATAAAAGGAAAAAAGAAAAGAAAGAAAGAAAAACATGCAACAGAGACTCTATGTAGCCTGAAAAGCCTAAAATACTTACTTTCGAGCCTTTACAGAAAAGATTTGTAAAAGTTGGTTTAGTGAGATGAGAGGAATTAAAGGTAACCATATTGTCACCTAAAAGACAAGAAAATATAGAATACTTATATTAATGTGAATGCCATTAACCCAGAATATTTTTATAATTTAATCTAAATTAACATTGAAACATTAAGTACTTAAGTAGATGATTTATGTAAACAACATTATCAAGAATATAGTTACCTAGAGAAGAGACTGGTGTTTAGGATTTCAATGCAGGGATTGTTATACCAATATTAAAAAACAGATATTTGAAGTGGTGATTAACTGATATAGTTGGAAATGTCTACATCTACACTAAATAAGCATATCAGAAATGGCCCTAACTTCTCTAATTCCAACTAAAAATCTCTCCAGTCTCATTGTCAAGGAAGTAATGCCTACATAGTACTTCTTTTTGTTTAGAAGTAAGGAGATACTATGTTGCTATAAAAGGTCAATTTTTGATCTTTGTCTTTTGCTTGCAGAACTATATATGTCATCCTTATTACGCTCATTAATGATGCTCTTTTGCAAAAAGATTCTTCTTGCAAATATAGAAACCTAAGGGAGTCAGATATAAAGGGTCTTACATGACAATAAAAATAGTCCTTTGAGTTTTCAAACCTTTCAAGCCGCAAGGGACACTTTTGTATTGATCTTCTTAGGTACCTCTGCCATCTGGGCTCCAAACCTTCCGAACACAAGTGAGATAACTGCTCAGTGGATTAGGCCCTTCATTGCTTCTATTGTAAAATGTTTTGTAAGCTAAGTATTTCATTATCATAAGTATTGTCATTACTTAAAAAAATGCCAATCAATAAAAAGGCAAAAAAGTATATGACAACCACTGTGCCTAGTATTATAGGCACAAAAGTGGGTAAGATAGGGTTCCTATCCTTCTAGAAACTCATGATCTCACAGGGGAAATGCACTTGCCAGCTCAGACCACCGTGTATAAGCACTGAGTGAATGACAAAGTGCTGCAGAGGCACAGAAGAGGGAGCTATTTGAAAAGCCATTTATTTTTAAATGATTCCTTTTCTTCTACTCCCCAGCTCTTCATTCATTTTATAAATATTTGAGTTTATGTCCATGTGTCAGTTTTAAACATGGTAGACAATGCAGGTAAGTAAGACCTTGTCCATACTTTAAGGGAGTTTATACTCAGAGGAAACGGGGTGTAAAAATAACTATATTAAAAAGAGGAAATGGATATGGGCAGTGAGAGATATGAATTGTTCGCGAAGCACAAAAGCGGGGAAAAAGACTTCAAGTTAGAAAAAAAGATGCTACAAGAGCAACGCTGTTAGAGCAGCATCTTGAGGGGCTTTTGGGTATCATCAGACAGACATCTTGGGAAGAATAAGTTTGCAAAGAAGAGTGGCAGAAAGGCAGCACAAGGGAAAAATACCTTGTCCTATAGAGTACATCGGGTGTTAGGGCCAGACCTTCTGGGGTTTCGAAGGCCAAGCCAAGGGTAACAAGCTGTCATATTATCTCGGCAGCACTCTAGGACAAACTTCAGCCTGCTGGAAGATCACTTGGAGGGCTTCTCACAGCACAAGCACCCACCCCACAGTTACTGATTCAGTTGGTCCCGAGTAGGGCTGAGAATTTACATCTTTGATAAATTCCCAAGCGATGCTGGTATTTGAGAACCACTCATGGAGAGTTAATGTGGTGACTTTGTGCAGGACCGATTAGAAAGGAATGAACCAGAGGCAGACATACCCTGCAGAAGAGTTAATACGCATCTAGGTGAAAAGTGAGGGATTAAGCCTGAACCAATAGAAATAAGAGTCACCTGTAATAGACAAGAGTGAGTGATTTAAAATAAAAATCCAACAGCATGTTCTTGTTTTTTGTTGTCCCACCACTGTACAACTGAAGCAGTTAAATTCATGGAATATTAAAGCAATGGAAACCAAAAAGGAGCTTCCGTTAAAATAATAGAAAGTATAATTCTGAATTAGTTCAAAGTAATTATAATTAGAGGAGTAACTTCCTTTCAAATTTTGTGAAAGAGCATCTTTTATTTTTTCTGGTGCTGAAATGACCTAGAAAGAATAAAACCAGGAAGGTTTGTAAATGTGAGAATATTCCTTTCAATATTGGAAATTATATATGGAGATAAAAGCTTTTGAGCTCCTACTATGGAATTTGATAGGACCACAAAAGTTGATCTAATCAGTCCTTCTGCTTTCAGGAAGGATTATCTCAACAATCTCTCAAGATCTATGGTTGTATATTTTATTTATGAAGATAATGAAAGTGAGACTTGGGTGAGGGCAGGGATAGGAGCTCTGGAAGGTTCACATAATAATTTCTAAGGTTTAGAGTTTAGATAAGAGCTACTTATTCAATGTGATTATTCTAACCTCTACTAGTTATCTCTGCTAATTAGATATCTGATAGCTGAGACAATATTTTTCCTTTTCCTTTTCCTAGAGATTTATCCTGCAATAAAATACAGGCTATTGAAAGACTTACATTTGAATCACTACCTTTTCTGCAGTTTATGTAAGTTACAAATACAATTCAATTATGTTTGGAATTTTTATAAACTTAATTGTAAACCTCTTTGTTATTCATTTTGAAATATTGAAATATTTTAAATGGAGAGCTACTAAAATTATGTGCCCACATCCTTTTTGTGTCTAGGAAACACTGGTGTAAGAATTATCATATGGATCAGAGTGACTCATTCTAGAGCAGGGGTCCTCAAGTAGGGTAATTTTGTGCCCAGGCGACACTAGGCTGTGTCTGGACACATTTTGGTTGTCAGAACTGTAGCTATGCTGCTGGCATCTGGGGGGCAGAGGCCGGAGATGCTGCTCAACAGCCTACAGTGCCCAGAACAGTGCCCACAGCAAGGATTATCCAGCCCAGAATGTCTACAGTGCAGTCATGGAACCCTTTTCTAGAGAATTAAGGATCACTTAGATGAGTGTGTTCTGAGCACTTATTCCTTTGTATCTAGCAATACATGTATAAACATGAAAGTATAAATCTTTCATACAAACATTTTATTTATTTTATTCATATTTTCTGTAATAATACCACTGATACCAGGAAAAAACCAAGATATCAATTAGGAATCCATCTTTCTCTTTTTTATAAAACAAGTATACTTGATAGACAATCTTTTTTTTCATACAAATGTTAAAAATAAAACAAATATCTTCCATAGTGAGACTTCTTTAGTGTGCGAGGAAGTATTGAGGTTATGTTTCATCATATATAGATTAGAAACCTTGCCAAAGGATAAATGTTCTGAAATAATTTTTTTCTTCCTTTTCTTGTATCTTCTTTTTTGTAGAAATCTTGGTTGCAATCTAATTACAGAACTGAGCTTTGGAACATTTCAGGCCTGGCATGGAATGCAGTTCTTACACACATTGTAAGTGAAATAGAAGATGAATATGTGTAAAAAAAATGATGTGTAGAAACATGATACAGTTACTGGTTAGCAGTGGGTAAGCTCAGTATGAGCTCTGAAAAATTGTGTTAAGATCCATTTTTTTGCAATGAGGAAATGAAGGTACAGAGAGAGGGGCCAGAGACATGTCTGAGTCATACATGGCAGGCTCCGCTTTCCTGATCTTTCGCACAGGCAACAACCGCACTCCAGCATATAACACCCATGCTAGCATTGTCACGGGGATCCACGACTGTGATGCCCTCCATGGTGGGTGGGCCTCCCAAATCCACTTCTGAACCTAACTGTTTCCTGATCTTGGAACACAGTGCTGAAAGAACTAGGTTTAGCACAAAGTTCTCCAGGGAGCAAATGGTGTCGGTGCTTCCTCAGCCATCAGTTTCTTTTAAATGAAAGGAGTTCTGAAAACTTGCCACAGGGATATTCTCTCCCCAGTCACCCAGAAAAATACCTTTCAAACTGTGTTCACCTCTGATGTGCATTATCTGTGAGCAGCAGGAACCTTTGAGGAATGGAAAAAGATGTTTGTGTTAAGCTGTCTGTCCTGTGCAAAATAGTCATAAAGAAAATACATTGCTGTAGCCTCATTCCATAAACTTTCTTTCCTGACTATCCAATAAGGAATGGGGCTTTTCCTCCCTTTTGCTTGAGTGCTCTGTGACACAGGCAAATCACTGGGTTTCATAGTTTTCAGTGAATCAATCTTGCGTTTCTTTGGCTAAATTTTTTCCTAAGACTTATTCTTTGTGGTGCTGTTATACTCAGAATTGTTTTCTCAATTTCATTTTTGGATTGTTCACTGCTAGTGTACAGAAATACAGCTAATTTTTGCTTACTCATTTTGTCTTCCACAACCCTGCTGACCTCATTGATTAGTGCTAATGGTTTTCTTCTAGATTCTTAGGAATATGTCTCGTGGGCTTCCAGTTTCCCAGGAATGTGTTGGAGCCTTTCAAAGTCTCTGTGAACATCTCCTCCCTCAGCTTGTCCTTTTACGCTTTTTGGTTCGGCTATTTTTTGTCCACTGCCTCACACACCTACCACATTAAACCATTTACCTGTGATTGTTTTAAAAAATGCCCCCCTGAGGAGAGGCTTTTAGCACTAGGCAGCTCCCAGTCAGGTCAAAGACAAGCCTTTCAGGTAAGGTCCTCCAGGGAACCACCAGACAGTAACATGGAGACAAGTCTTTGGGAAGGAGGCTCTGAAGGAACTCGGGCTGTATTTCAAAGGAACCACTGGATGGAGAGCAAAGGACTAGAAGAAGTTAAAGCAACACAGGTCTCACTGTTTGTAGAGAAATTAATGTTTTTCTTGAATAAATGCTCCCCACATTGCTGTAAGCCCACTGATTAAATATCCAGAGTTCGGAAAAAGCTGGTTTGGCCATTTCTGCTAGTTTTTTTTTTTTTTTTGCTTTTATAGGATAAATTTTCAGATGTCCTTACTCCATCATTTTCACTGATTCTCCTGCAACATGGTTTTCAGTCTCTAAAGTCTCAATGACCACAGGCTAATTAGATATTTAAGCATGGGAGATGATTAGGGAAAATGAATAAAAAGAGAAAATATAATTCTCATAGAGGTTTCCCAGATGGGTAGATCACGTTTGAAAAGCTATTTCTGTATTTAGTGCTGTCAAAATTGAGGTTAAAGTAAAAGGTGTCTTAAATCCCTTTTTCCCATACAAGTTAAACCCAGGCTTTGGAACCAGAACTGAGTTCAGATTTCAGCTCTGCTTCTTAGTACTAGCTTGATGATTTAGGACAAGTTATATAACCTCTCTTTACCTCAGTTTCCTCACTTGTAAAATGGGATAATAATAATAATAATAATAATAATATGTATCACACAAGGTTATTGTGAGGATTAAATGTGAAAAGCTAATCAAGATGCCTGGCAGCCCAATAGATAATAGTTGTGATAATAATATTCTGCAAAATGCACTAATGATTCTTGAGTAAAGTTAATTTACAGGAAGATATTCCCTTTTTGTTTTTTTTTTTTTTTTGGTCTGTTGTTTGTTTTAAAGAATGGAGAAGAAAATCTCAGCATTTTGGAATAAAAATTTGCATCAAAAAAATTTGTTCATTTTATTGATGTGTAAGCAAAATTTTATTTATTTATTCAAAAAAATTTTATTAAATACCTAGTAAACACCAGGCACCATGTCAGGCACAGGAGTGACACTGACAGTAAAGTGTGGTTCCTGCCTTCAAAGAGCTGACAATCCAAGAGACTAAGTGAACAGGTGATTGCGTGCAGTGTAGCCAAGGCTGTGATGGGAGCAGGGGTTTTACCACCTCCTCTCAGGTTTATCCCTTTCTCTTTGGGTCCAAAAGCAAGGAACTGGTCCTGCTGTCTCTGCGTGGTTTAAACTGTGGAACTGTTTTAATTTCCAGAACTGAAAGAAAAGCACCTTGGATTATGGAGGACCTAGGAATACCATTTCCTTCAGAGCAAGGGGATTTCCTCCCAGCATAGTCACTTTGTGGGATTCTCGATCTGATAAGTCTTTGCTTTCCACTTTTTTCTGTGTTTTCCTCTTTCTCTTCTCCCCTTTATCATCTAGAGACCTAGGTATGTAGTTCCCAAAGCAAGAGTGCTTTACAGACTCTAAGTGTGATTTATAGGTAAAGACAGATAACGATTTTTTCTTTTAACCTTTAAGTCCTATACCAAAAAAAAATGTATATGTTTCATGAAATGCAGATAATTTTAATTCCATTGCATTTTTTCAGAAACCTCAGTCATAATCCTCTGACAACTGTTGAAGATTCTTACTTTTTCAAATTGAGAGCATTAAAATATTTGTAAGTATTGCAACAATCTCGTGGTTTATCAGATGATTTCTGCTCTTTTACTTTCATCAAAGATTATGTATTTTGCATTTTGGCTAAAAAGGAATAATTTGAATTTTACCTGGGTTATTGAAATAAGAGTTTTGGGCAAAGAAAGGATTAAGAAAGAATGTATATGTGCAAGACAAACTATCAGAGAAAGAGAGTGGTGCTGACGAATGCACATAAATATGGAATGTGCAGATGCATGTAGAAATATAACTTATCCCAGAAAGCAAAGAGGAATAAGGTGTATTTAAAAAAAATAAATAATCTAGAGTGGTGGGTGCAGGTGAGAATGAGAAGCAGGGCGATGACAAAAAGATCGTAGTGTTCAGGGCCAAGGTCATTAATTTGATGATGCAAATAAATTTAAATTTCTTCAGTAATTTCTCTCTGGAATTATCATCTGTGGCAAGTAAACTCGAGCTGCCTAGATAGAGAAGCCAAAACTGAGGTAATAATGTGTCATTAAGTATCTTTTTAAGTATAGAGCTTTTGTCTTTGGGTTCGTATCATAAACGTTTGTGCTTTTTCCTTCAGAGACATGGGAAAAACCCAAGTGACACTTAAAACAGTTGAGAGCATCGTCATGATGAGCCCCAAGTTAGAAAAACTGTAAGTTGGTTTTTCTTATATTTATTTTCATTTAGTTGATTTTTTAAAGTTTCATTATTTTACTAAGTCAGGCTTATTGAAGTGTGATTTTCATGTAATCAAATTTGCTTTCTAAGAGTACAGTTTGATGGATTTTAACAACTGTATAGTTATGTAACCACCACCATTTGAAATGCAGAACTCGTGTGACTCCAGAAAGGCCCCTCATGGCGGTTTGCAGGCAAACCCCTTCTCCCATCACCAGCCCCCCGGCCACCACCAGTCTGATTTTCATCTCTGCAGTTTTTGCCATTTCCAGAAGGTCTTCTCAATGAACTCATATCGCATGTAACCTGTTGTGTTGGCTCTTTTTACTTAGCATAATCTTTTTGCGGGTCATCCATGTTGTCACAGCTGTCCCTCCTTTTTACTGCTGAGTAGAGTTCCATACCAGTCATCAATTAATGAACATTTGAGTTGTTTCTAGTTTTGGCTATAAAAAGCTATGATAAACATTCACATGCAGGTTTTTGTGCTAGGTATGTATTTAACTTTTGAAGAAACTGCTAAGCTGTTTTCTAAAGTAGTTGCACCACTTTGCATTCCAGAAAGCAGTGCATGAGAGTTGGCTGTTGCTCCACATCTTCACCTGATCCTTATATTCAGTATTTTACAAATGTTAGCCTTTCTTGGAGGTGTGTGGTTGTGTCTCATTGTGGTTTTGATTTGCATTTCTCTAATAGATCTCTAATCTCTGATGATGTTGTCTATACATGTGCAGACATCTTCTTTAATGACATGTCTGTTCAAACCTATTTTTAATTGGAGATTTATCTTACTGTTGATTTTTAAGAGTGCTTTATATATTCTGGAAAAAGTCCTTTCTCTCAGATACGTGTTTAGCAAATATCCTCTCTCAGGTTATAGCTTGTCTTCATTCTATTTAAAGTATCTCTGAAGACCAGAAGTCTTTAATTTTTGAATTTTGATTAGCTCTAGTTTAGTAATTTTTCATATAGGATTTGTGCCTTTTTTGTGTGTTATCTAAGAAATCTTTGTCTGGGAACCCATTGCCAGTCCAAAGTCACAAAGATTTTTCTCTTCTGTTTTCTTTTAATAAGTTGAATACTTGTTGGTTAATTAATTTAGGTCTATCTGTGGTCCATTTTTATTAGTTCATTTTCACACATAATGTGAGATAAGGGTCAAATTTCATTTTTTATCTTTGCAGTTTAAAAAAATGTTTCTGTAGGGCTTTTGACAATTTATTACACAACTTACTGCACCTTAAATTGTGCCATCCCCCTCCAGTATGGCAAGGTAACAGAAATTTGGTATTATGCTAAGGCGAACTGATGGCCTTACATAAGATTACTATGGGAAAGGCCCTGCATTTAGCAGTCTGCTCTCACCATTTTTGTCAGGTCAGCTGAGAAATGACTGTCTTCCCCTCACCGTCAGATCTACTGGCCACTGCTCTAGCCTCGTCTTCCTCAACGTCCCACAGCGTCTGCCAGTCAGTCTGTCTCTTGTCAGCTACATGCCTTCCTCTCTGGGTATCCAAATAATTTCCCTATATACTTAAAATACTAATAGCACACTGAAGAAATTCCTATGCATAATGTTATCTAATGAAGAGTTGATATTCAAATTTCCTCAGTTGGCTCCATTATATCATTTATTTCTAACAGATCAGTGTCACCCAGTTCTAATCCCTATCAGCTTCATTCTAGGCCTACGATACCCACTTCCATTCTTACCCTACTGTTAGGCATCTCTGTCCTCCTGTTTGTTTACAGTATTCAAGAACAGCGGTTGGCCAGCTCATCCCTACCCAACTTCACAGGCCATATGTTCCAAGAACTCCTTTTGCACAGCCCTGTGGGTGAATAAGTTACATAGTGAACAGTACAAGGGCAGTCATCACAGAAACTTTCGGTTTTGCTCATGCATTATGAACTCTAAACAGTCAGTTCAAATATGAATACTCATTTGGTTTTTATACTTGATTTATATGTGGATACCACATTTCTCTCTTTATTATTATTATTTTTAATAAAATGCTGAAGTGGTAGGTAGATGCAAGATAAAGGTAGAAAACATAGTTTAGTGTTGTAAGAGAGCAAATGTAGATGATCAGGTGTGTGCCTGTAGACTATGTGTTAATCCAAGCTAGACAAGGGCAATAAAACATCCACATATGCAGAAGATTTCTCTCAGAACGGGGGGGTGAGGTTCTAAGCCTCACCTCTGTTGATCCCCAATTTCTCACCTGATGACCCCCCTGCGACTGTGCCTGTCTTAGGTTGTTCCTCCCTTGAGGAATCTTACCCGTCTCTGGCTAACCAGTCATCTTCCGGAGCCATACAGGGAAATGTAAAGTTGGTAAGTGAGAGAGAAGCCTTATTGTTTGAAAAGGTTAGCTTTTTATTTCTTTGCATATTTATGCCCTGTAGCTTCTATGCCCAGCATTTGTCTTGAGGTATCTTTACCACTTGGAAGAATTATGATACTCAGTAAATTTGATATGAGGCACGAATTCTATTTAAGGGTTGTAATTAGGAAGGAAGAAGAAAAGCTATAGAAGTAGCAGGCGGAAGAAAACGTGGGAAGATTGATTATTTCTTTGACCTATCTTCTTGTAGAGTAACTTCAGCATGTATAGGTTTTAAGCTACTACTTAAATTGCGCACACACATTAACATAAGAGGAGTATAGTTACATTACCAAAGCATATCTGTAATTACCAGCCATCTCCAGTGAAACCAAGAAAACCAGTTAGGCACCTTAGGCATTTGTGAAAACTTATCTATGATATGGTGGATATTGTCCAACTGAACTTGAACAGTCTGAGAGAAATCAGACAAATTAAAACAACCCATTCCTGGGGAATGTTCACATGCCATATGTTCTTTTAACAGTAAATAGTCTGTAGTTGTAAGATTTTGGAGCGCTACAATTTGCACTTCTCCTAATTCTTGGTTGAGTTCCAACAGTATAGATCCAGTCAAATTTGTTGTTTTACTGTATGCACAGGCCAGCTTAGATATCTCCTTCATTCCCATGGCAAGACCAGGAGCTGGTGGGATGAGTGCATCTACAGCTGTAGCAGTGCGTGGATCTTTGTTGGGGTTTTTTGATGATCATCTTCTGGCATGGGTCTTCCAGAGAGTGCTGATGTTGGAAGTTCTCTTTCATATCGTATCTTAGTTCATTTTCGGGGTAGCCCAATTAGGCTTTGATCTTCTGTATAAACGCAAACAGACCCTTTGCCTACACTTTTATATGCCCTTTATACCCTTGTGTAGAACTCATTGGAGGTTACCACACAGGAACTGCCCTTTTTGTTTTGTTTTGTTTTTTTTTTTTTTTGGTATCACTAATCTACACTTACATGACGAATATTATGTTTACTAGGCTCTCCCCTATAAACCCCTTTACAGTCACTGTCCATCAGAATAGCAAAATGTTGTAGAATCACTACTTGCCTTCTCTGTGTTGTACAGCCCTCCCTTTTCTCCTACCCCCCCATGCATGTTAATCTTAATACCCCCCTACTTCTCCCACCCCCTTATCCCTCCCTACCCACCCATCCTCCCCAGTCCCTTTCCCTTTGGTACCTGTTAGTCCATTCTTGAGTTCTGTGATTCTGGTGCTGTTTTGTTCCTTCAGTTTTTCCTTTGTTCTTATATTCCACAGATAAGTGAAATCATTTGGTATTTCTCTTTCTCCGCTTGGCTTGTTTCACTGAGCATAATACCCTCCAGCTCCATCCATGTTGCTGCAAATGATTGAATTTGCCCTTTTCTTATGGCTGAGTAGTATTCCATTGTGTATATGTACCACATCTTCTTTATCCATTCATCTATCGATGGACATTTAGGTTGCTTCCAATTCTTGGCTATTGTAAATAGTGCTGCGATAAACATAGGGGCGCACTGATCTTTCTCATACTTGATTGCTGCATTCTTAGGGTAAATTCCTAGGAGTGCAATTCCTGGGTCAAATGGTAAGTCTGTTTTGAGCATTTTGATGTACCTCCATACTGCTTTCAACAATGGTTGAACTAACTTACATTCCCACCAGCAGTGTAGGAGGGTTCCCCTTTCTCCACAACCTCGCCAACATTTGTTGTTTGTCTTTTGGATGGTGGCAATCCTAACTGGTGTGAGGTGATATCTCATTGTGGTTTTAATTTGCATTTCTCTGATGACAAGCTATGTGGAGCATCTTTTCATGTGTCTGTTGGCCATCTGAATTTCTTCTTTAGAGAACTGTCTATTCAGCTCCTCAGCCCATTTTTTAATTAGATTATTTGCTTTTTGTTTGTTGAGGTGTGTGAGATTTATCAAATCTGTCATTTATGAATATATTCTCCGATACTGTAGGATACCTTTTTGTTCTATTGATGGTGTCCTTTGCTGTACAGAAGCTTTTCAGCTTGATATAGTCCCACTTGTTCATTTTTGCTTTTGTTTCCCTTGCCTGGAGAGATAGTTTCATGAAGAAGTCACTCATATTTATGTCCAAGAGATTTTTGCCTATGTTTTTTTCTAAGAGTGTTATGGTTTTATGACTGACATTCAGGTCTTTGATTCATTTCGAATTTACTTTTGTGTGTGGGGTTCAACAGTGATCCAGTTTCATTTTCTTACATGTAGCTGTCCAGTTTTGCCAGTACCATCTGTTGAAGAGACTGTCATTTCCCCACTGTATGTCCATGGCTCCTTTATCATATATTAATTGACCATATATGTTTGGGTTAATGTTTGGAGTCTCTATTTTGTTCCACTGGTCTGTGTCTCTGTGCTTGTGGCAGTACCAAATTGTCTTGATTACTGTGGCTTTGTAGTAGAACTTGACGTTGGGGAGCAAGATCCCCCTCCACCTTATTCTTCCTTCTCAGGATTGCTTTGGCTATTCGGGGTCTTCGGTCGTTCCATATGAATTGTTGAACTATTTGTTCCAGTTCATTGAAGAATGCTGTTGGTAATTTGATAGGGATTGCATCGAATCTGTATATTGCTTTGGGCAGGATGGCCATTTTGACAATATTAATTCTTCCCAGCCAGGAGCATGGGATGAGTTTCCATTTGTTAGTGTCCTCTTTAATTTATCTTAAGAGTGTCTTGTAGTTTTCAGGGTATAGGTCTTTCACTTCCTTGGTTAAGTTTATTCCTAGGAATTTTATTCTTTTTGATGCTATTGTGAATGAAATTGTTTTCCTGGTTTCTCTTTCTATTAGTTCATTGTTAGTGTATAGGAAAGCCACAGATTTCTCTGTGTTAATTTTGTATCCTGCAACTTTGCTGAATTTCGATATTAGTTCTAGTAGTTTTGGAGTGGAGTCTTTAGGGTTTTTGATGTACAGTATCATGTCATCTGCAAATAGTGACAGTTTGACTTCTTCTCTACCAATCTGTATTCCTTGTATCTCTTTGTTTTGTCCAATTGCCGTGGCTTGGACCTCCAGTACTATGTTGAATAACAGTGGGGAGAGTGGGTATCCCTGTCTTGTTCCCTATCTCAGAGGAAAAGCTTTCAGCCTCTTGCTGTTAGCTGTGATGTTAGCTGTGGGTTTGTCGTATATGGCCTTTATTATGTTGAGGTACTTGCCCTCTATACCCATTTTGTTGAGAGTTTTTATCATGAATGGGTGTTGAATTTTGTTGAATGCTTTTTCAGCATCTAGGAGATGATCGTGTGGTTTTTGTACTTCCTTCCAAGATATTGGTCTGCAGTTTTCTTTTTTGGTGGGGTCTTTGCCTGGTTTTGATATTATGGTGATGTTGGCTATATAGAATGAGTTTGGGTGTATTCCCTCCTCTTCTATTTTTTGGAAAACTTTAAGGAGAATGGGTAGTATGTCTTCTCTGTATGTCTGATAAAATTCCGAGGTAAATCCATCTGGCCCGGGGGTTTTGTTCTTGGGTAGTTTTTTGATTACCGCTTCAATTTCATTGCTGGTAATTGGTCTGTTTAGATTTTCTGTTTCTTTCTGTGTCAGTCTTGGAAGGTTGTATTTTTCTAGGAAGTTGCCCATTTCTCCTACGTTTTCCAGCTTCTTAGCATATAGGTTTTCATAGTATTCTCTAATAATTCTTTGTATTTCTGTGGGGTCCATCGTGATTTTTCCTTTCTCATTTCTGATTCTGTTGATGTGTGTTGATTCTCTTTTTCTCTTAATAAGTCTGGCTAGAGGCTTATCTATTTTGTTTATTTTCTCAAAGAACCAGCTCTTGTTTTCATTGATTTTTTTCTATTGTTTTATTCTTCTCAATTTTATTTATTTTTTCTCTGATCTTTATTATGTCCCTCCTTCTGCTGACCTTAGGCCTCATTTGTTCTTCTTTTTCCAATTTCGATAATTGTGACATTAGACTATTCATTTGGGATTATTCTTCCTTCTTTAAATATGCCAGAATTGCTACATACTTTCCTCTTAAGACTGCTTTCGCTGCGTCCCACAGTAGTTGGGGCTTTGTGTTGTTGTTTTCATTTGTTTCCATATATTGCTTGATCTGTATTTTAATTTGGTCATTGATCCATTGATTACTTAGGAGTGTGTTGTTAAGCCTCCATGTGTTTGTCAGCCCTTTTGCTTTCTTTGTACAATTTATTTCTAGTTTCATACCTTTGTGGTCTGAAAAATTGGTTGTTAGGATTTCAATCTTTTTGAATTTACTGATGCTCTTTTTGTGAGCTAGTATGTCATCTTTTCTGGAGAATGTTCCAGGTGCACTTGAGAAGAATGTGTATCCTGTTGCTTTTGGATGTAGAGTTCTATAGATGTCTATTAGGTCCATCTGTTCTAGTGTGTTGTTCAGTGCCTCTGTGTCATTACTTATTTTCTATCTGGTGGATCTGTCCTTTGGAGTGAGTGGTGTGTTGAAGTCTTCCAAAATGAATGCATTGTGTTCTTTTTTCTCTTTTAATTTTGTTAGTCTTTGTTTCATATATGTTGGTGCTCCTGTATTGGGTGCATGTATATTTATAATGGTTATATCCTCTTGTTGGACTGACCCCTTTATCATTATGTAATGTCCTTCTTTATTTCTTGTTACTTTCTTTGTTTTGAAGTCTATTTTGTCTGATACTAGTACTGCAACCCCTGCCTTTTTCTCCCTGTTGTTGGCATGAAATATCTGTTTCCATCCCTTGACTTTTAGTTTGTGCATGTGTTTGGGTTTGAGGTGAGTCTCTTGTAAGCAGCATATAGATGGGTCTTGCTTTTTTATCCATTCTATTTCTCTGTGTCTTTTGATTGGTGCATTCAGTCCATTTACTTTCAGGGTGATTATTGAAAGATATGTACTTATTGCCATTGCAGGATTTAAGTTTGTGGTTACCAAAGGTTCAAGGTTAGCTTCTTTACTATCTTACTCTCCAACTTAACTCGCTTATTGAGCTATTATAAACACTGTCTGATGATTCTTTATTTCTATCGCTTCTTATTCCTTCTCCTCCATTCTTCATATGTTGGGTGTTTTGTTCTGTGCTCTTTTTAGGCCTGCTCCCATCTAGAGCAGTCCCTCTAAAATACCCTTTAGAGGTGGTTTGTGGGAGGCAAATTCCCTCAACTTTTGCTTTTGTGGGAATTGTTTAATCCCTCCTTCATATTTAAATGATAATCGTGCTGGGTACAGTATCCTTGGCTTGAAGCCCTTCTGTTTCATTGCATTAAATATATCATGCTATTCTCTTCTGGCCTGTAAGTTTTCTGTTGAGAAGTGTGATGATAGCCTGATGGGTTGTCCTTTGTAGGTGACCTGTTTTCTCTCTCTGGCTGCCTTTAATACTCTTTCCTTGTCTTTGATCTTTGCCATTTTAATTATTATGTATCTTGGTATTGTCCTCTTTGGGTTCCTTCTGTTGGGAGTTCTGTGTGCTTCTGTAGTCTGAGCAACTATTTCCTCCCCCAGTTTTGGGGAAGTTTTCAGCAATTATTTCTTCAAAGACACTTTCTATCCCTTTTTCTCCCTCTTCTTCTTCTGGCACCCCTATAATGCAGATATTGTTCCTTTTGGATTGGTCACCCTGTTCTCTTAATATCGTTTCATTTC
Organism: Manis pentadactyla; assembly: GCF_030020395.1. Classification (NCBI taxonomy): domain Eukaryota; kingdom Metazoa; phylum Chordata; class Mammalia; order Pholidota; family Manidae; genus Manis; species Manis pentadactyla. The sequence goes on from NC_080022.1 coordinate 148,182,402, forward strand.
TGGAGATCCTTTTGTCTCTCTCTGCATCAGCTTCTATGCGTTCCTGTTCTTTGGTTTCTAATGCATTGATGGCCTCTCGCATCCCATCCATTCTGCTTTTAAGTCCTTCCAGAGATTGTTTTATTTCTGTAGTCTCCCTCTGTACTTGCTCCTTTAGGTCTTGCATATTTCTCTGCAGATCCATCAGCATGTTTATGATTTTTATTTTGAATTCTTTTTCCGGGAGACTGGTTAAGTCTATCTCCGCAGGTCCTCTCTCAGTGGTTGTCTGGACTGTTTTGGACTGGACTAAATTCTTCTGCCTTTTCATGGTGATAGCAGTGGCTGTAGGCAGGTAGCAGGTGTGTCAGCTGGGAGAAGAAAGTCCTTTCCTGCTTGCTGGACACCTTGCCCTTCTCCACCGCCTGTGTTGGTTACCCGCACCCCTGGAGCAGCCACCGGTTTAATCCCCTAAGCTGCTGTGCGTGGGGTCTCTGTCAGAGCAGTACAGAGCCCTGCAGGGAGTGGCAGGTGCGTCAAGTGCGCTCCCCCATGAAAGTGCCGGCCCTGCTGTGCAGCTGTGTGCTGGCAGCAGCCTTTCTGGCTGGCCTGGGCGGCTGTGCATTGGGCTGGGATTCCATGCAGCTCCTGGGGTCACAGCCGCTCCTGGGCTGCTCCTCTGCCACTGCCACCGGCTCCCGCGGGCCACTCCCAGTCCCCCCTGGCGCTCCCGGCACACGTGGGCTGCTCCTGGGCCATTCAGTTGCTGCCACTGCAGGCTCACTTGGGCCTCTCCCCAGCCGTTTAGTCGCTGCCACCGTGGGCTTGCACGGTCCTCTCCCGGGCCCCTCTGGCGCTGCTGCCCCCAGTGCGTGCTGCCTCTGTCCCACTTCTGGGCTTATGTGTCGGTGTCCATGCCAGTTGGGGGAATGACTGGCAGGCTGCTTATTGCTATGAGGGGCTTCAGAGCTGCGCTGCCGCCCAGGGGGTTAGAGCGCTTAAAGTTCCCCGGGATTCCCAGCTGCTGGCTAAGTGTGCCAGGACGACTTTGTCTAGCTGTGGGGTCCCTATCTCTTTAAGACTTGCAGAAAGCACTCGCTTTTCTTTTTGTATCAGGGGTGCTGGTTGCGGGGACCTGTCCACAGGTTTTGCTTTTCCATTTCTGTAATATCCAGCACCCCATGCACCTTGTGTCTGCGTCCCGGGTGCAGATTTCTAGAGCTGGTTGTTTAGCAGTCCTGGGCTTTCACTCCCTCCCCGTTTCGACTCCTTTCTTCCTGTTGGGTTTTGGGATGGGGGAGCATTCGGGTTCCACCTGGCCGTGGCTTGTATTTTACCCACTTCGTGTGATGTTGAGTTCCAGCAGATGTAGATGTATCCTGGCTGTTGTACTGTATCCACTGGTGTCTCTTTTAGGAATAGTTGTATCGTATTTTCATAAATATACATGTTTTTGGGAGGAGATTTCTACTGAACTACTCACACCACCATCTTGGCTCCATCCTCTAATTGCATTATTTTTATCAATGCATTAAGAGTTCAACTCCCTACATTTCTTAGAACTACTCCTTTGCTAAAAGTCAGATTCTCAGTTACATTATTAAGCTAACAGTGACAGCGACCCGCATACTTAAAGGAACAAGAGAAAGGAACAGAACGGGAAAGAATAAACATTAGTGGCCACATGATGTGTACTGTGCTCTCTGCCTGGTGCTTAACCCCTGAATGAGAACTTACTCACACAAGTATTACAGTTCACAATCTGATTTTATATGCACTAGGTCTCATGTGCCCTGTGTCTTGTAGGACAAGTATAGATATGTTTTTGTTTATTTTGTTTCTGCAATTTTTATAGAGGAGTACAAGTAGTGCTATTTTATAAAATTTTTCTTTGGAACCTGAGTTTCTGGTTCTATAACCAGAAGCTGCTGCTCAGCCCTTCTAATGGATGGGAAGGCTCTTCTGTTCTTAGACTGTCCAACTCTAAATTTGCTCTGAACTCAAGCCTTTCTATCCCCAAAAACACTCAGGTGCTTTTAAGTATTTTTCTATATAGTAGGTTTTATTGGCACTAACCTGATGACTTCCAAAATGTGCTTTCATGCCCAGGTCGCTTGAATACAGGTCTCTGGGGCGGATCATAAAATGATCTGGGGCACATCACAAATAATACTTTGCTTCTTCTATAAATACAAGGTTGCTTATTAAAACATTTTTTTCTTGCCAGTTATATCATTCCCTTTTCCCACTAAAGGTGGGCAAAACAGGCATTTTCATTCTACTTTTATAGGTGAGGAAATATGAGATCCAAATGTTATATATTGTAGCCTAGTGCTCAGGTCTGCTAGCCTCGTTTTGGGGCTCTCTGCAAGCCCATGCTCCTCCTTCCTCACGGCCCATACCTCCTCCTCTGACCCTCACCACCACCACCAAAAATGCTTGTAATTCTTCTGGAAAATAAACCCAGCTGGCCAGTGAACTTGTGCCACTGCCCTTGACCTTCACGTAGTCAGAAGCTTTGGATGGTTCCCCAAGTAAAGCTGGAAATACTAGAAATGAAATTAAATGAAAGCAAAGCAGGCATCTGAAAAGATTTTGTTTTTTCCCTTTTGCATTTTAGGACCTCAAGTATTGTTCCATAGATTTATTGAATATTCCACATTGACATAACAACCTGACAGCTCTCTTAACCCACACCCCTGATCCCTGCTCAAATTTAAGCAAAGAGCCAGGGTAGACATGGTGGTTTTTTGTTTTTGTTTTTTCCCCCTATATAGAGCCTTCTCTCATGGGGGCTGAGATATATGGAAGCAGGGACCAAGCAAAGGAATAGGTGGGTAGGTGGAGATGGGCATATGTAGAAGAGAACTTGTTCGCAGTGTGTGGTGGTGGTGTGGTCATCTGTGATGGTAGCAAGAACAGGAACACACTGCAGAGGTGGAGAGAGAAAGCTGCACACTCCCTTTACGTCTGAAGCACTACAGGATGGGGTATGTGAACGTGAGGAGTCACTGTTAGATCTGCAGAGAATCTAGCCGAGGGCGAGTATTTGTCTTCTAGCCTTGGCTTTTCTTGAGCACAGGACAATTGGCCATTGGGGACCAATGGAATAATCCTGCACGTAGTACTGTATTTTGCACTATGGAGTGTTGCTAGCAGGAAGTGGCTCTTTCGAAAGACATATTCCTCTCCTTTTGTTGTTGCCGACCATAGGTTTAAGTTTGTGTTTATTTTTCTCCTAATTGAACCTCAAATGTTTGCTGATTCCCGATCTGTTTTACTGAGATATATGGCTATGGACTGACAAAAAGCTGTCTCATCAGTCTTTCATTATCAAAGCAGTCTCTCCTTTTTTTAAAATTGAGGTATCATTGATATACAATCTTATGAAGGTTTCACATGAGCAACATTGTGGTTTTGACATTCACCCATACTATCAAGTCCCCTCTGCCCACCCCCAACCCCATTGCAGTCACTGTTCATCAGCATAGTAAGATGAACAGCAATCTCTTCTTTTTGACAGATGATGAAACATCTATAGGGAACCCAGAAGGGTCGTTCATGAAGGCATTACAATCCCGGAAGAAGAGTAGCAGCCCTGAGCTGACTATCGAGCCAGAGAAGGCGGCCGCACACAAAAATGCCAGCAGTTTGTCAGCCTTCAAAAGCGAGCAAGGAGACTTTAGCAAGGAAAGTGCACTTAGCTACATATCATCTTATTTCTCTGGATATATGGAAGGTGCAGAATCAGCATTATTACAATTCATTAAACCTCTTCTTTCAAACTTACAAGGAGATGAGCCTGTGGGGCATTTGCAAAACAACGCAGAGAACACTTCTCTTCCACCTGGATCCAGCATTTCAGCTGACAAAAATAAACAGAAAATAATCTCTGTTCTGGAAGATATCATAGATGCCATGCCTCTACGTTCCAAACTTCTGAATCCCAGATTTCACCCCCAAATCTCCACTAAAACATTGGAAACTGCCCAATTACAAGAAAACAGCCCACCAGAAATTCAGAGAGTAGGGAGGAGGCCGGGGCCTTTGAAGGTGGTCATCAAGGGCCCAAAGGGCATTCGGGAGAGGCGACGCAGACAAATGAGGAAGGCTGGCATCAACGGGAAGCAGAGGGCCCAGCTCCTTGCGGAGAGCACGGCCGAGGAAAAAGGCATCACGACCCCATCCCCAAGGGCGCCGGAGCAGCCTCATGTGGAGCAGCCCCCCAGGGAAACTGCAGGAAGCTCCTTCAACCCAGAGTCTTCATTCCGAGGGGAACAGGAGGCAGCCGTCCCTTCTGTCCAGTACTTGATGGGCAGGCCTCCTGCTTCCGATACTCCAAAATCTCTACCTGAGATTAAACCAAAATCAAAAGACCTAGCTGACAGTATTTTTGTTTTAGAAGCTGCAAGTGCTGGAATTAGAAATATGAAGGCCTCTGAACCAACCTCACACTTAAGAGAAAAGTACCTCTTTCCTGAATCTTTGCGGCATGCGGGTCACAAAATACTCAAGGCCAAAATGAATAGACAGTTCAGCAATAAAGGTTCACACAATAGCCCGATGGTTGTGAACAAGCCTCCATTCACTGAAATGAGCCTTATGAACTCCCCTTCACAAGAGGCCTTTTCTTCGTCAGAACTGACTTCTCAGAAAAATCCTTTTCCAGGTTTATTTTCTCTTTTGGATCCAAGCCTGAAACTCACCAAAGAAACACAACAGGAACACGACAATGTGGGCACTGACTTACCCTCCACATCTACAGACTTCCCTTTCCCAGGGAGCTCATCTCCAGGTGACCACCCCGAAGCTCAGCTAAACGAGCAGCTGCGGTCCCTCATCACCAACAGTGATGTGAGAAGGCTCATTTCTCGTATTTTCTGGACTTTGAAAATGGGCTGCTCGGAGACCCACCTGAATCCAGCCTGTGCCAAGCTCATCTCCCAAACCGGCCTCCTGATGAAGCTTCTCAGCGAGCAGCAAGAAGCAAAGGAGCCCAGGGCAGACTGGGATACAGACCAGAGGGAAACAGAAAACTACATCCATGGGAGTCCAGAAGCCCAGAGTGAACAGGAAGAGCAGGAGATCCATGAGGTGAGGATAACTCCCAAAACATGGCCCCCAGCCTGTTAGTCAGTTTGGGACATGGCATTGAAGCACCCCAGCAGGAAGACCGTGGCCCCTAGTCTGTGTCTTGTCTTGGCCTGGGCCTTTGGGGAAGACAGTGATCTCCCACTGTACTCATGTAGAGAATGATGCCACAATTGCTGGGGTAGGCGAGGAGGGGACCTAACACCCAAGGGAAACCAAGAAAATGCTGATTTATCATTAGCATTAGATTTGGTATGTTCCTGAAAAACATTTACGCTGCTTACCTGAAATAATGAGATGTTATAAGAGCTTTTATCTTTTCTACCTCTTTGTTTTTGAAAAGTCTTTTTCCATTATTTTTTCAGTTCCCAGAAGTTCTGGTGCATGGGTATCGAAACAAAGTCATCTTGGCATTGTCAGTGACAGGAGCAGTGCTGGTGTTGATTATAGCTTTCTGTCTCATTAAGGTAAGGACAATTAATTCAGGCTTCCAGAGGATAGTCTGTCTTTAGATTCAGAATCCACAAACTGAAAATCAAAGCCTCTCTCCCACCTCTTACTACTTGGTATTCCTTCTTAGTAACCAGGACCGACATATGCTTTATTCTCTTCCTGCAAAGTATATGCCAGAGACTTTTAAAGAAATCCTCCTTTCAGGAGATCTCTGTGGAACTGACACCAGATAATGAGCCATTAGACTGTTTTGAGAGGTTTAAGAAGGCCACAGTTGACATGACAGTAAAATATCTTCAACTCAAAACTAAGTCGATTTGACATCAGTCATTCCCTTTCTACCACTGATTTCTTTCCTTGATGACTGGAATTATGAGGGATGTGTAATCTCCACCCTCATGAGCGATCAGTCACCCTGGAAGAAAGGACACGGCTAAAAGATAAAAGTGTGATCTTGTTGATTCACTAGATTTACTTAGCAACTTTCTTCCCCATCACGTAAGGCATTGTGGAAATAGGTTCAGTCAGATCACTGCAGCCAAAAGCCCGTGTCAGGGTTTCTAAAGCACTTGGTATTGACGGTCCTTCTGGAGCTGGCTTGCCTGCCTGCCTTTTGTGCAATAACAGAATGGTTTGTTACTTTTCCCAACAGGCAGGGCTGACAACAACAGAGTGATTTAATTAGCCAGTAATCCTGACTCTACCTTACGAACCCAACCTCATTTCCTATATGTACCTTTTCTACTGTCATGGCAGCCCACTTTTCAGCCAGAGCAGCTCCCCAGGAAGCCCAGTCACATGCCCATTCCTACTTTTGTCTGTTCCTTTGCCCATTTAAAATTCCCTTGTTTCGCCTTGTAGAAGTCCCTTGAGTCTCTGAAAGCCAACTCAAGTTCATGTTTCTTCATGAACCCTTGCCTAAATACTCCAGTCCTCCTGGTCCTAGTCCTTCTGTGAGACTTGTTAACAGTTCTTAGAGGCCATGGTGAGGCGTTCCTCTCCCCTGTGATGTTAATATGATAAGCAATTTTTTAAATGGCAGCTCCCCAAGAGAGAAACACCAAGGTCAACACATGGTGAAGCAGAGCAGAGATAGTTATTTTTATAGGGTTATAACAATTTATTTTCTTTATTGAACAGAACACAAATGTTGAAATATTTTTTTATAAACATGGAAACATTTAAGTGAACTAAATATTTTAAAGTGCACTTCTGCCTTTTGTACAATAATATAATCATTCAGTCTAGGGTAATAGAAAGCAAACAAGACCACAGCCTTGAGGTCAAAACTTCAGAGTAGAGATATTTAAGGACCAAATGGCTTCCTGGCCTATCTGTCTTGAGTAAAACCTGACTGGATGGATGAACTGCTAAAGAGAAACTTGTACCTGCAGGTCGCTTTAGTGTGCCACAGAGGCCTCTCCCTGTGATGACCTGAAACCCCCTGGTTGTGTAGACACAGCTAGTCTGTGTGTGGAGCAGATATATTTCTCATTGTCATGTCATACTCTGGCATTCTGACTTTTTATCAATGCTGTGATACTAATCAGTTGAGATTGCACCGAGTGAGTTCTCTCTTGGAGAGTGTCTGAGCCTAGGAGACTGGTAGGTAGCATGGGGTCAGCTTGCCAAGGCCTCTGGGAAGGGAGTCATTGGCCATTGCCCAGGCAGTGACCACTGTACCCCAGTTGGCAGAAGTCCTTTTGCTGTTTTGGAATTCATATAAGCTTCCATAGTGCTTTTAATGTCCATGTAGTTTCACCTTGCATTTATATATATGTCAGTATATATATGGTTTCATTGTTTCTTCTCCTCACTTAGATGATAAGCCTTTTGAGGACAGAGACCATGCAATGTTTTTCCTGTGGTAGACAGTAATGGTGTTCAAGGGGGAAAGAGGAGGCAATGTCAGTTCCACAGTAAGGAACAATGCAACCTAACAATGATCTGCGGTAGCATACGGAGTCCAGCAGTAGACTGACCCGTGTGTTCCTAGGACTTTTGAAATGTCACCTTTTAATATTCTCATCGGTGGAAGAAGATGAATAAATGGTTATAGAACAGCTCCCTAACTATATGGGGGGGAAATAACAGCAGATCTCTATTTATCACCTTAAATAAACATATTTCAACAAAAAGAAAAGAAGAATCCATGGAAGTATTAGAAAAAATAGAAGCCATAAGCAATATTTTTATATCTGGTGGTGGGAAAGAGCCTTCTAAGCCTGATATGACAAGTGGATGCCTTTGATAGATTTGATCACCTTGCCTGTGACACCATCAGTAGACTTAGTACTGATTTATGTCAAACTTCAGGCCAAATTCACCATACGTTTTCTGATTTAACTCCCGCACTCCTGGGAGGATGATATCACCATCTCTCTTTCACAAGTGAGGGAGATCAACTTGAGGCCCCAAACAAAGGTAGAACCCAGTGGTGCTGAACTGCAAAGTCTGTGCTCCTTCACCCACTGTTGTTTTCCTCATTGAAGATAAAAACCCTCAGAAATATTTGAAACATTGAAATTCAATGAAAGCCACTGAAAGGATTAGTATATTTAGTGTAAAAGTTTTCTAAATCTAGAGGAAGACAAACGATCCAGGGGAGAGAAGGACAATGGCAAGAGCAGGAGGCATGCCGTCCCCACCGCCAGTCCCTCCACAGAGCCTGGCGGGCGTGGGTTTGCAGGAAGGCCTCTGCCACCTGATGGTATAAAAACAGTGCCTGATATTTTCTTCTGGTTAACATGTGTTGTTGTTGCATTTTTTAATCCATCTAGAATTTGTTTTATTTGCTGTTTAGTGAGGTTGAGGCAGAGAATCTAACTTTTTCTCCCACATGAAGATCCAATTGTTTTAAAATCCTGTATTGAATGCTTCATTTCTTCTTCACTGATCAAAAATACTGTCTGTATCTGGACTCTGTTCTGTTGATCCAGTTACTTTTCTTGTACTATTAAGACACTATTTAATTCCAGGTGCTAAAGAACTTATTTTGACATCTGATAGAGTGAGCTCCTGCCCTTTGATCTTATTCATACATTTCATAGCTTTTCCTTCATATTTTCTAATATTTTCCAGAAAAATATTAGCTGGCTAGATTTTAATTTAAAAATTATCATGGGATTTGAATAAGATTGCTTTATATTAGTAGGTAAATTTGGGGAGAACTTATATCTTTACAGCAATTTAGGAATACGGTATCTCGGGTCATGTATTCATATCTTCTTAAAGTCCTCCAGAAGAGTTTTAATGTTTTCATCACATAGTTTTTAGACGTTTTTTGTTAAGTTTACCCTGAGGTACTTTATGCATTTTTGCTGATGTAAATAGGATCTTTCTTCCATTTTAAAATTAGTTATCCATGGTATATAGGAATGCTTTTGAGGTTTGTATATTGATCTCTTGATTTTGTATCTTAGTGAATTCTCATATTATTTCCAATAAGATTTTAGTTGGTCCTCTTGGGCTTTTTAGGTTATTCATCACTTCAAATGCAAATATGTTTGTCTCTTCCCTTACAATACTTCACTTTTCTTATCACATTGATTAGGACCTCCTCAACAATAATGAATAGTCGCAGTAATAATAGGCACTGTACTCTTGTTCTTTTTTTTTTTTTCCACTCTTGTTCTTGACTTAAAACAGTGATGCTGTTTAGGATCCTCGCAGATAACTTCTGTTCCTATTCCAAGAGTTTTTATTAGGGATTAGCTGTTGAATGTTACCTAAACAATCAGTGAAATATATTGCAAGCTATCTCACGATCTCAAGTTAGGTACTGTGGAGGAGTCCAAGGAGAGTTAAATAGAATAAAATTCCTGTCCTCAAAACTGTTGTCATCCCACTGGTAGATGAGATTTAAAATAAAAAGTTGAATAAAGATTTGGAAATAGTGGTCATCATGTTAGATAATCATGATCATGTTTTCTTTCAAAACAGATGTGCTCCCATAGAAGGGCAGTGCTGGATGAAGAAGGAGGCTCAAGGTAAATATTGATCTGGCCATTTCAAAGTAGAATTTTAGAACTAGAGGAAAGCTTAGAACTCATCTATTTCAAACACATCATTTTACGGTGAGGAAACCATCAAAGGCAGGAAGAGTACTTACCCTAGTGCCTCTCAGAAGCAGCTCCCCAGCCAAAGCTGAGTTAGAATGCGACTGGCACAGACGCATCTGCTGTCAGAAGGCCTGGAAGGAAAACGACTGGAGGGGGAAAGGTTTTAGTTGTACCTCTTCCTGCTGGGGGTGGACCTGAGGCCTGGCCAGAGGACTGCTCAGAGGCTCTGGGGAAAGGGCAGAGAAGGCCACGTGGTCCTGGATGCTAGTCTCCTTCAAAGCTGATGGAAGGTCGAATATATGAGCCCTTCCTGTCAATCATCCCTTCGCATCCTACTGGCTTTTGGGTCCCCAGTGTCTGTTGCCTTTAACCAAACCTCACAGAATTTTAACTGGGAGAAACCTCGGTCAGGAGTTTATCTCTACTTCTTACAATAAAGAAATGGAGAAGGAGAAAAGGAAATGATCTTGCCCCTTGGTCATACTGAGAGCGAATAGCAGATAGAAGTCGGTTCCTTCCCACTGGGGACTTTCCACTGATCATTGTGCTTGGGCTGTGAGCTCCATTTTATGTCATGACCCACTACACGTACCATATAGGCATGAGTAGTTTCTAAAACAAACTTATTATGCACTCTGATTTTTTTCTATTCCATTTGTATTTAAAAGAATATTTTGTGTTTCACTGCTGGCCATGACCTTTAAGCTGATTTCACAACCCATTCACTTGTCAGTGAGAGTCTGACATGTGAAAGTTAGTGAGCTAGTTGGACTCAGCAATAAGTTGGTGTGATTCAACCTGTAGGAGAAAGCAGTAGGGAAACGGAAGCACCTTCTCCCCCACCCACCAGCAAGTGACACATGTGAGACTGAGTCCAAAGGATACTGGTGTAAAATGCCTCTGGAGAGAGTGAAACGCTTCTGCCCGGTGTGCTTGAGCCGTTCGCTTACTGCACAAGGGCACTTGGCCAGTGGCCAAGAAGGTGAGTGGGGCTGAAATCCTGCCTACACTCCATGCCAAGCCACATACAAAGGTCTCCCCAGGGACACTGTGGGGCTATAAGGGACAGATACGGAGAAGTTCTGAAGCTCAGCATGCATGGAATGATTTTCAGGATCCCAGGTCTGTAGTGATTTTGCTTGTGATGATGGACTGAGGTACCCATTTGGTCCTAATAAGTCAGAGATACACATTGTGAGAGACATGAAAAATAGCATGAATCACTAATTATTATCTGTGTGTGTGTTTTCCTCCAAGGGGCTTCCTTGCTCATCTGGATAAACTCTCAGAAGAGGGTAAGAATCAGGTAAATTTGAGGAGGATCAAGTACTGTGCTGGAGAATGCAGGGGATGTATGGAATTAATACCTCCTTTCTATTTTTTTAGAAGGGCTTTTCCTGGAGAAGGCGGCTTTGGCTCAGGAATATGTACAGAACCGTCAGTCCCTCACGTGAGAAAAACCTGGAGCAGAAGCTACTTGAGAAGGATGGAGGGTAAAAGATTAGGGACAATTTAAAATTCTTATCTAAAATGAGGTAATAACAATAAGTTTTATTATTCCTTTTAAAAGTTAAAAAGATTTGGCATTATTCTTCTTGTCCCAGGGAGCTCAGTGAAGTTGTAATAGAGAAGGATGTGACTTCAGGGTCGGGTGCTGGAGGGAGGAGAGTGAAGCGCAAGATACCACCACAGAGGGGGCCCCAGCCTGCCCTGGGCCACCTACAACGCTTCTAATATTGGCTTCTCAATAAAATACATAATTTTCTCTCACTGAAGTGTATGGACTCATAACCAATTCTAGCCATCTGGTAAGGAATTAAAGTACAAATTGTTAAATACTTACATGCAAATAACAAGCAAATTAGCAAATAACAACATAGCGAGAACTACTGATGTTTTAGGCAGAGAAGAGACATGATCCAGCTTGAGTTGTAGGAGGAGTAATTCGATGGTGGCCTAGAAGTAGAGAGGCCACTTGGGGGTTTAGATAAGTAGGTCCTAGGAGAAAATGGGCCACCAGGTAGGAAGTTTTGATGCAGGTGAAGAACTTGGGACAGTGGATCTACTTGAGTGAGAACTGGAAGGACAAGAGCTTATGTTCAGAGAGTGAAAGATTGAACATTCTAGATGATGATAAGGTTCATGCATCACCTAGGAATGGGGATCAGTGAAGTGTCAGGAATCTAGGAGGTGAAGCCAGTTGGATAGTCTTGGAGACATAGTCCCTTTCCCCTTTCAGTAGCTCAGCAGATCTAGTTCAGCAGGAACCAACCAGCTCAATGGAAAAACAGCCTCCACCTTTCTAATGAGATCGCTTCTTTCATCATTGCAGTTTCCACTGTTAGTGGTGTAGATGTTCCTGCCTTGCCATCGTATAAACGTGATACATTCCAGGCAGGCTCCCTCCCTACAGGACCCCTAGCCAATGGGCACCTGGGCCAGCTAAGTCTGACCCAATCCTCTGTTACCATTTTCTTTGTAAGTTTCCCCAAGAAACAATAAAACCATACTTTATATTTGCACATTTGGTACTACTGTCCTCTTTACATAATAGGAGGTCAAGGAACGTTGTGCCCAGGAATGTCTATGGGTTGTTGGCATGGCAAATATTATGGTAGAGAAGAGCTAGAGTCTAGAGCCAAAGTCCCCAACCACCCGTGGGCATCATTCATTACTACACCCACTCAGAGAGTCTCACGTCTATCCGGCTCAACCCCTGCATCAAACAGTGTATTGATTATCTGGTGCTGTGCAGCAGATTACAGCAAAATAGTGGCTTAAAATAGCAATAAACATTAATTCCTCACAATTTCTGTGAGCCAAGAATTCAGGAGTAGTTTGGGCAGTTCTGGCTCTGGGTCTTTCATGAGGGTCTCAAGATCTCTGCCAGGGCTGCAGATCTGAAGGCTTGACAGGCTGGAGGTCCACTTCCAAGGTGGTGTGCTGCTCACTTACATGGCTCCCACGGTGGTGCCGGATGCTGGAGGGAGCCTCAGTCCTCCTCATATGGGCCTGTCCCCATGCTCCATGATTGAATGTCCCCACAGCGTGATGGCTGGCCTCCTCCAGAGTGAGCAATCCAGAGAGGGAGACAGATGGAAATTACACTTTTTATGACCTAGCCTCAGAAAGCATATAGCATCACTTCTGTCACATAACATGAATGGTTAAAAGTCAGTCACTAAATCCAGCTCACATTCAAACCTTTTGAAGAAAAAAGACTCAAAGAATTTGCAGACATTTTACAGTTACCATAGACAGAAAAACAGAAACCACTGTAGATATTTCAAACAAACAAACAGAAAGCTTGTATACAAACAATTGGTTCTGTTCATTGGAGGGGCTAGTGGTGAAAGCTGAGGGTGGGGGCACTGCACCCCACTAGCTTTCAGTTTACTTTGCTGTAGCTGCTTTCCACAGACTCACAGTTGCTGTTGCCACTCAGAACCCAGGAAACTTCTGGAAACTACTGCTGAGGTCATTGCTGCCTGGTGACTGGTGGGGTGCATGGAGGCCAACATGCAGCCTGTACATCTGCCGCCCCAGAGGAGGAAAGAACGGCTTCCACCTCCTTTCTACCCTCCGGATTTCACACAAGTACATTTTATTGGTGGAACTCTGCTGTCAAGGGCATCTGTGAAATGTTCCTGGGGTTCCAATACCTGCGGAGAAGGGGGTAGAGATTGGTGTCAAGAGCCAACCAGTGCCACTCAGCATCCTCCATATTACAGACACAGTGAGAAGACCCCACCTGTACTCGCAGTGATCCTAGCATCCTACATTTTTTTTTCCAGTTTCAAAGGAATTTAATATTATTTACACATTTCAGGAACAGATGATACATTTCCATTTCTTAGAAACTGATCTCTGTAATAAAATAATTTTAAATTCAGTGTATATCATTATTACTGCTAAGGAAATCTTAGCCCTTGTCTGTCTTAAAACATTCTTTATTTGCTGTCATTATTGCTCTGTAGTCACTGCTTTGTTAATTCCTCAAATCATTTAGATGGTCCTGTCTTCCACTTAGGAGTCTCAATCAAAGCTCCGTAGACCACAATTTCCTATGTAAGAGAAATTAAGAACATCTTCTGTTTTTTCCCTACTTTTGATTTTGTGATGGTTTCAAAAAAAGACTCCAACCACCAATTTGGTTAAATTGCTTAAAAGACAATATATAATAAAAATCACCCAATCTATGCTTAGAGGCATAACCTGAGTTATAAGCACAATTACTCCAAATAAATAGTTCTTCTAGGTACCTAGTTAGGCTTTAGTATCTAAACAATTTCCCCAAATAAATAAGAAGGCAGCCCTATACCTTTGTTGCTCTAGGGTAGCACTTAAGGGCCTGGCAACTCATTTTTCTTTTAAAGCTATTAACTACTTATCAAGCACTTATTAAGCTTTGTAAGCATATTGAGAACTCTAGTCCCAAGAGTGGTGTTCTCTACTCTCCAAAAATATCTCTTGGGAGATAACACAATTAAGTCTTCACAATAGTGATTTTATTAAATTAGTTGCTTTATAAAACATTGACGATGTCATAATTGTTAACATAACAATTTGCCAAACTGTAACTGGTGCAGTTTGCTGAGCATGTTTTATAAAGGGAAGTAAATGCCAAAACCCTGTTAAAGTTATTCCATTGCAGCCTAGGAGAACAAAGGAGATTTGTTTCTCAGACACTTAAAAGAGGCAAATAAAACAGGTAGTATCCCCTCCCCAACCTGAAGTACTCCATCAGTAGAACAGTCTGATAAATATAACTAGACAGTCTATGCTGCATTCAAGAGATTCCACAACTTGTAATGCAATAATGGAGAGGTTTACCTTCTTCAGCTTCAAAGTTGGAGGGTTTGGTCATTTGATTTTAAGTATCAAACTAGTGCTTTTCAGCCACGGTATCTTCACTCTGAGCAGTCTTCTTCACAATGTATTTCTAATATCCTCATGCTCAATTTTAAGACAAAGCAATTTTAATACTAGGTGCACACCACATTCCCTTGTTGCAAACTGCTTTTCTTGACAAGTTATGAAGTAGTTCAAGGAGGTATGGTTAAGGCTGTATTACTGAATGGTGCTGGTAAATACTACACGGATTTTTCATCGTGTTGCAACTTTAGTTCCCAATTTAGTGACTGTTCTTGTGGAATCAACAACAATGACAACATTATTAGGTTTCTTTTTTTAACTATGATTTAGTAGCAACTGAGGTTCCCAATTTTAACCCCTTGGCAGCAAGATACAAGTTCCCTTGTTCACACATTAGCACCTAAGTGTCAAGGGGTTAAATAACCAGCATAAAAGATACTGTACTTCTGATTGTAGCATTTGGCAGAACTGAAAGGAAAGGAAGTTGTGCTACATGTTGAAGGGATTATGGGCAACAGAAAGAAGACACCAGGAGAAGATAAAATGTCACATGAAGTCTTCATAGTCTTGTACATATCCTCCATCATAACCACCATAATCTGCCAGATCATCCTTCATGGTGGCCTTTAATCCCCCTCCAGGAACCACACCTTTCTTCTTCTTTTTGGCTTTGCTTTGCTTTTCTTGCTTCTGTTTTTCACTGCAAAGTACAGTCAATGAATTGGTAATCTTTTTCAAGTCATCACTTTCCAATGAAATACATACATCTCAAACTAAGGCTTCCAAAAATCTGGCATAATATAATGACTTTTCATATTGTGTAATTTTGTCTTTTAGTAACTTTCCAAATTCTGTGAAGTCATCTCTTGAAGATGGGTTCATAGCATCTATTCCACAAACTGTGTTATTAACACCAAAAGTTTCTATGGCTAATTCAAGGTCTGACTCTTCCTGTAATTTCTTTAGCCGCAGTTTATCTGCTAATTGTTCTTCTGGTGTTAGCACTTTAGGTTCTTCATGTTCTTCTAACCTCTTTTTATTATCTTCTTGCCTTTTCTTCTGCTGCTGTTCTTTCTCTTTTATCTTCTCTGCTGTTTTTTTCTTTTCTGAAACTTTTACTTCTGATTTTACTTCTACTTCCTCTTTTTTTCGTCATCATCATCATCCCAGTTATCCTTGACGCCCTCGTCCTCGTCCTCGCCTTCCCAGCAGTCCCCACCAGCAGGACCGCCGCCGCCCCCCACCTTCCGCACCGGGTCTTCCACGGAGAACGTGTCCGCGTCCCAGGAGTCGGAGTCCCCCGCCGCCGCCATCTCGGGCCAGGTGTGCGCGTGGGTGCGCGGAATGAGGGCGGAGCTGGCGCGGTGGAGGTGAATCACTGGCTTTGCTGTGGATGGCCGGCGTGGGGCCGCATCCTACATTTTTGTAGGTGTTCAAGTCTTTGTAAAAGAGCTAGCTGAGTCAGAAACCTGGAAAGGTGTCCTAGCTGGAAAGCAGACTGGGTGCTGGATGCTGGTGACATGCACTCATCCCCAGAGGTGACTGGAGAAACACTTGGAACTTGAGAAAAATAAAATTTTTTCGGAATGTGGGGGGAGGAGCCAAGATGGTGGCGAGAGTAGGGCAGCAGAAATCTCCTCCCAAAACCATATATATATTTGAAAACACAGCAAATATAACTATTCCTAAAAGAGAGACCAGTGGATACAGTACAAGAGCCTGGTACATGTACATCTGTGAGAACTCAGCATCTCACGAAGGGGGTAAGATTCAAGCCGTGGCCGGGCGGGACCGAATGCTCTCCCCACCCCAGCTCCCCAGCGGGAGGAAACGAGTCTGAGCGGGGAGGGAGTGGAAGCCCAGGACTGCTAAACAACCAACTCTAGTAATCTGCACTGAGACCGCAGACACAGTGCACGGTGTGCTGGATACTAGAGAAATGGTAAAGCAAAATCTGCGAGGGGTCCCCGCAACCAGCTCCCCTGGGACAAAAGAAATGCGAGTACTTTTTGAAAGTCTTAAAGGGACAGGGACCTCACAGTTGAATGGAGTTGTCCCAGCACACTCAGCCCGGCAGCTGGGAGTACTGGGGAAGCCCCTCATGACAATAACCAGCCTGCCAGTAGTTCCAACAGCCGGTGTGGCCCCCAACAAGGGCTTCCCAGTAGCCCAGGAGTGACTGCACGTACCCACAGCGGCGGCAGAGCAGCCACACCCCCAGCAGTTGCCCAGAATCTCCTCCCAGCGTACAGCCACCTGCACCAGACCCAAAGACCGCAGTCAGCGTGCAGCTGCCCAGTGCAGGCAGAAGGGCACCACTCTCACAGGCAAGAACCCCCAGCATGCCTGTGACTTCCCGGTGGGCTCTGTGCTAACCTAATGGCAACCATGCCCATGGCAGCTTAGGGGATTTGTCCAGAGTCTGCTCCAGGAGTGCCAGTAACTGATACAGGCAGCAGAGAAGGGCAAGGTGAACAGAAAACAGGAAAGGACTTTGTTCTCCAAGCTGACACACACGCTGCCTGCGTATAGCTACCTCTATCACCATGAAGAGGCAGAAGAATTTGGTCCAGTCCAGAATTACCCAGACAACCCCTGAGAGAGGGCCTGGGGAGATAGATTTAACCTATCTTCCTGAAAAAGAATTCAAAATAAAGGTCATAAACATGCTGATCGACTTGCAGAGAAATACGCAAGAGCTAAAGGAGCAAGTAGGGAGGGAGAATACAGAAATAAAACAATCTCTGGAAGGACTTAAGGGCAGACTTCAAGAGGTTCAAGAGGCCATTAATGGAATAGAAATCAGAGAATAGGACCACAGGGAAGCTGAGGAATAGAGAGATAAAAGGATCTCCAGGAATGAAAGAATATTAAGGGAACTGTGTGAACAATCCAAATGGAAGAATATTCGCATTATAGGAAAACCAGAAAAAGAAGAGAGAGTAAAAGGGATAGAAAGTGTATTTGAAGAAATAATTGCTGAAAACTTCCCCAAACTGGGGAAGGAAAGAGTCTCTCAGACTATGGAGGGGCACAGAACTGCCAACAGAAGGGGCCCAATGAGGACAAAACCAAGACATATAATAATTAAAATGGCAAAGATCAAAGACAAGGACAGAGTATTAAAGGCAGCCAGAGAGAGAAAAAAGATCGCCTACAAAGGAAAACCCATCAGGCTATCATCACACTTCTCAACAGAAACCTTACAGGCCAGAAGAGAATGGCATGATATATTTAATGCAAAGAAACAGAAGGGCCTTGAACCAAGAGTACTGTATCCAGTACAATTATCATTTAAATATGAACGAGGGATCAAACAATTCCCAGACAAACAAAAGTTGAGGGAATTTGCCTCCCAAACCACCTGTACAGGATATTTTAAAGGGACTGCTCTAGATGGAAGCACTCCTAAGGCTAAATAGATGTCATCAGAGAAAGTAAAATCACACCAAAGAAAACAGATCAACCAAACACTAACTAAAGGCAAAAAATAAAATCAACTACCCACAAAAACAGTCACAGGAAACAAAAAACAGTACAGAATAAAACACCTAACATATAAAGAATGGAGAAGGAAGAGTAAGAAGAGAGAGAAAATAAGAATCATCAGACTGTGTTTATAATAGCTTAATAAGAGAGTTAAGTTAGATGGTTAAATAGTAAAGAAGCTACCCTTAAAACATTTGGTAACCATGAATCTAAAGCCTGCAATGGCAATAAGTACATATCTCTCAATAATCACCCTAAATGTAAATGGACTGAATGCACCAATCAAAAGACACAGAGTAATAGAATGGATAAAAAAGCAAGACCCATCTATATGCTGCTTACAAGAGACTCACCTCAAACCCAAAGACATACACAAACTTAAAGTCAAGGGATGGAAAAAGATATTTCATGCAAAGAATAGGGAGAAAAAAGCGGGTGTTGCAGTACTTGTATCAGATGAAATAGACTTCAAAACAAAGAAAGTCACAAGAGATAAAGAAGGACATTACATGATGATGAAGGGGTCAGTCCAACAAGACGATATAACCATTATAAATATATATGCACCCAATACAGGAGCACCAACATATGTGAAACAAATACTAACAGAATTAAAGAAGGAAATAGAATGCAATGCATTCATTCTGGGAGACTTCAACACACCATTCACTCCAAAGGACAGATCCACCAGACAGAAAATAAGTAAGGACACAGAGGCACTGAACAACACACTAGGACAGATAGACTTAAAGACATCTACAGAACTCTACACCCAAAAGCAGCAGGATATACATTCTTCTCAAGTGCACATGGAACATTTTCCAGAATAGACCACATACTAGGCCACAAAAAGAGCCTCAGTAAATTCAAAAAGATTGACATAATACCAACCAACTTCTCAGACCACAAAGGCATAAAACTAGAAATAAATTGTACAAAGAAAACAAAAAGACTCACAAATACATGGAGACTTAACAACATGCTCCTAAATAATCAAAGGATCAATGACCAAATTAAAATAGAGATCAAGTAATATACAGAGACAAATGACAATGACACCATAAAGCCCCAATTTCTGTGGGATGCAGCAAAGGCAGTTTTAAGAGGAAAGTGTAAAGCAATCCAGGCCTATTCAAAAAAGGGAGAACAGTCCCAAATGAATACCTAAGTCACAATTATTGAAACTGGAGAAAGAAGAACAAATGAGGCCTAAAGTCAGCAGAAGGAGGGACATAAAAAGATCATAGAAGAAATAAATAAAATTGAGAAGAATAAAACAATAGAAAAAAATCAATGAAACCAAGAGCTGGTTCTTTGAGAAAATAAAAAAACAGATAACCTCCTAACCAGACTTACTAAGAGAAAAAGATAATCAACACAAATCCAGAGAATCAGAAATGAGAAAGGAAAAACCATGACAGACCCCACAGAAATCCAAATAATTATTAGAGAATACTATGAAAATTTATATGCTAACAAGCTGGAAAACCTAGAAGAAATGGACAACTTCCTAGAAAAACAAAACCTTCCAAGACTGACTAAGGAAGAAACAGAAAATCTAAACATACCAATTACCAGGAATGAAATTGAAAAGGTTTTCAAAACACTACCCAAGAACAAAACCCCGGGCCAGATGGATTAACCACTGAATTTTATCAGACATACAGAGAAGACATAATACCCATTCTCCTTAAAGTTTTTCAAAACATAGAAGAGGAGGGAGAACTTCCAAACTCATTCTATGAAGCCAGCATCACTCTACTACCAAAACCAGGCAAAGACCCCACCAAAAAAGCAAATTACAGACCAATATCCCTGATGAACATAGACGCAAAAATACTCAACAAAATATTAGCAAACCGAATTCAAAAATACATCAAGAGGATCACACACCATGATCAAGTGGGATTCATCTCAGGGATGCAAAGATGGTACAACATTGAAAATCCATGAACTTCATCCACCACATAAACAAAAAGGACAAAACCCACATGATCATCTCCATAGATGCTGAAAAATCATTCGACAAAATTCAACATCCATTCATGATAAAAAGTCTCAGCAAAATGGGTATAGAGGGCAAGTACCTCAACATAATAAAGGCCATATATGATAAACCCACAGCCAATATCATACTTAATAGCAAGAAGCTGAAAGCTTTTCCTCTGAGATTGGGAACAAGACAGGGATGCCCACTCTCCCCACTGTCATTTGACATAGTACTGGAGGTCCTAGCCATGGCAATCAGACAAAACATAGAAATACAAGGCATCCAGATTGGTAAAGAAGAAGTCAAACTGTCACTATTTGCAAATGACTTGATATTGTACATGAAAAACCCTAAAGACTCCACTCCAAAACTTCTAGAACTAATATCTGAATTCAGCAAACTTGCAGGATATAAAATTACTACACAGAAATCTGTTGCTTTCCTGTACACTAACGATGAACTACCAGAAAGAGAAATCAGGAAAACAATTCCATTCACAATTGTGTCAAAAAGAATAAACTACCCAGGAATAATCCTAACCAAGGAAGTGAAATACCTATACCCTGAAAACTACAAGACACTAACAAATGGACACTCATCCCATGCTCTTGGCTAGGTAGAATTAATAATGTCAAAATGGCCTTCCTGCCTAAAGCAATCTACAGATATAATGCAATCCCTATCGAAATACCAACAGCATTCTTCAAGGAACTGGGACAAATGGTTTAAAATTCATATGGAAGCACAACAGACCCCAAATAGCCAAAGCAATCCTGAGAAGGAGGTATAGAGCTGGGGGGATCTCTCTTCCCAACTTCAAGCTCTACTACAAAGCCACAGTAATTAAGACAATTTGGTACTGGCACAAGAACAGGCCCACAGATCAGTGAAACAGAATAGAGAGTCCAGACATAAACCCAAACATATATGGTCAATTAATATATGATAAAGGAGTCATGGACATACAACAGGGAAATGACAGCCTCTTCAACAGCTACTGTGGGCAAAACTGGACAGCTACATGTAAGAGAAAGAAACTGGATCACTGTCTAACCACATACACAAAAGTAAACTCAAAATCGATCCAAGACCTGAATGTGAGTCATGAATCCATAAAACTCTTTAAAAAAATGTAGGCAAAAATCTCATGGACATTAACATGAGCAACTTCTTCATGAACATATCTCCCCAGGCAAGGGAAACAAAAGCAAAAATTAACAAGTGGGACTATATCAAGCTGAAAAGCTTCTGTACAACAAAGGGCAACATCAATGGAACCAAAAGGTATCCTGCAGTTTGGGAGAATATATTCATAAATGACAGATCTCATAAGTGGTTGACATCCAAAATATATAAAGCGCTCATGCACTTCAACAAATAAAAAGCAAACAATCCAATTAAAAAATGGGCACAGGATTTGAACAGACACTTCGCCAAAGAAGAAATTCAGATGGCCAAAAGACACGTGCAGAGATGTTCCACATCGCTAATCATCAGGGAAATGCAAATTAAAACCACAATGAGATATCACCTCACACCAGTAAGGATCGCCACCATCCAAAAGACAAACAAAAACAAATGTTGGTGAGGTTGTAGAGAAAGGGGAACCCTCCTACACTGCTGGTGGGAATGTAAATTAGTTCGACCACTGTGGAAAGGAGTATGGAGGTTCCTCAAAAAACCCGAAATAGAAATACCATTTGACCCAGGAATTCCACTCCTAGGAATTTACTGTAAGAATGCAGCAGCCCAGTTTGGAAAAGACATATGCACCCCTATGTTTATCACACCACTATTTACAATAGCCAAGAAATGGAAGCAACCTAAGTGTCCATCAGTAGCTGAATGGATAAAGAAGATGTGGTACATATACACAATGGAATATTATTCAGCCATAAGAAGAAAACAAATCCTACCGCTTGTAACAACATGGATGGAGCTAGAGGGTATTATGCTCAGTGAAATAAGCCAGGCAGAAAAGACAGGTATCAAATGATTTCACTCATCTGTGGAGTATAAGGACAAAGAATAAACTGAAGGAACAAAACAGCATCATACTCACAGAACCCAAGAATGGACTAACAGTTACCAAAGGGAAAGGGATTGAGGAGGATGGTCGGGAAGGGAGGGATAAGCGGAAAAAGGGGGCATTGTGATTAGCACACCTAATGTAGTGGGGGTGGGGGGACACAGGAAAGTCAGTGCATGCAGAGAAGACAGGTAATGATTCTGTAGCATCTTGCTGTGCTGATGGCCAGTGACTGTAATGGGGTATGTGTGGGGGACTTGATATTAGGGGGAGTCTAGTGACCATAATGTTGTTAAAGTAATTGTACCTTAATGATACCAAAATAAAAAAATTAATTGATCAGTGAGAAAAAGAAATAATGACTCACATTTCCAAGTGAATTTTAAGTCATTTCTTCATTCTTCCCATATGATTCCTTATGAAATACAGACTGACCTCCTGTCAGCCCATAGTGCTGTGTGTTTGCCCCATTAGCTACAAAGGGACTGTACCATTTGGAGCCGGGATTTGTATGCAGATCCAATACCAAATCTTATATCCAGTGCCACTCCTAGGGACCTCCAAAGGAAAGGCCTTACACAAGGTAAACATCAAACAGGTCAGTGGAATTCCTTTCTCTAGAGGCCATTTGAATCCGTGAAGATTCTGATCCCCTGAAATATCCTAAGAGGAAGGCTGCTGTAGGCACTGCCCTAGTCAGGGTCCCCATCACAGCCCCCACGGCTCCTCAGTCTCTTGGCCCCTCTCATCAGGACATAAGCAAAATGGGCCCTAGATGCCTCCCCTTAATTGCTGCCTTTCCCACCCAACAATGCCCGCTGACGGAGAACCGCTGGCAGGGAGCCGTTGGAACCCGAAGAAGGCTGCTCCCATCACCACCGCATTCCAGGCGGGGGCATGTGGGCGGGAGAAAGATCTCAGGGCAGCGACTCAGGGTCAGCCACTATCTTTATCTGGTCATGGTGGTAGTTTTCTGCGGAGACAATGGGGAGGCTGCAGTGCCACGTTCCCTTATGTACCTTTGAATTTTATAAATTTTAAAAAACAAATTGGGAATTAGGAGTCCCTACATAAGGTCACTTTACCAGGACAGTAACGCACCTGGAGCTGACTTTGCAATCTGCCTGAAACAAAATAAGTTAATAGATATTACAATTTCACATTTAATTTTTTCATAGCTGAAAGTTTTGACTCTTGGCACCATCTCTCTGCCCTTGTGAGCTCACAGGCAACATGGTGAAGTAATGAGTAGCAAGGTAATGTTTAAAAGACAACTCAACCGACTGCAGTCCTGGTTGGTAGCATTTTTTGTCCTGAGCAATGTGTGATGATTGTGATTTTATTCTGCATGAATAAACATGCCCATAGTACCTGTTGGGAAGGTTGTTTCTACTTCAGTAACCGAAAGAAGTGTTCTGCGAAATGCACCACTTCAAATGCCTTGCCTCCTGCGCAAGTTTGAAAATGGGGAGTACAGAGATAACAGGGGATGGGGATCCTGCCTGTAACCTGCGTTCAGGCCGGTTAAGGTGGGAATAGGGGTAGGGGGAGCTGTGCAACAGCCAGTCATGCTTTTAGAAAAAGAGTAAGTACAGACCGGAAGGGGATGGAAGAATGTACATTGTTCTGCTCAAAAGGCAACCCCCAGAGCAGTGATTTCCAAGCTGTGGCCACAGGTCCTTGTGATGCTGGTTTCTTGTTTGAGGAGTGGAAGAATGAACTTAGCAAACACCCAAGGTAGGAGAGCCAGGGAGAGGCTTTTATTGAGAGATACAGTGAGAGGACAGAGCTCCTGGCTCGAGCCAGGAGGGTACAAGAGAGCCCATAAGGGTTTTATAGGCAGTTGAGGATTTGGGGGAACGTGAAAAAAGGCTTAGGGTGTGGACTTGTTAAGTGGGCCCTGAATATTTAGAATTAACTTAACATAAGGAATTTCCTGCTTTGAGTTCTCCCTGGGATTCCAGCATTTTGGTCAGGGAGCATATCAAACAAGGCCACCTGCCCAGCTTCCAAAGTGGGCTGAGTTATTGTGTATTGTTAAAGAGTAAGTTAAGAATCTTACTTCTTAAACTTCCTGGGTGTTAAAATGCAATCTTTTCTTAAGGTGGAATCCTTCTTGCCTTTTACTGTGTTGTTTACAGCTGGGTCTGCATGCTGAATTAGTTGCCCAGTTTGCAAATCACTTCATCAGATCTGAAGGAGGAAAGACAGCACTTAGGCCTGGGCATTTTAGCATGCTAAAGTGAATCTTACACATGATTACAAATGATTAGCATAATAAAAACATGTGCTACTCTTCTTTATCTGGGGAATATTCACTGATCTCACTGAAGAATGATTCTAGGGCTTAATATTTCACAGAGTTTTGGTAGGGGAGGTTTCTTGCAGGGAGTTACATTGCTCTGACTGTAAATATCCTGCCTTGCTTTTTCTAGAGGCCCTCACCCTACTCTGACCACATCCATGGTCCCTGTCTCACTTAGAAGGCCAGTTAGAGCAGCGGCCTCTCAATCATGTGCACACAAAGCACTGTTCAGAGAGCAAGCAAATCCTGTGTCTCCAACAAAGGAAATTGCTCTATCACTAACAGTGATAATATATTGAGTCTAAATACATGTTGTCTCTCTGAAATCTTACAGCTTCCTGTGAGGTAGATCTTCTTCTCTCCAATTAATCAGGAAACTGAGACTTGGGCTGCAGGTGAGTGGGCAAATAACTTGCCCAAGTTCACAAATATATTCGTCACCATTCTTTATGTTCCAAGAGAAAGAAATCAAACTAAAATATGTTTAAACCAAAAATGGCATGCAGTATATTGGCTGTAGTCCGAGGACAGGAAATCCTGGGGCAAAATAGCTCTTTAAAAACCGAAAACAGTCACAGGGAGAAATAAAATTTAAAATCCGTTTATTGCTCACAGAGTGCAGTCTGGGGCTGCTTCTCCCTTTCCTGCTCCAGCAGAAGCCAAAAACCGACCCTCCCCCTCACCTCCCAGGTACAGATAAGCCCTCCGTGGCCCAGGTAATTATCCATTGATATGGTGATGAACTTCTCTCCAACTCTGAGGAATGATGCAAATGCACTAAAGCCTTACTTCTTTCCACCACTGAACGCCTAATGATATGCAGATGTACTAAAGCCAGGCAAGATATTCTGGAAATGTTAACCGTTTTACCCACAGTG
Organism: Manis pentadactyla; assembly: GCF_030020395.1. Lineage (NCBI taxonomy): Eukaryota > Metazoa > Chordata > Mammalia > Pholidota > Manidae > Manis > Manis pentadactyla. Next base: position 148,207,552 of record NC_080022.1, read on the forward strand.
GCTCTTATAGCAGGGAGGCCTAGGGGCTTAAAGTTGGCTGCATCCAGGGCTCAATGACCTCCTCCCCCTTCCGTCTCTCAACTCTGCTTTCCTCTGTGATGCCTTCTGCCTCAGGGGTGCCTCACTGTGGCAAAGATGGTCCCGGATAATTGCAGCTCTGCACCGCCGCGGAGCTAAGCTCTCAGAGGAAAGCCCATCCTCTGAAAGCCTCTAACTGGCCTGCTTGGACAACGCGTCCCAGAGGAGGAGACCCCAATTTGCCAGGCATGGTCATGTGCACATGCCGGGTGGGGCCTTAAACCCGCGCTTCAGACCGACTGGATCGGAGGGAGTAGCGGGAGCTCAGTGAAACGTCAAGAGAAAGGATCTCTCACCAGAAGACCAGGGGGTGAGGAAAGCGCCGGGAGGGATCAAAGAGTGAATGAAGTGAGATTGATCCAGCCCTTAAGCCTAAAGTCTTCACAGGCTTTCACATGTCAGTAGATGCTATCCTGGTAAGTTAAAGAAATTCATTGACAAGACTTCATGGTAATTTTTGGTCCTTAATGTATTTTTTTCCAATTAATGCATACTAAAGGTATAAGTACTATCCTGAGGTGGTCCCAAAACGTTCATGTTAAATAGGGATCCTTAACTTGAGGTTGTGCTCCTGCAAAGAGAGAGTAAAGGAAGCAAGAGAGGGGAGCCGGGAGGGGAGCTCCAGGATGGCAGCTCTGTGACAGGTGGTGGAGGTGACCGGACACTGGAGGACAGCCCAGGGAGGGGCTCTGAGGGAACCGGGCACCAGCTGCTGCCAGCAGACCACTGGAGGGGAGCTGGGGGTTGGTAATGGCAGGCAGCACAGGAAGGCCGGAGAGGAAATTAAACCCCTGGCGTCTGGGCAGGCAAATGCAGGACACCATTAAGCTCTGGGGTGCACAATATTGCTACAGTCACACTTCTGTAAACTTCGTTCTCTGGAAAGGGTGACATAAGTAAACCTCAAGAATGGACTGGGCCAGGGCTGTGAATGAACTAACTCCTTGCCTATGTCATTAGGAAGTCGAAAGGCAGTGTCTACAATGGATAGAGCAAAACCCAGAAGTACAGGAGATGTGGAGATGGGCGCCAGAAGTTTCAGCTGAAGCCCAGGAACAGCGGGCACGGCCAGGGGCTGGTCCTGAGGAACGGCTCGTGGGGCTCATTTCATCACCATTTCAGTTCACTTAGCACTATTTGAAAACTGAATAATGCAAGGTATTTTGAAGTTTATTATTTTGTGATGTTTATTTTTTCCCTAGCTTTATTGAGTTACAGTTGATAAAAGATTTTAAATCCATTTTTGAAAGGAACCCGAAGGACCAGCTTTCTACAACAGAACCCATAAGAACAATGGCTGTTCCTCTGTCAAGAGAGAGGGCTGCATTATTAAGAGTTTGTTGATTTCAATCAGATGCCAAGTAAGGATATAAGTGGGTTTCAAACAAGAAAGAGAGGATCTCACTCCGGTGCTCAGAAGTGAGGTTAAAGGCAGGGACCTGACTAGACTGGAAAGATGAGAATTAGCCAGAACTGTAATAACAATAGCTAGCCATCTTTGAGTGCTTACTGCAGACCAGAAACTGTCCTAAGTACACTATTTTTCCCAGTTTACAGATGAGGAACGGAGGCTCAGAATTTTTGTAACTTCCTGAAGTCACACACTGGCCTCTCTGCCTGAGGCTAAGGGGCCATAGGGTGGTGTGACTGACTTCCCTTCTCTGAACATCAAAAAAAGTTCACTTAGAAGTTTCTATCTTCAATACCATCTAAGGGGGCCTGTGAAAAGTACTGATACTGTGGCAGCTGTTTCAGCCCCACCCCCCAGGCTGCCCGGGTCCCCTCACTGTTCTGGGAAGAACCAGCAAACAGTGTGGGATAGAGCTGGGGTTCATCCCTAAGCATTCCTTGTTCCAAAGCCCACTTGCTGTACCACTGAACTATGCTACCGCTCCCACCAGAATCAGAGAGAGCTGGAGGAGAATTCTGCTTCTACCATTCATTAGTTGTGTGGGCCCCCAAGTTACTTAACCTCCCCTAAGCCAGTTTGCTTACCTGTACTGTGGGGACAGCAATGTCTCCAACCTTCCTGGGGGTTGGTGAGGACAAATCACAATTCCTACCTGGCAAACAGTTAGAGCCCTTATTTCCCACAGATGTTAAATTCCGTACCCCTCGTCTCCTAGGTAAGGTTAGGGCAGAGATTCTCACATTTTATTGTGTTTCAGATCCATCGATGATGAGGACAGGACAGAAGAGGGGAAGTGTCAAGCGTAAGTTTCCTGGACCCCATCCTAGAGTGACTCTCTGGGCTGGGGTGGGGTTCAGGATTCTCCAAGTTGGACCCGTCCCAGGGGAATCCGGATGCCTGCAGTTCTCCCATCTGGCTTTGAAGGACCCTGGATGGTGCTTGAAATCTCACAGACCCGCGGGATGAGAGCTGCCTTTGCAAATGTTTTGGGCCCCTCCTGCACTGGCCTCCGTGTCTGTGCATTCTCCCTTTCCTCCTTATCTCCCTCCCATTCTGACCTCCTCCTCTTACTCTTTTCTTATTTTCTGGCTTCCTCTCCACCTCTTGGTGCACCGTCCCCCGAGCTCAGCCTCCACTCCTACTGATCAGATGCTTTTTTGTCAGTACCTTCTGCAATGGCCCTTTCCTCTACTCACCTGGAGGTCTCAGATCAAAAGTCACCACCTGTGGATACCCTTCAGCCCCCCTCCTCTGGTACCATGACGATGCCGGGGTTCTTGTTCACGAAGCCAGACAATGAGCTTCACAAACACTCAAGGTAGGAGAGCAAAAGTACAGGTACACAGTACTTTTTATTTAGAAGTACAGTGAGAGGAAAGAGCTCCTGGCTCATGCCAGGAGGGAACAAGAGAGCCTGGGTTGGTGCATTGTCTAGGGGATTTATAGGCAGTTGAGTATTTTTGGGAATTGGGGGCTTTGGGTGTGGACTTGTACCACCTGCCCTGCCCTCAAGGTGGACTGGGTTGTTGTCTGTTTGCTAGGGGTGTTTACAGTGAAGTCACAGGTTATGCTGAGATACCCTTGCAGAATGCTCAAACATTCCAGGCCAAGTTGCTCCTGGCCTTTTGACATTTAACTGATCTCACTGAAGATGTCTGTATTCCTAGTCTGGTGTCTTTACCTAGAGAATTAGTGTGACCTTGACTTTGCATAATGCTGAACACAGAGTTTTGATAGGTACTTTACATTGTTACATTGCTTTGACTGTAAATATCTTGCCTTGCTTTTTCTGGAGGCCCTCACCCTAGTCTGTCTAAGCCCATGGTCCCTGTCTCAATAACACTTTGCAAGCACCTTTCTTATTGTTCAAATTACACTGAAATGTGAGATGTGTTTTCTGGCTGGAGTCTACCTGGAGGACTCACGGTCCATGGATGAGATCTTTTGTGGAAATGTGCATCATGTGTGTGCATTCCCGTCTCTTTCATCCCTGTATCCCACATTCCATCCTCCTCCCCAGGATCCAAGGCTTCACTCAGCTTCACAAAAGGGTGCAAGATGGCGATGTAACTCCGGAGGGAAAATCCCGGGGCAAAATACCTTTGAAACCTAAATTGAAGGGAGAAATCAACTGGGAGAAACTCATTTTTTACCCTACAAGCAGTCAGTCATCCATTTCTACTTTCTACTGCCTCTCACAACCCCGGTTGCAAAAGGGGCCCCACCCAGCCTCTCCTGTCCAGATAAGCCCTCTATGGATATGAAGACTACTTCTCTCCACCCCTTAGAAACACCTGTTGATATGGAGATGCACTAAGCCAGGAAAGATATTTTGGAAGTATTGCAGTTTTACCCCTACCCCCTCCCAGAACAAGCCCACACACGTTGCAGGGATGTGGACAGGCCTGGGAAGTAAGAAGACCTGAGAGAGAGCCTCCTAAAAAGGGAAACAGGAGATTAACTCTGGGGGGTCCCCACAGCTTTTGCAGACAGCTGGGCAAAAACGTTTTGTATTAACAGGGATGTTGTGTGCTCCATTTTTGGGGAGGGGATGCTTGTGTCAAGTCACTGATGCTTGGCTGCACCGGTTATGACCAGAAAGGACCCTGACCTTTCCCAGAGATAGGAGGACATCTTCCTTCCCAGAGAGGCCCAGTGAGCACAGGACCCCTGGCAGAGACCAGTGGAGCTTGCTTCCAAGAACTGGCCTGTTTCCCAGCCAGCCCTGTAGCCATCCCCAAAGTCCTCCTGGACTCGCTCCTAGTGGTAACTCCTCACCTCCACACTCAGGCCCTAGGCTCCCATTTGAACGAAGCCTGCATGTGTGAAGTGTCTGTATCAAGACAAGACGCTCCCTGCTACTTTTGACCTTTTCTGAGTCCATTTGAAAGAAAAAAGTCATTTCTATCGCGAAAGGCAAGTAAACAACATGGCTAGTGAGAATCAGCAGACCGCTTGAGCTTCGTGCCCGGCAGGGCTGATGGGCAGGTTACAGAAGCGTGCCCAGGGACTCTCAAGGAGCTCCCTGGGTATAAGGTATGGTTAAAACATGTTTTTTTTTCTTCTTGAAATCCGCAGGCTCTGCCGACCTGACTGCTCTGGTGCTCTCAGGGAGGCCAAAATAGAGTAGGCATTATTGGTCCCACTTTGCAAGTGGGCCAACTTCAGAAAAGGAGGCCAAGCGACTGCGCCAGTGTTACACAGATACTGTTGAGGCCAGGCAAGGTCAGCAACCCAGAACAGCCTCTAAATGACGCAAACCCTGCTGGAGGCGGGCAGTAAGGACGCCTCTGCGCTTGGTGGATCGCGAAGCTCGCGAACCACAGGCGGGCTCCTAAACTGGGAATCGTCCGGTTTCCAAGAGCACAGGCCCAGCCCCGCGGCTCCGCTGGCCCTGCGATTGGCTCCATGGGGCGGGGGCGGACCAGAGAGCCGAACTGACGTCATTGGCGTCAGGCAACGCGAGCGGAGCTTCCGGTTGTCAGTGGCCGGGAGGCCACTGCGTCGGGTCGTAGGTCTGAAGCCTGCCGTCGCCGGGTAGCCCTCGACCCCTCCCCGCTCCCTCTGGTGAGTTAGGGTTGGCGGCGAGGAGGGCAGCGGAAGAGCGGCGGGGCCGAGACCCGAACAGGCGGTTGGCCACCAGCCCTCATCGTGACGCCAAGCCCCTGGTTGCCTTGAAAGCCCTGCTTCAGACCCCTTACCCTTCCCAGTCCAAAGCCCGGGGCCCTGGCCCACTCCCACGCTAGCCTGCGGCCCGCACTGCCCCTGCGGGGATGACGTTACGCGCGAGGCGAGGTCCTCTGACGTCAGACGTAACTGTCCACCATCTTTGTCCCTGGCAAGTGGGTTTTGTGCACTGGCTTAGACCTGGAGGAATCGTGACGCGCGGAAACCATTAGAGCACCTCTCGGGCTGCGCTCTCAGGCAGCTGCCGCCCCGCGTTTGCCCTCGGTGAGTCCAAGACAGCTTAACTTTGGGGTATGTCCCTCACTGGGGGAAAAGGGGAACCCCAGGTTGGGCGCAGGCACGCGCGGCAGAGGAGATCCTGGGAGCGTGACCGTTGAGGCTGGAGTGAGCCGGCGGGTGTGACCGATGGGAGGAGGGGGTTTAGAAAAAGGGACTCCGCCGCTGTGGTGGGACGAGGGGCTCCCCGGATGTGGTCGCTGGGAGTTGAGGGGCACCGGGGGGGAGATGTGTTCGAAGAGTCGCGGTGGGTTAGCAGGGCCAGAGGCTAGGGGTGTGGCCGGTAGAAGCGAGAGGCCAAGGGGAGAACCTTCCTTGTTAACGTCTTGGCGTCGTTCACTGAGGGACTGGGAACGTGCCCAGCCAGCATGAGGGAAAAGGGGTTCCCCAGAGGTTGGTCGCTTGGTGGGCAATCTGCGCCCGTCTCCCGTAGTTAAAGGTTAACGGACTCCTCTTTCCCATCTGGTAATGGAGGAACATATCTGTAGAATCTTGAACACCCAGGGAAAGAAGATGAATTCCTGACACTTGGGGGAAGGGAAGAGAAACCTCCAAAACTGACCTGATGTGAGAGAGTGGGAAGTGAGGGGTGTTACATTTTAGACCTGGATTTTTTTTTTCTGGGTTTATCAGGAATGATGTAGTTTGAGAAAGGCTGTAGATTAAGCCAGAGGTAAAGAAACTGGAACTTCCTGTTACTTTCGTATTCTTTGAATCCAAAGAATTTATTCATGCTGTTTTCAGAGCTGTCTTCTATGTGAGGGGCAGGCTTTTAGTGAACTCACTTGGCTGCTTCATTATCCAGCGTAAATAGTGTTGATGCCTCATTAAACTTGGATTTTATAAAGCAGTGTTTGTTTGTTTGTTTGTTTTTATTAAGGTAACATTGATATACACTCTTAAGAAGGTTTCACAAGAAAAAACAATGTGGTTACTACATTCACCCTTATTATCGAGTCCCCCCACCCCCTTACGCCATTGCAGTCACTGTCCATCAGTGTAGTAAGATGCCACAGAGTCCCTACTTGTATTCTCTGTGCTAAACTGTCTTCCCCGTGACCCCACACACACCAGGTGCACTAATCATAATACCCCTCAATCCCCCTCTCCCTCCCTCCCCACCCCTCCCCTTTGGTAACAGCTAGTCACTTCGTGGAGTCTGTCTGCTTAAAGCAGTGTTTTTAAAATGCCAAACACTGTCCTGATAATCACTGTGGTTTAAAAGAAAACGCAGGTAGTAAGTTTAGAAAAGGCAGAATGACAAAAAAGGTGGTCTGAATGAGAAAAAATTTAAATCATTAGTTACTTTCCTGGTATACCTCAATTGCTTACCTCAGGGTACATTTATAAAGTAATAATAGAGAGCAGCGGATGAAGGAGATGCAGCTGTACAGCAAAACGTGTAACACATTCAAGTGATGACAAAGCGTGGCAGTAAAGTGAGAACTATTCGCAGGTATTTGAACAGTTTAAACTCCCAAGGAAGCAGAGAGGATAGTGTGTTCCAACTGCCTCACTGAAAGTTGGATGGTGAAAATTAATAGAAACCTAACATTCTGTGAATTAAGAGACTGAAGAAAGTCCAGTTCTTCCTTTTTTTTTTTTTTGAACATCCACATTTTAATGTATACTATTTTAGGCACTGGTTTGAACCAAGCTGAACATGTAATGAATTAAGTAGGGTATGTTCCTTTTCCTTCCTTCTTTGCTAACCTTCAGGCTTAAGTTTTCCAAAGTTTAGTGGTATTTCAGTTGAGAATTGGATGTAAAACTTAAGCTTTGCTCTTTTTTCCTTACTGTGTAATATTAAATTGCTTTGGAGTCTGTCATGTTTAAATGGAAATCAGTTATAATTTCTTATAAGCTAAACGGTAACTGAAGATACTTTTGTTTTTGCAGCATTATCGAAATAGCTGATTACCGTCTCTCACCCTTGTAATAGAAGTTTGCTGGAATGACCTTTCCGCTTTATACTTTACTCTGGCCAGTTTTTCACTACGAGCACCAGGCTGTAAATTCCATCTGTGTGTAAAAAGGGATTTAGTGGCCTCACCAACTCTAATGTAGTTGTAATTTCCCAGAGACCTATTTTAAATTAAGACCTTATTAATTTTTTTCTGGCCTTATTTTCTTTAGGGGAACTGGAAGGAGGGATTATAGGAGAGAAGAGACTTTCACAAGCTGTATTTGGTAGAAAGTAGGTTATGTTAAATGTAGATACGTAATCTGTATAGGGAGGAGGCCTTCTCTCAACTATATTCCAATGAAAGTTTTTCAAAAATATATAGATATATAATTTTTATATGAAATTCATGTAACATAAAATCAACTGTTTTGAAGTGAACAGTTGAATGGCATTTGCAACTGCCACCTCTTCTCATTTGTTTTTGTTTAGACTTTAATTTTCTTGGAGTTTCTTTTGGGCTTAAGGTAGGAACTAACTTGATAAAGTCATTATGGGTAAGCTCTATACTATTACTGTGTTACAACAGTGTGAGCTCAGAGTATGTTTCTCCCTTTAAGAGCTGGGATTCTTAATGTAGGATCTAAGATTGCTTCATAGCCTACTCTTGCTGAAATTTTTTGGGTGGCACATTATTCTCTGGTTAAGAACACTGTGCTCACAGTGTGAATAGGACAGAATACATTCCTTGACAGTGAAATTTGTTAGGGGAGGTAGTGAAATGTGTGGGTCACTAATAAAGGTAGGATTTAAGACTAGGTTAATTTAGTGTTTAACAGATTGTGGTGAAAACTGTTAAGAATTTAATGTGTGCATATGAGAGCTTTAGAATACAGAAGAGTTTTTTGTGCCTTCCAAAGAAACTGGGTGAAAAATTCCAGAGTTTTGTTTTTAAGTCTTAAGCAGCTTCTTAGTGTTGATAATCCCATGGGCCTTAGAATAGCATAGTAACATCCTGGACAGACCGTAACAGCCTAGAGTCCAGGTGGGCTCAGTAATCATTTCTGGATACTGATTTTTCTTAGTATATATAAATTCTTTCATGGTAACCAGATTTATTCGAGGTCTCTTATGTGAAGGGCACCTTTCTTCAGTTTGCTCACTTTACATTTAGTTTACATTGTGAATGGATTAAATGATGATACCATTCTTAGAAGTTTTGCTAGAAAGACATTATGATAAAGTATTGCATAAGGCAAGCCTGTACCGAGCAGGTGCCAGGGTATCTGTCCTAAATTTGGTAGTGAGTATTGTTAGTGATTGTGGTAAGGATCACGATACTCATTTTTGAGTGCAAAAGAAATGTTATTAAAATTTTAATGTATTTAGAGAAGTCAAGTACATTGGACAAAGTCTTGGAGCTTTTCAAATGAGAAAACATTGTGTCATTGTTTAGGAAGAAATGTGACCAATTGCTACTGTTTTTGTTTTAATGGTAGAGCCATGTGTCGCCTGGATTAATTCTCCTGGGAACTGGAACTGAGGAATTAAACTTGAGGCTGGGACTCATGTTCTTTTAAGTTTTAGTCCCAGTTGTGATTCTCTTTTGTCATAAATATGACAGAAAAATAGTCTCATTTTTTTTTTGCCCTGTTTTTAAGTGTAAACTGAAATTATTTATTCTTTGAGAATAGTGTTAGGCTAAGTGTAGGTTGTTGCAAATAAGAAAACAATAGTTAAAAAAAAGAATTCATGTGTAAAGCATGTTTACCTCTCTAAATGCTTTTTGGGAAAGAATACTGTTTTATTAATTTAGGCTTTATTTCTGAAAGAGTTTCCTTTCATTGAAAGTTGCCTGTAATGATGAGTAGGGTAGCAGAACTGTTTCCTCTTTTGACCTTATACTGCTTCAGAATACATGTTTTGGAATGACTCCGTTTTGAGGCAGAAAGTAAGTCATATTTTCCTGAATGTAAAGCAATGGGGAGATCTTTCAAAACAACTTTTCCCTATCTTAAATATTTGAGTCACTAACTGAAGGTGTATTTACAAAAAGGTCTAGTTTTTAGATCTTTAGGCTTTGGGGAGAAAACTGTGGATAAAATCACAAAGCCATAATAGGTTCAGATTATCACTCCATTCTATTTGGCCTTTGCCCCAATTAGCTCCTCAAGGCAAGAGTTAAATTCTTTTTATCTTTGCATCCGTTGAATCACCAGTAATGGTAATGAGTTAAATTCTTTTTATCTTTGCATTCCTTGACTCACCAGTAATGGTGATAAGAAGATACTCAGTTTTGAATACCTAAGTTCTTACAAATGTCCGTAAAATTAATCAAATGCCTTGCTGGACATAAATAACTTGGATAAAGGAATTCTTTTTTCTTGCTGTAGGTGCACATTAAAGATCCAAAACCATGACAGATTCCAAGTGCTTCACAACAAATAAGAAAGGTAAGTATACGAACCTGATCAAAGAACTTTTGAGTTCTCTTGAGATTCTTCAAAAGTTGTGGTATAAGATTGCCACGAGTGGAAAGTTCTTAACGTCTTCAAATAAGTAGACATCCACAGTCTCATTGAGGACCTTCTGCTTCTACAGAAAAGTGTATTTGAGCAAATTCCTGAAGTATAGGTTTCTAAAGATAAGACTGTGCTGTACATCATTTTGACTCAAAGCAAAGGTCCTGTTTTAGTGAAAGGAAGGGCTCCAACATGGATCCATTGAAAATTGGTAAATCTGAGAAGAGTAAGAAGCATGTCTCTTTTTATTTTTTACTTGGACATAAACATTTTATAACAAATATGATTGAAGCAGTATAAATATATAAAAAATAAAAATGGAAGTTCTTTTTCCCCTCCTTGTACCTGAGAGGAACTAGTTATGTATACTCAAATCTTTTTCTGTGTATATAAATGCATATATTAATACTTATGATTTAAACATTTTTCTATCTTTAACGAAAAAGGGGTCATGCAAACCTACATAGAAACGTGATATTTTTACATCTTTCCATGTAGATGTACCTCATTTTTGGGCTTTGTTTAATATATTCTTTGTAGTTAAAGTAGGGAAGCGTTGGAGTCAATTCCATGATTTTTAAGTCAGGCTATGGATTAATAAATTTAAATGTATTAGTTCATTCATCTTTGTAGTCAGAAATAACACATTTGTTTTTACATATGACTTTCCTAAGAAACTAAGGGTTCTTAGGAAAAGTCCAAATTCCTCATCTTTTGTAAAATTGTTCCTAAATAACAAAGTTCATTTCTAGTGCTATATACATGGCCCTCCCATCAAAAGCAGGCCGGTTTAGCCCTTCTCAGGCTGTTGTGCGCCTCAGCTGAGCTTACTTACTCCTCAGGATCAGAATTCTGTGTTTTTGTATTCAGTCCTCCTTATAGTTACTGAAGTATTCTGGGCCTGATACCAGCTAGGATTCCTCTTATTCTCCCAACAGCTTGTCTTCTCAGATATATCTTTCCTCCTCTCCCCTTGGGGGCCAAAATATGACTGCTTTTCTGCCCCAGAATTTATCTTTGTTGTTTCCCATGTAATGTGTACTGGCCTCAGCCTCCTGACTGTTGCAAGATATAACGAAGTTTGGTCTTTGGCCTTGAACACTTTGCAGAGTCTTTCTACATTGATTTATTAATTCCGTTCATTTATTCAGTAAATGTTTGTTGAGTGCCTTCTATGTGAGTCAGATTTTCTCAGCACTGTAAAATATATAGAGTTACTATTAAATACTCTAACTTCTTTTAAGTTAGAGTAGATGCGAAGGACACCTGATGACTAGATCTTGTTTTGTAAATATCATTTCCCACTGAAAGGAGTCAGGATTCTTTGGAGAAAGGACTGATTCCAGGGCAGGGTCAAGGCAAAGTACTAGGTGAACATAACATCTTGTACCAGAAGGAGGGAAGTGCCGAAAAAACGATGGGACATGTCAAGGAGCAATGCTCTTTGAAGGGGCTCCCAGTGGCTAAATTTGAGATGGTTTGATCATTTAAAAAAGTGGTCACGGTGGATTATAACTCATTGAATAATACGTACGTATACACATAAATCATCATCATAACTAATTCAGGCAGGAGTTCCTGATGAATGCTAAACCAACTAGCAGGTGAAAGTTTTTGAGGAATAGGACATTTAAATAGTCTCCAAGTTACCTTTTCACAGATTATTTACTAATTACAAAGGAAAAAATAGTAACTTTACAGCATCAAACTCGGCATTTACCACCTTAAGCAAGTATTGCATGGTATCATCACCAGTAGATAAATTAACATCATTTGTCTCTTGATGTCGTGCACTGAGAACACACCATCACTTAAGAATTATGCTGCCAAGATGCTTAACCTCAGTGTAATCATGAGGGAATACCTGTGACAAACCCAAACTGAGGGCGTTCTATAAAATGACTGGCCTGTACTTAAAAAAAAAATACTGTCATGAAACACAAAGGCTGAGGAACTGTTGCCCATTAAAGAAGACTAAAGAGATATGACAGTAAATGTATTGTATGATCCTGGGCACAGCAGGGTAGGGGTAAAATTGCTATAAAGGACATTATCAAGACCTTTGAATAAAGTAAAGATAGATGATGGTGATGTATCAATTTTAAACTTCCTGATTTTGATCATTATATTTTGGTTATGCAAGATAATTGTTCTTGGGAATTATTCACTGATGTATTTAGAGCGAAAGAGACAGGATGGCTGCAGCATACTGTTAAAGGATTCAGGGAGTAAATATGCAAATCTAAAGTATGGTAAAGCGAATGTGGCGCCAGTGTTAACAATTGGGGAATCTTGCAACTTCCCTTTAAGATTGAAATGACTTAACAGGCACATGGAAAGATGCTCCACATCCCTAATTATCAGGGAATGCAAATTAAAACCACAATGAGATACCATCTCACACCAGTTAGGATGGCCAACATAGAAAAGACTAGGAACGACAAATGCTTTCCAGAATGTGGAGAAAGGGGAACCCTCCTACACTGTTGTTGGAAATGTAAACTAGTTCAGCCATTGTGGAAAGCAGTATGGAGGTTCCTCAAAAAACTAAAAATAGAAATACCATTTGACTCCTAGGAATTTACCCTAAGAATGCAGGATCCCAGTTTCAAAAAGACAGATGCACCCCTATGTTTGTCACAGTGATGCCGGGGTTCTTGTTCACGAAGCAGAAGAATGAGCTTCACAAACAGTCAAGGTAGGAGAGCAAGGTACAGGCTCTTATTTAGATATAAAGTGAAAGGACAGAACACCCAGCTCATGCCAGGAGGGGACAAGAGAGTCCGTGGTGGTGCATTGTCTAGGGTTTGTTTGTTTTTTTGTTTGTTTATTTTGTTATCATTAATCTACAATTGCATGAAGAACATTATGTTTACTAGGGTCCACCCTTCACCAAGTCCCCCCCCACATGCCCCTTCACAGTCACTGTCCATCAGCGTAGTAAGATGCTGTAAAATAACTACTTGTCTTCTCTGTGTTGCACAGCCCTCCCTATGCCCACCCCACACTATACATGCTAATCGTAATGCCCCCTTTCTTTTTCCCCGCCCTTGTCCCTCCCTTCCCACCCAGCCTCCCCAGTCCCTTTCCCTTTGGTAACTGTTAGTCCATTCGTGGGTTCTGTGATTCAGCTGCTGTTTTTGTTCCTTCAGTTTTCCTTTTTTCTGATACTCCACATATGAGTGAAATCATTTGGTACCTGTCTTTCTCTGCCTGGCTTATTTCACTGAGCATAATACCCTCTAGCTCCATCCATGTTGTTGCAAATGGTAGGATCTGTTTTTTTCTTACAGCTGAGTAATATTCCATTGTGTATATATACCACATCTTCTTTATCCATTCATCTACTGATGGACTCTTAGGTTGCTTCCATATCTTGACTATTGTAAATAGTTCTGTGATAAACATAGGGGTGCATCTGTCTTTTTCAAACTGGAGTGCTGCATTCTTAGGGTAAATTCCTAGAAGTGGAATTCCTGGGTCAAATGGTATTTCTATTTTGAGCATTTTGAGGAACCTCCATACTGCTTTCCACAATGGTTGAACTAATTTACATTCCCACCAGCAGTGTAGGAGGGTTCCCCTTTCTCCACAACCTCACCAACATTTGTTGTTGTTTGTCTTTTCGATGATGGTGATCCTTACTGGTGTGAGGTGATACCTCATTGTGCTTTTAATTTGCATTTCTCTGATGACAAGCGATGTGGAGCATCTTTTCATGTGTCTGTTGGCCATCTGAATTTCTTCTTTAGAGAACTGTCTATTCAGCTCCTCTGCCCATTTTTAATTGGATTATTTGCTTTTTGTTTGTTGAGGTGTGTGAGCTCTTTATATATTTTGGATGTCAACCCTTTATCGGATCTGTCATTTATGAATATATTCTCCCATACTGTAGGATAACTTTTTGTTCTACTGATGGTGTCCTTTGCTGTTCAGGTTTTCAGCTTGGTATAGTCCCACTTGTTCATTTTTGCCTTTGTTTCCCTTGCCCGGGGAGATATGTTCATGAAGAAGTCACTCATGTTTATGTCCATGAGATTTTTGCCTATGTTTTTTTCTAAGAGTTTTATGGTTTCATGACTTACATTCAGGTCTTTGATCCATTTCGAGTTTACTTTTGTGTGTTGGGTTAGACAGTGATCCAGTTTCATTCTCTTACATGTAACTGTCCAGTTTTGCCAGCACCATCTGTTGAAGAGACTGTCATTTCCCCATTGTATGTCCATGGCTCCTTTATCATATATTAATTGGCAATTATGTTTGCGTTGATGTTTGGAGTCTATTCTGTTCCATTGGTCTGTGGCTCTGTTCTTGTGAATTGTCTTGATTACTGTGGCTTTGTAGTAGAGCTTGAAGTTGGGGGGCAAGATCCCCCCAACTTTATTCTTCCTTCTCAGGATTGCTTTGGCTATTCGGGGTCTTTGGTGGTTCCGTATGAATTTTTGAACTATTTGTTCCAGTTCATTGAAGAATGCTGTTGGTAGTTTGATAGGGATTGCATCGAATCTGTATATTGCTTTGGGCAGGATGGTCATTTTGACGATACTAATTCTTCCTAGCCAGGAGCATGGGGTGAGTTTCCATTTGTTAGTGTCCTCTTTAATTTCTCTTAAGAGTGTCTTGTAGTTTTCAGGGTATAGGTCTTTCACTTCCTTGGTTAGGTTTATTCCTAGGTATTTTACTCTTTTTGATGCTATTGTGAATGGAATTGTTTTCCTGATTTCTCTTTCTATTAGTTCATTGTTAGTGTATAGGAAAGCCACAGATTTCTGTGTGTTAATTTTTTATCCTGCAACTTTGCTGAATTCCGATTTTAGTTCTAGTAGTTTTGGAGTGGAGTCTTTAGGGTTTTTTATGTACAATATCATGTCATCTGCAAATAGTGACAGTTTGACTTCTTCTTTACCGATCTGAATTCCTTGTATTTCTTTGTTTTGTCTAATTGCCGTGGCTAGGACCTCCAGTACTATGTTGAATAACAGTGGGGAGAGTGGGCATCCCTGTCTTGTTCCCTATCTCAGAGGAAAAGCTTTCAGCCCCTCGCTGTTCAGTATGATGTTAGCTGTGGGTTTATCATAGATGGCCTTTATTATGTTGAGGTACTTGCCCTCTATGCCCATTGTGTTGAGAGCTTTTATCATGAATGGATGTTGAATTTTGTCATGCTTTTTCAGCATCTATGAAGATGATCATGTGGTTTTTGTCCTTCTTTTTATTGATGTGGTGGATGATGTTGATGGATTTTTTAATGTTGTACCATCCTTGCATCCCTGGGATGAATCCCACTTGGTCATGGTGTATGATCCTTTTGATGTATTTTTGAATTCGGTTTGCTAATATTTTGTTGAGTATTTTTGCATCTATGTTCATCAGGGATATTGGTCTGTAGTTTTCTTTTTTGGTGGGGTCTTTGCCTGGTTTTGGTATTAGGGTGATATTAGCTTCATAGAGTGAGTTTGGGAGTATTCCCTCCTCTTCTATTTTTGGAAAACTTTAAGGAGAATGGTTGTTACGTCTTCTCTGTATGTCTGATAAAGTTCCAAGGTGAATCCATTTGGCCCGGGAGTTTTGTTCCTGGATAGTTTTTTGATTACCACTTCAATTTCGTTGCTGGTAATTGGTCTGTTTAGATTTTCTGTTTCTTTCTGGGTCAATCTTGGAAGGTTGTATTTTTCTAGGAAGTTGCCCATTTCTCCTACGTTTTCCAGCTTGTTAGCATATAGGTTTTCATAGTATTCTCTAATAATTCTTTGTATTTCTGTGGGGTCCGTCGTGATTTTTCCTTTCTCGTTTCTGATTCTATTGATGTGTGTTGATTCTCTTTTTCTCTTAATAAGTCTGGCTAGAGGCTTATCTATTTTGTTTATTTTCTCAAAGAACCAGCTCTTGTTTTCATTGATTTTTTTCTATTGTTTTATTCTTCTCAATTTTATTTATTTTTTCTCTGATCTTTATTATGTCCCTCCTTCTGCTGACCTTAGGCCTCATTTGTTCTTCTTTTTCCAATTTCGGTAATTGTAACATTAGACTATTCATTTGGGATTGTTCTTCCTTCTTTAAATATGCCTGGATTGGTATATACTTTCCTCTTAAGACTGCTTTTGCTGCGTCCCACAGAAGTTGGGGCTTTGTGTTGTTGTCGTCATTTGTTTCCATATATTGCTTGATCTGTATTTTAATTTGGTCATTGATCCATTGATTATTTAGGAGCATGTTGTTAAGCCTCCATGTGTTTGTGAGCCTTTTTGCTTTCTTTGTACAATTTATTTCCAGTTTTATACCTTTGTGGTCTGAAAAGTTGGTTGTTAGGATTTTAATCTTTTGGAATTTACGGAGGCTCTTTTCATGGCCGAGTATGTGGTCTATTCTGGAGAATGTTCCATGTGCACTTGAGAAGAATGTGTATCCTGTTGCTTTTGGATGTAGAGTTCTATAGATGTCTATTAGGTCCATCTGTTCTAGTGTGTTGTTCAGTGCCTCTGTGTCATTACTTATTTTCTATCTGGTGGATCTGTCCTTTGGAGTGAGTGGTGTGTTGAAGTCTCCCAAAATGAATGCATTGTATTCTATTTCCTCCTTTATTTCTGTTAGTATTTGTTTCACATATGTTGGTGCTCCTGTATTGGGTGCATATATGTTTATAATGGTTATATTCTCTTGTTGGACTGAGCCCTTTATCATTATGTAATGTCCTTCTTTATCTCTTGTTACTTTGTTTGTTTTGAAGTCTATTTTGTCTGATAGCAGTATTGCAACACCTGCTTTTTTCTCGCTGTTGTTTGCATGAAATATCTTTTTCCCTCCCTTGACTTTTAATCTGTGCATGTCTTTGGGTTTGAGGTGAGTCTCTTGTAAGCAGCATATAGTTGGGTCTTGCTTTTTTATCCATTCTATTACTCTGTGTCTTTTGATTGTTGCATTCAGTCCATTTACATTTAGGTGATTATTGAAAGATATATACTTATTGCCATTGCAGGCTTTAGATTCGTGGTTACCAAAGTTTCAAGGTTAGCTTCTTTACTACCTTACTGTCTAACTTAACTCACTTATTGAGCTTTTATAAACACTGTCTGGTGATTCTTTATTTCTCTCCCTTATTATTCCTCCTCCTCCATTCTTTATATGTTGGTTGTTTTATTCTGTGCTCTTTTGTGTTTCCTTTACCTGCGTTTGTGGATAGTTGATTTTATTTTTTGCCTTTAGTTAATATTTGGCTGGTCTGCTTTCTTTGCTGTGATTTTATTTTCTCTGGTGATATCTATTTAGTCTTAGGAGTGCTCCCACCTAGAGCAGTCCCTCTAAAATACCCTGTAGGGGTGGTTTGTGGGAGGCAAATTCCCTCAAGTTTTGCTTGTCTGGGAATTGTTTAATCCCTCCTTCATATTTAAATAATTGTGCTGAATACAGTATCCTTGGTTCAAGGCCCTTCTCTTTCATTGCATTAAATATATCATGCCATTCTCTTCTGGCCTGTACGGTTTCTGTTGAGAAGTCTGATGATAGCCTGATGGGTTTTCCTTTGTAGGTGACCTTTTTTCTCTCTCTTTCTGCATTTAATACTCTGTCCTTGTCTTTGATCTTTGCCATTGTAATTATTGTGTGTGTTGGTGTTGTCCTCCTTGGGTCCCTTGTGTTGTGAGATTTGCGGGCTTCCATAGTCTGAGCAACTATTTCCTCCCCCTGTTTGGGGAAGTTTTCAGTAATTATTTCTTCAAAGACATTTTCTATCCCTTTTTCTCTTCTTTTTCTGGTACCCCTATAATGTGGATATTGTTCCTTTTGGATTAGTCACACAGTTCTCTTAATATTCTTTCATTCCTGGAGATCCTTTTATCTCTCTCTGCATCAGCTTCTGTATTCCATTAATGTCCTCTTGCATCTCATCCAGTCTGCTCTTAAGTCCTTCCAGAGATTTTTTTTTATTTCTGTATTTCTCCCTCCTAACTTGATCCTTTAGCTCTTGCATATTTCTGTGCAGGTCAATCAGCATGGTTATGAGCTTTGTTTTGAATTCTTTTTCAGGGAGATTGGTTATATCTGTCTCCCCAGGTCCTGTCTCAGATGTTTTGTGTTTAATTTTTGACTGGACCATATTCTTCTGCCTTTTCATGGCGATAGAGGTAGTTGCAGGCTGGTGGCGCTTGTGTCAGCTGGAAGAACAAAGACCCTTCCTTCTCTATGGTTGTCCTGCTCCTCTCCGCTGCTTGTGTTGTTGGCCCGCACACCAGGAGCAGTCTCCGGGTACCCCAGATGCCTGCAGGGAGTGGCAGGTGCACCATGTGTTCTCCTGCAAGAATGGCGCTCTTTCATGCCCTGCCCTGGCTTCCTCTGCCTGCGCCATGCAGCTGTGTGCCAGTCGCGGCCTCTTGGTCTGGCCTGCGCATTGGGAGGAGACACTGGGTCGCTGCTGTGGCCGTGGCCGCTCTCAGGCTGCTGGGCCACT
The DNA here is from genome assembly GCF_030020395.1 of Manis pentadactyla. Taxonomy (NCBI): domain Eukaryota; kingdom Metazoa; phylum Chordata; class Mammalia; order Pholidota; family Manidae; genus Manis; species Manis pentadactyla. The sequence goes on from NC_080022.1 coordinate 148,225,872, forward strand.
GTGGTAGGCCTGCGCCATGGGGGAATGAAGGGCAGGGTATTTATCGCCATGAGGGTGTTTCAGAGGTGTGCTGCCTCCCAAGGTTGCTGGGAGGCTTGAAGCACCTCAGAATTCCCAGACTGCTGGGCTGAGTGTGCCGGGACGCTTATGTCCAGCTTTGAGGCCCCTGTCTCTTTAAGACTTTCAAAAAGCACTCGCTTTTCTTTTGTCCCAGGGGATCCAGCTGTGGGTACCCAATAACAGATTTTAGTTTTCCGTTTCCCTAATATCCAGCACACCATACAATGTGTGTCTGCACTCCCGGTGTGGAGTACTAGGGCTGGTTATTTAGCAGTCCTGTGCTCCCACTCCCTCCCCACTCTGAGTCCTTTCCTCCTCCTGGTGAGCTGGGGTTGGGGCACTGCTTGTGTCCCGCCGGGTCATGACTTGTATCTTACCCCCTTCATGAGATACTGAGTTCTCGCAGATGTAGATGTAGCCTGACTGTTGTACTGTATCCTCTGGTCTCTCTTTTAGGCATAGTTGTATTTGTTGTATTTTCAAAAATATATATGATTTTGGGAGGAGATTTCCACTGCCCTACTCACGCCTCCATCTTGGCTACTCAGGTCCCCCTTATTTTTTTTTAATAAAATGTTTAAGTAGTAGGTAGACATAGTAAGATTACAGTTTCCAATAGAAAGCTTTTTAACACAGTTTACGTTTTCATAAAAGATTATCTATTTTTTTAAATCTTGTGATGTAAAATAAAGATGGAAAGTAGAATTTAGTGCAATAGGAAGGCAGGTGTAGGCGCTCAGGTCTGTGCCTATAGACTTGGTATTGATCCGAGCTAGACAAGAGTGACAAAACAGCCATGGGTGCAGTAGATTTCTCTCGAAGCTGGGGGCTGAGGTTCTAAGCCTCACCTCTGTTGACCCCCAATTTCTCATCTGAGGGCCCCCCTGTGACTGTGCTTGTCTTAGGTTGTTCCTTCCTTGAGTAATCTTTCCCATCTCTGGCTAACCAGCCATCTTCCAGAGCTATACAGGGAGATGTAAAGTTGGTAAGTGAGAGAAAAGCAATATTGTTTGAAAAGGTTAGCTTTTTACTTTGCAGATTTATGCCCCATGGCTTCTATGCCCAGCACTTGTCTTGAGGTATCTTTACCAGCCGGAAGGATTATGATACATGGTAATTTCAAGTATGCCCAGCACTTGTCTTGAGGTATCTTTACCAGCCAGAAGGATTATGATACATGGTAATTTCAAGTATGAGGCACAAATTCTAGTAAAGGGCTGTATTAAGGAAGGAAAAAGAAAAGCTGTAGAAGTAGCAAAGGAAGAAAATATGAGAAGACTCATTATTTCTTTGACATAATTTCTTGTAGAGTAACGTAAGCATGTATAGGTTTAAACAAACTCCGAATTAAATTACGTACACATGTTAACAGAACAGGAATACAGATACATAACAAAAGCAGACCTACAATTACAGGCCATATCCAGTGAAACCAAGAAAAGCAGTTAGGTAACCCAGGCATTTGTGAAAATTAATTAATTAATAATATATTGAATATTGTCTAATTGATTTTGAAAAGTTTGAGAAAAATCAGACAAAACAACACATTCTTGGAAACTGTTCACATCCCATTATGTTCTTTTAACAGCAGATAGTCTATAGTAGCCTGATTTTGAGGCACCGCAACTTGCACTTCTAGCTCTTGATTGAGTTCAGATAACATAGAAGCAGTCAAATTTGTTGTCTTACTCTACGCACAGGTCAGCTTAGGTATCTCTTTTTGCATTCCACCGACAAGTCCAGGTACTGGCAGGATGAATACAGCTGCAACTGCAACAGAGGTGGGATCTGAAAGTTTCAAGTTGTTGTCAAAATCAGATGGCAGATCTTGGAGAAATCTTTCATGATGATTTCCGGGATAATCTATTAGAGCAGGAAGGGTGCTTCCCATGCCACATATACTTTGATAAGTGAAGAGAGGGGAATTAAATTAGTTCAACCATTGTGGAAAGCAGTATGCAGGTTCCTCAAAAAGCTCAAAATAGACATATCATTTGACCCAGGAATCCCACTCCTAGGAATTTACCCTAAGAGCGCAGTAGCCCAATTTGAAAATGACAGATGCACCCCTATGTTTATTGCAGCACTATTTACAATAGCCAAGAAATGGAAGCAACCTAAGTGTCCATCAGTAGATGAATGGATAAAGAAGAGGTGGTACATATACACAATGGAATATTATTCAGCCATTAAGAGAAAACAAATCCTACCATTTGCAACAACATGGATGGAGCTGGAGGACATTATGCTCAGTGAAAAAAGCCATGTGGAGAAAGACAAGTACCAAATGATTTCACTCATATGTGGAATATAAGAACAAAGGAAAAACTGAAGGAACAAAACAGCAGCAGAATCACAGAACCCAAGAAAGGACTAACAGTTACCAAAGGGAAAGGGACTGGGGAGGCTGGGTGGGAAGGGCAAGATAAGTAGGGGGAAGAAGAAAGGGGGCCTTATGATTAGCATGTATAATGGGGGGGGCCCGGGGAGGGCTGTGCAACACAGAAGACAAGTAGTGATTTTACAACATCTTACTACACTGATGGACAGTGACTAATGGGGTATGTGGAGGGGACTTGGTGAAGGGGGCAGTCTAGTAAAAATAATGTTCCTCATGTAATTGTAGATTAATGATACCAAAATTAAAACACACACACACACACACACACACAGAAACAGCAGGTATAAAAAGACATATCCTGACCTCCCAGAATCATTTTAAACACACTTAAAAAACAGACCTCCCCTCTTCTTCCCGAAATCAGGAGATAACATTTGTGTTTGAAAGATGTCCTTCCTATATCCATTCGCAGAGAAGGAGAGTCAAAGCCCAGAGAATTGTGTACAAACACACTGTAACTCGGGGGTGGGTGTGGGGGAAATCTTGGGGGAAAATACTGTTGAAACCAAAATCAGTCAAAGGGAGAATTAAAATGGGAGAAACTTGTTTATTTCTTTTTCTTTTTTCTTTTTTTTAGCAGTGTTCAAATATAATTAATATTTATATTTCAAATACAATTTTTGTGCCAAGTATAAATTAAATGTTTTAAAGCATACCCATTAAAAGTAATGGAGTATGAATACTTCTGAATCTGAGGATTTTGTGTCCACATTCATGAGGAATATTGGCCTGTAGTTTTCTAAGTATCTTTGTCTAGCTTTTATCAGAATGATAGTGACCTCAAAATGACTTGAAATATTTCTTTTTTTCTCTGTTTTTGGGAATAGTCTGAAATATTGGTATTATTTCTTCTTGAAATGTTTGACAGAATTCACCAGTGAAACCATCTAGGTCTGGCCTTGTCTGAGATATTTAATTACTAATTAAATTTGTTATATTTTCTATTCCTTCTTGAGTCAATTTGGCAATTTGTGTCTTTCCATCAGTCTATCCATTTCATCTAAATTGTCTAATTTCTTGTCATAAAGTTCTTTAAAATATTTGCTTATAGTCTTTTTAATTCCCATAGGGGCTGGTGATGAGTCCTTTCATTCATGATTTTCTGCCTTCCTTTGTTGGCCAATCTAGCTAAAAGTTTTTCTATTCTATTTTCCTTTTCAAAGAACCAACTTTTACTTTCACTGTTATTTTTGTTTTCTCTTTAACTCATTTCCATTCTTACCTTTACTGTTTCCTTCCTTCAGTGTGCCTTGACTTTATTTTGCTTTTCTTTTCCTAGATTTTTAAGGTGAAAACATACTGTTGGAGATCTTTCTTCTTTTCTAATTAGGCATTTAAAGCTCCATAGTTCCCTCTGGCTTTAGTTACATCCCATAAATTTTGATACATTGTTTTCTTTTTCGCTCAGTTCAAAATACTTCCTAATTTCCTTCTGATTTCTTTTTGATCTAGAGACTATTTAGAAGTTTGTAGTTTAATTTTCAAATATTTACAGATTTACCAAAATCCTTTGTTGTTGATTTCTATTGATTGTATTACAAGAAAAGGACATACTTTGTATGATTTCAGTATTTTTATTTAAATTGAGAATTATTTTATATAATCTAGCATGAGGTCTGTCCTGGAAAATGTTCCAGATGTGCCTGAAAATAATGTGGATTCTGCTATTGTCAGGGGAAGTGTTGTATAGATGTGTTAGGTCTCACTGGTTTATGGTTTTTCAGTTCCTGTATATACTTGTTCATTTTCTAGCTGTTCTGTTGAGAGTAGGTTGAAGTCCAACTATTATCACTGAATTGTCTATTTCTCTCTTCCATTCTGTCAGTTTTTATTGCATGTATATGGAGTTTTTGTTATGTTTATAATTGTTTTATCATCCTGGTCAACTAACCCTTTTATTATTATAAAATGCTCCCCTTTTCTCTAATAACAATTTTTGTCTTCAAATCAAATACCTAATATTAATATAGCCACTCCCCAGTTCTGTCTTGGTTACTGTTTGCATGGTTTATCTTTTTTCATCATTTTACTTTCCTCTTTCTGTGTCCCTGAATCTAAAGTGTGTATGATCTTGAATCTTGACTTTGTCATTTAGTGTATGACCATGGCAAAGTACATTCATTTTTCTGAATATCAGTTTCTTCACCTTTTCTGACAGATACTGATCATAAATTCCAACAACAGCTGTTCTTAAAAGACCTTTGGTTTGGTTACTTTGATGTTTTCCATTTTTCTGATGACTTAATAAAACCTGTAGTTGCTGTTGGGCTGTAACTCGGTAACCTTCCACTGTCATCCAGAAGAAGAGATGTGCTTGAACTCCAGTCTGCTGTATGTAATCCATAAAAAATTGTAGTGCAACATTGTCTATAAGAATGTTGTCCAGGGGGACTGTGCAAGGTTTCCCAAAGTTCGCTTCCAGTTTCACAGTATTTATTTCCTTCACTGACTGCAACTACCGTATTCTTGAATCACATACTTACTTTACAAATAATAAGCTATTTATTTCATTTTTGATAGTGTTATTTTCACCAGCTGTGTCTAGAGATCAAAGATACTTTAATTCTTCTGCTGCCTTATCTAACTGCTTCTAGTTCTCCAGTATTCTCACTCAATTTAGTAATGTGCATAAAGGCCTCATACTTGCAATTAGAATCATGTATCATCCATATGATATATTGATTAATATAATCAGGATCACTAAGTTGATTTATTAATGGAAGAAGAGTTCCTTGTGCAAGGATTTCCCTGACAAAGTATCACATGATCTTGTTCTGGAAATCTCCAGGAGGTAGCAATAAATATAGTTAAGACCTCACACAAATCCCTTAGGAATCCTTCATTTTCGGGAGAGGTGCACACTAGATCATGGCAAATGCCCTTCTCCATTTCAACATCAACTTCAAAGAAGGTATCTACGAGATCTCCTGCTGTGCCTTTTACTTGATCATCCTTCTCTTATTTTCTGTTGAGCCTGTCTGAATACTTGTAGGAATGTGCCAAAATCATCTGCAATGCGTCTGGTAAAATAAGGCTGCCAGTCTGTTTCTTTTGACCTATTGATTTATTGATTCCTCTTGCAGGGTCAGAGCCTTGTTAACAGGTGCTTGGAGATGGCCACATGAGGCGTGTACAAACAGTTGCTTCTTTACTCCTTAAAGTTCTGGTAGCAAATTAAACGAGTGCATTTTGAAGAGTCTAATTTCAAGAAGAAAAGATTCATCATCACTTGGTGTATAATACCAGTACTGGACATAATCCCTCAAGGAAAACTGGATAACTTGCTGAAGAGGCTCAACAATTGTACTGGCACCCATCCATCTTCTATCAGTGTTTATAGTCCTGGCTTCCTGTTTCATTTCTTCTAAGCACTTAGGAATCCCAGTTGATGTTGGAGGAAGAAGTGTTCACACTGCACTAGGTACTTCTCTGAGTTTGTTTTCCCAAATAGGAGAGTAACCACAAAACCCCCACCCACAAAGCAGAGGATATAAAATGCCAAATAAACTATTACAAAGGGTCCAAAGGTTATAAGAGAAAGGACAATGCCAAAACTTCCTCACCCCCATATGGATAGACTGGGCTCTGTTAACATTATTACTCCTGGGGAAGTGAGCTCCTCCCAACCTCGCCGCATGGCAACAGCTGTAGGAGCAGCCAAAACTGCCTGAGCCGCCGCCGAAGGCCAGAACAGCTCCTGCAGCCCTCTCCTGGGCGGCGGCTTTACTCATCTTCGCTGGCTTCCTCCTGGCCTGGCTGCTCGCAGTGGATGCGCCACCATCTTGAAAGAGCGACATCTGCATCTCCCTGCAATTGGCAGGTGCTGGAGCCGCCATCGTCTCTTGACCGTCTCCACATTGCCTGCACTCAGCGAAGCCTAGGCGGGCAACCAGAGGCAACTGTAGGCGGGCAACCAGAGGCAACTGTGGCCTCAGCCAACCTCCTCGGCAGGTTCTGCAGTTAAAAGTAAGTACCAGCTCCAAAGGTTGGAATGTGATATTGTACGATGTTGGATACTGAGCACTCTGCTGACATAGAGTGAAAATGGAAGCACAAAGGTTAAAGAATTAAATAACGGAGCTAAAAAAGTGAATAAGAAAGATTAAAAGCAATTATAAGTAAAAGACTGGAGAAGGGAGAACAATATTAAGAAGGAAAAGGAAGACAAGGAATAGTTAACAAAAGATAAAAACAGAAAATCAGTCAACACAGGGTATGGAAATGAGGGGCCAGGAAGACCTTGAGGAAAATGCTGCCAGGTCAGGCAGGATGCAGAGAACAAATGAAGAGAGGCGGTTCTTACAAGATCGTGAAGGTGCCATTGTGAGCGTTGGGCTCTGGCACGGGCACACTCTGGAGCTTCTGCTCTGGGCTGAGACCAACGCACGCCAGCGTCTCATCTGTGCAGCTACAGAGCTCACATATGTTGTTTGTGGTGGTGTTCACCACTGAATTCTGAGTCAGTGATGGAAAACCTGTCTCAGACGGCTCTGGCTGCTGAGGTCCGGAAACGTCCAGGTCCCCAGGTGCAGCTGTGACCTGAGTCAGGTTTGGACGCTGACTGGGAACCTGCCCGGGATGTGGAAGTGTCCCCTGAGGGTGCGCTGAAGATGGAGCTGGGACTTCCTCCTGGACTGGAGGCTCAGCCTCTTCAGGAGTGAAGGAAGGCTCAGCCAGGGCCGCCTGCAGGTCTTTGTAGTTCTCATCCATCTCTGGGGGCTCTGGAGGCTGATCCTGGGAATCCACCTGGGGAGAAAAAGATTCAGCCTCCTCAACTTTATGTCCCTGATGAATGGGGCCACTTTTCTGGGAGAAAGCTTCAACTTCCTCAGGGGCCTCTGGAGGTTGATGTGAGCCACCCAGAATTTCATGTGTCACATGGGGGCTCTTGAGGCTGAGAGGAAGCCTCCTGCTGAAATGGGAGTGGTTCTAGCTCTTCAGGGGACTCGGGATGCTGATGCTGGGAATCCACCTAGGGAGAAAAAGATTCAGCCTCCTCAACTTTCTGTCCACGATGAATGGGGATGCTTTTCTGGGGAGAAAGGAAGCTTCAACTTCCTCAGGGGCCTCTGGATGTTTGGGCTCTCTGTTCCCTCGTGATGCTTTTCTTTCTCACTTCTCTTGAGTTGCCTTTTCTGTGTGCCCTTTGGGCCCTTGATGACCACCTTCATACTCTGCAGCCTCTTCACTACACTGTGAGTCTCTGGTGGGTTGTTTTCCTGTAATTGGGCAGTGTCCAGTTTTGTTGCAAAGGTTTGGTATTTTAATTTGTGACCCTGAAGTTTGGAATGTAGAAGCATGACAGTTTTTGCCTTCTTTTTAACCTTATCAATTTTTTCTTGAATTACCTCATCTAAGAAATCTTCTGGAACAGAGTTTTCCCCATTTATTTTTATCAGTTGAAATGCTGGATCCAAGTGGAAGAGAAGTGTTCTCTGTGTTGTTTTGCAAATGCCCCACAGGCTCATCTCCTCCTTGTAAGTTTGAAAGAAGTTGTTTAATGAATTGTAATCATGCTGATTTTGCACCTTCCAGATATCCAGAGAAATAAGATGTTATGTAGCTAAGTGCACTTTCCTTGCTAAAGTCTCCTTGCTTGTTTTTGAAGGCTGACAAACTGATGGCATTTTTGTCTGAGGCTGCCTCCCTCCTCTGGCTCCATAGCCCAGTGCTGATGCCCTTCTTCCGGGATTGTAATACCTTCATTAATGACTCTTCTGTATCCCCTATAGGTGTTTCATCATTTACGGCAAAGAAGAGACTGCTTTTGATAGTGAAAGACTGATGAGACAGCTTTTTGTCAGTCTGCAGCCATATATACCAGTCAATTAGGAATTAGCAAACACTTGAGTGCCATTGAAGAGAAAAATAAACCCAAACTTAAACCTATGATTGGCACCAACAAAAGGAGAGGAAGAGGTCTTTTCAAAAAGTGACTTCCTGCTAGGAACACTCCATATTGCAAAATACAGTACTACGTGCAGGACTATTCTATTGGTCCCCAAGGGCCAAGTGTCCAGCACAAGAAAAGCCAAGGCTAGAAGACAAATATTCCCCAGCCTCAGCTAGATTTTCTGCAGATCTGACTGCGACTCCTCACGTTCACATACCCCATCCTCTCCTGCTTTAGATGCAAAGGAAGTGTGCAGCTTCCTCTCTCCACCTCTTCAGTGCAGTTTATGCTCTTGCTACCATCACAGATGAACCACACCACAGCCCACTGCAAACAGGTTCCCTTCTGGACATGCCCTTCTTACTGCTCTGCTTGGGCCCTGCTTCAATACATCCCAGCCCCATAACAGAAGGCTCTACACAGGAAACTAACAAACAAAAGCACCACATCCACTCTTTCTCTTTGCTTAAATTTGAGCAGGGATCTGAGGTGTGGGTTAAGAGAGCTGCCGGGTTATGTCATTATGGAATGTTCAATAAGTCAGTGGAATAATACTTGAGGTCTTCAAATGCACAAGGGAAAAAGCAAAAATTTTCAGATGCCTGCTTTGCTTTCACTTGATTTCATTTCATTTCTAATATTGCCAGCTTTCCTGGCATCCCGACGTGGGCTGATTTAATACGGGCAGGAGCAGATGGAAGGAAATTAGATGGGAACTCAAATAGGATCTTACTAGAGCTATGGCAACAACTGAAATTAGAGCAGGAGTTCCAGCCTTAAGACCAAAGAGGCAGAGGTCAGAGACAGAGCCACAAGTCCGACCTGTGTGTTTGCAAGACTTCCTTCTGGAGAGTGAGCCAATCTCACTCAAGCCCACACAGGAAGATGATTGGGGAACACAGTTTGACTGAGGGGAAGGTCGAGGTATCTGCCCTGAGGGACCAGGGGGGCACTGGAGGCCACATGTTGGAATAGCTATCCATTTGTCCCCAGTGAACATACAACGTGTCCTGGCTCTGGTGGACACAGGCTGAATGTTCACTGATTCATGGTAACCCTGAGTGGTTCCGCGGGACCCCCACTATCATAGATGGGTCCCGGGGTAAGGCTAACAGAGTGAAACATGCCCAAATCCCTTTGGGAATAGGGCGTCTACCCCTCAAAAGAGTATACTGTGTATATATCTCCCATCCCTCAGTATATTTGGCAGATTGATATCCTGCAGGGTCTATGGTTGCAGACCATTGCAGGTGAGTTCAGACTGAGAGTACGTGTGGTGAAGGCAGTTCTGAGGGGACATGCTAGGCACCCGCCCATAGCTTTGCCTGTTCCTCAGTGGGTGACTAATACCAAACAATACAAACTGCCTGGAGGGCATAAAGAGATTGGAGAAACTCTCCAGGAGCTGGAAAAGGTGGGTATTATAAAGCCCATGCATAGTCCTTTCAATTCCCCGGTGTAGCCATTAGAAAAGCCAGATGGCTCCTGGCGTATGACTGGATTACAGAGAACTGAATAAAGTCATACCCCTATGCATGCTGCTGTCCCCTCTTGCAGGCCTGATGGATACCCTCAGCCATGAACTAGAATATACCATTACATGGTAGATCTTGCTAATGCCTTCTTTTCCACTGACATTGAGCAGGAAAGTCAGGAACAGTTTGCCTTCACGTGGGAAGGATGACAATGGACTTTCACTGTCCTTCCACAGGGATACCTCCACAGCCCCACCACCTGTTATGGACTTGCAGCCCAGGACTTGGTTACATGGGAGAAACCACCAACGGTGCGGCCACACCATTATATTGATGATATCATGCTCACATCTGATTCTCTTTCAGATCTAGAAGGTGCAACACCTAGACTGCTGCAACATCTACAGGAGAAAGGATGGGCTATGAACAGTACCAAGATTCAGGGACCTGGTTTGTCTGTCAAATTCTTTGGGGTTGTCTGGTCGGGTAAGAACAGAGTTATACCAGAAGCAGTTATAGATAAAGACCAGGCCTTTCCTACCCCTACAACTGTAGCATTGCTACAGGAGTGTTTGGGTCTTCTAGGCTACTGGAGAGTGTTTATCCCACACTTGGCACAAATTCTGAAGCCCTTATACCGATTTTTATGAAAGGGTGTCAGTTGGCATTGGGATAAGACATGTGCATCTACCTTTACTACAGCAAAATGGGCAGTCATGGTCGTGCAGGCCTTGAGTGTGATAGACCCATCAAGGCCCTGTGAGCTGGATGTTCATGTGGCTGAAGACGGTTATTGCTGGGGTCTCTGGCAGCAGCTTGAACGAACTTGCCAACCTGTTGGATTCTGGTCACAACTCTGAAAAGGGGCAGAGATATGATACACTTTGATAGAAAAACAACTGGCTGCCCTCTTCAACAGCTGGTGTTGGCAAAACTGGACAGCTACATGCAAGAGAATGAAACTGGATTATTGTTCAACCCCATACATGAAAGTAAACTTGAATCAAAGACCTGAATGTAAGTCATGAAATCATAAAACTCTTATAAGACAACATAGGCAATAGTCTCCTGAATATAAGCATTAGCAACTTCCTGAATGCATCTCCTAGAGGAAGAGAAACAAAAGCAAAAATGAACTCATGGGACTACATCAAACTAAAGAGTTTCTGTACAGGAAAGGACACCATCAATAGAACAAAAAGGCATTCTACAGTATGGGAGAATATATTTGTAAATGACATATCAGACAAGGGGTTAACATCCAAAATATATAAAGAACTTACACGCCTCAACACCCAAAAAGCAAATAACCTGATTAACAAATGGGCAGAGGATATGAAGAGACAGTTCTCCAAAGAAGAAATTCAGATGGCCAACAGACACATGAAGAGATGCTCCACATCCCTAATCATCAGGGAAATGCAAATTAAAACTACAATGAGGTATCACCTCACACCAGTAAGGATGGCCAGCATCGAAAGGACTAAGAACAACAGATGCTGGCGAGGATGTGGAGAAAGGGGATCCCTCCTACACTGCTGGTGGGAATGTAAGCTAGTTCAACCATTGTGGAAAGCAATATGGAGATTCCTCAAAAAACTAAAAATAGAAATACCATTTTACCGGGAATCCCACTCACTGGAATTTACCCAAAGAATACAACTTCTCAGATTCAAAAAGACACATGCACCCCTGTGTTCATCGCAGCACTTTTTACAATAGCCAAGAAATGGAAGCAACCTAAGTGTCCATCAGTAGATGAATGGATAAAGAAGAGGTGGTACATATACACAATGGAATACTATTCAGCCATAAGAAAGAAACAAATCCCACCATTTGCAACAACATGGATGGAGCTAGGGGGTATTATGCTCAGTGAAATAAGCCAGGCGGAGAAAGACAAGTGCAAAATGATTTCACTCATTGGTGGATTATAACAATAAAGCAAAACTGAAGGCACAAAATAGCAGCAGCCTCAGAGACTCCATGAAGGAAATGGTGGTTATCAAAGTGGAGGGGTGTGGGAGGGTGGGTGGGGAGGGAGGGAGAAGGGGATTGAGGGGTATTATGTTTAGTACACATGGTATGAGGGATCATGGGGAAAACAGTGTAGCACAGGGAAGGCAAATAGTGAATCTGTAGCATCTTACTACACTGATGGGCAGTGACTACATTGGGGTATGGGTGGGAACTTGATAATATGGCGGAGTGTAGTAACCACATGGTTTTTTCATGTGAAACTTTCATAAGAGTGTATATCAATAATACCTTATTAAAAATTAAAAAAGAAAAAAATAATTGGCTGCCTTGTATCACGGCTTGCTGGCTTCAGAATCTATCACTGCAATGGCCTTGATAAAGGTAATAACCACCTATCCCATCTTGGAGTGGGTATGAGACTGGATGCAAAAGGCCAGTCACACTGGCCAAGTGGGGTACTTACCTGCAGCAGTGTAATGCCCTCTCTAGTAGCCCCTTCAATGAAGAACTCCAGTGCTTACTGGGGCCAGGGACATATACTAGTGAAAATCAGGAAGAAGGTGTTTTTGAACCATTAGTAGCAGAGAGTCCCTGTCAGGAGGGAAGAACCCCTATACCCGAAGATGCATGGTACACAGACGGCTCCAGCCATGGACAGCCCCCAAAATAGAGGGCCATAGCTTTCCATCCTAAGACTGAGACAATATGGATGGGAGGTGTTCAGGAAGAGCAGCCAATGGGCAGAATTGCAGGCCATGTGGCTTGTGATTAGCCAAGAGCCCTCCCCTGTAGTTGTCTGCACTGTCAGCTGGGCTATCAGGGCATGACCCTGTGGCTGCCAACCTGGTACCATGCCAACTAGCTGGTTTGTCACCAACCCCTTTGGGGGCAAGAATTGTGGCAAGACTTATGGGCCTGTGGTCAGACCAAAATAATTACAGTATACCATGTGACAGGTCATTTGCCACTGCCATCCCCAGGAAATGATGAAGCAGATAAATTATCCCAGATACGTTGGTTAGAAGGAAAGACTCCCGATAATGTAGCCCAATGGTTGCATCAGCATTTGTTGCATGCAGGGCAAAAGACAACGTGGGCTGTAGTCCATTTGTGGGGCTTGCCCTTGATCTTTGAAGTAGTTAGTAGAGCCTGACAGGAGTGTGTTGTGTGCTTCAAAAGGGACTTACACTGAGTTCTGCAGCAACATGGGACAATAGCTAAGGGGCCTATAACCCTCGTCGGGTGGCACATAGACTATATTGGGCCTCCACCTGTGTCAGAAGGATATTGGTATGCCATGACTTGTGTGGACACAGCTACTGGACTTCTGATTGCTTTTCCTACCTGTTGTGCAGACCAGCAGACAACCAAAAGAGGCCTGGCGCGTCTCTTTGCTGCCTATGGCCGACCAAGTAATCGAGAGTGATCAGTGCACCCATTTTACTGCACATACACTGCAAGAGTGGGTGCAACAGCTGGGAATCAAATGGAAGTTTCATGTGCCATACAATCCTACTGCAGCAGGCATGATAGAGAGGTACCATGGCTTGTTAAAATCCGGACTAAAGTCAGATACCAAAAGTCTATGGGGATGGTCAGTCTGCTTATGGACTGTGCTATGGTGTTTGAACAGAGACCCCAAAAGGGAGCCCTGAGTCGCATAGACATGTTAATGTACATGGCTGCCTGCCCTTTACAACTGCAAGTATAAACCAAGGAAGAATCTCTGAAGCCAAGGTTCAGCCACAAGAATAATATCTTGCTGCCAGCACCAACTGCACTGAGCCCTGGAGACTCCGTTGAGTGGATGTGGCCTTGGACCTTTCAACACATGGACCAATGATGGCTGGGTCTCCTGGCATCTTGGGGACAAGGCCTGGAAGATGGCCTCCTCCTGTGTAGTCCTGGAATAACAGCAGAGTGGCCTACAAAGGTCACAGTAGTATATATATATATCTTGAACAGTCAGAAGGTAGGAGCATCTTACTGGGTAGTTTTGTTTTATTTTTATGGCCAGTGCATGTACCTCCCATAGCCCTACATATTGATCCACCTGTAACTCCTACAGGGAGAGGGGTGAAAGTCTGGTGTACTAGACCAGGGCGAGATCCCATTCCTGCGACTGTCCTATCATAGGACCACTCACTTGCATGCATCCTACCTGATGGACAAATTTGCCTATGCTGGTGTTATTAAACCATGTATCTTATCTCCCTTAAGGTTATTTTCTTCTACAGTCCATGTGGCCTGGACCCGCCCCGTGGCTGCGGCTGTCTGGTGATGATTGCTCTGAACTCCTTACCCATTCAGCTACTGATTGTCTTTGGAATGGGTGAATTATGGACTAAATCTGCATGGGACTTTGAATTCAGCTGAGTCCTCTGGCTTGAGGATTATCACGATCTTATTGCTGCTGTTATTGTATGCTATTAGTCTTTTTACAGTTCTCCAGTTTTCTCGCACAGGGGCCATTGTGGAAGATGGGGAGCGAGTAGATTGTGAGGTGAGATTTCTGGAGGGGGGGGTGGGTTGTAGGTAAAATTGCAGTACTTCCAGAATCTCTTGCTTGTTCTTAGTGCATCTCCATGTCAATAGGTGTTTCCAAGGGGTGGAGAGAAGTCAATCTCTGTATCAATAGGTAATTACAATGGGGAGCAAGAGCATATCTGGACCCAGAGGTTGGGTAGTGCCCCTTTTTTTTTTGCAGCTGGGTGGTGAGAGACACAAGAAGCAGAAGTGGACAACTGCTTGTAAGCAATAAATGAGTTTCTTCCACTTTATTTCTCTCTTTGCCTGATTTCGGTTTGAAGGTATTTTGCCCCAGGCTGGGAAAATGTTTTCCCCCTAGGATTACATGGTCTTAATTTTTTTGACATTTTACGGGTCAGTGAAATCCAAAAGTCTGGGAATCTGAATAGTCAAATGTCTCATTTTATAGTTAAGGCAATTACGGCATAGAAGTAGCACCTTGAATGTCCCAAGAAAACACTACAGTGTATACAGGACTGATGGTGGCTCCGTGCAGGACATTCCTCCAACTGCCCCCTTTCTGCCTTTGCGTGTCCTTAAGCAGGTTCTGCTCCACCTGAGCACCTCCCAAGCAATTGAGATCCTATCCAGAGAAGCCTTTTAAAAAGTCATCTAGATTCTAGCCCATTCTCCCAATGCACCCCCAAATCATTGGCACCTGGCACCATCTCTCCACCCTATCACTAATTTCTCCACCTCAGTATACCAGACCCTGAGCCCCAACCATTACCTACTTCTGAGGTTTCTCTTTTATTTAAAAAATACTTGGCTTTGGAGGAATTACTTAGATCCTGATACTGTTTCAAACCAATAGCTAAGATTTTATTACCCATTTCATTATACATTGTATTCATGGTATATATACATCCATTCATCCATTGTCTTCATTATTCCTGTATGTCTCTGCTAGTCCACCTACATTATGGACACCTCAAGAAAAACAGTTAGGTTTTATCTTCCATTTCTAGTACCTAGCACACTCCTACTGGAGGTACTCAAATATATGTGGAATTAATAATAATGTAACACATTCTTTGTGCAAGTAATGCTTTAGTGATACCCAAAATACAGAATTTTCTTCGTTGTAGTCCTCTTGGTTTGCAAACAGCAGTTAGGAACCAGGAGCCTGGGCCTGGATGTAAAGAAGGCAGAAGCCCTAGATAACCATCTATTCCCTGGGCTCAGGAAATTCTACAGTCTAGAAAAATGTGGGAAAGCGGCAGGACTTGGAACTCTGACTTAGAATACCTGGGATCTGGTTTTTCTCTGATACCGTATAAAATAAGACTCTGGGTTGTAGTAACAAAACAAGTGGAGTTAGCTGAGGGAGATTTATTCTGAGAGGATAAGGTGTCTCACTGAGCCCACAAAAGGGGTGCAGTTTTATTTGTAAATGGGAAGAGAAGAAAATAACATGAAGTGGAGGCAAGAAGAGGAAATGAAGAATTCTGAAAAGTGAGGAGAGTTCGGGAATGACTTCACAGCAGGCCTGTCCCCTCTCATTTCAGGTGACATCCTGTCATCCAACAGGAGAGTGGCCAGCCTGAAGAGCAACCACTAATTTACCCTGTGGAGAAAAAAAAGATTGGTTCTTGCTTCCTACTTAGTAGCTGCACATGACCCAGCTGTTGGTCTTTTATAGTATGCAAAGCAATTATTCTTCCATCCTCAAAGTTGCCTGTGGAAGTAGCCATTTATTATTCAGTTGGAAGCTCAGAGAAGTTAAGTAACCATCCATTGGTAAGCTGACAGTTTTGGGGGTGTCTGACCAGCTGATGAGCAACACACTTTTTAAAATACTGCTGCCAATTATGGAGAGGGAGTCCCATGGCAGCTGTGATCGTATGGCTTAATTGTTCCCATGCCTACAACTGATTGAACCAAACAGGGACCCCAGGTCCAAGCTGAACCAGTTTCTCTATCCCAGGCACTTGCAACAGGACTGAGCCTTGCCAGTCTCTGGTTGCTTAGGCTGTTGGCCTCTAAACTTGAGGCAGCCTGAGTCTGTCTGGCTGAATATGGAGCATAGAGCACTGGGGTGCAGAGGGAGTAGTGAAACAAATGCACCAAGAGAAGCAGGAACCTGCTGGGGAAAGGCAGCTGACAGTTTCCAGCTCTACTTCCATTCTCTTCCTGAGGCCCAGCTGCACCCCTTTTATTGGCTCAGGACACCTTTCCCCTCAGAATAAATCTTCAGCTAACTCCAGTTGTTTTGTTACTACAACCAAAAGGTTTCAGAGAAAGGCCAGATCCCAGATCTAAGTCAGAGTTCCAAGTCCTGCCGCTCTCCCACATTTTTCTAGACTGTAGAAAGGGTCTGGTTCTTGCCTCCTGTCCCTTTCTTTGTCACCACATGCTTCTTGGGGCTCTGCCCGCTCACTTAGGCCCACAGTGTCCTCACCAGTTCTTCATCCACCTGCTCCAGACACAATCTTTTGCATAGTTGATGACAGTCAAGAGGAGATTGGGGCTCATCAGTTCTGAAAGGGATAAGGAGAACACCTTGAGAGCACAGAGGACGGGCCCCAGGGCTAACTCAGAGCCTGGGGCTCCGAGCATGGCACACAGCACCCAGGAGCTGAGACCTTCCAGATTAGGCAAGACCCTCCCCAGAGGCCCATTTAGACATCTCTGAGTGGCCGCTGAAGGTCAGGAGTGGCTGTGGGGAGGGGCAGGACTGAGATTTGGGCCTGTTTGCCTACATACTTCCTGGTCAGAGTAGATGGTGGTTCGCCATGAGTTTGGGGATTTCCAAGGAAAGGAAATGCCAAAATGGGCAGCACAGGGACTAGGATAAAGTGCTGCCTAATGACAAAAGGCTCTTCAGGGGAAAAGCCCCAGGGACATAAATCAGAGTGTGAAGGAAGAGTTGAGAGACAGTCAAGGACTTGTGAGGCCCTGTGGGCCAGCTCTGAAGCGGGGAGTTTGCACTTGGCCTTGGGTCAGACCATGAGCCAAAGAGAGTGCCACTTAGTGGTTAGAGCTGAGCCTTTAGGCCACCAGTCTGGCATTTGGCACTTTCTGAGAGCCTCAGGTTGCTCATCTGTAAAGTGGGGATCCTAATAGTTTCTGCTGCATGGAAAGTTGGATGAAATAAGCTGTGCATGGAAAATGCTGAGTATATAATACATTCTCAATAAATGCTGGCTGCGCTTCTGCAGCTGCTCCATTACTCCTGACAGCAGCGCCCTTCTGGATGCTGCTTGAGCACCATGCAGAGCCTCCTAACTAGTTGGGCATTAGGACTAGTAGTCAAACCCTCTGCTCAGCAAAGGGATTTCTAGAATTCCTTGAGTCACTCCCCCTGGGAGTATTCCCAGGCTCTGAGTGGGGAGGGAAGTCCTGTGAGTAAAGCCTGGTCATCTCTCTCACCCCTCCTGCCCTGAAGGACCTCGGTGTTCCCTGCGGCTAATGCTTTCTGCGTAACTCCGCTGATCATCGCACCAGTAACGGCTGTTGATCTGGAAGACGCCATAGTCAAAGCTGCCATCTGTATTTTCATATACCTTTGGTATGTTGAAGTTACTTTCCACAAAAGCCAGCACAGCCCTTAGAACTGGGAGAAGAGGGTTTCTAGACGGGGGCAAGCTGTAGGAGAAGGGAAATGGAGTTGAGAGAACATGAGGAATCAGAAGAAAGGAGTAAGGCCTAAGAGGATAGATGGACCAGAGGGCTAGAAAACACCCATTAGCTTCTCCAATCCTTTGGTTCATTCACCCCCATCCCTCATCATTACAGCCACTGACCATCTGTCTATCCTTCCTCTCTGCACTTAATGATCACCTGCTGGGTGCCAGGAACTGTGCAAAGCCCAGTGAGGGGCATTTAGCTGGGTCAAATGCAAATGCTGCCTTCAGGGGTCCTATAGAACAAGAATGAAGATACCTACCTAAAAAAGCACAAAGCAAGATAACAGGAGAAGGTGTGAGACAGGTGTGCACCAATTCTGGGCAAAAGGGAGATATCCCTACTATGGAGTAGGACAAAGCCTTTGCACTGCTGTTCCCTCTGCCTGGAATGCTCTTCCCCTGAACGGTGATCAGGTCCTTTACTTAATTCAGCCCTCTCAATGTTACCTCCTCAGAGGGGCCTTCCTTGACTTCTTTTAGAACAGGGTCACCTACCACTGCTGCTTTATTCTGCACTGCGTTTATCACTAGCAGGAAGTACTTCATGCAATTGTGTGTTTTTTATTGTCTCTTCCTCTAGAACATGAACACTAGAAGGGAAGGGGCTTAGTTGATGTCTATATTCCCAGTGCCTGAAATAGTTTGTGGTACATTAAATAAGTGCAGAGTTGATAATTGTTGGGTGAATATGGAATGTTGGGGAAGGTTTCTTGGAGAGAGCTACTCTTTGAATTTGGCTTTTAAAGATGAGTGAGAGAGAAAGAAAGCTACATAAGGGCATGATTGGGAGAAGAGGAGAAACGGGGGTGGTTGGGTGTGAGGAAGTGGCACTCACAGTCACGGAGCAGCCCTCAAACCCACCCAGGTCTTCTTGGGGCAGCACCTTGGCCAAGTCACAGCACTTGATTAAGTTGGCCTGATTTATGGCAAGGAGGCAGCTGACCAAGGAGAAGAGTAGCACCCTCATCATCTTCAGAGGGGAGAAGGGGCAGCTGGGAGCCTGTGGTTCTTAGCTTCTCACAGACATCCTGCTGGTCTTCAGGGAGCCTGAGGCGTCTGCAGAGAGTGACCCAATGTCCCCGCTTGCCCACCGCCCCCACCTGGCTGTTTCTAGTCTCTTTACTCTTATTTATTACTTATTAATAGTAATGTATAATAATAATGCATATTATTACACATTTTACACAGAAAAAAATTTTTATTACAGAAAGTTTTCAGCATTTACAAAAGGAGAGAGACTACATGAACCTCCACAAGACCAATCTCCTTTCCTCTGTAGGTGTCCATCCCTCCTTTGGCTATTCTCACTCTTGTAATGGTCACCCAGCGGTGGGCAGCATTTGGGTTCAGGGGTGGGGACTGAGCTTGGCAAAGGAGATTAATGAGAACTGTGCTTCACCAGTATTTGTGTGTGCGTATTTGAGCATCCATACACATGGCATGTATCTCTCCCCAAGGGTATGCCCTGCTGTGTGCACCATTTTACATTCCCAGGGAGCTGGTTATAAGTTCTGTTTGTTTCCACTCAAAGGTATATCATAAAGCAAGTAAGAGTGATTTTGTGGTAGAAATAACTTTCACCTTCGTGTGTGTGTGTGTGTGTGCGTGTGTGTGTAGAGGGATGAGTGAGGAACATGGGCTTCAGGTTGCATTCACACTGCCTCCTTTCAAAGGCAGGGCTGCTGTGTGATCTTGGAAACATACTTAACCTCTCTAGGCCTCATTTATAAAATGAAGATATGCTAATATGTACTTAATAAGGTTGTCGTGATCATTAAGGGAAATATTAAATGCCTAGGTCTTTGTTTCACATTCCCTGCTGAACAGGAAGCAGGACTCCTGGGAATATAGCTGATTCCCAGGCTGGAGGAGGGAAGGGTATGAGGTAAGTCTGGATTATCTTGTGCCAGAAAAAGGAAGTGCTCAAAATCTGGAATGGAGTATGTCACATGGACATGACAGCTCACTCAGAGGGGTGCCTACTGGCCAAATCTGGAACAACAGTTTTTGGTAACAGTTTTATTGAGATAAATTTCACAATATATAATTCACATGCCATATAATTAATTCATTTAAAGTGTACAATTCAATGGTTTTTTAGTATATTTGCAGAACTGTGCAACTATCACCACAGTCAATTTTTGAACATTTTCATCAGCCTCAAAAGAAACCCAGTACCATTAGCAGTCCCTCTGCATTCCACGTTCTTCCAGCCTCTGGCAACCACTCATCTACTTCCTATCTCTGTGGAGTTGTCTATTCTCAGATTTCATATAAATGGAATCATACAATATGTAGCCTTTTGTGTCTGGCTTCTTTCACTTAACATAATGTCCTCAAGGTTCATTCATGCTGTGGCATGTATCAGTATTTCATTCCCTTTTATGGCTGACTAGTATTCCAGTGTATGGAGATACCACAATTTGTTAATGTATTCACCAGTTTATGGACATTTGGATTGCTTCTGCTTTTTGGCTATTAAGAATAATGCTGCTGTGAATATTCAAGTTTGTATGTGAACAAACATTTTAATTTCTTTGGGTGTATACCAAAGAGTGGAATTGCTGGGTTAATGGTAATTTAAAGTTTAAAGTTTTGAGTAGCTGCCAGACTTCCAAACTGGCTGCACCATTTTACATTCCCATTAGCAGTTTATGAAGGTTCCAATTTCTCCACATCCTCACCAACACTTATTATCTGTAATTTCAAATTGTGGTTTTAATTTGCATTTCTCTGATGGCTAATGATGTTGATTATCTTTTTATGTACTCTTTGCCTGTTTTCTTTGAAAAAAATGTCTATTCAGATCCTTCTCCCATTTTTTAGTTGGGTCATCTGTCCTTTTATTATTGAGTTCTTTATATATTCTGGACATTGGAACATTATCAGGTACATGATATCTTCACACGTTCTGTGGGTTACTTTTACTTTCTTGATGGTGTTCTTTGAAACAAAAAGGTTTTAAATTTTGATGAAGACTGATTTATCTGTTTTTCTTTTTCTGCCTATACTTTTGGTGTTGGAATTGAGAAAACTTTGCCTAATGGTTTCAAGTTAACTGGGACAATTTGACCATCAAAATAAATAATGTCACTGATGAATTATAATCCATTGAATGAGATAGGAACCCACATGTCCATAATACTAATCAATAAATACATAATGGAAATGAAGAGGGGAGCTCTTCCTGATAAGAAAATGCTGACCACCAAAAGTAGAGGTAGTCACAAAGTTGGAAAATCACCATTCTGCAACCATCACAGATTGGTTTGGTCAAGAATCAGCAGTGGATGCTAACTCTCAAGTGGGAAGGTGGTGGGTGGGAAGCTTGATGAAGAATTGGATATGTACATGGTCTTAAAGCTCCATGCACGTTAGGTACATGGGAAAAATCGGAAGTATACAGTGGAGAAACCAGGTGCATTTTGACCCTGCAATCAAAATTACATCACCCATGAGGGACACAGAGATTATGGGCCTCCAGATGTGTGATCCTGAGGATGTGCATCACTTAGGCAGCATTCTCGCTAGGGATGCATAGCCTTGTATATGATCTTGAGGAAATATCGGGTAAATCCAAACTGAGGGGAAAATCCATAAAATAACTGGCCTATATTCTTCAAAGCAGTCAACACCATGCAAACAAAGAATGGGGCTATTTCTGTCACTAGGTGTGTGTGTGCATGCACGTGCCTTTCCCCTTAAGTTAGGTGTGCGTGCCTGAGTGCCAAGGACTGGCCTCCACCCACCAGCGCCATGAGTCAGGCAGCTTCTGGCTCATGGACAAGGTGGATGCCCTGATGGCCTTGTTCCTTCATGCACCTTTTGTTCCGTCTTCTAAGACCCACTGCATACCAGCCTGAGCTTATGACCATTCTTTGCTTCTCTCTCCCACCCTAGAGTTGCCAGATTTAGCAAATAAAATTATAGGATGCCCTAATTATAAACAACAGAAACTTTATATGTTTCATGCAACCCTACTCTGCCCTCAGTAGGTTTCTCCAGAAACAGATGTCAGTGAGCCTCTGGAAGCAGGGAGCACTACCTCCGTCCACCAAGTCCCCTCTCTGGGTTTCCTTGGGGAAACCAGTGGTTCCGGCAGATGCATTCCCACCTCCCCTTCCCAAGCTTGCCTCTCTCCTATCCCTCCTTGACCCCGG
Source organism: Manis pentadactyla (assembly GCF_030020395.1). NCBI lineage: Eukaryota > Metazoa > Chordata > Mammalia > Pholidota > Manidae > Manis > Manis pentadactyla. The sequence goes on from NC_080022.1 coordinate 148,247,999, forward strand.
GTCCCACGTGTCCCAGGATTTATGTGCGATCTGTAGAACAAAGTCCTTGGATAGGAGCCTCCTCTTCCTCATGAACTGTAGCCCCACCCTACTCTCAGCTCTCCATGTTCTAAAAAAAGGCGAGAGTGCTGGGCCACTCCTGCCTTCTGGAACCCCAGTTCTGTGATGTCATCACTCCCCTGGAAATACTCTGGTCTTAGCCATGCAAATTGGTTTGGTCTTGAGGTTTATCCTGTCTTCGGACAGAAATGGCAATGGGCCTGGAAGGATTGGTGGCAACTTTGAGGGAGACCACAGGGTGGGACAGGGTAGAGAGTGCTGGTTGTTCTTTCTGTCCACCTCCCTTGCCTTCTGGGAACAGTACTGCCTTTGAAGGACTCCTTCCTCTATGGGGTGTTAGTAGGGGCTGCCAGTCACAGAGCTCTGCCCTTCAGGTGACAGGGTATGCCTACAGCCCAACCAGTGTATTTTGAGTGAAAACTAAGTGGAGCAGCTCAGCTCCTCAGAGGAAGCCTCTGGGCAGGGGGCCAGAGGCCAACAGTTTGGAATCATGCAGCTACAGCCCATCTGAGAAGATAAGCCTCCTAGAAGAGGGAGCAGAGTCCACCCTTTCTGATATTCTGCTCCAGGTTTTGTGTGTTTCCTTGTTAATGAGGTTAAGGATTTTATCATAGATTTGAGCTATTTCTGTGAATTGTCTGATCATGTTCTTTATTCATTTTAAAAACTGGGTCTTTGGTATTTTCTCATTCAATTCCAGTTCTTTAAGAAATCAGGCCTTTGTCTAAATCAAATAAAGGATTTTCCTTGACCATATCATTTTAATTCTGTTATACATTTTTTCATGTAAAACTGTTTTATGTAGTTGAATTTATCTATCTTCAGTGATTTCTGGGTTTTATGTCCTACTTAGAAAGGTGTTTTCCACACTCTAAGATTACTTTTTTTGGTGCATTTATGGTTTAATTGTTTATGTTTAAATCTGAGATCCATCTGGAATTTATTTTGGTGTGTGGAGTGAGGTAAAGATCCAACTTAAAATATTTCCCAGATGGCCAGTTCCTCAAATACAAAGAAATGGAAGTCCTTCGTATTTGAAATCAAACCCAAACAAATCAGAGGCTGTGATTTGTTTGAGTTGCCGTAGATCACAGGACCCACAGTAATCCTGGGTCATCCTGAGCACTGGAAGGCTGCAGTAATGGAGCAGGACCACGCAGTGATCTCTCAGGACAGATGGAAAGGAAAGTTGCTACAGGAATTTCCCTGGGGGCAGGCAAGTGATGACTCTCTGATTAAACATCCCTAGAACCTAATAATAGTTAACACTTGGCACTTACCGCAGGCCAGGCTGTGTTCCTGCTGTGTTACAGGAATTTACTCATTTAAACATCACAGCACCACTAGGAGCTATTGTTATTCCCATGTTACAGTTGGAAGTTTGGAGAAAGGTGACTTGCCAGGCCCTGCAGAGGAGCTCCTCTTGAAGGGTCTGCCCCAAGGGTGTGAGCAATGATTAGCACCCAAGGGACAGCCCACGGCTTTTCACCTGAGTGTGAGGGATGAGTGATAAGGCCCTGTCCTCCTGCGGGTGTGCACATCAGAAGAATCTCCTGGGAGCAGGGAGGAGCTAGCACATGGAAAAGCAAATCCAGTGTTACGATCTTTGGAAATGAATTTTCTCTTTGGAAAACAGAATTTTATTTTGGAAAACAAAAATCCTCTATGTTTTTTATCATACAGATCACAGAAAGGGCATGAGATCTTGGTGTTGCTTAACAGGAGCATATATTTAAAAACACGTATTAAAAAACATTGGTTCAAACTAATTTGCGGATGAGAAAACTAAGGTCTATCAAGGTGGCCACGGTCCCAAGTGGTGGTTGGGAAGCATGGCAGTTTTGGAGTTGGGGGTGAGAGGTTTGGTGCCATGTCCTACTAACTGTGTGACTGCATTATCCTCTCAGGTGTGTCCTCTCCTGTAAAATGGGAGGAAGACCCAACTCTCAAGGCAGGGGGATGAGGAAAAAAATGAGATTTTGGAAATACAGTGACTACTCAGCTCATGACACATGGTGGGCTCTGTGACTGTTTATTGGAGGCAGAGCCTGTCCTTTAGCCCTGTTCAGGACTCATCATTGGGTGCTCTGGCTGACCAGCTGAACAGGTGAGGCTGTGTGGAACTCCAGGGATCTGCCACCTGGCTCTCTTTCCTGTCTCCTGCCCTTCCTCTGATCCCTCCCTTCTATAGCACCTCTGCCCCTGGAATGAAGATGGGGTGCTCCCTCTTCTGCAGAGGTGGAGGGAGAGGGGGCGCTCTGCCACCAGGAGATGGTCGGTGGGGAACCTTCCTGGGAGCTGCTTAGGAGCTGCAGCTCCTATTTAGAAATACAAATTGCAGCAAATTTGCCATCTCCAGAGAGAAATTGCATTTGGCTTTTCAGTGTGTTTTGTGCTTTGATGCTCCTGTCTGTTTAAGGGGAGGGGAGAGAGTGAGGAGGAATCGAACTGGGCCCCAGTGAGTGGGAAGTGGAAGCTGTGGTGGCCGCCTTGCTGTTTAGAAGAAGTCTCCTCTCTCAGTCCTGGCTGGGTGTGTCTGGCTCCAGGGCTGAGGACGATTGTGTGTGCTCTCCTCCAACTCTGGGTGTAGCCTGGGCACACCTTGGCTGTGCTTACAGAAACATCAACAAACTTGGATCAAGGGTCAAATGGTAGAAGTCTGGGCCTGCCCCTGTCCCTTGTTGGTGGCCTTGCCCACTTGCGGGGGCTTGGGCCAGATGATGTAGTAAGCATGCACCAGGCCAGAAAGGCCTCATGCCTGGTGGTTAACCTCTCAGTTGGTGGATTAGTTAACAGACCTTTTGATAATAGTGCTTACTCTCTGCCTGGTGCTACTCTAAGGGCATGGGTCCATTAACTTGTGCAACTCAATGAGGGGGGTGCTGTTATCTCCCCCACCTTATAGATGGGAAACCTGAGACACAGATTAAGTGACTGGTTCAGGGTCACAGAGGAAGTTGGTGGCAGGAAGTCAAGTCTCGACTCTTAATCCTGGATTTGTAGCCAGGTGTCATCTGTGTGGTCAGTCCAGTGCTGACCCTCCAAGACGAGGTGTGAGGGAAAGTGGTGGGGAAGAAACCAGGGTGTTCTAAATCAGGGACTGTTGGGTCTACTTGGTTAATCATGGTGGATTCCTGGAGCAGGATAGACGTCTGGGGCAGGTAGAATGATGTCAGAGGTTTACTCATGTTGATTGGTAGGCACCCCAGGCCTCTGAACCTGCTCAGGCAAAGGCTGGGAAGCTGCAGTGGGCTGGTTAGGCAATGGAGACTTTGGCAGCTTAGCAATCTGGGTGGCTTTGGCTGAGGAAGAAGGGGAAAAGGCATCAGGGTGCAGAGGTCCTCAAGTTGGCCTGGTAGAATTCCCCTGGGAAGCTTTAAAAAATGCTGATGCCCAGGCCTGGCCCAGCCCCATTGAATCAGAATCTCCCCTGGTTTTTCTAATATGCAGCCAACAGTGAGAGCTACTGAGTTACAGGAAGAAAGGAGGAGCTGATGGGGAAGACATAACAGCATGAGACAGGAAAGCAAGGAGGCAGGAGAGAGAGGGCTGCAAGCCAGACAGCAGGGGCCATGGAGCAGTGGACAGAAGGATGAGTGCAGGGAGTGTTATGAGGCTGCAGACAGTGGGGCAGGAGAGCGGGCACACACCTGACAGCCCAGGTCCTGGCTGTCCTGGGCAGAGACTCTCCATGTTGCCAGCCCACCGCCTGCCCTGCACCCATCCTGGGGGTGCTAGCCATGTCGGTGAGGGGCAGGCATTCAGCTAATACTTAGGTTCCCATCACTGCCTCTCCATGGAGCTGCCAGCCACACTGCCACTGCCAGCTGTATGCAGAGCCTACCTCCCAGAATTGTACTGGATCAGTAACAGCCTTGGCTCTGAGGCAGCTCAGGGCTGCCAGGAGGGCAGGGGGGTCTCATGGCCATTGCCTTGTCAGAGACCCAGGGACTTGGGAGGAACCCTTAGAAGGGGCCAATGGCAGCTCAGAGCCCAGGGCTACTGGGAAGCAGAGGTCCCGGGCCCTGGAGGAGAAAAGAGGGAAAGGGTTGTGCTGACTGGCGTCAGCCCTGGTTCAGGTAGGTGCTTTCGTGCAGCAGTGGCCCTGAGGGTGCCGGGCACTCTGCAAAGGCCTCTCTTTAAGCAGGCTCTGTCTCTAGACTCCTGGCATCAACCCTGAAATTCCAGGTCCTGGAGTCAGACAGATCTGGGTTCTGACCCCAAGGCTCCTGCACATCTGTTCTCTGACCATGGGCAAGGGAACTCTCTCCTCCTGGCCTCAGCTATTTTACTGGTAAAATGAGGATCACAGTCTTAACCTCACAGGTTTTGTGGATTGAGACCACATGTGTGAAATGCTTCACACAGCGTCAGCACAAGCCCAGCAAATGCCCCCTCTCATCTCTTTTCCCTGCTCTCCTCTGGCTTTCCCCAAACCCTGGTTCCTGGTGTCAAGTAGCTCTGGGTTTCTACAACTTCTTCTGAGAAGAGACCTCCAATGGCTCTGGGTCCTGCCCGATAGTTCCAGGTGGGCTCTGTCCTTTTTCCTCTTCCAGGAAGGGATTGGGGGCCCCCTTCTAGGCCCCAATTGCGCCCAGGCTGGCCACCTCTTCCGTTCGCACAGAGCACCATGTCTTCAAGGTTCCGGTGATGCTTCCTATAGTCTCCTGACCTGGAAGGTGGACCCAGAGGACACGTGAGGGGTGGATTTCCAGGTGAGAGCAGTTCATGCCTGGAGGGACGGATATGGGGAGTTACGGAGGGCGCTGCCAAGGAGAAGGTTCTGGACGATTTAGGAAGGATTTGGGAGAGATGCTTGTTGCTAGGTGACCAGCAGGGGACGGTTGGGAGAAGTGATCAGGACTGCTGCAGAGAACCCAGATCCTTTATTGTTAGCTTCTGGGTGAGTTCCTGTCCACAGGTCTGTCCTCCTGCTGCTGCTCCCTCTTCTCTGTCTCCACCATCCAGTGCCATCAAAAGCTGCGGGGTGCAGTGATGGGACAAAGTCCCAGGTTGTTGGCTTGAGGTTTTTATTTTCTTTTATTAATATTTGCAGTGTGTGTTGTGTGTGTAAATGTTTGAGTGGGCATGTCTGCCTGTGAGGTATGCATGCCCGTGTGTAAACAGGTGTGTGTGTGTGTGTGCGTGTGTGTGTGAGAATATAAGAAGACAGTTCATAGAGGGCTGGTGGTGGCATCTGCTTCCCCATATTGCATGCTCATCAGGTGTCAGACACTTCCTACAACCTTTTATCTAATTCCTTCCCATCGTTTCCCTGAATCCTCACTGCCACCCAGTGAAGTAACCAAGTACGCCCCCATTTTACAGATTTAAAACAGAGGCTCAGAGAACTTAAGTGTGTTTGCTTGAGGTATATCATTTGGGAAGTAGGAGAGCCAGAATTTGAGCTCAGATCTGCTTGTGCACTTCAGCACTGAGTGAGGTTCTGCAAACAGGGTTTCCTAGCTCAGTGAAGCCATGTCCAGCTTCAGGAGAAAGGCTGGTGCAGGGCACGTGCCCTGGCCTAGGACTCAGCAGGCCGGAAGTCTGCTGTCAGGTTTGTTGCTGATGACTCTCTCTTTGATCTTTGCCTTCTCTGGGCCTTACTGTCCTAACCTGTGAGTGGCCCTGTGAAGTTGATGTCCCATGGCTGCCCCCTAGTAAGGGCTCTGGTTCCCTAGTCATGACCTGACTCCTGTAGAAACGGGGGCTCAGAAGGACCCCCTTTGTCAAGGGCAGGCCAACTCTGAGGGATTTCCAGGAGAGCCCTCAACAGAGCCAGGCAGAAGCCCACTCCTGCCCTCCTGGAGGTTCCTGGGCTCAAGCAGACAGGAGTAGAGTCCAGCTGATGCAAGTGTTCTCATAGCTGGTGCTTGGGGTGAGTCCTGCACTGTGTGAGGGGTCTGAGATGCAGACACGGAGGTGACTTGTCCACTGAACACTCAGAGAACTAGTGGAGATCATCACCAATCCATGGGCACATCTTGCTTCTTTCTGGATGAGGGGTCAGGGGCTCTGACCCTGGAATCCTGGGTCCTGAAACCTGATGGGCATGGCTGTTTGGATGGAGGAAACTCAAAATTGGATGGGCCATCAGGTAACCCTGAGTCAGCTGGCTTCAGAATCTCCTCTGAAATGTCAAGAGTTCCCTGCTCTGTCCAACAATTGGTTGATGGCATCCAGTTACCAATAATTCTGACTCAGTACGGACCCATTATGTGCCAGGAACTTTTACACATGCTGCCTTATTTAAGTGTAATTGCAGCCCTGTGGTATTATTCTCCCTGCTCTGCAGATGAAGAGACTGAGGCACAGAGAGGGTAATTTACCCATGATTGTCAGGTAAATTGGTCAGGATGTTTGGAACCCAGTCAAGGCCATCCCTAGAAGGACTTGCTTTTGAATGTGTATGGAGCACTGAGTATATGCCTACCTTTGTGTTAAAACCTGAAGTGATACTCAGATCCTTGCAAACATCAACTGAGGCAAGAATGGTTCTTCCCCCTAACCAGAGGAAGAGACTGTGGCTCAGAAGGGAAGCGGTAGAACTGGGATTCAAACCCAGGACAAGCCAAGAAGAAACTGCTGTGTCAGGTCCCTGGCCTGGCTGCTGGGGTTGGCAAACGTTAGCCCCTGCTCACAACAACAGCTTTTAAGGGTTGGTTGATAGTGTTCCTGTTGGTGTGAGCGTGGGTCCTTCCTACAGACACATTCCAATTCGGTGAAAGAGCAATGGAAATGGGTCTTCGGGCTGAAGGCAGCGGAGACATCTGTCTTAAGGAAATGCTCTGCTCTCTAGTTTGCTGTCCTTGGCCAGATTTCCCCTGGGGTTCCCCTTGCTCCGTTGGCTCCCTTCCAGTAATTGCTCTGCCCACTTCTCCCCTACAGGCAGCCTTGAGGGTGCAGTGCTGTGCCCACTTGCTTATTTCCCCCACACTGGACTAACCAGGACTAGAGCATTTGGACTTGGGCTTCAGTTGCAGCAGGAGGGATTCTGGTTCGATTCTAGGAAGCAGTTCCAGGCAAATTAGGAATTGTGGGAGGGTGCATGTAGGATGGGAGTTTTTAAAGCCCAGAGACAACCGTCAGGACAGTGAGAGGGGTGTGGGTGGGGAATGGGACATGCCCTTTGACTCTGTGCTAGGGGTCACCTAGCCAGGGGTTACCTCTGCCCTCTGAGTCCCACTTACATGTGCTGGACTTGGAACCCCCTCACCGACACCCCCTCCTCGGAGCCTTTTAAACAGCCTTTGACACCCTTTTAAACAGATTTCTCCCAGCCTCAGGCCTGGGGGGTGAGGTTCAGGGTTCTAGAGACAACCCAGCAGAGACACCGCTCCCTGATACCCTTCCTGTGTTTCCAAAGAAATGTTAGCTTTCCTGAGCACAGCAACTTCCTCCCCTGACTGCCTGTGGGGGGCAGCCTTACCCCACGCACCTGCTGCAGAGCTTGGTGGAGCCCAGTTGCTCAGAGGGTTAGGTGGGGGCTCTGGGAGCAAGAGGCAGAGCTGGACGCCCTCCTTCCTTCTCCTGGGCCTGTAGGTGGGGAGCAGACAGAGGACCTTGGCCTGAGGGTAACCAGGGGTACAGCTGGGCACTTGGGTGTGGGTGTCAGGATTCTGAGGGGCACCTTAGGCTGAGCTAGGGGAGAGGTCCTCACCCATAGTCCAAGGCTCTCCAGTGCCAGGCTGTGGCCATGCTAGGCCCCCCTCTGCAGGGCCCTGGTGGGTGTTCTGAATAGGACAGGCAGTTTGGATGCGGCAATGGGGAGAGGAGGTAGAGAGCCAAGCAGCTGGCTGCCTGGCTGGGAGAGAGGGGAGCCCTGTGGCGGGGTGTAAGGCAGGGAGCGGCCTACATCCAGCCTCTGGCCGCCTCACTGTCACCCTGCAGGGTGTCCAGTCCCAGGCACCCAGAAATGCAGGGGGTGGCAGGGTCTTTGGGCTCAGGAAGACTAGGCTAGGGTGGAGCGCAAGTAGCAGGGAGAGGGGAACAAAAGGCGGAGCTCTAATCCTTACCAGCCAGGAGACCTTGGGCTTGCTGGCCCTCCATCCCCTGGGGTGCCAGTGCATGTGAGGATGCCTGTCCCCTGGGGCTGCTGAATTAAGTGAGAAGTGAGGAAAGTGCTGGACACATAGTAGGTGCTCACCAGGGGCAGCTCCCCCAGGCTATCTTGTCTGGAAAGGCCTACTTCCTCATCTCCATTCTCTCCCTCCTGTGCTTCCATGGTTAGAGCAGAGCAGCACACAAGCTTCTGTCCTGCTTCACAGGCCTGCTGCAGCCACCCACCAGCTGGATGTTCTCAGGCAACTTATATAACTTCCCTGTGCCTTACTCTTTTCATCTGTAAAATGGGGCAATCATGGTTCACACTTCAGAAGGTTGTTCTGAGGAAAAAATAAGCTTTAATATACATAATGCGCTTAGAACAGTGTGTGCCCCATGTGAGCACTCTAGGGTGTATACCATTGTCACTATTAACTGTCATAGTCCCATACATCTGCACAACCCTCACCTCCTTGGAGCTGCTTGAGTTCCCCACAGCAGCCTCTCAGACTACCAGGAGTCCCACCCATTTTATGGGTGAGCAGATGGAAGCTCAGAAGATGAAGTGACTTGCTCAAGATCACACTGTCCCCTTCCTGTAAAAATGACACGTAAGTCCTTTTCAGTGTGTGTGTGGACTTGAGTACCCTCCAGCTCACGTTCAACCTGGGGCCTCTGATGAGCCCAGGCCCTGAGGTCTGGGCCAGTGAGGATGGCTCTTCTTCCTCCCAGTTGCCCAGGGGTGGGGCTCTCAGTGCCTGCAGACTTGGTGAAACGGTGGTGGTGGGGGCTTGGTGGCTGGAGCAAGAGGTCAGGGTGAAGTGCACTGCGGGGCAGTGTTGGGAGTTCCAGCTGCCCCTGAGGCCCTGGGCTTCCTTTTCATTATCACTTACAGGTAGCTGGGCACCCGCCTGGGACGAGGCTTTCATGACAGGTGAGGCTTAGCTCTGGAGGCCGAGAACTGACTCTGTAATTGACCAGGATGTTTCACCTTTGATGGTGTCCCCTGGCGGTCTGAGTCCCCATGTGAGGGTGCAGCAGGGCCCTATTGGTGTCAGGCAAGCTTCTGGTCCTTTGAGTCATGGACTCACACAGAGCCTCAAACCCACATAACGGGGCTGGGGGGGGGGGTCACTTCATGGTGGAGGTGGGGTGTGAAAGCCCAGGCAACAGGTGTGGATAAGAACCTGTACTCTAGAGTCAGGCAGGCCTGATTTGAGTACCAGCTCTGCCACTTAATAACTGTGTCACCCTGGTCACCTTCATTAACCCCTCTGATCTTCCATTTCCCTGTTGGAAAATGGGGCTAATGGTATCCTTGTGACATAGTCATCATGAGGAGTAAATAGGACAATGGGTGTAAAATCTTGGTGCAGCTCCCTGCACCCTTGTAAGTGGCTGATTAAAGGTTGGCTACCCACAGCCTATGAATGTGCTGGGCTCTGAGTACCCAGACAGTGCCCGGCTCCAAGGTGATTCTGCCCTTGGCCGCTTTGCAGTGCTCGATCTACAAAGGCTCGAGAACCACCCTTTCTGGGGGCTCCTACCCCAGTGAGAGGGAAAACCGCTTCTCCACCCAACTTGAGCACCACTGTGTGCTGGCACTGTGCATGCCACACTGAGTAAGACCCTGCTCTGCCAGCAAGGAGCTCAGTCTCCTGAGCCTACAGCTATATCACAAGGTGATGGGGATGGCAAAAGAGGGGCCTCAGAGGGCACTGAGTGGGGAATGATGAGCCCCAGGGGTGGTTGTAACTTAACGGAGCCATGAAGCCATCCACATTTGTGCTGTGGATTGAAGTGTTAAGAGAGATTTTGGGGTAGGGTGTGTGGAGTGGCTTTCCCAAAGACGAAACAGCATTTACAAAGACCTGGAGGTAGAGAGTCTAGGCAGGTCCTCCTCTTTCCCAAGAACACTCAGAAAGGCTCCACCTACAGCACAGGGACACATCCCGGGCTGGGGCGTGCAGAGCTGGGTGGGGCTGTTCCGGGAAGGCCCCTTTTCTTCAAGAGGCAGTGGAAGGCCAGGTTTGACAAGACTGGTAACGGGATCAGAGAGCTTGGGGAGGGGCTCTTCTGTTTGGCAGAAGGAGGTTTTTTAAACAAAACAGAAACAGGAACTTGTGGGCAGAGGGGGAAAGCAAGTCCAGTCTCTGCCCCCTCCTCCTGTGCTGGGTCAGAGGGTGAGGACTAAGGGGGGTACCTAGCTCCTTACCTCTGGTTGGGCTGCAACCCTGGGGATGAGGGTGTGCAAGATGCTGAGATACTCACCTCATGTGGCAGAGGGGCACCTGCCAACCTGAGCCTGGGAGCCCAGTGTTCAGGGGAGTGAAGGACCCGCTCCTGGAGCTGGGAGGGCCTTTTAATTAGCTTTACAAGAGGCCTCCATCTCCACATCTCTCTCCTCACCAAGATTCCCTGGGGAAAGAAAGTATGGAGGGGAGACACCTGCAGCTATCCAGAGACTTCCTCCAGATTCTCCCGCTTGCAGCATTTGCCTAGGTCCTGCTTTCTCACCTTGCCTCTTGTCTCCCCTGGAATGAGACCCTCAGGACCAGAGCTGTGGGGAGGAAGAGGAAGTAGGGGTAGGGTGCCTGCCTGCCAACTGCAGAAGCTGGATGTTTGTGTGGAGGGGATGCTGGGTGGCAGGAAGCATGAGGACAGGTTGCCATATACTTCCTAACATGGCCACTTACTAGCTGGTAGAGATCTGGGCATGGCCATCAAGCCTCTGAGCCTCAGTTTTGGAATCTACAAAATGGGATAATAGTGCTCACTATCCAGAGTCATTTCAAGGATAAAACAAGGTGTAGCTAAGGCATCTAGCAGAGTCCAGTCTTCAGCTTTGACTCATGCTGGCCTAGATGATGTCTAGAAGTGTCAGGTGAGGGGTTGGCCCTTGAGAGCTCTGTTAACAGGTGAATGTGTTACTAGATAAGGCCACCAGCCTTTAGAGTATATGTATCAGTTTTCAAATCAGCAAAATAGGATTAATAGTACTACCTGCCTCATAAGGTTGTGTGGATGAAATTAATTATATGTAACAGTGTCAGGCTCATAGTTCTTAATAAATATTTGCCATTGTTACTGACTTTATTATTACTGTTAGTTAGCTATTGAGGCAAACTTATGGAGCCTAAGGATTTGGCTGAAGATATCAGAATCGGATCTGGAATAGGACTTGGCCTCAAGGAGGCAGGAGGCCACAGAGACCATTAACTGGAGCAGGCATCCAGAACTTCCGGGTTGTGCAAAGGCCAGGATGGGTTGTCAGGTCTGGGGTTGGTGTGCATGGGGCTGGACTGTGGCTCACCAAAATTCCCTCCCGTGCCCTCAGAGTTCTGCCAATGTATTTCCTTCTCATCTTGGGTTCCAGCCAGAAGGGGCAGGTTAAGGTGCCCATGCCAGGGACATCTGTATCCAGGCATCTCCACACTGGGCTCCCTCTTGTCTGGGCTCAGAGGAGCAGGCCCAGCTCTGGGGGGAGAGGTGATGTCAGAGAAGTGGACCTTTCATCCCATCTAGGACTTTACTTTTTCCCCACTCGAGGCCGCTCCCCTTCTCATTTTAGGGGCTGTGCTGGGAGAGGCCGCTGGTGGCTGCCAGTCAGGACTTGGGAGGGAGACAGCAGCCTCTGGGTCAGCTGAGGCTCAGATCTAGCTGGCGTTTGTGATAATGACCCTTCTTACACTAAGCATCTGTTTGCATTCTTTCATTTATGGAACAGTAAGACTTTGTGTGGGTGGGGGGGTCACCCAAACCCTTAACTCTGTCCACAATTGTGGATAATTCAGAGTTGTGTCTGCTGGACCAGTGGAAGGGGCAGTGGAAGCCAGGATGCTGGGGGCAGTGGGGTCCCTGAGAGAGAATTCATCACAGGGGCTGAACAGGTCTGCTCCTGTGGTCTGGCTGCTGCAACATGCTTGATGGCCCGAGGGCAGTGGTTCTTGAACAGGTGTGTGGCTCGTCCTCAAACCCTGCTAAACCCAATGACGTTATAGCCTGAGTGCCTACAGACAGAAAAAATCAAGAGTGTTGACTGAAAAAATCATTTTATTTATTCTCTAACCCTTTGCAGCCCAAGCAACACTTTGGTGGGACCCCTCCTACTGGCACCTGAGCATAACATGAATGAAGGGAACATTCTTCCAGCCTTGGAGGAGAATGCTGAGCTCTTAAAGCACAGTGCCTGCTATGAAGTAGGTGCTCAAACTTACTTGGTTAAAATAGTGATAAGATTTAAAAAAACCCACCTCATTCAGCAAAGTGTTTGTCATAGCAAATGTACAGAGCAGTTGAGAGAGTGGAAACCCAGACCTGTCCACAAGTGAGACACTCCTTGGAGCTCCCAGATGCGGCAGGGAGTTTGCAGAGGACTGAGATCCCGAGTGGCAGATAGCTGTTAAGAACTAGCAATATCTGGATATTGTTGGTGCCACTCACCCTCATAGGCTGGTGAAGAAGGGCCCTCTGAGTGTTTTCGGAATGAAGGAAAAGGGTGGCTTGCCAAGAGGAGAGTTGGAATCTAGGTGGGGGAAATGCAAATCATTTGGTAATGCTGATGGAAGCATTACATCTTTGTGATCCCCTTGTTTATGAACTCTTCCTTTCTCTTTCCTGCTAGGCTCGCTGATACACTAGCCTAAGTGTGTTCATGTGGCTCTTGATATCTGGTTCATTGGTCCCCCGGTGAGGGAGGATCACAGGCTATCCAGGGGCCAGCCTATGGGAATCATCTCTGATGGAGACTTGCAAGTCCAAATAGGCCAGAAAAGAGTTATTTCCCATCTTCCTTTCTCATCTTCTGGTATCCCAGTGCCCTCATCATCTTCTCCCTCTCCTTCTGCTCAGCAATATGATATCAAAGACTGTGAATTATTCATTCACAGTTGAGTGGAATGCATTTCAAAGTCAGGGCTGCTGGGAATCTCCTCTCAGAGGTGCCAAAGGTGAAGGCCCCACTGTTGGGTCCACCAGCTCTGTCCTGAACCTTCCCACTGCCGATTTCCTCCCTGACTTTTGCCTGATCAGATTTGCCTGCCGCACCGTACCCCAGAGGGAGCCTAGTATCAGTGTCACCACCTCCTGGTCATGTAGGAGTGGCTGTGGGCTCCAGGGCTGCTGTTGCCCAGGAACCCTGGCTGTTTCTTCCAGTGGGAGCAGGCAGTCTACACTTTTGAGAGGCGTGCCTAAGATGTGCCAAGCTTTGGACATGTAGTAGAGCTAACAGCTGCTACAACAAACTTGGGAGGGAGACAGTGTGTTCTGTGTGTCAGGCATTCTTCTTAGTATTTTATGTGTTATGTCTCTACCACAATAACTGTATGGGGCAGGTACTGTTTCTGTCTGATTTTATAGATGAGGAGAATGAAGCTCAGAGAGGATGGATGACTTTCCCAAGGCCACACAGCCTACTAGTAGTCAAGCTGCGATTTGAATTCAAGCAGTCTGATGCCCGAATCTGCACAGTGTACCACTCTTGTTAAAACATATGCTAATTCATGTGTCCTTACAATGACCCCACGTACAGATGAGGAAACTAAGGTCTTGAGAAGAAAAGTGACTCATTCCAGGTCATGTGGCTAATGAGTGACAGAGCCAAGATCTGAATCCAAGACCTTCTAATTCAGAATCCATGTTCTTTCTACCACCTTCCCTGAAACGGATGAATAAGCTGACATTCTAGACATCCCTTATGAGGGGAGGAATGGAAGAAACACTTGCAGACCCAGGGAGCTTCAATCTATGTACTGGTCTGTGGTGGGGGGTGGCAGGCAGCAGGGAGCCATGGCTGATGGACCCAGGCTCTTTGGAATTTGAAATGAATTTTAGTATATGGATCTGTGATATGGATTCAGTCTTAACACCACCACCATTTAAAGGTTCAGAAGAACTGACAAAGGAGAAAAACATAATACACTTTCTATCTGAGCTGTTGCTTACCATTAAGAGTTTATCTCTAAGTTGCAGAGTAATCATAACACATAACACCCATGTGTGGCTGATTCACTTTAAGTTTTATTTGATCACAGCATGAAAATATGTGTTATGTCTTAGGGTGCAGCTATATGGCTGCTTGCTTACAATTGAAAAAATAGAATTAGAGGACCAGTATGGCCCAGGAGCATCAGATAATGAGGTTGGTGCTTTAAGAGCCTGTTAATCAGCAGAGGCCATTTGTGTGGCCCCTTCCAGTGTGCGAAGCCACTCTCCGCATCATCTTAACAGCCATTGCAGCAACCGGGGACTCTCTTCCGATGGCGGCAGTGGTCAACAGTTTTGGCCATTTAAAGGATGGGGAGGAAGGGGAGCAGGATGGAGACAGTGTTTGGTTTATATAAAAACTGTGAATCTGTGAATGTGGGAGTAAGAGGGTATGTGTTTGATTTTTTAAGACAAATTAAAAAACCTAATCTTACGTTGTGCCTGAATTTGAATAATACTAATCTTATTTATGTTTATTTTGGGGGCGTGAAGGGGTGCTTACTATGTGCTAGGCACTGTGCCAAGTGTTTACAGAGCAACCTTATCAATTAGGGAAAATTATTAGCCTCATTTTACAGATGAGAAAAGAGGCTAGGAGAGGCAAAGTGTACTCTTAGTGAGAGAAAGAGCTTGGCAGTCCGATTCTGGAGCCTGTCTTTCTTGCTAGACTGCCGTGCAGCAGAGCCTCTCTCAGTGGCACCGACTTCCCCCCGCAAGAGCCCAGTGGGCAGTGGGAAGGAGGGGTCCTCTGACGGGGTGGGACCTGGCTATGGCGGCCTTGCTGTCCCACTTAGCTTCCCTGGGGCTTCCAGAGGGGAGCAAATGATGCTTGTCCCAGACCATGTGTCACGCAGTGTCTCTAAGACACACTCTCCTCATCACTAAAATGTCTTCCGGGTCTGTCTCATAGGGCTATTGTGGAAAACTCCTTGTCAGCTGTGAAGTGCTGTTGAGCTATGCATGGGTAGGAGGTAGCAGTGAGCAGGGCAGAGAGAAACCCTCCCAAGGAGAAATAGGCTGGGACAAGGTGGGGAGCAGGCAGCCTGAGACCTATGGCACAGGGGCCTTTGCACATGCTGTTCCCGTTTCAGAAATGGTCTCCCCTCTCCTCTTCCCATGACTGAGTCTTTTAAAACTTTCAGCTGTCAGCTTAAATGTCATCTTCTCAGAAGGACACTTTCCCCTCCCACCCTGGTGGACTAGCCTGAGCCCCTGCCTCTGTCGGCCCTGGGGGCTTTCGCTCATTTTTCTACTTCATCCCAAACTTGTCTACAAGACCCAGACCTATCTGTGTATGAATTATTCAGGCAGAAGCTGAGGGCCCATTTTGGGGATAAATATGCCAGCAAGAGGCGGAGCCAACATGGCGGCGTGAGTAGGACAGTGGGAATCTCCTCCCAAAAACATATATACTTTTGAAAATACAACAAACACAACTAGCCCTAAAAGAGAGACCAGAAGACGCAGGACAGTGGCCAGACTGCAGCTACACCAGCGAGAACCCAGCGCCTCGCGAAGGGGGTAAGATACAAGCCCCGGCCCTGCGGGACGCGAGCGCCCTTCCCCCCAGCTCCCGGCGGGAGAACAATAGGCAGAGCGGGAGGGAGACGGAGCCCAGGACTGCCGAACACCCAGCCCCAGCCATCCGGGCCAGAGCGCAGACACAGTATATGCCCAGGGGGCCCTGGATACTGGGAGAACAGGGGGTAGACCTCAGAGCGGGTGCTGAAGCTGATGCCCCTGTGACAAAGAAAAGCGGGGGCTTTTTTGAAAGTCTTAAAGGGACAGGGACTTAACAGCTTGACGGAAACAACCCAGGTCACAGTACAGCAGCTGGAAATTACAGGGAAAACCGGGTGCACTAACCCCCTGGGCAACAGCTCTGAGACCCCTCACGGAGGCAAACAGTCAAGCAGCCCCCCCATCCATCACCCCACCGGGCGCTGCGAAAGCAGAGAAGCAGCCTGAGACAAATTCCGCCCACAGAAAGGGAAATTTCTCCCTTCCGGCCAGGCAAGACACAAAGACCCACTCTACACGCAATTACCCAACACAAGCCACTAGGGGTCGCAGTTGCCCCAGTAAAGAAAGGCCAGTAGTAAGTGAAAATTTTGGCCCTCCCAGCTGACAGTCAATAGCACCTGTCAACATGAAAAGGCAAAAAAATATGATTCAGACAAGACTAACCCAGACAGCTTCGGCATCTGCTACATCTTCCCCTGAGAAGGAATCTGGGGAGATAGATTTAGCCAGTCTACCTGAAAAAGAATTCAAAACAAAAGTCATAACCATGCTGATGGACTTGCAGAGAAATATGCAAGAACTAAGGAAGGAGAATTCAGAAATAAAACAAGCTCTGGAAGGACTTCAAAACAGAATGGACGAGATGCAAGAGACCATTAATGGACTAGAAAACAGAGAACAGGAACGCAGAGAAGCTGATGCAGAGAGAGATAAAAGGATCTCCAGGAATGAAAGAATTTTAAGAGAGCTGAGTGATCAATATAAAAGAAATAATTTAAGAATCATAGGCATTCCAGAAGAAGTAGAGAGAGAAAAGGGGATAGAAAATGTCTTTGAAGAAATAATTGCTGAAAATTTCCCCAAACTAGGGGAAGAAATGGCCTCTCAGACCACAGAGGTACACAGAACTCCCATGACAAGGGATCCAAGGAGGGCAACACCAAGACACATAATAATTAAAATGGCAAAGATCAAAGACAAGGACAAAGTATTACAAGCAGCCAGAGAGAAAAAAAAGGTTACCTACAAAGGAAAACCCATCAGGCTATCATCAGACTTCTCAACAGAAACCCTACAGGCCAGAAGAGAATGGCATGATATACTTAATGCAATGAAACAGAAGGGCCTCGAACCAAGACTACTGTATCCAGCACGAATATCATTTAAATATGAAGGAGGGATTAAACAATTCCCAGACAAGCAAAAGTTGAGGGAATTTGCCTCCCACAAACCACCTCTACAGGGCATCCTACAGGGACTGCTCTAGATGGGAGCACTCCTAAAAAGAGCACACAACAAAACACCCAACATATGAAGAAGGGAGGAGGAGGAATAAGAAGGGAGAGAAATAAAGAATCATCAGATTGTGTTTATAATAGCTCAACAAGCGAGTTAAGTTAGACAGTAAGACAGTAAAGAAGCTAACCCTAAACCTTTGGTAACCACAAACTTAAAGCCTGCAATGGCAATAAATTCATACCTTTCAATAATCACCCTAAATGTAAATGGACTGAATGCACCAATCAAAAGACACAGAGTAATAGAATGGATAAAAAAGCAAGATCCATCCATATGCTGCTTACAAGAGACTCACCTCAAACCCAAAGACGCGCACAGACTTAAAGTCAAGGGATGGAAAAAGATATTTCAAGCAAACAACAGAGAGAAGAAAGCAGGTGTTGCAATTCTGGTATCAGACAAAACAGACTTCAAAATAAAGAAAGTAAAAAAAGACAAAGAAGGACATTACATAATGATAAAGGGCTCAGTCCATCAAGAGGATATAACCATTATAAATATATATGCACCCAATACAGGAGCACCAACATACCTGAAACAAATATTAACAGAACTAAAGGAGGAAATAGAATGCAATGCATTCATTCTAGGAGACTTCAACACACCACTCACTCCAAAGGACAGATCCACCAGACAGAAAATAAGTAAGGACACAGAGGCACTGAACAACACACTAGAACAGATGGACCTAATAGACATCTACAGAACTCTACATCCAAAAGCAACAGGATACACGTTCTTCTCAAGTGCACATGGAACATTCTCCAGAATAGACCACATACTAGGACACAAAAAGAGCCTCAGTAAATTCCAAAAGATTGAAATCCTACCAACCAACTTTTCAGACCACAAAGGCATTAAACTAGAAATAAACTGTTCAAAGAAAGCAAAAAGGCTCACAAACACATGGAGGCTAAACAACACGCTCCTAAATAATCAATGGATCAATGACCAAATCAAAATGGAGATCCAGCAATATATGGAAACAAATGACAACAACAACACTAAGCCCCAACTTCTGTGGGACGCAGCAAAAGCAGTCTTAAGAGGAAAGTATATAGCACTCCAAGCATATTTAAAAAAGGAAGAGCAATCCCAAATGAACGGTCTAATGTCACAACTATCAAAATTGGAAAAAGAAGAACAAATGAGGCCTAAGGTCAGCAGAAGGAGGGACATAATAAAGATCAGAGAAGAAATAAATAAAATTGAGAAGAATAAAACAATAGCAAAAATCAATGAAACCAAGAGCTGGTTCTTCGAGAAAATAAACAAAATAGATAAGCCTCTAGCCAGACTTATTAAGAGGAAAAGAGAGTCAACACAAATCAACAGTATCAGAAATGAGAAAGGAAAAATCACAACAGATCCCGCAGAAATACAAAGAATTATTAGAGACTACTATGAAAACCTATATGCTAACAAGCTGGGAAACCTAGGAGAAATGGACAACTTCCTAGAAAAATACAACCTTCCAAGACTGACCCAAAAAGAAACAGAAAATCTAAACAGACCAATTACCAGCAACGAAATTGAAGCGGTAATCAAAAAACTACCAAAGAACAAAACCCCCGGGCCAGATGGATTTACCTCGGAATTTTATCAGACATACAGGGAAGACATAATACCCATTCTCCTTAAAGTTTTCCAAGAAATAGAAGAGGAGGGGATACTCCCAAACTCATTCTATGAAGCTAACATCACCCTAATACCAAAACCAGGCAAAGACACCACCAAAAAAGAAAACTATAGACCAATATCCCTGATGAACGTAGACGCAAAAATACTCAACAAAATTTTAGCAAACCGAATTCAAAAATACATCAAAACCATCGTACACCATGACCAAGTGGGATTCATCCCAGGGATGCAAGGATGGCACAACATTCGAAAGTCCATCAATATCATCCACCACATCAACAAAAAGAAAGACAAAAACCACATGATCATCTCCATAGATGCTGAAAAAGCATTTGACAAAGTTCAACATCCATTCATGATAAAAACTCTCAGCAAAATGGGAATAGAGGGCAAGTACCTCAACATAATAAAGGCCATCTATGAAAAACCCACAGCCAACATTATATTGAATAGCGAGAAGCTGAAAGCATTTCCGCTGAGATCGGGAACTAGACAGGGATGCCCACTCTCCCCACTGTTATTTAACATTGTACTAGAGGTCCTAGCCACGGCAATCAGACAAAACAAAAAAATACAAGGAATCCAGATTGGCAAAGAAGAAGTCAAACTGTCACTATTTGCAGATGACATGATACTGTACATAAAAAACCCTAAAGACTCCACCCCAGAACTACTAGAACTGATATCGGAATACAGCAAAGTTGCAGGATACAAAATCAACACACAGAAATCTGTGGCTTTCCTATATACCAACAATGAACCAACAGAAAGAGAAATCAGGAAAACAACTCCATTCACAATTGCATCAAAAAAAATAAAATACCTAGGAATAAACCTAACCAAAGAAGTGAAAGACTTAAATTCTGAAAACTACAAGTCACTCTTAAAAGAAATTAAAGGGGACACTAACAGATGGAAACGCATCCCATGCTCATGGCTAGGAAGAATTAATATCGTCAAAATGGCCATCCTGCCCAAAGCAATATACAGATTTGATGCAATCCCTATGAAACTACCAGCAACATTCTTCAATGAACTGGATCAAATAATTCAAAAATTCATATGGAACCACCAAAGACCCCGAATAGCCAAAGCAATCCTGAGAAAGAAGAATAAAGTAGGGGGGATCTCACTCCCCAACTTCAAGCTCTATTATAAAGCCATAGTAATCAAGACAATTTGGTACTGGCACAAGAACAGAGCCACAGACCAATGGAACAGACTAGAGAATCCAGACATTAACTCAGACATATATGGTCAATTAATATTTGATAAAGGAGCCATGGACATACAATGGCGAAATGACAGTCTCTTCAACAGATGGTGCTGGCAAAACTGGACAGCTACATGTAGGAGAATGAAACTGGACCATCGTCTAACCCCATATACAAAAGTAAACTCAAAATGGATCAAAGACCTGAATGTAAGTCATGAAACCATTAAACTCTTGGAAGAAAACATAGGCACAAACCTCTTAGACATAAACATGAGTGACCTCTTCTTGAACATATCTCCCCGGGCAAGGAAAACAACAGCAAAAATGAACAAGTGGGACTATATTAAGCTGAAAAGCTTCTGTACAGCAAAAGACACCATCAATAGAACAAAAAGAAACCCTACAGTATGGGAGAATATCTTTGAAAATGACACATCCGATAAAGGCTTGACGTCCAGAATATATAAAGAGCTCACACGCCTCAACAAACAAAAAACAAATAACCCAATTAAAAAATGGGCAAAGGAACTGAACAGACGGTTCTCCAAAAAAGAAATACAGATGGCCAACAGACACATGAAAAGATGCTCCACATCGCTAATTATCAGAGAAATGCAAATTAAAACTACAATGAGGTATCACCTCACACCAGTAAGGATGGCTGCCATCCAAAAGACAAACAACAACAAATGTTGGCGAGGCTGTGGAGAAAGGGGAACCCTCCTACACTGCTGGTGGGAATGTAAACTTGTTCAACCATTGTGGAAAGCAGTATGGAGGTACATCAAAATGCTCAAAACAGACTTACCATTTGACCCAGGAATTGCACTCCTAGGAATTTACCCTAAGAATGCAGCAATCAAGTATGAGAAAGATCAGTGCACCCCTATGTTTATCGCAGCACTATTTACAATAGCCAAGAATTGGAAGCAACCTAAATGTCCATCGATAGATGAATGGATAAAGAAGATGTGGTACATATACACAATGGAATACTACTCAGCCATAAGAAAAGGGCAAATCCAACCATTTGCAGCAACATGGATGGAGCTGGAGGGTATTTTGCTCAGTGAAACAAGCCAAGCAGAGAAAGAGAAATACCAAATGATTTCACTCATCTGTGGAATATAAGAACAAAGGAAAAACTGAAGGAACAAAACAGCAGCAGAATCACAGAACTCAAGAATGGACTAACAGGTACCAAAGGGAAAGGGACTGGGGAGGATGGGTGGGTAGGGAGGGATAAGGGGGGGAGAAGTAGGGGGGTATTAAGATTAGCATCCATAGCGGGGTGGGAGAAAGGGGAGGGCTGTACAACACAGAGAAGACAAGTAGTGATTCTACAACAGGTTGCTACGCTGATGGACAGTGACTGTAAAGGAGTATATAGGGGGGACCTGGTATAGGGGAGAGCCTAGTAAACAAAGTATTCGTAAGTATTCGTCATGTAAGTGTAGATTAATGATTAAAAAAAAAAAAAAATGCAGTTCCTATGTGGTGACCTCTAATGAGTTCTACACAATAATATAAAGGACATATAAAAGTGTAGGCAAAGGGTCTGTTTGTGTTTATACAGAGGATCAAAGCCTAATTTGGCTACCCCGAAAATGAACTAAGAAACGATATGAAAGAGAACTTCCAACATCAGCACTCTCGGGAAGACTCATGCCAGAAGATGATCATCAAAAAACCCCAACAAAGATCCACGCACTGCTACAGCTGTAGATGCACTCATCCCACCAGTTCCTGGACTTGCCATGGGAATGAAGGAGATATCTAAGCTGGCCTGTGCATACAGTAAAACAACAAATTTGACTGGATCTATACTGTTGGAACTCAACCAATAATTAGGAGAAGTGCAAATTGTAGCGCTCCAAAATCTTACAACTACAGACTATTTACTGTTAAAAGAACATATGGGATGTGAACAGTGCCCAGGAATGGGTTGTTTTAATTTGTCTGATTTTTCTCAAACTATTCAAATTCAGTTAGATAATAACCATCATATCATTGATAAGTTTTCACAAATGCCTAGGGTGCCTAACTGGTTTTCTTGGTTTCACTGGAGATGGCTGGTAATTACAGGTATGCTTTGGTTATGTAACTATACTCCTATTATGTTAATGTGTGTGCGCAATTTAAGTAGTAGCTTAAAATATATACATGCTGAAGTTACTCTACAAGAAGATATGTCAAAGAAATAATCAATCTTCCCATGTTTTCTCCCGCCTGCTACTTCTATAGCTTTTCTTCTTCCTTCCTAATTACAACGAATTCTTAAATAGAATTCGTGCCTCATATCAAATTTACCGAGTATCATAACTCCTCCAAGTGGTAAAGATACCTCAAGACAAATGCTGGGCATAGAAGCCACAGGGCATAAATATGCAAAGAAATAAAAAGCTAACCATTTCAAACAATAAGGCTTCTCTCTCACTTACCAACTTAACATTTCCCTGTGTGGCCCCGGAAGATGACTGGTTAGCCAGAGACGGGTAAGATTCCTCAAGGGAGGAACAACCTAAGACAGGCACAGTCGCTGGGGGGTCATCAGGTGAGAAATTGGGGATCAACAGAGGTGAGGCTTAGAACCTCACCCCCCCTGTACTGAGAGAAATCTTCTGCATATGTGGATGTTTTATTGCCCTTGTCTAGCTTGGATTAACACATAGTCTACAGGCACACACCTGATCATCTACATTTGCTCTCTTACAACACTAAACTATGTTTTCTACCTTTATGTTGTATCTACCTACCACTTCAGCATCTTATTAAAAATAATAAAGAGAGAAATGTGGTATCCACATATAAATCAAGTATAAAAATCAAATGTGTATTCATATTTGAACTGACTGTTTATAGTTCATAATGCATGAGCAAAACCAAAAGTTTCTGTGATGACTGCCCTTGTACTGTTCACCATGTAACTTATTCACTATGTAAGAATTTGTTCTCCATGTAAGAACTTGTTCGTTATGCTTCAGAAGATTGGAGACTGACGAAAATTAGGCTTGGGGTGGATTAATGATTGTGCATTGAGCATTGACTCCCCTATACAGAATTTTATTGTTGTTAACAACCATTTGATCAATAAAAATGAGAGATGCCCTAACAACAACAACCAAGAAAAAGTACACACTTCCAATTGTAAAATAAATAAGCAACCGGGATGTAATGTATAGCATAAGGAATATAGTCAAAATATTGTAACAACTTGGTATGGTG
This sequence comes from Manis pentadactyla, assembly GCF_030020395.1. Taxonomy (NCBI): domain Eukaryota; kingdom Metazoa; phylum Chordata; class Mammalia; order Pholidota; family Manidae; genus Manis; species Manis pentadactyla. The sequence goes on from NC_080022.1 coordinate 148,271,211, forward strand.
ATAGCTGGTACTTAGAATTATCATGTATATAAATGTTGAATCACTGTGTTGTACACCTGAAACTAATGTAATGTAATACTGTGTGTCAACTACCCTTCAATAAAAAATAATTATCTAAAAAAAAAAAAAAAAAAAAAAAAAAAAAAAAAAAAAAAAAAAAAAAAATATGCCAGCAAAAGCTGTTTGGCTGGAACACAGAGAGTGGGCTGGCATTCAATGTTAGGAAGTGATTTCCTGTGGTAATTAAATGCTCACACTCCTGTGTGTGTGTGTGTGTGTGTGTGTGTGTTGGGAGATGTATTTTATCAGTGTCCCCACCCAGGGTCTAACCCAGCCTGTGTTGCACCAGAATCCTGGGTCTAAACAGAGCCCCATCTCTCCCCTGACTTGGGGGAGGAAGGGTGTTGTCAACTGATGTTTTCAATTAAAAAAAAAAAAGAGTCATGGCCTCTGTGAGGTTTCATGAGAAATGGTGGCAGCAGCAGGGTTGAGGAGAGCTGATTATGTAGCTGTGTTTAAGCTCTCAGCTGGGGACAGATGGCTTCCATAAACCCACGGAGGGCCGAGCCCCCCACTGCGTTTGCTGGTGCAGATGCAGCTAGGGGCCATTTCTCAAGTTCACGGAGGAAGGGGGCAAGCAGGTGCTCAGGATGAGGGGCTGCCCATCGGGTGGGGGTTCCCGCAGGGTGGGGAATAGTTGTGTAGAGGGCCTTTTCTCTTCTGGAGCACACGCTCAGCCTCCACCCTCTCAGGGACCAGCCTGTGGGCGCCACTTCATTGACAAATTCTCACCTGGTCTCTGCTACAAACGTGTAGCAGAGCTGGTCCTCTTGTCTTTCTGCACTTGGGTTTTCAGTCTGTAAAAATTGGAGGAAGCTTTGGAAATGGATGGTGGTAATGGTTGCACACAATTAAAAATGGTTAAAATGGTAAATTTTGTTATGTGTATTTACCACACACACACACACACACACACACACACACACACACACAATTGTAAAAGAAAAGTCAGGTATATCTGAAGTTTCCTTTTAGCCTTAATGCCCTGTGGATTGGTGATCCTGGATTCCAGGAAATGCCGGGGCCTTATCCTTATTCCAGGAACAGGCTGTGTGATGTCTGCTGCATCCATCTCTCTCTCTGCTTCCACCTCCTTTGGGGATGGCAGAGTGTCTTCTCCAGACCTGGCCACTTGCTTTCCCTCACTGTTTTCTGTGAGTTTCCTGGCATGCTCCTGATGTTTCTCCCTTCTCCAGAGGCTGGATGCCCCCCTCCTCCCTTCGGTAATCCCACAAGCACTCTTTTCAGCCTATGGTGGCTTCTCCTGGGAGCTGAGGGGCTCTGCTTGCCTGTTCACTGAGCCATTGAAAACTTCATGGATAATTCAGGAACACAAACCAAACAGGAGGCTGGAAGCTCTGGATTTATGAAGAAAGATGAGTCAAACTTGGCAATTTATGAGCAGCTCAGAATAGCAGCACAGTGAGGGTAGGGGAAGGCTGGAGGACTGGTCTGAAGGGCTGGGGGCACAGTTGGGGGAGTCAGAGGTGGAACAGGGACTGGAGAGAGTGTAGGGGGTCCACACCTTAGCACCAGACTAATAGCTTTGTGAGATGTCTATGCCCTGGGCAAACAGGGCAAGTGGAGTCCAGTAAGGGTTAGGAACTTCTCAGGCATCAGAGGAAGTAGTCAGTTCACTAATCCTAATTCCTTCTCCCTGTGGCCTGGGCCTTGGCTGGGTATCAAGGAGAAGGGAGGTGGGGGGGCCATATGTTCCAGGCTTGGGGGTCACTAGGTCAGAATTAAAAGGCTCTGCTGGCCTGAGAGAGAAGGAGAAAGAACCCCAGTTGTCCAAGAGGCTTCTTTTTGAGGCTCTTTCAGTCTTCCAAGGGGCATCCTCAATCAGAGGTGGTGGGAGACTTCACAAAAATCCAACTCTAGGAGTCCAGAGGGACATCTCCAAAGCCATCCTCAAGGTTAAAGCTCCAGAAATGTATGGGCCCCAGGAGAGGTGGGGTGGGGATCTGACTGGTTTTGTTACCATGGCTCATCAGTAGCTGCTGGTCCTTGCCACTTTCCTAGCATGGTTCCTTCTGGATAGCCCCACCTGCTGTCCAGCTTCCTTTGCTTGGGATGGGCACCAAGAAGTGCGTTTGTAGGTATGTGGGTTAATAGAAATGTCTTTGTCTGAGGATCAGGGGTGGAGAGACCAGGGATGAGCCCCATGTAGACACTGCTTGTCAGGGTGACATGGAACAAATCATATCACTTCATAGGGTTCAGTTTGCTCATCTGAAAATGGGAATAGCAGTCACTTCTATCAGCTCTTTTCATAACTTACGAAGTTGTAGTAGGTGTGATATAAAATTTTGAATGAATTTGTGCTTGGTATCCTCTAAAGTGTTATGTCAAGATTCTTCTCTTAATTTTCCATGGAAATCTACCCTAGTCACCCCTCTTTCCAGGGCTTTAGATTCTTCGTGTCTGAAATGAAGAGATTAGACCAAGTCAACTCTTGATCCCCTTCCAGCCTGACCAATATCTGACCCTATGGCTATTTAGGTATCTCAGTTCCTGATCAATACGTTCCTAGTTGAGGGTGGGGTTTCCAGGGTCTAAGGCTTGGAGGAGGCAGGACTTAGCTCAAACAGCCATTTAACAAAATGATTTCTAGGTAGGGGCCCTTGCTGCTTTCTCTTTATCTCTTCTAGGGCCCTACAAAATGTGATGGATGTGTGCATTTGAATGACTTAGATGGGTGGGCCTGTCCCTTAGAATGTATCAAACATTTACTTAGAATTTAGGTCACTCAATGAAAAACATCCCCATTTTGAGGACTGAAGGAGATACAATGTTCAGGGGCTTAAAGACTCCCAAGGTAGGGGTGAAGATATACTGTTGACTTGGGAATCATTATTTAGAGTCAACAAATAGTGGGCTCATAGTACATACCAAATGCTGTTTCAGGCACTTTCATATTCATTATTAATTTGGTTCCATAATAACCATGGGAGGAAGGTGGTGTTATTATCCTTTGGCAGATGAGGATGAGGGAACTAAGGCTGAAAGAAGTGAATTAACTGTCCAAGATCACACAGTTGGGAGTGGTGGAGCTGGAACAAAAACTAGGCCTACCTGACCTCAGAGTCAGAGCTTTCCCTGCAAAGTGTTTCTCATCCCAGGCCCACTTTTTTTTTTTGTTTGTTTGTTTTGTTTTTTTTTTAGATAATTATTTTTTATTGAAGGGTAGTTGACACACAGTATTACATTACATTAGTTTCAGGTGTACAACACAGTGATTCAACATTTATATACATGATAATTCTAAGTACCAGCTATCACCATACCAAGTTGTTACAATATTTTGACTATATTCCTTATGCTATACATTACATCCCGGTTGCTTATTTATTTTACAATTGGAAGTGTGTACTTTTTCTTGGTTGTTGTTGTTAGGGCATCTCTCATATTTATTGATCAAATGGTTGTTAACAACAATAAAATTCTGTATAGAGGGGTCAATGCTCAATGCACAATCATTAGTCCACCCCAAGCCTAATTTTCATCAGTCTCCAATCTTCTGAAGCATAACGAACAAGTTCTTACATGGAGAACAAATTCTTACATAGTGAATAAGTTACATGGTGAACAGTACAAGGGCAGTCATCACAGAAACTTTTGGTTTTGCTCATGCATTATGAACTATAAACAGTCAGTTCAAATATGAATACACATTTGATTTTTATCCAGGCCCACTTTTGTGTCCATTAAAGTCACAATGTCATTTTACTATTGGTCTCCACTGATATCTGTTTGAGTGTGGTCACATTTTCCTATTTCTTTATATGTCTAGTAATTTAGGATTATGTCTTGGACATTGTAAATTATATATTGGAGAGACTCTCTGGATTCTATTATATTCCTCTAAAGAGTGTTGCTTTTTTGCTTTTAATTTGGCTGAACTCAAGCTTCAAACTCTGTCTCCCATCTGGTGAGCAGCAGCTGAAATCTCAGTTGAGATCTTTCACTCTTACCTGGACTTTTTGGAGTCGTCTCTGTGCATGTATGTTGAAAGATCAGCCAGAGGTTTGGGCAGAGATTATGCATAGAAGTTGGGGCTTAATCTCTGTGGCTCTTTCCTTTCTGGGGTTTCTGCCATCCTGTTCCAGCTGCTGTCTTCATCCACATTTTCTCAGATTCTTTAAGCTCAGATTCTTTTTTTAAGATTCTTAAGGAATTATGATTTCAGAATTCCTATAGATTTATCTATCCTGTGTGCCACTGACTGTGGCCTGCCCTCAGGGGAAATGCTTTAAAGACATGAAATACATGCATTGTTGTTCTTTCAAGTGTCAAATCCCTTCCAATTTCTGTCTTTTTTTTTTCTCTTTCTTAACCAATACCTTTAGGTGGTTTAAAAATATTTTATGCAGAATATATACTTGTTATCTGTGGGAGGACAGGTCTGATAGGGGCCCCTTGACCATTTTGAAGGCCTTGTTCTACTTTTGAACATGCAGTTCCTCCAATAGCTCTTACCAGGTAGGTTCTGTTCTTAAACCTATATCAAGCCTAGCAGAGTCTCTAAAAATCTGGTTTTCAGTTCATAATACCAAGACAGTGATGTTGCAGTCAGCTCTAGGAAATGTGCAACTGTGTCCAGGACAACATTCTGGGTGGCTTTGCCTCACATGTGGGTCCCCTTCAGTATCGCCGTTCTTGGGAAGGAGCGCCTCTAGACTGCAAGGGGTGTCCAGCCTCAGTCACCCTTCCAGGTGCCGTGACACAGGGAGGTGGCGGGGGGGGGGGCAGGCTTTGTCCTTCTCTTAAGTATACTTTTGGCAAAGTCTCCATTGGAAGAAGAAGGTTCAGGAAGAAGGAGGCAGACTCCTCAACTTGCCAATGTCATCCAAGTGTATGTCTCTTTAAACTCTGCCTTAGGGAGGTCATCAGGTGGCCACCACCTGTTCAGGTTTCCCCAGACACTTTCTAGTGCTGCAGGTGTGTGTCAAGGGCTGGAGAAAATTGGCTCTTCCCCTAAGTTCCTTTTCTCCTTCATTGGTTATATCAGAAAGGCCAGAGCATGATGGCAAAATCCGTGTGCTTTTAAAAATGTTTCTGCTTTGTAGAGGAGTTGTTTTTCTCCTTTTCTTCTTAAAAAAATCTCTAGCGTGTCAAAGAGATGAAGCCAGAAGAGAAATGTCCCTTTGATGGCTGAGAATTATTGTTTTCAAGGCTTTATTTAAGCCGCTCTTAACAAAACTCAAACATCTGGCTTGTGGTGCCTGTGTGCCAACATTCAGCCTGAAGGGAATGTGTGAAGACGGCAGGCTCCCAGGCTGCAGGGGGGGAAGGCAAAACCTGCTGTGACTTGCTTGGCTGCTGTGGCTTCCACAGCCACTGTCTGCACTGTACCTGGTCCATGGGATGGGGCAGAGGAAGAAAACCACTTTCTTAAGCATGGCTTTATCCTAGAGTCGTTTTGCTAAGGTAAATGTATCCATGTCCATCTCTCAGCACCTGAAACCAGAAGAGAACAGCACTTGAGCATAAGGCAAGCTTGGCTGTGGGGAAAGGGAGGGAGGGTTCATTTATCTAATACATATTCTGTGCCAATATATTTCATTCATGTTACAAGGTCAATTCTTGTAACAGCTCCATCAGGTAGGTATTGATATCCTTTCATTCCAGATAAGAAAACTTGCTCAGGTTTGTGTAGTTGGCAAGAGTCAGGAGTCAGTTGCAACGCTGGTGCCTCTAGAGTCTGGGTTTCTTCTGTTATCTCTGGCTGCTTCTCAAATGAGCCCTGAAACCTGGTTCTCAGAGCAACATGCTATCATCCTCTTCTGAAATGGAGAGGACTGTTCTCCGACTTGGGTCGGGGTGGAGGGGATGAGGGGGAAGAGAGAGGAGAGGGGTTGGGCTCTCACTGCAGGTGACTTCTCTGATGATGCAAGGGCAACATATACTGTCCTGGTTGCAATTCAGGCCTTGCCCGCCAAGAGCTGTGTGCAAGTTACTTAACTTCTCAGAGCCTTAGACTTCTTAGGTAGGGATAAGACTACCCACTGGAAGGGTGCCAACTAGAAATACATGTAAAAAGCCCATGGCTGTGAGTCTGGCACAGAAGAGGTGCTCAGCAGTGTTGATTTCTCTTCTCTCAAGCTGTGAGAGGTATGAGCCCAGCCCTAGAGCTGGGAGTTGAGACGCAGAGAGCCCTAGGAAAGCAAGGGAGACTGGGATAGAGGCAGATGCCTTGAGGTGCTCCAGCTTCATTAGCTGATTGTTCAGAGGAGGCCAGTGTCCAACCTGGGTGAGAGGGCGAGAGGCTCAATGTGGGGCTGAACACAGGCGTCTCTTATCTGGTAGGCTCTAGAACTTGGAGGTCTTTCTGCTGGAAAGGCCCCTCAGAAACCATCACACCCAGCTTTCACACTTTACAGGCAGGGAAACTAAGGCCAGAGAAGGAAAGGGTTTTGGCTAAGGCTCCACAGCAGCCACAAGGCTGGGGTGGTGCTTGGCTTTAGCTCTTCAGCTGTGATCCAGGGCTGAGTGGGGGAAGATGAGTGTAAAGTGACATGGTCTGAGGGCACCAGGGCTGTAGCCCCCTTGGAAACTGGTGGCTCTTGAGCCCAGCAACCTTTACCTGACGCCAGTGGGGGTTGGGGTGGTGGTGGTGGTGGTGGTGATGGTAGAGAATGCTGGAGTGCCTCCCACTCCTGCCAATGGACCTCTGGTCTGTCTGTGAACATCTGTTTGCCTGCTCTCTGATCACTGAGGGGGCAGAATCACACCCGGGGTTTCAGCACAGCCAGGCAGTTAGGATGCCCAAGATCTTGAACTCTTGACACCACTTCTAAATGTACTCAGGAAAGCTTTCTCCTCTATTCTTGAGCCTCAGTGTTTCCAGCTGTAAGGTGGGGTTAAGACCTGCCTTGGAGGACAGGAGTGATGGAGAAATCCCTAAATGATATGTTGGAGGCCCTGGAAGTTAAAACAGATAAATATAGGGCCACCCTGTCATGAGTTGGTCATTTGATCTTTTTCTCCCCACTCTCCTTACCTTCCCTGCCCTCCTTTCTTCTTCCCTTTCTCCTTTCATCATATTTGCTCAGCACCCGAGAGGCCCGGTGAAGTGACAAAAGGCAGGGCTGGGAGGTAGGAGCGGGCAGTGGAGTTGTGCAGGTAAGGGTGAATATGTTCAGAGAATTCCTTGAGACATCCTGCAATATAATGACGACCAAATATGTATTTCCCAAGTATAATTGGTCTTCATCCACAGTTTCTGAAACTGCACAGTCTGAAAAGTGAAATGGATGTCTTGTCATGTCAATGAGAGACTTCCAGACCCCACCCCAGGGCAGGGGCTGGAGGCTGGATCGGCCAGCGGCCAATAATTTTGTCAATCATGACTATGTGATGAAGCCCTCACAACACCCCTGAGACGAGCTTATCACTCTTTTGGATCCTGCTCCTTTGTCGGGGAGAGCTTCCGTGCCTGGGGAACCAGAGGCATCCAGGCCACGGAGCGGGCCCCAACTCCAGGAGGATAGAAGCTCCTTTATTTATTTGGGACCCTGCCCTATGTCTCTTTTCATCTGGTTGTTAACTTGTATCCTTTACGGTATCCTTTATTAAACTGGTAATCATAAGTGTTCTCCTGAGTTCTGTGAGCCTCTCTAGCAAATTAATCAAACCTGGAGGGGAGGTCATTGGAACTGTCAGCCTGTAGCCAGTTGGTCAGAAGCCCAGGTAACAGCCTGGGGCTTGTGACTGGGGTCTGGAGTTGGGGGTGGAGGGCAGTCTGTAGGACAGAGCCCTTACCCTGGGGCATCTGGGGCTGTCTCTGGGCAGTTAGTGTTACCCTGCTGGTGGTTTGAGAATTGCTTGGTGTTGTGTGTGTGGGAAGATCCCCTGACCCCCAACACACACACATTGGAATCAGGCCCAGGAACCTGAAGGGAGTTGTACTATTACTACTGTGTATACTATTGTATAGAAAAATACTCTCCCAATAGCTGGGGGAGTGTGGATAAAATGAGAGTTCCTGTGGCCAGGATTCTCACCTGGTCCTGGTTGACTAGCTCACTGCACACCTGTGGGCAATACATGGCTGTTGACTCTATTAAAAGAGCTCCGCCCAGTGCTCTGGGCACCACACGGTGGCAGGGCTGCAAGGCTGCAGGAGAGCAGAGCAGGGGCTGGAGTGGTGGCAGCACCGAGGACAGAGGCCTGGAGGACGGCTGTGTGGGACAGCTGTGAGGACAGAGGGGCCCAGAGGCAGAGACTGGCTTGCTGCATACAGACTCGCTCTGAGTGAGTGGGATTCTAGTGACTGACCTGCCACCTGGGATTAAGTTGGGTATAACCCTTTCACCCCAAAGAATGTTTTGCTGTCAATTTCTTTGGTCACACTGAATCCATAACGAAGTTGCCCAGGGCTGAAACCCATTGGCAAGAGAGGGAGGCATTGGAAAGAACAAAAGAAAATTGCAGGAAAGATAAAGGTGGCCAGCAGATCAGAGCCAAGCCCCAGGAGAGGTTGGAAGAGGGGAGTTTAGGGGTCTTAACTGTGCTGAGAACCAGGCTGAGCCTGGAGAGACCCCAGTCATAGATGGGGAATTCTGTATCCCTTCCCATCAAAAAAAGACACCCAGGGGTCCTTTCGTCCAGATTTACCCTAAGGAGCCCAGGTAACAGTGGCTTCTCTAGGTCCTGCTGGTTGAGATCCTCTGTAGCGGCTGCATCATCTGTGCTCTTAGCCTGGGGGAGGGGTCCTTCCTGTTGACCTTTGGCAGGAAGCATTTTTATGGCCTAGATTCCACAGCAGCCTGTCCCAGTGGTTTTCCCCAGTGCCTGGTCCACTTGGCCCTTGGCTCTCTGTTCCCACCAGTGGGTTGATTGGGGAACTGTCTCTCCCGAAGGACTCTGAGGCCTCAAAGACAAGGACTGTGATGTTCACCTGTGGAGCCTACCCGAGGCTGATCCAAACCAAGGCTGAGGTGGTGTGGAAGAGTGGAAAGAGTAAGGACGTTCAAGTCGGTCAGATTTGTGTTAGAATTCAAGTTCTGTCCATTTCAAGCTGTGTGACTGTCATAGGTTAGGTTCCCCTACAAGTAGATTCTGTAACTTTGTGGGTGGGAGGTTCACAGTGGTGCGTGCTCACGAAAAGAATCTGTAAGGGAGGGAGAGAAGCAAGTTGGGATAGAGGGGAAGTTGAGTCAGGTGCAGCTGCAGCATCGGCCTCAGCTGATCCCACGGGAGCCCTGGGGCTTGAGTGGCCCTTGAAAGTTTTCCCACAGTGAGGGAAGGGAGCTGGACCTTTGTACTTGCACTGGCCAGTCCCGGATGTGGGCTTCCCAGGGAAGGGGTATAAGCTTTGGCAAGGTGGCTTTTGGCTGAGGGCCGTGCCTGAAGTGGGTCTCAGCTGTGAGCCTCAATAGTCAACAGTTTGGGCAGCTGGGGGAGTGAGTGCCTCAGCATTGAGGGGGCACCTGGGCAGCACACCACAGCATCCACCACAATGACCTTGAGTAAGCCATCTAAGTTAACTGAGCCTCAGTTGCCACGGTTGTGAAATGGAGACAATTGATTTATCCATTCAGCGTCTCTTTCAGCTGTTGGGAAATAGGGTGGCAAACAAGACAGACAGAGTCCCACCTTCAGGGAGCTTACATTCTAGCTGGAAAGAGCTCTGAGGGGGCTGTGTGCCATGGAGAAACCTCAGACAGTGAGGAGATAGGCACTGCTGAGTGGGGCTGATCTCTGTGTCCTGCAAGAATGCACCACGAGGCCGTCTAGGTCAAGGTTCCCCAGCCTCAGCACTCCTGGCACTTAAAATGGGAGAGTTCCTTGTTGTGGAGGCTGTGCTGTGCTTTGTAGGGTGTTTAGAAGCATCCTTGGCCTCTACCTACTAGATGCCAGAAGGACCCTCTCTCAATTAGAACAACCAAAAACGTCTCCAGAGGGTGTCAAATGTACCTTATGGGGCAAAATTGTTCTCTGCTTGAGAACTACTGGTCTAGAGGAAGAGAATTCCAGGCAGAGGGACGAGGAGGAGGAGCAAAGGCCCTGAGGGGAGGGCATGCTCAGTACAGTCAATGTGGTCAGTGTGGGTGCAGTGAGCAGTGGGGAGAGAGGGAGTGGAGGGGAACAGAGAGGTGGCAGATCATGTAGGGCCTTGTAGGTCACTGTCAGGATTTTGGCTTTGACTCCAAGTGGAAAGGAAGCCTTGGGAGGTTTTTCACAGAGCAATGATATGATCTGGCTTATATTTAAAAGGATTACTCTGGCTGCTTCTTCACAATGGTGATGGAAGATTAAAGACAAGGCTTCTGATACACAACAAGCACTCAATAAATGGGCCTGTCATCCTCAAGAGCAGGTGGAGTGTGCCCTTTGTTTGCATTTGAGGTCATTGTACAGCTTGGCAGTCGTCCCATCCTAGTTGTGTTTTTGTGACTCAGGCCTCGATGAGGACCCAAGAATGTTAAGAGCTGGAAGGGCCTTTCGGAGAGTGGAGCCCTAACCACTATTGAGAGAAAAAAACTCAGCCTAGGAACGTGAAACAGCCTGGACAAGCCACCCCTTTCAGCAGCAGCAGTGCTAGGGTTAATATCTGAACTGCTCTTCGGGAAGGGAAGTCTTTGATGATGACCTAATTTGTACTGCTTTATGTGAGTTTTTTTTTAAATTAAAAAGATCAAATTCAAAGACAAGAATGTGCTCAAGGCTGGAAGGCTTTTGCAAAAATAAGGGATTTGACTGGAAAATTAGTTGTAAAATAATAATAATTAAAAGATGGGTTTGGACCCATCTTCTTAAGGAAGGAGGCCAGGTTGCCAGGTCAGCACCCGAAAGGAGCTCCTCTGTGAAGCTGTGGAGCCACCATTTTGTCTCAGCGGAACAGGCAGAAGGAATGGTCACTGCGAGACCCACTTGTGGCCACCTTTGTGTTCTTGGGCTGGGATATTTCTCTACTGGGCGAGCCCCATTTTCTCAGATGGGAAGTGGAGGCAGAGATGACCTTGGATTTGACTGTGCTGACTGACGATGTTCACTGTGGTGTAAACAGAGACTGAGTACAGGTCCCAGGGATCTGGGCTCTATCAGGTCACCACTGTCTGGTTCTGTCACCTTGGCCAAGTCATGGATTGTACTGGCACCTCCATATCCTCATCTGTAGACCTGAGATGGTAGTTTCTCTCCTTTCCCAGGGTGATCTAAAGAGAAAAACACTTCACCTTCCAGATTCTCAGCTCAGTGCTCTTTGCATTGAATAGATGCCCGATACACATTTGTTGAAGGAATGAATATCTATAGAGAAAAAGATATGATGTGTGGGGGAAGAGAAAGTGGATCATGAAGGACTTTGTAAGAGTCTCTTAATGCTGTTGGGTGAGCTCCTGGTCTCTGGTGAGTTGTTGGGACCTAGATTGAGAGGTTCCTTTTACCCATCCCCCTGCCACAGTCTGCACTGTACAGAAACTTCCCAGCAGGTACTTTCTCTTCTACTTTGTGACCCCTTGGAGCAGACTTGTTGAATGGTGGTTCAGATATTAACATCTGGGACAGGATAGCACCATTTTTTTTGCCAGGGCCTGTTACTGTGGCTATTCCTGACTCCCATGCCCAGGAGTAGGAGTAAGCTTGGAGTCTGCACGCCTGGGTGTGAGTCTTGGCTCTGTCAGTTGTTATTATGTGTCCTTGGGTTAAAAAGCTGCTTAAAATTTGCCTCAGTTTTTCATATGTAAAATGGGGTTATTACAAGCAACAAAAGAAAAAAATGGATAAATTGGACTATCAAAATTAAAATCCTTGTGCTTCAGAGGGACGCTATCAAGAAACTTAAAGGACACCTACAGAATGGAATGAAATATTTTCAAATCATATATCTGATAGAAGACTTGTATTTAGGATATATAAAGAACTCTTAGAGCTCAATAATAAAAAGATAAATAACTCAATTAAAAATGGGCAAAAGATCTGAATAGACATTTCTCCAAAGAAGATATACAAATGGCCAATTAGCACATGAAAAGATGTTCAACATCATTAGCTCTTAGGAAAATGCAAATCCCACAATGAGGTACTACTTCACACCAGTAGGATGATTAAGATAATAAGAGAAGACAGATAATAACAACTACTGGTAAGGATGTGAAGAAATTGGAACCCTTTGACATTGATGGTGGAAGTGGCACAGCCACTGTGGAAAACAGTTTGTCAGTTCCTTAAAAAGTTAGACATGAGTTACTGTATGACTCTGCAGTTCCATTCCTGCATATATAAACAAGAGAAATGAAAACATTTGGCCACACAAAAACTTGTACACCCATGTTCACAGCAGCATTAGTCATAACACCCAAAAAGGGAAACCAAGTAAATGACCATCAAGTGATGAATGGATAAGCGAAAGGTGATACAGCCACACAATGAAATACTATTCAGCAACAAAAAGGAATGAAGTACAACATGGATCAATCTTGAAAATGTTAAAGAAGCTAGTCACAAAAAAGCACATATTTTATGATTCCATTTGTAAGAAATGTCCAGAATAGGCAAATGTATGGAGACAGAAAGTAACTAAGTAGTTGTCTAGAGCTGAGGGATGGTAGGGTTAGGGCAATGGTAACTAAAGGGTATGAGCATTTTTTTTGGTGGGGGTGGTGATAAAAATACTCTAAAATTGATTGTGGTGATGATTGCACAACTCTGAGAATATACTAAAAACCTCTGAATTGTGTACTTTAATGGGTGAATCATTTAATATGTGAATTATATCTCAACATAGCTGTTACCAAAGGAAAATGGGGTTATTAATAGGTCTCCCTCTCAGTTTTGTTGTGAGGATTGGTGAGATAAAGCACAACATCTAGTATATAGTGAGCTCCTAGTATATGCTAATTCTTTTTCTATTAACATTATCACTGGGCTATTGGAGATCATAGGCAATAGGGGCAAAGTAGTTAGCACAGTTCCTGACGCATCATGCGTGGCCACAATGTTAGTGCCCACCCCGTTCTTTGTACAGGCAAATGTGAGAGATATGGGAGACTCCCACTGAATCTAGACTGTCAGCTCACTCCTTGGAAAGGATTTTTACAGCTGCAGTTGGGAGACTTACTGTGGGAAGCAGCCAGGGGACTTGGTTTGGGCCTCGTTACAGGGTTCCTTGAAACTACAGACCTCTATGTTTCACTGGAGAAACTCAATGGGGGCATGTGCGGTTCTAGCACAGTCTGTCAACCTGTCCCTTCTTTGCCTCCCCTTATCCCCCTTCCTTGCTCAGCAATTTTGTCCTCTGTTCTGGGATTGCTCAGTAAGGAGCTGAATTATTGTTTTTTTTAATGGGTCCCCCTGAGCATTTTCAATTTGAATCCTTCCCTCTAGCCTAAGGCTCTCCCCTCAACTTCTCTTTGTAGTGCAGATTAGTTGCTTGGAAGGATATTTTAAATTATTTTGCTCCCAGGGGGCATGGAGAAGACTAGGCTGAGCTGGGATTTGTGGAGGCAGGCTTTGGTGCAAAGGTGCTAGTTTTAGCGGTTTTCATTCTATCCCCCATCTCTGGTCCAAGACAGAGCCCTGGCATTCACTCTCCTTCCCTTGCAGCCTCTCTCCCCACTATCCCATGCATCATTTCCAAATGGTAGGTGTGCCTGAGGTGGGAGGGAGTTATGCAGCTAAGGGGGAATGGCCCTATGTGGATTCCTTTATTTCCCCGCAGTAAGGTCTAATACAGAGAGAGAGTTACAGGGTCGTCGTTTCACACGGGGCATGAGAGAGAGAGAGAGAGACAGAAGAGAGAGATCGGGGGATGGGGGTGCTCTGCATCCAATGACTGTTCACTGTGCGGAGGGATGTCTCAGGGCTTAGTCCCTTCCTCAGAGCAGGAAAACTTTGAAGGGCCATCTCAGCTCCATAACTCCCTGTGGGATCTGCTGAGGCCTTTGCTGTGCCTATGTCACAGTTCCCATGACTGGGAAGGACTGGGATCCCCAGACCTGTGATTGGAGCATCTGAGTCAGTGCACTTGGATATCATGAATCTCCATACCCGCCTGGTCCCTGTGGGCCTGCTCTTCCTTGGTAAAGGCCGGCACCCTCCCTTGCTCTGCTCTTGCTGGAAGATGATGTAGAAGTAGAAGCCCCTGTCTTAGGCAACAGACACTGCCCAATAACCAGAGTTCAGTGGATGCATAACCTGGCTGGGGAAGTGCTGGGCCTGCTGTAATAGGAAAGGGACTATATACCCCAGTTGTTGCAGGACCCAGACAACACATTCCAGCAGGAGCGAGTGTGTGGGCTCAGGACTGGGTCCCTTAGTGAAGCAGGATAAGAGGCACTCATTGCCTTAGCGGCTGGTAGCTCTCAGCTGAGCTCCCCCAGGTTTACCTCAGCTGCAGAGCTACTTAGATCTCCCCAGGGAGCCTACATTCAACAACTGGCAATGGGGTGGGGGGGATAACTCTCCTGCCCCTCTCCTCCTGGTGGGACGGTGCTCAAGGGCCACGCCAAGGGTGCCTTTGGGATGCACTGAAGCCTTTGCTGCAACTGCATCGCGATTCATCTCCTTCCTCTGTCCGGTTTTGCTGCCTTCACTCTCTCCTCAGAGTTGAATCCTGGGGGCCCTTCCGTGGATTCCCTGCATGTAAACTTCTGTTTCAAAGTTCATCTCCCCAGGGAGTCTGAATTTAGAAAATGAGAAAAAAGAAGACATGGAAAGCAAGAATAATGGAAGAAAGGAGATGGAGTCCCCAAAGCTATGGGCCCCTCTCTGGAAGGCCAACCGAAGGACTTCTGTGCAGAAGCCTTGCAGGGAGCGAGATGACACACCAAGGGACATCAAAGGGCAGCTCCCCATTAACAAGTGGAAAGAGGGTGGCACTGTGGGACAAGAACAATGGGAAAACAAGTAGAATACTTAGAAATAAAAAATATTATTGTTGAAATCAAATTCAGTACAAAGATTGGGAGGTAGAGTTGAAAATTCTCAGAACATAAAACAATATCTGAGTAATAGGAGTTCCAAAACAGAAAATAGAGGGGTGAAGATTATCAAGAAACAGTGCAAGATAATTTCCTAAAGCTGAAAGACCTCAATTTACATAATGACAGGGACTATTAATATTAGACCAATTGGATAGCCACATGAAAAAGAAATGAACCTTAATCTTTATTTCATACCATACATAAAAATTCAGGATGGATCATAGAGCTAAATGTGAAAAGTAAAACAGTAAAGTTGCTAGGAAAAAGCCCCAGAGTAATAGCTTCATGTCTTTGGGGTGGGCAAGGATTTCTTAAATAGAATACAAAAACCACCAACTATAAATGAAAATATCACTCAATTTAGGCCCTGTTAAAATGAAGAACTTTTCAGTAGAGACTGATATTAGGATAGAGAAAAAGACAAGCCAAAGACATGGAGAAATATTTGTAATAAATAGGCTCAACAAAAAACATCTAGAGTATATATAGAAATCCTACAAATTCACAAAGTAAGAAACTTTTGCTTTTAAGAATACAAAAGATTTACAAAGTAAGTCAATGAAAGTACAAAAATGGTCAATAACATATTCAAAGGTACTCAGAATTGTTACTCATCCAGGGAATGCTCACTAAAACCACAATAAAAAACCAGTATATCCCTTTTAGAATGGCAAAAACAAAAGCTTTGAAAGTACTGACAAGAATGGGAAGCAACTGGAAGTGTGAGACTCTGTTGCAGGTAGTTTAAATTTATACAACCATTTTGGAAAGCTGTTTGGCAGCATCTAAAAAGCTAAATAACACGCCTACTCTGTGTTCTAAAAATTCTACTTCAAGATAAAGACTGAAGGGTTTACAAATACTTATTTTCATCAAAAGACATATGTAAGAATATTGCAGAAGTATTTTTCAACAGTAGCTCAAAACTGGGGCCAAATTCCAAATTTCCATCTAAATGAATTGTGGTATATGCTCACAGTGGAATATTATACAGCAATGAAAAAAACCAATAACCTCTACAAGGAACAACATGGGTGATGTAAGAGACATAATCTTAAACAAAAGAAGCTGGACATAGAAAGGTATATACTATCAAAGTCTGTTTATATAAAACTCAAAGAAGGCAAACTCAAAACTCAGGAGGAGGCATGAAGGAATTTGCTGGGTGCTGGAAATGTTTGTGTCTTCACATACACTTGTGTAGTTTACAATATGTAAGTCATAAAACTACATGTAAGTTCCAACATAAGCAAAATAAGAAAAGGCCCATTGAGTGCCCAACATAGTAAATGAAAAGAGTCCACAGCAATCTGCAAATCATTGTGAGTCAGAAAACCAAGAGAAAAGAACAGTCTAAAGATTTCCAAGAGGGAAATCAGGTCAATTGCAAAGGAACAAGTTTCAGACTGGCATCAGACTCTCATCAGGAGCTTCACATACCTTAAAAATTCTGAAAGAAATGATTTTTAGCCCATGATTTCTATGTCCAGCAGACCATCATTCAAGTTGCAAGGACTCAGAAAATTTTCCTCCCATAAATCCTTTTTAAGAAGCACTTTGAGGATGTGTTGAAATATGTAGGGGAGTAAACCAAGACAGGGGGAAAACTGGGAAGCTAAGAAGCTTTAGATAGAACTCAGAAGAGCAGGGATGAGTTCCAGGGGAAGAGCTGCCTGTGCCCCTGCCTAGAGGGCAACCAGCCCAGCTTGACGCAAGAGCACCAGTGGGCTAGAGTGGTGGTCGTGGTCTGAGAAGTAAAGGGGCACAAGATTAGAATATGCCTTGTAAAGACTTCTAAAAAGAATTGGGAATGTGATTAAGACAAGCATGACAAAAGAATATACATGTGCACCCACACAAATAGCTGAAAAAAACTATAATCACAGTACACCACTTGGCTCTGCAATGAATAGTCTTTACTGAAACACAATAATATAATACCTTTCAGGGATTTGCCAACTTTTAGAACCAATCTGAAAGACCTATTATGGTTACAGGATAAATGTAAATATTATCAACTTTACTAATAAAAAAGTTACGGTATGGATGACGGAAGTTAGGAGGGGTGAGTGGGAGAAGTGAGGTGAAGGGAAGGATGGGAGTCTTAATATCCTTTTTTTGCAAAGTGCAGCCCTAGAGGATAGAAGATCATAGAGGTAACCAATAAAGAACTCAAAACAGAGAGATGGCAGAAAGGGGTGGAAGTGAGGTGAGGAAGATAAATCCTCATCTATTACAGCAGTGAGTCAATAGATTGTGTATAAAATTGATGAATCAAGAAATATCAGCAGAAGTATACTATTTAGAAAAATGGAGGTAAATATATGAAGAGACACTTTAAAAAGTTAGACATGGCTGCCTCGGGGAAACAGAACTGGGAATAGGAAAGTAGTTTAGCATGGTAGTGTATGTTTCACTTTATACCTATATTATATCAAATAAAAGCAGTTTTTTGTTTATGTTTTTTTTTTAAAGACAGGCACAGGTCAGATCAAGGAGGAGATTATAAAAATCTCTGTCTTTTTCCAAGGATGATTAAGGCATCAGGGAGCCCCCTGGCAGCCCCCACATGGAACAGGACTCGAAGTCATGGCTTTGACATCTGGGGACTGAACTCATTCAGTCTTTATAGGAGCAGGGATTTGGGAACTTGAAATGTCACTAATTAACATGCCAAGCTTCTTTGTGATAAACTTCATCTTCCCCATTTCTCCCTCAAAAAATACAATTTTCAATAAATAGTAAGCTCATAAATAACTCGGGGCACCACAGCTTCTAATGAAACAGTGACAAATGTTACATCTTCCTGGGATCAGGAGAAATAACGAAGGGGAGCATGGGAGGGGCCTGGAGTCCCCAGAGTTAAAGAGATTTTATTAAAAATCCTTTAAATTTCATGTGGCCCATTAAAACGATTCTCCTGCAAAATAATTAAACATCATTCAGAAATACAGTTGCTTTATGAGGAGGACGCAGAGCCTAAGCTTTTGTAGGTGAAGAGCAGATTCCAGTCTGCCCAAGAAAGGAAAAGGGGCTGGCCTGGGTCTTCACTCTGGCTCCCCCGCTGGGGAGCCACATGGCCTGGGGGTGTCCATGATACCGCGTGGGCCTCAGTCTCTTCATATGTGACATGGGAGAGTTGGATTAAAACTGTATTCTTAATCTGTTTGGGGTGCTGGGCAGATTTCTCTCCCTCCACAAAATGCATAGCCACACATACGATTTTGTAAATGATTTTGGAGGGCTCATGGCTCCCTGCTGCCCATCTGTAACCTTCTAAAGTCATTTTAGCTTGGATAGTCCAGGATTCTCTTCTCTTTCTACTCTATCGCTTAAACAGCATACAGCAACTGGCTCCAGTTAGCTATTTTAATAATCAGATAGCTATTGTAGGGGTGAATCAGAACTCTTCATTGAAGTTCCTCACCCTCCATAGGACCACCTTTCATGAAGCACTGGCTAGTGGTATATGCAGGCTCCCGTGATTTGCAAAAAATCTGACTTAGGAACATCTTGCAGGACCAGCTAGCTGGCCAGAGCTGGACCCAGACTGAGTCCTTTCAGATTCCCTTGGAGGAGATTAGCTCCTTGGGACTGCAGATCCTTGCCTCTGTGAGAGGACGTCCTATCCTTCCTCCCAAAGCTGTGATGGGAAGGGAGCCCTGTGTGGCTTACTGACAGGATTCCTGAGCCAACATCTGCAATTTCCCTGGGTATTCTATGCCCTATTACACTGCCTTGAGAATCCAACTAAGCAGATGACTTCCTCATAAGCAAATCTTTTCTCTCCCCAGACTGGGAAAGGCCCATGCATCTGGTCGTTTGTCCTGCACTGTGCCCAGGTCCACCTGTCTCTCTCATCAGCTCCGCATGCCTCTCCTGGTATCCAAATCTATAGACAGCGCATAGAATAATAACTACCATTTCTTGAGCACTTTCTCTATGCTGGATGCTGAGCACAGTTATCCCCATCCCTGTGGTTACAGAAGAGGAAACTGACATTCAGAGAGGTTAAGGAATGTGGCCAAGGACACACAGTAATGGCTGTGGTAAGCAGAGACAGCCTCCAGTGATCTCTGCTTCCTGGTATTCATGTCCTGAGTAATCCTCTCCCCTGCAGTGTGGCTGAAAACTGTGGGCTAGAGAGTGACTTGAGTCTAACCAAAAGAATATGGCAAAGGTGATAGGATGTCACTCTCATGATTTTATGACCAAAGCTTGTTACTGCCTTTTAAAAAAATTTTTTTATTTTTTATTATAGTATCATTGATACACAATTTTTTTTGAAAAAAAAATTGAAATACAATCTTATGAAGGTTTCAAATGAGCAATATGTTGGTTACTGCATTCCCTCCTATTATCAAGTCCCCTCCACATATCCCATTATAGTCACTGTCCATCACAGTGATATACAATCTTATGAAAGTTTCACATGAACAATATTATGGTTTCAACATTCACTTATGTTATCAAGTCCTCACCCCCGACCAAGTCACTGTCCATCAGCGTAGTAAGATACTATAGAGTCACTACTTGTCTTCTCCATGCTGTACTGCCTTCCCCGTGACCTACCTATATTGTGATTGAAAATTATAGTGCCCCTTAATTCCCTTCTCCCTCCCCACCCACCCTTCCCAACTCCTTCCTTTTGGTAACCGCTCATCCCTTCTTGGACTCTGTGAGTCTGTTGCTGTTTTTTTCCTTCAGTTTTGCTTTGTTGTTAAATTCTGCAAATGAGTGAAATCATTTGGTACTTGTCTTTCTCTGTCTGGCTTATTTCACTGAGCATAATACCCTCTAGCTCTTTCCATGTTGCTGCAAATGGTAGGATTTCTTTTCTTTTTATGGCTGAATAATATTCCATTGTGTGTTACTGCCTTCTTGCTAGCTGACTCTCTTTATTGCTCTCTTGGCTTGCATGCTTTGATGACACAAGTCACCAGGTAGAGAGGCCCATGTAGTAAGGAACTGAAGCCCTCATTGCAATAGCCTGCAAGAACCTGAATCTTGCCAACAGCCATGTGAGTAAGCTTGGAAGTGGATTTTTCCCCAATCAAACCATCAGATGATACTGCAGGCCCTGGACTGATACCTCAGTTGTAGCTTTGTGAGAAGCCATGGCTTGCAGAGGACCAAGTTAAGCTGCACCCAAATTTCTGACCCATAGAACCTGTGGAAAATAAGTTTTATTGAGCTGCTAAATTTTGGAGTTAATTGTTTTATAGCAACAGACAACTAACATAATGGCTAAGCTGGGATTTGAATCCAGGTCTATCTGGTGCTAATATTCTGGGTTGATTCTGTTGTGCCAGGCTGCCTCGCTTTGCCTTTGCCCTTTAGCACCAGTGTGGAGGAGCTGTTGGCAGTTGGCAGGCCTTGAAGCACCTCTGCTTCCAGCTCCAGGGCTCACCATGCAGTGGAGGGTTTGGGGGACAGTTACAGAGCTCAGCCTGGAGTCTGGAGGGATGGTTAGAGAGCACTAGACTAGGACCCAGAGATTCACATCTTAGCTGAGCTTTATCCTAATGAACTCTGTGACCTGGGATAGGCCTTCCATTGTTTGGGCCTCTGTTTCTCTGTGTGTCAGCAAGGTTGTTGGGTGAGAACATCTTCTTTTATATTTTATTTTATTAAATGTCCATCACAGTGGTTCAGCAATCCCCCTTCTCCACCCACCTCCCACTCCCTTCCCCTTGGTAACCAGTAGTCACTTCTCAGTGTCTGTGAGTCGAATGCTGTTTTGTTCCTTCTGTTTTGCTTTGCTTTTATATTCCACAAATAAGTGAAATCATATGGTATTTGTCTTTCTCCACCTGGCTTATTTCTCTGAGCATAATACCCTCTTGATCCATCCATGTTGTTGCAAATGGCTGGATTTTTTCTTTTAATGGCTGAATAATATTCCATTGTGTGTATGTACCACATATTTTCCATTCATGTATTGATGCACTCTCAGGTTGCTTCCACATCTTGGCTTTTGCAAGCAGTGCTGTGATGAACATAGGGTGCGTATATCTTTTTGAATCAGGATTTTTTTCTTTGGGTAAATTCCTAGGAGTGGAATTACTAGGTCAAATGGTATTTCTATTTTTAGTTTTTTGAGGAACCTCCATACTGCTTTCCACAGAGGTTGCACCAATTTGCAGTCCCACCAACAGTGTAGGAGGGTTCCTGTTTCTCTGCACCCTCGCCAGCATTTGTTATTTCTTATCTTTTGGATAGTGGCCATTCTGACTGGTGTGAGGTGACATCTTATTGGGGTTTTGCTTTGCATTTCCCTGATGATTAGCGATGTGGAGCATCTTTTTTCATGCGCCTGTTGGCCATTTGTATTTCTTCTTTGGAGAAGGGTCTGTTCAGGTCCTCTGCCCATTTTTTGATCAGGTTATTGGTTTTTTGGGTGTCGAGGTGTATGAGTTCTTTGTATATTTTGGATGTTAACCCCTTATCAGATGAGTTGTTTATGCATATTTTCTCCCAGGGTGAGAACATCTTTGAGTCTAATTCCCACCTTACTCTTCTGAGTTAAAAATGAATCCTGTGGCTGCAGGAGGCCCTTCCAGGGTTAGTGTTGCCTCATCTGGAGGGGTTTGAGGGTTGGACAGAGGCTATGGGAAGCTGTCCTGTTTGCTTTTAGGAAAGGGTTAGTTCTGACATGAGTTCCTACTGGTGCTGAAATTCCTGGGGGCCTTTCAGTGACTTTTGGGTGGGGGGAAAGCTCTTTGGAGAGCAAAGGGCAGGGGTGGTGGCACTGTGTGGGTGTTGAAAAGAGTGCTAACTTACTGAACTTTAAGAGGGGCATTTATTATGTGCAGGGGGATGTGACAAATATTTTGGGGCCCCTATTCCCTCTGTGTTATTTTGGTTTCCTGGCCTTGGGTGATTTATGCAGCTGCATTTGTGGTCCAGGGAGGCTAAAACTGAAAAGTTACTAAACTTCTTTCTTCCTTTTTTCTCTGGCTCCTTTCCATGTCTAGACAGGGGCAGGGGTGAGAGGAGTTTTTTCTTTCTTTCTTTCTTTTCTTATCATTTCCTATAAATTACAGCTGTGGGTACACACACAGGCTTCTCCAATGTCTTTGAGCTGCATAAAATCCTTGGGGTTCAGAGAGAACTCTTAATGCTCTAAGGAAGCAGAAAAGCAGAGGGCTGAGGCGTGCAGGCTTGGAGGCAGACCACTATGTTTGAATTCTGATTCCACCACTTACTAGCTGTGTGACCTGAGGCAAGATACTTAACCTCTCTGAGCCTCAGTTTCCTCATTCTGTAAAATGAGGACAGTAGTAAAACTTACCTCACAGAGCTGTTGTAAGTACTGAATGTGACAGCGTATGTAAGGTGCTCAGCATGGTGCTGGCACAGTCAGTAAATCCTAATGGTGATGACTATTCCTATTCATGGTTCTGAGATGTGACTAGCCTTAAGTCTGCTGACCTTTAACTCTGCTTCTTCCAGGAGACTGTTACCAGCTGCTTCTCTGTTGAGTTTTGTTGCTCCTGTTAAGATGGCCCTTTGGTTCTAATTTGACCTTGTTTTCCTGCTGCTTATTGAGTGTGCCTTCAGTCTTTTCTCGGAAGCAGCAGAAGGAGGAAGAGATGGTGGGGAGAGACAAGAGAGTCTCTGGAACCCAGAGGCAGGAGGCCTGGCTTCTAAAGCCCATCTTTGTGTATTTATTTAGAATTCGCCAAAAGTTTTCACTTTCATCACCTCCTTTTTTCCCCATCTGTAGAATGGTTGTTATCAGTGTGAGGTTTTATTCTCACTTGATAGAAGAGAAAAACTAAGACTCAGAGAGATAAAGTGGCTTGCGGAGGGTCACATGGGTAGAAAGAATGAGAGCTGAATTCAAATGCTGATATTTGGGCCCCTATCTAGGATCTTTCCCATTTTCCCAGGGCTTCAGGCTCCAGATGACCCTCAGTGAGTCCCCTTCTCTGGCCCTCAGTTCTCCTGCCTGGAAACAATCTGATGGGCCCAGATCATCCCAGACAGCCCTTCCAGCCTGGACTTCTTGCCCCCAGGTGGAGCCCAGGTCTGTCTGGTCCTCAGATGGGAGGAGTGAACTTCTCAGACTCTTTCTACCTTGGTTGCTGATGGAAAATTTCTGCCTCAGCTCCGCTGTGTCTTTTGGAGACTTGGGCCCTGGAAGCTGAGGGTTGTACTTAATTATTCAGAAACCCATATATCCTTTGTAAGCAAGAAATCCACTCTGACAGGCAAGAAATGCCACAATTGTTTATTGCTCTTTGCTTCAAACCTGGAGTGGGAAGCAGAGGTTGGGAAGCGTCTCTGGCTGCTGGAGGCAAATCTCTGTTCACTTTTGGGTGTAAATGCTCCTATCTTATCCAGCTGTTAGGGCAGGGTGGCTCATGTGTTAAGGACAGGGGAGGCAGTCCATGACCTAGGTTCCCATTCTCCCATAAACCTGCTGAGTGGCATTTGGAGAGCAATCATTGCTTCAGGGCTTCAGCTTTCTCATCTGAAAAATGGGTTTATACACACCCAGCGAGGTTGTGAAGATCACTTAGGACCTGCGAGAATTCCTGCGTTCATGGTTAAGTACTGTCGATGAAGGGGTTCATCTGGTCCCTTTTGTGACCTGGGGACTGGGCAAGGAGAGGAGTGCAGAAAGCAACAGGAGAGTGGGCAGAGATTGCTCTCGTTTCAGAAGTTTTCAGAGAAGCAGGATGCCCAGCTACCTCTCCCCGGATTTCCAATATTTTTTTTTCCGTGAGCTCTTGGAGAGATTCCACACCATCTCTACGTGGGGTTTTCGGATCAAGATGGTAGTAAGTCACTGTTGAAGATCCAGCCAGATGTGTCAGGCTGTGGACTTCTGCCTGAGTTTATTCTCCTCCAGCAACTTTGTCTGACATGGATTATTTATCCATTTTACAATGAAGAAATTGAGGCTTAGCAAAATTGTCACTTGCACTGGGACATGTATTGGCAAGTTGCAGACCAAAGATGTGGACTGAAGTATGTGTGTCCCTTGGTGTCCTTTCCCAACGAATCATGGAGCATCATCAAGAAAGTCAAATTCTGAGATGGAAAATAACTTGAATGGCATCCCGGAACCCTGGATGTATCTCAGAGCCAACCGATGGTCCTTGGCCATTCAACCCTGTCATGGTCCCTCGTCTCTGGTCAGGTGTGGATCCCTGGTCTCCAAGTCAGAGCTCCAAGAGGAGGGATGAATGCCCCTGGTGGTGGTGGTGGTGTGTGCACTCCATGCAGCCTCTCGCCATCATGGACACCTCTACTATACCTCTGCCTTTCTTCCCGCCAGGCCAGCAGAGTCCTGGCCTCATGTGCCCATTGGCCCAAAGAATTTCTCAAACTGGGATCATGGAACCACTCACTGCTCAATTCATTCATTCAGTCCCTGGGGCTTGCTTTTGACTAGCATGTAGTAAGCCTGACTG
Organism: Manis pentadactyla; assembly: GCF_030020395.1. Classification (NCBI taxonomy): domain Eukaryota; kingdom Metazoa; phylum Chordata; class Mammalia; order Pholidota; family Manidae; genus Manis; species Manis pentadactyla. Next base: position 148,295,626 of record NC_080022.1, read on the forward strand.
ATTCAGGCTCTGGGCTCAGCTCTGGGAAGTGTGTGTGTAGCACTAAGACATGGCTAAGACTCAGTCCTCCAGGGGAGGAAGCCTTGCACTAGGGGCTGTGGTAGCAGCCTACACTGGGCAGAGCAAGACTGCCAGGGAGGGCATGATCTGTTCTTCATTATAAATAGTAAAGAGGGGCTATCAGGGAAGCTAGCGCTCCCCTCCCTGCAAAGTGTATCTGGGGTTCATTTCAAATGCAGCAAAATTCACTGAGCACCTACTGTGTACAGATCCTGCCTTAGGCACTGAGTGAAGATTGAAGATAATCCAGACCTGATGCTCTTGGCCTTTGTGCAGTCAGGGATGCCCCCAGACATCAGCAAGCTGTCCTTCCTGGTGGAGGGGATACTTTTCCAACCCATTCTTTGCTGTGTGAATGAAGGTGTGAAGGTGGAATGTACTTCTGTCTGGAGATGGGGGATATGTCAGATGGGGAGAAAGCCAGACAGGAGGAGAGCAGTTAGGTGGCTGCTGTGTTTGTTCAGGCAAGTGATGACAGAGCTCCAGGGCCTGAGCAGGGAGGCAGGCTTTGGCAATGCCCTGCCCATGCCCCACTGGCATTTGCTGTTGCAGACCGCTGGCTGCTAACTGGCAGCTTGCAAACCAGATTCTGCCACAAGGCTTTCTCTGGCTGCTGAAACCTCTCAGACATCTCAGCGGGATGAGTGAGCACCCTCAGCTGTTTACTGACAGGAATTGGTGGGCAAAACCCCAGCTCCCTCATTCACTGGGCAGGATTGCCTTTGGTGTGTTCTACACTGTCCCTGGAGGCCTTCAGGTGTAATCTGCTCATAACACATTCTCCGTTGGCTTTACTCCTTCCCTGTTTCAAAGCTCCACTTTCCTACTGATGCTTCCTGGGGTCACTTCCTAAATATACATCTGGCACTCAGATCTTAGGATCTGCTTTGGGGGGAGTCCAACCCAAGACAATATGGCAGTGAAGACAATGGGACTTGTAGGTCTGGGTTGAGGTCTGCCGTCACCACGTAATCACGGTATGATCTTGGGCACGTCACTCAACCCCCTGACTGCCAGTGCTCTCCCCTGTGAGCTGGGGGTGGTAGTAATGCTGTGGGGGGGTTGTGAGAATTAAATGAGCAAGTGCTCCTGACCCACGATAGATGCAGAATAAATGGGAGCTCTTCTGATTATTCTCTAATTGTGAAAAAGCGGAAAACAAGCTAGAAAGCCAATTATTAGTACCGCAGTGTCAGTGGGGATGGAGATGGGGTGTTGGATGGAGGGGGGATGGGAGCTCTTTTAAGACAAGTCAGAGAGAACCAGATGTGAGTGTGGAGGAAGAGGACATCTGCCTAGGCTTTTGGATTCAGGCCCCACTGGATTTTGGGGTAGTTTGGATCCTGGAAGGAGGTTCTTGATTTCTCAGAAATGGTGGTGAGGCTGGTGGTGGAGCTGTGGTGTCACCCTGGCTGACAGTCCTGAAGGAGTTTCCCGTCACACTGTGAGCACCCCCAGTTCCAGGGTTCTGCTCTCCCTGAGGTTTGGGTTTGCTCAGCCTCTAAGTCTACCTGCTGTGGACCTGAAACCCCGACACACAGTCACGGAGCCTCATCTCTTGGTTGCTCACCCCATCCCCCTTCTGCGCCCAGGCTTCATGGGGAAGTATTTATTACACATCAATGTGATAAATGAAAAGTCATATTTTACTGTGAATTATCCCCAGCTCATGCGAAGCACAGATCTGTAGCCTGGAGAGTTATTAAGTGCTTACCTCGGAATGCTGTAAAAGCCTCATCATTTTCCCCAGGGGCCTCTCCCACCAGGGAATGGGGAGGAGAGAGGACTGGGGAGAGAAGGAGTGGCTGCCTCAGTTGTGGGAGGGGGGAAATGGGAGCATGGCAGGGGCCAGTCGGATTGCTCTGCTCAGGGAAGGTGCCCTGGGGGTGGGGTCCTGGGCTTTCTGTCCTGTGTTTGGCTGTGACCCTGGGTAAGGTTCTGGGAGGCCTCAGTTTCCCTGTTTGTAGATAGCAGTCATGGGCAGGAATGGTTTTGGAAATTGTGAGCCACAAGTCACATCTGATAACAGCTGATAACATAAAGTTTAGTACTATAATGAAATAAAGCTGACGACAAAGTGAATCTGACTCACATTTCATGGAACTGCTGAAATAATTGTATGATGTAGAGAGGCCATGTAGTTTAATTTTTTGTTTGATTAGGAACCCCACTGTATCAGCCAGGATCCCAGCAGGAACCAGATGGCGCACTCACATTAGGATCATTCTGGGAGGGTTTTAATAAAGGAACAATTTACAAGGTGCGGGCAGGGGGCAGGGAAACCACAGGGGTGGTGCAGCATCTCAGGGCTAGTAACAGCTACTCCCCGCCTGAGCCCCTCCCGGGGCCCCTGCTGGGTGAGAGGAGAGCCGAAGCCAGAAGCCAGCAGTAGCCGGGCTGTGTGGTGCAGCTGCTGAGCTCTGCCCAGAGGTCCTGAGGCCCGAGGTGGTCCTGCTGGGACCTCCCATTGGGCTGGGAGGTCCTGCCGGGGCTCCCATTGGCCAGACCCATCCAGAAAGCAGAGAGAACCCAGCAGGTGATGGGTCCCTGCTGGCCATCCTCCAGGGGCGAGGGCAGGGTGAGGGTGGAACGTGGGACTGACGGGTGAATGGAAGGGACCCAGCCCGCTGTCTGCTGCCGCTGCTTGAGTACTTCAGGATGTGGAGCTCGTGGCCTCTCTGAGCAACAGGTCCTGCTGCTGTGCTGCCCTAATTACTGGGAAATTCTTCCTTTGAGCAAGCCCAAATCTGTTTCCCTACAAATCCTCCCCATTTAACAACAAATATGATAGTTATTAGGCCACAGATGAGAGGTAAATGATAAATAGTCAGTATAACTACAGTTAGTATCAGTTGTTTGCATTGCACGACCTACCCACATTTTTATAGCTGCTTCTCTTTATCTGTGTTGATTTTCCTGTATCTATAAACAATGCTGACGCTGATGTTTCCACTAATTCCGTGCGCCACTGAAGGCTCACAGAATGTCCCGCTGTCACCGCGGTGCACTTGCTGAAACACTAATGCAGGAGAACCTGTATTTCACTTTGTGAAGTTCCCTGTAGTTTTGTGAGCTGCTTCCCTTTACACCCGGCACGTTTTCTCCTCTTGAGCCCTGAACCCAAACAACACGTCCAGCAAGGCTGACCACAGACACCCAGTTCCCCTGAGGCAGGAGGCAGGGTGCATAGGGAAGGGGACCTTTTCCAGAACCTGGGGTCCCTGCCAACCATGCCTGCAGACAGACAGGTTTTTCCTTCAGACACTGTTAGGACCAGGGAGGGGAATGGTGACTATCTTCTTTTTAGCCAGGAATCTTCTTCCCAGCCATTGCTGCCTAAAACTCCACATTCAGAGGATCTGAGGAATAGGAGGGACCTCAGAGGTCTGACCCTCTTTTTGATGCATACCACTTGAGAGCAGGGCAGGATGGTGGCCGGTTTCTGTTTGAATACCTCCAGGACAGGAATCTTGCTACCTTTAAAGTTAGCCTATGGATCTTTTAGAAGCTCTGATTATTATCCAGTCAAGGAGAGTCCTGGCTGTTTTAAGGATTTTACTGCCAGTGATGGAGGGGAAACAGATGTGGGCCCAGAGAATAACAAACACGTAAGTGACCCAGGCTGCCACTATCGTGGCTTCTGCTCAGTCCTTCCTATCTTGCTCTTGAAGGGCAGTTTACCTTCCACGCCCTCCCCAGCCTGGACCTCATCAAACTCCCTCTCTTCTAGCATAAGCCTCCCAGGCTCCCCCCCACCTGCCCCCAGTGAGCACTAAAGCTCCCGTGGGGCACAGCACTCGGTGGTGATCTGGCTTTACCATCTAGGCTGCCTCTGCCAGCACCCTGGGCCACCAGCTCCACAGCAGACCCGCTTTCGTCTCCGAGGCCTGCCTTCCTCTCACAGCACCCAAGTCTAGCCCTCCAAACGTGCATCTCTCCCAGGACTCCCAGCTGCTCCACCTACTCCCTTCTGCCTTTTATCAGGCAGCTGGGGGCTTCCAGACTGGACCCTTCACTTCTGGGGACTGGGAAGCCTTCTGGGCCCTCAGGAGACCCAACCCGCCCCCATCCAGACTGAGCTTTCCCAACGCCTGCACCCAGGTGACTGGCCCATCTCTTCTGCCTACACCGCCCTGCCAAAATCCTTGATATATTTACCTCATTAAAAAAAAAAACTTAACAATTACACAGATAATGCCTGTTATTGTAGAATAATTAGAAATAAGTAAAGAAGGTGAAAGTCCACCGCAGTTTACTGCCCAGAGATAACCACTGTTGAAATTTTGGGTATACAGATGAAAATTCAACTTAAAATTTTTTGACTTTACAATGGTACAAAAGCAATACACCTTCAGTAGAAACCATACTTCAAATTTTGAATGTGGATCTTTTCCCGGGCTAGTGACACGTGCTCCGATTGTCTTGTGATGCTGGGCAGTGGCAGTGAGCCGAGCTGAGCCGAAGCTCCCAGTGATCACGGGGTCCCTGACAGCCATTCTGCACCCAGATGACCATTCTGTTTTTCACTTTCAGTGAAATTCAATAAATTATATGAGATATTCAACACTTTATTATAAAATTGGCTTTGTGTTAGGTGATTCTTGCCAACTGCAGACTAATGTAAGTGTTCTGAACACATGTAAGGTAGGCTAGGCCAAGCTATGATGTTCAGTAGGTTAGGTGTATTGAATGCATTTTGACTTAAGATATTTTCAACTCACAATGAGTTTATCTGGACCTAACCACATTGTAAGTTGAGGAAGATCTATATATCCTCCTAGATTTAAATAAAGATATTTTTCTCCCTCCAAGAATGGCATCATACCCTACATATTATTTTGCAACCTGCCTTTTCACTTGAAATATATGTGACCACTCTTCCATGTCAATAAATATCCTCCCCAAATTGTACTTCATGGCTTCCCAGTGTTCCATGTGTGCGTGAGTCACAGTTGGGGTTTAAATTCTTAGGGTGCTGTGGGTACAGTGTGGAGACTGCCCTCTCTTGCCCTGTAGGCAGCATATCCTCCTCCCTGGTCTGTGGGCAACCACCCTGCTGTCTCCTGGGGTTTCCCTCCTGCCCCAATTCTAGAAGCTTGGCCAGGACTTGTTTTGGGAAGTGTTTTTATTTGCCCTGCCTCCCCCCTTCCACTTTGCCACTCACCCTTCCTGCACTACTCCGAGGCTGGCCCGGGTTCTGCCCCTCTCCTGGGGCCAGGGGTGGTGTTTTGGCAGAGTGACAAGTACTATTGGAATTTTCAGTTAATAGAAGTTCTCATTGTCCCTTCCCTAAATGTTTGCATGTCCAAATTGCCTGTCTTTCCAAGGCTCATATCAGAAGCCACCTCCTCTAGGAAGCCTTCCCTCTCCTGAATACCCACAGTATTTTGTCTTTACTTTTATTGTTGCTCTGCTACTTACTAGCTATATGGCCTTGGGCAAATTAATGAACCTCTCTTGAGTCTCAGTTTCTTCATCTGTAAAATGGGGATAACACTAGTGTCCATTTCATAGGGTTTTGCTTGGTAAACAGTAGGTGCTCCATAGCTGTTAGTATTATTACAAATCTTACCTTCTCTACTATTCAAGCACCCTGAGTTTTTCTTTTATCTTCTGGTCTCACCTGTGCTCCCCATTCCCAGACATAACATGGATCATCTGTTGCATAAATGAGTGAGTCTAACCAAATCCTGATTCACAGAAAAAGGAAACTGAGGCCCAGAGAGGGGCATGACTTACCAGAGTCACACAGCAAGCTGGTGGTGGGCCTAGGGGTCCCGCCTTTTGGGCCAGTGCCATTCCCACTGACTCTTCTCTGCCTGGCTGGCCTCTGCACTGACGGACCCCCTCTCCTTTCAGCAGGGGTTAAGCTGTGTACAGAGCTATTTGAGAATATTCTGTCTGAAGAATCTGGTGGCTGGAGAGCTCCTTCTAAGAGCCTGACTCTGCAGTCCCAGGAGGCTAGGCACCCTTCCCCACCCTGGCAACCCCTCTGCCCCCTATTTCCCTGGTCTTTAAATTTCTTGTCATCCCCCTGACACCCCCAGTTGTCTGCAGGTACAGGAATGGGATGGAGCCCTTGCCCCTTCCTTGATTCAGCTCCCTGCCCCCTGTCCCCCAGCCTCTGCACCTGTCTCCTGACGACTGAGGGCTGCCATCAGGGGATGCAATTAGACTGCACACTTCATTACACAGGGTGGCCATGAGTCAGGCAGCCATGGGGTCGGGAGCCCAGGAAGGCTGTGGACAAAGCATGGTGTGGCAAAGCTGGGGCAGCAGGGAGACACTGTGCTGCTGGCCCCAGAGGTGTCTGATTGCTGGCCTCCCAGGTGTCTGGCTCAGAGCTGAGGGGAACAAGGGTGGCTGGGCTCTAAAAGCCTCCTGGGAGTAGGGCAGGTGTGGTGTGGTGTGAGAGGTGTGGGGCCCTATCTCAGCACACCTTGGGCAGTGACTGCTCATCTAGTTCCTTGAAGAGGAGCCCTGGCTAGGCTGTGTCCTGGGATCTCTGAGCCTGTTGCCAGAGGCTCCCATCATGGATTAATTCCATGGAAAAACATACACTTTGAAGCTCAAATGTTGGCCCTGCCATTTCCTTGCTGTGTCATCTTGGGCAGGTCATTTGACCTCTCTGAACCTCAGTTTTCTCATGTATAAAATGGGGGTAACAATAGTACTAATTGCACAGGGCTGTGGGGATTGAATGCAGTTAGACATGTGCCCAGCAAAGCCTCCGAAAACCTTTGTTTCCCTTCCATGTCCTTTTAACTTTTTGGTGCTTCCCTTCCTTTTCAGCAGAGTGAGCCAAGAGGGCCCAAAGGAGATCACAGGACTGCCAGGTTCTCAGGACCCTATCTACAGCCTACCCAGCAAGTTTCACCAGCCATACCCTCCCCTCAGCCAGATGAGGGCCCGAGTTTAACCCCCTTTGCGCATCTCTCTGCCTGTACTTCGCCAGAGCAATTAAAGGTTCCTCTTGAAGGCAAATACCCAGTTTGAGGAGTGTTGGCTCACATCCTGGGGTCAGACTAGTTATTCTAAGGTGGAGAAAAGGCTCTGAGATGATCCCTAAGCCCAGGCCCTCTCTGTGGTATAGACCCCCAACCAAGACCCACGATGTGATCAGCCCTCAGGTGGCCAAGCCCCTCCTTTTACAAAAGGAGAGATTGGGGGCCAGAGTGGCTTGAATAGCGCAGTGGAGGCTGGGACCTAGGACTAGTTTTCCCGATTCCCAGCCTCCAGCCTTCCTGCTTCTTCATCCAACATCCTCTTTGGTCTCCAGACCCTGGGGGGTTGGGCAACAGGCTCACCGCCTCAACTTTGACCCCTTGCTTTGGGGTATATGGCTTTCAGGGCTGTGCGTGGGCTGTGGTTCGTGGGGCTATGCTCTGAAGTGGGTGTGGGGTCTATGGGTGCCACCTGAGATTTGGGGTCAGATTTGGGGGCTGATGGCTTTTCAAAGGTGGTGGTAGTGGGGTTTCTTGGGAGTCCTTAAGTCTTTCCTTCACCAGAGTACTTCAGGGGCCCTCCTGGCTTCTGAGAGTGGAGATAGGGTAGGGACAGGGAGGGGTGGGTGTTTGGAAAAGAAGGTGCTCAGTGGGTCCAAAACCCAGAGGATCCCAGCTGCTATTATAGAGTTTCGTCCTCTGTGTCTTGTTCCAGTTCAGAAAACCTGAAAAATAGCCCCACCTCCTTTGCTTCTGCCCAGGCTGGGGAAGCAGATGTTTCCAGGGGACAGACTTAGCCTAATTCCCCACCTGCTTGTCTGCTTCAGGGACTGGGAGTGTTCTATTTCTCCATCTCCATCCTCGGAGCCACCAGCACTAATCTTTTCTACATAGCTGGCCTAGTACAGGGCTCACCCTTTGAGAAGACTTCGCATGTGCTAAGGGCATCAACCGAAAATGAGATGTTGAGGTACATGAACTTGTATATCATGGAAGCTTTGTGTTTTAGAGTTCAGAGCTGTTTTTATTTTGAATCACAGATGGTGGGTGTGGGTAGGGCAGTACCCCAGTCCTTTGAGGGCTTGGTGCTTCCGGACGTCTTAGTCTGGCTCTGAACAGATGCATTTGAGGATCATTTGAAAAACCCTTTCTCCAGAAAATTGCAAGCATGTGCAAACATTTAGCATGGTTGAGACCTTCAGACTTCACAGCGTCTCCCCTTGTCAGAACCCTTCCGTTAGAATGTGCAGCCACATTGCTTCCCCTGCTTTCTAAAGCAGAGTGACTTGACCTGCCAAAGGGATAGAGTTAGGAAAGCATGATTTCTGTCCTTAGGAGTGCTGGGTTGCTGGGAGAGAGGTGTTCTGCCCTGGGGGAGCCCCTGGTCTGATGGGGAAGGCAGGCAGTACCCCCTAACTCTCTAGGGATTCCTGGACCAGTGTTCATGCAATGAAGAGAAAGAAACATTTATGGAATGACCTGAACTCACTGGGGGCTGAAGAGGGGCCAGAGCTTGAGTGGGAAACAGATGAGCTTAATCTGGGAAGGCTTCCTGGAGAAGGGGTTGAAGCTGATTCAAAGTGAGGTAAGAGGTAGGGAATTCAAAGGGAGGTGGTAGGATGGGTATGCGTCATTACACATCCCAGGTGTTGCTGCAGAAACCAAACCCAGCTGAGTTGCCAAAAATGGCACGAATGCACCAACACAGCTGCACTGATTTATAAGGTTCACCTTTAGGAACATCTGTTCATTTTCTCCCCTGATAAAGGAAAATAGTTTCAAACATAAATCCCTGAATGGCTTGGATGGATTTTTCCACTCCCCTTTCCCTGACTGTGGGCCTGAGGGTATAGGAAATGTGTTGTCTTGTGTTTATCACAACTAAGCAGAGCCTGGGGCGGCAGGCCTGACAGCCGGGTCAGGTGGAGGTGCAATGCGGAGGTTTAGGAGAGGGCCCCAGAGAGGAAACTTGGCATTCGTCCTTCAGACACAAAGTCACACTCTTTATTTATTTATTTGCTGCTTGGGGATAGCTTGCTCACAGCTCCGCTGTGGGGGCATGAAGCATAGGCACCAGGAGAGGGCGAGGGTGGGGGCCTGCCCACCAAGGCATCCCCAAGACGGGGCAGCCAGTGGCTCCCCTTGTAGCTTAGGCCTTGATGGCCTAGCAGACAGATGACCCCATTCTCCTGGCTTTTTTTTTTTTTCCTGAACTTGCTGTTGTTTTAAGATTCCTGTGACTCTGGAATTGTGTGCTGCTGTGGACTCCATGGTAATTGCTAAGGTCTCTGATTTAAGACTGAGACAATCTAGAATTATTTCCTAACTCAAGGAGTTTGGATTAAAGAAAAAAATAGTTCTGTAGGATTCTTTCATGCCATAACAATGAGAAAGGATCCAGTTCTTTTCCTCATTCTAGAGCCCTTCCAGAAGGGAGAAGGAAACCTCCTTACCCTAGAAGGTAAGAGTTACTGCTAAGAAGTGAACTTAATTTTCCTTTAATAGCCACTTGATAGAAGGAGCCCCTGAGTAAACCCATATTCAAACACTGTCTTCTCAGTTCTGAAATTGGTCGCATGATTCTGTGGTCACTAGATGCATTTTCTTCTTTGTAACTTACCTGAAAACTCCCCTCTGAGTACCTACCTCTCACTCTCTGCCGTGGTTTCCCATTGTCGCGGCTGCTCATAGATTGCTGGTGCATTAAGCTTGGTTTTAAGCTCCCCACTTAAAGGTTAAGGGGAGCACGGTGGGAGGGCCTTGGGAGGATCACTCATCTCATGACTGAGCCAGCCTCATTGTTAGAAGGTCTACTCCCTCTTGCTATAGTATACTCTTTTATTACTACTGTGTAGCAGTTGCTCCCTAAATCCGTTATTTCAAAAACCCATCATATGAGTACTTCAGCAAAAATTACTCTGTGACACAAGAGCGGCCAGTTTATGCTGTGGTAACAATAGCCTGCAAACCATAATGGCATAACACAGCCAAGGTTTACTTCCTGCCTTTGCAAAATTTGCTGCGCATGTTCTCTGACAGACGTTTTTGTATCATGGCAATCTGGGCTGCTTCTGTCTCAGCGCAATTCTACCAACTCACAACAAAACCTCCTTAGCCACAGCACAGGAAAAGACCGTGGGTGGTCATGTACTCGCTTTTATATGATTTGCCCCGGAAGTGCCGCACATCACTTCTGCCCACAGCCCATTGGCCAGAACTAGTCATGTGGCCTCATCTAAATGCGTGGAAGTTGGGAAGTGCAGGGTTCCAGGTGCAATGTTTGGTGAGCACTACTGCCTCTGCCCATCTCCCTCCACCCTTTCTCTCCCTTAGGCAACCAGTAATGCCCCCCAGGGAACTGGGGCAAACAGCCCAGGCATTGAAGGAGAACCTACCACGGAATAATTAAAGCACAGTAGGGGTGGTGGGAGCTGGAAGGACCCTAGAGAGCAGCTAGACCCACCTCCTCCTCTCCCTCATTTTATAGATGATTGAAGTGCAGCTTAGAGACGTTCAGGGGCCAAGTCGTGGTTGCACAGCAAGTCAGAGGCAGGGCTGGCCCCAGCCAGGGGCCCCGGGACCAACTAGTTCAGCACTCCTATCCCAATACCCATTCATGTCATGGTCCTGTGGGTCAGCTTGGGAAGCAGGTGGAGGACCAGGAGCTCACTGGGGCTGCACAGCTCAGGGTTCTAGGCCCAGGTCCTGGCCAGCCTCCATCCTCTGACTCCATTCATCCTGGGCACGATGGCCAATTAGTCAGCACACACCATTATACTGCCTTAACAACTACTTTCGATGCAGCCAGCACGGGTGTTGTGTGGCAGCTGCGATGGACAGCAGCAGTTGTAATTAGCAGAGAAATCAGGGAAGGACAAATGTGAGGCTTTTATAGTCAAGCAAACCTCAGAATTGAAATAACTGCTAATTGTGCTTCGTGTGCTTATTAACCTGACTTCAGTTAGTAAATAATGCCCCCATCTGCAAGTCTGTCCCCCCCATTGCCTTTGGGGGCTGAGAATAAGATTGAAAACAGCTAGACCTTATTTATTGACCACCTACTATGTGCCAGGCGCTCTGTTGACTGCACTGTGTGTCAATTCATTTGTTTCTCACAGGAAACTGAGGCACTGGATGTGGGGTTTCCTGCCCAAGATTCTGCAGCAGTGGTGGAACAAGCAGTCTGGCTTTGATGCAGCACTTTGAGAACAGAACCAGGTCTTTGTGGGAGGTGGGTGCTTCTCTCCTTGCATCCTGTAGATCTGGGGGCAATGTGGGGGGGATTCTGGGGGTTCATGAGCTCTTAAAAAACCACATCTTTATTTTCACTAACCTTTAACTGCAATGAATATTTCCCTTTATTATAAATCTAGGCAACAAACTACAGTGGGGTCAGCAGTACTTGGGATTTGTCACCAATAGAATTCGTAGGCATTTTCATATCATGTTACAGTTGTTTTAATATCTTGAAAAACAATATTTGCTCAGCACTACCTCCTGCCACTAGATCTTGTCACTTAATGCATTGAGAAAGAGGTGTATATATTACTGTGAACACACATATATTTATAGAAATCTTTGGATGGTAACTTCTTTGCTATAATTGGTTTCCTTTGTAATTCTATATACTTTATGCTTTAAAAGGTGGGGTCCCATGGGCTTCACCAGACTGCTGGAGGCAGCCACAGTGTGAAGGTCATGGACCCCTTTGAGAGGGTCTCTCTTAGCTTCACTCAGCCCAGAAACCATTTCACCTGGGGGTAAGTTAGATCCTGGTTGGAGCTACTGGCAGTTCCTTGAAAGCACTGAGCTTTCTCTTTTCCATACCTTTGTGCGAACTGTTCCCCCTGCCTGATCTGCTCCCCCCGACCCCCACCCCCTCACTTGGCTCCTTGGGTTCACTCCAGACAGCTGGAGTGCAGCGCCTCGTCCCCTCTCTGGGGACACCCCCTGGTCCTCCAGGCTGGGTGAGGTGGGCCCACTGTGCTTCCCCAGAGTGAGCTCCAGGGCAGTATTTATCACATTAGATTGGCTTTAAAAAATGTTTATTAATTGAGCACTTTGGAGAGGCAGGCTTTTGGAATACCAATTTGCTCTCCAGAGGCTTGGTTTGGGGACACCTGGGCACCTACCCTGCTTTCTCTCCTGGATGAGGATGTGGCCTATTAGGGCTGTGTTAGTTTTAAAAAGAATCTGGAGTGTCTGATTTCCTGAAACAGGAGTGAACAAGGTCAGGATCAAGTGTCTGGAAGGTGCTATAGCCCCCAGGTATGAAAGGGCAAGTGCTGGCATGGGGGGACTACCCGCGTGAAGAAGGGCTTGTAGTTGTGTGGCTCTGGGGCCCCAGGGGTCATGCAGAGCTCTTTTTCACCTGCTTCTGCTCTAGGCAGCTGTTCATGTTCCCCAAAGTGTGAGTGTCAAACTCCCTTTCCTGCTGACGCAGGTCCGGGTCCCAAGAGGTGCTGCACATGCCCCCTGCGGCAGTGGTTGCAGATCCTTTTCTGAGCACAGGGCATGGAACAATGCACTTAGTCCTCAGAAGCCCACTAGAGGGAGGCACAGAGAGGCACAGTGCCATGTTCAAGATCACACAGTGGTGGAGCCTTGGAGTAAGAATCCCCGTACTCTGATTCTGCAGCCGGAACTCTGAACATCAGACTTGTGTGTGAGACACACACTCCAGATTGCCTTATATAGTTCAGAACTGGCATCATTTAAGACAACTCCTGACAGAGGTTGGTAGGTGTTTCTTTTTATCACTCAAAGTGACATTGCCGTACAGAGAGCATGCAAACAGTTTACAATTCTTCAGGCCTGCCAGCTTCAACATTCTTCAAGCTTAAAAAGATAGTTCATTGCACATTATTTCAAATATTGCATATAAAATGAGCCTTTATTAATATATTTATATCACAGTGTCTGATTCATATAATGCAAAATCTCATAAAACATGAGGACATTATACTGCCGAGTAACTTGGATTTTGATCTGTTGAGGGAGGCTGGACTGTGAGCTGCTCTGGGGAAGGCATGTCTTTATTCACAGGTGTCCCTGTGCCTAGCACAGTGTCTAGCACCCAGCAGGTGCTCAACAAAGGGCTGTTAGGTGAATACAGTCTAATTCAAAGCAATATACTTCTGTCAGTTATGATTCTTTTTTGATGGGGAGCTACCTTTAGGGTTATACTTTTCATAAGTTCACTCAGGATTTACCACCTCCTTCTTTTCAGTCTTTCAAAAGGGGAAGAGAAAGAGGAAACATCAGTAAGTGATAACGAAAAGGGGCAGGGATAGGAAAACCCAAGGATGAGCAACAGGGCAAGTGTGCCACCCTGAAGAACAGGGCTTATATGTTCAGGATGTGAGCGTGGCTTATGTCTCATTCAGGGTGTCAGGTTGCAGCAATGGAAACCAGTTATGGGTAACTTAACAGAAGGGTATTCAACTTTAGGTTCATGGGGCCTCCCTGGGTCCCAGTGAGCTGGGGAAGCTAGTCTTGGGGACAGTGGGAACCCAGGGACTACCACTGAGCAGGAAGTAGCAAGAGGACCATTGTAGGCCAGGATGGTCAGGGTGCTCCACCAGAGGGGACCCTCCACCCTTGCCCCCGGGTACACACAGTTGGGGGTTTCCTAACAGTGAGGTTGGGTGCTAATGGGAAGGGGTTGTGGGTGCTGATGTGCCAAAGAGGATGCATTGTCAGACAATCAGGCTGGAGAGGACCACGAAGGTCATCGACTCTCTCCTCCCTGTGTCAAAGTTGAGGGCACTGAGTCCTTGGCTTCACTTCTAGTTGGTGTCAAAGCAGGACCAGAGTCCTCTCTCCTGGGTGCTCGCCCTAGCGGAGGGACAGAAATGTTTTTACACTTTTAAAGGGCCTTCAAAGCAGCATCAGTCTTTATCATGATGGACCAAAGGCCCTCCCACCAATATGTCTGATGGGGCCTCCCTCCCTCCCACCCCAATCTTTCTTAACCCGGAGGATGGAGGGTCTGGGATAACCCTGGCAACTCAGGTACAGACTCCTGATCAGCTCTAGAGTGTGGGTGACACCGTCACCGCTGGGTGTGTGTGTGTGTGGAGCTGGGGATTCAGCCATGGTGGCCCCCTAACCAAGTCCACCCCTGCCATTTTCCTAGGTGAGCAAAAATTAAGATGGGAGGAAAGCCTCAAAGGACAAAATAAGGGAAAACATCTGAGAAATGTATAAACCCTACATTCATATAGGAGGGGAATGTGGGGGGCATTTTTATGTCACTTTGTGTACTACCTGTTGTGAATGTATGAACCTCAGTTAACTTTACTGCCAGAAGTATATGACCAGTGCCTGCTTCTGCCAATTCACTGGGCTTTATCCTGGGTGAGGACAGCGGGAGGAGAGGGACCCTGAGATTAATTGAATACCATGTGCCAGACCTTTTCTTAGGTAATCTCCCCATATCCAGTATTTGTCCCAGTCCCACAGGGTGGTTATGATGGCCTCATCTGATAGGTGAGGAAGCCAAGGGTCAGGCCTGTTAAGCGACCCGTGAAAGCCCCTGACTGAGAAAGAACAGAGCCCAGGGCTTGCACAGTGACTTCAACGTACCTGATCCTCAAGTAGGTGTGCACAATGGTCAGTTTTCTCCAGGGAAACAGAACCAATAGGATGGAGATTATATATATATATAATGAATGAATAATACAAGTTTAATTAATTGACTAATTAATTATAAGAAATTGGCTCATGTGATCATGGTGGCTGAGAAGTCCCAAGATCTGCAGCTGGCAAGCTGGAGATCCAGGAGCGCCAGCGGTGTGGTTCCAGTGCACATCCAAAGACCTGAGAGCCAGGGGGCTGATGGTGGGAGTTCTCTTCTGCAAGCTGCCGGGCTTCAGACCCAAAAGTGGATAATTTTAGCGTGAAGGCTGGAAAAGACCCGTGTCCCAACTCCCCAGTCAGGCAGGCAGAGTTCTTACTCAGCCTTTTCGTTCTGTTCAGGTCTCAGCTATTGGGTGAGCCCATCTGCATTAGGGAGGCAATTCACTTTACTCAGTCTACCAGTTCAGGTGTTAATCTCACCCAGAAACACCCTCACAGACACACCCAGAGGAATGCTTTGCCAAATGTCTAGGAAGCTGGTGGCCCATTCAAGTTAACACACAAAATTACCCATCACAGTGTGGCACCAGGGGAAGTTGGCGGGGGGAGCCTTGGACCCCAGATTTATCCCCTCTCTACAGAGAAGTTTCTGGGAGGGAGGAGTCAGTGACAGAGGAGGGGGCCCAATTCTTCTCTTTGCTCTTGCAGAAAAGGACACTTAAACATTCCCAGCACACAGATAGATCAGCCCCACAAGTGGAAGCCAGATAATTCTTGGAGATTAGTTGCCTGTGAGACCCCCTGCCTGGCGATGACTTCTTACAGCCAGAAATATCAGCCAAGTCTGGTGAGGAAGGAGTCAGCTGGGGACCCATAATTTCTCATCCGGGAACGACACCAAGCCCATAGCTCCTGTCTCTATCACCCTGGCAGTGCTGCCACAGGCCCAGTGCTTGGCCTGGGAGCTGAGCCTGGCTGGTTTCTGCCATAGAGACTGTGGAACTCCTACGTGCATTCTCTCTTCTTTCTCTGCAAAAACCTTGTCTATGGCCACCCAAAAGAGAAACTACATTTTCCCACTTCCCTGCAACTAGATGTGGCCATATGACCAACTTTTAGACAATGGAATGGAAGCAGAAATGATAGGTGCAACTCCTTGGAAGTGTCCTTAAAGGGAGGAGTGGCCTTCCCTTTCCCTGTTTTTTCTTTCCTGCTGGCTGCAATGCAGGTATAATTACTAGCACTGAGCAGCCACTTTGGGTCATGGAGTGGATTTAGGAGAGGCTATGGAGCAACAAGGTAGATGGAACTTAGGTCCCCGACAGTAAGGCACTGTAATAACCCTAGACTCCCACCTGGAAGGTTACAGCTAAACTCAGTTTTAATTTTTATAGCCTCTCCCTTGCAGTGTGACTTGGGGCAGTGGCTTAGCCTCTTTGGACCTCTGCTGATTGTTGATAGTGATAGTTGCACATGATGTTACCTCCTGTGCAGGTGACTGGACAACAAGGGGATTTCAACTCTAAGAGGGTAGAACATGGTAAGGCCTGGGGCCTCAGTCCCTGTAACAAGGCCAGCTCAGTATTAGCTGTTTGGGAAGAAGCTGGGGCAGTGAAAGGGGAGGCATCTTGGGGCGGGGTAAACTCTTGGCTTTGCTATTTGGAAGTCAGGTGACCTTGGGCAAGTTGCTCTTTTTGAACCATAATGACCTAATCTAAAATAGGGAGAATGACACCTACTTCACAGATTGTGTAAGAATCAGAAACAGTGTATGTAGACAATGCTCTGTGAGTGATAGTTATAATTTTTATCATTGGTTTTAGGGTTCACAATGGGTATGCTATTATGACTCATTTAACTCTCCAGACCTCAGTTTACTCATTGCGGAATGAGGGGGAGGGATGGTGATGGACTGCATGAACTCTGAGGTGCTTGCAGTCCTGACAGTCAACCTCGTCTTCCCCGCCCACATCCTAGTAAACCTGGGGCTTACTGTGACAGAGACAGCTCATGGGGACCCCCTTCCATAATGTGGAGTTACTGTGGGGAAGCAGCTGTCCCATCAGGACTGCATTTCCCAGTCTGCTTCGCATCGATGGAATGTGGGCTCACGGTATGTGAATCACCTCTGAGCTGAGGTTATTAAGGCATGGATGGATAGATCTTTTTCATCCATCTTGGACATTTGGACAGAAGAGCCAGCCGGAAGTCCAAGCCCAGGGTAGCCTTGGAAGCTACATATTGAAGATGGCAGAACCTCTTTCTGCTTGGCCCCTCAGGGACTGTAGGGAGCACAGGGCACTCTCCCCTCCCCATCCCAGGGCTGCTTTGGCCTTTATGTGAACAAGATAACATGACCCTGAGATGGCAGGGTTTACCCGTCACAGCAGCTAGTGTTATCTTAACTAATACACCCAAGAGATAGAGTGACTTGTCCAGCCATTACGCCTTCTTTCTGATTTTTGGTGGCATCCTATGTGACAGTCTAGTCTTCTTGATTAGTTTGCTAGTACCCTGAGAGTCAGGACAGTGGCTCACACTGCTGCAGGCTCATGACACCCGCACTGTTTGCTTTGCATACACCCCCAGGGATGACCTGCTGGGACCAAGCACAATAAACACTTGCTGATTAGAGCTGAGCATCTGCAGGGTACGCACCTGAGTCCTACCAAGCTGAGAGCTGACCCCTCAGATCAGATGCTGTATGCCTTCCATATCCCTGGAGGCCCGAGGGTGTGGGAACCCCAGGGCAAAAGGCAAGGGAGCAGTGGGGCTAGGCCCTTAGGAATGGGAAGGAATAGGGTGGGTCTGGAGAGATGTCTGTGAAGCAGGGCAATGATACTTTGTGGAACTGAGAATGGAGATCTGGGCTGTGGCCAAATCTCTTTCCGAGTCCAGCTCTGCCTCCGACTTGTGTGTGGCCCCACCAAGGTCCAAGGTCACCAGAGTTGGGGACAGGAGCGGAGACCAGAACCCAGGCTCTCCTCCAGCCATGGATGGACTCTTTGGGGAAACCACTGCCCTTTTTCTCTCTTCCCTCAAAGCCTGGGCATCCCTAATTAAGATGCTAATGGAGGGAGGGGTGTGAGGAAGTGAGAGAGCTGCAGCAGAGAAATACCGGGGGACTGGGCAGCCAGTGGCTAATTAAAGGCTCCATGTCAAAGAGGAATGCCAAGTAGGTAATTTCCATGCCATTTGAATAATGGGAAAACATTTACCGTTTCTCAAGTTTGCTTGCGGAAGCTAGAGAGGGAAAAAGAAAGAGAAGATGGTGGGGCCTGTCCTTGCTACTGGGGAAGCTGGGGAGCAGAGAGGCTCCGGGGAATTTCCTGGGAAAGACTGCATGCCAGGCCCAGGGCCCTGCGATAAAGTCCCGTGGATGAGGCAGACTCGGCCCTGCTCTCCGAGGGCATCTGAAGGGAGAGATGGGGAGGCGAAGGCATGCATCACCAAGTGCCGGGTGCTGGGGGCGGGGCAGCCTCTGCACTGTGGTTTCAAGCAGGAATTTGGCAGGTGACTAAAGGGAGGGTCATGTTCAAGGCTGAGGGAATAGCATATGCAAAGGTGTGGAGTCCCAGGAGGGCTTTTCTTGCCCAGGGAATAGTGAGAGGCCCAGTGAGAGAGGACAGTAGGGACCATGGAGTGGGAGGGGATGAGACAATACAGGTGGGCCCCGGGCAGATTGTGGAGGGCCTGAGTGCCTGCTAAGACATGTGGACCCAATCTTCAGGCTACAGGGCCCTAGGGGTGTGGCTGAGGAATGTTGGTGGGACTTAAATTGTTCTGTGGCCACAACTGCGGCTGTCTCTTTGCTGAAACCAACCCTAAGAACCCACCTTTCCAGCCTAGCTCAGGCTCCTGAGCTCCTTCAAGTCATGGGGGTCCGTGGTTAAAAAGCCAGGCCATGGTGTGGAGGGGCCCTGATGCTCTGGCCTGTAACTTCTTGCTGCAGCTACCTATTGATGCGTGACAAATTACCCCAAAACTCAGTGACTTAAAACAACAAACATTTATTATCTCACATAGTTTCTCTGGGCTAGACATTTGGAACAGCCTAGCTGGGAGCCTCTGGCTCCAGGTTTCTCCTGAAGTTATAGTCAAGATGCTGGCCCAGGGCTGCAGTCATCTGAGGGCTGGGCTGGGGATGGAGTGCCCACCCCAGGATGCCACATCCCGAGGTGGCTCACTCACAGGCCTGGGAAGTTCGTGCTGGTGTGATCCAGAGGCCTCAGTTCCATACCGCATGGACATCTTCATAGGGCTGCTTAAGTGTCCTCACAATGTGGTGGCTGTCTGTCCCCAGAGTGAGTGAGAGAGAACAAGGTAGAAATGGCATTGTCTTCAATGACCTAGCCTCAAAGTCACATACTGTCATTTTGCCACATCCCCTGGCTACCCAGTGTGGAAGAGGATTCCCCGAAGGCATGATCCAAGAGGCAAAGATCGCTGGGGGAAAATCTTGCAGGCTACACAAACCCCCTCCTCCAGGGAAGGGCAGACAGCAGCTTCTGTGGCAGAACTAAGAAAGCCAGGCTGGTGAGATAAGGGTTTTCCTGGAGAAGAAAGGCTGGGCATTCCCAGGTCATTTGGACAGGGTGGGTCTCAACTAGCTCTGCCTCCAACTTGCAGTAGAACCCTGAGCAGTTTCTCAAGCTCTTGGGCCTCTGTTGGCCATCTCTGTGATACAGGAAGAATTGTTCTGCTCTTCAGGGCTGGGGTCAGTTTCTGAGGGGTGGGTGAGCATTGCAGAACATGGAGTCTTCCCCCTTCTCATCCTTAATCCTGTCTCTTTCCTAGGAGTCTTTGCAGCATTTGCATAACTACCCAGACAAGCACCATTCTTTCCTTTAAGCTAACTCTCAGCTCTAAATTTCCAGCTGGCTTCTGTGCAGTTAAGCCAGTGTGCAGCTTCCCTTTCCTCTCCCCATGGCCACACCATGTCATGCCCTGGATGGCTAGAAGCAGAGGGAGGGCCCTGTGTCAGCTCTGCTCACGTCCCTCACATTACCACAAGCATTGTGTGGTCAAGGCCTGGGTCTCAGGACAGGCCAGCTTTCCTGTCCTGTCCTTCTCAGTTTCCCTTTGTGATTATGGTGAGGGGTAGGGGCTTGGCGGTGTGGTGCTCAGGGTGCCTCCAAAAGGGACCTTGGGGACATATCATGTAACCCCTACATTTTAAAGACAAGACTCAGAGAGGGCCAGTGAGAGTTCACGGTCATATAGCAAGTACAACACGGAACCAAGAATCAGGTCTCTCAACCCCCGTGCAGGATTCCTTCTGGTCTGACTGCCGGCACACCCAGGAAGTCCTCTGAGCATGGTTATTCTAGGTGGGCCTTGGGTCACCATAGCTGATACCCCCATGTCTCTAAGAGAGGCAGGGCAGGTGCCAGGCTTGAAGTGAGAGAGCCAGACCCACACTTACTGGACACGAAGCAGAGGATACATACAAGAGAGTAAGAGGTAGACCAAACCCTCAAAGACTCATGTTCTGTGGAGGAGCAACAGAGCAGGAAATGATCAGAAAGCTGGTGCAGAATGGCCTAGACACCATGCACCCTGAGAGGGCCCTGAAGGTTGGTTGAAGTCTGAGAAGCTCATGGGATGTGGAGGGGTTAAGCATCCAGCCTGTGGAATGCAGAGATCGGCCATGCCACAAAGAGGTGGGGAGGCAGGGAGCTATCAGGAGGCCACCCTCTGCTTTTCTCACCTTGCTGCAGATGTCACCGCAGAGCTGGAGGGCTCTGGTTCTCTGGCTCGGGCCACCATCCAGCCCTGTGGTCTCTGGCCAGTGCTTTCTCATTGGCCTCTGAGGTCCTGCAGAGGCCTCATCGTATATTCTTTCTGTTCCTTTTCCCACCCTGTGCAGTGGGTTGAAGGGTATAAGCCGGTTGACCTAGTAATTTCCAAGTCTTCAGTTTTGGTCTTTATTCTCCCCTAAGTTGCCTTCCATTGTGAGGTCAGAAAGGCAAAGTTGTTTTGATCTTGGCTTAGGTAAAGCTTCATCCCAGTGGGAAAAAAAATCTGCTAGTGCTAGGAAAATAACATCCCGGGTGCCCAAGAGCAAGATGGCTTCTGAATTATTCAAAGGCTTCATTTCTTTCCCCACAGACTAGAAACTCCCCAAGGGCAGGTCTGCGTCTGTGTCACCAGATGGCAGGGAGGAGGGCAGGAGTTCGCATGTGTTTTGGGCCTGTTTGTGCCGAGCACACCGTGCCTTTGTGTTGTAGAATGTTCCTGGTGTCCTGGAATTTCTGTCTCCATTTCATAGCCACAGAACCTAAAGACCAGAGAAGAGAGACACTTGGCTAAGTTCGCATAGCGAGTGTGTGGCAGAGGTCAGCTTGGAAGCTGGGCTTGGCGGTGCCAAAGTCCTGGAGCTTTTCCTACACTGTGCAGGCAGGTGGAGCTCCACCCCCACCCCCAAGCTCTGCAGCTGTCAGCCTTCCCAAGATCCTCAAGGACCTGGTGAGGAGAGGGGTCCCCCAAGGCAGCCAGATGTGCCATCTTCTAAAGAGAAGCACTGACACTAACTGGACAGCAGGAGCTCTGACATCTTTATTTCTTGTCTTGGCCACTCTGCCCAGCATCAGGGCTTTGTCTTAATTGGCTCACTGACAGCATCATGTCATGCTCTTTCCTCCTCCTTCAGCCTGGCTCCTTCTCAGGGCTTTCATACTCATGCCCACCCCGCAGCACACCTACCCCGCCATGTCCACTTCACACAGGATCACAAACATGAGACCTGGGGGCTGCCCAGTAAGCTGCTGGCTAAGCTGTGTGATCTTGAGCATGTTGCTTAACCTCTCTGGGTCTCAATTTCTCCACCTGCAAAATGGGGCTAGATGTTAGATCTGTTCGTTGCCAAGTTTCTGTGATGACTTCTTTTTCATCCTGATAATGGGCATTTGGGAGGATAGTGGGAATTTAAGTTCAGGGCCACTTCTCAGGCTGCAGAGATGGGGGACATCCCAAGTAGAGGTGTTTTTATCCAGTCACATTGTTGTTAGAGAGATATGCCATTTGCATATAGTTTGCACTTTCTTTTAATGTCAAAATACTCTGACAGACCCACCCCACCTTTTCCCTCCCCCTCCCACTTCCTCTCACCACCTGCTTTCTGCCCACCCCACCACACCCCTGGGCCCCATGTCAGCTCTGCCCTTTCTCGCTGGGTTGTCTTGCTCCAGGAGGATGACTGAGCTGGCTTAGAGGGCTGTGCTGGGCCTTAGCTGCACCCTTGCCTGCCTTTGCAGTGTGACTCAGTCTGGTAGAATCCATAGCATGCTTGGAACTGTGCAGCATGACCCTCGTATTCAACTCAGAGGGGCTGAGCAACTTGTCCAAAATCTAAGTGGCAGAGTCAGCCTTCAAATCTGCATCTGCCTGACTCGGGATCATGCTCTCCTCACTGCTCTAGGCTGTTCCCCTGTCTGGGGACATGCAACAGGGTAAGAGTAATGGTCTGGCTGGAGATGATGATGATGGTGATGAAGACATATTTAGACTGTTACTCCTGTGATCTGTGGACCAGGAATATGAGCATCATAGTCAGATTGTTAGAAATCAGGCCCTATGGCAGACCTACTGAATCCGGATCTGCATTTCATCAGGAGCCCCAGGAGACTGTGTGTATGCCAGAGGTGGAGAAGCACTGTTCAAGAACTCTGCCTGCCACATTGACTTCTAGATTCCAGAGCTACTAAATGCTTTCTGGAGGTAGAACACAGATATTCTGGCTTTGATACCAGAGCCAAAAAAGCCCTCAGGTGCTTTTAAGGCTGGTGGTTTCACAAGCTGTGCTCTTTGGAGCCCTGGGACTCCCAATGGTGCCTTCCTGTCTCTCTGGTGTGAGGGGTGGCAAAGTTCAGCAGGCAGGACTCCAGAACTCCTATGCTTGCTTGGATGCCTCCCCTTGAATTAGGTTTGTAAACTTCTCCTGGAATGCAATTTCACGGGAGTGAGGTGGGGTTGTTAGGGTCTATTGAGTAAAAAAAGTTTTAAACTGGCTTTATTCCATCCTTTTTTTACATGTGAAGAAATGGATACTCGGAGAGATGCAGGAACCTGTCCAAAGACACACAGACTCTGGGACCAGAATCCAGCTGTATCATTAGGATTGTTTTTGGCTGCAAGTAGCAGTAAAATTGACTAACAGAGATTAATGCAAGCAAAGAACTGGTTTCATGCAGCAAGGAGCTCAGGCATAAAATGCTGAGGAATGCTGTCCAGTTTAATGATGCATCAGTGGCCCAGGCTCTTCCTGTTTTCCATCCCCTCCCCCCCCACCAGCTTGGGGCCTTTATCCTCACGGCTGAAGGTAGCAGCTACTGCTCTGGATCTTACATCCATGTTCCAGATGGGAAGTAGAGGGAAGGATGAAGGGGCAGAGGGCATTCTTTTAGTTTTGTCTTTTTATTCAGGGAAGGATGCCCTCCCCTGAGGCTTCTACCTTTTAATTTAGTCCAGAACTGGGTTACAGGGCCACCCCTAGCTGAAGAGTTAGCCCGGTGAAGGGGAGTAGGGCATGGACCTGGGTCAAACAGTCTGATAGTGAATGCCTTTCCGTCTAGGGATCCTATCCTGGTATCCTGAGATTCTTCAGGGTCCCAGAATTGCAGCCTTTGGGATGGGATGGGATGTATTTGAATCAGAGAGGCACCTGCTCAAGCCTTGGGGCTTGACTCTCCCCCCATTATAATGGTCCTTTATGGAAACCACTTGATGTGGGAGCAGAAGCTTTGCTAAACAAAGACCTACATACTTGGGGGCTTGGGGAAGGAGAAACTGGATTAGAGTGAAAACCACGAGGGCTAATTCTAATTCTCTGACTATTTCTATTGCTCACAACCCTTAATGAAAACATGTGTAAGAAACCCGCAGGGTTAATTTTGCCGAAAAAATTCCAATAAAGCTCCATTAGATTTTCACGTTAAATTAATGTAATGGATGCTTAAAAGCCATGCTAATTAGGCTTCGTTATTAAC
Source organism: Manis pentadactyla (assembly GCF_030020395.1). Classification (NCBI taxonomy): domain Eukaryota; kingdom Metazoa; phylum Chordata; class Mammalia; order Pholidota; family Manidae; genus Manis; species Manis pentadactyla. The sequence goes on from NC_080022.1 coordinate 148,319,198, forward strand.
AGGAATGTCAGGTGGTTGGGATCTGGCCTGGAGCTGACATTTTTTTCTGTCCACCTATGGGAGGTGGATTTTTCAGTGGTCGGGAGGTGCCATGCCATCTGGCCCCAGCACCGCAGCTCCTGCTCATGTGTTGGACTGCCTTTAGTCATTCAAGTTCCTTTTCCTGGGACTGGAATATACTCTTTGTCAAGATTACAGACAACAAACTATGTTTTCGGTTGGTTTTTATTTTCGTATTTTGGACATTTCCAAATTTTCCCTTCCAAGAACCATCCTAATGTCTCTGATAGGTACATGGCTCTGATGTGTCACTCCCTTGCTCAGAAACCTTTAATAGCTCCCTGTTGCCTATCAGATAAATTTAGGGTCCCTGACTTGGCATTCAAAGCCTTCTGGGATTTGGCCTCAATTCACCTTCCAAGCCCCCCCATTCCGCTCACAGTGGGCTGAGGCTGGCTCCTCCCTGAACTGGGCCTTCTCAGTTTCCCTTGATTTTGGCTATGACCCCTAAACCCCGTCATCTCAGCCTTCCAACACTTGTGTTATTCTTCCCATGTAATAGATTAAGAGACTGACTCTTAGGCTGTCAGACCCTGGATCACTCAGACTCCCTTACAGAAAGGACCTGGCATGTTTTAGATACTCAAAAAATTCCCATGTCCCATGTTTCTCCCTGGTGGGGTGGTTGTTTTATTTGTCCTGCACCAGGGTTTGGTAGCTGGGAATTCTAAAGGCCACATGGCATTTGGGAAGAGGCTCTGTTTGGGAAAGGGGAAATGTACCAAGCTAGGATGAGAAAGAGAAGGCAAAGACAGGGCCCCTGCTTCTTTCATTATTCTGGGCCGTTTGGGCCCAGGCTACATGCTGGCACTGAAGGAGATATGTATGTCCTAGGGAGACATTGACCCTCCCCCTCAGGCTCATCTACTTGTTTGCAGAGAGAAAACCTAGACAGCTGGGCTCCAGGCAGTGTGGACAGGAAGGAGTGGCTGTGCAACAGCTGGAGCCTTGGGGCCTGTGGGATGTTGCAGTAGGGGTGGAGTGGGGGAGCCACAGCCCCACAGGAAGCTGAGCCTGAGTGTATCCACCCATGGACAGAGGGGGCCCAGGGTCGCTTTCCAAGGGTCCTATTCCTGTGTCACAGTCCACGCCTGCCTCTGGAGGCCCGAGGATGTAGACTTCCTCCCCTGGGCGCTGGCCTCTCCAGATCTGGGCGAGGATGAGAGAAGGTCGTTCACACCTCTTCCTTCCCTGTTCTTTGGGATCTGGCATGTCTATGTCCACTCCATGGGGTGGGCCATTCCCTCTGGGAGGTGAGTTGGATTCTCCCTCTGGGGTCATCACCTGCCAGGCCCCCAGGTTTGGGGTGAATCCCATGGCATCTGATGGGAGGGCTGGTGGGAGGGTGAATCTGGCATGGTTAGGGTTGGCAGGAAGGCAGAGGGCATGGATCTTGGGAGCTTCTTCTGTCATCCAGATGCCTGGTTTTTGAGCCCCAAGAACTCAGAACAAGGAGGAAGGGATGAAAGAGCCCCACACTCTCCAAGAGGCAGCTAGAGAAGCTTAATACTTGAGAAACCACCCAGAGGCTTTTTGAGGAAAACCCAGTAGTGATAGGGCTGTGACAGCACAGGGAAAGAAAATGGGGCTCCCCTGGGCCAAAGCCAGCAGGACTGGAGGAATTGCTTGAGGCTGAAATGTTTGTTTCCTTCCAGGCAGCTGAGTAAAGTCAAAGGACCAGCAGTGTTTGTGCAATGTAAAGAGTTAACACAGGGCTTCCCACTGTAGGTGGAAGAGAACATTCTTTCTCTCTCTTGCACAATAGACGTTTCCCCAAGACAACCTATCACAACATTGCCTGAAATGCAAACCTACACTGGCTGTTAGAGATGGCCTGGCGCTAGTGCCTCAGGGGGCATGGTGGTGGGAAAGAGATCCAGGCCTTCCCTCGATGACTCCATGTATCCTTTCCCTCCCCCCTTGCCCTCCATAACTCTTCTTCCTTGGTGAAGGCCATGTGGCCTTTTAGAGCTTACCCCTGAGTCTTTGTATGACAGGTGGGTACCCAGATGGACTCCACTTTGCCTGATACCCTTCCCCCCAAACCTTCTTTAAATGTCTGGGTAACCTCTCTGCTTCACACACCCTGCCCAGATGGCAGGATGGAAGTACTGGAAAAAGTGCATGAACTCAGATGGCCAGAGTCTAAAAGAAATGAAGAGAGAGAGAGAATGTGTATGTGTGTGTGAGAGAGTGGGAGAGCAAGTGTGATCTCTGTGGGAACCTGGAAGCAGAGGGATAGAGGGGTGGGAGAGACCCCATGTACCAGGACATGCCCTGTCCAGCCTGACGCAGGCCATCTGCACTACCGTTTTGGTGCCGGCTTTTGACGCAGGTGGGCACAGTTCTGAGCACCTCTCAGAAAGGGTGGCCAGTTGGTCCAGGCCACTGCCTGGGGCTGCTCAGCCCTTCACTCCTTGGTGCACAGCTCATGGCTTGGGAGGTTACTGAATGGGAAGGCAAGAGGACCAGGACTAAGGAGGCAGCCCTGCATGGGGATGTCCAGGAAACCTTTGTCTTTCTGGGGTGGGCTGTGGGTAGGGGGAGAGAGGACCAAATCCAGAGGGTCTCCAGAGGGATCTGTGCTTAAGCTATGGGTTAATTAGAGGTCAGGCTGCTGGGGGCAGTGAACCCTTACCTTGGCCCCTCCTGCTCTCTTGCAGCAACAAGAGGCAATAGGATGTTTAAGAGGGATAAAGAAGGTGGACTCTCTATTTCCTAGACCTCAGGGGTTAGGAGTCTCTGTGTGACCAATGGGTTAGGAATTCTAAAATTGCCATCCCTACTGCTTTCTTGCATTAGAATTCAGATACTAGCAGCCATATTTTTCAGGATATGCTGGGACCCTCCCTGTACCAGGAGTAAATCCTGATTAATCAAAGCCAGTGTGATAATCCTGTTCCTTTGCTGGTGATTGTTCATGCATGGGCATGTCATGCAATTCTGGCCAATGACAACTAAGGAGAAGATTATTTGTGGAGAAGGGATGCCTTCTGAGAAAGGCCTTCTGAGACCTGAAAAATGGACTTACCAGAAGCAGCAGCTACTCCTGCCTACCACCTTTGGATGTTGTTAGGTGAGGGTGTGATGCCTGATGCTTTAGCAGCCATATTAAGATCATGAGGGAAGTAAAGATGCTGAGAAGAGGACAAAGAGAGAAGGAATCTGGGTCCTGGATAGTATCTCAGAACCCAGCTGAGTTAACCAAACTTGGAGTTGCCTTACCTCTGGACTTCTTGTTATGAGAAATAATGAACTTTTTATTTTAAAACTACTCATAAGTGAGTTTTCTTTTGGTTACTGCTGAAAGCAGCCAACCTGATCAAATTTCTGAAGTCATGATAAAATATTTAGGTTGTCTGCTATGATTCTCTCCTTGGAGGCAATGAAACAGTCTCTGAGCTCACTGGAAGCCTCGCTTTACTATAACTGCCCCTTTTCACTCTGGTCAAAAATTGCTGAAGAGTTTGGGTTTGGGGACTGGAAGAACTGGGTTCAAATCCCACCCTTTAATGCAGGTACCATAGGACTTTGTTAGTTATTTAAACAAGGGATTGGCAAACTTACTGGAAAGCACCAGATAGTGATTATTTTAGACTTGGTGGGCCATATGGTCACTGTTGCAACTATTCAACTCTGTTATTTTAGTTCAAAAGCAAGCTATGGATAACACATGAATGAATGGGCATGGCTGTGTTCCAGTAAAACTTTATTTATAAAAACCGGTGGCAGGCTGGGTTTAGCCTGAAGGCCATAGTAAATCAGCCTCTGATAAGAATTTCAGCTTTCTTTTGTGAAAAATGGGGCTAATGATTTCTGTTGTCCTCATGGGACAAATCTCAGCATCAAATGAGTTGACTTTAAACTATAGCTACATAAAATATAATATGCACATGGCTCTCCTTTCTTATAAGAACCAAAGGTCTTGGCATCACAGTGCTTTACTTTACCACCTACAAGAGCTGTGTAATTTTGGGAAAGTCACCTAACTTCTCTAAGTGTTGCTTTTCTCTTCTCAAAGTGGGTATGCCAAGACCTAGTTCATACAGGGTTGCAAGGATTAAGTGAATACAGGCATATCTTGTTTTATTGTGCTTCCTAGATTTGCATATTTTACAAATTAAAGGTTTGTGGCAACCCTACTTCCAGCAAGTATCAGCACTGTTTTTCCAGCAGCATTTGCTTACATTGTATCTCCCTGTCACATTTTGGTAATTCTTATAATTACCAAGAACCTTATTTCAAACTTTAAAATTATTGTTATATAATATATCTGTGATCTCCTTAGATGTTGCTATTGTAATTGTTTTGGGGTGCCCAATCCATGCCCATATAAGGTGGTGAATTTAATTAATAAAAGTTGTATGTGTTCTGACAGGCTGTTCCCCTGGGTCCCTCCCTCTCCTCAGGCCCCCCTATTCCTTAAGACACAACAAAGGATTTAGAATACTCCATAACTTAGTTGATAAAATAGCAGCAAGGTTTGAGAGGATTGATTCCAGTTAATAACCCTGCAGTGGCCTCTAAGTGTTCAAATGAAAGGAAGAGCTGCATGTCTCTCACTTTAAATCAAAAGGAAGATATGATTGAACTTGGTGAGAAGGCATGTCAAATCCAGGATGGGCCGAAGGCTAGGCCTCTTGTGCCAAACACTAGCCAAGCTGTGAATGCAAAGGGAAAGTTCTTGAAGGAAATTTAAAGTTACTCCAGTGAACACGTGAATGATAAGAAAGCAAAACAGCCTTATTTCTGATGTAAAGAAAGTTTTAGTGTTCTTGATAAAAGATCAAACCAGCCACAACATCCCCTTAAACCAAAGCTTAATCCAGAGCAAAAACCCTAATTCTCTTCAATCCTATGAAGGCTGAGAGGTGAGGAAGCTGCAGGAGAAAAGTTTGAAGCCAGCAGAGGGTGGCTCATGAGGTATCAGGAAAGAAGCCACCTGCATATCAGAAAAGTTCAAGGGGAGGCAGCAAGTGCTGATGGAGAAGCTGCGGTAAATTATCCAGAAGATCAAGCTAAGATAATAAATGAAGATGGCTATGCTAAACAACAGATTTTCAATGCAGATTAAACAGCTTTCTATTGGAAGAAGATGCCATCCAGGACTTTAATAGCTATAGAGAGCAGTAGTCAATGACTGGCTTCAGAGCTTTAGAGGCAGCTGACTCTCTTGTTAGGGGCTGTGCAGTTGAAGACTTTAAGTTGAATCCAGTGCTCATTGACCATTCTGAAAATCCTAGGGTCCCTAAGAATTGTGCTATATCTAGTCTGCCTGTGCTCTATACATGGAACAACAAGGCCTGGATGACAGCACATCTGTTCATAACATGGTTTACTGAATATTTTAAGCCCACTTTTGAGAACTGCTGCCCAGAAAAAAGGTTCAAAATATTACTGCTCATTGACAATGCACCTGGTCACCCAAGAGCTCTGATGGAGATGTGCGATGAGATTAGTGTTGTTTTCACACCTACTAAAACAATATCCATTCTGCAGCCCATGGATCAAGGAGTCATTTCAGCTTTCAAGTCTTACTATTTAAGAAATACATTTAATAATGCTATAATTGCCATAGATAGTGATTCCTGTGATGGATCTGGGCGAAGTAAACTGAAAACCTTCTGGAAAGGATTCCCCATTCTAGATGCCATTATGAACATTTGTGCTTCATGGGAAGAGGTCAAAATATCAACATTAAAAGGAGCTTGGAAGAAGTGGATTCCAACCCTCATGGATGACTTTGAGGGATTCAGGACTTAAGTGGAGGAAGTAACTGCAGATGTGGTGGAGATAGAAAAGTCGAATTAGAAGTGGTTCTTAAAGATGTGAATTGCTACAATCTCATGATATAACTGAAATGGATGAAGAGTTGCTTCTTATGGATGAACAAAGAAAGTGGTTTCTTGAGATGAAATCTACTGGAGAAGGTGCTCTGAGGATTACTGAAATGACAACAAAGGATTTAGAATATTCCGTAACTTAGTTGATAAAACAGCAGCAAGGTTTGAGAAGACTGACTCCAATTTTGAAAGAAGCTCTACTGTGGGCAAAATGCCATTAAATAACATCACATGCTACAAAGAAATCGTTTGTGAAAGGAAGAGTCAGTTGATGTGGCAAATGTCATTGTATTATTTTAAGAAATTGCCACAGCCACCCCAGCCTTCAGCACCCACCACCCTGATCAGTCGGCAGCCATCAACACTGAAGCAAAACCCTCCAGCAGCAAAAAGATTATGGTCCCCTGAAAATTCAGATGACCGTTAGCATTATTTTAGCAAAAAAATATTTTTTAATTAAGGTACGTACCTAGTTTTTTAGACATAATGCTATTGTACTTTTAATAGACTATAGTATAGTGTGAATATAACTTTTGTACGCACTGGAAAACCAAAAAAGTAATTTGACTTGCTTTATTGAGATACTCTCTATTGTAATATTCGCTTTACTGCAGTGCTCTGGAACTGAACTGCAGTATCTCTGAGGCATGGTCTGCAATGTGTGTGAAGTGCTGCACAGACTTAGCGCACAACGAATGATAATGTAATACTAAGGAGTAAAGCCTCCGTTTTCTGACTCAAAGTTTCCATCTGATCTTATCCCACCCTTGTCGTGACATTGGGTAAATCTTGGTTCTCCCCCACGCTCCCCATGGACCCCGGAGTCCTTGGGGGTAATGCAGACCTCCCCTGCCAGCATTCTCTCTTCCTCCACTACCCACCCAGTGCCCTCCCTACCACATCGCTTCCCTGTTTAACAGAACGAGTAATTAACAATGTTAATTCTAATCTCATTTGCTAATGAAGGCAGTCTAATTGTACCATAATTGGCAGTGGCAGGAGCAGAAAAACACAAAATAAACCCTGCGTGTGTAATTTGGTTTAACTTTCTTATAATTACCTTGGAGCCTGGGACCTGGTGGATGAAGGTGGGGTGGGGAGATTGGGGAATTAAGAGAGGGAGCCAAGATCTGAGGGTGGGAGAAAGGGTGAACAGCGCACTTCTGGCAGTTCTCCTGATCATCCCAAGGCCTCCCAGACAAACATCCTTCCGTCACTTCCTGTTTCCTCCTACAGTTGTGTCCTGGCAGACCGATTCTGCAGGCCCACTTGCAGATGCTCTCCAGTATCTTCCCCAGGAGCACCACTTCTGTGAGATGGCAGTACAGGCTCAAGATCTGGCCCCGCCTGTCTTTCCATCCTTCACCCACAGCTCTGACCTTATTTTCTAGCTACCCCCAATCATTGGTCCTGCTACATAGACATCTGGGATGCCACACCCAACCTGCCTCATGCCCCTGGAAAATCTTGGGAGGGAAGCCTTCCCCGACCCCCAGAGGTTAACTTGCACTCCTTTCCACTTCTCCTAATTGGAACCTGATTATATTATACATTTCATTATTTTATGTATGAATGTTTACTGTTTACATGCTTCCTTGGTCACTAGATTGTGTCTTTTATTGAAGTCCTCTCAGTACTTGGCCCAGAATAAGTGCTTGATTCTATTTTTGCAGAATGCTTGAATGAGAAATTAGGTGGCCTTGGAGAAGATTCTGGAAGCATGTGGTAAAGTGTTAAGAGACCTGGGTTCTAGTCCTGGCTCTCCAGCTAACCTGCCATGAAAAGACTCACACTCTATGATCTCTTGTTTTCCACCTGTTCTCAGTCTAGAATTTTTTGAAATTCTTTTCCCTTTCCAAAAAATAAGTAAAATGCAGCCAACATCGTAACATCAATTCCAGGCCATCTTTTTCCCTGGCAGTGAAACTCCTGCCTGAACTTCTTGGGTAGCCTTCTCCATCTCTACAAGGTAACCTCACTCTGATGTTGATTCTGAGTAAATAAACATCTCTGAACCTAATATAGTGTCTTCCACATCTCATCAAGTAAGCAATGCCTTAATAGCTTCCACTGCCCAGTTTTGGAGAGAAATGTGTGCCCGAGGTATTTGTTTTGCTTATACGTATAATCATTTCCATAGTAACCAGCTCTGATTTAGGATGAGCTACAAACTGCTTTTGGTTAAGAGGTGGTAAGTGAAGAAATGTAGCATCTCAGGGTCTAAAGAAAGCGCTTTAGAAGGAGGGTCTGTCTTCTGAGCCTGGAATCTCCACACACTGTATCAGACGTGGACATCTGCCCTCAGGGTGTTCATAGTTCCTTAGTTTCATTTTCTCACTGGAGAGTCCCCTCCTGGAACTCTCCATCCTTCTCTCCTGCGTACCGGCAGAGCTGGGAACCTGGGGTTTCTTTACCACCACCTCAGAAAATTGCCTTTGCTACTCTTCTGTGTGGATATCATGTTTCCTGGATCCCACACTTTCATTTTTCCCTTGGTTTATGCCCTTATTTTGCCTAGAGCGTGGGAATAACATTTCTGAGACTGCTTAGTAGAAATTTAGTGTCATGCAGCTTCCTGATCTTTTGTCTGTGGCCAGATTTTTCTTCTTTTCTCTCTGTTGACTTTAATATCTTTTCTTCATTCGCGGTGTTCAGAAATTTCCTGAAGTGCCTTGATATTGGGGGCCCATTGATCTGGAATCTCAGTGCTCAGACATTTGGCTATGTTACTTCTGCGATGGTTGTCTTACCTCCAGTTTCTCTCTTGCTGGTTAAATGTTAGATTTCTTGGACTGATTCTCTGAAATTTTTTTTTTTTATCATTTTCCTCCTGTTTTTCACTCTTCTCTACTTTCTAGATTTCCTCCAATGTTATCCACCAACCCTCCAGTGGGATTTTCTCTTTCTTTAATTCCAAGAGTTCTTTTTATTTATTTCCTGAATATTTTTTTAAAAGAAATTTAATAGGAGCCTGTTTTTTTTTCACAGATGCAGTATCTTCTTATTTCTCCAAGGATAATAGTAGGGTTTTGAGATTTCTTGCTTCTTCCTAAATTGCTTCTGTTTGATCTGAGCTCCTATCCTCCAGTTTTGTTTTGTTTTTCTGTCTCTGCCTTTTGTATGAGGTGTCCTGGCTGCCTGGAAGCTCTGTGTGTGGGGGCCTGGTATGTGGTATAAGGATGGAGGTTGTTTAGGGGACACTAGCTCCCTGTCTGTTCTTGGACTCTACCATTCCATCAGAGAGGAATCCTCCAAGCTGGGATACCAGTGTTCAGGAAACTGAATGGGAGGAGGCTGTAGACTTTTACTCAGTACCTGTTTTTCTGTCAGCTCCTTTCCCTTGCTGAGGCCTTGTGGTCTGGAATTTAAAGCCCTCCAGATCCATTGCCCTTCTTTTGTGCCAGGGAGTAGGGGTTATTATCTGGATGGTCTGACTGCTTCATATGCAGACTTTCAGCCACTTTGGGGAGCAGCTGATATTCTCTGTGCCTGAGTCTCTGCGGCTTGTGCATTCAGTACCAGCCAGGTCCTGGGCCTCCACCACTGCTGACTTAGGTTCCAGCCTTCCCTGGCCTCCAAGTCAGTCATATTCACCCGCCTGCTGCTCAGCATTGGAAATATTATTGCTGTGGCCTCCTCTCCTTTTATCTTGTTTATGTCTTAACAAAATCCCTTAGTCATTTTAGTGCAGCATTGGGAGGACGCAAGATAAAGAGTGACTTTCTCACGTGTGCACAGCACCTTCAGTGTTAATACAGCCCATCCACATCCATCCTCTCACTTTATCTTCATAAGAGGCCAATGGACCAGGCAGGGAACAAGGTTTTGTCTGTCATGTTTAACCAGAACTCTGAGCACAACTCCTTAGGCAGCATTTAAACAGAAGTGAACAAGGGTTGGAAACAGGGGTGAGAGGTGGTTTCACTGACATTGCCCCTGCTTCCCCAGGTGGAGTTTAATGAGAGATGAAATGCCACTGGCAGCATGGGCCCAGTGGGAAGAGGAATTTGGAATCAGGGCTGTTAGAAACAGTCTGGGTCCAGGGCACCTGCAGTAAAACTGCTTTGATGTAGTAACTGATGGTGTGAAAATTAAAAGTTGAAAATCAAAGGCAAAGCCTCATGGTGATGGAAGGCGTTGAGGGAGGCTTTTGGGATTTTTCCCTCTCTCCTCAATTTGTTTTTCTTTTCAGGCCTATTATTTCTGCTTGTTGGCATGTGTGCGTGCGTGTATGCCCACTCATGTGCACACATACATGTATGTATTTGCACACATCCATGTATGTGCATGCATGCATCTATGTGTATGAACACACCTGTATGTGTATGTGCATCCATGTGTGTGTATGTGTGTGTGTGTATCCATGTGTGTCTGTGTGCACATGCATTTGTGTGTGGGTATTGCATTGGGCAAGAGTGACAGTTTGTGAATTTCATCTTGGTACAGTGGAAGAGCAAAGGATATAGAATTGGATTCGAGGACACGCATACTCATTTTTTCTTAGGTAACTCTCTTGCTTTCTCTGAGTCTCTCTTTTCTTATCTTTAAAACAAGGTTTATAATGTCAAAGCTGTATACCACATTGGGCGGGGGTGTTGCGAGGGTACTAGCACCAATATACGGGGAAATACTGTGTAATGTGCCAAGGGTCATGCAAATATCATTCAATCATTTCTTTGTTCATTCATCTGAGACATACTTATTGAAGCCGAGTTCTGAGGAATGTACTTCTTCTGAGGGGAAACAAAGACACAGGCAGCTATGATGCTCTATGCAGAGAGCCTGGAAGAGCAGGGAGGGGAGTACTGACCCCAGCTCATAAAGGAGGATGCCCCTCAGAGACCAAGATTGGAAGTGGGGGGTATGAAGGTATTGAACAGGCAAAAGGAGGCAGAGGCCTGGGTTAAAACCCCCTCTGGCAGAAGAGCAGGGCGCCAGGGCGTGAATGTGAGAGAGTGACGGATCTGGTGACTGGCTGGGAGGTTGCTCTCAGGCGGCTTGGTGCCGCGAAGCTCTGGTCCACTGCCGGCCTCCCACTGGGGACAGTCAGGCAGGATCTGGGGAAGAGTTCACTGCTGTGCTCCTTACTTGATTCACTCCTGAATTTAACAAGCATTTATTAAGCTTCCACTCTGCCAATCCAGTTGCGGGCTCTGGGGAAGCAGCAGGCCCACCTGGTGGGGCCAAAGCTGTGTGCGGGGCCCCTGTTAGCAGCCTTACCTTCGGATACCCCGTCCGGACTCAGGCTGGCTGCGAGGGTTCTCCCAGAACAATGTCACTGCAAAATTTTATGCTGCTTTTTCCCCTTCCAGGGAAATGTCTGCCAGTGGCTTTTATGATGCCAAATAAAAAGCCTTTTTTTTCCCCTTTAGATATTTTTATTTCACCTTTAAAGGATGTACAGTAAGGGTGAGAACATCTCCATGAAATCTCTGCAGTAAATAACGCTTGGATCCCTTTCTCATGCTGCCTAAGGGCATAAGGATGAGGCAGGCTGGGACAGCCTCCTCGCCTTCCCTGTCCCCATGGAGCCGGGGCTCAGCTGAACCCCGAGCAGACAGACGGGAGGGCCTTCCCCTCACCGCTTGGAGGAGGCGGTGGAGGTCCTTTCCTGTGGCCCCAGGGGCCCCTGTGTCCCTGCTCCCTCCCTTCCTGTGGGAAGGGGCTAAGGGTCCCGGGACACCTACTGCTCATGTCACACGCTGTGCTGAGCACGGTCGGACTGACGTGAGGGCAGGACTCAGGACATGCGGCTGACAGGACCCTGCACCCTGGATCTGGTCTGCTTGGATCTGGCTCCTGCCTCCTCGACTTGGTAACTGTGAGACACTGGGCCAAGTTAATTGAGCCCTTAGTGCCTCAGTTTCCTCATCTGCAAAAATGGAATAACAATAGCACCTACTTACTGGAGTTCGGCTGAATGAATACATTCATGCAGGTAAAGCACATAGAAGAATGGGCTGTAGGAAATGTTAAGAAATGTTAGCTGTTTTATTATTATTATTTCTTTTCATAGAAAAAACAGCTGAGCTGACCCTGGCTATGCACCTGCCTTGTCTCTCAGCTGAAGGGTGTCCAGCCTCTTGTTTGGGACTATGAGGAAGGTTGAGTGGCCTGCCAAGGTCACCCAGTGAGAGAGCAGGGGACAGTGGGACTGAAGGAGAGATGCCCTTCTATAAATAGTAGCCTTGGGAAGGCTTGTGTGGCTCCTGAAAGTTCTTCTTCTGAGGAACCATTCTGAGATTTTCCTCTTGGAGCCAGAAAGCAGTTCCGAAAGTCAGATGACTTCCCCAAGGCCAACACGGCCCCAGTGTGGAGCTGGGGCCCACACTCAGCCATCTCCACTGACTCCTGGTCCTTGTCGCCTTCCCTGCAGTGAGTGTCGAGCGTGGCTCCATCCTCTGGGGGCCTCAGACTTAAGAGGTTGTCCCCCAGACCTAGCAGGGGACGAGTCCATGGTCGTAACTGGGAGAGATTCAGATCCTTGACTGTAAACTGGGCTGTTCCATGTGTTGGTGGTGGGGGGTGGGAGGGTGGCCAAGAGGTGTGGGGTCAGCAGCAACACATGTCCATAGGCTCTGCTAGACTGAGAGGCGCCCACAGCAACTGTTTTTAGCATAGCTGTCAGCTGGGCCACTGGGGCAGAGGGAGCAGCCAGGCAGAAAATCATCAATTTAAGCAGCTGGTGAGTCAGAGGCTTGGGAGGGGCGAGGGCCTGGGGGTCAGCAGGGCGGCACTGGAGGCTGACCAGCGGGGTGGAGGATGATAAGCTCCTTGGGGTGACCGTGGCACAGACATGCTCGGCTCCAGGGGCCCAAACCCCACCCAGCCCACTGCAGGGGCTTCCCTGTGGTGCTCAGGTCAGTTCAGCAAACCTATCCTCAGCATTGGTTCTGGGCCAGCACATCCAGCTAGTGCTAGAAATAGAGGCGGGAGTGAGATATACCCCTGCCCTCGAGAAACTCAGTGTGAAGGTGGACACAGACCCCCAGGTAGTCAATGCAGCATGGTGTGATATTGGCTGTGGGTAAAGCAGGTAGGAGAGCTGACTCTGGACCTTTAGTCTTGGCTCAGCCCCCTGTTAGCTTTAGGATCTTGTGCAAGTTACTTAACTTCTCATTTGCCTAAGTTTTCTCATCTGTAAAATGGGTGAACTATAATACAGTTATGATTCTTGCTGCTGTGCAACAAACTCCCCAAAGTCAGTGGCATAAAACCACGAACATTTATTATGTGCTGACAGGTTCTATGGTCAGGAGTTTGGACAGGGCATGTGAATAGCCTGTCCCTATTCCACAGTGTCTGGGGCCTCAGGGCAAGGAGGACTTGACTGTGTAGGGGTGGTAAAAATGGCTGGTGATGAGTCATCTGGGGGAAATGTCCAGAGAGCAAGAGACCAAGGTGCAAGCTGCATGTGCAACTCCACCCGGAAGGGCACATTGCATCACTTCTGCTGCCCTCTACTGGTTGATGCTGTCACAAACCCACCTAGGTTTGATGGAGGGGACAGTTTTAAAACTTTCACTCTACTCATAGCACTGGATAATTAAATGAGGGATGTAGTAGGTCTAGGGCAATGACTGTAAGCACCCAATAAATGTTAAGTATTATTATAATTAGTGCTGTTGAGGGGAGATGGTGGTAAGGAAAGGCTTCAGAGTGAAGGTGATATCTGAGCTGGGTCTTTAAGGATGAATAGGAGTTTGCTATGCACTGTGTAGGGAGCACAATTCAGGTAGAGGAAATACCTTAGGCAAAGTCAAAGAAGGCTTGAAATAACGATGTGTTTAGGGGAGCCATGAGTGATTTGGTGGTGTTGCAGCATTGAGGGCAAGGAAGAGCAAGGAGCTGAGGTTACTCGGAGGGGTGGCAGGGTATTAGGGGCCAAAGCAGTATGTTTTGGACCCAACTGAGAAGTCTGGATTTTGTCCTGAGGGTAATAGGGAGCCATGGAGAGTTCCAAGCAAGGGAATGACATGGCCAGTTTTGTCAGAAAGATCATTCTGGCCACATTGTGGAGGATGGGTTGGAGGGGTAAAAGTGGAGGCTGGAGACCAGTAAGGAGGCCATTACAGAAAGAGACAGAGGGCCTGACCTAAGTGAGTAGCAGTGAGGCCGAAGGGAGGGAAATGGATGCAGAGCCATTTAAACCATAACATCAATTGGACTGGGAAACTGGAGGTAGGAGAGGAAGTGTTCTGGGGGGGCACAGATCTGTGGTAGAAGTTTCAGGCTGGATGTGGGTGGTAGTTACAAGCATCAGTCTTGTTCCTGAGCAGGGTCACGAGTCCGTGGTTAACACAGCCTCCTCAGGGCCAGGCCTAATGCTGCTGCATCCCTGAAAGATGCCTTCAGCTCACCTCTGAACCCTTCCAGATTGATCTGGGCCACACTGCTTGGGGTCTGCTTAGCTGTGGAGGTGAGGGAGAAAGAGGAGTGGAGGACAACCCCAATTGAGAGCAAGGGCAATATCTTTTCCCTCCATGTGCTCAAAGTTTGGGAAGCCCTTCCTGAGAACAGAGAGGTCTTTCTGCTCAGGGCCTTTCCCTGGGCTGAGGGTCAAGTGTCGGTGATCTTGGCTGACGGTGGCCCAGGGCCACAGAGTGACAGAGTTCTGGAATGTTGGAATGGCAGAGCCCTGGAGGGAAGCCCTGAGTCTGGCACTAGACAGAGCTGGATTGGGGGCCTGGCTCTGCTGTTCCCTGGCTGTGTGGACAGGGCACTATGCAGGATACAGGCCATATCCCCTCCTTCCCCACGGGATTGCTGAGGGGGTTAAATGGGCCCATCGGTGGGAACAAGTGAGGTGAGATATACACGTATATGCATATCCCTGTTATAAGGAATTGGCTCACACAATTACAGAGGCTGAGAAGCCCAAGATCTGCAAACTGGAGACCCAGGAGACTTGATGGTGTGAGTTCCAGATTGATGCTCCAGCCCAACAGTCAGGCAGAGAATTCTTCCTTACCTCAATTTTTTGCTCTATCCAAGCCTCCAGTGAACTGGGTGAGGCCCACTCACTCTGGGAAGGGCAATCTGCTTTACTCAGTCTAGCCATACAATTCTCAGTCTCATTCAGAAGCATCCTCACAGACACATGCAGAATGAAGTTTGACCAAATGTCTGGGACCATGTGGCCCAGTCAGACTGACACAAAAAATTAACCTAAGGGTTACCCAGCAAATTAGGGGCAGACCCAGAGCAGGGTCTGACCCGGCAGAGATGGGAGGGAAAAGAGCAGCGATTTCTGCCAGTATCTGTAAACCATGGCAGGGAGGCAGAAGTGTCCTCCTCGCTAGATAGAGTGTTGCATCTGCAGCCAGGGGACCTGGGTTCTAGTTCTGGCTCTGCTACTTTCTAGCTGAGTGACCTTGGGCAGTCACTTCTTGGGACTCTAGTTTCCTCCTTTGTGCAGAGACGGTATTTTGTGAGTCTATAATTTGTTGAGTGACCATGTTGCATGTGACAGCATGATGAGGGGAACTGGGGCAGGAGGCTAACATTTAGCAGAAAGTATAGCACAGGGGTCAAGATGTGGGTGCGAGAGCCACCAACTCTGTGTCATTGCAGGAGTTACCTTCCCTTCCCTTCCCTTCCCTGCACCTTAGTTTCCTCATCAGAAAATGGGGATTCAATGAGATAGTGCATTCTAAGTACAGAACACAATGTGGAGCTCATGCAAGCCCTCCACGACTAGTCATTAGTATTTGTCAAGAGCCTACCATACGCCATGTATTTTATTTACATAAAATCCTGAGTGCATCAAATCATGTCAACAATCCCAAGAAGTGGTGTGGCAGAGGCAAGACTATGTGCTTTACAGACCCATTTCCTTTTCCTCTGGACACACAGTGGACTATACATCCCAGCCTGTGCTGTGGTGGGGCCATGTGACCTCAATCTGGCCAATGGAATATGGCCTAGTGATGCTGCCCCTTCCAGGCTGGCCCCTCAAACTTCCTGTGTGAGGCTCCATGTGTTCTCTCTTTCTTCCTATGTTGGTTAGCTGTGGCAAGTCCAAAGCAGGGGTTCCCAACTGGGGTGATTTTCTCCTCCTTCCCCTGAGGACAATATGTAGAGACACTTTTGGATGTCACAAGTTGGGTGGATGCTACTGGTGTCTAATGGGTGAAGGCCAGGGATGTTGATAAACATCCCATAGAATGATCTGGCCCAAATGTCTGTAGTGCTGAGATTGAGAAACCCTGGTCTAGAGGATCCCAAAGGCCTGGGAGAGTCTATAAGTCTATAAATAAGAACTTGGGTCCTTGAATCATTGCGTGGAGCACAGCTCTCCTTGCCCCCAAGGTGTTAGACTGCAAGAAGGAAATGTATCTTTAAACCAATAAGATGAAAACACTCAGCTTACCTCGACTAATGCAGATTGCTGTTGTTACTCTCATTTCATTGATGAGGTAACTGAGACATGAGGTCACAGACCTTGTAAATGACAAAGTGTGGGTTTGAACCCAGGCTTGCCTCACTCTAAAACCTGTGCCTGCCTCAGTATGAGTGTAGCCTATTTTCAGCTTCTGTTCTAAAGAGAAGCCTTGTCATCATTTCTGTCCCCTCTGTCTGAGTCTCCTAGGGGATTTCAGGTGGAGGCAGCTACAGAACAAATCAAGTCACTGCCGAGGCTCTCCTGCTCTGAGGCCTTCTGCTGTTACATGGAGCACGTTCCCCAGAGCAGAGCAAGCTGGCTTTGTCCCTCCCGGTCCTGTCCCTAGGAGACCCAGGCTGGGTATCTGGCACTAACCTCTCTTAAAAAAGGCTGGTGCTCACCTCCCACATGTGTCCACTTTGCTCTGCAGGGAGCCCCTCCCACCCCATTCTGTGCTCCCTGAGCCAACGCCCACCTGTTGCAGGTTTGAATTTCCAGGCAGGTGTCTGGAAGCATCTCAGCTCTCTGTTAATTTCCTGACTTGGCTTCCTGAAAGGCAGAGAGCCTGAGGTGGCTGCCTGGAGTGATGAGGAGATAGCAATGTCTGCTGTGGCTTCCTGCCTGTCTGCTGGGGCTCCACTGCCTATCAGCCCACTCAAGGGCCCCTCCCCTCGCAATCCTGCCACTCACTTGGAGGAAATTGGGGGTGGGGGCTGGAGAGCCTGCTGTGGGTGGGATGCAGAGCCTCATCAGGGAGAAGCAGGTGTGTAAGCCTCCAAGAAGTGTGCATGTGAGTCTGGATGTGCATGGTGATGTGTTTACCTATACTTTTGACCCTAAGAGCCACCACCAGGTCATTCATTTCACACAGAGTTTTTCTGTGTCCACACCAGTCACCAGTGATCCAATGCATTTCAGGGAGGGAGCTCCTCTTTTACTTACATAACTTACAAACCTGTACCCATTCTCTGATAGGGAGGAAGTCCTTCCTCCAGTCTGCTCCAAGTCTCCCTTATTGCAGTCTGGGTCTGTTGTCTCTATTTTGTGGAAATAGATAACATCTTTTTGCCTCCCTGATGTAAGCCTTTCAAGTACCTGAAAGTTGAAATTGGGCTCCTCCCTTAAAATACTTCCCAGATTCTCCTTTGCAGACCAAGCAAACCTATCCCCTAAACTTTTTTGACAGATAAGGACAACAGCTGGGGAAATGTATAGTAGCAAAAATGTGTCTGCAAATTTCCCCTCTTTTTCTGAAGTTCTCTCTTCCTTTAAAAGTCCCTGTAGCTGCAGAAAAGGTACAGGCTTTGGTAGCCAGGCAGATGTGCGTTCCAACTCCTGAGTGGTCATGTACCAGCTGGGCAGCCTCAGCCACGTTATTTGACCTTCTGAGCAAGGCTTAGTGCGTTTTGCTCTGAGCAGGTCACGGAACAGATGCCCAGTGAATGTGTTTCTTCCCCCCTGCCGTTCCCTTTCCGTCTCTGCCTATCAACTCTGGGAATCGGGTGTCCATGTTCTCCACCCCACCTCTCCCCTACTTACTCTCTGGCCTCTGCTGCTGCCTGGGAAAGGTCAGATGTGCTCATACCTCGCACCAAGCCTGATCAGCTGTGTGCAGGGTCGGCATGGGCCAAGTGCGTAGGGAAATGAAGTAGGCATGGTAGTCGTGGTGGGGTCCCAGTCATCAGCCACAGGGTTGGTGAGGAGAGAAGCCTTTCCCTGTTGCCTCTGCTCACAGAGCCCGCTTTCCACCCCCTGGCTGTTGAGTCACTCTTTGTTGGCCTGGGTGGCTCCTCTCTTAAAGCTGTGACCACAGCCCTGGCTCTCATCAGGATGTGGTATGATCTAGGGTCACTTGGTTTTCCTACAGTTGGATGCTTCCAGTTTCTTAGAATCTTAGAGTATTTGTAGCCATTTTCCAGATGGGAATAGGCTCTGAGTGGGGCCAAGATCTGCCCAAGGCTTCCACCCACGTATCCCGACCCTGGGTCCAGGGCTATCTCTGCTATGTTAGTTAGAAGTGGAGCCCAGGTGATGCAAAGATCCCTAAGCACAGCGGCGGCATGAGGGTACTGTCTAAGGAGATGCCTGTCTCCTTTTCAGGAGAAGGGAGAGGGGCAGAGCTTCCCTGAGCAAAGGAGCCCTCGAAGGATTGCAGCTCATTTTCCTGAAGGCTGGGGTAGCATTAAGTTCTTACATCTTCGAGCAGCCTTTCAAATTGGCTACCGCCGTGCTATCAGGGTGTTACATAAATCCTCACAGAGACTAGAAGCAATTAGGGAGGGGGTGGGGGAGACACAGAGAGGGAGGGGGCCAGACAGGACCCAGGGAGAAAACCATGCAGATACAGAGACAGACACACAGACAGACAGCAAGATGGAGAAACAACAGAGAGACCGAGGAGAAGAGAGAGAAGACAAAGAAGGGAACAGATGGAAAGCAGGCATGAGAGAGGGACGCACAGAGATGTGCACAGTGAGGTAGGGAGAGCGGGAAACAGACTCACGGGGACAGAGGGACCGAAGAAGCATGGACGGACACACACACACACACACACACACACACACACACACACACACACACAAGGGAGGCTAGGTCAGAAAATAAAATTGGATCAGTTAAACAAGAGAGACATAAAGATAGACATAAGGCAAGCAAGGAGATCCAGGGAGATCAGTCTTCTTTTTGCAGAATTTAGAGGAAGATGGGGTGTTTGTTCTCAAAGCCATGAAATAATCGTTTGAGTAGAGCAGAGTTCAAGGACCAGATGAGTAATTGTGTAGAGGTTTATATTTCCACATACACTTGAGCTTCACAAAACCCCTCTAGACTGTGAGGTAGAACAGGTGGGGACTTCCATCTTAAAGGTAGGAAAATAGAGGGTCGTTGGATTCCCGAGGCCGCCAGCCAGTGAGGCCGGGTGGTATTTGCCCTGGGATGGGCCACATCAGAGAGCTGGGCCCATTGCTCTGGGGGCCTCCTTTGAGTGTTCAGGGGAAGGCTGACTCCAAGGGCCAGGAGCACGTTAGGAAGCTGTTCTGGATTCTGTGCCTAGTACATCCTCTCACCCTGGGGTGGGGTGGAGGGCACTGGGGAATTGAGGCGAATTCATAATTCATAGCAGCCTTTTGGAGGGGGGTTGCCATAGTTGGAAATTTGCCTCCCCCTTTTGTGAGTCAACTGTCGAGCCCTGAGCACTCAGAATGAACTGTGTGCTTCTTGTCTACCTCGAATCCTGGCCACAATTTAATACCCGCCTTTGTCTAAAGTGAGGTGTCCAGAGCCTCAGATGGCAGCCAGGGACTTTGAGAAGAATAACTATTTCTTCTTCCCTCCCTCCCTCCCCTCTCTTATTCATTTTCCAATTGTTCAGTATGTGCCAGGGAACTGCTGTAGGTGCGGAGGGATTCAGCAATGAACAAAACAAAACAAAACAAAGATAAAAACCTCCTGCGCTCAAGGAATTTACATCTTAGAGGGGTGGCAAAAACAAACAAAATAAATTTTTAAAAGCAACAATGATGATGCATGTTATGGAGGAGAGGTGGGGGTGTTGGTGTTACAGTTCTCAGATGATGGCTTAGCAGATGGCATCTGAGTAATGATCTGAAAGAGGGGAGGGGCATGTGAGAATCTGTGCCTGTGCAAAGGACCTGAGGCAGGAACAGGCCTGGCAGGGGTAAGGGATAGCAATGAGGCCAATTGGCTGGGGCAGAAAGGACTCAGGGGAAAGTGGTAGGCAATGAGGGCAGAAAGACAGGAGTAGCTGTGTGGGGCCTTGTAGGCCATTGTCATGGCTTTGGCTTTTACCCTGAGTGAGACAGAACCACTGGAGGGTTTTGAGCAGAGCAGTGCTCTGACCTGACTTAGATTTTAATGGGATCGCACTGATGTCTGGGTGGAGCCTGGAGTGAGCAGGGCAGGAGTCAAAGCAGGCAGATTGATGTTCAGCATTAGCAAGGTTCCGTGAAGGCACAAGATGAAAAGGTAGCTCCTGCTCTCCAGGTGAGCTGTACTTAGTGAAAGGTGTGGGGCCATGTGACCTTCACCTGCACACTGTCTGCCCCAGAGGGAAGAAGGGCTGAACTAGCAACTGCAAGCTTCTGAGTTAGACATAGAAGGGAGGGTGAGAAAAGCGATTTTGTTGAGTATTATTAGGTGCTGAGCACTGTTCATACCAGTACAATTTAATTTAAATCATTACAACAGCTTATGAAGTGTTTTTCCCTCTTTCTAGACAAGTCCCCTGAGGCTCACAGTACTAGCTAAGGAGTTGACTGAGCTTAGGCAGGCAGGTGTTAGCTGCAGTACCCGAATAGTGGGCCTGCCTGAAACCTGACCCGTGCCCCTAGTCAGCTGGACATAGTCAGCTGGACACGCCCCTCTTCCCTGCGTGTAAGCAGCCCAGGGCCCCTCGGTTCCTCCCAAGTGCCCTGGTTCCCTCCTGTCCTCTCTTTAGAAGAGGCGCTCTTTAGTCCTTGAGGGAGTGACTCAGGCTTTTTTTTTACCTACTTGAGAGACGTGCACAAGCTATTTCCTTACCCAGAACACACCTCTCCTCACCTTTCAGGTTTCAGGGACCCAGTTAACTTTCTCAGGGGCTCCCCTGATCCCTGGATGAGGTCAGTCTCTGATCACATGCCTTCCGTAGCACGCAGAATCTTTCTTTCATTGCTCATCCTGGGGCAAAGGAGGGAAGGGGAGGAGCAGGGAGAGATGCCCCCTGAGGGAGATGTAGGATGTCAGGCATCAGGGCCTG